>NW_025421428.1:6040000-7532500 GCF_011764305.1 Mustela putorius furo
CTTTGCTTTTAAAAATAAAATGTATCCTTACCAAAATACTTATGAACTCCTGAAAATACAGATAAAACCAGATGAAGTTCTCTTCAAAAACAGAACCAAATGATACACTTTTGGCTTGTCAGTACAAAATATCATGAGATATTATGTTCTACCTAACATAATTAGACTTGCACAGCAACTATAAAAATACATAGGTGAAAACACCTTTTATGACCATCTGTTTAAAACAGAATTACTAAAGGGGTCACTTGATTTTTCCATCATAATTGCAAGATAATCCAATACCATCGTCTCTAAGTCAATACAGAAGTGTACTAATTAAATGCTATTAGCACTCCATTTGCTATTGATTAGGAAAACATTCAATCTTTACTAATAAGAGAAAGACATTTGGTTCCTCAGAGACACATTATGGGGAATGATAAGAATAATATGTATTTGAGAAATCACATATCAATGCAAAAGGTATATGGAAAAACACAGTATTTGAGGGCCCCCTCACACACTGATCACAAAATATACCATGTTTTCTTAGCTATCTTTTAAAATATCAATTTACTTCTCTGTGAGAGTGAATCCACATAAAAGTTAAAACCCTCCAAATCACAAAACAAAAATGCAGTTAATCTTGCTGTAGTGGAGAATCAAAAAGGCAAAAAACTAAGGGCCTATTCACATACTACATTTAAATCCTAGAAATACCAGTTTTCAAGTCATTAAAGTCAGTGGATGTTATTTTTCAAAACTCAAGGCTAATAACAAAAACAGGAGTATTCAAAAGGGCATACCAAAAATGCAAAGCTTCCAAAAACAGGTGGTGCAAAAGAGGGGAAACTATCTATAGACCATTTCCACTCTTGAGGTATCTTCTGGTTGACTTAAAAACTGGAGATCAATTCCTTTCCTTACCCTCATCTGCAAACACTCAATGGGACAAAGGACCTATCTAGACTATGACCAGCAGAATGCTGGAGTGATCCCCTCTGTGCAGGGCTGCTAGTGGGCCAGAGGAAGATGCTATTGCTTCTCTCTGGCTGGAAGGGCTGAAATCATGCAAGGAGTTGGCCCACTTGAGACAGGAGGCCAGAGGGCGCTAATGGCGTGACATGAAAAGCACCAGGTCTAGAGGGAAGAATGAGCAGGATGCAAAGGGACAACCAGACACACCTCTAAAACGGTGCTTGCTGCTGGGTTGGGGATAAGGGGAAGTCTAAATAAGAGGGTAGCAGTTAAAATTCCTAAAACATAGGTAAATCACCCTGCACAGAAAAAAACTGATATTTTAGGATTTAAAATTTGGTCCCAAGACAGAAAAAAAAAAATGTACTTGTAAGCCACTGAGGGACACAGTAAAATAGAAGTTGGGAAAGCCACAAAATAAGGCTTATTCTTTTTCTTCCAACTATCACGTGGTTAACTCTTACTCTTCAACGAGAAAACTTTTATAGAAATGACTCGACATAAATTTTTAATATCATGTCTTCTTGCAGTAGTTTGTGCTTCTTAGGAACCACAAATACTGATGGAAACCAAGACAGAATAAAACCAAAGACGAATTTTTTTTTATCACCATTTTGTGAGGGGATGAATGTCAGAAACGAAAATGTATGATACATTCTTCAATTTAAAAAAGATTCTTGTTTATAGGTGGGAGAAGGAAAGTTTTTGTACCTTTTGTCAATTATGTTAATAAGAAACTATATGAATAACTAACTTATTATAAACATGTATTTTATTAATATACACAATATAGCAACATTTTAAGAAGAGAAGGAAACATAGATTTTTAAAAATCTACTTATTTTAATATACTGA
The DNA here is from genome assembly GCF_011764305.1 of Mustela putorius furo. Taxonomy (NCBI): domain Eukaryota; kingdom Metazoa; phylum Chordata; class Mammalia; order Carnivora; family Mustelidae; genus Mustela; species Mustela putorius. Next base: position 6,041,816 of record NW_025421428.1, read on the forward strand.
AGGTAAAGACCATGGAATGCCAAGATGGGAGGCACACAAATCATGGTATCCTAAACACTGCCTCAGTGACAGGCACGAAAATTGTCATCAACCAAATTCCTTCAACTGTCCTACAACAGCCCAGAGTGAGATTCCCAGATTTTTGCAAAATCGTGTTCCAAGATAATACATGGATTATTATTTACTATGATCCAAGCATAAAGCTTGTGATTTAAGGCCCTGAGGTTTACAAAAGCAAACTTCATGGGTTCTTAACACTCTCTAAAGCAATATTTTAAAAAGGGGGGGGGCACACGCACGATGTTTTTTAAAAACCAAATTCCAATCTACAAAGTTCCACTCACTTAGCTCAAACATCCAATCTGATAGTTTATAAAGCTATGAAAGCCATTTTGTAAAAACTAACCAAAAACTGAAAAGAATTGGAGTTCTCTTAAAAATGTCTATTTCACACAGTGGGTTGAAATCCTCTCTTTTCACTTTGAGTCGATCACAATGCCATAATGTCACCAAAATATCGACATTGGAAACATCTGAGTTTAAAAGGTCCAAATACAATCTGCTTTTCTCAAGCAACACAACACCCGCCTTACTAACAGTTTCAGCATGGCACATGTACAAAACCTCGCACCCCTGCAGTTGAGCAAACCGCCTTTAAATTTTCTGTCTGGCAGCAATCCACTTGCGTGTCTGTATGTTTTTACAAGTACTCTATGTATTTCATTGCATCAGCTGCATTTCTTTGAGTTTTAAATGGTCTGGGAACATTTTATGAAATGTTCTATATCTTTATATGGAAAATAATGTACACTGGAAAAGTGTGCATCAGTCTAATATTTATGTATCTATTTCTTTATCCACCATCCAATACTATAATTGCTAATGTTCCAAAACACCTTCTCACATTCATACCCTCACCGCCAAGTGCAGTGTCACCAAACAGCTAACTTTCAACACAAAAATCTGCAGATCAGAGAACTACCAAGGAAAAAAGCAACAATTTGCTCAGGCAATTGGCAGTAAGAACAGAGTCATGGGCATATGTCAAGCTTTTTCTCTAAGAATTGTCCCTCTGACAGAAAATTAAGAACATTCGTTTTCCTTCTCTCTCAGCAACTTCCTCCAGATTTAAGTAGTAGATTCTTAAAATTAAAAATCAATTTCATCATCTCCTAGGAAAATACGAACATAACGTATTTAAAATATCTTGCCACAAGATGTATGGTATGGTAGAGTCCATGGATCTCTCAACTACGTAAGCCGAAAAGAGGCACCTGGCTCTGGAATAAAGCTTCACATTGTGTCAACGTGATGGGCCACTACATTCTTCTAGCACCACAGCCACACAAAAGGAGGTCTCCACAAAGACACGTGTGCACCACCGCTTTTCCACTGGAGGCCACAAGAAGCATTTCTATACTTAACACAGACATTTCACAGCACAGGACTCCTGATCTGATTCAGGCACAGAACATGACCCATGCTTAAGAGGCTAGGTCCTTGGGGGGTTCGGCAAGGGTGAGGGGAAAGTCTCAGAACAACAATGTCTTGATTTTTTTTTTTAAGAAAGGTTAATTTTCTTCAACCTCAATTGTTCATGTTTTCTAGTATCCTACTGTAACATACTTTAAGTCTTTAAGATATACCAGATTGCCACAGGATGTTTAATTAATAGAATTAGAGTTTGGGCAAGACTTGCTGGAACAGTGCTATAAATTATTTTACACAGGCTCCAAAACCTTGAGTTCTGCCTTAGGCTTAAAGTTCCTAGAAAACGTGGTAGACAGATCTTTTACAACAGAAATGCAAAATAATTCATAAAAGTACTGTGGTTATGTATGAGGGCTCATTTGTAGATCAGTAACTAGTATGTGTACGTACACACACACACACACCTCTTACCAAATTATTTTCCTGTTTTCCTCTGTCATACCAATGACTCCATATGAAGGGTCAAGGCACGACACTTTAACTCTTTATTGAAAAATACACTGACTTCATTTTCTATGAAATGTGGGACAACTACACACGAACCAAATGTTACCATCTTCCATAACTGAAGCTCTTTTAGGAAATTTAAGAGAGACTGCAGGCAAATGTAGCCGCTAACATGGGAACCTATGCTGCTTTCACTTTTAATGTGGCAGAAAAAATTACATTTAATGCCCACTAAAAATTTATTCAGTCATTATCCCTAGGATATTTCAGTCAGTAACAAAATATTGAACATATTTAAAGCTTATAATTATTTAAAAAAAAAAAAACCTCCTCTTTAAAAGACTTTAAAAATTAGCCATAAAATGGTATCACCTCATTGTTTAATTCCATATAGTTTAAGAGATTATCCTCCTCTCCCCCACAACTGTAAATGTTAATCCAAGTTGTAATCAGATTTAATTTTCCAGATGAGAAGATGGGAATATGCTGCAAATGAGGGAGAGCCCATTACACTGCTCTTTCCCTAATGCCATGTTCAAATTTTATACGCTGAAAATGTATACACTCAGCGAGTAGTCTGAGAAGTTATACATTTTGAGGACGAGCTCAATCTTCTCCAATACACACTCAGAAATAAACTTTTTCTTCTCATCTTCAAGAAGAAAAGTTCTTTTTTTTTTTTTTGTATAATGTAGAAATAAAAAGTTTCTTGACACTGTGATTACAAGATGGACTCCACTAAAAAAAAAAGCTTAAAGGAAACTCCCTATTAAACTCACTGCTGCTCTAATGAATCAGCTTTACTTACTTTATATTATAAAATACCTGAATCATTTGTTTAGCATTTTAACTCAATACAATTATTCTAGTAAACTATTCCACTTACGATAGTTAAAATTTAATTAAGAATATATTTCTGAAAGGAATGTTTCAAATGTTTTACATAGAAAAAAAAAAACTATCGACATGATTTCCTTTTCCTTAACAATGAAACAAAATAGTTTATGTTGTCATTGCTTTAAAAATGTTTTTAAATTAAAAGTTACTTGCTTCAAACAAAAATTGCTGCAGATTTTATCCTGTAATTACAGAAGAGTATACTTCACGAATTCCAAAAAAAAAAAATCATTTCCAAGTACTTTAAATGAACCTTCGGTTTCCACGTACAACTGGAATTTCTTTTCTTTTCTTTTTATTTTAAGATTTTATTTATTTATTTGACAGAGAGAAAACACAGCAAAGAGAGGGAACACAAGCAGGGGAAGCAGGAGAGTGAGAAGCATGCTTCCTGCTGAGCAGGGAGCCTGACGAGGGGCTTGATCCCAGGACCCCGAGATCATGACAAGCCAAAGGCAGACGCTTTAACAACTAAACCACCCAGTGCCCCACAACTGGAATTTCCTAAAAATTATTCCAGGTATTAACTTCTTGATCTAAAACATGAAGACCCTTAGACACAAAAACTTGAGTCATCACTAATTTTAAAACTGTGTTTCTATTCCAGCCTTTCCTTTCAACACTGGCAGAAACACACTCAAATATTACACTTCACAGCAGCTGGCCTGATAACACAGGACCAGTGCACCATCTACACCTATAAAGAAAACCCAAACAGCATTATTTAGGGAAGGGGAACACAACCCACCTCAGTATGGCAAGCAATGGGACCACTCACGTGCCAGATTCCTCCTCGAACTAACAGATTCTGCCTTTCAGACATATCCTGCTCTGATGTGACTCTCTATGCATAAACAGCAGACACTGACCTATTGTTTTCAGCTGTTGGGAGTTATGAATGTAGTACAGTTATCAATTAAGTGAATCAACGAGTCTTAAATGCATCAGCTGTTCTACAAATAAAGAGTCCACTGACATTATGCAGTAAAATCTTGGGAGTTACGTCTCTTTCTAGAGAATGGTGATAGATTTTTGACCAGCCAATGCCACTACTTACCGATAATTAGAAATACTTTCCATAACTCATTCCATCTACAAAAGGTATATAAATCTGATTCTCAACCAAACTTATGCCACTTAACCCAAAAATCAAACATAAGTCGAATTCCAAAGGGAGCTTTAAAATGGAAAGAGAGAGTGTGCCGGAGAGAAGAAAAAATCCAGAGACTGTGTTCACTTATACTTTCCTTTTTGCCTGAATATCCTAGCTTTTAACTTTCATTATTATTATTTAAATATTTAGGTTTTTAAAAATTAGTTCAGGGTTTGGAACTATTCCTAAAATCTATCAAATTGATAAATATTGATGAAGGCCCTTTTTTTTAATAGCTATAATCTCAGGTTTCCGTTTAATTTCCCTGAGAGTTAGGGTTCGTTTTAGCCCTTCTTTTTGAATGAACATCGTAAGTGTCCAATTTTTATTCCAATGTGAATAATTACTTCAGACTTCACCTAAATGACAGCTGTGCCCTTTATGTACTACAAACATGACATCACTGCATATGGTCTTCATAAATAGATATATCACAACTGTCAAATCTGGTGGAAAGAGATAACTTCATTATTTACTCAAATGCAACTACTGATTGCAGACCCACTACGTGTCAGGCACCAGGACAGGCATTTTATACACAATTTCTAATTTAATCTTCATGACAACACTGATATTGGAACTATTGTTAAGTGTATCATCGTTAAAGAAAGCAATAGTTTACCATTTGTCCAAAGTTAGAAAATTAATATTTACTCATGACACAAATATACTGGTGTGACTGGTGCAGGTGAGGAAAAAGCCAGTCCTTGCTGTCAAAGAGTTTACAGTATGACCCTAATGGAGAACCCGCAGAATTAATTCACCGCAGAGTTTCACAAAGTGCTGTGCTAGGATGAGCAGGGGGGCATCAAACCTAATTCCGACCAGGGCAGAAAAAGCTTTGAGGGAGGAAGTGGCCAGATGCAGAGTCTAGGACTAGACCATGGTTCATCTCATGCTACCACAGCCACCTTTGAACAGACCAATGGACAGGAAGTCAGTATCTATTGAGGCCAGGGCCCTTGTTCTACTTAGCTTTGTCTGCTACAGAAGGTCTTCTCGGTTACAAATGCTCAACAAATATTTTGGCATAAGAGAATAAACTCATTAAATACCCTGTCTCTCAAAATGGAGAAAAGGCCAATTTCAAAACATCCAATTGAGAACAAGCCTCTGAATGCTATAGGCTTCCCTCCTAAAGACACAACGGCATATAAGTAAGCACACAATAAATATTAGTTGTTGTTTTATTATTAACCCAGTGGAGAAATAAGCAAGCACCATAAATTAGATGGCTACAGATGTATAGGTATGCCTCAAATTGGAAATACATGTGTTCCTGAAATAAACTTTTATAAACCCAATTAAAATTTTCCCATTGCCTGCCATTACTTACCTAGAAATGTTATAACTTTATCAGAAACTGATTTTCTCTTCATCGTCAGCGGTTCGAAAATCCTTAAGCTACAGTTTATTTGCCTCCTGGCATCTGTTTGCTAATGATCTGTAAACATCAAATGCACTAGGGACTCTCCCAGATTTACAGAAACCCTGAGGTGAATCTCTGTATAAATTGAAGGACCTTTCTGCTAATTTCTTTGCTTTCTAAGTTTGCATTCTGGGTTTCAGAAACAGAGTTCCATTAAACATTTTTGCAGTAATAATTAGAATACTACCAGCTACCATTTACTGAATCCCTATGTATACCAGTAGTTGCCAAAGGTGGTTTATTTTATTATCTTAATCATAACAAAACTCTGCCAGGTAAGGAGATGTACCCGTTTTAAAAATAAGAGTGAGGCTCACTAAGAACAAATTCAATTAAGCAACAGAGCTGGGATTCAGCCTGGATCCATCAGACTCCCAAGAATCCAACAGTGGCTTTCTTTTTTGGCTTTATTTATGTATGTCCTCCTGTTGATCTGTCTTCTAGTTATTATTGTGACTCAACAATAAGAATACATCTGGACAAATAACCAAAACATGTTGTCATGAAATAGGCCTTAGCAGACTATGAATGAGAGCTTTCCAATTTCTCTATTTAAACTTCTTTGCCAAGTTCAGGATATAAATAAAATGACTCCAGAGTAACTAGCACTCAATTCAACTAGCAAACATGATAATGAAAAAATGAATTCCTATTAACAACTTAAAATAATTCTGAAGACTAGAGGGTATCCTTGAATAATCTATAAAAGAAATTTTTTTGCTACACGGAATGGATGAGAATGTAGAGAAATGTTTTCTTACTTAGAAAATGTATTTCCCAAGCACCTCTAAGCCATACTGAGAACCCCAATGCCAAGGCCAAACTACCACATACAGTATACACGAAGCTGACACGCCAGCAAGGGAAACATACCATGCCTGTCAACCAGAAGACTTTCTAGTCAACAAAATTCTGCCTCTCTTTCCCTGGAAACAAGCCATTGCTACCTAGTCCATATCTGTACCATGTATCCTATATGATACCTATATACCCTATACCACTGGGGGGAGGGTGCTGGGGGGAGCAGGGAGTAAAATATACATAAAATTTGCCATTTTAACATTTTTAAATATACAACTCAGTGGCACTAGGTCCATTCACGTTATTATACAACCATCACTATATCTATCTCTAAAACTTCTCCAACTAAAACTCTGAACCCATTAAATAACTTCCAATTTTCCCTTCCCCATAGCCCTTGGCAACCACCATTCTACTTTCTGTCTCTATGAATTTAACTACCCTAGGTACCTCATATGAATGGAATCATGCAATATCTGTCCTGCCTGCCCGGCTTATTTCACTCAGCACAATGTCTTCAAGGCTCATCTATGTTGTAGCCTGTGTCAGAACTTTCCTCCTTTTTAAGGCTGAATAATACTCCATTGTAAGAATACCACATTTTATTTATCCATTCATCTATGGACACCTGAGTTTCTTTCATCTTTGGCTATCATAAATAATGCTGCTATGAGGAATACCTGGGTGGCTCAGTCGAGTAAGTGTCTGCCTTTGGCTCAGGTTATGATCCCAGGGTCTTGGAATCGAGCCCCATGTTGGGATCCCTGCTCAGCGGGGACCTGCTTCTCCTCTCCCTTTGCTCTCCTGTTCTTGCTCTCTTGTTTGCTATCTCAAATAAACAAATAAAATATTTTTTAAAAATAATGCTGCTGCCATGAACATGAGTGTACAAATTTTTGTGCAAGTCCCTATTTTCACTTCTTCACGATATATGTCCAGAATGGGAATTGCTGAATCATATGGCAATTTTATGATTAATTTTTTTGAGGACCTATCCTACTTTTAACATGTTTCAAGATGAATGGATAGAGAAGATATACACAATGGAATAGTACTCAGCCATCAGAAAGGATGCATACCCAACTTTTGCATCAACATGGATGGGACTGGAGGAGATTAAGCTAAGTGAAATAAGTCAAGCAGAGAAAGTCAATTGTCATATGGTTTCACTTGTTTGTGGAACAAAAGGAATAGCAAGGAGGATATTAGGAGAAGGAAGGGGAAAATGAAGGGGGGGGCGGGATCGGAGGGAAGATGAACCATGAGAGACTATGGACTCCGAGAAACAAACTGAGGGTTTTAGAGGGGAGGGGAGTGGGGGGAAGGGTTAGCCCAGCAATGGGTATTAAGGGAGGTACATATTGCATGGAGCTCTGGGTGTTCTACACAAACAACAAATCATGGAACACTACATCAAGAACTAATGATGTACTGTACGGTGACTAACATAACATAATAATCATTAAAAAAAATGAATTCCCAAATCTAGCCAGGCTGATCAATCCACTTTCCCACAAAACTTGACATGTTTTGCTCATCTTTCTCCTCTTCCCTCATCCAAATCAGACCCTTCCAAAACATGCTCTTAGGCATCACAATTTATAAACGTGGCCAATTGTATATTCCTCTATGAATTAACATTCAATTACACTAGCAGTTTAAAAAATTAAAAAGACAAAGAACCATGTCATCCATCACAAGTACAGTGAATTTTAAGCATAGCTGGCAAAGGAACAACAAAACTGGCACACTCGCTGAAACTCCTTCACTTGCCTTCTGGCACTCCTGGTCAGTGATCAGCACAATTCTCTAAGAGACTGAGATTCTCATTCTTACATTCTTCCTCTGACCTAATGCTGGCTTCCTCTGTAGGCCTCTCAAGTGGTCAGTGTTTCCTCTCCACCCCTCCCACTGGTCTGGAGGTAGGGTAAGCAGCCTCTGCTCCTTGTTTCCACTTCCAGACCTTTCTCCCTCATTTTCCAACATCCCGGATTTTAACCTGAGCTCACCAGCCTACACTCCCCACTCCTACTCTGCCATCTACTAATCCTAGGGTTATTCCTCATTCCTGAGTCACATGGATCCTGGTGTACTGCCTCTCACTCTACCAGTACTTCTACCACAATCTTAGCGATTTCAAGTTTACACATAGCCAATCCTTCAAAATCCCAGAATTCTTGGTTCCTTGGGCTTCTCCCTGCCAAGGTTTTCTACCCAGTCTCAAGCTACTCACTCTCATGGTCACATCCAAACTCTATACAGTTACCAATAACTGAAACTCCCTGAGTTTTAAACACCTCAGCCTCCAACCAAGACTTACCTCCTGCCCTTCTAGTTCAGTCCCTACAATATTCTGTCTTCATTCTTCAATCCCACAGGAACACTATTATCAACATTTTCAGTGTCCTTGATCCACCTGAGGTCCACCCTATCCTCCTCGTCCAGCTTTAATTCTATTTATAACCATTCTTTTCCATACATCTTCAACATCTTTGTGCTTCTCTTACTTTATCAACCTCACTTGGCAAAAGTCCAACCATCCTTGTTAAATCCAGAGATCCACCTACACTCCTGTACCAGGTGGAGAAAATCACCCTACTGTGCTTAAAATACTAAAATACTAGCTTTAAATTTGGATTACTTACTGTAAGTGAGCTTGACTAATTGTAACATATTTTCCTTAATTCGTTCACTCTCTTGTTCTCCTCGGTGACTATGTCATACTCTCCTCTCTCCCTTCAAACCTTCTACAACCTCAAATGCCACTAATTGACTCATTTGCCCCTTCACTGAGAAAGCCAATCAGAAGAGTCCTCCCACAAGCCTCCACTACTACATCTACCCACTTACTATCACTGACCCACAGACGCTGCCTTCATCCTACCACCATAAAGAACTACCCATGCCCCCTTGCAAAGGCTCTTCCTCCACTTGTGACTAGGAGCCCATCCCCTCCCACCAACTAAAACATTTCTCTACCAATTCTCCCGTGTTATTAATTTTACCTCTCTACTGGAGTCTTCCCATCAGCATGCAAACATACTGTTATTTCTGCAAATCTTCTTTAAAAGGTCAAGCCCCCACTAGCTGCCACCCCATTTCTTTCACTGTCTTCAAAGCTAGATACCTCAAAAGGATGTCTGTTCCCACCTTACCAGTTCCTCTCTTCTCTCTCTTAAACCCATGTCAATCAAGCTTCTACCCCACCACTGCTGTGAAACTGCTCACGCACTAATGACCACTCTAACTCACACTTCTTACTCCTAACATCAATTATCTATCCTCAATCCTCATCTTACTTGACCTATAAGTACCATTTGACATCCTGGATGGGTTCCACTTTCTCTGTTTATGTGGCTTCCACAGGTCTGTCCCAGACCTGTTCTTGGACTTCACTTTTCTTTCTTGATGTCCTCTTTTGCTGGCCTTTTTCAGTCTCACCACTTCAAATACAATTATGCACTGTCAACCTCACATTTATTTCTTCCAACTCCAGACTCCTATATCTAATTGTCTGCTCAACATCTCCACTTGGATGCCTAGCGGACATCTCAAATTGAACATGTCCCAAACTGATCTCCTGATCCTTCTCCCACATTTCAGATCCAATCTGTCAGCCAATCTGTCAACTAAATCTTCAAAATAAATTCAAGTTCTGACCATTTCTCTCCTTCTCCACACTACCACTCTGGTCTAAGTCACCATCATTTCCACTACAACAGTCACCTAACAGGTATCTCTGTTTCTGCCTCTGATTCCCTACAGGCTGTTCTCAAAACAGCAGCCAGAGTAATCCTGTTACTTACTTAGGTCAGGTCCTACTTTACCAGCAACTCTCTGACCTCATTTCCTATTACTCTGCCCCCCTGACTCCCTGTTCCAGCCACCTGGGTCTACTTGCTGTTCCTCAAACCTGCAAGCCATGCTTCCACTTCATGGCCCTTTCCCTTGCTGTTCATTCTGTGGGATAAATACCAAGGAATGACGCATGTGCTGTCTTCATCCACAAGTTACTTTCCTAGTGCTGCCTTCCCCAGTCACCTTATTTAAAATTATAATTTCCCTATCCCCACCATTCTTTATTCTCTTTTCCTGTGTTTTTTTCCTTAGCACATTTTATCACCCAACATACTATATACACTCTCTTATTATCTGTTTTCCCCTACTAGTATAGATGGCTTTATGATGGCAGGGATTTTTGCCTATTTTGCTCACTACTATATCCCTACAGCCTGGAACTGGGCCTAGCACATAAGTACCGAATGAGTCTAAAAGAATGAAGAAAGAAAGGGAGCATATATTCGACCACTCCTTCCAGCAAATAATTTGGCAATACATTTCCAAAGCACTAAGAATGTCCACAATCCACATCCTAGTAATTCCACTTCTCAGAATCTGTCCCAAGGAAATAATTGGAAATATAATTATTTTTATGTTTGTTTCAAACTTCATTTCAAACACTAGGAGCATTAATAAGCTCAAGTGACCCACCACCTATGCGACCATTAAAATTAGGTTGTGTCTGTAATAACGTGGGAAAATACTAACATCATTGCATTAGGAAGAATTAACTCAAAATGTAAAGATTTATCACACTGTAACAGCAATTACTTTTAAGTTTTTCAAAAAACACTAAATAGAAACCCACTGAAACTTCTAGCTATGAGTGCCTCAGTTGTGAAATTATAGGGATTTTCCTTATTTCCTGAATCTTCCACATTTTTAAACAAGGCTCATAATTTAAATACACACACACACACACACCCCAAAAAAACCTTTGTAAATAAAGAAATATGTTCCTGAGAAATTTGATTTAAATGGCGTACAACAGCATATAATGTCCCCATCTGCCTCTCTGGGAACCTACCCCTGACTACTTTAGCCCACATTGACTGATTTCCTCTGAGCTTCTGTAATATTTACTGTTTTGATAGCATCAAATTATTAACACCTGCTTGCACATCTAATCATTTACTATCTTAGACTGTTACTTCTGTAAGTACTTGTCTTCTTAATAAATAAAATAAGCAGCTCCCAAGGCCAGGACCCATATCTCCCCACCATCTGCACTCCTCCCAAGAATCAAGGCGCCCCAGCATTCAAACACAGTGCTGAGCACAGAGCAGGCTGCCTTCCATAAAAGCTTTCTGATTTGAACTCTACTCTGAAATGCCTTTGAACATTTCCCAAGATAAATTAATTTAGGGGTGCTTCTGGTCAAGTCTCCTCCAAAAGACTTCACAAAATGCCTATGCTGGGTGTCACATACTATGCGAGCCATATGCCCTGTCATGTCACTTAAGTTTGACAACTCTACAGGGTAAGTACCGTTACCCCACAGGCTCATCAACACACAGATGGGTAAATGTAAAAGCCAAGATTTGAACTCGGAAAGTTCAATAACAAAATTCCAATAACTTCATCTTGGGTATGATTTTGGTTCCACCAATTAGATCCACTTGGTGAGGCCTGAAATCAGAGCACCACCAAGAAGAGAGCCGGGAGGTAACACAAAGAACCCAATTCTCTGATTCAGAACTTGTAGGAATGGCATGATGGCTCTGGAGGCAACAAATTTGATGGAGACTTCCTAAGCCCAAGTGGTCAAAGGGCTGACCTGGATTTGACACTTGGGATAGCAGCTTCCAGAATCCCTCAGCTTCCTGACACACCAGCCGTGGCCAATCTTTCGGTGTGCTACTTCTGCAGAGTGATTCTGAAAGTCATTCCTGGAGATTTAGCCTGAAGCATATTCCTCCACTCTTTCCAATGATTCTCTAAGACGGAATTCTCTGTACTCACTCCTTTTCTGATGGAGTGGTCTCTCTCTTCTTCAACTAGACCTTGACTGACACACATCTTGTATCACACTGGACAATGTTCCATCTACTTGCTGACCTTCCCTACCTTAGTCCAAGCCTTCTCGGTAGTTGAACCACTTTTATTTAGCATTGTGTCTCCTACACCTGAATAATATCTGACTTTTTACATGCAATCATTTTCAGTAGGCTTTCAGACAGTCACAATAACATTATGACATAAGATTTAGTATGAATATTAAAGTATCAGATTGGGAATCAGCAGGCCTAGATTCTGCCACTATGTGATCATAAAAAGTCTTTGAATATAAATTCTCTCAAATATAAACTGAAAGTGTTGACTAAAAGAATTCTTTGGACTCTAAAATTCTGTCATTCTATGATCTAAAAATCCTCAGACAACTCACTGCTTTGGTAAAATGTCCATAGCTACAAGTATCCTTTAAAAGAAAATAGCCCTAAGGAAAGCACTTCTTTCTGGTTTTCCCTGTGGCCAACCATCCTACAGAGTTAAGACTCTCACAAAAGAAAACAAAACAAAGCCCTTTCAATGAAGTAAAATTCTAAATTTAAGCAGCCGTGGCCAATACTTAAATACCATTCTATATATGCCTTTTTTAAATTAAGGATTTAGGAAGTCTGAACATTGAAATATATATTTTCCATTAAGAAGCAATTAGCTCAGTAACTGAGTAATTGTTCTAAACTAGACTGATACACTTGACGTAACAATGAGAATTGTAAAGCCTCCTTTCATCCTCTCCGGCTCGATGACTTTACTCCCATGGCTTCGCTTCATCGTCTAGAGGGGTTTCCTCCCTCCTGCCACTACCATAAAACTTGTATTCTATGAAGCCCCATCCTCCATTTGGTTGAAATGGTTGAAACTGAACCAATAAAACCTTATATATAGGAGACAACAGAAGGATTCTTAGCTTGGAATAATGCTACAAGAGCTCTCCTCAATTTGCATTTCTTCAATAGTCTTAAAAACACAACCCTCCCCTGGGTGAAAATCAGCAAGGTTTCCTCAGCCTCTGGACTGCGCATCCATGCCAACAACAAGTGAGGGCAGGCTCCCTGGAGCCAGGTAAGGGGCCAGGCCTTGAGAAACTGGACACACAGGAAATATGGGCTGTTGGGGGCATAGAAAGGAACAGTCAAGAGGGCAGTAGAAGGCTGTTACACAAGACAGAGAGAAAAACAACCCAAACCCTACAGTGCCTCTGAAGCTAACCACTGTTGAAATTCCAGTAATTTCAAGCTCCTCAAGACAGATTAAACTAGGATTCTCAGAGAATTCGTCTGTGCTCAGGGAGCACTGAGATAAAGGTTTGGCAAAGATTCTCTTCTTAGACTTGCTCGCACCGTCCCTCACACAGATATCTTTGAACAAACAAGCAACCCATCCTGGAGAACAGGAATGGGACTTTGTCAGGGTTGGGTCTTCCCAGCTGCAACTGGGGGTGGGGATGGACAACTGGATTCCCAGGAGGCCGCAAGCTCAGACTACAGAGGGCTCTCTCAGGGCACTGATCAGGCCCTTCTCGCTCCGCATCCTCGCCAGGACAAACCTGCTCTGGAATCCGCTGTGTGGGGCCATGGCCCTACCCTAGGACTATATAATCCAAGCAGCACTGCTACCTCCAGTACCTCACCTGATGGTAAAAAACCCATATGCTGCCACAGTAGCTTAACTCACACAGCAAGTTTAGTTATACACCTTCTGGAAGCCTCTGGCACCTGCAGGATTATAAGAACAGTAAACCATAAGGTGATCCCTGTGCCTGAGAGGAGAAGGCTGAAGACTCTCAAGGCTAACGAAGGTGCTTAGAAACCATCCGGGCAAGATCATTCCAGACTATGACCCAAGAAGGTGGTGTGGACTGGATTTCAATATGGACTCTTCCAGGAATTAGCTGTGTGACCTAATGAAGGTTATTTAAACCTCCTCTGCTTAGTTTCCTCATCTGTAAAGTGGGCATTAAGAGAGCATCTATTTTATAGCGTAGTAAATGAAATAATGCACTTAAAGAAGCCGAATTAGTGCCTGGCATGTGGTAAGTGATCAGCCTATTTTAGACATTATTTTTAATGTTTTTTTCATAATATTGTGGCAAGTGAAGAGAATGAGGACTGAAGTCCTTCCCATTTCCTTTTTTAAAGATTTTATTTATTTGAGAGAGAGTGAGAGAGCGAGGGAGGGAGAACAAGAGGAGGAGCTGCAGTGGGAGAGGGAGAAGCAGGCTCCCCGCTGAGCAGGGAGCCCGATGCGGGGCTCCATCCCAGGGTCCTGGGATCACGACCTGAGCCAAAGGCAGCCACCTAACCAACTGAGCCACCCAGAAGCCCCAGCACTGAAGTCATTCCTAAATCAGAATCTCAGTTCCACTACTTATCAGCCGTGTGAACCTGGACAAATCAGTTTTTCTGAGCCCCACTGCCCTGATCTGTAAATGGGGCATAATAATGTCTGCCTCACAGAATTTTTCAGGGTTAATAACGGAAGTGAAGCACTTTGAAAGGTAGCTGGCACCTAGCAAATGCTTAGCCACCGTGAAGGAGGAGGCATACGAAGACCGCAACCACTTCCGCAGTAACCAGCGCTTCCATTCCTCTCCGTGAGCCTCTGCTTATGTATAATTGGAGTCCTCACCACAGCTCTATGTCTGCCCTGGACTTAAAAATGCTGGCCTTTCCTTGCCAGCGCTGCTGTCCTGTTATCCTGGTTCAGCCAGCGAGGAGCCTTAACTCATGCCGGGCTCCTTGCCAGTCCTTGTCCACTGTTGCTCTCCTCTGGCCCTCTCCAGGAAGGTCCAATCTTGAGGAGCAGTAATAGGACATTGTCATACTCTTCTGACATTTCCCTTCCAAAGTGGGCGGGGGAGGGGGTCCCAGTGAGTCATTCACGGAATTTACATGCGCACTACTAGTAGCATGTTAGGCATGAAGAGGGCATTAAGACACAGGATCTGCGGTCTCTCCCTCATAAGAGGCACACAAATGCTCTCCTGAAGTTGCTCAGGTACAACAGAAATTAGGACAGTTTTGAAAGGAAGGGTGAACAGGTAAATTAAGGACTCTTATACCTCATCAAATGAGGTAAGAAAGGCAGTAGCCTCTGTCAAGGAATTGTATCTGCTCCTCCATCCCTTACCAACATAGTCCGGGTGTTATCTAGGTAGCCAACATTTTGATTCAAGCTTGAATTCTCTCATCCTTCTTGCATGAAGCCTTGATTAGATCCCATTAAGAGACCAACCCGGCCTCTCCTTCCCCTCAGAGCCTGCAAAACTGAAAGCATTTTCAAAGGAGATGGGACACTAGACCCCTTACCTTACCACCTGAAAGATGCCAGAAAAGGGTTGCAAAGTGCTGAAGTGTTATGGTTCCCTAATTTCTGTTGTTTTCTTCCCCTTATCAGTTTAGGAAAGGTTAAAAGTATGGGAAACATACAGAGACTGAAGCATCTGGGGAAACAAGCAACTCTCATAACCTTGGTAACTGAGAATGTGGTTGGATGGAAAACAATTGAGTGTAATTTTTTAGCAACACAAACAAAATCCATTTTAAATGTCCATGCCTTGGGGCACCTGGGTGGCTCAGTGAGTTAAGGTTTCGGCCTTTGGCTCGGGTCATGATCCCAGGGTCCTGGCATCGAGTCCCGCATCGGGCTCTGTCTTCAGCAGGGAGCCTGTTCTCTGCCTGCCTCTCTGCCTACTTGTGATCTGTCAAATAAATAAATAAATGTCCGTGCCTTTTAAGTCACCAATTTTATTTCTAGGAAAGCATTTATGGAACTCATCGAAGCACTGTTTCTACAAAAATGTTCATGAGAGTTTTATTCAAAGTACTGAAAATATGAAACCACCTAAATATCGGTCAGTAGAGCAATGGCTAAATAAAGTGTGGTAACCCATGCCACAGAGCCATGCAGTGGGATGTGGAGCAACTGGAACTCTCAAGGACCGCTAGAGGGGAAGAAACTGGCACAAGTACTTTAGAAATTTGACAGTATTTAGTGAAACTCAGCGTACACCCAACTCATGACCCAGTAATTCTACTTAGATATATAACCAAGAGAAACAAGTGGGTACGTTTACCAAAAGACATGTACAAAAATATTCATTGCAGCTTTGTTGCTAAGAGTAAAACACAAGTGTCAATCAATGGAAGGATGAACAAAGCTGCGGTATATCTACCATGGAAAACTGTACAGCAATCAGAAAGGATGAACTAGGGGCAAATAAGTGGCTCAGTCGATTAAGTGTCCGACTGGTGATACTGGCTCAGGTCATGATCTCAGAGTCATGAGATCGAGCCCTGTGTGAGGCTCCATGCTCAGCTGGGTGTCTGCTTGAGATTCTCTCCTTCTCCCCCTTCCCCCATTCATGCACTCGCTCTCTAAAACAAATAAATCTTTGGAGCGCCTGGGTGGCTCAGTGGGTTAAGCCTCTGCCTTCGGCTTGGGTCATGGTCTCAGGGTCCTGGAATCGAGCCCCGTATAGGGCTCTCGGCTCAGCAGGAAACCTGCTTCCCGCCCCCCTCCCTGCCTGCCTCTCTGTCTACTTGTGATCTCTCTCTCTCTGTCAGGTAAATAAATAAAATCTTTAAAAATAAAATAAATTTTAAAAAAATAAATCTTTAAGAATGAACTACATGCAACAACCTGGACGAATCTCAGACATATTTTTAAACCAAAGGAACTATATGATCCTATTTCTATGAAGTTCAAAAACAAGACTAACACTTAATGATAATGAAACAGTAGGAGGCAAGAAAAGGGAGGAGGCTATGAGGAAACACAACGGAGCCTTCTAGAGTGCCATATAGGATATTTTACTCCAGCTTTATTTAGGTATAATTTAAGTATGTTTTGATATACATATACATTGTTAAATAGTCAGGACGACCCAGCTACATAATATACCCATCACCTCACACAGTTACCTTTTTCACGTGTGACGGGAACACTTATTTAAAATGTACTCCCTTAGCATATTTCAAGTATACAAGTCAGCATTGTTAACTATAATCACATTACTGTAATATACATGATCTTGATCTGGGTAAGGGCTACACAACTATATACATTCATGAAGCTACACACTTTGTGGATTTACCTCCTTCTAAATCTCAATACATTTTTAAAAGTAATAAAGTGATTTGGAACTATAAATGACATGAAAAGGTGTCCTATTTAATAATTTTTAACAGGACCCCTGAAACACTTTTATATTGACTACCATACAGACATAAAAAATATTAACTTTTTATAACTTCATTTGGTAAATCTTATATATATTCACCCATCTCAATTGTATGCTCCAATGATTATTAGTAAATTTGCCAACTTGTGCAACTGTCACCATAAATCAGTTTTAGAACACATTCATTATCCCAGTGAAATTCCTCGTGCCCCTTTACTATTAACCTATTTTCCTACCCCAGTGCCAAGCAACCATTAATCTACTCTATCCCTCTAAATGTGCTTCTCCTGGACATTCAATAAATGTGATCATACAATACATGGTGTCTTGTGTCTTGCTTCTTTCACTTAGCATAATATTTCTGAAGTATGCCCAAAGCGTATACGAGTAGTTTCTTTTTATACCTGAATAGTTTTCCATTAAATGAATATACCACATTTTATCTATTAATTCACCAACTGATGGGCAGAAATAAACTTCTGCAACATTCCTATTTACAAATACAGCTTAAAGCACCACCTTCCACCCTCATCTCATCCTTCTCCTCCTTCCAAAGAATCACCGGTCTTGAGGTTAGTAAGCCTTCCCCTCCATGCTTCTATACTGTTAATACACATGAATGCACACATGACAAAAGTTTCATAATTTTAACATTTATGTATCTGTATACTGCTTTTTCAACTTGTTTTTTACTCATAATTATATTTTTGAGATTTATCCAATTTGTGTTAAGTAGATGAGATTTCATTTTAATTGCTATACAGTTCTTCGATTATAAGTAACTCCTAATTTATCCATTTCCTCCAGGGATGGTCATTTAGGTTTTCAGTATTTCTCTATTACAAAAAAGGAATGTTGCTATGAACATTCTTGATTCTGTCTCCTTGTGCACACGTAAGAATCTCTCTATATCATCTACTTAAAAGTGAAACTGTTGGTTCCCAGGCTATGAGTACCCTTTTCTTTACTAGGTGTTGCCAAAAGAGTTGAGTTTTTGTGGTCCTACATTTTTACCAATACTTGGCATTTATTCAACTTTTAAAATATTCTACCACTCTCACAGAAGTAGCAATATCTCACAGCTTGGATTTGTATTTCCTTGATTTTTAATGATGTAATCTTTCTATATGATTATTAACCATTTGGGTCTCTTCTTTCGTGACCTAGTATTTTGTCTGTTTTCCTGTTTCCTTCTTTCATGTTCCTTACGTATCCAGATCCCAAGCTTGCAAAAATCGCCCTTCAATCTGAAATTTTTATTTTGTTTACAGTTTCTTTTGCCATACCCAGATTGTAAATTTTAGTGTGGTTAAATCTAGTCCTTTCCATCAGGGTTTGTGCTTTCTCACAGCTTACTGAAGAAATTCTTTTCTATCCAGATCTCTCAAACTATCCTCACATTTTCTTCAAATATTATTAACTTTTTCTTTTTTAATGTAGGTCTCTAATCCACCTGAAATTTATTTTTATGAATGCTATCAGCAGGCAACTGTTTTCAACCAGATAGTCAACTGTCTCTCAAAATAGCAGAACCCCCTGACATGGCCATTTACTCTTAACTCCTCATGGCAGCTGGCAAAGTCCTCCTCATCTGAAAAAGACATTTAAGATAAGGATATTCTTAATATCCCTTAAACATAATAAGTCATAGCTAAAAACATTTGGTAGGACAGAACAAACCAGAATATACTGGGTCAATTTGTCTTAGATGCAAGGAAAAAGACCCAGTCAGCTTTATCCAACAAAAAGATAAGAATCCAAACAGATACTAAACTACCTAGCAAGTGAAAACACTGGGCAACAGCAAAGTGGTCAGGCATTCCTGCGAGCTTTCTTTTACCATTACAAAATGCCAAATTTTAAGAGTTTCATGGGGACACAAATCCAAACTTTTATCTAGCCCTCAAAATCCATACTCTCACACTTCCCTCTCCTTTCCAAAGCTTAACTTTAGAAAAGGGTCACTCAGGTAATGTATCTTAATAGTTACAATGTTAAGAGAAATGCTGTACCTTGGTACTACCGTAATCATCACTAAATTTCATTCATAGTGATATTCTTGAATAAACTAACAAAAAATTATTTCACTGGATATAAATCCTCATATAACTACTACTACTTTGTAACTACTTGGGAGGTTTTTATATAATATTACACTTAAACCATAATAATTTACATAATATAGCTAGTATCAAGCAGTTAAATGTGAATTCCTTGTTCTCTTGAAAAAGGGAAAGAACACCATTTTAAGTTAATGATATGTTTCTGAATAGGACACTCCAAGGCATTCTTAAGAAGGTGTATAATATGGAGATTGATAATTTACCAAATAAATTCACTGTGATCACTTCCTTTATAAAAATTCACAGGAACTATTAATAACAGCAAATGTTAATTTAATATTTTTTACCCCTTCCTTCTTCTGCCATCTATTAGAACTTATTGAGAATACAATTTTTTAACAGTATTTCTTTGGAAATGAATGCTATAATGCAACTGCTGTATAATTATCTCTTAGGCTGCAAATTTTCAGCATTCTACGTACTTTATAGTATATTTTACATACACTTAAAAACGTAAACTCAATGGTCAAGGAAACAAAAAAGGTACTCTTTGGTTTAAATATTCATTAAGCATAATAAATTCAATTAGACACAGTATGAGGTTTTCCTCAAAGCCATACAATAATAATACAAGTTTGTATTGTTCAAATATTCTCATTGTTATACAGGTTGTCACATTTCACTTTTAATAGGAACTGACTCAAAGAGACCTTGGAACAAAAGTATCCTAACCAAGTAGCAGTTCCCAAAGTGTCATGCTAAAAAAACATTACTCTCCAATTCACACAATTCAAACAATCAAATCAGAGAACAACCACTTCTTTATTAATAGAACAATGCACATTAGTTTCCTGTGCCCAAGTGATGTTACCTAAAAAATATTCAAACATGAAAAACTAAAGATGCAATAACTGGAATAATATTAATACAGTATTTTTTTAAACTGTTAAGATCTTATTCACTGAATGATATTTTCACGAGCTTAGCAATGATTCCAACTTCATCTGAAACAAAATGAATTAAAATTCCTTACAGGAAATCCTACTGCTGACAATCTTCTTCATTAAAAACATAAAACTAAAAACAACTCAACCTATAAAGACTAAATCCCACTAGAAAAGAAGAGATGTGGCTAGGTAGGAAATTAGATCTTACTGAAATTAAGATGATGGAGATAAAATGGTACCTTCGTTACAAAGATATCACAAACGGCTGTATTCTTTAAAATTATTCGTTCAAGATATAATTTGCTCTCCTGCAGTGTCAGATGCTAATACAACCAATTTTATACAATCTAAGCACTGTCTACAGATGCACCTTCTGTTTTTAAATCAGCAGGAACCACTGACCAGCATAAGCAATATTCCTAACTAGATAATCAGCAAATGTGTAAAGTCTGACACCCCCCATACGCATTTGACCACAGAAATGCTTCAATAAATTCAAACGACTATAAACAACTGTACATACTGAACCAATCTAATTCAAAAAGCATCAAAAAGTCAATTCTTGCAAATAGCCGTTGTGTCGCAGATCAGGAATCACATCTAATCCCTAAAATCAGAGAACTGTTTTCATTTATTGAAAGCATGTTTTCTAAGAGAATTCCTAAAGATACACATTATTATGACTATCTGATTTTCTGCACTGACTCTATTATTCCCCTTCATTACATAACATCTAACAATACGAAGAGGCAAAAACATATCTATAATTTCATCTTTTAAGACAATTTAGCAATCTGTATGAAAACAAAACAAAACTAGTGGAGTGATTTAAGAGAACAGGAAAACTTCAACAATATATTCAGAGGGTAAGGAGAAAGGAAACAATTATTGAGAACTTGTTTGCCGATGGGCCCCAAACTGACATTTTCTTTTTTAGTCTTCACAGCCATCCTACGAAAGAGGCACAATATTCTTTACAGAAGAAGAGAACAAATCTCAGATGTTAACTGATTTTCCCAAGGTGACAAGGCTACTAAGGGGACAAAGCCAAGATTTAGCCTAAACTCTGTACTACTCCAAAGTCTAACCTATCATCTACACTAAGTTCTACACCCCACACTACACACACACACACACACACACACACACACACACACACACGAGGAGGTAGATGAAATGGGCTTCATGGACTGGGCCTGAGAAAAATGCTATGAATGAAGTTGTGCCTAAGGAGGTTTATAATTCTAAATAAGTATTTTATAAACTTAATTAAATGAACCCCTCCTAAGCTGGGAACATTTGATACATCAAAAATCCATGACAAACACCTGTAACAAAAATCTGTAACAAATATCAGAAAACAATTTAGAGGAATATAAATAATGACCTGGCTCTCTGATACGAATTCATTTAGTCTCTGAATAGAGCCAAACATCATATTGCTTTGAGTTCCAAAAAGACTATACAGTTTTCAAAGCGCTTTCACATGCTTTAGCATTCATAAAATCCTCAAAAGAATCCAGTGGAAAAGTTATACAATGGATACATAAAGAGGAAAATAAAGAGAGGTACTCTAAACACAAAGAAGAGTACTCCTCAGTCCTTAGCTACTACTATCCCCACACCTTCTCAAGGCAAAAACATGGCCACTGGGACAGAAAGTGCAGCAGTCCATTGACTGTCTCTCACTTGTGATCCTCTCTCCAGGCTCAAGCAAGGTCACTTCAGTCAGAACTCCATGGGCTACAGCAAGAGAATACGGCCCTGTTTCTAGAAATACCCAATCTCTACATAAACAACTCCCGGTGTTACTATCTTTTTAGAAATGACAACTAGAGCTTAGATTATTAATGAGGTCACAAAGTAAGTAGCAGACACAAGATTCAGGTCCCATCTCTGGCCTTCAAGATTAGAAACTATCACCCTCCCTAGAACGGCTTTGAAAGAGAACTCATCTTTATGCCAAATTACAGCAGGAAATGCAAAATTACAGAGATTTCACTGTAGGGACATTATAAATGATAAACAACAGCATGTTGGTCCACATGTTGGGAGGTTTGAGGAAGAAGAGACCCTTTTATCTGATAACATACACTTAAAAATGCTAATCACCACGTGCAAGGTAAAACAGTCACATAAATTGATCAATTTTTTAATATATTAGAATTTTTACATCCAAAGGAGTATCACCCTCACAAAATAATAACCTTACAAAGGCAATACACTTATTTCAATGTTAAATTATTTTGAGAGTCCCCTTTGAAAATTCCCTCAGACACTTTGGAATGTTCATTTAGATTTCTCATATTTTCCTAGTTGGTAGTATAATGAATACAGTCTTCTGGGATATGATTAGGCATCACATACTAAAGGCATTAAGAAGGGCACCTGGGTGGCTCAATGGGTTAAGCCCCTGCCTTCAGCGCAGGTCATGATCTCAGGATCCTGGGATCAAGCCCAGCATCAGGCTCTCTGCTCAGCAGGGATCCTGCTTCCCCCTCTCTCTGCCTGCCTCTCTGCTTACTTGTGATCTCTCTCTCTGTCAAATAAATAAAATTTAAAAATAAAATAAAACAAAGGCGTTAAGAACACACCAACCTTTTGACCAGGTAATTCAACTTTTAGATATAAAAGAGATTTTGTAAGATCCCCAGAATAATTTCGTCCCATCAAGTCTGTAACAGCCCCAATCAGACCACTTAACAGGACTGCTCTCATGCCTTTTAAAATTCATTGTTGTCTCCAGCTTTGCAGGGAATGGGATCCAGTTCTCAGCCCAACAATCTGTAGAGGACAAGCACACAAAATACCATCCCAGTGGACACAATAATGCAGCAGCGACCACAAGCTCCAGCCCTCCTCTTGCTTCCATTATCATAATTTATGCATCCTTGGAGACTGGAGTATAAAACAATGATTAATGCTGAGGAAGTCAACAGCATCAAAGGTTTGGAAGTGACCACTGGCCTTAAAGAAGAAAATCATTGTTTAGTTACACAAATGCTTATCAAACCTGTATTTTTTAAAAATGCATTGAAAAATGAAATCATTTACCAAGCTACCACAGTCATACCTATCATGGTCTTAATCCTTAAATGCTCTGCTTTTGTCTGGGTCTTTCTATGAAAAAAAAAAAAAAAATATATATATATATATATAAAATCTGTATAACCTTGATTTTATCAAACTAATAATACTAGCCTATAAAGTCACCAGAGCAATAAAATTTAATAAGGGCAGTACTTGGAGCTATTAGAGAACACCATTATAACACAAAGTTAACATCATCACTATACAGTTTATATAAGACAGATGTCACCCTAATAAATACTAACAATATTAGATCTTTTCAATACCCTGGAAAAGGCCATGGTATATAACGTACGGAAGTGAAGGTTACTTTCAAAAAATACGCAAGTTAGAAACAGATAATTATAGGTTCTATATAAAAGGAAAAACTAAGGATCTCACAAGTTTTGGTGATGACATTGATGCCTAAAGAAGATTCTCGGCCCTTGAGTAATGTAACAAGTCAGCAAGGGTATATGGAATTACATTTAAGAACTGGATATATCCGGGGGCACCTGGGTGGCTCAGTTGTTAAATGTATGCCTCGGCTCAGGTCGTGATCCCAGGGTTCTGGGACTGAGCCCCCGTATTGGGCTCCCTGCTCCATGGGAAGCCTGCTTCTCCCTTTCCCCCTGCTTGTGTTCCCTCTCTCACTGTGTCTCTGTCAAATAAGTAAATAAAATCTTTTTAAAAACAAACAAACAAAAAAGAATTGGCTACATCTGCATTTAGCTGCCCTAACTTAAACACCATGTTGCTTAGAAGCTATATACATACTACACTGTGTTATAGCTACAATCATAGCTTTCAAATTTCTTTTTCCCATTAATTACCCACATTAAGAAATAGGTTATATCTCCATTGGTACATACATGACACCCACAGAACAAAAGTTTCAGGAAACAATACTTGTTCTTACTAGATGTTATTTTCTCTAATAATTGTTATTCTATTCCATTTTTTTTTTAATTCACTGTCAAGACCCACTGAATTAATTTCATTGCCCACGAGTGGGTCACAACCTATCACTTGAAAACTGGTAGACCCTTCTTAATCTTTAGAATGAAGGGGAAAAAAGAATAGTATCACAGACCCACTATGTGCCACATAACATACAGTAAGATACCATTTGTGTCCTCATTTTTATACCAACCCTACTGGGCAGGTAATATTCACTCATTTCAATAAAAGTATCATCCTTGCAACAAATGTTGATTGAGCACTTACAATGTGTTAGGGACCAGGGCTAAAACTCTGGGGACAACTGAGCAGTGGACAAAACCCATATAGTCTATGCCCTCAAAAAACTAGATTCTATGGAAAGAAGATCTTTTTTAAAGATTTTTATTTATTGATTTGACAGAGATCACAAGCAGGCAGAGAGGCAGGCAGAAAGAGAGGAGCAAGCAGGCTCCCCGCTGAGCAGAGAGCCCAATGCGGGGCTTGATCCCAGGACCCTGGGATCATGACCTGAGCCAAAGACAGAGGCTTTAACCCACTGAGCCACCCAGGCACCCCTCTATGGAAAGAAGATCTTAAATGGGAGGTAAGCGCTACAGAGAAAAAGCCGGCATGCTATGACAGCACATAAAAGAGAGATTCAACTTAGACTGAGAGGTTTTTAGGTTTCCAAAAGAAGTATCACATGAGCATAGACTTCAAGGATGCAAAGGAATTAGACAAAAGTGGGGAAAGTGGTATGGGTGGAGGGCAGGAAGAGCATGGACTAGAAGCACACTTGAAACAGGAAAGAATTTGGGTCAAAAGAAGAAATCAAAGAAGGCCAGCGTAACAACCACTGAACACAAGGGAAACGAAGCCGGAAGACTATGGTGCCAACCCATGTCAGTTCTCACAGGTACATGAAGGACTCTGGACTTTATTCAGGTGTAAAAGGAAGCCACTGAAAAGTTCTGAATGAGAAGGAGTGGGAGGGAGGGAAGAGGATCAGATATGTTTTTCCAAAGATTACTCTAGCTGTTCCATGGAGAATGGACTGTAATCAGGCAAAGCCTAATAGAAGTTCAGGTAGGCAGCTCCAGCAATTGTCTCAGTGAGAAATGGTACAGGCTTTGATGGCAATGGAAGTGAAGCTAGAAGACTGGAGCAAGAGACAGAACTAGACATGAAAGATGAATGAGGGAGAGGAGAGACAAAGACAGAGAGAATGACTCCCAGGTTTCTGATACAAACAACTCTAAGATGGGAAAGCTGTAGAAGGAGCCAAGTTGGAGGGCAAGAGCCCAAGTTCAGTCTACAATATCCATAAGAAGAAACTCGAGGGCACCTGGGTGGCTCAGTGGGTTAAAGCCTCTGCCTTTGGTTTGGGTCATGATTCCAGGGTCTTGGGATCGAGCCCCACATCGGGCTCTCTGCTCCATAGAGAGCCTGCTTCCTCCTCTCTCTCTGCCTACTTGTGAGCTCTATCAAATAAATAAATAAAACCTTTAAAAAAAAAAGAAAGAAAGAAATTCGAGAGGAGCCTTCAAGCAGACAGTGTGATACCACACACCTAACTAAATATCAGAGACAGACTGGAATCCTGCCAGGCCTATTTGACATCAAAATTCTTTCACGACACTGAAATGCAGATGAGAATTATGACGGTGAGAACGAGGAATACGATACAGCATCAACTAACAGTTACTGAGCTTCTACAACGTGCTGGGTGCTCAAAACCACCATCCTACTGAAGAAGCTGTACTTGGAGAGGGAAAGTACCTTGCAGAAGCTGACAAAGGAGGACATTAGGATTCAAACTCAGATCTAGACACCCTCCAACAGTTATGCCATTGACCTCTAAAACACAATGCCACTCAAATCCAGAGTGGGGATACCAATACGTTTAACTCTCAGCCACCTGCCAACACAAGATTTCAAGTTCTCTGAAGGCAGAGGAGTTGCTCAACTCATCTCTGTAAATTCTACCATAATGCATCATTATAGCTTGCTGCACAGAATGTGAAGAAGGCGTGTTCTCGATTTGCTATTGTCAAGGTTTAGATTTGGAAGATCACTTAGAGACTGTATATCACTTAACTTTTTAAATAATGCATATAATTTAAATTCAATACACACAGGTAACTTCAGGACACTTCTGTGGCTCAGTTGGTTAAGCCTCTGCCTTTGGCTCAGGTCATGATCTCAGTGTCCTGGAATGCAGCCCTGCATCAGGCTCCCTGCTCAGTGGGGAGTCTGCTTGTTCCTCTCCTGCTGCCCCCAACCCTAGTTCATGCTCTCTCTAGTGTTTTACTCTCAAATAAATAAAATCCTTTAAAAAAAAAAAAAAATCATGTAAGTAACTTCAAGACTGAGAGGGCCACAAAGAGGAAAAAAAAAAGATGTCCATGTGTGTTCTTATATATGTATCAGCCAACCGTTTCCTGAGTGAGAAACTACTTCCCAATCTACCACTACAAACTGTTGTTTTAAGAGAGAAGGTTTAGCCATCTACTCCCAAAATAAGATTAAATTAGAAAATAAAATTCATCTTCTTACCAAAAGATTATCCTTTTAGAGAAAAAGGTTAACTTCACTGTGTGCTACCAAACAATGGTGAAATGATGAAACTTCAGTTCAAGAACACAAATATTACTAACCCATCTTCTATAAATCTTATTTAAAACTAGAATGAATAAACTTAGTTCAAAATTAATATCAAGATGTGCACTATAAGTAAGTCTTCTAAGAAAGAAACCTTGGCTCTGTTTACCCAATATATACTGAACATCTTTTAAGTATGCAAGAAGCAAGTTATCATTCTTCACTGAATCTAAGAAACCACTGAGAATAAGATGCACTAAGCTATTACTATCTCCCCACCCAAAAAAAAAGGAGGGAAAATTAAATTACAGTACAATGGTTTTTTATGTAAAATTAACTTCCTCGTTTGGAACATACTTTTTTAATCCGACACTACTGTGCATACATAAAACATAAAATACATGCACAATAAATTAGTCAAAGTATTCCTGTAATTTTTTCACAAAAGAAAGCAACTCTTCTGAATCGCTTTTCAGCTCAGAGTCCTCAATCCAGGTTTTGCACACAGTATCACCCATTGAGCTATGAGGAGCGCTTAATAATGCGGCTTTTCCAAAACAAAATTAAACCTTTCGTTACTGCCTCCGAGACTTTTCCCAAGCTGCTGACACCCAGTCTGTAATAGATGCTGATCTTGCAAGAAGAGGTCAACAGAAAGTTTTCAGATTAAAATCATGCCTCAAATTACTTTCTCAAATGATCCTGAAAGGTCCATAGCTGCAGGTGTCCCAACGTACCACCGGGACTCACAGCCAAGTTCTTCCATGCCTGGGCAATGACATCAGAACAGCTGCGTGGCTTGCAGTGATTACAAGATCTCATCTATTGCAGATACATCATGACATCAGACATTAAACTATGGGAGAAAATGTGTCCTAGAATCAATAAGGTAAACTAGCTCAAATCCTACAAGATTAGAAACACTTATCACATGAAAGTCTCATCTGGAAAGGAAGATGTGGTTGGCTGTAATTCTGTACCCAATTTTTCACTGCTCCTTCCTGAAGAGAATTCTAAACCCCTGTCTGTTGCCACACAGCTTGCAGTGGCCTTCTCCATGGAAGTAGTGGCCAAAGTGAATGCAGGTGACTCTGCATCAGCTCTAAGGTTCAAACAACAACTAGATTCTTTTAGTTGGGAGATCTACCATAAAATGCTTTAAAAATTCCTCTCTCAAACTCAATATGATCCCAAGCAGTATTGAAACAGATAACAAACTATAAAGTACAACTCTAAAGTAAATTAAATGCAACTTAAAGCTGGAAAATAATTTCTGTAATTCTAAAAAATACATGATTAATCACACAGTATGGATGGAAAATTATATACAAAGATTCAACAAGAAGTCAAAGCTTGTGATGTATGACAAATACTTGGAAGATGATTTTTACATTGAAAAATAGCTAAATACAACTTAACTGATTGTGTGGGAGGATTCACACCCAATTATTCATGCACACAAAATTAATTATAGGTTTTTCTAGAGTCTATATTCCATATATATACACCCACAGAACACTCATCCTCTTTGGACTCGTTCCTCTATTACTGAGATTTCTTGTGTACCTACCATATAATATAACAAGGTACTTGTTATCCTAAAGTCCAAAGCCTGAAAGAGAAGGTCTCCTGGAATGGAATTACTTAGTGCCTTAAGGTAAAGATTTTTTGACCTTGGACAACTTCATTAACCTATTTAGGCATCAGTTTCCTTGTAAGGAAAATGGGAATGATACCATCTGCCTCCAAGAGCAAATGTTAGGATTAGGATACATTACAACAAACTTAAACCACTGCCTGAATAAAGGGCTCCCTTATAAAAAAGCTAGCTGGATTTCCACTCCAGTTAAGGTGAATTAGGATTTAGATCAATGTTCCTATTCAGAAAAAAAATAGAACAGATGAATAAAATATAAAAAAGAGCAACTGTTCAAAGGCATCAAAGAATTACCAAAAAAGTATCAAATTACACTGAGCCAAGAACCAGGAGAAGAAATCTTCAAAAAAAAAAATTATTATAGCATTTGAGGCCACATTTCTCCTAAAGACATGTGCTGATTCCAGGAGAAGCAAGTAAGAGGCTAAAAGCTGATCAGAGTTTTCAAATCACCAACAGGTTAAGAGGACAAAACTGGAATTCAGGGCTTTGGGTTGGGACCCCAGATAATTAGAACTTCTCATGAGAAAAGCAAAAAGGAAACAGATGAATCCTCACAGAGACTGAAGCACATCTTCAAATCATCTAAATCCTTGACTGGGAAAGAAGGAAGGATGGGGTAAAGAGATGGGAGACTGCTAGTGCTCCTAGCCTGAATCCCAACAATAAATGTAAATCCTTACTCTAGGCCTTAAGATAGCTCTACAGTTTTGAATATATAATAACAGGCACTAAAACAAAACAAAACAAAACAAAATAACCAAGAAAACAGAAATAAAAGTAAAGTAACTGAAAACTACAGGGTCCCACAGGCAAGATAAACAGACCCAAAAGAGATTCAAATAATGGTGTTAAAACACACAGACACTAAAATAACATTGTTTAAACAGGGGGCGGACTAGGATTACAAGCAATAGTTAGGTAAATAATGGTGAAAATTACCCAAAATTAATGGCAAAAATCAAATCCTATTTTCGAGCAGTACCCCAGACTTTAAGCAGGACAAATGCAAAGCAACACAACATACGACAACTGTTGAAAACAAACGATGACGAGGAAAACCTTCAAAGTAGCCGGGAGAAAAAAAAGAAAGAAAATTACCACTGAAGGAACAACAATGAGACATATGGCTGATTTTCCAGTACAAACAATAGAAGCCAGAAGACAAAGAGATAACAGCTTTCAGATTTGGTGGGGGGAAAATGACTGCAGATAAGATAACTAAATTTTTATACCCAATGAAAATATCAAAGATGAAGAGGATATCCTGCGGAGAAGTCTCGTGGACAGCCGCACAGTTTTTGAAACTCCAAATCTTCATGTAAGGGATAAGGGCCTCCAGTAAAGGGAACCTACTGGGAGTGGAACCAAAACTGACAGAAAACAGAGAGGAAGCAATGCAAAGAGAAGGTTCAGATGAAAGTGAGAGAAGAGGACAGAGCCAGGGAAATTACACAGCAAACCATCATAGACTTCTAACCACCACATGAAATAACAGTAGAAAGAGTCCAGTGAAGTTATAAAACCACCTAACTGCTTCTCCTCCTAACATTACAGGAGAATTAATTTCACATAAAAATGAGCAACAGAGGGGCGCCTGGGTGGCTCAGTGGGTTAAGCTGCTGCCTTCGGCTCAGGTCATGATCTCAGGGTCCTGGGATCGAGTCCCGCATCGGGCTCTCTGCTCGGCAGGGAGCCTGCTTCCTCCTCTCTCTCTGCCTGCCTCTCTGCCTACTTGTGATCTCTATCAGATAAATAAAGAAAAAATCTTAAAAAAAAAAAAAATGAGCAACAGAAATGTGTTAAGAGAAAATCCCATATGTTCAGCTCAGGTCATGGTATCCGGGCTATGAGATCAAGCCCTGCTGTGGATGTGGAGTCTACTTAAGATTCTCTCTCTCCCTAGGGTGCCCAGGTGGTTAAGTATCTGACTCTTGGTTTTGGCTCAGGTCATCGTCTCAAGGTCATAAATTGAGCCCTGTGGCAGGCTCTGTGGTCAGCGCTGTCTGTGAGATTCTTTCCCCTACCCCAACCTTCCCCCTCGCTCACATGCACTTCCGCTCAAAAAAACAAGTATCTTTTTTAAAAAAGATTCTCTCTCTCCCTCTGCCCCCTCCCCCCGCTCTCTCTCCCTCTCTAAATAAAGATCACTTCAAAAAAAGAAAAGAAAATCTCACAGAAAGTTACAATAAGATAAATCAGAGTAAGAATCAGACTAATATCCATCCCTACAGCCAGAAAGATAGGACCACATAATAACCAAAACTATACTTTCTATTTCAAAATAGCTAAAATACATTAGGAAAATTGTATAGACATGAAAGAACATAAGACAGAATTATAAAAATGTACAAATGAGGTAAAGAACTCAGGGAAGAATCAGAATTAAAAGGAAAAAAGTATATGAAAACTAATTAGAGAAAACACAAAAACCAAACACAACAGATAATGCCTGAAGAGAAACAGAAGGTAAGGGGGAAGAGGGGAGTCATTTCCAAAAGTGAGGAAATAGATAAAAAGAATTCTAAATAAAGTAGCAAATACTAAAGAGAAGCAAAGAAAATCAAACAGATGCATAAGAGACAAAAAGAAAAAAACAAATGCAAGGAAATACTAAAATAATTCAAGAAAACTTTCAAAATTTAAAAAAAAAAAAAAAGACTTGAAATCACATATTGAAAAAGCACACCTAGCACCAGAGAATACAGACCCAGAACATCCAACCATCACATCATCTAATAAAATCACCTGGCTTTGGGTCAAAATGGAATAGTAACAGAGACAGGATTTACTTCCCACCTGAACAACAACAACAAAAAAAACACAAACAACCATGAAACAAAGTTTTCAAGACATTGGACATCAGGAAATGAACAACAGTGGTCCCTGAGAAGGAAAAACAAATGAAGTACGCCTACAACTGCACCAACTTACTGCCTACTGCAAGTCCCCAGGCCAGAGCACAGGAGGGTGAAGCCCGGAGGATCCCAAAAGACTCCTTGAATTGAAGAGACACAGGTAAGGGGGTAAAGGGAACTCAAAGTGACTTGAGTTAGCAGGGAAGAACACCAGAAAGAAAGCAGCTGCCCAGACACCTCTGGTAAACCTTCAGAGCCTCCCCTGAATAATCAGGACAGTGCTGATCTGCACGTGCATGTGAGGAAACTACCCAAGGATGAGGATAGAATCATCCAAGAGAATTGGAGGGAACAGTGCCCACACTCATATATGGCCAAGAATAGTGACTGTTTCTTCCAGCTAGCCTGGAAAAACACTCGTGATTCACTGGGCACCAAATAGAGTACAAAGAAGGGTCTGGCCTTAGTAGTAGGGAATAATTAGTCCCAGATTAATGCTGCTTTGGCCCTAACAAATCTTAAAAGCACAACCCAAAAGGATCAAATTGTTTCCAAGTAAATTAACTGTGTCCCAGAACAAAGCTCACTAATATTTATAGGAATACAAAAATATCCAGCACCCAACAAGGTAAGTTCACTATTTCTGGCATCCAATTAAAGATTACCAGGCATGCAAAGCAGCAGCAAAACACAAATTAATTCATTATCCTGAAAACTGGCAAATAAAGGGAAAAAACAACCATTTCCCCTGCCTTTACCCAAGACCAGTAACACATTTACCAAATAGTAAACAAGGGAGAGTGTCTCCTTGTACAAGCAGTCCTACTAACAGATTTAGACAGTTAGTGACAATAGCTGTTAACATAAAAACAGAGGTAACTAGACATTAGATGCCTCCACTTGAAAAAACATACCACCTATGTCCTGACAAAGAGATCAAACATGATTCCAGTCAAGTCTTTGGACCCAAAAACCAATCTGCAGAAAATACAAAGGAAAGAGGAACACGATAAAGTGCACACTGAGTACACAATCAGCAAAATATGTACTATGGGAACCTCTACAAGTCACATGCCTGGTGTTCTTCAACAGATAAAGTTCAATGAAAAGAAAGTGATGGAAGGTAAGCTTCTAGTTTAAAAGAAATCTAGGGGCACCTGGGTGGCTATCGGTTAAGGGTCCCACTCTTGGTTTTGGCTCAGGCCATGATCTCAGGGCAGTGGGCTCAATCCTGGCTTTGGGCTCTGTGCTCAGTAGAGTCTGCTTGACATTCTCCCCCTCTGCCCCTCTCCCTGCTCACACACTTTCTCTAAAAATAAAATAAAATCTTTAAAATAAATAATTTAAAATGACACATTAAAATTTTTTAAATGGGCAAGACTAAGTGATGGTGGCTAGGAGACACGTCTGAGTGATAAAATGATAAAGAAAAATAGAAAGTGATCACTATAAACTTAGGGTGCTGATTAAGAGAAGAAAGGAGTTGAGATCAGGGGAGGCCATATGAAGTATTCTTCAGCCCTAAGAAGGAATGCGGTAATACATGCTATAACATGGATAAACCTCAAAAACATTATGATATGTGAAAGTAAACAAACCCCATGAGATATTGTATGATACAATTTGTATGAAATGTCCAGAATAGGCAAATCCATAAAGACAGAAAGTAGATTAATAGCTGCCAAGGGATGGGGAGAAAGAGAAAGGGTAGAGACTGCTAATAGACATAGGGTTTCTTTTTAAAGGATTAAAATGTTCTCAAATTAGGTAGTGGTGATGATTGTATAACCCTGTGAATATTCTACAAAACCACGGACTAGTATACTTTAAAATAGTGAATTTGGGCGCCTGCGTGGCTCGGTGGGTTGAAGCCTCTGCTTTCGGCTCAGGTCATGGTCCCAGGGTCCTGGGATGGAGCCCCGCATCGGGCTCTCTGCTCAGAGGGGAGCCTGCTTCCTCCTCTCTCTCTGCCTGCCTCTCTGCCTGCTTGTGATCTCTATCAAATAAATAAATAAAATCTTTAAAAAAAATAAAAAATAAATTAATTAAATGGTGAATTTTATGGTATATAAATTATATCTCAAATTTTTAAAATATCAGTTGAGGTAAACTTTAAGACAAAAATCATTACTAAATATAAAAAGTCATTTCATAATAAAAGGTTCAATTTACCAGGAAGAAATCATTCCAAATTAGTTTGCAACCATAATAAAGCCACAAAAATTATTTTTAGAAGGTGACAGAACTATGAGGATAAAGGAAAAAAAAACCATAATCATAGAATGAAATTTTAATATATATTTCTTCTGCAAGTAAAACAACAAGAAGACAAAAAATTGGTAAGGGCACAGATGAATGGAAAATATCAACCTGACATAGAACACTATAGCCATAACCACACGATATATTTGACTTAAAATACACATGGAATATTTACAAAAACTGACCAAATTCTGGGTCAAAAACCAAGACCCACCAAATTTCAAAGAATTAAAAATCATATACAGCAAGGAGTCAGCAACTTTTTGGGGGGGGCACTGCCACCCTATACCTCACTGCATTTAAAAAAAAAAAAAAAAAGGGACGCCTGGGTGGCTCAGTTGGTTAAGCTGCTGCCTTCAGCTCAGGTCATGATCCCAGTGTCCTGGGATCGAGTCCCGCATCAGGCTCCTTGCTCCGCAGGGAGCTTCTTTCACTGCTTCTGCCTGCCACTATGCGGGCCTGTGTGTATTCTCTCTCTCTTTGACAAATAAATAAATAAAATCTTTTAAAAATAAATAAATAAATAAAAATAAAATATCAATTCCAGGTGAATTGCAACTCCAGGTGAATTCACTATATGTGAAAGGTAAAATTTTAAAAAACCTCTAAAATATAGGAGAAAATCTTTTAAATCCCTGAAATAGGGAGTTTTAAAACAGAACACAAAAAGGACTAAGCATAAAGAAAATTAATAAATTGACCTACATGAAAAGTAAAAATTTCTGTTCAGCAGAAGACTCTGTCAAAGTGGAAAAGATAAACCAGAGAACAGAATATAGATATAACTACCAAAGGGCTTTAAATACGCAAAGAACAAATAAGAAAAATGATAACCAAATAATAAATATACTAAAAGATATTCAATTTCATTAGTAATCAGGAAAATGCAAACTAAAACCCAAATGAAATACACCACACAAACACCGGGAAAGGCAAAAATTGGAGAGATGTTTTACATTAAGTGTTGGTGAAGACACAGCAACAGAATTCTCACACGTCGATGGAAGGCAAAAGGATCGACCACACTGTAAAACTGCTTGGCATTTTATGTTAACGTTAAACATATACTGTGACCTAGCATTTCACTCCTAATTATATTAACAGAACAGAAATGTGAGTATGTAAGCACCAGACAGAGTCTCAATATTGACATACAGCCACATCATTCAAAATAGCTGAAACAAGGGGGAAACATTAATGTCTATCAACAAAAGAATGAATGGATGATGGCATAGTCAGGGAATGGAACACTGTACAGCAATGAATGAAACCAGCAAATCACAGGACCACACAACAAAGATAATCTCATAAATTTAGTGTTTAGCAAAAAAAAAAAAAAAACAAATACCCTCATAATTATTTATATGATTCCACTTACATGTGTTCAAAACCGGGCAAAAATGGTCAATTCTGTTAGAAGATAATGGTTCTCTTTAGGGAGAAAGGAGGGGGTGATCACTGGAAAGACAAGTAAGATACTACAAGATATATAAGACATAAGATATCTACTAATAAGATACTACTAATGTTCCATTTCTTGACCTGGGTGGGAATTACATGGATGTTTTAACTTTGTGATAGTTCATCAATGTATGTAGGGGGAAAACTTAGAATGTAACATAGTTTGTCAGCCAATTTTCTTCTCTGAAATCCTTGGGCAGGAGGGAGGCGATGATATTTCCCCTTAATGATCAAATGAGGACCCTATTAATTCTGAATCACTATGTCATACTCAGAGGTTAAAAGGCTTAATGTATGATTTCAGAAATGGGATAGCAAAAAGTCATCATCAGTTTCACCAGCAGTGAGGACTTCCTGAACTTGCATCCATGTTTTATTTAACTGTCAGGGTGGGGTAGAGAGGGGTGGGTGGACAGCCCATGTATTTTTTTTGTACCTAAGCTTTCAAGTGAGCAAATTGAGAGAAATTTACCTTTCAACTTAAAAAAAAAAAAAAAAAATTTATCTGTATTGATAATTCACATCTATGGGTCTTCAAACCACAGTTTGAAGCAGAATACAGCTGTGTGTTTCTTATTATCTCTGTTAAAGAATGAGTGCTTGATTTTTATATCCTGGACACAAATTAAGGCATTTGAAACTCCTTTGCCAAAAGAAAACCTGATGAAAGGAACCTACCTCCTCCAAATTTTAGCAAGTACCCAAAGAATTTATTCAACATCCTAACACAATAATAAAAGCAAGTCATCATTTCTTGAGTTTTACCAAGCGCTGGGCACTTGCTAAGCACTCAAGAGAGTCATTTTATTATAACAACAACAGCAATGCCAGAAAGATTATTTTCCCCATTTTACAGATGAGAAAACTGAGGCTTAGAGAACTGAATAACATCATTCACCCAGTTAATCAGTTCTTTAGTTTGGTATAAACAGTGTTTTCTAGTTATATTTCTATTTTGTGTCAACTTTTTTACCTTGAAATTTTAAGCCTAAGTACAATGTAGAGCAGGGAACATGCACATACACTTACACTAACAAAGGTTTGAAAGACGAAAAAGCGTACTCACGTCAGCAAGTCCCCTGCGTATCACTGCACCCGAACAGAGCTGAGGTTTGCCCCAAGAAACAAAACGGACCTCTCAATGGTAGACGAGCAGGCCAAAGCACTGCATATAGTAAGTCTACAAAGCATTAACTGGATTAATTAGGAAGGGATTTGAGAAGCAGCTTGGAGCTAGGAAACCAAAACACTAAATTGTTTAAATACTTTGGCAAAAGATCAAGGTTTCTAGGCAGCACTGGGTCTCCTTCCATCCTTTTCATTCCATGTTTTAACACATTTAACCTGTCTGAGGTACTTTTTCATGAGATATGAATGACATTGTCAAAATACCAAAAAGAAAAGTGAATTAAAAAAATTCTGCAAGCTGTTACCAATTCTGCCAACATGTGAGAGCCCAGGCAACATTAATTACAAATCAATCGCTTAGGACATAAACAGCTCTTATCACTAGTAAACTCTCCCTCTAAAATAACTTGCTTTAGAGAAAAGAAAAAAGAAAAACAACAAAGCAAATGTCTCCTCTATTATACTTGGTGAACTAATCAGGACAAAGAAACAAAATAAAACAGGAGAAAATGCACCAAAGAGCAAATGTGAAAAAGGAATCCTAGCTAGATGAACGTCTGGAATGCTACAAGAGCAGCACTATCATTTAGAAATAACGAAGAGGAAGTGGTCAAGGCAGGGACACTTACTGAATGGGTTTCTGGTTTCCAGGAAGTAAGAATTTTACAACGCAACTGATTTCACAAACACATATGGCAGCAAAATGATAAAAGAAAGCTTTCAACTATACAGTCTTGGAGGGGGAAAAGGAATCTGTTGTCCCTCTAGTTTTATGAGAGCCAAGCACACATATCACCACTCCCCCACCTCCACCACACACAAATATCCACTCACAATAATAAACTCAAAAATCCTGTGGTCCTTCCAGAGATCTGATTAACCTAAACTCTGCCCACAAAGTACTAACTACCCTCACTCTTTGTCGTGGATATTTCTGAATTCTCCTCTTAATTTTCATGAAACATTGAAGAAAATCTAAGTATCTTTCTGCCACTCCTCTACAACACACTTCATTTATTCCTGTTGCGGGGCGGGGGGGGGGGGGGACCTAGGTAGAAGGCAATCACTAACTTTCTATCAAAATACATTCTGACTTCCACTAGAGCCATTGGGATTGCATGAATACAGAATAAAAAAGTGGGGAGAGGTCCAGCTATGAAGCCTGGAAAAAGCCATGCGACTGGGGCAGTCTTCCCAGCCTCCATCAAATAAATGACCAATACGCTCCATTATGCAGAGTTACAAGGATTAAAGTTCCTATTCATAAAGTACCCAGCAGCATGTCTGACACACAGTAGGTGTATAGCATTTACTATTATTTCTTCTTGACTCTTGGCACATTGTAGGTTAAGTTTCCAGGATAATAAAAAGTCTTTGCTGAACCAGAAATTTTACAGACAATTACATAAACAAGGCACTGGAAGATTATGATACTTTGTTTTATGCCAGCTGAGAATAAAATTCACCCCTGTATGTCCAAGGCACTGGGTCTCCAAAGAGTGCACAACACTTACACATCAATTCCGACTTTCACAAAATAACTGAGGAAAGACTAATGGGCAATAATGCCCCTGGGTTCATATACGAATTAACAGGACTAAAGGAAATCTGGGCGTTAACAGTGTAACCAAGCTCATGCAAATTAGCTATGGGTGTTTTACTCA
The DNA here is from genome assembly GCF_011764305.1 of Mustela putorius furo. NCBI lineage: Eukaryota > Metazoa > Chordata > Mammalia > Carnivora > Mustelidae > Mustela > Mustela putorius. The sequence goes on from NW_025421428.1 coordinate 6,079,715, forward strand.
CTAGTCTTGGCCGCCTGTGAGAGGAAAAAAGTAACCAAATTTATTTTTTCAAATAAAATTATAAAGAGGAAAAACATGGTTTAAAAAAAAAGAGCTAATACAGTTTGTTTTTAATTAAAAGGAGAGGATATAAAATATTATTTCCAAAGAAAAGTGGCCCAAAAGCTAAATAGGCAGGTAAAATATATTGTATTTTTGGTCTAAGTTTTTTAAATATTTCATATAATAGGAGTTTTTGAACTGACAATATAACACACTATTCATTTCAAATTTGAGAAAATGCTAAAATACTACTGCATTATAACAAAATTTTACATAAATGTGTACACTCCTTTTTCAATAATAAATGCCGTCTTAAAAGTAGTTATTCACATTACAAAATTCACCAGACTTTCTTAGAAGAAGTTCCATTTCTGTCTCATGTGACAGTGATGTATTACAAAAGAAGAAACAACATGCGGCACCTGGGTGGCACGGCACAGTCGGCTTGGGATTCTCTCTCCCTCTCCCTCGGCCCCTCCTGCTCGTGCTCTAAGATAAATAAATCTACCTCTTAAAAAACAGTAACAATATAAAATTATTTGGAGTATTAATGGCACAAAACAGGTTAAACTGCATTTCTGTGAACTTCTCTGGTTCCCTTACTAAACATTTATTAAAAAGCTACTATGAGGGAGACACTCAGGATATTTCTATCATTAAATTTCGAATGCCATCAAATTCTCAAAAGAACCCTGTGAGGCAGATGGGGATAATTCTGCATCATTGGTGAGAAAAACAGAGATCCAAAAAAATTATTGCCCTGCTCAAGTCAGTTTATTGGCCATTGATGGGCCAGGATTTAAAGTCCAAACTCAGTATCGAGCCTGTAGTTCTCATATTATGCATGCTGTTTTCTTCCCCTATTACTATATTTTCTGTAATTAAAATAATCAAAGTGATAAACTACCCCAATGCATGCACAGACACAAGTGCCTCAACACTCAACAGAGATACTCCATTAGCCACCCTTGCTTGCTTCTAAAAGGACTGAGCATTTTCAACAAACCAGGTCAAGTTAAAGGAGGAGAGAACACAACTTCAAAATAGTCTTATTGGATCACCACAATCCAGAAGCAACCATATTCTTCTATCTAGGGGTAAAAATATGGATAGAAACATACATACATATGTATCTTTTCTGAAAACTGAAATATTATTTTTAAATTATTTTTCAAAGTTATGTAATTTCTATTAAAAAAAAAAAGTCTGCAAGCATGATTTCAGGAGTCTTTAGCCTATCAATGCCAATCTCATTCCAAACCTCAAAATCAAAATCTCTCTTTCTGAAGATCTTCCAAAAAAAAAAGACAAAACTTAAAGTTGAAAATCTACTCAAAGATAAAGATCAAGAAAAACAGTGTTAATCTACTTTGAATTCATCTAATGTAACTTGGGGGTACAGACAAACCAATGCAACTTCTACATTATTGGACACCCTTCCTCTCTTTACCAGTTGGCTACAAGTGAATCTGCATTACAGAAACACATGTGACAAAAACTGTACTAGCTCCTTTATTCTTCATACCAAGCCCCTACGACAGCCCCATATTACAAGTTAAAAAATAAAGAGCTAACTCACACAGCCCATCATCACACAGCTTATAAATGGCTGTACCTAAACTTACGCTTTTATAACCACACAGACCCAAAACCTTGTTCCATCGGAGAAGCTGAACATCCCAGAACACAAGGCAACCACAATCCTTGAACAGATATCAAAAGCACAGGCGTGTGTTTGGAGGCAGCACAGTACAGTGGAAGGAAACAGGCCAGAATCACATCACTGATCCACTACTAGTAGCTCTATCACCTTAGGGCAAGTTACTTACTTCATCGCTCTGTCCCTTAGGTTGCAACAGCTGTAAAACAGAGACAATAATTCTTATCTTATGGGCTCTAAGAAGAATAAAATACCACACGTGCATACGTGTGTGTGTGTGTGTGTGTGTGTGTGTGTATAAAGCAACTAGAAACTCAACAGATGTCCTATCCACACTCTTATCTACCCCTGGAGTTTGCTCCATTTCCATGCTAAGTTACAAAAGAAGCAAGATGATGATGTTGATGATGATGATGATAGCATTTAGGAGCAAATGCAGAATCTACTAGTATTTTAATGAGGTCACTAGAAAATTGAAATGTTGGGGCGTCTGGGTGGATCGGTAGTTAAGCATCTGCCTTTGGCTCAGGTCATGATCCCGGGGTCCTGGGATCAAGCCCCACAGCAGGCTGCCTGCTCAGCGGGAAGCCTGCTTCTCCCTCTTCCATTCCCCCTGCTTGTGTTCCTTCTCTTGCTGTGTCTCTGTCAAATAAATAAATAAAATCTTTAAAAAATAGAAAATTGAAATGCTGACAAGCATGAGTCATTAGCCACAATGGACCAAACTCAAACACTGCAAAACTTCCTCAAACTATATTAAATATTTCTGCCAAGCATTCAGTGCTACACACTAACAAGTTTTATTTTTCTTTGTAAACTTGGTTTCCTTCATAGTTGCAAGAAGGATCCAACTAATGATTTGGACCCTTAGGGAATCCTACCTCAGAAATATCATTCCAAAAGAAAATCATGCCATCTACCCTCAATGATATCCCCCAAAACCTCTCTCTACTTCCTCAGTTTCCAAACACTGCAGATGACTAAGACAGTTCAGACATTTTTATTTACAGGGAAGTCCTCTGCACATTGAAGTAGAAATTAGCATTTTTATGTGCATTATCTTCATGAAAGGATATACACAAGCAAAGGCCATGTCTTATCCACTCGGTTACATTCCACTCTCCATTCACCCCAGGCCCCCCAGAAAAGGCAGTGCAACGCAACACCTGGGTGACCGCAGGGATCATCCAAGGTCTGGGCTGAGCCACATGCTCTGTGCTGTTAACAAACACAGAAATGTCTGTTAGCCATGGGAATCCAGGTTTGAAAGATCATATAGGCTGAAGACATCAATGTGAACCGTATCAAGATATAAGTAGTGAACCAAGGGAGCCTGGGGAGGGGGTGGCGGGCAGAATGAGCAAAGTCACAATGAAAGAGACAGAGTCACAGGAGCCATTACTTTCCATTTCTAGTTTGTCCTCAGGAGCCCCAGCTGCACTTTGCTTCCTGATCTTCCCTCTACAACAGATTCCCTCCACTTCCATCCCTGCCCTCCGTGAGGCAGTTTTAGTGAAATTCCTCTCCTTGCGTTCAAAAAAGCCTTAAGAGGGACACGAGCCCATTGCCTAGCACACAGAAGGGATTCAATTAAACACATTTAAGAAAACAGGAGTACAAACCTTACAAAATACCTGACGTCTGATGGGCATTCCTATAATTACAGTTCTCTCAACAGATAGGCCAATTTCCCTTAATCCACTTATCAAATTACTGTTAAGGAAATAAACAGTATTTGACACAACATGACATTTTATTCTAATTTATCATCTAATAATAATTAAGCATTCAAAGCTTACAATGAAAGCACGGCTCTGTAGTTCATATTGTTCTTTTAAATTGAATAATTTGGAATCCTGTGAAGAGTTCCACCTTACAGCATATCCCCTCATTCTTGTGCAAATACAATCTGTCTATCAACATATTAGCATTTCAATCACCCTTGCTTTTTTCATAACTGGGAGAAGCTGTCTTCATTTATTCCTATTGAGCATCTACCACCTATGAATTATTTCTAAAGCTAAGCAGTAAAATTGAATTTAAATCCAAGTAAATGAGAAACTGAAACTATTTTCAAACATAAATGTAGGACGTTAGTTTCAGTTACATACTTCCAAATATTATAAAAACTCTCTTCAATGATTAATTTACTTTAAGCTGAAAATAATTTCCTCTGAATTAAGTTGTTATAATAGCTGGAAATGGAAATCCAACAGAGTTGTTATTTAAAGAATTCCACATCAATTTATATTCTGAGTAAATGCATCCACCATTTTAAGAAAAAAAAAATTTTTTAAGTCCCCTTTAAGCATCCCTTTAAGGCACTGACCATAAATGGTGTAATTTGCCCTGGACATCATTAAAATGTAAAGTTAATGAGGATTCAGCTGAAAACAGAAGGAATGTAACCTATTTTCAGGCAAAAGTTCTAACACAGCAATCAGAGGAAAAAGCTCTTTGATGTTTCTTTGTCTCTTCTCATTAATTTTTTTTTTGTCTCAAAAAAAAAAAAGGCTATTTAAACTAAAAAAAAAAAAAAATTATACACACACACACCCGAAGTTTAAACATGATAATTATAACAGAACTCCAATGAGGTCATTAGAATTTTTTTTATGAGATAAATAAGAGTCAGTCACATATACATGGGAATAACACCACCTACCTGGCAGAGTTGTTATAAGGTTTAGATATATTGTAAGTACAGCGTGTAGCAGAGTAACTGACACGTGGAAGCTACTCCCTGTTATTAATTCTCTCCTCTTTTGTCCCTCTCCATCTCCAAGGACCCAGTACAGTGCTGACACAAAAACAGTGCTCAAAGAATAGCCATTACTATTATCCCATATGATGTATTCTTTTTTCCTGCTGAAAAATTCACTATATTAACCCTAACCTTCTTTTCAAGATTTATGCAAGACTCAGCACCTCCTGTCACCAGGCAGGTGGGGCATTATCCAAATAACCAGCATGGAGTAAACAGTCCCGTGTGACATTTTATCATGTGAAGTGCCTGCACAGGTATAAATATTATATCCTCTCTGGTTTTATTGCCTCATTTTACAATTATACTACTAAAGAGCAAACTAGCATGCAGAATGTTAAGTGGCATTCTGCTGCTTGGAATTTCATCCCAAGGCTCCATTCAGAATAACAAATGTGGGAGCTATTTCATCTCTGCTCTATTGTGAAGAAAGTCATCACCTTTACTTGAATATATACGAGGGTCTGGCTTTCTGCAACCCGTTCTGTGCTAAGTGAAATCTTAAACCAAATGTGATAATTACCAAGAAGGTGTCATTTAGGAAGGATTATAGTGCTTTCTAGAAAGATCTTACCATATACTTTGTTATTGTTATACTAATTCCATAATCCAAGTAAACAAAACCTAATCAGTAATAAGTCTATCCAAGGTGATCCACACTTAAATACCACCAGAACTTAGAACTTCTCTACACCCAGGCAAAAAATTGTAAATTCAATAAACTAATTACAGTTACTCTAAATGTTGAGATCAAAATGTTTCTCTAGCAATTTTCATTTTAAAAGCATTTCCACATAAATTATCTCATTTTCACTGGTTCATTCATTCCATAAATATTTATTAAATCTTCTTAGTATTGAGCACTGGCCATATAGCAGTAGAGAAAACAGCAGGTAATCCTACCCTCACAGACTTGTAGTAATTGCAAGCTATGATAAATGCTACAAGAGCGTACAGTGTAAGGAACAAGTTTACTTTGGTGATTTGTAAAGGTTTCCCTGAAGATAGAATATATGAAGTATGATCTGGAGGAATGGGAGTTACCTAGTGGGGGGTGTGTGTGAGAATTTCAAGATAATGATAGTTGAGACAGAAAGAAATACCTAGTTTTTAAAGACATTCAGATAAATCAACCAAATATTCTGATATATTGAATATGGAGGATGAGTGAGGATATGTGACAAGGACAAAGCTAGTAGGTTTCTAGCCTACAGAACTGGATTTTTAAAAAAATGTGTTGCTCACTAGAAGGGGACCAGATCTTCAATGGAGCTAACCTGATAAAGGGCATCTACAAAAAAAATCTACAGTTAATATCATACCTTAGGGTAAAAGACCGAATGTTTCCTTTAAAAAAAAAAAAAAGACAATGATATTCACTCCTGCAACTTTTACTCAACTCTGTATTGGAGGTTTTAGACAGGGCAATTAGGGAAGAAAAAGAAATAGATGCCATCAAGATTGGAAAGCAGGAAGTAAAATTATCTCTATTTGCAGATGACAGGATCTTACATAAAGAAGATCCTAAGAAATCCACCAAAATCTATTAGAGCTAGTAGACTAGTTCAGCAAAATTGCAGCAAGATTACCAAAATAAATTGAAAGACATTCCATGTTCATGGAATGAACAATGGAATCTCAACAATGTTGAGATCGTGATGCTCACCAAATGGATCTAATTAATCCCTATCAAAAACCCAGCTGGGTTTGTTGGGGATTTGGGGGATTTGGGGGTTTTTCTGCAGAAATTGATAGGCTGATCCTAAAATGTGTATGGAAATGCAGGGAACCCAGAAAAGCCAAAACAACCTTGGAAAAGAACAAACTTGGAAGATTCATACTTCTTAATTTCAAAATTCACTCCAAAGGTAGGAAAATCAAGATAGTGTAATATTTACATAAGGATATGAACAGAAAAGTCTAAAAATAAATATTTACAATTGCCAATTTTTTTAAAAGATTTTATTTATTTGACAGAGAGAGAGATCACAAGTAGGTAGAGAGGCAGGCAGAGAGAGAGGGGGAAGCAGGCTCCCTCCTGAGCAGAGAGCCTGATGAGGGGCTCAATCCCAGGACCCCAAGATCATAACCTGGGCTGAAGGCAGAGGCTTAACCTACTGAGCCACCCAGACACCCCACAACTGTCAATTTTTAACAAAGGGGTCAAGACAATTCAATAGAGGAAACAACAGCTTTTCAACAAATAGTTCTGGGACAACTGGATATCCACTTGCAAAAGAATGAAGTTAGACTTCCTCCTTACATCATACACAAAAATCAGCTGAAATGGAATATAGACTCAAATATGAGATATATAACTATAAAAACTTTAGAAGAAAACATAGAAATAAATCTTTGTGATCTTAGGATGGAAAATGGTTTCCTAGAACACCAAAGCACAAACAATAAAACAAAAAATAGATAAATAAGACTTCATCAAAATTCAAAACTTTTGTGGTTCAGAGGACATGATCAAAAAAGGGAAAGTTAACCTACAAAATAAAAAAGTACTTGCAAATCATGTATCTGATAAGGGACTTGTATCTAGAATATATAAAGAGCTCTTACAACTCAATATTAAAAAGATAAATAACCCAATTAATAAATAGACAGAAGATCTGAATATATATTTCTCCAAAGAAGATATACAAATGTACAATAAGCACAAAAAAGGTGCTCATCATCATCCGTCATTAGACAAATATAAACCAAAACCACAGTAAGATACTACTTCACACCCACTAGGATGGCTATAAAAAGATGATGAACAATAGCAAGTGCTGACAAGGAGGTAAAAAACTTGAAACTCTTGTACCTTGCTGTGGGAATGTAAAAACCCAGTCTTCCTATGGGTCTATCCTTTACTCTCACACTACTACCATACTCACAATACTTCTGACACCAGATATGTAAGGGTTTTTTCAGCTGGGTCTCCTCCTACCTACCTGGAGACAGTGTCAGATCTGACAGCTTAAGGGCTTAGTCCCACAAGATTGCCCCCATTTCAGATGACCATCCCAAGAAGTGGTCCCCAAGTTGCCCACAACTTCTTGGCAAGTGACATATGTGATAAAGGGTTAGTATCCAAAATATATAAAAAAAGATATACAACTCAACATCCAAAAAAATAATAATAATCCAATTAAAAATGGGCACAGAAAACACAGACATTTCTCCAAAGATGACATATGGCCAACAGACACATGAAAAGTTACTCAACACCACTCATCATCAGGGAAACACAAATCAAAACCACAATAAGATATCACCTCACACCTGTCAGAATGGCTAAAATCAAAAACAGAACAAACAACAGGTGTTGACAAGGGTGCAGAAAAAGGGGAACCCTCTTGCACTGCTGGTGGGAATGCAAACTGGTGCAGCCACTATAGAAAATAGTGTGGAAGTTCCTCAAAAAGTTAAGAATAGAACTACTCTATGATCCAATAATCACACTCCTGGGTATTTACCCAAAGAATACAAAAACACTAATTTGAAAGGATATATGCACCCCGATGTTTGGTTGTTGCAGCATGATTTGCAATAGCCAAATTATGAGATCAGCCCAAGTACTTCAATAGATAAATGGATAAAGAAGATGTATGTGTGTATATGTATGTGTGCATAAATATGCATGTATATATGTATGTTTATACACACACACACACACACACACACACACACAGGAATATTACTCAGCCATAAAGAATGAAATACTGCCATTTGCAACAACATGAATGAATGGAGCTAGAGAGTATAATGCTAAGTGAAAAAAGTCAGACACAGACAAATACCATACAATGTCACTCATAACTGAAATTTAAGAAACAAAACTTTACTAAGGAGAAAAAAGAAAAACCAAGAAACAAACTCCTAACTATGGAGAACTAATGGTTACCAGAAGGAAGGTGGGGGATGGGAGGGGGGAGTAGTCCCCAGGTTACCCATAACTTCTGTCTGGCTTGGCTATAAAGCAGAGGTTCAAAACAAAAACAAAGCAGAGGTTCCCTTGACTTCCTTTCCCTTGGACTGGTTTATCTGCCAGAAGAGCTCAAAGAACTCTGGGAAACACTTATGTGTACTGGTTTATTAATATGATAAAAGATATGATAAAGGACACAGATGATAAATAGACACACAGGGCCCAGGCCTGAGACAGTCCCAAGCACACGGAGTTAGGGTATGTAACCATGTCAACGAATGGATGTCTTCATCAACTTGGAGGCTCCCATACTACTTTTATGGAGCTTTCACTGTGTCAGCTTGATCAATTACTAACTCCCTGTCCAGCTTCTTTCTTCTCTCTAGAGAATGGAGGTTGGGCCTGAAAATCCTAAGCTTCTAATCATGGCTTGGTCTTTCTGGAGACCAGCCTCCATCTAGGAGCCACTGAGGAGCCCACTCAGAGTCACCTCATTAAAATAAAAGACACTCCTACCCCATAGGAAATTTCAAGGGATTTAAAAGCCCAGTGTCAGAAACTGTGGTCAAATCCAAACAGTAGAACAAAAGATGCTCCTAGTGCTCTTAGGACTTGGGAAATTACAAAGGTTGTAGGATGTCTGTGCTGAGAACTGTGATCAAAGATGAAGTGTTAGATGATCTCAGGGGGCTGCGACTGAGCCCACACTGGGCTCCCTGCTCAGCGGGGAATCTGCTTCTCCCTCTCCACCCCATTGCTTGCATGCACTCTCTCTCACACTCTCCACTCTCTCAGATAAATAAATGAAATCTTATAAAAAAAAAATGTTAGAACAAAAGATTCTCCTAGCACCTCCTTACAAAGATTTTAGGAGCCCTGTGTCAGGGACTAGAGGCAAAGACCAATATACGTTACTTCTTATTATTTCACAGAATGGAAAATGGTGCACCTGCTTTTGGAAAAGTGTGGCAGTTCCTCAAAAGGCTAAAAATATAATTACCATATAATCCAGCTTCTAGGTATGTACCCAAAGGAATTGAAAGCAGGGATGCAAACAAATGCCTGTATGTCATTGTTCATTGCAGCATGACTCACAACCTTCTCAAGTGTCCATCAACAAATGAATGGATAAGCAACATGTGGATAAGCAACATATATACAATGGAATATTATTCAGCCAAAAACAAAGAAAAAGAAGATCCATTACCTGCTACAACACAGAAAACCTTGAAAACATCACACTTAATTAAATAAGCCAGCCACAAAGGATAAATATTGTGTGAGTCCACTTAAATGAATAATCTGAAAAAGCAAATTCAGAGACAGGAAGTAGATCAGAGGTTACCAGGGGCTGGTCAGAGGGAAGATGGAGAGTTACTGCTGAACGGTTACAGAGTTTCTATTGGGAGTGATGAAATGGTTTTGGTAATAGATAGTGAAGATGGTTACACAGTAGTGTGAATGCATTTAATGCCACTGAATTGTACAATTAAGATGGCTGACATGACAAATTTTATAATGTAGACACATTGCCACAATTTAAATAAATTAATGTAATATATCAAACACCATCGAACTTTACTCTCTAAACAGGAGAACTGAATGGTAAATGAATTATATATCCCAATAAAGCTGTTAAATAATTAAAATTAGGGGCACCTGGGTGGCTCAGTCAGTTAAGCATCCAACTTTTGATCTCAGCTTAGGTCTTGTTCTCGGGGTTGTGAGTTCAAGCCCCACAATGGGCTCTAGTAAAGCCTACTTAAATAAATACATACATACATACGTAAATAAACAACTAAAATTAAACACTGAACTGATGGCTTTAACAGCAATTAGACACAGCCACAAAGAGAACTAGGAAACTGGAAAAAAGACTTGAAGTGATTGAAATGCAACAGAGAGAAACAGTCTGAAAACACAAAATAATATGGTTTAAAACTGTAAAGGAAAAAGTGAGGAGGAAAGAGAGTGTGGAGGGAAGAAATGAGAATTAGAGGTGTAAAGAAGAAAGATCCCAATCCTCAGAGTCACAGAGTTAAATCCTAGCCAAGATACATAAGAAAAACCCACTGCTAGGCACATGTGATTGCTAAACTGGAGAACAAGACAGATAATCTACAGAAAAATGATAACTAGTATGCAAGGTGACTTCAACAGCACCAACAGAAGCCAGAAAACACTTAAATGATAGTTCAAATGTGCTTAAAGAAAGGAACTGTCAATCGGGGGGTGGGGGGGGGAGAAAAACACAACAACATACTTTTCAGATAAACAAAAACAGAGATTTGTCAGCAACAAAGAGATATTATTCAAGCTATAATAAAATTATCCCAGGCAGAAAAATATCTGAGATGCAAGGAGACAAGAAGAAAAAAATAAAACAGAAAATAGGTTAATTTAAATAACTGGCTATCTAAAAATTAACACCATATAGGCTTAAAGTAAAATATACAACAATAAAAGCATACAAGCTGGGAGAGGAGTGATCAAAGTTTAAACAATATAAGGTCCTTATATCTTTCAGAAGGAGGATAAAGATGCCAATTAACTTGCTAAATTACATAAGCAGGTTCTGAGAGACTACATATTTGTTCTAGTTAACATCGTGAATTCTAAAGGCCCACTATGTGGGTAATGCAGGACTAGAACAAATCTACTACTTCATAGCTGTGTGCCATTGTGCAGATTACATAACCTCCCCATGCCACCTGTTTCCCCACCTGTCAAACTGAGACAATAATAGTATCTATCTCACACGGGGTTTGTGAGGATTAAATGAGCTATATGTAAATCATCCAGAACAGTAACTAGTACATAGCAAACCTTACATTAAGTCGTAGCCACTATTATTTTTAGTGTAACTATTAAAAAAACATAGAAATACTACTTATGTTCAAATTACAAGAGAATATAAATGGAACAATAAAAATGCCTGATTAATCCAGAAGAAAGCAAAAAGGAAAAATATATATATATGAAAAAGCATATAAGCAGCTTTCCCAGTGAAAGATATGGATAATCAGACTGGATTTTAGAAGATCCAGCTAAAATGTTACTTATAAGAGACACATTTCAACATTAAGATGGAAAAAATAAGAAAATGAAAGGATGGAATTGTATAATTTGATGAGTTTTAGCCTAGTTTTTCACTGATGAAACCATGGCCACAACCAACCACTTCCCAAAATTTCCTCCTGCTCCTTTGTAATCTACCCCTTCCTGCCACTGCCCACCATCCATCCCTACGAGACCACTGATGTGGTTTCTGTCACTGTAGATTTATTGCGTTTTCTATGAGGTTATATAAATGCAGACAGTATATACTTTTTTGGGGGGGTTCTGCCTTCTTTCACTCAGCATCACCATGTTGAGATCTACTCATGTTGATAAGTGTGTCAATACTTTGTTCCTTTTTATCACTTACTAGTATTCTATTGCATGCATGTAACTGGATTTCTTTATCCATTTCTAGCCCCTCCAGAGGGCAAATGATGATAAAATTAAGAAATGGCCTCTGGGTAAAGGTCAAATCCAGAGCGTTCCTAGGATAACACTGTCTAAAGATGAAGCCGAAAGTAAAATTTTTAAAAGTCTTTGTAAGACCAGTGAAAGATCCAAGGTGGTATTATAGAGAACCATTCAGTCAAACAACAGGGCTTTAATAAGCTTAAGAGTATAATTCCCTCAGTAGCCTCATCAGAAACCCAAAGTAGAAAGGGGCTAATCTCAAAGACATTTGTGGATATGAATGTAATGTGAAGGACCAAATTCCAAAAGATCCAGAGAAGAACCAAGGACTTTACAGACCTGTTCTGGGAAAAACACTACCAGCTAAAAGTTACAGAGACAAAATGAAGAACAAAACCAAACCAAACCAAACCAAAACAAAACAAAAACAGGCATTGGAAACACCAAATTCTATAGGCCAGAAACAGGCTGCAAAAACTATTGAGTTTAAAAAAAAAAAAAATTTTTTTTTAACTTTTATTTTAAAAATAAATAAATAAAAAGAAAACTCAGAATCCAAAAGCCTAGAAGATGGAACTAAGAGCCATGGAGAATCATTCTCAGGAGTAGGACTGAGTCTCCATCAAGAAACTTCTGACATTTGCCCAGCCTTATTTCAGAACTGCTATGGAGCAGGACCTTTTGTGTGATATGTGCCTTCCTCTTTTTTAGAAGAAAAATGTCTACAGCAAACATCTTAAGCTAATCCTGCCATTACAGGGCCACCTGGGTGTCTCAGTTGGTTAAGCGTCTGTCCTTGGCTCAGGTCATGATCCCAGGGTCCTGGGATGGAGCCCCGCATCAGGCTTCCTGCTCAGTGGGGAGTCTGCTTCTACCTTTGCCTCTGCCTGCTTCCCCCCCTGCTTGTGCTCTGTCATCAAATGATTAATTAAAATCTTAAAAAAAAAAAAAAAAAAGTCAGTTTTGGCTCAGGACATGATCTCAGGGTCATGAGATAAGAGCCCCGCATCGGGCTCTGCACTGAGCGTGGAACCTGCTTGGGATCCTCTCTCCCTCTGCCCCTTCCTCCGCAACCCCTCCACCCCCGGCTTGTGTTCTCTCAAACAAAACAAACAAGAATAGTCCCTTTATGGACCACAACAGCACACGGAACACTGGAAAGTAGGACTGAATCTGAGGAACATCCTAAAAACACCGCCCGCCCTATATATAAACCGTACTTTAATAGACTGACATACTCAAAAGCATTGTCTGATTAGAGTACAACTGGTGAAGGGAAAAAACCTCCCAAAGATGATTTTCTTCATTTTAAATCTGACTGTAAATAACCAGTGATAGGTTATGCTCAGGGCAGGGTAGAGCTGGCTCCCCAGCTGTTGTGTAAAAGAAGAGAGAGGGGTGGAAGGCGAAAATCCTTCATCTAGAACACTTGTAAAAGGCCCTGAATGGAAGACACTGAAATTATGAGTTCTAGCTAGTTGACTCAGCTAACACTAGAGTTTTCGGGAATAGATCCTTCTGTGAGGGCTTCTAAGCGATTTCTTTTTTGACACAAGAAGGGCTCAATGACAGAGTAAAGAAACCACTAGGTATCACTCCAGGGCAGCCCTCAGAGACAGCTTTCTGTCTGCAGATGCCTGCTTCTCCACAAGACTACTGTCTCTCTCACTAGGCTGGAAAATTTCTCAGATTAAGAAGCACCTCTTTTAGATACTTTTTTATAATACACCCAAATGAGCTACTTCGAAAAGAAAAACCCCAGGTGACACAAGTATAGGGCAGCGACAGCTGGGGCAAGGCGAAAGGATTTACAAATGAGTTTTGAATTTGTTATGTTACCTCATTTTAAGCCTGATCATGCTTAGTACCTTTCTTCTAATAATCAGACCTCCCGGTGTCTTGTAACAAAAAATGGCGTAAGTAGTGAATGTTCTTTACAGCCCTGGGCTGGCTCTCCTGCCCAGGAACCTGAGCCTATTCCCTTGACCTCAATCACAACCTTTCTACAGAACTACCGCATGTTATAGGACCCTAGAGGTTACAACTTTGCCTCTGATCAAAAAATTCAATTCCAACTGATTCAGAAAGCAAAGTGAACCAAAAAACAAATGAATTGAGTGATTTCATCAATTAGCAAATGGTTAACAACGGATGTATTGGGAGACATGTCTGTCTCCCCTCTCCTGTCTCTCTGTCAAGCATATCTTTATCAGCTATCTAAGAGAGTCGCTACTGCATGCATAGTGGTAATAAGTGCAGAGCATGGGAACGAGAAGATAATGAACCAATCCTTGATACGCTCTAAATCTCTTTTTCACCGTGCTAGGAGAAACAAGAATAAATCCCTGGAGATATCCTAGAAGTAAATATAACTATAGGTAAATCCCACTCTAAAAAAAGATACAATTATAACGTCCAGTCCTATGTAAATGGGACTATTTCAAAAGCCTCACAAATAACTAATACTAATATTGCTGTGCTTATTTGGACAAAACAAATCTCGCTAACTCAGAAAAACTCTAAGACAGAAATATTTTTAAATGTCTCTTCACTTAGCAAGCTACCTACTGAAGAGGGTAATCCTTTGGCAAAGAAGGTAGGCAACACGGTTCCTGCCCTCAGGTATAACAGGAAAAGACAGTTAAAATACAATATACAGGGTACCAAGAGGAAAGTCTTCTTACGAAGTCTACATGGGGTAAGGGAGGGGGAAGTAAGGGTGGACAGAGAAAAGGAATGACTAAAGGCAGCCTTCTAGAAGACGGGGTACCAGATCGGAAGTCCTAAAGGACAATGCAAGTTCACCAGGAAAATAAGCAGAAAGCAGATGGTACAGAAAAGGAAAAGACCAAGTCCTAAGGCATGGAAGCAGAAGAGATTAAAGTGATTTAGCTAGAGCACAAGGTCAATGACAGGGGTTGGTGAGAGATGAGGGAGGAGAGGTCTGTCAAGTCATGAAGGTCTTGGTATGCCACGCCTGGGATTTCTATATTACCCTACGGGTAATGGAAAGGTGATGAAGAGTTTAGGGATGAAGCAAGGGACAGGCATGATCAAGTACATCTGTTTACTACACGTATCTCACTGGCAGCAGGATGGAAGGATAGGAAGGGGAAAGACTCCAACCAAAGAAGCCAATAAGTGGCAATAATCCAGGAAAGAATAAGGAGGGCCAGAACTAGGACAAAGACAATGGAATTGGATGACAAAAAAAGAAGATAGGAAAGAGTTCAAGAAATTAAACTTAAAAAAAAAAAAGAAAAGAAATTAAACTTCCCCTTTCTCTTCCCCTCTTCCTAGTTAATAATTTAATTCTTTTTTAAAATTTTTTATTTCTTTTCAGTGTAACAGTATTCATTGTTTTTGCACCACACCCAGTGCTCCATGCAAAACATGCCCTCTCTAATACCCACCACTTGGTTCCCCCAACCTCCCACCCCCCGCCCCTTCAAAACCCTCAGATTGTTTTTCAGAGTCCATAGTCTCTCATGGTTCACCTCCCCTTCCAATATCCTTCAATTCCCTTCTCCTCTCCATCTCCCCTTGTCCTCCATGCTATTTGTCATGCTCCACAAATAAGTGAAACCATATGATAATTGACTCTCTCTGCTTGACTTATTTCACTCAACATAATCTCTTCCAGTCCCGTCCATGTTGCTACAAAAGTTGGGTATTCATCCTTTCTGATGGAGGCATAATACTCCATAGTGTATATGGACCACATCTTCCTTATCCATTCATCCGTTGAAGGGCATCTTGGTTCTTTCCACAGTTTGGTGACTATGGCCATTGTTGCTATAAACATTGGGGTACAGATGGCCCTTCTTTTCACTACATCTGTATCTTTGGGGTAAATACCCAGTAGTGCGACTGCAGGGTCATAGGGAAGCTCTATTTTTAATTTCTTGAGGAATCTCCACACTGTTTTCCAAAGTGGCTGTACCAACTTGCATTCCCACCAACAGTGTAAGAGGGTTTCCCTTTAATAATTTAATTCTAAGGCCAAGGAACACGTCCCCACTTGGCAAGAAGTAGCCACAGTGGTCTAGAGCAGGTGAAGGATGATACTGCTAAAGAAGGCACCCAACATGGGGAGACAGAGTCCAAGCAGTATGGGGGAGGGGCAGTGTCCATGCTGTAAGAAGCAATCCAGCACAGGGCGTCAGAACCCAGGAAGAGTGACAAGGGGGTCCACACAGGGGGAGCTGCCCAGTGTCAGAAGTCAGAGCACAAGCAGGAAGAAAGGAACAGGGAAGTGAGATGTCAGAACACCTGAGAGGCTAAAGGGACATCCATGCAGAGGCCACTTAGTACAGGGTGTCAAATCCCGAGCAGGATGAGGACAACGTGGAGGGAAGTGGCAGTCATGTATGGGGTGTCAAAACCTGAGAAGAAGCAAACATGCATAATGAAAGGCCAGCCTGTCATGGGTTGTCAAAGCCCAAGCTGGATGAGGCGGGCATCCAAGTAGCCGAGGCAGAGTGGCATATGGTATCAGAACCCTGGTGGGGAAGGGCATCCATACTAGGAAGGGCGTGGCGACAGCCATGATGAGAGAATGGTCATGCACCTGAGATTAATAAGCAAATGTATTAAGTATAATGGGAAGCTGGCTGCTTGCTGCCAAAGAAGGAAGTTACAAATGTGCCCGGGAGGAAGCTAGAAGACTCCTGTGGTGTTAGATTGAAACTGAAAATTTCATGCTTTTCAATATACACAGATGGATACAGAAATACATACAGATGTAAACATATGTGCACATGCACAGCACATACTCTCCAGCTCTGTCTACTAAAAAGGCCCAGAGATAGTGATACCCAAAGAGCAATGAGCACATCCACCATCCAGATTTTAAATAGCACTCTCCACTAGGAGGAACCAGGACTCATTGGAGAAACGGCAGCTTTTAGGCCAAAGAAAAGGAAAGTAAACATGAGCATGGAACATCTTATGCTAGAAAGCAAAGAAGAGCTCAGAGAATGAGGAGGACATGTCAAAAGAACATAAGAGCTCCTTCATGCTGGCTCCTACTGATCAAAACTGGAAAAGACTGAATAATGCAATTTAGTCACATAATAATCTGAGTAATTCAATAACAGCTTTCAATAAAAAAGGAAATGGTGAGTCCAAAGCCAAACAAACAAACTGAAAGTGTAGCAGAATATTTGTAGAATTTCAAAGTACTCTCCCCAAAACATCTGTTCATTACAAAGTGGTGGAACCCTTGGGTGGCTCAATTGGTTAAGTTTCTGTCTTCAGCTCAGGTCCCAGGATCGAGTCCCGCATCGAGTCTGCTTCTCCCTCTCCCCGTCTCCTGCTTGTGTGCTCTCTCTCTCACTCTTGCTCTCTCTCAAATAAATAAAATCTTTTTTAAAAATCATGTGATCACCATCAGGAAGGGGACAAGTTGAAATCCTGCATTCTCTGATTAGATACAATGAGAACAGCACAACATCACTTCTACGATTTTCCTACCAAAGATGCTTAACCTATGGGTAACCACAGGGAAACATCAGACCAAAAAAATGGAGGCCTGCAATCTGCAGATGTCAAGGTTGTGAGAGTTAAAGAAAGCCTGAGAAGTGTTACAGACTGAGGGAGACTAAAGAGACATAAAACTAAATTCAGTCTGTGGTCCCGAACAGAGTCCTTCTGCTTTACAGAACATTACTGGGACAACTAGCGAAACTCTGAGATTTAGATGCCAGTACTGTATTAATATTAATTTCCTCATTTTGCTGGGCATAATGCAGGAGAATCTCCTTGTTTGCAGCAAAGACTCAATTATTTGAAGGGGAAGTCTGCAACTTATTCACAAATAGTGCAAGGGAAAACAAGTTCCCGCAGTATAATTAGAATTTTTCTGTGACTCTGATGATTGTTTAAAATATTTTTAAAGCTTTTTTAATAAGAAAAGAAATACTGAAGTTTAATTAGATGTGGGGTGAATCCAGGATGATTTTCAGGTTTCTGGTATGAGCAAGTGAATGGGTACTAATGCCATTGACCAAGACCCTGTAATAGAAGGAACAGTTTAGGACTGGCTTTTCAGTTTTGTTTTCCTGGGTAGCCAGCAATGGGTGGTGGGGGCCGGAGGGTAGGGGTAGAAGATTGAAGAAACAGATGTGTCTGTGTTGGAGGGTGTTAAATTCAATTTGGAGAACTTGTGGCACATCCAGAAGCAGCATTGGCAGGGGGATCCAAGCCTGCCAATTGGGAATCTGAGCCAAAAACACAGACTGAGGAACTATCAGTCTGTAGGTGACTGGAGAAACCAAGGTAGGACTAAGATCACACTAGGAGAGTTCACACTCCAGCACATCCCAGGAACAGTTTGAGATGTCTTACAGAAATATATATAGTTCAGGGGCGCCTGGGTGGCTCGGTGGGTTGGGCCGCTGCCTTGGGCTCGGGTCATGATCTCAGGGTCCTGGGATCGAGTCCGGCATCGGGCTCTCTGCTCGGCGGGGAGCCTGCTTCCCTCTCTCTCTCTCTGCCTGCCCCTCCGACTACTTGTGATTTCTCTCTGTCGAATAAATAAATAAAATCTTAAAAAAAAAAAAAGAAATATATATAGTTCAAAGGACAAAAAATACACATATAACCTGAGTAAGAATAAAAGGAAAATAAAATAAAAGGACAAACAAAGCCAGAGATAATAATAGCATACAGAAATGAATACCAGAAAAATCTATACACCAAAAAAAAAAAAAAAAAGAAAGAAAGAAAGAAAGAAAAACGCACACAAAAATAATAGCTTACTGAAAAAGTTGTTATGTAGTTCACAGAGCTAGAAGGCAAATATGGCTCTAAGGTTCTTGAGAGGCAACCCAAGGAGAATGCATAGCGAAGACAAGCCTCTAAACACTGCATTTGAACACCCGTTCCCCATACAGTATGTGCTTCCTTTGTTAGTTAGCATTTACCAACAGTATAAACCTGACATTTTCTTTATGAAAGAAAAACAAGGGTATACTGTCTTCTGTTTGCTATCAAAGCGGGCTTATATTTTAACACGATATGAATAAAACAGTTCTGATGTTCTTTCAGTCATTAAAACACAAATCTATCTATATCCATGAATGCTTTCTCTTCATTTATAGGACCTGGAATACATTAAGAATATTCACAGCAGAAACCAACATTTGCATGGGGGTTTACAGTTTGAAAAGCATTTTTATTTACTGTACATTACTTCACTCAGTCCTCCTACCATCTAATGGGACAAGCAAGGCTCGTACAGAGCTCGTTTTACAGGTTAGCAAGTAGGTTGAGAGGTTAAGTTACTTACCTGAAATTACATGGCTAATAACTGGAAGAATTTAGACTCTAACCCCTGCTTTCAGACTCCACAGTCCACTCATTCATTTATTTATTCATCCATCCGTTCAAATACTAAGTACCTCTCAGAAAACGTGGCCCATTCTGTATTGTTGGAGTGAAGATCAAACAGAAGAGCATGGGACCATTTACAGTGTGAAGCCTATACGCATTAGCTTTTCTCAAAACATCCACATTAAATCCTCTTTTAAACATATCAGCCTTTCGTGGGGCACCTGGGTGGCTCAGTCGGTTAAGTGTCTGCCTTCAGCTCAGGTCATGATCCCAGGGTCCTGGGATCAAGCCCCACATGGAGCTCCCTGCTCATCAGGAGGCCTGCTTCTCCCTCTCCCACTGCTTGTGTTCCCTCCCTTGCTGTGTCTCTCTCGGTCAAACTGTCGGAGTCAGTGTCAGTTGGGACATACTGGAAGATGCATATTTAGGACGGAATGAACTGAACTAAGATGATGCTGAGACAGGCAGGGAATAGATCACAGAAGACCTCGTTGGCCCTGCTAATGAGCCTGACTTGAGCTTGTGGGGATCAGAGGACACAGGGATAAGAAAGGATGTCCTGCGGTCTCAGCTGTGCTTTTGAAAGATGCCTCGGATGACAGCAATAAACATGGATGTGAAAGAAAGCATAAAGGCCAGTGAGGGGGCTCTCGTAACCAGCTAGTGAAAAAGAGAGTGGATGCCTAAGCTTGTAACTGAAGGTGGCCACTTAACTTTAGTTAGCATAACTAACTAAGCAACATTATGTTTCTCTGGTCTCTAAAGCCCTTAGGGAAACTGAGGCAGGCCCCCAGGCCCTTGGAAAGAGTAAGTTTTAAACAACTTATACAATCATACTATGGACACCTAAAAAACTAAAACGATCGTCCTTGGGACTTTGTTTCCACGATGGAGTTGCACAGTATAATTACTATTCTTATTAATCTACAGGGAGCCTACTTTAAAGTCATTAGTTCATTGTTTCTTTTTAATCTGAATGATTCTCATTAATTAAAGTTTTTATCAGTTAGAGAATTCTCTATAGTGAAATAGAACAGCTGACTTCAGATGTATTATGCTTTAAGCAAAAACTAACACTCATTAACAAGATTACCTGTTGTGATTAAATAAATACAAACTGTTTACAAAGTTTGTAAATGAGTACAACAGCATAAAAGTAAAACTTCCCACTTAGCACAGACCTTATTTTGTTAACTCTTCAAGCACACGTAGGAAACAGGGCAATCCCTCACTTTTCGCAGCTTCCCATTCCCCCCCTGTGCATTGCCCAATAAACACCTCTATTTCAATCTCCGCAGCTTTAACTTCCTCAATTGTATCTGCTAATAATGCCTAAGCATGTTGAACAAAGCAGCAGCACATGAAAGAGAGCCTGTGTCCTCTGCTTTACGGTGCTCACGTGGCACAACGGAGTTTCTAAAGTGCATCAGGTCGTAAAAGTTGTACATATTATGAAATTGCTAGATGGCTATTTTGCGGCCAATGCATTCATTATATTTACAGAAAGCTCTTAACAAATCTTTAGTAAAGGCCGCAATTAATTTATGGAACCATGAAAAGTCTACAAAGGGTATCAGTGATAGTAACAAAAGAAGAAGGAGTTTTCATCTGGCCTTAAACTGCTAAGTTCATGTCTACTTTGGTAAGAGTCAGGCCCCAGACTCTTTTTTAAACTTGGAAGGGATCTTAAAAAGGTAGTCCAGTCAAATGCCTATGCCCCCCGCTTCAAGGGTGGAAACCTCATGCGAGACCCTGCCTGACCAATGCTAATGTAGCCTATTCTACCACCTCAATTTATTTAGGAAAAAAATCTCCTTCACATATTCAAGTTTCGATTTGGCAGTTAATTTCAGTCTGCAGTTAAAAGGCACTAGCTGTCAGTCAGATCTCTCACCCAGCTCCCTCCTGAAAAGAAAAACTGACAGATCACAGGAGCTTTCTTTTGTAAACCAATTCTGGAACTTTCATGCTTCTTATTTGTTAGGTTAAAGGTTAAATTGCTGACCTGTGCCCTCCTGCTTAGCGGCCTTCCCCTTTTTCTGTAAAGCTTTATTTTGGGGCTGTATTTACATGGATTAGTCCCTTTTCACGCTAAGAAGGAATCTGTTCACAGCCAAAGCCTTAGTTCTGGTTGTACAAAAAGCAGCCACAATTATTCACCACCAGACAATGACCATATTGTGGATTTACAAAAAACCCACCCCAGCCATGGAAAGATCTGTTCTTGCTGCACAAAACAATAGAAGAAAAATCTTATCAAGCATTCAAGAGAAAGCAAACAAAGCAAGCCCACTGTGAACTTGATGAAGATGTCAAGCTCCTTTAAAATATATATATATAAATCAACAAAGAGGGGTTTTCTTGTAAAGTCTTGGGAGTGAGACTTTTTCTACTCTGAGTTTCCCTTTCTGGTTAAACACAGTCAGTAGCAGCAAGACATTGACAGCCAAGACCAGCAAAAGCTGCCATTTTCTAAGCACGCTTACAGACACTTTTCTAAATGCACAATGCAAAGAGGCTTTCCTTTCCAAATATGCCCAGTGCAATTGCCAGGCAAAGCATTTCAGGCTAGTCCTTAACTACACAAGCTCTTTCTGCAAAGGCAAAATTCTTGTCCCAATCTCTAAGGAATGAACACAGGCTACACCTCCCCAAATCCTAACTTACTAATTCCTTTAAGAAAATAACATAAAAATAAAATAGGCTGCTGACTTTAATTAAACCATAGTTCCAATAATATTTCTTCATCTGACACCCATGAAGTATTGTACATACCCTATTTCTTTGGGGTGGGTTTGAATGACAGCTCCAAGTCACGAGAACAAACATTCACTGGGAACATTTTCTGTAAGGTGAGGACTTCACAGCTGCTATAAAAGCTAACTCCAGTCTAGGACACAGCTGTCTTAGCAAGGCAGAAGAGCAAATACGAAGAATTTCTCCCACCAACCAGTCTTTTAGGTAGATTGTTTCTATTCTCTTTAAGCTAAAATGACCTAAAACTATCCATGGCCCTCAAGATAAGAAAGTAAAAATCAATGACATAAGTATGCATTAAGAACCCAAGAATCCCTAAAATCCAAATTTTTTAATTTAGTATTCATGGTAAAACAAAATACTATCATAATACTTTTTTTGTAATCTTAGAAAATGGCTCAATTTCAAGCTCCTTACAAATTACAGACGTAAGGGCACCTGAGTAGCTCAGTGGGTTGAGCACCTGTCTTCAGCTCAGGTCATGATCCCTGAGTCCCAGGATCAAGTCCCACATCGGGCTCCTCGCTCAGTAGGGAGTGTGCTTCTCCCTCTGCCCTTCACCCAGCTCGTGCTCTCTCTCAATATTGTGCACTCTCTCTCAAATAATAAAAATAAGTAAACTCTTTAAAAAAAAAAATTGTAGACTTAGAAAAACATTACCATCTCTAACAGTTTATCTTTGACAAAGCCCTCCTCAGCCCTCTCTGTTCCTCCACCTGCCTCTCCACCTCCCCAAACTCTCTCTGTCCCCACAAGGGGGTGGGGGGGGGCAATACTTAAGATTTTCTCACAAAAGTCCATAAACTTGTGAGTACTGTGGTTTTTATTTTAAAAAGAATTTGTATGTGTAATAATAGGGAACTGGTAAATCACACTGTAAGACTGTGATAGAGCCTTCAAAAGTTGATCGAATTGTTTATCACAAACATGGTGTTACTTTCTCATTTAAAACTATACACCAATTGCAATTGTGTCCAATAGGAATATTCAAAACTTTAAAGTGGGATTGTGATAGAGGTGATTTTATCTGCTCTATTTCACACTTCCTGAAATATTTTGTCTTTTTTATGCTATTTTCTTCTATGGTAATCAGTGCTTCGAAAATGAGATAATTCTGGCCAGTGGCCCTGCTCAGATGACTGTGACAACTGTACAAAACGTTTCCAAGCAAAGCCAACGCACATTGTCTCAGGAGTTTGCTTACTTTGAATTAGGAAATTTATGATCCCGGAGAAAATTAGGATGGCACTACAAGGACCAGAACACAAAGTAGGAAGTA
Source organism: Mustela putorius furo (assembly GCF_011764305.1). Taxonomy (NCBI): domain Eukaryota; kingdom Metazoa; phylum Chordata; class Mammalia; order Carnivora; family Mustelidae; genus Mustela; species Mustela putorius. Next base: position 6,102,945 of record NW_025421428.1, read on the forward strand.
CTTAAACTCTTCACCAACTTCTAGGAGGAATGAGATTAGGGCACAAGCTACACTCAGAGCTGATTCAAATGTAAATGTTCTGCTTCCTCTCAAACAATGATAAACTCCCTCAGAGTTAATAGTTTCTGCCTAAGAGATTCATCTCTCTTTTCAACTTAGAGGTATGTTTTGGAGAAAAGGAAGAAACACATGGAGGGGCTTAAAGCAAAACCTTTTAAATTCTTTGCCATAAAAGCTGCAGAGTAAACTACATTTCCTTTACTAATCCTTCGAACACTTGTTAAACTTGAGTGCGCTGACAACTTCGCCACTGCAATCACATTTTGGTTTCTAACAAGTTAAAGAAAATACTCTGCCTGTACTAAATTGTATTACCATCTTCCTTGAACACCAAGTGAGAATTTATGCTGCCTTCAAAAACTGTTGAAAGAGACACTCCCTAGGGAGAAATAACTTTTGGCACATTGCACAGAGAGCTAAAGTTACAAAAGCAGGCTAAAATATCTTTTCCACCACACATATTTTCATTCTTTCTTTCTCCTTCACATACACATGCTCGCTCGCTCACTCACCAACATGTAAACACAAAAACATGCTATGTCCTCTTTTGGAAGCAGAGTACGGGCAGAGGAATGGTCTTGGAAGATCTTTACTTTAAAGGTCATATTCTGAAAAACTTTTAAATTAAGTATGAGATGTTTGGGTTTTTTTAATGTAGCTTTTCCATGTTTTTAAAAATGCATTCGTAAAACTCCACATTGCTTCAACACACACACACACACACACAGAGAGAGAGAGAGAGAAAACCATTATCAAAGACTCTATAGTTCTCTGAGTTACGAAAAATAACATAGGTGTCCTTTTGTGTCAGAAGGATAAGAGTGAAAAACAGTGACGTGACAGAAGAAAGAAACTAACAAGGCACTGTTTAATTTTTTGTTGCTAGAATTTTATTCAGTCTTCGCAACAACCCTTACAATTATGAAACTCACATTTGCAACTGAGAAAACTCAGCAAAAAGGATGAAGAACTTCCCGAAGGCCAGACTGCTATTACTTGTGGCCAAAATTCAGACACCGAGGCCAGAGTTCCTGCCACTATACCCACCGCTTCTCCTGAAGGAAAGGGTGGGGAAAGAGTTTTTAGTGAGACAAATTCCTATGATGCCAGACCACCAGGCAGTTTCCCAGGGGTGGCAGAAAAAGCCTAAAATGCAGAAAGTATGGGCTGCCGCTGAGGCCTTGGGTAAATGCCTCATTGTACTCTGGGAAGTCTGATGGACACTCACTAAATGAAGAGGAAAAGGCATTCCTCGCCCAGTGAGCCAAATGTGAGTGAGTCCCCCTTTAAACTTTTCATCCTGAGCACATCTGCTCAGAAAAACTGCTGGAGAATCTATTAGGTACCTCTTGCTTCTAACATAAATGCCCCCCCCCACCAGTTCTAGCCAAGAAATTTCCATTAAAAAAACAGAATATAGTAAAATGAACAGTCATTAACCTACTGGAAATGAGGTATTAGTCTACAAGAAAACCTCAGAGACTAATCAAAATATCAAGGTTCATTGCAATCAATTAGAACTGTGTCAATTCATTTGTCCAAAAAATCTGTCTAACAAATATATTTACTATTATGCACCATTCACTGTTCTAGGTGCTGGGGACAGATCCGTGAACCAAGTAAACAAAGATCTCTGCCCTTGCAGAACTGTCAGGCTGAGCGTGATTGTAAAGAATCCCTTCAAACTGATCATAATCTAACTACAAATCACATTTTTTATATTCCTCCATAGCTAAGCTTTGCCTTCTGTCCGGAATCCCCTCCCCGTGCTGCCCCCCTCCCACCCAAGCACCTATCACACACCAGGCTTGTCATAAATATTGCCAGAGGGATGAAGTGTGATGTAAAAATATCTTTCTAAACAAAAAGGAGGAAACACAGCAGTGGTCAGCCCTAAAATCTCAACTTAAATTGGTCTAGACCTGAGCTTTAATGCTGCATCAGATCCAGAGAAGCTCAAATAAAACCTGAGTCAATTCAATCTCCATTCCACAAACACAAGAGAAATTAGGTCAGCTTGTTCCAGGGTCCACCCCAGGGATTAAAAACTTTTTAAAAACCTACATCAGACTTGCCAGGGCTGCTGCTGAAGGCAAAAAAGAAACCTCCCAAACTTCAAGCCTCCCAAAGGCCCGGAGCCTAGGAGTACCTTAGACCTGGTCCTAATGTCCTCCCTCAACAATGCTGAACTTCTAGTGTGAAAAATCAAAACAAATCCAACTTATTTTTCTTTAATGAAAGTTCAAGCTGAGAGGCACTCTGCCATGTCCCATGTTGAACTAATTTCTCCTTTCTCTCTAATCTGTACAATAACATTGAGATACTATTATGACCATCGCCATTTTACGGTTTAAGAAGCAAAGGAGAGAGATTAAGTAATTTGCCCAAAATCACACAGGGATATAAATCATAAGTGGTAGAGTGAAAACGTGAATCCAGAAGACCTGATTCTAGAAACTATGCTCTAAGCCAGATTTTGCTAATTATATGCTTGAAATCGGGGGGGGGGGGGGGAACGGGGGAGATAGTGGGAGGAACTCCAATTAACCAAAATATTTAGTAGGAAGAGGGAATAATGTTTTGCTTAGCTGATTTTCTACTTCATTGTCAGCCATAATGAAAAGATTTTTCATTTCAGTCTTTGTAGAAAATCTTTCTCAAATACTTTTGTCAATATTCCTTTCATATAAAAACAATCTAACAAACTAATAAAACTTTCATGTTTTTAGAAATCAGTTCCGTCATTCTAAGTATCAGTAGTGATTACTGCTGAGGACAGAGAACTAGGCTAAAGATAAGCTAACTTATACATCATATTCCAGAAATGGGCTGCTTTAATACTTTTTTTTTTGACACTCCAAGTTATTTATAGAAGAATTTCAAACAGAATGTAAAATATACACAGTTCAGAGTTTCCTTTGATACAGTATGTAGTATTTTATAAGTTAAAAATCGAGAATGCATGGAAATCAGCATTGTTCTAGACATAGAATTGGTATGTTCGTCAAAGCATTACCAAATTATCAGGTCCCTGATACCGGCTTATTTTCTTAGTATCTGGCTCTTCTCACAAGAAGACTGTTTAAATAAAAGATACTCTGGCAACTGACGATTGATCCTTGTTTTTGTTAAAGTTTAACTGTAACACGTAAGTAGAGGAAAAACATATACATATGTAAGTTGATCATTTAAAATTATCCACGTATCCCAAGTATACTCTTCTGGAAACACAGAACTAATCCTAGTTTCTGAAAGAGAATATTGATCATTCAATTTTCATTAAGTTTCAATCTTCATCTCATTATTATTCTAGTATTTGGACCCTTTCAAATAAGAATTTATTTCTTTCAGAAAGAAGATTTCATCTCTTAACAAAATCACAATTACAGGAAGTTTCCTTGTCTGGGTTTTGGTTTGGAGTTTGGGTTTGTTTTTCACTTAAGGATAATGTTGAACTACGTCACCACAAGAACGCCTCATGTGCACTGGTTTCTGTGTTAGGCATTTAAATACATATTGCCTCTAACTTAAAAAACAACCTGCCAAATAGATAAGTCCCACTTAAACAGTGCCACGTTAGATCTCAGTTTAATAACTTCCCCAAGGTCAAACAATTACTGCGTGGCAGAAGAAATCTGATTTCAAAGCCTACAGTCTTTCCATTAGGTTGTTTTTATTACAAATTATCCATGAAGATACTTAATGACATTGTTATAATCTAGACAGCAACTCATCTGCATCTATTTTCTCTTCAAATAAGGCTTTGTGATAGCATAAAATTCTAATGCCTATGAACACATTAAAGGTAAGAAAACTGTCTTTAAATCAAGCAACTTATTACAGTTTCCTGCTGGGCAAAGCAAGCTCATAGTGAAATCTTCAGTAAAGCTTTCTTTTTCTAATGAAAGCCTTTGAGCACACTGCATGCTTTCAATGTAACATAAAGAAGGAAATGCAAAATGTGTTGTGAAATAATACCAAAAGAAGTTCAAAAGCTAGAATACAATTTTCTAAAGGTTAAAAAAAAAAAAGTCTCCTAAGCATTTAAAATACGAGGTGTAGTCCCCGATTTACAGAGCTTACACTCCACTTTCTAGAGAGTTTAGCAGAGTGCTGAACCTAATGCAAGTGCTCAGAGAATAAGTGATTAAGAAGCTCTAAAAATTAGATGTATGATAATAAGATCTCATTCACAGACTCCTGAGGAATCAGGCTTATATGGCAATTTTTAAGGAAGCTAAAGACCTATACTTTTAAGCACTGAAACATTTTGGTTGTAAATCTTTCCAAACTAGATTATACATCTCACTGCTTTTTTGAAAAGAATATTTTGAATAAAACATTTTCTTGATGACTGCAATGGACATCTGTTTTGGCTGCCTAGCATCCATTCTCCCTTCTTCTGCTAACAGCACCAGATTTTCTCTGCAAAAGCTACCCGGCCCCACTCTCAGGCTATAGAATCCAGGTGGCACCGAACAGGCCCGCACACACATACATACCCCCTCATCACCCAATCAACATCTCAGAGCAACCCCCTCCCTCTAAAAATCTTGGTGACTGATTCATAGATCAGCCTATGACCCAAACTGGGCCTAGTGCAACCAGCCCTGTGACTACTACTCAAAATAATGTAAGACCCTCTTTTTTTTTTTCATTTGGGTGACTAAATTGGTAGACTATAAACTTGGGTTGTCAGCAGCCATGGTTGCCATTGTATAGGAAGCACCTGAACCCAACAGAGGAGACAAAACCAAGAGACAAAAGAGACAACAAATTTCTGAAAAGGTAAGTAGAACACCTAGATCCAGCAAAACCAAAAGCCCATATTACCACTACACTTCTCAGTGTTGAGAAGCAATAAATCCCCTCTATTGCGAGATTTCAAGCCAGATTTCATTGGGCTTCTGCCATTTAGGATAAAAAGAATCCTAATAAAACAATGTCACCAACACGATCACTAAGCATGCTGAACAATGTAATAAAAAAAATTTTTTTTTAAATCCTCAGAGCAAACCAAAGCAAATAGGGCATAAGCCAAAGGCTTTCCCAGGAATAAAAGATGTTAAGTTTAAATGCATGGATTCTGAGAAATCTACTTTGGCTAGTTACTTTTACTTCCCATTTTTCAGCTGTGTTAGCTCAATAACAACTGCTGAGCAGCAGACTTCTGGGCAGACATGAACTCTTGACTTAAACAAAAATAATATAAAATAATTTAAAATAACAGCTACTTAAGTACAAACCTAACCCAAAAAATGTACAAGAACTACAAGAGAAAAACTACAAAACTCAGATGAATGAAATCAAAGAACTAAATAAGGGGCACCTGAGTGGCTCACTCACTTCAGCATCTGCTGTCAGCTCAAGTCACGATCTGGGAGTTCCGTATCGAGCTCCCACATCAGGCTCCCTGTTGAGTCTGCTGCTCCCTCTGCCCCTCACCCCGCTCATATTCTGTCTCTCAATCTGCCTCTAAAATAAAATAAAATAAAGAACTAAATAAATGGAGAAATACAGAGGCCCTGGATGACACAGTGGGTTGAGCACCCAACTCTTGGTTTCATCCCAGATCATGATCTCAGGGTCATGAGATCAAGCTCCGCATCAGGCTCCATGCTCAGTATGGAGTCAACCTGAGATTCTCTCTCCCTCTACCTCTGCCCATCCTGCTCATGTTCTCTCTTGCTCTATGCCTCTAAAATAATAAATCTTTAAAAAAAAGAAAAGGAGAAATATTACATATCCATAAATAAGGACACTCCGTAATGTCAAGATGACAGTGCTTTGTAAGTTGATCTATAGACACAATACAATCACATCCAAAACGTCAGCAAGTTATGTTGTGGATATTGACAAACGGACTCTAAAGCATATGGAGGGCAAAAGACCCAGAAGAATGAACACAGTATTAGGAAGAACAAACGTGGAAGGACACTGACTTCAAAACTGACTATAAAGCTACAGTAACCAACCCAGGACGATCCTGGTGAAAGAACAGTTAGCAAATCCAATAACAGACCCCTATGTAGTAACTGACCTTTGCCCAAGAGCAAGACAGTCTTTGTAACAAATGCTGCTGGAATAACCGAACACCCATGTGCAGTCAAGCGAATGTACACACAGACCTTCCTTATACCCTTCACCAAAATCATAACAGATCATAGATCAAAATATAAAACACAAAAGTATAAAACTCCTAGAGATGACCCTGGCATGGAAATGCCTTTAGATACACCACCACACATACGATCCAAGAAAGAACCGACAATCTGGACTTCTATTAAAAATAAAAACTTCAGGGTGCCTGGGTGGCTCAGTAGTTGTTAAGCATCTGCCTTCAGCTCGGGTCATGAACCCAGGGTCCTGGGATGGAGCCCTGCATCAGGCTCTCTGCTCAGTGGGGAGTTTGCCTCTCCCTCTCCCTCAGACTGCTGCTCCCCCTGCTTGAGCTCACACTCTCTGTCAACTAAATAAATAAAATCTTTTTAAAACAAACAAATAAATAAATACTTCTGATCTACCAGAGACAGTGTCAAGAGAATGAGAGGACAGGCTACAAACTGGGAGCAAATATTTGCAAAAGACACGTTTGATAAAGGACTGCTGCCCAAACTATACAATGAACTCTTAAAGCTCAATAAGAAAACAACCCAATTTAAAAAAAAAAAAAAAAAGGGCCAAAGACCTTGACACCTCCCCAAACAAGATATACAGATGGCAAATCAGAATATGAAAAAAATGTTCCACATATGTCATCAGGGAGATGCAAATTAAAACGAGATGCCACTACATACATATTAGAATGACCAAAATCCCGAACACTTAGAACACCAAATGCTGGTGAGGATATGGAGCTGCAGGAACTCTCACTCACTGCTAGCAGGAATATAAAATGGCAGGGCTACTCTGGAAGACAGCTGGCAGTTTCTCAAAAAACTAAACATACTCTTGCCAACCGGCAATCACATCCTCAGTATTTATCCAAAGAAGCTGAAAACTTACATCCACACAAACACCTGCCCATGGATGTTTACAGCAGCTTTACTCGTAATTGCCAAAACCTGGAAGGAACCAAGATGCCTTTCAGTAGGTGAATGGGCAAACCCGCACATCCGGATAATGCAGTATGATTAAGAACTAAAAAGAAATGAGCCATGAAAAGACAAGGAATAACCAAACACACATACACACACAAAACCATAAATGCATACTGCTGAGGAAAAACAGCCCACTTGAGAAGGCTAGATACTGTAGGACACCAGCTACATGACACTCTGGAAAAGGCAAAATCATGGAGACAATAAAAAGATCAGTGGTTGCCAGGGGGCTGGGGGTGAATGAAGGGATAAACAGGCAGAACACAGAGGCTCTTTGGGGCACTGAAAAATATTCTATATGATACTATAAATGGATACATGTTATCATACGTTTGTCTAAAACCAAAGGACACACAACACCAGGACATAAACAGTGGACTCTGGGTGGTTATGATGTGTCAGCACAGGGTCACTGATATTAACAAGTGTGCCCTCTGGTTGGGCATGTTGACACTGGGTGAGGCTGTGCATGCCTGGAGCAAAAGCATATATATGGGAAATCTCTGTATGTTCCTCTCTATTTTGCAGTGAACCTGAATCTTCTCTAAAATATCTTTTTAAAAAAATGACAAGTAACAGCTCCCACTTACTAGGAACTTTCCATGTCCCATGCACTCTGCATTACTATGTAATCTATCAACTAAATGAAGGAGATACTATTAAGGACTCCATTTTATAGTTGACAGAATGAGACTCAAATTGTCATTCTGAGGGAACTAAAATACAGATCAACAAACTCACTGCTCACACGAATTTTATGGTTCAGTGGGTCAGTGAATTGCTGGTCTACCTGGAGGGTTAGGGCCTTAAAAACACCATGAACCACAAATACAGCAAGAACCACCACACTGCCATGAATTACCAAAAATCATGAGACTCTCCTATATTGTAATTTATACCCAGATGGCCCCTAAATTGCACACTTCAGGAAGAAATCTGGAATCAGCTTCAAATAACTAAACATGAAGAAAATATATGGCTCACTTTCTGTTACTTTTTAAGAACAGCAATTCGAAGTCATTCTACATAACCAATTTAGAGCATCAGCATAGTGTAATAAAAAGCACAAGCTTCAAGGAAAGATACGCAATTAAGGTAAAATTCAAAATGTGATCTCTGTAGGAATACAGAGGGACTTCAAAGACACAAAATGTTCTATTTCCTAAGTTGAGTAGTGGGTATGTGCATTTTCGTTTATTCTTTAAGCTGTGCATACACATATAATTTGTGTTATAGTTTCATAAACTGGTTTAAAGAATATAGTCAGAGTAGACCTCAAATCCCAACTCTGCCTTTGGGCGAGTTGTTTCCCATCTCTAAGCTTTGATCACTCATACTCATTGAGGGCCTACAGTATGCCAGGTACTGTTCTAGCTGCTGGAATTTCAGGCACAAGAAAGAGGTCATTTCTACCTTAGTGGAACCCTGTTTTTCTTACCTAGATAACTGAGCCCACTACCTCTTACTTCATTAGGTGATGAGCAAAGGCTTTATTACAATGATCTTTCCTTGGGCTTAACTATAGTTTAAAGAAATGCTCTAACAATCCTACAACATAAGGCACATTACAATTCTCAAAAGCTTAAAAGCTTAAAAAGTTCAGTGAGGGGAACCTGGGTGGCTCAGTCATTAAACAGCTGACTTCGGCTCAGGTCATGATCTCAGGGTCCTGGGATCAAGCCCAGTGTCAGGCTCCACATTCAGTGGGGAGTCTGCTTGTCCCTCTCCCCTTGCCTTTCCCCTGACCCTGCTCAGGCTCACTCACTCACTCACTCTCAAATACATAAAAATCTTAAAAAAAAAAAAAAAAAAAAAAAGGCACAACGAAATGAGGTTTCATGCCTCTATTCCAAATAAGTGATTTTCAAGTGGGCATGTCAAGTACTCAGAGTCAGGAAAAATTAATTTTTAAGTAATCCATGTCTTTTGAGTGAGTGGTAATTTGTCCCTACACTACTGCAAATTATGTTCATACCTTAATACTCCATAAAGTGGATTCACTTTCACTAGAAAAATCCAAGGATGTAAAAGAAGAAAAATAAAGAAAAGCTAAAGTATCATGCTGACTCATTTAAAAGGAAAAAAAAAAAAAAACCTATAAGAAATCCTTGTACTGTTCATGAATGAAAACTGCCTCTCCCCTGATTTTCTACATAAGCCTGATTTTTCTTCCCTCACAATGTCTGATTTTTCTAACTACTGCATGTGCAGGTAATATTAGCCAGTACTTTTCAGGATGATGCCATAAGAATGAAGTTTAAATCCTGAATCAACAACCCAATGGTTGTCCCATCTGGGCAAACAAATAAACCTTTTCGAGCCTCAGGTTCCTCAAAAATATAACCTATCTTAAAAGGGCCATATATTAACAATATGAGAACAATACTAAGGAAAGTGTAACAATATTAAGAAAAGTGACTGAAATATAATAAGGACTCAATAAAAGTTAGCCACTTTATCACCATTCTTCAAGAGTTTGCTGTGACTATATTACTGAAAAGAAGATAATAAATTTGGTTAATACCTCTAATATTTTAATCCGAAGTAAAACAACTCTCGGGCTTCCCCCCCCCCCGCCCCATCCCACTTCTAAAGAAACAGCATACATTTTTTAAAAATTTTTAAGATCTTATTTGAGAGAGAGAGAGTAGAAGGGAGCACAAGATGGGGGGGAAGTACAGAGGAAGAAGCAGACTCCACACTGAGCAGAGACTGAGATCACGACCTGAGCCAAAGGCAGCCACCCAGGCACGCTGTTTTTATTTTTAGACCAATGTTTTATTTTTTTTAAGATTTTATTTATTTATTTGACAAAGATCACAAGTAGGCAGAGAGGCAGGCAGAGAGCGGGGAGTGGGGGGGAAGCAGGCTCCCCATGGAGCAGAGAGCCCAATGCGGGCCTTGATCCCAGGACCCTGGGATCATGACCTGAGCTAAAGGCAGAGGCTTAACACACTGAGCCACCCAGGCATGCTAGAACAATGTTTTAAAACTATCTAGTCACACTGACTATCCACTGTGGTCACAGATCCAAGTAACGTTCATAGAATTAGAGACCTGCAAAGTGAAAGCTCAGATTCAGAATATAACAAATCTGGCTCTCAATCCCATCCATTTTGGCTGAGACTTGCTTTTCTTCATGATACTGTGGATCCAGAAATGTGAACGGCTATTTAAGAGAGATTTGAAAGCCAGGGTGTTTGCGTGCTTAAGTTACTGATCATAGCTGAAAACCACAGCTAACTGAAGCATCATGTCATAAGATTCCTTCCAGAGCTCTCACAACAGATTCTTCACTGGACTATCCACTTCTTGCTACCAAGTGGCCACTGGCTATGGCAGTAGAACACTGGGCAGGGAACGGACACCAGAGAAAGCAGGTAGGCAGAACGGCCTCAAGACCCTGATGCTGCTAGCCACTCTCTTGGTCAGCTACACAGCTGCCCAAGCAGGGAGCCCACGGCAGGCTCCGAGATGCCAGCTATAATGACACCCTTGTGCTGGAAATGCATTCCAGAATTTCAGCATGGCCGGTACCATCTGATCACAGGACCAGCACGCTCATTGACCTTGTGAGAGCACCCTCTTCCAAGACCTTCAGTCAGACAGGCTAAACTCAGCTCTGGGAGCTTTCCCAACTCAAGACGACCTTCTTCGTTTTCTGGGGTCCCCAAGTAAAGGTGGGTTCTTGAGCAAAGACATAAATCAGAGCACACAAAATGGAATGTGGCCAAAAAGCATAAAAGTTAAGAACAAAGTAGGTCAAGTATCTGCTTGAAATGTTACAACTTCTTTATAAAAATCCCATACCGGGGCACCTGGGTGGCTCAGTGGTTAAACCGCTGCCTTCAGCTCGGGTCATGATCTCGGGGTCCTGGGATCAAGTCCCGCATTGGGCTCTCTGCTCAGCAGGGAGCCTGCTTCCCTCTCTCTCTCTCTCTCTCTCTCTGCCTGCCTCTCTGTCTACTGTGATCTCTCTCTGTCAAATAAATAAATAAAATCTTAAAAAAAAAAAAAAAATCACATACCGAAGTAACAAGTACTATACACAGTGATGTTAGCCGGCATTATTTACAATAGGAGAACTCTGGAAACAATTTAAAGATCCGATTGTAAGTAAATATCATATAAATATCATAAATATGATGTAATAATTCATAGCAAATGAAATTATTTTCACAAAGCTGTATAATAATTTTTGGAAAAGCTTAATGATTTGGGGGAGACCAGCAAGGAAAACATACATAGAGCACAAGTTCAGGGAAAAGTTTATATGTATGTTTATATTTACATATATATTTATATAAATGCTTTATTTTCACACACTGACACACAAAAGACTACAAGGAAATAAATATACCAAAGTATTAATAGTGTATCACCAAGTGATGATTTTTCTCTTTGTAATTTTTCAAAAACTTTTAAATTGTATACATACTCAAAACAAGGTACTAAAAATTTAAATAGGAAAAAAAACAAAAACACAAACCAGGATAATTTGTCAATATGTACTCAAATAACTTGAGAAAATTTATTTTTTTAAATGTACAATGAGAATATAACACACCACAGTATAAGAAAAATTGTAAGAATGAAACTCCCACAGAAGTTTATAGAACAAAATGTATACTAAATCCTCCAATTAAAGACCCGTAAAGTAGTTTCAGTGCTTTCTAACCCACCTTCTCACAGCAGGGAATTAATCCTTCAGGGGGATGCAAACCAACTTCAAAGAGAAGATTATGCCCAGACACTAGTACTGTATAGCGTAAGGTTTATACCTAAGTTTGCTCAGATACTTTGGCAGGGATCAGAGATGCAGATCCAAGGAACAAAGACTAATCTTAAGACAGATTCCTTGCAATCATTTAAAAAGACAAAAATAATGTATTCAATAATAGCCAAAAAAGGCAAATATAATAAGTTTTATTAAAAACAAGAAGGTTTTAGAAGTAGACAAAAGATACCTAAAATCAAACACTAAGTGACAGCTTATTCCCTGGTAATAGTAACTCAGAAATCTCCGAAACTCCCAAAGAGGCACCGCAAGTTATTTGCGTACCCAAATCTTACTGGCACGATGTTTCTAAGGTGTCCCAATCAAATGTGTCCAAGGTCCTGATGCACTAAGTGGAGCTGACAGATCACATGTCCCTTCCATGGAGGTCACAGAATGTTCTCAAGTACAGTAAGTACACAGTGCATTTATAATACATGTCTTGAGTAAGGGAGACATTAAAAGCAATTAAGGGAAAAATATTTCTAACATCTAGTAATTTTTTTTTAAGATTTTACTTATTTATTTGAAAGAGAACAAGAGAGAACAAGCAGGGGTAGGAGCAGAGGGAGAGGGGGAAGCAGGCTCCCCACTGAGCAGCAAGCAGATGCGGGGGCTCGATCCCAGGACTCTTGGATCATGACCCGAGCTGAAGGCAGAAGCTTAACCAACAGAGCCACCCAGGCACTCCTACAGTCTAGTAATACTTCTCACTGGCCTGTTTCACATCTGACATCTTTTTGTGAGGTGACTTTTTTTTTTTTTGTATGATTTAAAAGTACCTGATTGTTTTATTTTTTTCTAAGACTTCATTTTTTAAGTAACCAATACACCCAGCATGGGGCTTGAACTTAGAACTCAGAGATCAAGAGTCACATACTCTACCAAATGACCCAGTCAGGTGCTCCTAGGAGTACCTGATCATTTTCTGAAAGCATTTTAAGTAAAGGAGTAGCAGACCCCAGTAATTCAGATTTAGTTTCCCAACTGGTTTTGGTTTTGGTTTTTTTCAAGTAGGCTCCATACCCAAGGGAGGCTTGAACTCACAACCCTGAGATCAAGAGTTGCATGTTCTACAGACTGAGCCCATCAGGTGCCCCCAATTAGTTTCCCAATTTTTTAAATTAGCTAATCATCTAAATGAAAACTAGAATCCTTACTAGATTAAAGACCTAAATGTGAAAGGCAAAGCTATACATTTCTTAGAGGAAATTATCTTCATAACTGTGGGGTAAGAAAATGCTGGTCCATTGTACTATATCATAATTGAGAAGTTATGATCAAAGTTAACATAAAGAGGGTGAAAGACAAACCACAGAGTGGAAGAAGACATTTGTAATACATACAATAAGATAATCAGTATCCATAATATAAGCTTACAAATCAATGAGGGGGTAAAAAAAAGGTAGAAAACTCAATAAGAAAAATGAGCCAAGAGACTTGAAAATCACTTTAAAAAACAAGCCATTCAAGAGGCCAATAAGCAGAAGGTGCTTGGTCTCATTAGTTATCAGGAAAATGCAAATAAAAACAAGGAGATACTCCTATATAACTATCAGGTTGACAAAAATCAACACATCTAACTGTACCAAGGACTGATGAAACTGTACAGCAGTAAGGACTATCAAACACTGCTGGAGAGAGTGTAGATGAGCACAATTTTGAAAAACAGCTTATCATGATCCAGTAATCAAGTATGGTACTATCCTAAGGAAAATACATTTAAGTACGCCAGGATTCACGTATGAAGAATGATTACGGTGGCATTGCTTGTAATAGCCCAAAACTGCAAACAACTTCAAGTGTTTTCAACAGAATGGATAAATTGTGATATAATCCTAGTGTATTATACAGTAATGAAAATGAATGACTACAGCTACACACAACATGAAGAACCCTTACAAACATAATCTTGAGCAAAAAAAAATAGCAAAAGTATACAAAAAATAATTCTGTTTCTGTAAAATTCAGAAGCAAGCACTATATTGTATTTTTCAAGGAGGTAAGCTTAGGTCATAAAATTATAAAGAAAAACAAATGATTATCATAAAAGTCAGGATAGTAGTTCCCTCTCGGGAAAGGAAAAAGGCAAACTCTGGGGTGCCAACCAAACCCAACTCCAACACTTACAGGGCCTCAGAAAGAGTACAGATAGAGGCCCTCATTCCATATGTGTTAATACATAACAGATATGAAACAAGCTTACAAAATATAAGTATCTTCTATCCTCCTATCATGAAAAACATACCTTTATAATTGCCTGGAAAGCCAGATTCATACAGAGAATTCTGGGATTCCCCAGAGTTCCATGCAGAAACATGGTGGTCCAGGGAGAACTGGCCACTGGTCCATCTCCCATCGTCCTCTTCTCCATCCCACACAGCCAAGGACCTCACACACAAGCATGCAGTCACCTCCACTCACAAGTCCAAGCTCCATTCCATACCCTACTCTCCACACACAACCACACTTAGGCCATCCTTTGTATAGACCAGCAGCCATGCCCACCCTCAGAAGTATGGGCCCCAGGAAAGGGACTCACACAGGCTCTGGAAACAAGCTCAGGGCCCTTTGGGCAGGAAATTCTGAGATCCTAGGTTTTTAAAGTATGGTCTACCATGGAAAGGTTCAGACTCTAAGCAGGCATGTCCCACAGGTCCCACAGACTCTGCACCATGGAAGAGGGCCAAAGCAGGGCCCACTAAAGCACAGGGCCAGGGGAGGGACCCTTCCTGCAGTAACAGTATTTCCTTACATCCAGGCAACATTGTATTTCCTAGTCTGGAGAGCAGTAACATGGGTACATGATCATTATTTGCTAAACTATAAATGTAAGTTCCATGTATTTTTTTTTTTTTTGCACAAATAAGGGATAGACATCACGTGCCTGTTTGTATGATACACAGTAACAGAGAGACACCTGCCAACATTTCATAACCCAAATCTAATCATGAGGGTATGATCAGATCCAAATCTAGAGACCTTCTGCAAAACAACAGACCTAAATTCTTCAAAACATGTCTGTGATAAAAGGTAAAGAATGGCTGCAAAACTATTACTTAGTGAAAGAAACTAAATACATATGACGCTGAATGGACTGCGTGATCCTGATAGATCAGAAAGGAAAATGCTGTAAAGGATACTATTGGCAAAACTGATTGGATTTTAACACAACAACTGACATTATATCAACATTACATTCTCTCCTTTCAATAACTGTACTAGAGTTACATATGAAAATTCTGGGGGGGGGGGCACTTGGGTGGTTCAGTGGGTTAAGCCTCTCTGCCTTTGGCTCAAGTCATGATCTCAGGGCCCTGGGATCAAGCCCCACATCGGGCTCTCTGCTCACCAGGGTGCCTACTTCACCCCTCTCTCTCTCTGCTTATCTCTCTGCCTACTTATGATCTCTATCTGTGTGTCAAATAAATTTTTAAAAATATATATTTTTTAAAAAAGAAAAAATTCTTAGGAGATATATTCTGAAATATGTAGCGGTGAAGGGTCGATATGTCTGCAATTTATTCTCAGACGACTCAAAAAATCATATGT
Organism: Mustela putorius furo; assembly: GCF_011764305.1. Taxonomy (NCBI): domain Eukaryota; kingdom Metazoa; phylum Chordata; class Mammalia; order Carnivora; family Mustelidae; genus Mustela; species Mustela putorius. Next base: position 6,118,434 of record NW_025421428.1, read on the forward strand.
ATATACATACAGAATAATAAAGCAAGTATGGCAAAAAAGGGTAACAACTGATGAACCTAAGGTAAGGGCATATGCACTTGACCATTCTTATAATTTTCATCTTTTAAAATATTTTCAAAATAAAAAGTTTTTATAATATACTAAAGGGTTATACAAGAAAGAAGTTGTCTACAGAGCAGATGAATTAGATGACTGGGGTAAGATACTAAGACTTTGCATTTTGTTCACTCTTCCATCTTATTTGTAATTTTTTTTTTTTTTAAGATTTTATTTATGTATTTGAGAGACAGTGCATGAACAGAGAGCGGAGTGGGAGAAAGAGAAGCAGACTCCCTGCTGAGCAGGGAGCCTGACGCAGGGCTTGATCCCGGGACTCTAGGATCATAATCAGTACCAAAGGCAGATGCCCAACCCACTGAGCCACCCAGGTGCCCCACCTTATTTGTACTTTTCTAATTTTGTTCTTTTTCCCAAAAAAATTCCTTTTAACTTTGGGAGGAAAAAATATCCTCGAACACTGAAAGAGGTAGCAACCGTAAAAAAAGAAAAATTCTGTCCCTGAATTTGTCAAATCATAGCCATCATCAAATGGTTACTCTGTAAAGTAGGCCCTCAGAGGGGCTGCTGCCGGTATGCACCTAAGAACAGAGGCTTCCCAAGGCAATAGTTTACAGAGTAAGAGGGATAACGTAACACAGGTGCTAACGTTCCACTTCTAGAATGACCATAAATTTATAATCTTCGTTAGATAACGCAGAAAGTGGCACACACAGTTATCTCACTTTCACTATTAAGAGAAATTCATTCAGGGGCACCTGGGTGGCTCAGTGGGTTAAAGCCTCTGTCTTCGGCTCAGGTCATGACCCCAGGGTCCTGGGATCAAGCCCCACATCGGGCTTTCTGCTTAGCAGGGAGCCTGTTACCCGCCCCCTCCCCCCGCCCGCTGGCCTCTGCCTACTTGTGATCTCTGTCAAATAAATAGATAAAATCTTTGGAAAAAAAAAAAAAAGAGAGAGAGAGATTCATTCATTTAACAAATATTAGTGGCATCATGCAAAGCCCTGTGGATGACAAGGAGAGATGTGCCCAACACGGTCACGGCCCTACAGGCGACAACTTAGCAGAGTAAAGAAGACTTGAACCAAAAATCTTAGTTATTCCACACAGTGGCCATGTGATTCCGGTAAATAATTTGACCGGAGATTCTATTTTCTCATAGGTATAATGGAGATGTCACCCAACTATCTTTAAAAGGTTGTATTGTAAGGATAAAATGTCCAACACCTAGGACAACAGAATAGATACTCCATAAAAGTAGCTATTTTATGAGTTTTACAGTCTAACATAATGAAACAGAAAATGTTGCACAGTCAGCTGAGAGCATAACTATCACTGGAATCCTGATTACTCCAAGTTTCTAATCCAAGTAAATTCACTTTCCCTAAACACCCAGTAATAGGCACAACTGTTTGTGTGTGTGGACCAAGAGCGGCTCCTGACATACCTCTGGTAAATGCATCACTCCTAGTTAACAAGAAAAAGAATACTACGTTATAAGGTTATTTTTTTCTTATTAACCAAGAAGGATTTTAGTTGAGAATATACTCAGTCTTTTCAAGATACTCTAACCTTAACTAAGACCCTGTTGTCCTACAATACATGTCCAAATCAGTCCAAAAGCTAAAGCCAGAGGAGGCTTTTCCTTGAACTAGTTTCCAACTTTTACCAGCAGACATAAAATTTACTACACTAAATCCATTTCAAACATCTCCTTCCAGTTGAGTGGCAGAGTTTTCCCTTTATATTATTTTGTAACCTAATTCTAAGCCTTCCTCATTAGCAAGGTGACAATATGTCATACTAAGCAGCTGGCTTTCAGGCATCTGTGAAAGATACAAACCAAACCCAATGATAACAGTGAATAGAACCATACTTCAAGCCTGATATAGTAGTGACTTGAATTGTTTGCTGCACTTATTCTCCATTCCTTAGGATGATGTGGAATAAAAGGGGAAGACAATTAAGTATACTTAAAGATAAATCACTGTTTAGAATATTCACACATCCCATGTGCACAGCTCTCTCCACCTGATCTTAGCCAAAAGGCCAAGAGGCAATGTCCTGCACAGCTATATCATACAATAAATACAGATCATAACAAAACATGCAAATACCTGAAAGAGTGCCACCCGTCCTCGGATAGGCCACTTCAACATAGACTTCAAACGTGGTCTCTGGGTTCTGCCTACAAAAGAAACAGACTGTGATTACTGACAAGGATAGAGGCAGTGTGGTATAGAACATGCGGGCTGTGGTATAAGGCAGACCTTACTTAAAATCCTTGGCTCCACAACTTAATAGCTGCGGAGCTTTGGCCAAGTTACTCAATTTCTCTGAGCCATGCCTACCTAATCTATAAGATGAAAACACCTGGGGTACCTAGGTGGCCCCGTCAGTTAAGCATCTGCCTTTTGCTCAGGTCATATCTCAGGGTCCTGGGATCAAGCTCCTTGTTGGGCTCCCTACTCAGTGGGGAGTCTGCTTCTCCCTCTCCCTCTGCCTGTACAACACCCCCCAAACCCGCCACCAATTGTGCTCCCTCTCTCTTCACTCAAATAAACAAAAACACTTAAGAAAAAAAAAAAATGAAAACACCTAACCAGAAGAATTACCATGAAACTTAAAAAAGAAAAACTGTCCAGGTATAATGGCTGACAAATAATGGGCTATAGCCATGATTATGATTTCACAGGAGTCAGGTTTTGAATTTACACAGCTGTACCTCCAAAGCCATAAGCAGAATTCTGAGGAAACTCAAACCAAGGCAACATTAGCACAAAGTAGCTTCTCCCGCATAGTCCAGGATAAAACACATGATGCAGTCGGCTTGCTTATTTACAAGTTTTAAAGACTGAAACAGAGAAACAATATCCTAAACCACTAGGCTATTACAAAGACAGGATGCTAATCTAAATACAAGATACCGTTTCCACACAGGGGGCTTCACGGGTACTGGCAATGGCAAGTATATGACACTTCATTATTATATCCTTTTACCTCTTTATGCCATAAATATTTCATAATAAGCCTGAAAAAGATCACAGCACTAACAGAACATTAACAGTTGTTAATTCTGAATGATGAGAACATCGGGTTATATTAGCTTTGAGTTTTCTCTTTGATTCTGAAACTACAATAAAAAGGTATTTCCAGATTGACTGAAAATGGTTTAGAAGAAAATGTTATACTTTCAAAGGTCTGTAACGGAATTCTATTTTAAACCTGACAACAAGGCTCAGAAACTTTGAGTCACCCGAACAGATCTAACGGTTACTTTCAATCAAATAAATACCCTGAATTTGCCCAGCAGATTCCGCTTCTCAAAATAAATCATTCATCTCATTTCGCCCTCATAATCCTATGAGGACAGGTAGATAGGTTATTATTATTCTCACCATACAGGTGAGGAACCTGAGGCAAAGAGATTCTATGTGACTTGGCGGCGGTGCCACAGCTAGTTAGAAACAAACACAGCTACAACCAGAATTCACCCTCCTGGGGCTCAAATTCTGTGCTTCATTGATTCTAAGATGAACTTTTTCCCCCACATTCCCACATCTCTTACAATCTATTGCATCTGACAACGCTAAATAGCAGCATTTTTTTTTCCTCCATAGTAATATACATAATGGTACATTTTACAAATAATGGCATCTGAGATTCAATAAATAGGTTAATATTCCTTCTACTTCCTTAGGAGTAGAAAAATGTGTCCTTGTCAATCAGGAATCCATTTCTCTTGTGAAGGATCATCATTCTTTCCCTGAAGAGAAACTTAAGCTTTTGCTTTAAGTGAAAAGAGTTGACTGCTCTAAAGTTCAAGGTATTTACATACACCTTGTCAAATATAATTTTAAAAATCAGACAATAGGGGCGCCTGGGGGGCTCAGTCGTTAAGCTTCTGCCTTCGGCTCAGGTCATGATCCCAGGGTCCTGGGACCAAGCCCCACATCGGGCTCCTTGCTCAGTGGGAAGCCTGCTTCTCCCTCTCCCACACCACCTGCTTGTGTTCCCTGTCAATAAATAAATAAAACATTTTTTTCTTTTTATTTATTTTAAAGATCTTATTTATTTATTTCCCAGACAGAGATCACAAGTAGGCAGAGAGGCAAGCAGAGAGAGAGAGAGGAGGAAACAGGCTCCCCGTTGAGCAGAGAGTCCGACATGGGGCTCGATCCCAGGACCCTGGGATCATGTCCTGAGCCAAAGGCAGAGGCTTAACTCTGAGCCACCCAGGCGCCCTAAATAAAACCTTTTAAAAAGAAAATCAGACAATAAAGTAGAATGTTTTACTTAATAGGCTAAATAAAACAAAGTAAATTGAAGTTTTAAAAAAGCCTTAAAATTTTTGTGTGTTTTCCCTGCAGGATGATACAAAAAGATCTATCAAGTTAGCCTCCTTTGGTCACCAAACATTGTGGAAAATGTCTTATGGAAACACCCCTTTTGTTCAAATGATCTCAAAATAGAGTGTTCAATTGAAGACAGGAATGTTCTAAGGCTATTTAAAGAGCATCAGAAAGACTCCTTCTGAAATCTAAACACAGCCTTCTTCAGGTGCCTAGGTGGTGCAGTTGGTTGAGTGACCAACTCTTGGTTTCAGCTCAGATCATGATTTCAGGGTCATGGAATCGAGCTCCACATTGGGCTCTGAGCTGAGCACACATTCTGCTTAGGACTCACTCTTTCTCTCTCTCTCCCTCTCTCTCTCTCCCTCTGCCCTTCCCCCTAAACTTGCACTTCCTCGCTCCAAAATAAATCAGTTTTTAAAAGAAAACTTTGGGACACCTGGGTGGCTCAGTTGGCTAAGCATCTTCGTTTGGCTCAGGTCATGTCAGACTCCTTGCTTAGCAGGGAGTCTGCTTCTCCCTCTGCCTGCCAGTCCCCCTGCTTCTCTCTCACAAAATCTTTTTTAAAAATTTTTAAAAACTTTTTAAATCAACATAGCTTTCTTAGCCTCATTTTTCAACTGGCTGAATTTCATCTCAAAATTTCATTTGGAAAATTGAAATAACAAACACTCACACACAAAGATGTTACATAACAAGTGTTTTTTTGTTGTTTGTTTGTTTTTTAACACTGGAGCTCTGATAAATTAACCTGTGCCATTAGGTTAAGGCATTTTGTACAGACCTGCTATATCTCTAAGTGAAGACTGGCCTCACATGGTCTATACTCACTTTCTCTAACACACTTCAACCAGGCTTCTGAACCCACCACAGCACTGAAACAACCTTGTCATATTTACCAACAACCTTGTCATATTTACCAACAACCGCATTGCTAAAATATACTAAAATGGCCAACTCTCCTAACAGACACATAAAGTGTTCATCATCATTAGCCATCAGGGAAATTCAAATCAAAACCACAATGAGATACCATCTTACACCAGTCAGAATGGCAAAAATCGACAGGGCAAGAAAGAACAAATGTTGGAGAAGCTGTGGAGAAAGGGGAACCCTCTTACATGGCTGGTGGGAAAGCAAGTTGGTACAGCCACTCTGGAAAAGTGTGGAGGTTCCTCAAAAAATTAAAAACAGAGCTCCCCTATGACACAGCAATTACGCTACTGGGTATTCACCCCAAAGATACAGATGTAGTGAAAAGAAGGCCATATGCACCCCAATGTTCATAGCAGCAATGTCCACAACAGCCAGACTGTGGAAGGAGCTGAGATACCCTTCAACAGACAATTGGATAGAGAAGATGTGGTCCGAATACACAATGGAATAGTACTCAGACATCAGAAAGAATGAATACCCAACTTTTGCATCAACATGGATGCGACTGGAGGAGACTAAGTTAAGTGAAATAAGTCAAACAGAAAGTCAATTATCATATGGTTTCACTTATTCGTGGAACATAAGGAATAGCACAGAGGACAGTAGGAGAAGGAAGGGAAAAATGAAGGGAGAGAAATTGGGAGTGGGAGATGATCCATGAGAAATTATGGACTCCAGGAAACAAACTGAAGGTTTTAGAAGGGAGGAGAGCCTGGTAATGGGTATTAAGGAGGGCCCAAATTGCATGGAGCACTGGATGTTATACACAAATAGTGAATCATGAAACACTACATCAAACACTAATGATGTACTGAATGGTGACTAACATAACACAGTATAAATAAATAAATTAATTAAATGGCCAATTCTCAGGGCTCGTCTTACTCAATATCTCAGCAGCATTTGACACAATTGACAGACTTTTCCTTCCCTGAAACACTTTCTTTGTATTACAGAACATCGTTCTCTGTTGGTTCTCTTCCTACCTTACTGGCTGCTCCCTTTGTTAAATCGTTCTCATGTAACCTCTCCTACCCTCAAATTTAGTCCTGGACCTCTCCCTCTCCCCACTCATTACTTAGATGATCTCATTCAGCCTCATGGCTTTAATTACCATGCAAATGCTGACAAGCCCCAAAATCATGTCTCCAACCTGACTTCTTCCCCGACTCCAGATTCCCTTATCCAACTGCCTACTCAACATCCCTGCTTGGGTATTCAAGAAGCATTTCTAATTTAGCAAACGGCACTCTTCTTCCTCAAACCTGCGTCCCTTGAATTCCACCAATTATTTAGATTTAAAAAAACAACAACAACTTGGTATCATCTTTGACCCCTCTTTTATATATATGCCACAGTCATTTACATGTCAAAATCAGTAGATTCTGTCGATTTGTTCATCAAAATACATCCAGAATCTGAATGCTTCTCAGCATCCCCAACCCTACGGTCCTTGCCAGATCACAACCTCACCTTGACGACTGCAACACTCTCCTGACTGATCTTGCTGCTTCCTCTCTTGCCCTCCTTTGATCAGATTTCAACTCTGGTCAGTCATCTTTTTATTGGAAAGGTCAGTTTAGGTCAGTCCTTTACCTAAAACCTCCCTGACATGTCTCCCATCACCCAAAGTCAAAGTCTTGGTTCTAGAGATGGATGACAGGCATGGCTGTACCACAGAGGGCACAGCTTAGTACCCCTGAACTGTATACCGCCAAAAATGGTTAAGATTGTAAATTTCACATGTATTTTACAATTAAAAAAAAACACAAAAAAAACTGAGGATGAGGGGGAAAAGTCCTTACAAGGTCTACATGATCTGGCCTCTCCCTCTCTCTCCAACTTCATTTCATACCTTATTCCCCTTGCTCACTGCACTCGAGGCACACTGGCCTTCCTTCAGCTCCTTAAACACACCAAATTCTTTCCTATATAACAGACCTTTGCATCCATCTTCATAAAGGTAGCCCTTCCTGTCATTCAAAACTCAGCTTTTATTTCAACTCAGAAAGACCTTCCCCAATACACTCTCTGCCATCTCATTTTAATTTTCCACAGCATACCCATCACAATCTTGGTCATTGTCAATCTTCCTCCTATGAATGTAAACTTGCAGGAGAAGGATTTTGTCAATCATACCCACTAGTGCTTCCCAGGTACCTAAACAGTGCCTGGGACACAATCAGAATCAAATACTGAGCAGAAAAGAAGGAATAAAGGAAGTACAGACCAGCCTTTCCTAGGGTCTGAAAGAGTTCAATAAATGATAGGAGTGATTATAGACTCCCATGATTCTCAAATTTCAGCATGTGAAAAGAGAGATTTCAGCCCTACTTCAAAGTCTGGGGGGAAGGAGGCAGGGAAAGCCCAAGAATTAGCATTTCTAACTTGTAGCCAAATACTTGTCTACTAACAGGTAATACTGATGCAGCTGCACTAGTGATCACACTTCAAGAATGAACCACTGAGGGGCGCCTGGGTGGCTCAGTGGGTTAAAGCCTCTGCCTTTGGCTCAAGTCATGATCTCAGGGTCCTGGGACAGAGCCTTGCATTGGGCCCTCTGCTCAGCATGGAGCCTCCTTCTCTCTCTCTCTGCCTGCCTCTCTGCCTACTTGTGATCTCTCTCTCTCTCTCTCTGCCAAATAAATAAATAAAATTAAAAAAAAAAAAAAAAAGAACACTGATCAAGTTAAATGCAATTGTTCCTCCAAATAATTCAGTACACAAAACAAACTTAAGGTATACTTAATAATCTATTAACAGAGCTTTTGCAATAAAACAGATTTCAAAGAAAAACAGCATTTGTAGGACAGAAGCTTATTCCTCTTCTATCGCTATCCTTAGTTACTGCCTCATTCTTCTAATGAGAAGAATAAAACTACCTGGGGCACATGGGTGGCTCAATTGCTTGGGCAGCTGCCTTGGGCTCAGGTCATGATCCCAAGGGTCCTGGGATCAAGCCCTGCATCAGGCTCTCCACTCAGCAGAGAGACTGCTTCTCCATCCCTCTGCCTGCAGCACTCTGCCTACTTGTGCTCTCTCTACCTTCCTGTCAAATATATAAATAAAATCTTTTTAAAATAAATAAATAAAATCTTTTTTAAATAAATAAATAAAATAATAATTTAAGAACTACCTAAGTTTTTCACTCAGTTCAAATACTTGCCAGAGTTCTATTACATGGAGCTGGAGATCAAAAAAGCTGACTAAAACACTAAGAACAAATTGGACTATAATTATAAGTTATAGTCATGCTTATCCATGATCACTTACATGTTGCCTTATGGAAGAGGTGGTGACTAATGTTATGACAAGTTATGTAACATACCAACAAATATACATAAGTTATTTTAAGGGCCAGTGAACCCAATGCAGATGGAAGCATTTTCTATTTCTTTGCGAATCAAAAAATAAATTTAAAAGTGCCTCTTCTAAATGCAAATGGCCAAGAGACTCTTAATATTTTCATTAAGCCTATAAACAATGAAGACTAACAATTTCCAGAAAGTCCCTGAGACTACCTTGAGACTGCTTATTTCCTCCATTACTCCTCTCAAGATGCTCAATATTTTTAACTACTTGGCTAAAGGAACCGAAAAACCTATTTCTGTCCTATTAACACTCACTGCTAATTCAGTACACGTAATGATGCTGAGAATACCATATTCAGAGCCAATTTTCCAATATGGACCCAAGTTTTCCCAGAACACTTCATGATATAGCTTAACATATTACCATGGTAATGTCCTGGTACTGCCACCATATCCCACTATTAATTGCCTTACGTCTCTATACCTTAATGATCTGGAACCCTGCCTACCTGCCAAACAACTTTTGTTTTTGCCACCCACCCTTACCTCCTGCAGTCCTGTACCCTAACATCCAGCTGTACAGAACTAGCTGTAGCCCACTCAACAAACCATGCTCTGGTTCACCAGGGACACCGTTACTGTTCTACTTCCACTATGGACTGCTTCCGTGTGCCAGGCACAATGCTAAGCACTTTACATGCATTATCTCAGTTCATCTTCAACCACCCTATGTGTGTTTACCCCCATCTAAAGAGGAGGACCTGGGACACCTGAATGGCTCAGTCGGTTAAGTGTCTGCCTTCAGCTCAGGTCATGATCCCAGGGTCCTGGGATCAAGTCCCGAATCAGGTTCCTTGCTCAGCAGGGAGCCTGCTTCTCCCTCTGCCTGCTGCTCCCCCTGCTTGTGCTCTCTCTGACAAATAAAATCTTTTTTTTAATGGCTATTAAAAAAAAAAAAGAGAGAGGACAACACTGAAACTCAGGATAAACTAGCCAAAGTCAAAGCAAAGGAGTAGCAGAACCAACAAGAATCATCCAACAGCTCTAACCACTTTACCATTTGACATTACTGACATTATTCAGATGCGCTTCTGCAAGGAACAGTCTTTCCAGTCTTTTGCACTTGACAATCTCATTCATCAAGCCTCAGCTCAGGCACGCCCTCCTTTCTGGAAAGCCTTTCTCAATCCCACGTAGCCATAGCACAGATAGGGTTAAGTACCCCTCCTCTACATTCCTAGGGCACCCTGTGCTTCCCCCACTCTTGCTGTTCTTACCACATTCAACCCTGACGCAATTACAATTACCCAAGGGGCTTTTAAAAATCCTAATGCCCAGGCCACACCCCCAGAACAACTAAATCAGAATCTCCAGGCACCAGTATTTGTTTAAAGCTCCCCCCTCCCAACTTAGTCCAGTGGAGAACCACCCACGTCCCTTTGATTAAATATCCACCTTCCCCTCTAGACTGGCAGCTTCTTGAGGGCACCGACAGTCTTCTCATAGCCCTGGTCTGACACCTGGCATAGTAAGTGTCTGATGAATGAGTCTTCCTCCAACATCTGACATGTGGTTTCCAGCTCCTAGTAACTGCTTCTCCCTGACAAGAGGTAATTTACTGGATACACACTGCTTACACATGACTGTTACTCTTTAAAGATCTCTTCCTTTGGAGTCAAAGGTATCAATAAGTCACACCTGCTGACAACAGCCTTGGCTCTTAAATACAGAAAAATGACACACAAACAGCTAAAATGTGTTTGAAAGAAGGGAGGTCTGTTCAGTTCTTGCTTCTGGGAGAATGAAGCCTGAAAATAAGCCAAGAGAGCATTTCTATTCAATACCACTCTTCTGAACACAATTCTCAGTGATTCACTGGAAGGGCCATGCTCAGTGCTCAGGGCCATGTTCTCAAAATGATTAAGTACACTCAGCTTGAAGTCATGAAACAGACAAAGGCTTTGACAATATTCAGGCAGCAGGAAAGCTTAATGGGTTTTGTTGTTGTTGTTGTTTTAGAGTATCATGCTATTGATCACTCCACTGGATCATCAGCTTTCAATTAGGATCTACTTTTCCTCAATTACAACATATTACGAGATTAGGAGAAAAATATAACACTAACTCCTCATAAAATGAATCTTCCCTGCATATGGTAACCATGCTACAATGCTAGGCCCTCATCCCTTTAAGTGTTTTAGAGCTACAGATTTAAACACACCGTGTTAGGACCCCTTACTCATTTCACAGCCATCAAATCTTCAAACCAGATAATATCTATCAAGCAAAATAGCAACCTATTCTCTATAGACTAATGATCTGACTTCACCACACTGTTTCTTTGGTTACAAATTTACATACTAAGGAAGCAGAGAGCGAGCAGTTTATTTCAAACTTCATACCAGTTAAACTGTCTTAAGTTGACAACAAAGTCACTCAAAATTGTATACACTTCAGCACATGCTAGCGAACATCACCTACTAAACATTGATTCCTTTAAGCCAGACAAACAAGCAAAAGGGTAGTGTTAATATTTCCAACAAGTCTCCATTTGTTCCAGTGAACTCTGAAATTAAAGCCGTTTTTTCCAGGCTGAAAATGCTGTATCAAAGGGTGCTTTCTAACCCATAACAAGTTAACACCTCCATAGAAGAATGCAGTCATTGTTAAGACTTGTTAGAAAATGATTAACTTAGTTGTGTAATTATACAAACAAGTCGTTTCAAGGTTTTACACTTAACTTTTCATTTCTAATAATGCTCTCAGGATCAGATTAATAAAGATACACAGATCCTGCTGTGCGAGGAGTTGCAAAGTTTCACCTTTTCATATAGGAAAGATTCTCGTGCCACCCTGTGTAAAGCAAGCTAATGGAAGAAATTTAGCTGAGTTCCAAGAATAAAAACAGTGCCTGCACACCCCTCAGCAATGCGAAATACTCCATACATTTTTTTTTAAAGATGTGTTTATTTGAGACAGAGAGAGAGAAAAAAAGAATGTGTGCCTGTGAGAACAGGCAGAGGGGCAGTGGGAGAGGATGAGGGAGTCTCTGACTCACCCACTGAGCACAGCCTTGATGCAGGGCTCAAAGAAGGCAAGACCCTGAGATCACGACCTGAGTGAAATCAAGAGTTGGGACCTAACCAACTGAGCTACCCAAGCACCCCAATACTCCATACTGTTTAAAGAAATTCTCCTGAGCTACAGTGTAAAATATAGACTCTTCAACCATATTAATAACATTTGCAAAGATCATGTCTATTTCATTAACATTTTTGTGCTTAAAAAATATTTAAAAGCCTCCCCTTCCCTAACTTTTCCTCCGTTCTTTCTGAACAATTGAGTCCCAAAGTTATTACCTAGGCAAAGCAAGGTAGATGTTCACGTGGGCAATGGCCCAGTGCGCACTGTCAGAGCCTGAGCAGGCTGAGGAAAGTATCCCTCAAGGTCCCTGCCAAGGGATGTCAGAGCATGAGCAGGGTAGGAGGATATCCATACAAAGGGGTGGCCTGGCAATACAATCCCAGATCCAAGTAGATAAGGAAGGCATTCATTCAGGGGGAGCAGCCGGGCAAGGGGAGCCAGAACTTGAGTGGAATGAGAAATGTGTCCAAACACACGGATGGCCAGGCCTGAAACATGAGTGGGGAGAAGAAAGTGACCCCCAGAGGTACAAGGCTGTCAGAGGCCAAGAGGGTGAGGAGCATGTCCAAGCACAAGGGCACCCTAGAGTACAGTGTGGAAGCCTGGGTCGGTATGAAGAGTTTGGCCAGATGGGTTTGGGGCAGGCTTGCTCAGCATGATGGAGAGTCAGAGTCTGAGCATGGTACCCACAAGGCAGTGGAGAGGGCAGGGATCCACTGAACTACAGGAGTAGGTATGATGATCCTAGGAAAAGAGGAGACCATCCATATAGGGTAGGGATGAAGGGGCCCAAGACCAGTACAGAGGGCCTGCTTTCTCACAGATGAAGTAAACAAGAAACTAGAATGAATGCTATAGAGTTGGGTTTGAATTGGAGGTATTAGTGTGAACTCAAGGTTTTCAATAAATATATAGATAAGGAAATAAAACATAAATGCAACCTGACTTTTAAACATATGCATATTTCCAGGCTCTGTCTACTGACAGGGCCTAGTAGCAGCAAAACCCCCACTAGTAATGAGCATATCTAGTACCCAGACGTTGGGTTCCTAATACAACTCTTCTCTAACAGGAACTAGAGCTCCTCGGGGAAAGAGCTGATTCCAGGGCTGGGGCAGAGAAAGTACAAAATGAGCTGGAACATCTTATTGTGTCAGAAAGCAAAGAAGTGCTCAAAGAATGACAGGAACTGTCAAAAGACCAGCTTGAAAAGACTCCCACTGGCCAGATCTGGGAAAATTTAAGCATCAAGCTCAATAAGGACATTAACAGATTATTAACTCATCAAATAAAACAGGAAACCATGAGTCCACATTGATATAAATAAGAGAATTAAAAACTGAATGAGAAATGGACCATTTACATGGTTTCAAAGTACCTTCCCACAAAATACTTACTAATTGCAAGAGGGAAAAGAGTAACTTTTTAGTGTAGAAGTTTAGCAAAAAACTACCTTAATCAACTCATTAAAGTGATCAACGTACGTAATGAAACAAATTGTTAGTATGCAATGGGAAAACGGCATCATTTCCAGGACATTTCTGTCAAAGATGCTTCACCACGATCTAATCTTAAGAAACATCGGACAATCAGACAAATTTAAATTGAGAGTCATCTAAAAAAATATCTGGCCTGTAATCTTTAAAAGTGTCAGGTCATAGAAATCAAGGAAAGACTAAAGAGCTCTTCCAGATTGAAGGAAACCAAAGAGACATGACAACTGCACACAAGGTATGATTCTGAACTGGATCTTTTTGCTATAATAAAAAAATGTTACTAGGGACTACTGAAATTTGAATAGGATCTAAGGCTTAAATGTAGTAATGCATCAACATTAATTTCCTGATTTTGATGTTTGATTGTGGTTTTATATTTGTCAGAAAAGCCCATTGAAGTATTCAGGAGTTATGAGGCATCAGATCAACACCTCACTTGAAATTGTTTTGTTTTTTAAAGTTCTTTATATTATTTACAGTGCACTGGATAGAACAGGGTATTACCTTAGCAATGGGGAATAATTAATCCTAGGCTGAGTACTGCTTTAGTCCCACCTAACAAATCTTAAAATCAAAACCCAGAGGATCGAACTCTTTCATACTCAACTTGTGAAATATATGAAACAATGGTTTTCAAGATGTCAGGCAGCAAAGCACAGCAATTTCTTGAGAGATGGAAAACAAATGAGAAGAGCTTTCGATTGCCTCAGATCACTGCCAGAAGTCCAAGAATATTCGTAGGAACCCAAAAATACCCCACACCCAACAATATTAAATACACAGTGTTTGGCAGTCAATAAAAAGATTACCAGACACGCAAAGAATTAGGAAAATACAACCCATAACAAGAAAAGGCAATCTGAAACTTACACAGATGTTAGAATTAGAAGACAGGACATTCAAATAGTAGTTCTAACTATATTCCAAGTGTTTACAAAATTAAGAGACAAGATTCAAAAAAGAACCAACTGAATTTGTAGAGATAAAATGACAATGAAAAATCTACCAAATGAGGTTAACTACAGAATAAACACTGAAGAAAAAATTAATGAACTTGAAGACATGAAACATACAAAGGGAAAAAATTCAAAGAAACCCAAAGCATCACTGACCTATGGAACAACTTTACACTGCCTAAATATATCAGTGACTGGAATCCCCAAAGACAGAAGGATGCAGAAAAACTAAATAATGATCAAAAACTTTCTAAATTTGATGAAAACAATAAATGCACAAATCCAGAAATCTCAACAAACTTCAAGCACAAAAAACATGAAGAAATCTAAAGCACATCATAACCAAATTGCTCAAAATCAGTATTAAAGAGAAAATCTTAAAAGCGGAACAAAAACACATGTTATATTCACGGGAACAAAGATTAGAATGACAGATTTCTTGTCAGAAACTAGGCAAATGAGTGAACAGCAGAGCAGCATCTCTTAAGTACTGAAAGAAACTGACAACCTTGAATTCTATTCCCAGAGAATATTTCAAAAGTGAAGACAAAATAAAGATTTTTTTCAGACATTACGGATGCTGAAAGAATTCATCACCAGCAGACCTGCACTACAAGAAATGTTAGAAGTCCTTCAGGCAGAAAGAAATAATGGAAATATGGAAATAAGGACCTGTACCAAGAAATAAGGAGCATCATAAATGGTAACTACATGAACTAAATAAGTCAAATGATCATCTCATTAGATGCAGACGGTTCCCCTGGAGAATTCTAAGAAACAATGAAAGAATTAATACCAATTATACCTTGTGCCTTTTGCATCTGATGGGGATGGGAAAGATGGGTCACCAGCAGTTCTACTGGAGCCATCTGAGGAAATGTGGCCAGGGTTCTTGTTGTGTCTGCTCAAACCCACATGGTCTGATCCAGATACACACCCTCAATACGTACTGCCAGTGTTTCTACCAGTACTCAAGGGATACAGGCTTCATTAAGTTGGATTAAATGAACTTCCTTGAATGGGTCATCCAAGAGACCTACTGAAGATACCCAAGATACCTACCCTAATGCTAACTCCCTGTACATAAAATAAAAATATTTCAATTAAAAAAAAATACCAAATTCTATACAATATCTTCCAGAAAACAGAAGAGGATAAAACATTTCAACTCATTATAGAAGACCAGTATTACTCGAATACCAAAACCAGACAAAGACAGTACCAAAAATATAAATTATACACACACACACAGTAGATCAATACCCTTTTAGCCACAAAAATCCTTACCAAAAAATTAGTAAACAGAATTCAACAAGATACACCATGACCAAGTGGAATTTATTCCAGGGATGCAAGGCTGACTTAATATTGAAAATCAATCAATAGAGTCTATGCCATCTTAATAAGCTAAAAAAGAAAAATCAAAATTATATTAATCACAGAAAAAGCAGTTCATAAAATTCAAAACATATTCATGATAAAAATTCAGAAAACTAGGGGCGCCTGGGTGGCTCAGTGGGTTGAAGCCTCTGCCTTCGGCTCAGGTCATGGTCCCGGGGTCCTGGGATCGAGCCCCGCATCAGGCTCTCTGCTCGGCAGGGAGCCTGCTTCCCCCTTCTCTCTGCCTGCCTCTCTGCCTATTTGTGATCTCTGTCAAATAAATAAATCAAATCTAAAAAAATAAAAAATAAAAATAAAATCAGAAAACTAGGGATAGAGGGGATCTTCCTCAAGCTAATAAAGGACCTCTATGAAAAACTTACAGTTAACATTATACTTAATGGTGAAAGACTGAATACCTTCCTTCTAGGATTAGAAATAAAACAAGGATATCCACCCTCACCACTTAGCCATTACACTGAACAGTTAAGCCAGGGCAATAAGGCAAGAAAAACAAAAGGCACATGGGCTGAAAAGGAAGCAATCATTTTTTTCCTATTTGCAGACATGACCATCTATGTAGAAAAGAGTTTTAAATTGATATTGAGATAATTTCATTCTCTTCTATCTACAATTTTTCCATTTTCATCTAACCACCTTCTAAGGCTTTCTCCATGCACTCCTCTGATGGTGTTCAAAATCAAAACCATAGATTTAGATAGCTAAGGATATAAGACTTCCAAAGCAAAAACCAGGGGCGCCTGGCTGGCTCAATTGGAAAAGCATGGGACTCTTGAACTCAGGGTTGTGAGTTTGAATCCATGTGGGATGTAGAGATTACTAAAAATAATAAACTTTTAAAAAGCACAAACCAGGGACGCCTGGGTGGCTCAGTTGGTTAAGCAGCTGCCTTCGGCTCAGGTCATGATCCCAGCGTCCTGGGATCGAGTCCCACATCGGGCTCCTTGCTCAGCAGGGAGCCTGCTTCTCCCTCTGCCTCTGCCTGCCATTCTGTCTGCCTGTGCTTGCTCTCTCCCCCTCTCTCTCTCTGATAAATAAATAAAATTTAAAAAAAAATAAAATAAAATAAAATAAAAAAATAAAAAGCACAAACCATAAATAAATAAAACTTTTTTAAAAGGGAGAGGGGGTGCCTGGCACGCTCAGTGGGTTAAGCCTCTGCCTTTAGCTCAAGTCATGATCTCAGAGTCCTGGGATGGAGCCCCGCATAGGGCTCTCTGCTCAGCCTACTTGTGATCTCTCTCTCTCTCTCTATGAAATAAATAAATAAAATCTTCAACAAGCACAAACCATAATGTGAAAAACTAATGGGTTTGATTACATCAAAATTAAGAATCTCTGTTCAAAAAAGGAATTTTTACTTAAAATGGAAATATTCTGTCCATTTAGGGGTGTGTGTGTGTGAAAGAGAGACAGACAGAGACAAAGACAGAGACAGAGACCTATGGGAAAATATCCAGCATCATTCAATTTTAACAGCAACTCATGAAACACCAAAGTTCTATGGGAACACGGCTTAAAAACTGCTATGAATTGATCCACCACTAAGAAGCAAAATACAGGGGATGCCTGGGTGGCTCAGTTGGTTGGACGACTGCCTTCGGTTCAGGTCATGATCCTGGATTCCTGGGATCTAGTCCCGCATCGGGCTCCCAGCTCCATGGGGAGTCTGCTTCTCTCTCTGACCTTCTCCTTGCTCATGCTCTCTCTCACTGTCTCTCTCTCAAATAAATAAATAAAATATTTAAAAAAAAAAAAAAAAGAAGAAGCAAAATACAGGAATATTCCCTAAGAACATAAAGGGACCTGAATTAAAAACAAGTTGAGTCAGATTCTCTCTGCTAAGAATCCAGAACTGACTCTCACAGCTGGCATCAGCTTTACCACTTGTTCTAGAACTTAGGTCCGTCCACTGTTTCAACAAAACCACCTGAGGAAACTTTATGAAAACATAGATTCCCGGGTCCCCAAGAGTCTAGTTCAGAGGTTCTAGAGTGAAGTCCCCAAAATTTTTTTAAGTTCCCCAGGTGATTCTGTTGAATAGCCAGCGAGGTTTAGGACCCACTTAAATAACAATGCTTAAAACTGAAAGACAGAGGGAGACAGAAAATCCAATGCAAGAGTCTGTATGGTCCCTGACAGACTAGAAGACCCTAAAGGTTGTGGGAGTGCTTTAAAGGCCTAAATATGGTACTTTATTAGCTCCTGAGTAAGTGGTCGGGAGTGTGCAGGCTCTGTGTGACCAGTCACGGACACCCATTCAAATGCCTGCCATTTCCTTAACATCAAGGGCATTAACATAGTGGAAAACAACTTTAATTTTCCTAATGATTTTCAGCGATGGTAGGTCTGCTTACTCACTGAGGTAAATAATATCCGTTTTTAATTTAGAACATCATTATTTTTCATGGTTTACCTCTTTTCTAGATTTACAGATAGATGGTAATTAGTCAGACACTTAAACTTATCAATATAAGGAAAGGCATCTTGGAATACCTAATGAGCCCAAGTCCACAGGCCCTTACTCTCTGAGAACTCCAAGACCAACCGGAGGAACAAAAAACGATCCATAGACTCACCAAGTAATGCTTCAGAGCAAAGTCGACATTAAAGCCAAGAATACATACTGTAAAACAGCAAGAGGTGAAAGAAGCAGAAGTCCTAGAATGGTGAAAACTATCTGCTTGCCCTGGTTCTGGCAATGAACTAGCTGTGCAGCTTGGAGCAAGAAATGAGAGCCAGGAGGTCTAAAACATGAGCAGGTGGGGACTGGCTGTAGCATAGCTTTAAAGACTTCCCTCTGTAGGATCCAATTTTCCCTCTGTGAGCAGATCACTAAGAAAGATCTATTCCTGTTCTGACATCTTGTAGCCCTAGCATTCTAAATCAAAGAGATTTGCAAAATCTTTTTTTTTTTTTTTTGCAAAATACAAAGTCCTATTTTAGTTGTTAATACAAAGGCTCATGATATTTATATCAAAATATTGATTCAGGGGTGCCTGGTTGGCTCAGTCGGTTGAGCCTCTGACTCTTGGTTTCAGCTCAGGTCCTGATCTTATGGGTCAAGGGTCACACGATGGAGCCCCACAACAGCTCCTACCCCAGCAGGGAGTCTACTTGAAGGACTCTCTTCCTCTGCCCCTACAAGCACACACTCTAAAATAAGTAAACCTTGAAATATATACACTGATGTAGACTACTACAAATGCTAATTTCCCAACTTATAAAAGTTCTTTGTCCTGATTATCAATTAGACAAATACTTAAGAGAAAGACCCCCCCCCTTTTTTTTAAAGATTTATTTATTTACTTTAGGGGAGGAGTAGAAGGAGAGGGAGAGCAACTGACTCCCCATTGCACAGGGAGCCTGATGTGGGGCTCACTCTTACAACCCTGAGATCATCACCTGATTGGAAATCAAGAGTTGGATCCTTCACTCAGCCACCCACGAGCCCCAACATTCACTTTTCTAAGGCAGTGGTTTTTAATGTAGACCAGAGATATATCAGAGGCCTTAGGGGGAAAGGGAAGGGAATGAAAGAGATCCATCACAAAGATCTACTTTTATGGGTTTTTTTGAAGATTTCTTTATTTATTTGAGAGAGAGAGAGTGAGCCATGCCCCAGGGTGCATGTGGTGGGGGTTGGGGGAGGAGGAGCAGGGAGCAAGCTGGGGAAGGAACATGGGGGAGGGATGCACACTCCCCACCCAGCAGGGAGCCCCACACTGGGTTTGATCCAGGGAACCTGAGCTCATGATCTGAGCTGAAACCAAGACTCAGACTCAACCTGAGCCACGGAGGCACCCCTACTTTTACTGTTTTACCTCTAAATTTTACATAAGTCTCCTCTGACACAGAGTTCCACACCTTAAAAAAAAAAAAAAGAAAGAAAGAAAGAAAAAAAATAAAACTCTAAAAGCATGTTTGCAAACAAAACAAACATGTAAGACAGCTATGTTTATTACCCAGTGTACCAGTGAAGAAACTAACGAAGTGCAGACTGTTCAAGTACTTGTCTGAGCTCACACATTTAGGAAATGAAGCTGGGACCAGAACCCAGGCATTTTGGCTCCAAAGTCCATGTTCCTAACTACTATGCTAAGCTCTACATGGCACAACACAGTTTAGAAAATGAAGACAAAACTCTAACATGAATCTCTGAGACTCCCAAATGCATTCAGTAATAAAGATACTAATTAGCATGAGAAGCAATGTTGTTTGCAACTGAGCCTCCCTAGACCCTTCAGCTTCTGCCACGACCAGCTACCAACACACACACAGAGTCCCCACGTGACAGTCACATTGACCTTCTCATCAGGCCTCAATCACCTATGCCTTGTAGGTATATTTACCATGTGTTGAGCTAATTCCGAAGGGCTGGGAACTGTGCAGAGCGTTTTATACACCACACCTCCTTTTAGCTACATGACAATCCTGTGAGGTAAGGGAGTCTTGGAGGATTTTACAAAATAGTCTTAAAGAAATTAAATAGCTTGCCCCAAGGGCAAATATCTAGTAAAGAGCAGTGTATGAACTCAAACCCAGGTCTGCTGTGACTTCATAAGATATGTTCCTGAGCACAATCTCCTTCCTAAAACATGCTCTATCACCAAGCATCATACTCACTCAAGATGCATCTACAACAGGGCTTGGCAAATAGTAGGCACTGGAGATATGTGCCGAATCAATGACAAAATGAAAGAATGCCTCCTCTCCGCTGGAGGCCTCTCTGACTCCCTCACAAAACACAGTTGCTCTCTCTACATTGTCACAAGACTTGTTTCAAAGCTCTACTGTACGGCTTCCCAGGAGCTAGTCCATTCTTTCTAGTTATATGTACATAGAACCCACTAGACTGGAACTTTGTTTCACTTCATCTTTGTATCCTCAGCCTCTAACAAAAGGCCTGGCTTTTAACAAGAACTTGGTAAGTTTGTTAATTGAATGAATTTCCCTGAGGAGAAGGGAGATGAATAAGAGACTCATGATTCATATTAAAACTTCTTTTTCCTCAAGAAATAAACAACATTCAAAGCTGTGATATACTCAAATGTGTGTTCTATAAATATTTTTAGGTTTCAACTATCATCAGAGGCATCTAAATTTAACTCATTCAACACATATTTATGAGTAATCTAAGTACACACATATAATGGCTCTTAAGGAGCTTACAGTCTAGTCAAGGAGATAAAACATAATAAAACGTAAAGGTAAACAGTAAGACATGAGCTGCCATGAGGAAATACAAGACTAGGTGCCACACCATTGGTAAAACTAAACGCTATGGGCTTGCAAGTTGAAGACCTCCTCCTGGCTGCAGGCCTTGGGTCTGATTACCTGTGGACAGTCTACAGTGAGGCCCTTGACAGTCAGCAGCAAAATGAGGGGGACAACAAGGGGACAGCGCAGTGTGTTTTCCATATAAAAGTACGTGGTTTTTAAAACCACCCTTAATCTGACATGTTCTTCCTGCTCTTCGCTGTAAAAATGTAATTTTTTTTTCAAAAATGATGATGATGGGCGATGATCATTTCTTTGTGGTTCCACAAACCTTGTTTTTAAGATTCTAGTGGTGCAAAATTCCAAACATCTGGAAACTACTGAGCAAGGACACTCTGCGATGCCTCTCTTGAAGAGGGAGAACTTGAAGTGAACCTTGCAGAGTGAACAGGATTTAGCAGGGTTGGGAGGACAGGAGATTTGAAGCAGGGGAAACGGCCTGATAAAAATACAGAGGTGCTAAGTGTTCAAATAAAGTCTGAAGAATAGTAACTAACTCGGGTTGAAACTTGGAGAAACTGCAGCTGTGAATTCCATTTCTGGCAATATGATAAGCTAAGTATACTTCTGATTCTCCACTGGAACAATTATAAATAATGGATGTTTTTATCTTCTCAACTAAATACACTGACGAGCTTGGAAGCAAATAAAGAAGATTCAGATGAAGAACTGAATGAAACTAAGAACCCAACAGGGTAAAAAGCAAAACACAAAAACTAGCTTTCCCCTCGAAGGCATTTATTTACACCACCCAATGCAAGATTTCATTCTCCCAATGAAATGGGGCTCAAGGATTACAAGGCAAAAGTAACATCCAGCCTGAGAGAGAAATTATAACATATGCTCCTCCCTCCTAATTTAAACTGGGACGACAAAGGTGCTCAAGATAGAAACCCATGCACATACACACACATCTCAGGAACTAAAATGAAAACAATTACTCTCAAAAACTTGGCAATCTTCCTGCAAGTTCAACCACAACCTGGCCCTCACAAGGGATTGCTACTGAATGGTCAAAAACCTCAACCCAGGAATGCAAGTTGAAATGGTCACAAACTGAAAGCGGCCACAGAGCTCTAACAAGAAATATGTAAATCATCTCCGGAAAAATTCACTTCAACCTTAGCCTAAACATACACATATACACACACAGTTCCAAGAAATAGTTCGTGGGCAAAAATTACATCCCTCCGGGAAACAAAGCCCATAAATAAGAACCTGAGAAATAGAAGATGACGGAATCGGACTTTTGAAGACTTCAGATACTGGAATTAGGAGTTACAGGACATGGAATGCTCAATAAGCTTAAAGAAATAAAAGATTGAAAATGAGTAGAGTAAAACTATGACAAGATCAAGCAAAACTGAAAAAGAAAAAAGTATTTCTCAAAATAAAAAAATAACGGTTGGCTAAGAGCAGAAAGGTCACAATCAACACAAATTAGAGATACAACCAAAGTGAATTAGTGAACCTACGGAAATTAGACAGAAGAGTGTTAAGAGACAGAAATTATTAAAAAAAAAAAAAAAAAAGCAGAAGATAGGGATACCCGGATGGCTCAGTTGGTTAAGCATCTGTTTTCAGCTCAGGTCATGATGCCAAGGCCCTGGGATTGAGTCACATCAGTTCCCTGCTCAGTGGGGAGCCTGCTTCTCCTTCGCCCTGCTGCTCCCCCTGCTTGTGCTCTCTGGCTGACAAGAAAATAAATAAAATCTTTTGATAACTAAATAAATATAAAAAAGCAAAAGACAAAGATAAACCCACAAATTCTAAGACTAATCAATATTCCAGAAGAGGTAAAGAGAATGGGGCACAACCCAAGCTGGTTTCAAGGCTCTATGTACCCTTTTTGGATTCCCATCTTCACTTAGTTCTTGGTATGAAAAGAGCTGAAAATTTTCCAAAACTGACAAGAGATACATATTCACACATTCAAGGAGTCCAATGAATGCAGAGAAGGATAAATAAAAAGAAATCTGGAAGTTCTGGTTCCAAGTAAAATATAGTCGGCATACTCCACCTTGTCTCTCACAGCTATAAAATACTTCTATACACCCAGGGTCAAATTCAAGGAGCACCTATGTGAGGGATCAAAAAAGACAAATAATAGCACATGGACTGGGGCAGAAGATCAGAATTCGAAATTTCACCAAATCAGCGGTAAACCATACCTTTACCATTTCCTTTCCTCTGGTATCACTCAGCATGGACATACGGCGGCATAAAAACTGGAAGTTGACAACAGCATAGACAGAGTTCCAGGAAAAGCACTCTATTTCAGGCTCAAGGAATGGGAAAGTGGGAGGATCTACAGACACCTAAAGCAGTGAGTGAAGAACCTTCCTTTCCGACCAGTAGTGTAACCCAAAGAGAATGGGGCAAATACCAATTACTTATTTGCCCTCTGTGCCCTCCCACTGCTAGGTCTGGACCACAGATGTAGTCGTGGGAGGTACACAGCAGAACAGGATAAATAAAGCCCCAGTTTTCTGGCCAGCAGAACTGACAGGGAGCCCCAGGGAACTGGGGAGATAAATAGAAGGAGGGAAGCTCAGGAACATGACCCCATAAACTTGGTTTTGAACACCATGGCCCATCTCTGAGTCTATCAGGAAGGCATGAGGGTGCCAAGTGCTCCACATTCTTCCTAACACTTCCTAATGTAAGTCTCTTTAATTTTAGCCATTCTACGGGATGTGTCAGGGCTTTCTCAAGGTAGTTTTAATTTGCATTTTCCCAATGACTAATGATGTTAAGCATCTTTTCATAAGCTTATTTGCCATCTGTATATCTCCTTTGATAAAGCGTTCAAATCTTTAGCCCATTTTTCTTTATTAGACTGTCTTACTGAGTTGTAAGAGTTTATAAATTGAGTTTTTAGAACTCAGTGCCTTGACTTGTCATTTCCCTAAAGAGTGTCTTTGGATGAGCAAAAGATTTCATTGTGATAAAGCCTAATGTATCCATTACTCTTGTATAGTTTCACTTTTGTGTCCTACTTACGAAGGTAAATTTGACAGCACTTCATCCTAATACTGAAGGGACAAGTAATAGGGGAGATATTGAAGAGAATGCCCAGATTTCTGTCTTGCGTGAATGAATTAATGCATATAATACTGAGACCATTTTCTCAAAGGACATCTGCAACTCATTGTTAAACCAAACTGTCTCCTCTGGATTCCCATTTCTACTGACATCCCGGCAGCACTCTACACTATCTAAGTCTCTTCTCTCCCCCAGGTTCAAACCTTGAACCGCGCTTTGCTATATTCAGCCTGAAAACAACTCTCACAGCTTCATTTTCTTCATTCGCACCAGTGATTTCCAAATCTCTATGCCCTCTTCCCAGTAACAGTGGCCCCGGATATTTACTGATGGCCTTACTCTATGACAGGCACTAAGCCTACATTCTAACTGCCTGTTGCATTCTTCTCCTTGGCCCTATCATTAGTTTCGAGTCAACCAAAGCCACTCTTCGTGACCTCCCTCCTAGTTCTCCTGACTCACCAGTTTCTGTTCATGAGGTTTTGATGCTCCCAGACTGAAAACTTTGATATTGTCACCTTTTACTTTACTTCCTCTGCTCTCCCCCATATTCAATTAATTTAATAGTTCTCCAGTTATGCTACTTAAAACACTGCAGGTTTAGGAACCAGGCTGAAGTGCCAAAAATGGCCACTTCCCAATTTGCATGAAAAAATAATGTAATCTAATTTAAGTTTTCCTACCATAAATTTTTCTTAAGCCTTTCTCACTCCTATTCTATTCTAAAATATAATATAAAATAGTATCTGATTGAGGGGGAAAATGTAGTTTGACATTTAATATATAAATATTTCAGAGTATTCCACACAATACCATGACTTTTAGGTACCCCATCACCTGAATGGGTTTGAGCACCACTGAGCTAATAATGTGCAACTCCTTTTCTTGCTAAATTGCTCTTTCCTACGCAATATGAAACTTTGCCAGTGAGGAAGTCAGACCAAGGTGGGAAAGGTGAGACCAATTTGCCAGAGAAAACATTAAGAAGTAGGCCATCAGAACTCTCTATAAATTTCTTCCTTTTTAATTCCAGGCTGTGACTGCCCGTCCTCTAGCACCAAAGAGAAGAGCCGTCTTACAGGTAGAGGAGAAACAACTTTCTCCTCAGTGATCAGTATAAAAATAAATGACTTTATACTGTAGTCACCACAAGTAAGACACACCCAGGCTGCATCTTCCACATTCTGGACTTTCTCTGCTGACTCTCAGGATTTACTCCAGGAATAAAGCATAACAACATTAGCCTCAGAAAATAAATACAAATATTTATAATCCCAAAGGGGATCTGCCAAAGCCACATAATTTGGGGATCATCAGTTATTTGGAACAATCACAAATAGTGGGGTTAAATATATGAAAAGACTACTTACTGATTATACTCTTTTAAGATTTTATTTATTTATTTATTTATTTGACAGAGAGAGAGAGAGAGAGAGAGAGAGAGAGAAAGATATCACAAGTAGTCAGAGAGGCAGGCAGAGAGAGAGGAGGAAGCAGGCTCCCTGCTGAGGAAGAGTCCAATGCGGGGCTTGATCCTAGGATCCTGAGATCATGACCTGAGCCAAAGGCAGAGGCTTAACCCACTGAACCACCCAGGCGCCCCTGATCATACTCTTTTAAGATGAAACCAAATCGGGGCACCTGGGTGGCTCAGTGGGTTAAAGCCTCTGCCTTCAGCTCAGGTCATGATCCCAGGGTCCTGGGATCGAGCCCCACATCCGGCTCTCTGCTCAGTGGGGAGCCTGCTTCCTCCTCTTTCTCTCTGCCTGCCTCTCTGCTTACTTGTGATCTGTCAAATAAATAAATAAAAATCTTAAAGAAAAAAAAATGAAACCAAATCAACACTAAACCTCTACACTGTATTAAACATTCATTTAATTATTCAGTCTGTATTAATTGAGTACCTACGATGTGCCTCACACTGTGTAAGTCACTCAAGGTTTAACAGTGAACAAGGCTTTTACAGTACCTGATTTCATGAAGTCTGTAGACCACAGGAAAAACAAGAAGAGTAACAGTGAACTGACCTGATCAGGTCTGCCCTTGGGAAGACTCATTCTGGACATGTACAGATAGGACTGGAGAGAAGCAATAGTGGTAAAGAACCCAGTCGGGAGGAATCACAGCCATTATGCTGAGAGTATGGTGGCCTGGACCAAGAGGACAGCAGTGGATAAGGAGGAGAGGACATGAATAAACAGGACTTGATATCTGGATTTAGGAGGTGAGATGTCTCCAACATCTTACTTATCTTTCCCTCCCTCCTGCCCTCCATCTGCCTACTTAGGATTTATGAAATATCTTTAGTTCTCACTACTCACCACTCTGTAACTGACTCCCAAACTATATTTAGCTCCCACCTCTCCAATGACCTTCAGGTCCAAAATTTCAACTGTCCCTGGAGAGTACCCGATGGATAGTAAACTAATCTTCAATAGAACCCAAATCAGGGGCACTTGGGTGGCTCAGTGGGTTAAGCCTCTGCCTTCAGCTCAGGTCATGATCCCAGGTTCCTGGGATCCAGCCCCACATCTGGCTCTCTGCTCAGCAGGGAGTCTGCTTCCCCACCCCCTCTCTGCCTGCCTCTCTGCTACTTGTGATCTCAGTCTGTCAAATAAATAAATAAAATCTTTAAAAAAAAAAAAAAAGAACTCAAACCAAAGCAATGAAAAAAAAAAAAAAATCAAGCCCAGAAAATCTCTACTTCCTTCTTTTTTAATGCCAGCACTGCCACCTTTGCCTCTGTCACCCTGGCTACAAACCCTAGGTCATCATCTATCTGGTTTGAAGACTCTGTAATATTCCGATACCTACTTCTTAACAACTCTCACTGATAGCTGGATTCTTAAAAGACATTGTGATGCAAACCAAAAGGAAACATCCAAATATCAATCCTCATTACCTCTCTTCTATTATAATAGGTTAATTGGTCTACCCGCCTTCAGTCACTGTGCGCTTCAATTCTGGTTACACTCATGGATCACACACACATTTTAAATAGGGAGAGCCACTTAATCTCTTGAATTATTTTTAAAATGAGTTATATTGGTTATAATAATTACACACAAAAAGCACAGTGAGAACAGAGACAAGAACAACTCTAGTGGAGTATACCTGGAATTTTCATTTCTTCTATAGGTGATCAGAGTTCAGAATAGGAGAGTATCAGGCAGTGAGGGAATAAAATTTTACCTCAGTAGCACAGATGCCTGCTAGTCACTAGGAATACAACTGGAACAGTGAATATGAACTAGTCCTTCAGATACAAGATCTGAGAAGGGGACCTGACAGCCACCAAGGGCACAAAGAACAGTGCCCATGGTAACCCATTCACCTTGCTTATGGCAAACAACAAATCTAGATAGCGCTCACCTTGCTCAAGGGCATACAGAAAATAAAAGACCTTTTAAAAATACTGCAAATTGAGGAATGGGAACATCGTCTCTTAGAAGTATGTATCTCTGAAAATGATTAAGAAATATGTTTCAGGAAACTGGTATCCTTAAATAGAACAGAAAAAACATGACTTTTACAAAACAGGAACAGAAAGCTACAAGAGGATAAGAAAGCCAACAAATAAGAGCCTTTAAAAAAAAAAAAAAAAAAAAAAAGGATGGAAGAAAACAGAATAACTCCAAGGAGAATAAAAATGCATAACATTAGACATGTTACCCATGGTATTGTTGCCAAAATGTTTTTTTGTTTTGTTTTTAAGATTTTCTTTATTTATTTGACAGAGAGAGTGCGCGCGCACAAATAGGCAGAGCGGCAAGCAGAGGGAGAAGCAGGCTCTCTGCTGAGCAGGGAGCCTAACACGGGGCTGGATCCCAGGACTCCAGGATCATGACCTGGGCCGAAGGCAGCCACTTAACTGACTGAGCCACCCATGCGCCCCTTGCCAAAATGTTTAAACATGAACTTAAGCATGAGAAAACAATGAGACAAATTTTAAATGTGAGAAATTCTATAAAACAACTAGTCTGGATGCTTTAAAAAGTCAATGTCAGAGCCAAAATGTGGGGGGCAGAAGAACAGTTCTAGATAAAAGGGAACAAGAGACAGGACAACTAAATGCAACATATGATCCCTAATTGGACCCAGGCTCAAAACAAACAGCTGCAAAGGACATTATAGGAACTGGGAAAATTTAAATATGGATTGTTTGTTAGATAATGTTGTATGAATGTGAAATTTCTTGGTGGTGGTAAAAGGATCCTCATTATATATACAGAATATAATTGTCCTTAGGAGATATGCACTAAAACACTAACAGATAAAACATCATGGAGGCCTTAACTTGACATGAGATTATTCAGCCAACATAAATAAAATAAATATAAGTAGATAATGGGGTGGAGGTATAAGGAGGGATTACCTATCCCCTCACATTACAGGGAAACACTGATAAGCATTTCCCTATTCCCACTGCTTATGAGTAATACTGAATTTTCCTAAATTCACACTCATCCAAAAAGCTGCAATCACTGATGACTTTCTATAGTAAAAACCACACCACTTCTAGTTTAAAATACAATCCTCTATCCTTTTTATGAGGCCAGCATGACCTTGACACCAAAATCTGACAAGAACATTACAAGAAACAAAAATTACAGCCAAAATCTCCAGTGAATATAGATGTGACCATAAAATAAGTATCAGTAAACTGATTCTAGCAATATGGATAAAAAGGATAATATATCATGACCAAATGGGTTTATCCCTGGGATGCAAAGTTAAACATTTGAAAATAAATGTCACTTACATTAATAAATGGGGAAAATCGTATCATCTCAATAGATGTAGAAAAAGCATTTGATAAAATTCAACCTCCATTCATGACTAAAGTGGCAACCCATAAATAGCAATTAATGCAGACCAAAAAACCTCCAAAAAAAAGCCAGCCAAAAAGCCAGAAAAGGGACACCCTGACAAGTGAGAAAACCCAGGGGGGAAAACCACCAAACATCAGCCACACACCAGAGAAAAACCTGTGTGGTTTTTCCACTCAAGCCAGCAAAGGACAAGCAGGGAAGAAACCAAATTTCTATCTTGGCCAGGCTGTAAAGAAATTAAGTCAGGTAGGGGGCTGGGACTTTCATCATCGCCAGCAGTAACAAGGACATCCTCACTGTGGTTTCAGTGGAGAATGTGGAGAACCTGGACTTCCACTCTCCTGTGGCAGTAACTGAAGCCGTGGCGAGAGCAGCAAAAAGGCACTACGCTAGGGCCGCCTGGGTGGCTCAGTCGGTTAGGCAGTGGACTCTTGATTTAGCTTAAGTCATGATCTAGGGTCCTGGATCCGGCCCCGCATTGGCCTCTATGCTCAGTGGAGATTCTGCTTGAGGATTCCCTCTCTCCTTCTCCCCCTGCCCCTCCCTTCTACTCACATGCGTGCACATATGCACTATAAAATAAATAAATAAATGTTTACCAAAAAAAAAAAAAAGCACTACTCTACCCAGCCAGAGAACTATCAGTGGAGTCCTCTGAGAGAATCAGAACTCTCACCCACCACTCATAAAAGGGAATTTCCCACGCTGGTGTTAAGGAAGCCTGAACAAGGAACCTACACACATACCCCAAAAGGCAGTAAGAGGGCAAAGTATTCCCTTCCCCTTTGGAAGCAGGGTCGGAGGAAGCCAGCTAAAGACAGTAGGAAACTTTCTTCAAAGTTCTGGGGGCAAATTCTAGAGCCTAGAACTCCAGCAGCATACAAATTATCAACCGGGTTTGAGAAAGCAGACATTTTTCAGACATGGAAAAACTCAAATGCACCCTTTCTACAAGTCCACTGCTGTGACTGTCTCCTATAAGAACTGGAATATGGACTCCGGCAAATGAAATAACATAACACAGGGGCCAGGAAATAACGAAATAGGAGCATGATGAAGGGACATTCCAGGATTACAACAATGTAGCTAACTTTGCACAGATCAGAACAGGAAAGTAGGAGGAAGCCGTCAAGGTGGGGGGGGTGGAGAAAGCCTTAAGACTGCAAGTATTATTTTAAGTTTGGAAAAAATTAAGGATATGATAAAGCAAATAATGCAAGAGGTGAAAAGGATTAGAAATGCAGGGAGAAGGGGAAAATGAGACTAATATTTTAAAAAAATCAAAATCCAAATACAGCTCTTTCTTTTCCAGTCTCAAGCACTTTCTGAACGCAGGCAGCAATGCAGACATGGCAAAGTCCAAGAACCACACACCACACAGTACCAAATGGCACAAAATGGTATCCGTAAGCCCTAATCATAAAGATAGGTTAAGGAGGTAGAATCTAAGTTCCTAGGAACTTTAAACTTTTATCAAGAAATGCAAGAAGGCTCTAAAGAAGATGCAGACCAATAAAATAAAATTAAAGCCATCATCGAGGCTTTTGCCAAATTCAAGGCCCTAAAAGGCATGTCTCAAGTTTGAGAGACATGCCTCCCCTCCCCCCGTCCGGGTTTTGTTTTTGTTTTTGTTTTTTTTTGAAGAGACACATTTATTACAACACTGCCAGGGCACCAGGCTGTGCTGGTCTTGAGGCTACTAACAAGGTCAAAGTCAAAGCCAAGGCTCATGCTCCGAAAAGTGCCCCCATCCCCACAAAGTGTGCAAAGTAGAGCCTTCTGTCTGCCAACGTGAGGATGGAAGGACTCATGTGACATCTTGAGCTGCTATCTATACAGGGTGGGTGTCCCCTTGTGCTTTGTTGTGAAAATAATTACAAAACTAATCTATATATTAGAATATAGAATATAGCTTTTAATTCTGGATGGATTATAAGAAAAAAAGTTTATATGACCCTGATGTTAAGAACATTCTCCTTCAAATGGGATGGCACTACACCAAAAAGGAAGAAAAGGTTATTCCAGCACACTACTTGGCCTATGTTGAGCAGTATTTAAATACTTATAATAACACTTTTATTTAAAAACTCCGAATAACATTTAATTCTTAGACTTAACCTAAGGATAAATAAAGGACTTGGTTCTGGCCATGGATCAGAACTAAAACACCACATAAAAGTAAAAGTACAGCTTAGAGAAACTAGAAACAATAAGTATCCTTCCGTTAGAGAGTGGAGAATAATGAAACACTGTTGAAGGTTAATGGAATAAAAAGGGTTAAGTAACAATGTCAAAATAAAACCATTATAAGAATTAAAAATTAAAAAAAAAAAATTTAGAAATAACAGAGGCTCCTGGGTGGCTCAGTCAGTTAAGCATCTGCCATCAGCTCAAGTCATGATCCCAGGGTCCTGGGATGGAGCCCCACATGGGGCTCCCTGCTCAGTGGGGGGTTTGCTTCTCCCCCATCCTATGTACCTCCTCTGTATTTGCATTATCTCTCAAATAAAATATCTTTTAAAAATTAGAAATCATATAAATAATATATTAAAACTATATATTAGCATATATACCAATATATATAATACATATGTGTATATATATTTAAAAATATATAAAACCCTAGAAGAGACAAAGAATTACTATAAAGGCACGCATCATCTTTCACTTCAGGGAGTCAACAAATATTATCTAAAGTTATATTAAGTGAGATCTATCTAAGGGTTATGGGTTAACATTCTAGAAGAACTAGAAATAAAATTGTTAATACAGGTTCTTGGGGGGGATAGAGTATAGACTCAATGCTTCCCATCATCAGTGCTTACAAACTATTTTACCATGTGCATTATAACTTTGATTAAAACAATTTTAAAGTCTGACAAACACATTCCATTGGTGAAGCTGTAAGGTAACAGGCACTCTCATATGTGGGACTATGTACTGGCACAATCCCTGTGGTGGGGCATCGGACACTAGCAAAATCACATACAAGTTTGCTCTCTGATCCAGCAATTCCACCTCTAAAAATCTATCACAATGGTATAATGGTAAAAATATAGAAAGACACATTTATAAGAATATTCATTACAACACCATTTGTAATAACAACACTGGAAGCAATCTAAGAAGCCATCAGTATAAGATTGCTTGAATAACCCATAATCCATCCATCAGAGTACTAACTATGCTGTCCTTAAAGAGAAATGAGGATGCTCGCCAGACACTACGAGAAGTGATCTCTCTACAAACTATAAAATGAGAAAAGGGAAGGAGAGAAAAGTACATTCACCATTTACCTGAGAAAAGGTACTTCTATTGGTGTCACGGGAAATCAGCACTTTTGGGATGAGCACTAGGAGATTCAGATACAAGGGTGAGGAGGTTAAATGGAAATGCTATAGTCTTGAATTGGAAATATCAGTACAACAGTCTACCTTTAGCAAACACACACTTATTTCCTAGTGCTAACCCCTGGAAAACCCTGGAATAACGGCTGACCTAGTAGCAAAAAAACTAAACAAAAAGAGTCCCAAAACCCAGACTATAATCTCTAATACCAATTCCCACCAAAAGGAAGCAAGACTCCTTAGAGAAACAGAGGAATACAGGTCTGGAGCAGGAAAAATATAAGACAACCTCAGAACATCTTGTCCTACCAAAAGGCAAGGGAGCTATTTTAAAAACTACTGGGATCAGGATCCTGTCAAAAGGATTCTAGAAGCTAACGTGAAGAAGCTGTCACTAGACAAAGATAGGACAAATTAAACATCAGTGAGAACTATGGTAATTCAAATATAGTAAACAGGTTTAAATCTATGTGTTTAAGTCTTGGGGGAAAAATACAGTCATCTTTGGAAAATACCAGCAAACTCAGTTTGAATCAAATATTTAATCCTACTTTTCCTGGATGAACTGTACCTCACAGTAACCAAATAGCGGATATGGGCAAGTTTTCCTGTATAGACATACTGTGGCTAGTATGAAGAAATGATAATGTGAAAATCACCATTTTACAGGCCCTAATAAAAAGACAGAAAGAGACATAATCAGATATAATGTCCCTACTGATGAAAATAACTACACTACATTTTAAGTATTCTTGCCAAGAAAAGAACTTGAATCTGATCAAGTAACTAAATCTAACTACCAATTTGTAGGAAATAAAGGGGACAGGACATATTAAAGAGGATGCAATGTAAACTACATAGGACAAATAACACACCTCAATAAATAAATTGCAAGAAGGAAAAAAGACACTTACCAACCAACTGCAAAGTATGATCTTACTTGATTTAAGCAAATCAACACTAAAAATACACATGACTAGAAAACTCTGAACATATTTGATTATACAAAGGAATTTTTCTTTTTTAGGTGTGATGTCGTTGTTATGTTTTTAAAAAGAAAGTCTATCTTTTAGAGACACGTATGGCAATATTTAAGAATAAGATAGGACAGGACGACTGGGTGGTGCAGTCAGTTGAGCAACTGACTTGGTTTCGGCTCAGGTCATGATCTCAAGGTCCTGAGATGGAGCTCCAGGTCAGGCTCTGCGCTGCTTAGGATTCTCTCTCTCCTGCTCTAAAGATCTCCACTCTCGGGGCCTTAAGTGGGTTAAGCCTCTGCCTTCGGCTCAGGTCATGATCTCAGGGTCCTGGAATCAAGCCCCACATCGGGCTCTCTGCTCAGCAGAGAGCCTGCTTCCCCCTCTCTGCCTCTCTACCTACTTGCGATCTCTATCTCTATGTGTCAAATAAATAATCGACCTTAAAAAAAAAATCTCTACTCTCCCTCTCTCTGAAAACAAAAAGAACAAAAAAAGAATGAGATAGGATAGTCAGAATTCACTTCAAAATAATCCAAGTCTGGAGGACAGGAGGAGTTACAGTCAGTTATCTATAAATGGAACTAAATAAGCCATACATTAATAAGTGTTTTAACACTGATGGCCATTTGAGGGCTCATTGTACTATTCGCTCTACTTTTGTAGATGTTCAAAATTTCCCTTAAAAAAGTCTTAAGAATAATAATTTTAAGCACCCAGGAAAAAGAAATGAGAAGTTAGGTTAAAAAGACTAAAAGTGGGAATGCCTGGGTGGCTCAGTTCGTTAAATGTCCGACTCTTGGTTTCAGCCCAGGTCATGATCTCAGGTTGTGGCATCAAGCCCTGTATCAGGCTCTGTGCTCAGTGTGGGGGTCTGCTTCAGATTTCCTCTCCCATCCGCCCTAAATAAAATCTTAAAACAAAACAAAACAAAAACTAGAAATGAACAGTACCATCAACTAAACAAAGAAATATAAATGATGCAAATCTTATGTAGAACTGAATAAAAATTTTCAGATATTGTTTGAGAGGAGAGGCATCAAATGTTAAATACTATTGTTCTTACTCATATGCTCATCTTATCTATGTGGACTTTAAGCTTCTTTTCTCCAAGCCAGCAAAAGGAATAATTCTTTGCATATATGAGGATCACAGAACTTCAAATAAATTCAGTAAAATATACAACACATCACACCTAACATACTCACAAAGAAGCAAATACTTTCTCTGTGGCTTTAAAAAAAAAAAAAAAAAAAAAAAAAAGCTATAAAAAGGAACACTTGCTTTGACCTTGATTCCAGGGGTTCAAATAAGTGTGCCCATCCTCGCCAAGCAATGTTAATGACAGCTGCCATTCACTCCACAATCATTTCTCTGCTGAAGGTGAGATACAAAATTGCTTCTAATCCTTACAACAAACCTACAGGTCAATTTATCAGCTTCCTTCTACAAAAAAAAAAAAAAACCCGAGGCTGAGAAACTTGGGACTGGGACAGGGACTGCGTGTGTCTCCAAGGCCCACATCCCCCAGCTCCTCTCACACGCTGAGCACAAGAACTGTTTGCTTGGAGTCAAACAGCATCTTGCTCTAGACCGGTTTCCTTCCTCCTGTTTATTCAAACAGACTAGGCGAGATCAATGAAACATCCCTGAAACCTTTCCTGCGGCTCAAGTGAGTTCGAAAGTTTATTTTTTTTCTCTCTCTAAATCGAACGTGGACGGATTTCCCTTCAGCAACCTGGCTCAGCCCACTTTAAGTCTTACTCACCGGATGAAGTACACACATTCACCAAGGAGCCCTTAAAGATCTCCTTTCTCACTGTAGACTACAACGCCTTTTCCCAATGATAACTTTCCACTTTCCCTCAGAAAAAGCAAACACATTACATGACTGGCCCTCACCTTCCAAACACTCATTTATAACTTTGCTAACCTTGGCAAGTCATCTTTGATTCTTCTCTTGCCCCTTACATGTAATTTGTCACAAGTCCTGTCAATTCTACCTAAAATCTCTCCCCAATCTTTCCCTTTTCTTTCAACAACCAAAACCCCACTTCGGGCCTTGATCTTCTACAGCATAAACACAGGTCCATAAACCAGCGGTCTCCAGTTTTTTTCCATGCATCCCTTCCCATCAAAAAATTTGAGCATACATCTGATACACATATATTTCTAAACTGTGAGAATGTCTTCCTATACTTATATATCCAAAAACACAAAAACAGAAATTTTGACAATTAATATAAAAACAAATATAAATTCTAACATTTTTTTTCACACCCCAGTGGATCATCTTCTACAGGCCAGAGTTAGCATAGTCCTATACTAATGCTGCCAGAGTGATCGTCCTAAAAACCCCAACCTGATCGTATTACATTCCCAACTCAAATCTTTCAGAGGCATCATGTTCCAGTGGCATAAGCTTACTTTTTTCAACTCCATCTCCTCTAGCCCTTATTCACATGTCCTGTATTTCTGCCATACCTGTCTTTTACACAGTTCCCTCTGCCTACAAATTCTTTATCTTTGACACCCATGGATTTCTATGTTAACAGTATCTCCAAGAAAAAAAAATACATTCTAAATACTGTAACCAATTTACAAAATGAACTTTGGGAATATACCCTATCTTTTCTATAGGAAGTCAAATATTTTAAACATACCTTTTGTTACTTCCTTTATATGGCTCCTTTTCAAGTCCCTAAATACTTGGAAAGAATGGGTATGGATTCCAATAAAAGTCAAGGAGACTAACTGTTTTTGTTTTCTTTGGTTTATTTTTCTTCCTTGTTTATCTTTCCATTTCCCAACAAAATCCTTTTAAGCAAAAAGGATGTTGTAAATCCAGAGATTAGTTCCCTCTAGGGCCAGGAAAAAGGCTGAGCCTTCGCAACCCACAATGAGAACTCCAGCCGGGAGCTTACACACAGATGTGACAGCCTGAGACACATTTTTCTACAACACCCCAGGTTTAACCTTCCCTGTTTCAACTTCCTAGCTGCTGTGCAAAGCCCTCCACGTTGACTGCAATGGCTAAGATTAGAATGGAGTTGCACCAATACACTATCCAGAAAAGTCATGAAAATTCAAGTGACTGGCTTTGGGCACTAATAATGGGGAGATCAGTCTCCCACAAGATTCTCATTCCACCACCCCAAGTTTTTGTATGGTCTTCCACGGGGACTGGCAGGGGAACACCACATGGTGAGAGGAAAGAGAAGAGGCAGTAGTTGGGGGCAGGAGAGGGGGTTAGGTAAACCCCTAGATGAAGGACATCACGTTTCAACTTCTGGTCTTATCCCACAGTAGGGAGACAGGTCAACTCTGCTACGTAACAGGCCTTACAAAACAAGCAAGTCTGTGGTGCATTTTGGTAATGGGATCCTATGATGAGCAGTCCAAAGATAGGACTGAAAAAGAGCTATCCTAAGAAGCCAAAGCTGCTTTTCTATACCAGAAAACAATGCAAAGGGGTTATCCCACTCCCAAGTCTCCCTCCCGGAATGCCTCCTCCCTTAATCAAGTCTCACCTTTCTTTCAGTTCAAGTTTCAACATCTTCTGAGAAACTTCTCAGTCTACTGTGATTTTTTTGTTTTCTACACTATCATTTGGGCCAAATCAAAACCACAATGAGGTACCACTTTACACAAAGTGGTACAATTGCTTTGGAAAACAGTTTTACGGTTTCTTAAACAGAGTTACCATATGATCCGGCAATTCCACTCCTAGGTATATACCCAAGAGAAATAGAAAACATATGTCCACACAAAATGTTCAGAGCAACATTATTCATAACAGTGAAAAAGTGGAAACAACCCAAATACCTAACAACTGATGAATAGATGAACAAAATGTGGTTTTATCTATACAATGAAATATTATTCACCAATTAAAAAGTAATGAAATATTTATATGCTGTAACAGAAATAAACTTCAGGACCACAATATTAAGTGGAAGACAAAGGATTATATATTGTATGATTCCATTTACATTAAATGCCCAGAATAAATCTACAGCAACTATAAGCAGATTAGTGACTGCTCAGGGTTGAGAAGGTTCGGGGAATGGGAAGTGAATGCTAATGGGTACAAGGTTACTTTCGGGGGGTGATGAAATGTTCTTAAATTGGATATAGTAGTGATTGATCCCACTTTTGTGAGTATGCTAAAAATCGCTTAACTATATATTTAAAAAAATAAATCTTACAGTATGTTAATTACACCTTAAGTTGTTTTCTAACTGCCATGGCCTACAAAGCCCTACTCAGCCCCCCGTCTGTATGTCTGACCTTACCTCAAGACTCTGTCCCATCATTCACTACCCAAACCTCTGGCCTTCAAGCAGTTCCTGAAATGTATCTAAGGTTTTCTCACCTCGAGGCCTTTGTATATATATGCTCAACTCCAACTGAAATGAAGTCTTCCCCAGTCCCTTTACAGGACAAATGTTTTCTCATGCTCAAAGTCTCCACTCAAATGTCAGCTCTACAGTAAACCTGTTCTAAAACAGGACAGCCGCCCCTGCATTCTCCCTCGGCATTCCTTTCCTTTCTAGCACATCCACGTGGCTTTATGGGAATTGATATTATTTTTAACCTGTTGGGTCCACCAGACTCTAAGCTCCATGAGAGCAGGAACATGTGTTATTTAGCCTAATTCTGAATGTCTAACACAATTCCTGGCATGTGCCTAAAAGTGGTAATTAACAATTTTATTTCCCTAATATGCCACATCTTCACACGTACCGCTTCTCCCTCTATTGAGACTACTGCCGCCGCCACCACCACTCCCCTCTGCTACCACTCTTGCCCTTTTCACACCTGTACTCATCTCTCCTGTCTCAGCTAAAACACCTTTTTTTTTTTTTTAAGATTTTTATTTATTTATTTGACAGACAGAGATCACAAGTAGGCAGAGAGGCAGGCAGAGGGAAAGCTGGGGAAAACAGGCTCCCTGCTGAGCAGAGAGCCCGATGTGGGACTCGATCCCAGGACCCCGGGATCACGACCATGAGCTGAAGGCAGAGGCTTTAACCCACTGAGCCACCCAGGCGCCCCTAAAACACCTTCTTGATGAAGCCTGCTTTCCTTGCTTGAGCCGTCCTGGGAAAACAGTCTCTCCATTTCCTTACCTATTCAGGACTAGCTGCACCTCCACCATAGCACTGATTAGAGTGTATCATACTTGGGTTTTTATTGGTGGGGAGGGGACCTGGAGGGAGTTTATTTTGTTTTGCATTTCTGTCCTGCTACAGAGAGTTTGGGAAACCTTAAAGTGAAGAAAAACCTTTTCATTTTTGTGTCCCTAGCACACAGCCCACTAGCAGGCACATGATACTAATCATGACAATACCAGTTTAATGACTAATATTTTTTGAGGGCTCAAGATGTGCTTCGCACCCTTAGTTCTACAGTGAGCAAGTGAATGAATAAATGGATACATTTCTTGGTCACAAACCTCAAAGAGGTCACAGTCTGACAGGGACAGAAGACAGGTATGTTGGCTAATGCAGAATTAATACCACCACAAGGCCAAATGAACTGCCCTGTCCAGTCTCTATGGCTTCAAATCTTAAAGTATGCTCTTCTCTGCATCCATAAATGTCAGGTTTCCTCAAACTCACTTAGAATACTTCCTTCGATTACTTAAAATCCACTTCCTGCCTTTGGTGCCTGGAAACAATTTCTAGGATGTCACCACAAGCAATATTAAACTGCCACACAGTTTCCTGCTGTATGTCTGCATTATCAGTTAAATTGCTTCATATTAACCACATTCTAGTCCACTGGGATCACTCAAACACTAAATAAGATTTAAACCTACCTGTCGAAGATTGCCAGTTTCCACTGCTCCTTTTATCCCTCTAGATAAAGGTCTGCTCAGGTTTAAAGTTCAGGAGCTTTCCAGGGTGCTACCTGCACACTGGTGACCTTTTCTTTCCCTGCCAAGTAGGTGCTTGGTTTGAAGCTAGACAATGTTCGTTTAGATGAACATGAACTAAAAAAAAAAAAAAGCACTCTTTAGAAAAAGTAAGTAATTGGGCACCCGAGTGGCTCAGTTGGTTAAGCATCTGCCTTTGGCTCAGGATGTGGTTCCGGTGTCCCGGGACTGATTCCTGCATTGAGCTCCCTGCTCCCTGGGGAGCCTGCTTCTCCCTCTGCCTCTCTCTGTGTCTCTCATGAATAAATACACAAAATCTCTTTAAAAAAAAAAAAAAGAAGAAAAGAAAAGAAAAAAGTATTTCTCTGCACAGACCAGGGCAATTAACTTAAAAACATAAAACCTCTTTCTTCTCAAGAGTACAGATAGCAAATTGTTCTTATAACTCTATGTAAACTCACCTTGGAGCCTCAGTCAGGATCTTCAGATCCTACCACACTTCTTAAATCATTCCATAAACTCTTCCTAAACAATTTTGTATGTCAGGTACCAGGTCTGACACAGGGAACTCAAGGACAAATAAGATAGTCCTGCTCTCAAGAAGTTTACTCTCCAGGGGCACCTGGGTGGCTCAGTGGGTTGAGCCTCTGCCTTCAGCTCGGGTCGTGGTCCCAGGGTCCTGGGATCAAGCCCCACATCGGGCTCTCTGCTCAGCAGGGAGCCTGCTTCCCTCTCTCTCTCTGTGTCTGCCTCTCTGCCTACTTGTGATCTGTCTGTCAAATAAATAAATAAATAATCTTTAAAAAAAAAAAAAAAAGAACTTTACTCTCCAGTTTAATATGGAAGATGGTCAAGGAACTGAATTTGGTGCTAGAACAGTGATAAACACAAGGGGCCACAGAAACATACAAGGGGCACATGGCCTAGGATGAAGAAGGAGTGCACAGATGAGGGTTACCTGCTCTAGGCTGAAAAGAAGACCCACAGATGAGGAGCACCGGGCCTAGGCTAGGGGTGGTTGCACAGATGAGGGCAGCTGGCTGAGCTGGGAGGGGCTGAGAGTGCAGAGCCAGGATCAGGACAGGCTTCCTGGTGACAGCAACCAATCTTAGGCAAATAAACTCCCTTTCTCTCATGAAAAATGTGGTCGGTGGCACCTCTATCATTGGACAGTTGTGGGGATTTGATTAAATGGTTCACAAAAAGCAGTACCACCACGCCTGACACAGAGATTATGCTCAACCGGCCTTAGCTTGAAGTCTGATCAAGCACTATAACTCAACACCTGTGCTAGCAATGCAACCACTTTATTACTAATCATACAACAGACACGAGCTGTACAATTACACAGTATTGTTTTAATCAAATTTTATTTCATAAGAGAATGTTAAGTCCTGCTCTTCACATTAACAGTCTAATTCCTTGATCAAAACTTTCTTCACTTCTTAAAACGTACCATTTCTGACATTTCTGGCATAAAATATATGGGTTTTCTTGTTTTTTGATAGAGAAAGTATAAAAGAGAACTAACAATTGCTGAATTTTTAATACAGGCCCAGCAATCATGTTGATACAGCATTTATTGCTCATTATGACTCTGCGACATAGTCCTCCCCATTATACCCTCAAGGAAACTGAGGGTGAAAGAGGTAGTTTGTGTGAAGTTCCAGTCAGTACACAAAAGAGCTGGAATTTGAACCAGCTCTGATTCCACATCATCAGTCTGACTGGGCCACATAGCATCAGAGATAAGAGGAAACACTGGCGGCCATAGTGCTCTCCTATTGAGGGGCCCCAGAGTGCTGTGTTCCACCCCCACCCCAATACACACACACACACACACACACACACACGGCTGTCCCTACACAACAGAGCCTACACACTTAGATTTCAACTCTTTAGTTCAATACCTTGAGCTAATTCTGTTCTTTCCTTTCAGGGTAGAATAGTTAGTGACCAAAGTTCTGTTTCCTCCAAAGACTAGGGGGCAGCATCTACGTAGATGGTCCCTAGCCACCTGTCCATCCCCATTCCTAGCTGTGGACAGAAATCAACAGTCACCATAAATCACAACTATTTTTCATAACTTCTCCTCATGTTCTCTTTCAGTCCCACCACAAATAAAGCAAACATATTTCCCAAGCCTAAGCTTTTATCTCAGAGCAAGGTAGTTTGAAGATCAAAAAAGCTATTCTTTACACTAATTTCACACCTCAGTAAGTTCCTTCACCCAAGTAACAGTAATGGGTTCCACAAAACACACCTGAGAAATGTATGTTAACCTGCAACCTTCGAAAGCAAGACAGAGACCTTAGGTCTAGGCAATTGACCTTCCACTGGTTGGATTTTCATGCTGGTTCTGACACGGACAGCCGTATGTCAATCAGGCAAGTTTCTGAACGTCTCTGTAACAAAGGTAAGCATCCTCACAAGCATACTCCGCGACTGTAAGGTGGCTTTTGGAAAGTGTTTCTAAGTGCTATTGAAATTCAAGTTTACAACTCTTTCTTAGAATCAGGAGCTAAACTTG
This sequence comes from Mustela putorius furo, assembly GCF_011764305.1. Lineage (NCBI taxonomy): Eukaryota > Metazoa > Chordata > Mammalia > Carnivora > Mustelidae > Mustela > Mustela putorius. The sequence goes on from NW_025421428.1 coordinate 6,159,979, forward strand.
GAGTACCTCCTTAATCCCAATGCTTTACAAACTATGTCTTTTTACCTCCCAACCCTCTTAAGCTGTTGTTTGGAGCACACTTCTCTCTCCCCTTGTTTCCACAAAATCAAGAATGAACAGGGTGCTCATCCGACTGTTCCATTTTCATTATCATAAGTGAACTTTTCTAGCTTCATTTAGTGGATGTCTCGGGCCTGCCGCTGCACATATGAGCCAATAGTGAATGAGGAGCCTAAGCCAGTCAAGGGACTACCAAGGATGGGCAGGGGCCACGCTGCATGGACATCGGCTGGACATGAGAGACATTTGAATAATTATTAGAGTTTGTCCTCAGGGCCCTTCCCCTTTCAAACTTCCCCAGCATTATTCTCAAAGTGCTGAAATAAACACATTCCACAGACTTTCTTGTAAGCAGGTTTAAAGTGTCCTATGAAAGCCGTTTAGGGAAAAGCCTATACTGTCAACTTTGTTTTTAAGTGCCCTTCAACAATTCTATTACTCACAGAGAAAAGTGAACATTTGTTAGTGATTAGAGATAAGGCATCTCATGTTCTGGAGCTGAGGAAGGGAGAGGCCCAAAAAGGACCTGACGGGAAGGGGAGATAGAGTCTAAAGCAACACACCCAAACTGGACTGCATAAAAGTTGCACTTTCCAAAGTCAACTTCTAGGTCTAGAAGCAAGGCAACAATGTTTCAATGGGTCCTGAAGTTTGATGTATCAACAACATCCCCAGAAAACGAATCCCCCACCGAGGACCCCAGGTGAATGAATGAGGGAATTTGCCAGACTGGATTTACAAAGCCTCTCCAGCCACTATCAAGATCAGGTGCTCAATTACGACACAGAGGCATCTTTCTTCATAGCCTTTGGCCCTTGCTGTGTGGCGACTTTCACAGATAAGAGGTAAAGGAGGAAAGAGAAAGGGGCCTTCCTCCTCAGTCCATCCAGACCTTAAATCCAGGAGTGGCCCCTCCGAGGACCTCAGGCGACTTTCTGTGGGGACCGCAGGCCGTAAGCAGACCTCTCAGGACCTGCCCAACTCTCAGGGGCGCCCCAAACACACCCATTTGGGGAGTTGCTTCCGGAGATTTCCCACCCTCCCCCCCAACAGTTGTGTGAGCGTTTTCAGAGGTTCTGTTATCCCGGGAAGGGGGCCACCTTGGAATCTCTGCGACGCCCGCCCTCAGGTGAGGAGGGGACACCTGACCACCAGAGCCTTTCCACCCCGCGCGCTCCCCGCCCCCGCGCCTCCCTGGATCGCCATGGCAACCGTCCCCCTCCCCGCGTGACGCCGGCACGCGGGGCGCCCCTCAGGCCCCGGCAACAAGTCCCCCCGCGCCGCCCGCGGCCTGCAGCCCTCTCCCGGCCTCGCCGCCCCGCGCCCGGCCCGGCTCCGCCCGGCCGCACTCACTTGATCCTGGAGCCCATGGTCCCCGGGCCTCCTCATGGGCCCGCGGGCCCCGCTCGGCGCTGCGCTGCAAGCCCGCCCGCCCGCGGCCGACCGGCCTCCCTCCGGCGCTCTCCCCGCCCCTTCCTCCCTTCCCTCAGGCTGGGCCCGCCCGCTCGAGGCTCGCTCCCTCGTCGCCGCCGCCGCCGCCTCCCGGGGTTAATGTACTCGCTCCAGCCCGGCGAACGCCATGGTCGCCGGCCCGCGTACCCGGCGCGCACCGCCCCCTCCGCCTCTCACACCGCCGCCTCCTTCTGCCCGCGCCGCTGCCGCCGCCATCCGCGGGGGCTGCCGGGAAGTGTAGTCCGCTCGCGGGGGGGCGGGGCCGCCTGAGGGCTGTCGGGGACAGGAGCGGCTCTTCAGCACGGCGGGGGACTCGCGGAGCTGGGCGAGCCGTTTCCCCGAGGTCCCCCGAGGACTTCCACCCACCGTGTTCCCGTACCTCTTCCTACAGAGAGTGGGGAATACACCCTCATCCTATGGAGGCCCCCGAGCGCACCTGAAGAAACCTCCACCCGTTCCAACGTTATGAGTCCTCCCGCCCAGTAGCTTTGGCGTTCAGATGTCTCCCGCTCAGGCCTCCGGGAAAGCGCAAGTTTTCCCTTTTTTAAATGCCATCCATACCTTCCAGTAAGGAAGCCACTTATGTTAAGCCACTGTGGCTTAAGGGAGCCTCTTCTCTATCACACTACACACTTCCCCGGCATGGTGCTTGACAGAAGCCCCTTCCTCTTCCCTTAGGTCTTTCAGGAGAGGAGCACCTGGGTGGCTCTGTTGGGTAAGTGTCTGTCTTCGGCTGGAGTCATGATCTCCTGGTCCTGGGATGGAGCCCCACATCAGGCTTCCTGCTCAGCAGGGAGTCTGCTTCTCTCCCTCTCCCTCTGCCCCTCAGCACTGCTCATTCGCTCTCTCTGAAATAGACAAATAAAAACCTAAAAATAAATAAAAATAAAAATCTTTAAGGAGACCTCTCCTACCCACAGGAGCATCACCGCAGACTTCGTACTACCCTCTTAGTGGCTCTGTCCTGCCCTACCCTTGAGGACTTCTGCCTCACTATATAAGCCATTATGGGGGCTCCAATACAGACAGGACATGTCGTGGTAATAGTCCCTGATAGAGAGTAGTAACTCAAGGTGAATGAGCGAGTTTGAGTCAAGTATCAACCTGCTACCTGCCTCCACCCCTCCCTGGGGCTCACCTTCAGGAACACCCCAATATCATTTCCTCTAGGCCTGGGGGAATCACAAAGAAAGCAATAAAGAAGGCCGCCCTTAGGACCCACCATTCACTGAGTGAGTGAGTGTTATCCCTGAACCAGGCCCGGCTGGTTCTCTACTATTTCCCCTGCAGGGTTAGCACCACTCCTCACAACCATCTTGTGTGTGTCCACCTCCCACCCCAACACACATCAATTTCACAAAGAGGAAAGGTTACATAACTTGCAACTGCTGGAGCAGAGATTAGCTTCCAGGCGGAATAATTCCAAACACATGTGACATAGTTGCGCTGTAGGATGGCACCTTTGACCACAAGTCAGAAGACATAGTAGGTTCATGGTTCACTTTTGAAAATAATCCTTTCTTCTCCTTCTTCCTCTTCTTTCTTTTACAATTTTCTTTTTTTCTTTTTTTTTAAGTGTAGATTACTGGATCTTATGGTTCTACCCCAGTCTATTCCACCTTCATTGTGGAGTAGGATGTTGTCAGAGTGGGATGTTTTGTGGTTTTTGTTTTGTTTTGTTTAAGATTTTATTTATTTATTTGACAGACAGATCACAGGTAGGCAGAGAGGTAGGCAGAGAGAGAGAAGGAAGCAGGCTCCCTGCAGAGCAGAGAGCCTGATGTGGGGCTTGATCCCAGGACCCTGGGATCATGACCTGAGCTGAAGGCAGAGGCTTTAACCTACTGAGCCACCCAGGTGTCCCTCTTTTACAATTTTCTGTTCTAAAATGCCATTCGTTCCTTCTGCCATTTTAGTTCTTGTAAATTCCTAAGATGTCTCCCCACCCCTCAATCACTATAGTAACTAGTCCTAGGTCCCTGCTAAGCAGGTAGCAAAGAAAACAGGAACTGCCTCTTTTGGAGTTACATTCCATATAAAGGTAGTTTCTCTCCTTTGCCTGTGCCTTGAGATTATTGAAAGCAAAGAATGAACTTTATTGAATTAAAGCAAAAACATTGAAAATCCAAACCACCATTTTGAATTCCAAGTCTTTTGCACCCAGACACCAACACTGACTTATAAACACCCCCAGGAGCAAAGCTCTGCTAGACAGACAGGGCCTCTGTGGTGTTTATTCACCTTGTTTTCTATGAACCCTCTCCAAAGAACAGTTGTTATCAAGATCTTCCCTGGAATGAACAGCCAGTTCAAAAGCTCTGAGCAGGAGACTATAAATAAAACAAAGTTATTTGGTGGAGGGCAAAGCTGGCTCCTTTTCAAAGGAGGTTGTAGCCATCCTAGCCACAAAAATGTCTGGGTGCCTGCTGGGTGGTGTGTGCGTGCGTGCGTGCGTGCGCGTGTGTGTGTGTATGTGTGTGTGTTGGAGGGGGAGACTGGAGGTGGTTTTGGGGGGTTATCTATCTGTCCAGGTGGCCTCTGAGACTGCAGGGTGGTCTGGGGAGAGAGCATTGAGCTGGGAGTTAGGATACTGACTTCTAATGCTAACTGCACCACTGCCTAGCAAAGCAATTTAAAGGAAATGATTAGAAACTTGCCTGCTCCAGTTTCCTCCTCAGTAAAATGGCTAGAGAGGATGGGGAGGAGCTCACCTCATAAGAGAGGGTATAATGTAAGAGTTAAGAGCCCAGGATCGGGAGCCATACTTCATGGCTGAATCTCAACTCTACCTCTGACTAAGTGTGTGCCCTTGGGTAAGTTATTCACTCTCTGTGTGCCTCAGTTTCTCTGTCTGTAAAATGGAAATTATAGTCCTAGATCTTACTGAGTTGACATGGAACTTAAATGAGTACATGATACCTAAAAGTATTTAAACAGTGACCTGCTTATAGGAAGCATGCAAAAATTAACAGTAACTATTATATGCACAACTTAGCACAGTTTTGCTTTTCTTATTAATAGTAATAATCTTCATAATAAATAGTCTTGTACTTAGATTCAGGAGACCTGAGTTTCCAACCTAGAATGTAATTGTTTACATTGTGGGTCAGAATTTAGTTCAGCTGTAAATGATAGAAGCCTGAAAAAACAGTCACTGAAAAGGAAAAAAAAGAGTTTCTCTTTCACATAAGGTCTGGAGTTGAATGTTCCAGAGCTGGTATGGCAGTTCTGTAAATCATACCATAAGACTTGAAGGCACAAAAACAGGACAGGGAGGGTGATTTGGCTTTGTGATTATACCTGTCTTCTGTTTCCATCGGACTCTTTGGGGTTGGTGGCCCAGAATTCTATGTTATCGTGCTGTTATTCTCCCAATAAGCTTCTACCTTGTGGTCCAGAACAGCTGCTTGAACTCTAGCCTTCTAATCTGCAACCCAGCCAGCAGGAAGAAAGAGGGTCATGCCCAATCCCAACTGCTAATCTTTAAATACACTTCCCTGGAGTTCCTCACACCACTTCCACTTACGTTCTATTGGCCAGAACTTAGTTATACAACCACATCTCATTAAGGAAGTATAGCCCTTTTTTCAGAAGATCATGTGCATTGCTGAAGGGGGTCATTTCCCGGGAAGAAAGGGAGAAAAAAAGGGACACCTGGGGGCTCAGTGGGTTAAGCGTCTACCTTTGGCTCAGGTCATGATCCTAGAGTCCTGGGATTGAGTCCCACATGAGGTCCTTACTCAGCAGGGAGCTTGCTTCTGCCTCTGCCTGCCACTCGCCCTGTTTGTGCATGTGTGTGCTCTCTCTCCCCGACAAATAAATAAATAAAACCTTTTTTAAAAAAGAATGGGAGAAAAGATATTTTAAAACAACTGGCAGTCTCAGCCAAGCACCTTGGGCAAGCCGCTGTATTTCTCTGGGTCTCAGTCTCCCGAAATATAAAGTAAGAGAATCAGGCCAGATGATCCCTCTTCAAATCCCTTTTCAGGGGTACCTGGGTGGCTCAGTTGCTTTAGTGTCTGACTTTGGCTCGGGTCATGATCCCAGGCTCCTGGGATTACCCTGCCGGGGGCTCCCTGCTCAGTGGGGAGTCTGCTTCTCCCTCAGCCCCTCCCCCCTCAAATCAATAAATCCAACCTTTTTTAAAGAAGCCCTTTCCAGTTCTAAAATTCTATAATTCAGTTTTATAAACCTAGATGAATCAGATGTTATTCAAATAAAAGGAGACATCTCTGCCAAGTACATGGGATAATCAGTTGTTGGGATTGAAACCTTCCGGTGATGAGGAGGGGTTTAGGAACTTTGCCTTCTGGCCTGTTGTCAAAATAGGCTAAGCATACCTAGCCGATAAATAATCCCACAGTGTGTGCAATACCACCCGCGCAGACACTCATGCTCCTGTTTCCAAGCTTGCCCTTGCTCTCTGTACCTGTTTGGGTTTTTCTGCTTAGGATTTTGAGAGCTGTTACCTATTGAGGGAAGGATAGCAGCCCCAAAGATCTCTAATACCTCATTAACGATACTGTATGAAACAGCAGGACCCACAGGCCAGTGGTATGTTGTTCCTGGTCCACTTAGGCATGATCATATATATATATTTTTTAAAAATAGAGATAAAATTCAAATGTCATAAAAGTCATCATTTTAACATGTGCAAGTTAATGCTTGTAAATTTAGTCACAAAGTTGGACAACTATCATCACTACCTAACTTTGTAACACTTCATCACCCCAAAAAGAAACCCTGTATCCACTAGTGTTCACTCACCTTTTCTGTCCATCGCCCCTCCCCACCGCCTTGTACCCTGGCAACCATGTATCTTTCTGTCTCTATGCAATTGCCTATTCTGGATATTTCATATAAGAGGAAACACATGCTCATGTGGCCATTCTGCCTGCTTTCTTTCACTTATTATAACGTTTTCAAAGTTTATTCATGTCGTACCACCTGTCAGCACATCATTCTTTTTGACTACCGTGTAACACTCTATTGTGTGGATGGGCCACATTTTGTTGGTGGTAGATGCTTAGGTTGTTTCCATTTTTTGGCTGTGATGGATAATGTTGCTCTGATCATCCACATACAAGTTTTTGTGTGGAAGTACATTTATAATTCTCTTGGGCGTTGTGGTTATGTTCTTCGGAAAGAATCCACAGTTCATTAATAGGGGTGCTGCTGCCCTTACCCAAAAAAGGAGGAGTTATGTAATGAAATAAGTTTGGGATATGCAGAATCACATCAAGTCAGATAGGTTTGGGGCACCTGGGTGGCTCAGTATGGGTTAAGGCCTCTGCCTCTGGCTCAGGTCATGATCCTGGGGTTCTGGGATCGAGCTTCTCATTGGGCTCTCTGCTCAGCTGGGAACCTGCTCTGCCCCCCACCCTCTGCCTGCCTCTCGGCCTACTTGTGATATCTGTCAGGTAAATAGATAAAACCTTTAAAAAAAAAAAAAGTTAGATAGGTTTATTCCCCTGAGCATCTGATCGACATTTATGTAGCAAAGTGCCCCATAGATCTCCTTGGAAGAGAGCATACGCCTTCCCAGTAGTAAGTGAATGGACAGTGGAATCAAGCCTATCCAAGGCGCTCATGGAGTGAATTTGGAGAATGTTTCTTAGTTTTCTCATTTTAAAATATATTTTTTTAAGATTTTATTTATTTATTTGACAGAGAGAGATCACAAGTAGATGGAGAGGCAGGCAGAGAGAGAGAGAGAGGGAAGCAGGCCCCCCGATGAGAAGAGAGCCCGATGCGGGACTCGATCCCAGGACCCTGAGATCATGACCTGAGCCGAAGGCAGTGGCTCAACCCACTGAGCCACCCAGGCACCCAGTTTTCTCATTTTAAATAAGGGGATGATAATAGCCACCTCAAGAAGATGAAATGAAGACTGTAGGATTCCTGCTGTATACATTTAGAATTCAATAAGTGGAAATATTACTGTGCTAAATGTCAGATTGATAAAGACAGAAACCACATCAGGCTTATCCATATCTAAACCTCAACATCTAGTACAGAGCCTGGCAGGAAGGCAGGGATCAATAAAAATTTATTGAAGGAATAAATAAATGACCTCAAAACCCTCATTTTGAGCCTCCTCTCCTAGAAATAATAAGCCACAGAACATGGGATGCCCAGGTGACTCAGTCATTAGGTGTCAGCCTTCGACTCAGGTCACGATCCCAGGGTTCTGGGATCTAGCCCTGCATCAGGCTCCCTACTTAACAGGGGGACTCCTTCTCCCTCTCCCACTCCCCCTGCTTGTATCCCCTCTCTGTCAAATAAATAGATAAGATCTTTAAAAGAAAGTGAAAATCTTTAAAAAGAACAAATAAAATCTTTTTTTTTAAAAAATAAGTCGCGGAACAAGATTTGGGAAATGCTTTCTTCCTTAAATTTGAACTTATTGTATTAAATTAATAAATTTCTTTACCTTCTATGTTTTATATTTTCTTTTTATTTTTTAAAAGATTTCATTTCTTTATTTGACAGAGAGAGAGATCACAAGTAGGCAGGGAGGCAGGCAGAGAGAAAGCAGGCTCCCGGCTGAGCAGAAAGCCCAATGCAAGTCTCCATCCCAGAACCCTGAAATCAGGAGGCACCCAGGAGCCCCTATTTTCTTTTTAAACTTGTGATAAAACACACATAACATAAAAATTACCACTGTTGCCATGTTTAAATATACATTCAATGGCATTAACTGTATTCAGAATATTTTTCTACCATTGCCACCCTCCATCTCCAGAACTTTTTTCCAAATCTCCCCAAACTGAAACTCTGTACACATTAAGCAATTACTCCCCATTCTTCCCCCCCGCCAGCCCCTGGCAACCACCAGAGGCTTTCTGTTACTACGAGTCAGACTACTTTAGGAACCTCGTGTAAGTGGAATCATACAGTATTTATCCTTTTATGACTGGTTTACTTCATTTAGCATAATGTCCCCAAGGTTCATCCAGGTTTTATTTTGTTTTCTTTTGTTTAAGTGGGTCCCGTGCTTAACCCGGAGTTTGAACTCAGGACCCCAGGACCAAGAGTCCCATGCTCTACTAAGTCAGCCAGGTGCCCCAAGGTTCATCCTTGTTGAGGTATGTGTCACAACCTCCTTCCTTTCCACTGTATGTATACACTACATTTTGTCTCTCTGTTCATCTGTCCACGGACCCTCAGGTTGCTTCCACCTGTTTGGCTGTTATGAATAATGCTGCTATAAACATGGATGTAGAAATATTGCTTGAGTCCCTGCTTTCAGTTCTTTGGAGTATATACCCGGAAGTAGAATTGCCAGATCATAGGATAGTTCTATTTTTCATTGTCTGAGGAGCCGCTGTACTGTTCCATTATGGCCATGCTATTTTTTTTTTTTAAGATTTTATTTATTTGACAGACAGAGATCACAAGTAGGCAAAGAGGCAGGCAGAGAAAGAGGAAGAAGTGGGCTCCCTGCGGAGCAGAGAGCCTGATGCGGGGCTTGATCTCAGAACCCTGGGATCATGACCTGAGCTGAAGCAGAGGTTTTTTTTTTGTTTGTTTTTTTGGGTTTTTTTAAGATTTTTTATTTATTTATTTGACAGAGAGAGATCACAAGTAGGCAGAGAGGCAGGCAGAGAGAGAGAGGAGGAAGCAGGCTCCCTGCTGAGCAGAGAGCCCAATGTGGGACTCGATCCCAGGACCCCGAGATCATGACCTGAGCTGAAGGCAGCAGCTCAACCCACTGAGCCACCCAAGCACCCCTGAAGCAGAGGTTTTAACCCACTGAGCCACCCAGGCACCCCATGGCCATGCTATTTTACCTTCCATCAGCAGGCGGGAGAGTTCAAATTTCTCCACATCCTCACCAACACGTGCTGTTTCTATTTCTTCATAGTAGTCATCCTCATGGGTGTGAGGTGGTGTCTCATTGTGGTGTTGTTTGTTTGTTTGTTTTTAATTAATTTATTTCTTTGGCACAGAGAGAGAGAGAGCCTGAGCTGGGGGGAAGAGCAAGAAGAGAGGGAGAAGTGGGCTCCCTGATGTGAGACTCGATCCCAGGACCCTGGGATCAAGATCTGAGCTGAAGGCAGATGCTTAACTAACTGAGCAACCCAGGCATCCCCTCGTTATGGTTTTGATTTGCATTTCCTTAAAGATAGCGATGCTGAATATCCTTTTGTGCACTGGCTGGCCATGTGTGTATCTTCTTCAGAGAAACATCGATTCAAGTCCTTTGCTCATTTTTTAAATCAGGTTGTTTGTTGTGTTGGTATCATTGAGTTATAGGAGTTATTTATATATTATGGATTCTAACCTCTTGTCAGATGTGTGATTTGCAAATAGAGTCTCCTGTTCTGTGGATTGCCTTTTCACTCTGTTGATAGTATCCTTTGATGCAGAAAAATTTTAAATTGTGATGTAGTCCAATTTACCTATTTTTCCTTTTGTCGCATGTAGCTTTAGTGTCATATCCGAGAAATTATTTTCCAAACCAATGTCACAAAGCTTTCTCCTATGTTTTTTTCTATGAGTTTTATAGTTTCAGCTCTTACATCTAGGCCTTTGATCCATTTGAGTTCATTTTTATATATGATGTAAGGTAAAGTTCTTTACCTTCTTTTTTTTTTTTTTTTTAGAAATTTTATTTAATTTTTTGAGAGAGACAGCAAGCATGCATGTGAGTGGTAGGTGGGGGGAGGGGACAGAGGGAGAGGGAGAGGGAGAATCTTAAGCGTGAAGCCTGAGAGAAGGCTTGATCTCAAGATCCTAAGATCATGCATGACCTGAGCCAAAATCAAGAGTCAGAGGCTTAACCCCCTGCACCATCTAGCTATCCTAGGGTCTTTACCTTCTTTTGAGGGCTAAAGGTGCTTGAACCTGTCCTGTATCAGTAAGCTCAGCCAGAAGGCTCACCTGCTCTCTGATTATATGGTGCATTATCTTACTATAGTTTAATAATACTACCTTGTAAATACTTAATAGTTTATATCTTTCCAACTGCTCAGTAATCAGGGAGAACCATTGTCCTTGCTTGAGGATACACAGCTGGCTTCAGTAACTTCGCTGAGATGAAACAGCGAGAAAGTGGAGCCAGACCTCAGCTCAGTTGCCCTAGCTCCCACTTGTGGATTTATTTCTTAAGATACAGTGTTTTATCTTGCTGTGGTTTTCCTTCATTGATTAATTCATTAATTCATCAAATATATTATTTTTCTTAGTAGCATTAATAACTTAACATTGTTTAAATTTTTTTAAAAGACAAGAATAAATAGCGCACATAATCCCCTTGTAGGCCTTTCCTAGTTCTACATGGATGTGAAATGATATGCTTAAGTCTTTTCTTGTGGAACCTAAGAATATAGGCCCTGGAACCAATCACTAACTAGCAAGTCACTAACCTCTCTCAGACTCAGTTTCCTCATCTGTAAAATGGGATAATAGTACCTTCTTCCTCTGGTCATTGTGAGAACTGAATGTCTTAATGTGTGTGAAGTACATAGATTAGCCTTGCATTTAGTAATGGCTCAGTGTGTGCTGTTATATAGTTGTCTTCTTGATAACGAACCCCCAACAAAAGACAAATTCTAAGGAAGGTCAAAGAGAACTGATGATTTAAGGCTTTGATTCCTATAATTAGCTATGGGTGTCAGTACCACCTGTGATGCTTGTTTGTAATAAGGAGTCCGGAGTTCTGGTCTGGGAAATTCTCATTCAGAAGTGAAATCAGAGGCTCTGCGTTTTAACAAGTTCTGCAAGTTATGTAGAGCCACAATCAGGTAGGGAACTACTGATTTAAGCCTTACCCAGATGCCAATAAGGATTGAATTCCCATTAGTACCGACAGAGCCCCAGCAGGCCACCTGCTCCACTCCCAAGATTCACCAGCCTCCAGCTCCGGATCCTGCATTCCACCTGCTGGCTTTCTGAAATAGTCAGGGTGTGTGGCTGAGCTTTGTTAGTACTTGGAGACCCAAGGGAGGTGTCATCAACAAACCATTCACTCATGTACCAAATTCCTCCTACGTGCCAGGTCCTGTGTTAAGGACTGCTTCCTGCTCCCAGCTGAGACCCATCCCTCTCCTCCACCCCTGCAGTGTAGCATTCAGCAAACATTCCTAGTGAGCTTACTGTGTGCGTGGTCCCCCTGCCTGTGCTAAGGATACATCTATAAACGAGACAGTCAGTAGATGAGACACAGTACAGAGTCTGGCCTGGTGTGCTCCCCTCAGCCACCTTGCTTACTCCTGATATCTCGTGCTGGACACCTGCAAAAGCACCTCTGTGATCTTGAACTTGCTTCTAAGACTCTTGCCTTGCCCCTGGTCCTTTAATTTCAGGGCTGTCTAGCGCATTACCTTGCAATGTGTTCTTCCACATTCCCCCTCTCTGCAGCTTGAGTATTTGACATGTAGATTGTCTGCCCAGCCCTGACCTTGGTGCTTCTCAGGCCAGTTTGGGTGTTAATCCTCCTTGTCAGGACTTCTAGGACCTCTTGGCCCTAGAGCTGCTCCCATTTCCACCTGACTGACCCAGGCTTCTGGCAAGACTCGGGCCTAAACTCTAGAGGTACAGCCCTGTTCCTCTATTCCATATTGAAGATGGCAACCATGTACCTCTATGCTTTCTGAACTGAGCTGGAGAGTTTACAGGACTCTGCCCAGTTGTACTCTTGGACTCTCTTACCAGTTTTCCTTTATTTAACACATTTTTTCCCATATGCATTTATATATATTGTATATTATTTTTCCCTATTTATTTCAACCAACTACCCTTTCACCTAAACTAATACCTCCCCTAATCATTTTAGTGTTTTGGTTGTGAGCAGAAAATCAGTTGAATTTTTAAGCTTCCATCCCAAAATACCTCCCATTTCCCAAATCAGGGCACACAAAATGAGTGACAGTGATGACCTGCCTAGCATCTGAGTAAAGATTAAGACCCCTGTTCTCTAACCTCTTAGCCTGACCAGAGTTTTCATTGGTCAGAGTGGCCATGACCTTGAAGAAGAGATCCTCTGACTCCGTTCAATGATGGTGTTGTTTTTAATTTGTAGGTAGCTTTCTGAGGGTCTCAAAGGAGATTCTACCTCCTAAATCTGAGATCTCTGCTCCCAGGAGTGAAAATCCTGTCTCTTTAGAAGTGATGGGGGAGGGGCACCTGGGTGGCTCTGTCAGTTAAGCATCTGCCTTCAGCTCAGGTCATGATCCCGGAGTCCTGGGATGGAGGCCCAAATCGGTTTCTCTTCTCAGCAGCGAGCCTGCTTCTCTTTCTCCCTCTGTCTGCCACTTTCCCTGCTTGTGCTCTCTGTCTGTGTCAAATTTTTAAAAAAGGAAAGAAAGAAAGAAATGATAGCGGGAGCATCACATGGTACACATTGCCTGGGGTTGGATCCTGGCCCTGTTAGTGCAAATTATGTAACCTTAACTTAGTTTCCTCATCTGGAGAGTGAAAATACTGCTAGTATTCGCTTCACAGTATGATGATGAGGATAAAATTATTACATCCATAAACACTGAGGACCCAGGGACAATAAGCACTTGATAAATGCGTTATTATTATCATAGGGAGAATTGGTGACCACTGACCACATCATTCCCAATCTTTGTAATACCCCAGAGAGGCTGGTACTATGAATACATATTTTCCAGGAGGGAAGGTGATTTGCCCACAGTCTCCCAGCCAAAAGCAATGAGAGCTCATAGAAGAGCTCAAGGGCCATCTGATTCTCAAGCTGCCTCTTCTTCCAAGATAACTTCAACCATGCTCCATTCTCTCACCCTCTTTCTGTCTTAGCTCAGCTAAAAATATCCAGAACAGCATCCTCATTGGCTAATATGCATACCTTTTTTTTTGCCTTTTGAACATTATCAGTTCATTCAAAGAAAAAGCTCCCACTTATATGAAGGAAGGAGCTGAACTGCTCCTTTCCTTCCATGAAAACTCATTGGAAGGCAGAAAAGGGAGCTGCCTGTTGAAACCCTTCTGCTTCTAAGCTTGTGTCCCTAGCTGGATGGCAGCATAGCAGAGCAGGAAAACAAACTCCCCTCATCCACACACTCCCACCACATTTGAGCTGGTCGACTTCCCACAAGTCCCTCCCCACTGCCCTGAGAGCTGGTCTCCTGGGCTGTTCCGCTGAGCTTATAGGAGCGCTGGCCTTACAGAATTCTGGTGAGGATTAAATGAGACAACCCATGGAGCCTGGCATGTAACATGGGGCCCCTCAGAAGCTGAGAGCTTCTGTGACATAGGCAGTATGAATGGAGTAAATCACCAGCATTCGCAGAAGAGGCAGGACAGCCTAGTGATTAAGTACGGGGGTTCTGCAGCCAAGCAGGGGATGGCTTAGACCCCAGCATGTACCACGCTCTGGTTCTCTTACAGTTTCTTTCTCTCCCCAAACCTCGGTTTTCCTGGAGTAAAAAAGATATAATACGTATAAAGAGCTCAGTAATGAACGGTGGCTGCATTCACAGCAAGCCTCCCCAACCAGATCATCTCTCTAATAGCAGTGGAAGTAATTGATTTCTGCTTCTAGGGCAACGCACACACGGACACCACAGAGTGTGCATCCTGGGGCAGCTCCGGGCAGCTAAAGCCAAACTGTCTGCCCCGAATTCTCCTGCTGGTAATGTGGCTGATGACAGCTTAATGGACTCTTTACCCTTGAATGCTAAGGAGAAAATAACTCATGGCATTATAACATATGAATGTAATATGTTTTTTTTTTTTCCTTGAGCAACGTAGAGAGAAATTCAAAAACATATGTGGACTTGAGTCTGTATCCTGAACCTCCCTCTTCCTGGCCCTGTCTATATGGGGAAAAGATCGAGCCACTGCAATCACCCAGATCATTCATGTTTGTAAAATATAGCCATATCTGTGTGTGTGTGTGTGTGTGTGTTTTCCTAAATGATCTGAGTCTAACAAAACAGAATATGTAGTCAGTTTATAAAGACAGGACTGTGAATGCCCCTAAGTTATTGATTTTCCAGGGGCAAGCCAGTTCCTCTTGGAATGGGTGGGTAAATGTACACATTCCCGCATGCTTGTGCACACACACACACACACACCACGCACACTCATACACACTCACACTCTTTCTCATCATGGGGAAGCTGGTCCGAGATCCACCTGCACAAATTTCAGAAAGCCATGCCATCCTGACTAGACAGATGGGGGCCCCTTCACTGGGGGAAGCTAAAACTTTCTTTAGCCTCACAGTCTGAGGGAGTGGCAGTCACGGGAACCTCCATTAGACTGAGGGGCTGGGCAGGAGGGAGGAGGGCAAGGAGAATTACATGAGAGAGGGGCAGATCAGAGACTTGAAGAGTCAGGGTGATCCAGGTTCAAGTCCACCACCCTGACTTTGGGCAAGTCTCTTCCTCCTGTTGGGGCCTCAGTTTCCCCAGCTGTGAAATGGGTTTCATAACAGCCAGCTTCCATGGTGCTTGAGAACGAATAATAAAGCAGATAAAGGTCTGGCATGAGGCACAGTGCCAGGCTGAGGGTAGAGCCGGGGACAAGGTGGCTCTTCTCCCTCGGAAGGAAATCCAGGCCAGGCAGGAGTTGTAAGGAGTCCCAGCTCCCAAACAGAGTGGGCAATGTCCTTTCCAACCACCCAGAGCCTTGCCGAAAAGGAAGTGTGTGGAAGCACGACTCTCCATCTGGCTAATGTTCACTTGTGTTTCCTACTGGAGAGCATCGCTTTTTTCACCTCACCTGGTTTGTTTACCCAAACAAGCTGCTCATTAACAACACGAATTGCATTTTTTGCAATTCTGTTGACAGCACAAATGTCTGCAGTCAGCTTGGGAGTTTGGTGGGAACTGTTGCCGGATCCCACCCAGCCCAGCTAGCACAGCTTCTGAGGAAAGAAATCCAGGCCACGCTGGGGTCTGGGGTAGGGGCAGGGGGCCTGGCCTGGGCCGCTGGCAAGTCCAGCCCAAGATCTCCAGCCCCTGAGTGGAGACAGCCCTGGGCCTCCTGAGAAACAAGGCACTTTCCAGAAAACAAGGAGACAGATTTTCCAGTGAAGGGGAAGGAGCCAGACATGAAAGAGTGGATAAAACCCCAGGCAGAGGTAGAGATCTGGCAGGCAGAGGCTGGGCCTCCAGCAGAGAGACCCTCAGGGGCTTCCCTTGTGGACTCAGCAAAGCCCACAGTTCGGCTGCCTCCGGCACCTCCACCACCAAGAAGCGGATGAGAAAAATAAAAAATAATTATCCCCCTTCTTGGTTTGGCCCCAAAAGGCTGAGTTCAATCTGGTTTGCCAAAGCACTACTTTCTCATCTCTGCTGCTCAAGCAGGGAGAAAGACGAGGTGATTAATGTGTATGTTCAGTTATTTCAAATGATTGTCCTCAGAATGCTTTCTTTTCTGTTCATTTCCTCATTCAGCAAGGTTCTATTGAGGACTCACTGCTTGCTATGCAGTTGTTGCCAAGGGATATGCAAGTGAGAAAAGACACAGCCCCTGCCCTCTTGGACTTGGCAATCTAGTGAAGGGAGTGGTTATTAAATGATATGACAAATAATTGCAAATCTTGATGAGTTGAAAGAGGGAGAAGTCCAAGATGTTAAGGAAACAGGGGACCTGACCTCTGGCAGGGACAATCAAAGGCATCTTCCTGAAAAAGTGAGCTTCAAGTTGACCCTCCAATTAATAGGAGAAGTTATCAAGCCCAGGAGTGGCAAGAGGCAATGGACCTATGTATTTGGTCTCAGACTTCATCAAAACCCCAAGGATAGTCTTTGGGTTCCTATTCTGTTTAAGGGAAAGCTTGCACAGAACCTGGGAAGTCAATGGTACCTGCCTTACTATTTGAGGTTAACTCTAGGAGGCAAGGATCCGGTCAACACCATGGTGTGGGGCCTATAGTACACACACATACATATTTGTTCATTGTAAAAGCAGGGGCTGGGGTGGGGGTCGGGAATTCCATGCAGGGAACAGCATGTGCAAAGGCTAAATATGTGCCTATCCCTCTTCTCTCTTGTAAGTGTTAATAATAAATCAATAAATAATACTATTTAACATATACCTGTATATATATATATATACATATATATATATATATATATACACACACACACACACTAGGGTTCAATCTAACAACATCTCAGTGAAGTTAGGATAAATCTTCACAGCTAGGGAAATCCCAAATTCAGGGTTCTTCCATGATGATAAGTCACAATTCCCTCCTGCCCCACTCCCCACCTTGGCAAATCACGTTCTTAACACAGGTGTTATCTCAAGAATGGGCAACACCAGTCATCGACCTGTGCCCAAAAGTAGAACAGAAAATACTGGTCTTCCCTCTCCTTACTAGGGGATCAGGCATTCCTCATTGTGGCCTCTACTTTCCCCACCCACCTAATGAATGACTGATTCTTTTTTTTTTTTTAAGATTTTATTTATTTATTTGACAGAGAGAGAGATCACAAGTAGGCAGAGAGGCAGGCAGAGAGAGAGGGGGAAGCAGAGAGCCCGATGTGGGGCTCGATCCCAGGACCCTGGGATCATGGCCCGAGCCGAAGGCAGAGGCTTTAACCCACTGAGCCACCCAGGTGCCCCAACTGATTCATTTTATATGGCCTCCTGATCCAACCTAAAGTCAAGAGGAATAAGATAATAATAACAGCAGAAATGTATGGAGAGCTTACCCCATAGCAGGCACCAGTCTGTTACTTGTATTAACCCTTTTAATCTTCTTCGTGGATGACAGTAGCCATTATACCCCCCCCCACCCCGCATTCCTGCTCAATTCTTTCTGGTGGTGGGTCAACAATTATCAACACCTTTGCACCAGCCAATGCATGTTATGTTATTTCCTTTAATCCCCACATGAACCACCAAGTGCGCAGTGGCTCTTTGCCCCATGTGCAGCAGGAAAGAGAAATGACTCATCCCAGGCTCCTGGGTTACAGAAGATCTTGAACCCAGGTCTGCTGGATTCCAAACCACAGGTGCTCGCCCCAACTGGCAAGTCAGGCAGGATTCTAGTGCAAAGAGCACAGAATTCATTAAAACAAAAAAAAACCTCAGTCCCTTCTTTGTAGGCCCCTTTTTGCCCATTCTATTGTCTCCTGCAATTCTCACCCAAATAATCTATCCACACTGGTATCTTCACCTGCACACAGTGGGGAAATGCTAAGAAAATGTGGGAGAAAGAGCATGCAGCCTCAACTTCGATCCTTTCACTTGAAAATGGAAATAAAATCCCTAAATCCTAGGATTATTTAGCAGATTAAACAAGATCATGTCTCTTAAATACTGGGCACACAGAGGCATGTGAGAAATCTTTCTTTGCTCCTTCTCCCAGCTTGTTCTTCCCCGTCATTCAGACAGTCCTGCTCTGTGCCAGTCCATCCACTTCCTGTGGGCACCTAGTCTCACCATCAGCCAAGGCAGGATGTCCCTTGAGGGCAGAAACATTGCCCTCTGTTCCAGTTTCCTCTGGGCATTGTAAGGTGCTGTGTACACCTACGGCCCCATACAAATAATCACTAATAGTGGTAATAAACCACTCGGCTTTCATTTGCCGCCAAGCACAACGCATTCTGACAAGTCTCCCTGGAAAGGCAAGCCCGTGGCTGCACAGACATGGGAAGTCATTTTCCAAATGGGCATTTTCTTTGGAAGAACTAATTTAGCCTCATTTCCAGCAGGCTGCATTCCTGAGGTCTCCAAGTACAGAAATTCCAACTGGCTGGGTGCATCCTGGGCTCAAGGGAGGCCAGTGTTCAAGAGGAAGAAGACCATCCACTCCAAGAAGCAGACAGTGGCTGGAGTGCATCATACAGGTGGGGAAACTGTAGGGAAAAGCAAAGCATCAAGAACAATCAGCCTAGCTACTGTTTACCCAGCTGGAGAGGATGGTAGAGATGGTTCCAGAAAAGTTTCCTCCAATGGGAGGCAATCAGCCACCAGGTAGAGCAATCCAAATGAGCCTAAACATTCTTAAGACTGGAATGGTAAGTTTTCAGCCTTTTCAGAAAGCAGTTTGGTGTATGTGTCCAAAATGTTTAAAAGTTAATGCTCTTTGAGATGTAATTTCCTCTCTCAGAATCTGACATTAACAATCAATACTGGAGACAAAATAAATACAAGAAAATGGTCACTGCACTATTTCTTATTTTGTGGCTCGGTTTTTTTTTTTTTTTTTTTAAGATTTTACTTATTTTTTTAAAAGATTTTATTTATTTATTTGACAGAGAGAGATCACAAGTAGGCAGAGAGGCAGGCTCCCTGCTGAGCGGAGAGCCCGATGTGGGGCTCGATCCAGAGAGCCCGATGCGGAACTCGAACCCAGGACCCTGGGATCATGACCTGAGCCAAAGGCAAAGGCTTAACCCACTGAGCCACCCAGGTGCCCCTGTGGCTCAGTTTTTTATTGAGCACCTACATATGCCAGTCAGTATATGACACTGTCCTAAGGTCAATTAGGCCTCAGGGTAGCCAAGGTCATTCAGTCCCATTCTTTCATTGGGAAGGTAATGTGGCAGATTAGAGGGAGAAAAGCCTGGATTTTTTTCTCTTTCTTTCTTTCTTTCACTCGTTTGTTTATTTATTCCACAAATATTTATGAAAAGCCCCCTATATGTAGACCTAGCAATGCTGCTCCCAGGTACATAACCAAACTAACTGGAAACAGGTATTTGAGTGAACACTTGTGTGTGTTTTTACAGCATTATTCATAATAGCCTCAGAGTAGACGCAGCACAAGTACCCATCATCTGGCAAATGGATAAATGTATTGTGGCGTGTCCATACAATGGAATATTGCTGAGCCATAAAAAGGCACGAAGTACTAACACATGCTACCACATGAAGAACCTTGAAAACATTACACTAAGTGAAAGAAACCAGTCCCCAAAGGCTACATCTCTCACGAAATGCCTGGAATACGCAAATCCAGAGAGACAGAAAGCAGACTGGTGGTTGCCAGGGGCTGAGGGGAGGAGGGAGTGGGGAGCAACTACTTAGCGGATATGGGGTACACTTTTGGGGGGTGATTAAAAAAATGTCTTGGAACTAGATAAAGGTGAAGGTTGCGTAACATTGCAAACGTACTGAATGCCACTGGATGGTGCATTTTAAAATGGTTAATTTTGTGTTATGTGAATTTCACCTCAAAAAATAAAACCCTTCTGTGATTTTCAGGGGCTTAGGCATTTAGGGCCTTGTTCTAAGAATGAGACAAATCTCTGCCTCCATGGAGCCTGGGGCAGGCTGTCAACAGACAAGTAAACAAAACAAAACAAAAACAGGATGACAGCAATGTATGATAAAGCTAAAGCAGAATAAGGAGGTAGAAAAACCTGGAAAGGGGATACTTTAGGTCACGTGCTCTGGCTTTCTGAAGAGGTGACATTTAACAAAGATTTATAATGAGTGGAAGGAGTAGAAGATGTGGCTATGGGGGGAGGGGGCGGGTAGAAGTTTCCAGGCAGGGGGAGGGGTGAGGACAAATGTGGCAGAACAAGTTGGAGATCGGCAAATTCTAGCCAAACAAGGAGGCTGCTGTGGTGGAAACAGAAGAAGCAAAGAGACTCTAGAAAGAGAGATTGTAGCCTGCCTGGGCTGTCTTCTCTGGGCCGAATTCTCATTTCTTTGTGGTGGTTTTTATTCCCCCCAACCAAGATTTTATTTATTTATTTATTGGAGGGGGAGGGGTGCACACACATGTGCAGTGGGAGCAGGGGAAGGAGCAGAGGGAGAGGGAGAGAGAGAATCTCCAGCAGACATCCTGCTGAGCGCAGAGCCCTTTCGGGGACTGGATCTCTCGACCCAGAGATCGTGACCTGAGCAGAAATCAAGGTCAGTCGGTTAAGTGTCCGACTGAGCTGCCTTGACTCCTCATTTCTAAAAATGGGGCCAGAATTTCTACCTTGAAGATCAGCTACAAGGTTGGGATAAGGTCCTAGGATTTGCTGGCTTTGAGAACAATACACCAACGTTTTCTCTTTCTTGTCAAGAAGTCCCGCCTTTCACAGCTGCACCACAGTTCTGGAATTCCCAGAACACCTCTTTGTGCCCATATCACAGACCTGGACATTGCCCACTAGAGCACGTAGACAGACTAGGACCCAACGAGGACCCACACCTGCACAGTGGGGCACTCCGGGTGCCTCCAAGCTAGGCACCAGAGAGCTGGAAAGCTGGAAGCCCCCATTGTCACCCTTGTGAGGCAAGGAGCGCATTCCCCTGTGTGCTCCCTGTAGGAGCTCAAGGACTGTTGGAGCCTTAAGTGTCACAGAAGCTGGTGAAGGATTTCAGTTCTTTCAATTCAAGAAACAAAGCCTTTGCTCCCTGGGGCACACATTGGTGAGTTTCATTAGTGCCCTGTTCATCTTCCTTGAGAAGTCTCACTCATTATGCCCAATGACTGGTTGTTAAATTCTCTTAGGCTCTCACCCATACCCTTTACCTTCAGCAGCATCTCCAGCACCCAACCCCGTCTTGTCTGGGTAGGTCCAAATCTCTGGGGTGGGTGGGGTTCAGTGCATACTGGGTATTTTCCATTTACTCCCCAGATCCACTCCCACTCTGCCACTCTGCACTATGCCCAGGAGGCTGAGCATATAGACTGTGTCTGCCAGGCTCCCTTACCCTCTGGTTTCTGGTTGGGTCCAGCCAATGGGGAAGGCCAGCAGAAGACCAGAGAGCGGGAGCGGGGAGGGATGGGGCATGACTCTCTGCTACATCGTAGTTTGGAAGAGGTTACCTCTTGTCTCCATGGCCATGGGTCCTATTGGTGACATTTATCCTCAGCTGTGATTCTCATCAAATTCCAGTAACCTGGGTGCCTGGGGGGCTCAGTGGGTTAAGTCTCTGCCTTCGGCTCAGGTCATGATCCCAGGGTCCTGTGTTCAAGCCCCACATCTGGGTCTCTACTCAGCGGGGAGCCTGCTTCCTTCTCTCTCTCTGCCTGCCTCTCTGTCTACTTGTGATCTCTGTCTGTCAAATAAATAAATAAAATCTTTTAAAACAAATTCCAGTAGCCTCCCCTTCTCCTGGCTTCTTCACACAAAGGATAGTAATGGCTCCCCGGTGTGGTTCATTCTGAGGAACTCCACCATCCCTTAACCCTGCCCACCCTAGGAAATAGTCCCCTCACACTGAGATCTTTTCATGCATTCCCTTTGGAACATGTCCCCTCTCTCCATCTTGGCCCCTGAGGGATGCAGAGTCTCTTCCATGGAGCCCCTTAGCTCCCAGGCAACCAGGGAATGTAAGAACATCACCACCTCAAGGCCCATTCTTGGTCCAGACAAGTGGCCGTGTTACCTGAAGAAATGAAGAGTGAGCTCTTTCGGATCCAAGTTCGAGATGAGGAAAGCCTAAGGCTAGGCACTTGGAAAGACATTTAAGGATGAACTCCTTTCAAAGCAAGCAGAGCTCTGGAACGCTGGAAGATTTTGTTATGACGGGTGAAAGCGAGGTGGACGACAGCTATCAGGCCCGTCCGCGGCCTTCTAGGGGCCCTAGTTCATAGTCATAGACATGCGGGAAGAAGAGGAAGCACTGAAACCCCAGGTCTGGCTGCCGGAAAACATGGCAGGATGCAAGCCTGCTGGAAAGGCCCAAGTTAATAGTTTGATGGCTCTCAGCTTTTCACAGGGAAAAAGAAGCAAAGGTGAGATGTTTATTTTCAAAGCAAGCAACAGATTTCTTATGTTCCTACATTTCTTATGACAGTATCTCCGCTTAATGGCCCCATCATGTCTAATAACTTGGGAGATAAAATGCGTTTCTTTGATCTGAGCTAGTCAAGAAGAGTGACAGCTGGCATTCTGCACAAGAATTTAGTGCCTTGTCTAATTGTGTTGACTTCTCATTATTGGAAAGTCTCACAACCAGTAGAGGATTTTTTTTTAAATTTTATCAAAATTGTTAACCATTTTCTGGCTCCCACCACCTCCCCCCGACACGCACCTCCACTTGGAACTGATAGACTTTCGAGAATGGAGTCAATGTTGGGCATGACCCTGCTCTGGGCCTTGACTTGCACGAAGGGCTCTCGGGAATTTGGCTAATCAAGAACTCCTCATCCTGTGTGTATCTTCTCTTCCAGTCTGGGATGGTTATGCCCATTCGAATGCGATGAGAACATTCACCTGGGCTGGCTTTTAAAGGATGTGTGTGATTTTTCCTCCAGCCATCAGAAGCCACAGAACACTATGCGTACATAAAGACTGGAAAATAGAAACACATCAGCATTGATCTCTGCCCGGAAGGACCCACTCCTCAGGGGAAGGATAGGCACTTAAGGACTGTATTACTGTGTGGTAACAGCATTAGAATCCTGGCTCTGTTGTTTCCTCCCTACATGGTCTTGGGGATGTCGCTTCTTTTTTCTGAGCCTCAGTTTCCCCAAAAGAAAACAGTCTCTTCAAAGAGCAGTGGCTGGCCAACCTTAGATTACATTGGAATCACTTGGAGAGAAAGCGCAGGTTGCTGAGCCCCAGGAGTTTCTATTTCAGTAGATTTGGGCTGAGGCTTGAGGATGAGGTTGAGGCTTGCATTTCTTTTCCTCCCCCTCCCCTCCCCTCCCCTCCCCTCCCCTCCCCTCCCTTCCCTTTCCTTTCCTTCCCTTTCTTTTCTTTTCCAAGATTGATCTATTTAAGGGGCACCTGGGTGGCTCAGGGGGCTAAGCCTCTGCCTTCAGCTCGGGTCAACGATCTCAGGATCCTGGGATCGAGCCCCACATCGAGCTCTCTTTTCGGCAGGGAGCCTGCTTCTCCGTCTCTCTCTGCAGGCCTCTGCCTACTTGTGATCTCTCTCTTTCAAATAAATAAATAAAGTCTTTTAAAAAACTGGTTTTAAAAAAAGATTGATCTATTTGAGAGAAAGAGAGAAAAGGTGCAAGAGAGTGAGCGTGGGGAGGGGCAGAAGGAGGGGCCGGAAACTGCCCCCCCCAGCAGACTCCCTGCTGGGTGCAGAGCCAGACACAGGGCTCCATCGCAGGACCGTGAGATCATAACCTGAGCTGAAACCAAGAGTCAGACGGCTCAACCAACTGAGCCACTCAGGGCCCTGAAGCTGCATTTCTAGCAAGCTCACGGGGAGTTTGGATGCTGTTCCGAAACCACACTTTGAGAGCCACTTTCATGGCACGATGGGGCCGATTCTGCGAGCTCAAGTGTATGACAGGCGCCGGGCAGTGCTCAGTAAATTCTCTGTGGAAACCAGAGAGCTATGTGGTCCTGTGCAAGCACAGGGTGGGGTGTCTTTCCAGAGGTCATTTGGCAACAGAGGCCATGAGGGAGAGGTAGACAGCAAAGCTCATTTGGGGACTAGCCGGCCCTCTCCTCTGCTGAGGAAAGCCATCCCGTATTTCCCTCTGGAGGCCCTGGCTTTTTACTGTGACCCACTGGAAGAAATTTCTTTAACACTGCGACCCTGAGCACAAACGGGCATGTGTCTTATAGCAGGAACACGAAACAGGGCTTCTCCCTCTTCTGTGTGACACACTCTAACTTCTGTTTCATTAGGCATTGAAAGAAATACTGATTGCACAACATTAGATAATTTAAATAGATTCTGTAATAGATGACACGTGAGTCAGATTGAGAGCGGTGTTTACATCAGAATTGGTGCTACAGGAGAGAGGAGGCTGGGAAGCTGTCTTCTAATAACTAACCTTGGGAGGTGCTTACTGTGGGTTCGTTTCTAAAATTGAGCTAAACTGTACATGAACAGATTAAAACACACACATACATATATTCATGTTTTTGTGTACACGTGTGCTTTGATTCAATCCTCAACATCAAACCTCCGAAGTAGATAATATCACCACCATCTTCAACCCTCATTACAGATAAGGTTAAGTGACCTGCCCAAGGTCATACAATCCAGGAATTACCTAAGAAGGACTTAAGAAGCCCAGCCCCAGGTTCACAGCCACTGTGGCAGACAGTGTCTCTGTGCTAATGGATTACAATCCACAGGCTGGAAAGGTCTCTCCCTGGAGACCTCAACCACAGCCCACCAACTGGGTCAACAGATATTTAAAGACTTCCTAAGTGGACGCCTGGGTGTCTCAGTTGGTTGGGCCACTGCCTTAGGCTCAGGTCATGATCCCAGTGTCCTGGGATCGAGTCCCACATCGGGCTCCTTGCTCAGCGGGAGCCTGCTTCTCCGTCTGCCTCTGCCTGCCACTCTGTCTGCCTGTGCTCACTCTGATAAATAAATAAATAAAATCTTTAAAAAAAAAAATAAATAAAAATAAAGACTTCCTAAGTACCAGCCAGAGCCCTGCGCGTTGGCACAGATCTAAATAAAGAGTGATTAATTTATTTCGTCTTTTCTTGAGGTCCTAGTAAGTGCCGTGCCAGGTATGGGAGTACACGCAAATTAATTCATTTGCTTGCACACTCAAAATGGAGTCACTGGTACCCATTCTTTGCCCAGCTCTGTGCTAGAGCAGCTCAACATTGAGGGGTTAGGGGTCCAGGAAAGGTTGGCCACCCCCTGCTTGGTTTTCCATGCACTGACCATCTGATCCATTAGATCCCTTCTCTTTCCTTGAAGAAACAGAATGGTTCCTCCCTGCCCGGAGCTTAGACATATAGAATGCCAGACAAGCAGAGATGATTTATAGTAGGTATTAATTGGGCCAAATTTGCCATGGGCGGTTTGGTTGCAGTCACTGCGTCGTGTGCTCTGGGCAGCAGGAGTCACTGGGAACACCTGCTTAATGAATTCTGTGGTCCTGTCTTTGGCCCTCATCCTGCTGAAGTCCTGCCTCTACCAGGGCGCTCTGCGAACAGGCATTGCTGCCAGGAAGTGAGCAGTTCAGCCCTTTGGGGGCCCTCCTCTGCTAGTGGCTAAGCTGGAGCTTAGCTTGACGCCTCTGCATGACTCCCAAGGTGCATACTCACCAGCCCGAGTCTCTTCCTCACTGAACAGATTACCTGGACTTTGGCTGTGTTTTGAGTAGATCATGCTGAGTTAGTATTCTAAAGCTGTAAAGCCAGTTCTCTACGATGTAGTCCTTTTTCTCCCTCTGAGCTTCTCACTCTCTGTGTGCTGATCTGATTTGGAACATTGGATTTTTTTCCAATAATTTCTTTATAAATGGTAAAGACTTGGGCTTGGAGGGAGACGGACCCGGGGTGGGATTCTACCTCCACGCCTACTGGTCTGTGACCCTGGCTAGTGACTTCTACACTGGACCCTCTGTTTCCTCAACTGAAAAAGAGAATAAAAGAACACATGTAAAGGTTCCCAGAGTCTATGGGGATGTGATTAAGAGTGATGTCATGTCCTGGATCAAACTGTAGGACAGCAAAAGGACATTAGTAGGAAAACTGTTGAAATCTGAGTAAAGCCGGTAGGTTACTGAATGGGGTCACACCAATAATAACTTATTTTGACAAATGTGCTTTGGTTAGGGAAGGTGTGAACATTAGGAGAAAACCCAGTGAAGGCGATATGGGAGCCCTTGGTACTATTCTCGCAACTTTCTGGCAACCTAAAATTGTTTAAAAGCAAATAAAAAGTTAAAAATCAATGCAGATAAAGCCCTGAGCACAGCGCCTGACCCCAGTACGTTCTTGAAAAAGAGGAGTTGTTATCATCCCCATGATGACTGTCTCATTTATTCCTCACAGCAATCCTGTGAGGTAGGTACGATGATCAGCCCATGTTGTGGACTTGGAAACCAGAGAGGTGAAATCCTTACCCAAGGTCACACAGCCAGGAAAAGGCAGAGCCCAAATCCAAGCACAGCCACAGTGTAGCCCTACCACCCATGCCCTTAACCCTTACCCTCTCTTCCTCCCACCCCACCGAGCTAGCATCACTACAGTAAATGATGATAAATACTAATGAGCGGGGAAGAGTGGGTGTAAAATGAGCACAGGCTTTAGACCTGGAAAGACTCAAGTTCAAGAGCTACGTCTTTGAGGCAAGCTGTTTAGTCTCTCTAAGCCTCAGATCTTTTATCATTAACATGGACATGAAACTCTCAGGTCTAACTGAGAGGGTCGTACAAGGACTAATAGGAGAACTCTGTTAATAACAGCGCTCAGAACAAGAAAATCTTTGACCCCCTGGCTTGGACAATTGACATTGTAGGAGTACGTCAGGGGAAGGAACAGGGGCTCTTACGTACGTGGCTGTCAACTCTGATTCGGCTCCTTTCTCATTGGCAGCGTGGAACAAACTACTTTCTTTCCTATCTCTGAGTGTCAGGTTGGTCAAGTATTAACTGAAGATAACAGTCCCTGCTCCGAGGATTGTTGAGGACATTAGGGGATATATCTGAAAAACCCTTGGCACAATGCCAGGCACGTGATCAGTACTCAGTGAATGGTACACACCATTTGACAAATATTTCTGATTCTCTCCCCTAACAGGCACATGATAGGTTCACCTTGGCCCCCCGGTGATTAGGTGGGCCATGTGACATGTTCTGGCCAATGAATTGTGTCTCGAAAGTGGTATGTGTCACTTCTAGGCCAGAACAGTTAATTAACCTTAGGAGACCCCCCCAAATCCCCTTTTCCCCTTGGACACAATAATCATAAACAAGATGGCTACTGCTGCCTTATCCTGAGTCCCTTTGTGGCCACAATGAACAGCATCCCCATGTTGACCCATGATGAACATGGAGCATGAGTGAGAAATAAACGTCAGTTGTGTTAAAGCCACTGGGTTTAGGGTTGCTTATTGTTGTAGCAAAACCTAGCTAAGTCTGACCTGTATAGCTACTATATTAAATTACTATTATAATTTTTACTTCCTACAATTCTAAAAAGGAAGTTTTAAAAGAATAGCACTCATAGTAACTTGCAAAACGTGTCATTATTTTAGCAAGCTGAGATTTATCTCCATTGTATAGACTCAGACATGGAGGTCAAGAACACTTGTCCAACGTCACACAGCTGAAAAGTAACTGAGCCTGGACTTGAAGCTGGCTTCAAATCTTCAAACCTGTCTATTTATAGCATGATTCCCATCCATAAGCTATCCATTCAAGGTGAATTTGGGTCAGAAACTTGGATCCTGGAGAAGTTTCTGGAAGGTGGTGACAAGGCTGAATTTTACTTTGTTCTCTTTCCATCTCGGCCTTTCACATCCTGCTTTGCTCTTTCATAATTTTAATATCTGAAACCTCACACCAACCACGTAAGTGATGTGAATATTTTCAGAAAACATGTGCTGGACATATGATTCTTTCTTAAGCTCTAGTGCTTTGTAACATCCGTATTCTCTAGCCAGACGGTTACTTCTCTGCCGCGTCATCAGATGTTGTGTCTTCACCGTGAGTTTATTTCAGAGTCTCACCCAAGCTCCAGCCTCCTGTTCTTTCCACAGCCCCGATTCAGTTGTTTACCTCACGAACTTCATCTGTGAAGTGGGATCATGAAACTGACCTCCCTTGCTAGGGCCAAAGACAAGCATCTGTCATTCTTCAGACTCTGCGGTTTGCTGCACACGTGTTAGTGATTACCTAGCACTTTGCTTATTTACTCAACAGCAGACATTTATTGAGCACCTACTGTATATGGTGCTGGGGGCCTGGAGAGAAGAGATGAATGAGATGCCACATGTGCCCTCAAGGAGGAAGTATCTTTTTGTGATTAAATGTACAGAGGGTAGAGTCAGAAAAACTCTGTCTTTTATTCTGTCCCTTATTCTGTCACTCGTTTGTGCCCTGAGCCTTTTGTCTTCAACAGCAACATGGTGACGATTACTAATATTTACCTCGAAGCACTTTTGTAAGTGCTAGAGTGTGCAGGTGAGGCCTGGAAAGTGCAGTGCCTGACAGATAGGAGATATCGAATAGGACCCCAGTGTTGAAGCAGTGTTCGGAAACAGTAGAAGTTCTATGAATGTCTGTGGAGAAAAAGAGTGAAGAGCATTGTATGCCCACGAATGAATGTGGGTAAAGGTCCTGGCTTCCATGAGGGATTTGGCCACGCTAATTTCCACAGCAGCTAAGCTGAAGCCTGTAAGCCAAGACCCAGGAAAAGGCTGAGGAACCTCTAGATTCTTCACTGCAGAAGCGCCCGTCTGGGGTCAGAAACCCTCAAAGCCCAGGACACTCTTGGCTCCACCCTGGTGCAGAAGAAAACATGCTTCTAGCCAGCACTCCCTTCTTGGGTAAGCAAGGGTTAACAGGAGAAGTGAGAAATGAGAAGTGAACATATGGAATGCCAATGTAATACAGAAACGTGGGATTAAACAACTCAGTAGCACAGGAACAGCCACCCTCCAGGCTCCAACACTCTGTTGGGCTCCCTCTTTCTCTCTCTGCTTGCACTGGCAGTTACTGCAGGTTCCAGCTCTAGAAAACAAGCTTCCGTGCAGAGTTGAGGTCCCATGTGGGTGACCCCAGGGCCTCAGAGTCAGGAGGATCAAGGTTTGATTCCTGGCACCCCACTTTCCCGCTGCAAGATGATGGCAAGACGCATCGCCCCTCTGAGCTCAGACTCCTTCTTTGTGAAGTGGGAGTGGTACCACCGTTCCCACCAGGTTTGGTTGTGTTATTATGAATGGCTAACATCTAGTGCGTGAGCTTTATGTACATTTCCTGCATCCACTCAATTAACACTGACAAGAACTCTAATATGGGTCATTATCTTCCCATTTGACCATTAGGAACCTGAGGTTCAAAGATGTTACCTCGCTTGCTCACAGCAGGTAAGGAGATGAGCTAGGATCTGAACTCGGGTCTGTCCGACGCTAATGCACATGCTTTCTCTACTTTGCCCCTGGAAGACATTTGGCTCACATTTCCTCCACTTCTAATACCTCTAAATCTGGGAAGACACGGGGGTAGGGGAGGTGGGGGGGGGAAGACACCCATTTTTTTAATTACCAATTTGAATAATTAAATCTGGCAGCAGAAAGTTCAGTATCGGAAATACATTTCACCACCCCATTGCTGAGTCTGTTTAATGTATTTTGAACCAGCTTAGCTCGGCTAGTTAAGGAAATGGAGCAGGGGTTTAAATTTGAAAGTAGCAGCGAGGGGTCATGTCTCTATGTGATTCAGGGAAGTCTGCGTTCAACCTTGGCTTCCCACAGGAGTCGTGGAGAGGTCACCCTCACCTCTGAACTCATCTGGGACTCTTTAAAGGTAAGAACGGGGAAAGAGAAGGGCACGAAGGAAGACTTGAAAAAAGCTTTGCGTCTCAAGCCATTTATTTCCATAACAAGCACGTTTCATCTTCAAAGCCCTTTACAAGCCATAATTAATCTTCACAACACCTTAGTGAGGTGGGTGCATGGCATTACCCAGGTTTTATAGGCCAAGGTGGCCGAGGGGAGGCCTTTGGACGGTCTGGCAGGCCAGCCTCAGATTTCCCAATCCCAAACCAGGCCCAACTGATTAATCTTCAGAAAATGTTTCCTGATGTGAAGAAAGGTGGGTAGGAAGAAGAGGGACACACACCGGACATGCAGGACATAAGCCCTGGTGTTGTTGTCATTTAAATGTGTTTCATTTTATTGGGATTATACCCTGCTGGTTAATTTCATTTAAATAACCATGAGGAATAGTAACTTCTATTTGTATATGTACATCCAGCATTGCCAAGGGCCTTTCCTACGCAATATCTTGGGTGATCCTTACAACGGGTCATTTCAGTCAACACACATTTACTGAGTACCCACTTTCTGCCAGGCTCTGAGAGGCCTGGGGATGGGGTAGGGAGGCCTGCCCTCATGGGGCGTGCAGGAGTACAGCAGCCCTACAGGGGAAGGTTGCTATTTTCTCCCCTAACCCCCTTTCTTTTTAACAGATGTTAAAACTGAGGCTTAAGTTCATACAATGAGTGGGTGGCAGAAGTTGAACTCCATCCAAGTTTGATGGACTGTGTCGCCTCTGTTCTGGCCAAGTACAAAGATGCTCATCACAGCATTGTTTAAAATGACAGAGAATTGGAAGCAACCTGTATGTCCGTCAGTAAGGAAAATGGATACGGAAAATGCGGGGAATATATGAGATGAAATATTACATACCAAAGGGAACGACTTCCATCTCCTTACAGATCATGTCAAAAGAAAAAAGAAAGAAGCAGGAGATGGACTATGATATCACTTCCATAGACTTTTAGAAGCACGCTCAAAGCAATGCTGTATCTTTACATATGTGTGAATAAAGATATGAAAGATGGACTGAGACAACCTGTGCTAGATACACAAATGTGGGTGCCTTGGGGAGAGGGGCAGGGTCATGAATGATGGGTAGCAGACCAAAAACCTAGGGGTGGGGGTCATACTAGATGAAGACAGTGGGTGCCATAAATCAAGGCACAAGGCCAAACAGACTCCATTCACGTATGTCCCCTTGTAGGGTCCCTCGAAAACCAGTAACATCACAAGACACACACACTGTCTGCTCTTTTACAGGCTATGTTCTCTCCCCTCCATCTCAGTGTTGCAATTGCCTGTCGAACTTGAACCAGCCAAAAATCTAAATGGAAAACAGGAACAAAAAGAGCAAAATTTAAAACCAACTCGAGAAGTGAACAGTGTCTGTTTGGGCTGCAAATGGGTGCTGTCGAGCGTGTGTGACAGCCATCACGGAGCAGAGACCAGTAGCAGCTGAGCTGTGAGCCCTTAGGTGGCTGGGCCCGTCCCCCAGGGCCAGGTCAGCCGCGATGCCACCGTAGTCCAAGGGGGCAGCAGGGGGAAATCCTGGCTGGAGGGTGCCCACGGAACCTTGCTTATCGACTTCTCCAAGCCACACTTGCCTGCTTCCTTGTTGGTTTCCTGCCACGACATGATCGATTCTTACAGATATGTTTTCTAGAAGTTGAGTTGTGCCAGGCAAACCATGCCAAAGCAGCCTCATTTCCATGTGTGGTCGGGGCGGATTGGGGGAGGCTGTAGGCAGAGTGCTTCTGGATTTCAGCAAGCCGCTTGGAGGGGTGTCTTTCCTACCTCGACCTCCCTAAAACACAAGTCTGACCTGGTCCTCCTCTGCTAGCACCTACAATTCCACGGGGCCCATAGGATAGACTGGGATCTCCTCAGCTGTGCATGTGAAGCCTTCGATGATCTGGTCTCTACCACACCTGCCAGCCTCCTAGGCCAGTGCTCTCTTCTGCTCTCTCCTTCCCTGCTGTCCTGACTCACCGCAGTTCCACAGTACATCTTTACTCCCCTTCCTCCAGGATCTCGCTGAGGCTGCCACTACCCCCCTCCCCCCGCACCTCCCCTCTCCACCACTGCACCCTGCAATGCTGCCCTTCTCTGCCTTGTTCCCACGGTTAATCTGCCTCTGCTTCAGGCTCAGGTCAGTGCTGCTTCCCTACAAGACTTCCCAGACCTCTCCCCTTCTGTTCCACCCAATCAGAATTGACACATCAACTTATTTAGTTACTTCTTACAAAATGCTTAGGACAGTAAGCATTCAGGCCGGATGTGCCCTGAAATTCAGAATTTTTCATATTTTGTAAAATGTCTAAAGCTCATACACCACCGTTTACAGAAGAGCTGGAGCAGAAAACGGAGCTGGTCCCCATAACAAAACTGATGAACGTTTCTGCAGGAACTGCTTGGATATTCACACGCTAAATAAAGAACTATTAAATAGCTCCATGTCAGGTCAGGGAAGGTTTTGCCACTAAACTCCTGAAAGAAAATGCTGGTGTGTTGGTGTTGTTTCTCGAGGCATTTAGGATTTTTGAATCGTGGGTCTGGATAAAGATGACTACGATGAAGACGATAATGATGGTTCTGTCTCTTTTCTCACCGATGTGATGATAACTATCTTTAGGACTGTCACAAGTACTTGTTATTCATCAAGAATTATGCAAAGCAACTGACATAAGCGATCTCATCCTTGTGGCCACCCCCCTCCCACGAAGTATGAAGGGGCTCAGTAACTTGCCCTAGTAAGTACAACAGCCGGGACTTGAACTCACAGCCTTTCTGATGCCACAGCCCACACTCTCAGCCTCATCCAGAACTGCAGTTCATTGCTAAACTTTCCATCAGGGTACTTATCTCCTTTTGCTGCAATTCATTCTTTATGAGTCTCTCTCTCCAACTTGGCTGGGAGTTCCTCTACGGTGGGGACTGGAGCCGATCCATCTCTGCCTATGAATGAATGAATGAAATCCCTATGCACAGGATGGTGAAATGCTGTGAGCTTGCAAAGACTCCCTTGGCTGGCTGTGTCACATGTGAATGAGGAATTCATGCACCAACCATATTTGCATACCCGACTGCTCAGGGTCCTGGAGTCAGACAAAGAAATCAAGCCAGAGTCCCTGCCTTCAAGGAGCTCACAGTCTAAGAGGAGAGACAGACGCATCTCTGTGCCACTGTAACATGAGATTGAGGTACGAGAAATATCGCATTGGGAGCTCAAGGGTGGAGAGCCAGTCCCTCTGGGGAATCCCAGAGCGCCTCAGGGATGTACCCATTGCCTAACAAACTATCCCAAACCTTAGTGACTTAAAACAATGTTTTCAGCTCATGAGTCTATGGGTCCGCTGGGCAGTTCTCCTCATCTAAGCCAGCCTTGGCTGACTCTCTACCTGTTCCCCCAAGACAACCATTTTCCTGACCTCTAACACTGTGGATTCATTTTGCTTATTTTTGAACTTGACACAGATGGAGTCTGGCTTTACTGAACATTCTGTTTGTAAGATTTATTCATGTTGTTGCTTGTAGCAATGATGCATTCTTTCTTGTTGCTCTGTAGTAGTTCCTTATACAGAGTTACCACAATCTACTTATCCTTTCGACTCTTAAAGGATAGTTAGGTCATTTTGAGTCAGGTGAACATGAAAAAAGATGCTATGGTTTTTCCCTTAAGGTAGCATTATGGACATGTTTACCATTTTTGCCCCTTTTAATTGTACAGTTTGGGTCATTAAGTACATTTACTTGGTTGCATAACCGTCATACTATTCCTTTCCAGAATTTTTTTTTCTTCCCAAACCAAAACTCTGAGCTTATTAAAAAATAACTCCCCAGGGGTGCCTGGGTGGCTCAGTGGGTTAAAGCCTCTGCCTTCGGCTCAGGTCATGGTCCCAGGGTCCTGGGATCAAGCCCCATATCGGGCTCTCTGCTCAACGTGAGCCTGCTTCCCCCCCCCCTCTGCCTGCCTCTCTGCCTACTTGTGATTTCTATCTGTCAAATAAATAAATAAATCTTTAAAAAACAAAACAAAACAAACAAACAAAACTCCCCACTCTCACCTCCCCAGCCCCTGGTAACCATTATTCTACTTTATGTCTCTAAATCTATGAACATTTTTATACATATACCTTGGTGCCTATGTGCCCACATTTCTATTACTAAATACTTAATAATGGCTGTGCTAAGTGTACATGGGATCAACTTTTGAAGGTCATGCCAAATAGTTTTCTAAAATTGTTGTGCCAATTTATACTCCCACCAGCAGAATATAAGAATTCACTGCTCCACATCCTCACCAAGACTTGACAGTGTCAGATTTAAAAAAAAAAAAAAGATTTGTTTATTGGGGTACCCGGGTGGCTCAGTCAGTTAAGCGTCATGATCCTGGGGTCCTGGGATAGAGTCCTGCACTGGGCTCCCCGCTCAGTGGGGATTCTGCTTCTCCCTCTCCCTCTGCCCCTCCCTCCTGTTCATGCGCTCTCTCTCTAGCTCTCACACATAAATAAAATCTTAACCAAATAAACAAAGATTGATTTATTTATTCATTTTAGAGAGACTGAGAGAGAGAGAATGTACCTGTTGTGGGAAAGGAGGGGTAGAGATAGAGAATCTCAAGCAGACTCCACACTGACCATGGAGCCCCACATGGGGTTCCATCCCAGGACCCTGAGATCATGATCCCAGCCAAAATCAAGAGTCAGATGCTTAACTGACTGAGCCACCCAATGCCCCAACAGAGTCAGATTTTTAAATCTTAGTTGTTCAAATGGGCATGGGATGGTATCTCGCTATGATGGTGATTTCCACCTGTGACTTCTTTTTCTTTTTTTTAAGATTAAAAAAAAATTTTTTTTAAGTAACCTCTGTGCGCAGCGTGGGGTTCAAACTCACAACCCCAAGATTAAGAGTTGCAAGCTTCCCTGACTGAGCCAGTCATGTGCCCCTCCACCTCCGTGATCTCTAATGATGCCGAGTATCTTGTCATATGTTTGTTGGCCGTTTGGATTTCTGCTTTTGTTAAGTGTCCTGTTAAGGTTTTGGTCCAGTTTTCTACTAGATTATCTGTCTTCTTCGTATTGATTTGTAGACCTCTTTATGTATACTAGATAGAAGTTCTTCGTCAGATAAATGCATTGCAAATACTCTCAGTTTGTGGCTTGCTTTTTACTTTCTTCATGATGGGTTTTGATGAACAAAAGTTCTTCGTTTTAGTGAAGATCAATTTGTCAATATTTGTCTTTATGGTGGAAGTTTTTGTGGCCTGTTTAAAAAAATCTTTGCTAACCCAAGGTCATGGAGATAGCCTTCTTTGTTTTCTTATAGAAGCTTCAGTGTTTTATCTTTCACATTTAAGATCTGACTAAAAGCTCCTTTCCTATGTGAATTTTCTGACACCTCTGTGTCCCCTCTCTTTCCCCCACAGTATGCTCCATCACTTCCCCTCCCTATCCTGTCCTGGCTGATGAAAGAGAGGATGCCCTCCTCTCCAGGTCAGCAAAGAAACTCAGGACCCAGGTTGGTGGACAAAGTGGGGAGGGAGATGCTGGCTGGGCTAGCAACCATTACAGCTACACCTGCTGCACCTACGGCCCATTTTAAGCTAGGAACTTCTCAGCAGGGAAACCAAGTCTGCTCTCCCTCAAAGATGCTTCTTTCCCACTCCAACCCGGCGGATTCCCCGATGGTGTACAGAGCTCTAGGTGTCTATTTTTTGCAGGTCCTATACAAACAGTTGGAGTCACTCAAAATCATCCAGTCAGCATCATTTTGGTGGTCTAATCTCACAAGATTCTGCAAAATTCCACATTCGCCACCAGGAATCATTTGCTTGCTGGGCGCCTTCCTGGAACCGGAGTCTGTCCAGCCCACGTAGGCACAAGACCTGAATCTCTTTGGGCCTCTGATTAAGGGGGAGAAGGGATTCCAAGGTCCACAAATTTCTAGCTCAAGCTCAGGGTATCCTAGGCCGATGACACCGCCAGCCTAGTCAGTGCCAGGCACCAGAAGGGGGCTTAGAAAATGTCAAGGCATTCCAAAGCCTAAGGACCTCTTGAGGACAACATCGGAGAAGGGTCTAAGGAGAGTTCCGGGTACTGCCACACCAGAGTGCGATCAGGGGACCCCAGTCGGCTTTTCCTGATCAAACCTTCACAATTCAGTTCCTCTCTCCTGCTTACCTTCCCCTGGATTCTGGGTCACCCGAAAGTCCCATTGTCCAGCAGA
Organism: Mustela putorius furo; assembly: GCF_011764305.1. Classification (NCBI taxonomy): domain Eukaryota; kingdom Metazoa; phylum Chordata; class Mammalia; order Carnivora; family Mustelidae; genus Mustela; species Mustela putorius. The sequence goes on from NW_025421428.1 coordinate 6,195,802, forward strand.
GCTCTTGGGCTCCTTGCTTTCTAGCTCCTGAGAAGTCCCGGCCTCATTTCTGTTTCTCCGTGGGGTAAACGTTGACAACTTCCCGCCACTCCCCCCTTCTCCTCTGCATCCACCTTCTCTTTCTTCTTTCATTCGCCATCACTCTCTCTCCCTCTCTCCCTGCTTTCCCCCCTCCTTCATCTATCCTGCTTCCCCTCTATTCTCCTCCTCCTCCCCCCACCAAGCACACACACCGACACAGGCGCGTTCTGAGCCCTGCGGCCCCCAGAGCCCTCCCGGCTCAGCCCTTCTCCCGGGCAGGCGTGCAGGCGTGCAGACCATATGGGGTGCCAGGAACAAGCAGAGCCTGGCGGATGTGGCGTGGCAGCCTGGGAACCATTTGTTTTCACCTGGTCCTCACGCTGCTAACATGTTGGAGCATCTCCACGCTTTAACCCTCTTGCTGCCAGTCGCAGACTTCGAGAAAAAGAGACAGAAGGGAGAGGGCCTCAGCGGGTCCCCGCTTTATTTACGCATTCGTTCACTCAGCAACCCGTGACCAAACCCTACTTTGCCCTCCACAGGGCCTGGCTGGGCTCAGGGGAGGCAGAGGGGAAACACACAGAAAAAGACACACAGAGAAAGTGTGCAAATCCAGCCTGATACACACGCGATGGAGGGAGGAGAAAACACTAGACATCAAGGGAGTCACCTAACCCTGTTTCGGGGTCAGGGAGCCTTGTTGGAGATGTTGCCAGCTGCATTGTGAAGGTCAGTGTGAAGGAGAAGTAGCAGCTAGCTGGGCGAGGAAGGGGGACAGAACATTCGAGGCAAAAGAAGCAGCAGATGGAAAGTCATAGAAGCTTAAGAGAGCTTCCAGGAAACTGTTCAGAATGGCAGTGGGGTGTGTGTGTGTGTATGTGTGTGTGTGTGTGTGTGTGTGTGTGTGTGTGTTTGGGTGGAGGATATGGGGATGAAGGATAAGGTAGGAACTGAGTCTAGAGAAGATGGCAAAGGCCAGGTCAGAGGACCCGGAATGCCAGGCCAAACAGCTGCTACTTTATTCTGAAGGCCGTTCACAGAGAGCAGTAGAGTCAAGTCTGTCTTTCCAAAAGATCCCCGCAGCTTCAGGGCACAGGAGGAGTGGGAAGGGGCAAGGTGGGAGGCAGGGTGAGCAGAGAAGGAGGAACTTCTGGCTCTCTCTGGTGCCCCTACCCCACCAGTGGGGACTGTGGGGCCCCTTCCTTCAGCCTCTGTCTCCACCTCAGACTGGGTGTGCCTGAGACAGGCTCACTGGTCTGCAGGGCTCAGCCCACAGCCCACCAGGCTGCAGGACTTGTCCTGATCCGGGTGGGGTAGTGGGGGAGGGGCCGGCAGCCCCGCCCCTTGGGCAGGTGGGGCTCAGGAGCAGTCTGGCCTTCACCCATGCATCTGGGGGAAGCTCTGAGGCCCCAGGTGCCCCCTCGGCTCAGCTTTTACCCACCCATCTGCTGGCTGAGAGTCAGCCTGGTAGGAACGCCTCAACATCTGGACTCAGACCACAGAAGGACCTGGGTAGTGGTATAACATATCCTAGGCGCTTACGAGTTAATCCAGGCGAAGAGTTTACAATAGTGCCTGGTATATAATAAGCTCACAGTATTATCTTCTTACTCGCGTTTCTCACGTGCGTTGTACTTTTTCTCTGATTCGAAGCTGGCTGCAGAGACCAAAACCCGTTGAATGGTGCCCTGAGCCCCAGTTCGAGCGCAAGCCGCCCGCAGCCTCCATATATTCCAACAAAGTGTTGGATGTGGAAGTGTGCCTGACGGGATTACGCCTACGACATTTCACAATCAAGACTATCGGGGGAGTGAAATGTGGATTTTGTTCGGCGAATTGTTGGGCGGATTTTCACATTGGGTGACAGCCACGAGTCACTTCTAGGTTGGAGTGGGTCACTCGTTTGTTCAATCAACAAACTCTGATCGCTTCTCTGTGGTGGAGGCGGACACGGAGGGAAGCACACCGAAATCACCACTTCTTATCAACATACAGACATGTTCCTGGATTTCCCTAGGTGGGTGATGTAAGCAAACTCCACTTCCTTGCAAGAAGAGCCAAGAGCAAAATTGTTTCTCCTCTTCCAACAATTCCATATGATGCTTCCAGGTCTGGCAAAGGCATTCCCTCTATTTAGAACCACCGAGTAGTAGCTTTCCAAGAAAATTCTAATGTAGCATTTCACTTAATCTGCAAACGACCCTGGGAGGAAGAGATGGTTATATCCCTCCCTCAGAAGAGAAAACAGAGACTCAATGATCCACACAGATTGCCAGCTACAGAATGGCAGAGACAGGATTAAAGCCCACTTCTTGGGGCACATGGGTGGCTCAGTGGGTTAAGCCTTTGCCTTCCACTCTGGTCCATTCCAGGGTCCTGGGATTGAGCCCCGTGTTGGGCTTTCTGCTCAGTGGGGAGCCTTCTCTCCCTCTGTTCTTGCCTTCCTCTCTGTCTACTTATGATCTCTGTCTATCCAATAAATAAATTAAAAAAAACCCAGAACACTTCTCTCTAGCTGTGAAGTTCACGTTCCGTTCACTGTACCATACTGAACTTTATGGACCTTTCCACTCCTAAGTACTGTGATTCTAGGCTTGGGTGGGAGGAAATGTGCCTTCCAGAAGAAAGATTCCGCTCTCTGAATCAACCTTGCTTCTGGATCGCTGGAGAGTCTCAAGAATGATCAGCATCCGATTTTCCCCCCAAATCTTTATTTTTTGTCTTTTTACCAAGGTAATGTGTGTCTATTTTTAACAATTCAAACACTATCGGAATGTTTAAAAAGTGAAAGTCACAGGTATTTCCCTCCCCCAAAATAACAGCTGTTAACAATATGGAACATATTCTCCCAGTCTCTTCCTGTGCAAATATTAATAACACACACAAATAACATAATAATTATTAGTATTACAGAAATTACCCATACCATACACCTTTTTTAAAAAAAATTTAACACCATATCAAGAACACCTTTCACTGTCAGCTCACTTAATATGCTTCATTCTTTTTAATAGATTGTTGTAAACTGTACATTCATGCCCCCCAAATTCATGGGGCAAAGCCTAATCCCCATCATGAGGTGAACCTTTGACAGGTAATTAGGTCATGATGATAGGGCTGTAATAAATGGCGTTAGTGCCCTTATAAAAGGGACTCCAGAAAGCTCCCTCATCCCTTTATGTCACTTGCCGACACAGCAAGAGGACAGTCCTCTGTGAACCGGAAAGAGGACTCTTCCAGACACATGTACCAGCTCCCTAATCTTGGACTTCTGAGCCTCCAGAACTGTAGAAAGAAATGCCTCTTGTTGCTAAGTCACTCAGTCTGTGGTATTTCTGTTACAGCAGCCCCAACAGACGAAGACATGGGTGCACGAGAATCCAAAGTATGAATGGACCACAGCTTCCCTCCCACTATCCTGTGGGTAGAGATTTGGACTGCTGCCTTTCTTCATTCACAAAATCATTGCTTGCACCTTGACCCACCCTGCCTGGCCCTGCTCACTTCAGGTACCTGGGATCATCTCAACTAAGGATTTCTGTGAATGGTTCTTCAACGTTTCTCTCCCCAGTGAAGCTCTGAGATGTTTAAGGCATCCTAAGGGATCATAACTGTGTGTTCATGAAAATATCCTTAGCGCCTAGTTCAGTGCCTTGCCCATACTAGAACCTCAGTAGTTCACTTGGTAGGAACAAGTGAAGGAATAACTTCCCGGACGGATCAATGCATTGGCTTCTGCAGGGCACACTCCTAGGGAGAAATACCAGGTCACAGGATATGCCTTTTTTTTTTTTTTAAGATTTTAAAAAATTTATTTATTTGACAGAGATCACAAGTAGGCAGAGAGGCAGGCAGAGAAAGAGAGGGGGAAGCAGGCTCCCTGCTGAGCAGAGGGTCCAATGCAGGACTGGATCTCAGGACCCTGAGACCATGACCTGAGCAGAAGACAGAGGCTTTAACCCACTTAGGCACCCAGGAGCACACCCCCCCTTTTAAAAAGATTTCTTAAGATATGCCTTTTCTTTCTTTTTTTTTTTTTTTAAGATTTTTTATTTATTTACTTGATCACAAGCAGGCAGAGAGAGGGAGAGGAGGAAGCAGGCTTCCTACCAAGCAGAGTGCCCGACGCGGGGCTCCATCCCAGGACCCCGGGATCATGACCTGAACTGAAGGCAGAGGCTCTAACCCACTGAGCCACCCAGGTGCCCCAGGATATGCCTTTCCAAAGCATGTTTATAGGCTACAAAATTTTCCCCTGGAAAAAGTGAACCAGTGTGAGGGACCGAGAGAGCTGGTTTCCCCCCACTGCAAGGAAGACACTTTTGGGGGATATAGGAGTATAGTCTATTTCACTTAGTCCCATCCAGGGAATGGGGAAGCCAGGGATGAATCTTCTCCTTGCTGTTCTTGTGAAGCTCTCACCTGTTGCCGAGAGAAGAAAGCAAATATGAACTGGCTCAGCATCCCCACAAGGGAGTCACCCCCACCCTGGACCTGAGTACCTGGTCCCCATGCCACCCTGCCTGCTGTCCCATGGCCTCCAGATGCCTGAAGCCAGCAGTTAAAGCAGCGGACATTGAAGTTCTGTGTCTGTCCTGCCAGCTTGGGTATGGCTGCCCTGTGCCCTCTCCTTGCAGGAAGAACAGGAGCAACACCTAGTCTTGCTTTAAAACCGGGGATTACAAATAAATAAATAAAACCGGGGATTACACCACAGTTGCATGGGGCTGGGAGCTCAGATAGCAAGGAGCAGCACAGCCTGGAACCAGGAATAGGCTGGATAAGGTCTCTGCTTTGTAAACTTTGTATTTTAGAAGGAGGGAGCAGACTACAGAAGAATCAGCAAATCAGTGAGCTAAATAATATCAGATGGAAACAGTCATGAACAGAATAAAACAGAGTGCTCTAAAGAGAGCAGTGGAGAGTTCCTTCTGACTAGGTGATCAGGGAAGGCCTCCTGGAGGAGGTAGCATTTGAGCTGGGGCTAGAATGAGGAGAGGGGACTAGTCCAGTGATGAAGTGGAAATACAAGGTTCTAAGAGGGCATGACTGGTGCCAAGCCGAATAAACTTGCTGCTTTGGTTGTCTGAAGGATGAAGAGAACGGGACGTGGTGGGCCAGGGTCAGGTCAGGCAGGGCCTCGTAGGCTGAGGAAAGGGGCTTGGGTTTTATATTATTTTAAAAAATATTTTATTTTTAAGGAATTTCTCTATCCAATGTGGGGCTCGAGCTCACAACTCTGAGATCAAGAGTTGTGTGCTCTACTGACTGATCCAGCCAGATGCCCCTGGATTTGATTTGATTTGATATATTTGACGGGAAGAGATCACAAGTAGGCAGAGAGGCAGAGAAAGAGAGAGGTGGAAGCAGGCTCCCCGCTGAGCAGAGAGCCCGATGCAGGGCTCGATCCCAGGACCCTGGAATCTTGGCCTGAGCTGCAGGCAGAGGCTTTAACCCACTGAGCCAGCCAGGCGCCCCTGGATTTTATTTTAAATGTGGTGGGAAGTCATGTCCTACCTTGTACGCAACTTATGATTGGACATTGACTCATTTACTCGTTCATTCATTCAGTCGGTTGGCTAGTCAGTTAACAATCCTTCTCTGAAGACCTACACAGGGAATGAGGATATCGAGATGAACAACAGTCCTAGCCCTTGCAAAACTTAGGGCCTAGTGGGCGAATACAGTGTGAACACAGATACTTACAGGCCAAAGGAATAAGCAGAGGAGTATTCAAGGTGCTGGGAGCCCAGATCAGGGAGCATTTGTTTCTGAAGTGGGAGGATCAGGGAAAATCTCCAAGAACACATGATATATTTGAGCTGAATCTTGAAACACCAAGCACCATGCTGGCACATCGAGGTGCTCAGTATATATTTATGAAACGAAAGAAGGGAAGGGAGGGAGGAAGAGAAGGAAGAAGGAAGGATGGGAATTTGCCAAGTGCTAAAGAGAGAAAGGGCAGAAGGAGCTGTGTGTGCAGACTTCTGGCAAAATAACGGGGTGAAGAAGGGATAACCACGCCTGCTTGGAGCCCCTAGGGACACCTCGGAGGTGACATGGGGACAGAGCACTTCCCACCTCCTGTTCTGGGGCTCCTACCATGTGCGTCACATAGTAGGTGCACAGTAAAGGTTGATGGGTGTGGTGGTATTTAACGCTACTTGCTAAATATTTCCATCTCTCTGCTTTCAAGGTATGTGCTAGGATTACACTTCCTTGCCAACATGTAAAATTGGGTATGGTTCTGTGACTTGTCTTGGCCATTGAAATATGAGCAGAAATGACATGAGTCACCTCTGAACAGAAGCTTTAAGAGCTAGTGAGCGATCTGTGGCGTTGGCTTTTCTCTGCCTCAGCAACCATAGAAGCCCAGAGAAGGATCCTTCCTCAGCTTGGTTCTCCGAGGGAGAACAATGTGGAGAAGAGGTCCCCAGCCACCCCGCAGCGTGCACCCAGGAGGAGCCACCGAAAATCAGGGGTGGTTGTTACCGCAGCAGAACTCTATTATCCTGACTTCTAGAATCAATAAGGGAGTGAGGCGGAGAGCTAAGGGAAGGTTTCTGAGCTTGACAGGGGCACGAGGTCCCTTCAGAAGTTAGGAGGGCGAGGAAGCTGCCAAAGGATGATTCATCCTGAAGCCCATTAAAAAAATTTCTTAAAGAATCTTGAGGCTTCGCTCCTAATTCAGCCAGTCAGAGGGAACTGGAGTCTCCCTCCAGCCGTGCTACCCTCCCCCGCAGCCTTTTGCTTCTCTTCTTTCCCAGGGACAGCATTTTGGGCCTCCCATGACCACCTCTGTGGCCTTGGTCCTCCCCTGGTCTAGACAGCGGCTTTTTAAACAAACAGAAAATATCAACAGCTATAAGTAAAGATCTAGATCCTTTACAGCCCACAGACCCGGATTCAAGCCCCAGTCCACTGGTCTCCAGCTGCACGACTTTGGCAAGTGAATCTCAGTTCACTTAAGCCTCAGTTTCTTCATCTGTAATGCGGGGCCCACAACTGTATCTACCTCTTGAGGCCGTAAAGAGGACTAGTCCAAGGAAAGAACTCAGCAAGGTGCCCAGCACACAGCAAGGGTCAACCAATGGTAGATGTGATTATTATTAGCGAAGTGGCACATCATGGGGGACAAGAGTGATATTTAATGTGTGTGCAGAGCTGAGGGGGAGGGAATGGTACATACTCCGGGCTACTTTCTAAACTTCTGAGACTCTTATAGCTTGCTTCCAACATGCCTTAAATCTCCTTGAAGGTCCCTCATTTCTCTGTGTCTTGGGGGGGGGGTGGGGGGCACAGATCAGTGAGGTAGACAGAAGGTCTGGATCAGGGACCTCTCCCTGAGCACAAGATCTTGTGTCTGTGTCACTCTGGCTATAACCTCTGGGACCAGGGAGGGGAAGCTTTGATGTGTAGCTACAAAGGTCCACCTGCCCCTCCCTGAGATGGCCAGGTCTGAGTAAGTGATGACACCCCACCCATTTTGAAGGATGTCTTTAATAAGGGGTGTGGGAGATGCTGGGTGTGTTCCCGAAAGTCCTGAAGGCTGCTTCTGGAATGACACTGGTTAATGTGAGCACAAAACAGACTTGGAGCTTTGGCCACACCCAAGTTCTTTGGCTAATTGGGGTACAATTTTCCCTTAGGCCCAAAGAGGAAGGAGCTAGCCTTGGTGTGGGCCTACCAGGTGCAGGTGCTTCCACATCCAGGATCTCTCCCTTGCAGGTCAGTCTCCCTGTCCCTGACTCTCAGTGAGGACTCAAGGCTCAGAAAGGGTCAGCCACCCGTCCCACGGCTCTAAGGACAAGAGACAGAAAGGAAGCAAGGCCAACCTGACCACAAACCAGTGACCTATTCCTGGGACCTTAGGGGGATCGTGTCTTATATGCCTCCTGGGGGATCTCCTCTGTCAAGTTCAGCCCCATCCATGCTCTTCCCAGAGAGTAAATCTGGTGACGTCACCTTCTCACCTCTCACCTTCAGTCTTCTTAGAACCTTGCCATGGGCCCCTTGGCCAAAAACTCAAAGCTTCCTTAGGATGGTGGCTCCCTCCACCCATCAGTGGCCGGTGCCCACCCTCAAATGGCCTCCTGCAGCCCCCAGCAGATGCCCGGTCCTTCTGATGGATGCACCACTCCTCTGCGGGGGCCCCTATGTCTTTGCCCATGCTTTTCCCTCTACCTGCGGGACATCCCTCCACTTAAATCTCTGCCTTTTCTCTCCTGGTGAAGCTCTCGCATCACCTGGTTGGGGGAGCCATCCTCGGGGCCTTCCCCCGGTCCCCCCTACCACAGCTCTGTCATTGTCTGTTAGGGCTCTTTCTCCCCCATGGGGCCATAAAGTCTTTCAAGACCAAAGTATTTATATGTCTCAAACTCTGGTACTGGAGCTCATAGATTTTTTTAAGCAGATATTAATCTTTGCATATGCGATTTTTCCCTCCACAAAGGCTTGAGGGCTATGGTGAGGACACATTCACCCAGGGCATGGTATCTACCATTCATTAAGTCCCTGCTATGACCTAGGTGCCGTGCCAAGCACTTTCTGTAGAATCTCTCATTGGCTTCACACAACTTATGAGGAAGAGCCTTCTATCATACCCATTTTACCCATGAGAAGACTAAGTCCCAGAGAACTTGAGCATCTTGCCTAAGGTCTCTCCAGCTGCTTAGTGGCAAATACCTGATTGTTAACTAAGCCTGAAGGTATTCCTTTCAAGATTGATTCAGTCATTCAAAATTCACTGAGGGTCTACTCTGAGCCAAGGGTTGTTTGAAGCACTAGGGACACAACAATGAACACTAGAGAAGTCCTGTGTGACTGTGAGTGTGTGTATGAGTGTGGGAGCATGTGAGTGTATATGTGTGTGAGAATGAGTATATGTGTATGGGTATCTAGGAAAACATATGTGTGGTGCAGCCTGCAGATGATGCCTAAGGTGAGAATCAGGGAGGGCTTCCTGGAAGAACATGTGTAAGCTGAGACCTAGGAATAAGTAGCAATTTGATCAGCAAAGATGGGACGTAGGGTCATCTCTGGGAGGGGAGAAGCAGAGGCGAAGGCCTGCAGAGAGAAAGAGCACAGTGGCTTGGGGGATGGGGGAGGAGAGAGGGCAGAGGCTGCTGAGACATGAGGCAGCAGAAGGAGGCAGGAGTCTGAGCATGGAGGGCCATCCCAAGAAAAGTCACCTTCGTAGACTTTTAATGACTTAATCAGTTCAGTGCCCTACAGAGCTGGGCAGAGGATTTCCGTAGGTTCAATGCCAAGAGGATTTCCTGTACTGCCAGCCCTGCAGCATGTTCCTTTACTGGAGAGGGGAGATGCAGAGGGGGGATGCAGAGCCTGGGAGGGAGGCAGCCCCCACTCTCAGAAAGCTCCAGAGTGGAGGGGAGTGTCTGTTGGGTCCTAGGCCAGAAGGCAGAAGTTGGGTTTGGACCTTGGGAGCTGACCAGCTGTGTGGGCCTAGGCAAGCTGCTTTACCTCTCTGAGCCAAAAGTTATTCTGTGTGAAATAGACAAATCCCCATGTACGTGCCCTAGAAATCCTTGCCCCGTTATTTCCTCCTGGAGAAAGGAGCTTATTTTGCCCCAGAGGGTCGGCTCAGGATAGAATAAAACATTTATCGGACATGCTCTGATTCCTTGCAACCCCCAGCAGGCACTAATGCACAGGGAGGAGAAGCTATCCTAGGGACTTTCAAAGATGAAAGGGTGTCCTCCAGAGGGATGGGCTCCCTCCTGGCCTTTCAGACTCTCTTTGCCAGCCACTGGGCTGCCTCTCCACCCTGCCAAGAGGTCAAGGCTGCCAAGGGCTTCGGCATTTTCACTCTGGCTCTACCCCAAAAGGAGTCTGACAAGGGGTACTCTGCCTCTTTAGTCGGCGCTGCGTGGGGCAAGCGAGCACAGGGGTGAGGAGTGCAGGGGTGGGGGGGGGGGTCCTTCTTAGCTGTAAGGCCTGTGGTGTGTCTCTGTGAGACTCAGTTTCCTCATGGAGAAGATGGGAGAAATAATTACCGCTGGGATGGTTGCAAAGGACTAAGTAGACGGTGGATAGAATGCAGTTGGCATGGCGCCTAGCACACGGTGAGCGCTCAGTGAAGACCATGAAGTGCAGAGTTCTTGTTTCTCGTCTTTGCCTTTTTGTCTGGGAAGACTCCTGATTAGAGTCTTCTAATCAGGGAGGGAGGGCGTCTGGCTGGCTCCGTGGGAAGAGCGTGCAACTCTCCATCTCGAGGTTGTGACTTAAGCCCCGCGATGGGTGTAGAGATGACTTAAAAATAAAATCTGAGGGGTGCCTGAGTGGCTCAGTTGTTAAGCATCTGCCTTCAGCTCAGGTCATGATCCTGCGTCCTGATCCCGCGTCCTGGGATCAAGCCCCACATCAAGCTCCTGGCTCAGCAGGGAGCCTGCTCCTCCCTCTCCCACTCCCCACTTGTATTCCCTCTCTAGCTGCCTCTCCTTCTCTGTCAAATAAAATTTAAAAAAATAAAAAATAAAATAAAATAAAATCTGAAAGGGGCGTCTGGGTGATGCAGTCAGTTGAGCGTCTGACCCTTGGTTTCAGCTTGGGTCGTGATCTCAGGGTTATGAGATCAAGCCCCACTTCGGACTCAGTGCTGAGCTCAGAGGTAGAGTCTGCTGAAGTTTCTCTCTCTTTCTCCGTCTGCACCCCGCCCCCCCCCACCTCAAGCTCTCTCTCTTTCCAATAAATAAATAAATAAAATCTTCAAAAAAAAAAAAAAAGAAATAGGGACAACATCAGCTTTGGTTTTTTATATGGTGGCAAAACAGGCATAATGTAAAATATATCATTTTAACCACTTAAAGTGTACAGTTCAGCGACATCAAGCACATTTATACGGTTGTGCAACCCTCACCACCATCCATGTTCACTTTTTCATCTTCCTCATCTTGAACTCTGTCCACGTGAGGCAGTAACTCCCCATTCCCCAGCCCCCAACCCCTGGTGACCACCATTCAGTTTCTCATCTCTAGGAGCTGGCCCATTTGAGGGACCTTACATGAGTGCAGTCGTACAGTATTTGTCCCTTGTGTGATGGCGCAGTGTCCTGGAGGGTCATCAATGTTGTGGCAGATGTCAGAAGCCCCCTCCTTTTCAAGACTGAGTACTGTTTCACTGTGTGTACAGACCACATTGTGTTTATCCTTTTACCTATCAATGGACACATGAGTTGCTTTTACCTTTTGGGTATTGTCAATGATGCTGCTATGCGCATGGGCGTACAGACATCTGTTTGAGCCTCAGCTTTCCATTCCTTTGGGTGTACACCCAGGAGTGGAACTGCTGGATCGTATGGTAATTCTGTTTCATTTTTATGTTGTGTATTTTCAAGTCACCATTTCTTCTGCTTGAACAGGGACCCCATGGCCAAACGGGAGCTCCTTTTTACCCTCTCCATGTAGTCACAGAGTGAATACAGACTCTGCCCAGCACCAGGCTTTGGCACCCAACCCAAGGTTCCTCTGGGCCATGCTGACCTCCACAGTGACAGTATAGTTGGAGTGTTCCTGGCCCCCCACTGGCCCCCCGCATCCAGCCATCCCTTGTTGGGTAACTCCTGCTCTTGCTCTTGCTGCAGAGAGGAATTTAGGGGCCACCTCCTGGTTTCATGGAAATCCCTAGATGAAGCTGAACCATAGCCACCAGGGACCACCACCAACCAGGAGGATAACCTCTTCCTGCTGACAGCCCAAGAGACTCCATTCCCAAGGCCCCATTATCTTCCCAGCCCCACTGACCCTCCAGAGTTTGCACTCAAGAAGCTTAGTGTCTTAGTTATAATCATGGGCTTTGGGAGCAGACAATTTGGGCTGGACACATAGTGCTGGCAGCTGCTGGTTGTGTGACTTTGAGAAAGTCACTCTCCCTTGGAGACTCAGTTTCCTCTTCTCTAAAAGGAGAGGGTCGCAGACTCTGTTAATATGGAAGTTGAGCTAATGCATGGAAATTCCTGAGCCCTCTGCCTGGTACCATAAATGGAACCTTCATGAAGGTTCCAAGGTCAGGCATCAGACTGAAGGAGGAGGAGCTTCCAGATGGAGGGGGGCTGGGACAGTGAGACACGTTTGAGCAGGGTCCTTGGGGTCCCAGCTGAGGATACTTGGGAGCAGATTCTTCCCCCACCCCACCCCTCATTGTAGGAGGATTTCTTCTGCCCTTGGCCTAAGTGTAGACAAGTTTCTCAGAGTCAGGGACTCTGCACCTCCATCCCTTCTTGTTCCCACATGCTACTCTGGGTGTCTAAGTCACAGTCAGCTGCATCGTGGTCAGGGAGGGGAGGGGGACACTGCACTGCCTCCCTTCCACTTATCCCTGCTCCAACCTGAAGCTTTCCAGTTTCCATGATGATACACAGGATGATTCCAGAACTTCCTATTCTTGCCTCCCATTGTCCTTAGAGTCCACCACTCCTCACCCCTGCATTCAAACCCCCTCCTATGCTACTTCATATAAGCAGGAACGCTCCACTTGAAGTTAAAGAGCCCCCTAAGGTCCCCCTCCCACATCACTGTCCTCTCCGCTGCACTTGAGCTGCTGTTGGCCACATTTCCCTGCTGAGCTGACGCTGTTGGTGTGTTCTGGAACCAGGGACAGGAGTTTATAGTCTCCCCTGCCTCCTATCATCTTGTAAACCCCATCCTGCTGAAATCATTTTGGATGCTTGTTAAGCTGAACGTGCTTATGGGATTCCTCCACTGAACAATAAGCTCTAGGAGGACAGGTACCTGTCTGTGTCTATCTGATCTTCCATTGTTCCGTCAGAGCCTAGTTCAGTTCCTGGCACAGAAGGCCCCCCCTTCACACCTGAAAAAAAAAAAAAGTTTTATCATTCAACACAGTCTCTTGTTCTTCCTTCCATGAACCATCTGCCAGTGGGACAAGTGGGCTGTCCAGTGTTTGGCATTGTCACATGTGACTTGCATGGACAGAACAGGAACTAGTATAGAGGAGCTAGGGTACTCCACTAGAGGTCTTTTCCCATGAAACAGAGATCTGTTGAAACCCTTTCATTATGGGTAGTCAACTTCCCAATCATCTTTGAATCCATCATACACTTCTCTGTCCTGTTTGTGAGACCATCAGAGGCTGGCCTCACTCTGTCCATCATACCCCTCCAGATCTACCCATCCACTGACCCTAACGAAAAAAGAAATCAGGCTGATCTGGCATGACTCGTTCTTAGGGAATCAGTCCTTAGAATCACTGTTTTCTCTTTTAGGTGCTCTCACAAGCCCCAAGGTTTCTGGAATACTGCTCAGACTGACATTAAACTCACCATAAACTCAACACAATCTCTTGGCTTCCAGATTTTGAAAATGCAAACCACCCTTGTCCATTTCTTAGGTTCCTTCAAGGATGCTTAGGATATCTTTCAAGGATAGTGAGGATTCCCTGGGAAACCAGGACAGTGGCTTGGCAATCCTGTGTGCAAATTCTCCTGTTGCCTTGGAATGAACTCCTCCTAGCAGGGAGATTTTAACTTCTGTGCCCACCCCGCAACCCCAGACCCTCTCCCCACTGCCTCATCTTTCCTGGCCTCCTGTTTCCACTCAGCGATATTGAGTTAGGTCTTTCTGGGTTTGGTGATCATTTTTCCTTGCTGGTTGTAGTGGGTTGTAGTGTAGCTGATGACCTCCAAAAAGGTACGTCCATTTCCTGGAACCTACAAATGTGAATGTGTTTTTAAAAGGGCGTCTTTGGAATCATAATTATCTTAGGGGTTTTGGGATGAGATCATCCTGTATTACAATGAATCTTGAATCAATGACAGGTGTCCTTCTAGGAGACAGAAGAGAGAAGCAGAGATGGGAAATATGCAGTGACCAACCAAGGAACATCTGGAGCCAGCCAGAGCTGGAAGAGGAAAAGAATTCTCCCCTACAGCCTTCAGAGGGAGTACCACCCTGCTGACACCTGAATTTCAGACTTCCAGGCTCCAGAACCATGAGAGAATCCATCCTTGTTGTTTTAAGTCACCAGTTCATCCTGATCTGTTACAGCAGCAGTAAGAAACTAACGCGCCGGTGGAGACCAAAACCCCTGGCTTTGCCTGCTCTTCCTCACGAGTCCTCTTTGGGATGACTACACTAGCCTCCCCTCTAGCCTTTTTGCCTCCACGTTCAAACCCTTCAGTCCCTCAGCTTGATGTTACTAAAATACACAGTCTCGTGTCGCATTTCTGTTTAAAGCCTATCAGCTAGAATGATCGGTTCCAAGTGACAGAAAACCCAACCCAAACTGGCTTACACAAAAAGGAATTTATTGGCTCATGAAACCAGAGACCAGGGGCTAGCGCTAGCTTCATCTCTGCTGGATTTGAGGGCCAAACAATGTCACTGGAACTCGTTTTGCTGTGCCCTGCCGCCTTCTGCTCTGTTGGCTTTGGTGTCAAGCTCTGCGTGGCGAAGAGATGGTGGCAGCAGCCCCAGTCCCTGCATCCAGTTAGATCAGAGACCAGCGGAAAGATTCAAAGACCTCCCCCAGGTCCTCAAGCCAGAGCCCTGGGGCGGTGTCCATTGGGCTTGATTGTCCATCCCTCAACCAATCACTGTGGCCACACGAATGGAATGTGCTGATTGGCTGAGGTCTAGGTCACATGCCTGCTCCACAGGCATCCTGATGGAGTTGCCTCTCCTTGAGCCGGGTGCACTGGAAAGGAAGAACAGGGGGAAAGGCAGGGATACAATCCCAAAAGAAAAATTCCACTCCAAGGATAGCAAATGCACGTTGAGGAGCTAAAACCAGAGAAATGAACAGGAAATGTCCATGCAGGGGGCTCTTCAGTGGTTCCTGCTAAGACGCATCAAGATCGGGATCCCTGGTCTGCAGCCCAACCTCAGTTCCAAGCCACTTGACGTCGCCTTGCCCTTATGCTCCTGTTCACGTGGTCCCCTATACGCAGAAACTCTCTCCCCCCTTCTTCACACTCTTCTTCTGACCAATGCCTACTCCTCCTTCAGGACTGCTCGACTGGAGCCTTTACCATTACTTGGGACCCCCAAAGCATCCTGAAGTCCATCTAGACTGACCCTTACCCCACTGAAGTGAACTTGACTGCTAATGAATGTATCTCTTCTTCTGAACTCTGTCCTCCACGAGAGCAGAGATTTGTTTTAATTTTATTTAACACACACACGAAGCCCTTTCCAAGGGCCAACCACCATTCTAAGCTTTTTACAGACGTTAATGCACTTCATCCTCATACTAAACCCACGAAGGAGGCTCGATTATTAAGCTTACTTTAAAGATGAAGAAATTCAGGTAGGAAGATCATATGTGATTCATCTCTACTTCCTGGGCCCAGCTCAGGGCTAGGAACACCATAGGTATTCAGAAAATATCTTTCAGGTTGTCTGTCGTGGCCCACATTCTAGGTCTTCCCAGCCTGGAAAGGGGCATTGCTGGCCCTGTGTCCACTGTCCAGGCTGGCAACCCAATGGCTGTCACTGAAGCCTGTGACCGTGACCCACTCAGGAAGATCTGGGTCTGGGCCCAGGAAATCCCTGCAATTAGAAGATGAGCCCAGGAGAAACCCAGGGGGAAGGTCTTCTATGGAAGACGCCTCTGTGTTCCAAGAGCCCAGTCCAGGTGTCCCACCCTGAGGGTCACTTACCTCAACAGACTCCTGAGGATGACTTTTGTCTCTAGAATCCTAACCTGAAACCTCCTGAGCTTCTACTGGCTCGAAATGAAAATGTATCAAAGTTTTGCCCTCACAGGAGAGATTCTTTAATTAAGACCAGCAAGCATAAAATCTTAAAATAAAATAAAAAAGACCAGCAAACCTCTACCTCTGCAGACCAACCTGGTTCTGTCTTTTGGGTCTCCCCGTCCCCGTTCTCTGTGTCTCCTCCACCACTCTGTCCCACCTGCCTCTTCCTCGCAAGCTGTCTATCCTGTATGACCATCCAGTCCTCTCCCTGTTCTTGCTCCTTTTCCTTTGTCTCCTGCCCTGGTCTCTTTCTGCCTGGTTATGTCTCTTTTCCCTTGTCTCTTTTGCTGGAATCTTCTCTGCTCTGTCTCCCCACCCCATCCCCAGTGCGTGTCTGGGCTTTGTGTGTCTCCGGGATATCTGCCTGGTCCCCCCCCCCCCAACCTCTCTCTCTCTCCCCATCCTTGGCTACATGGGATGTCCAGAAACAGGCCTGGGACTTCTGGCTTTCTCATCAGAGTAAGAGAACCCCTCTGTAGCCGGGCAGCCACAGGGTCCCTTGCTCAGGAGCCTCTTCCCTGTGGTCTCTGTGCCTCTACGCCCCTCTGCCCAACCCAAGAGGCAGGAACCCTCCGGGCCACATGGGCAGGGTGGCCGTCTGCTGCCCTGAGGACCCAGGTCGCAGCGGCTTCCCTTAATGAGCGCGCCTTCAGTGACACATTCATTATTCCTGTTTGGTCGCTTCGAGTCAAAACTGATTAGTTACACTTACTGCCGCAAAGATGTAATGATTTTATTGTTTATCTTCAATTTATTTTGATTAACATCTCCGTTCTTTTCATTGCAAGAGCAATTAGGTGCAATCTAACAGCGACTACTTTAATTTTGTTGAAATTAAGATGAATAAGTGACGGCTTATGGTGCTTTGTTTAACAAATAAATCATAGTTAAGAGGAGTGTATTAGTAATAAATGAAAAAAGACAGCTTAATTAAAATGCATGGAGGCAGCCTCTTGATGTACATCCAAAACCCAACTCTGAATTCCAAAAATCAGAGGGAGCTGAGGGTTAGAAAGACCTTCGCCACCATTGGAAATGGTGATTACAAGATGACAGACTCTGTGGTCCGATTTTGAAGCTGCTGTGCAGAGAAGAGGAAGGTGTATATTATGAGCCTCGGGAGACAGTCACACCTTGTCAGCAGATGCCACCAGGAACCCAGGTAGAAACCAGACCTGGGAGCAGGAAGAGAGGCCTTACCCTTCCAGCAAGAACCCACTTGCATTCTCCCTGGGAACCCACTTAAGGCAGGGGGCACTTCCCTCCCCCACCCCAACGAGGTTGCCTTGGGAGGTGGGGGGGAGCCTGGTGCCAAGCCAGGCACCCCAGGGCAAGTCTCTCAGTGTGATCTCCTCCCCCCTGGGCTGAGAGGGACTTCCCCATCTCTTGATTTGGAAACAAAGTGCAAAAAGTCAGCTCTGGAAAGTTTCCCGTGTGAAGTTTAAAAGCGCTTGTGCTGAGGAGGCTGGCTTTGAAGCAGCTTGCCGGGGCCCCTCGGCAGGCTCCTGCGAGTCAGAGGGCCGGCCTTGCCTCAGATCCGCTGCGCCAGCCTCTGCAGGGCTGGGAAATGGGAATTGTTTTTAAGCGGAAAAATTACTCGTGGAGCTCACTCCTTTGCCACCGCTCTTCTTTTGTTCTCAGTTGTCTATTTCCTCCCCTTTTCCCTCCTCTTTTGCTCCTTCTTTAGTGAAGAAGAGCAGACAGACCCGGGTTCAAATGCATACGCAGTCTCTTCCTAGCTGTGTGACCTCAGGCCAGCGACTTAACCTCTCTGGGCCCCAGCACTTACTCAGAAAAGCCCGGGCAGTAGTGTTGATGAGGCATGGGTGTTGTGAAGGTTAGCCAAGGTAACTGCACAAAAGCGCCCAGTCCCTGCCTGGCCCAGAGAAGGAGCTCAGGAAGCATTATCTCTCTCTGTCTACAGAACAGCCCATCTCCTTCTGTCTGCATTGCTACTAACTAGACCTTCACGGCCAAGTCTCCACATCCTCACTGGGCTCACTTAACTCCAGCTTGTCCTCCATCCTTCTGCATTCCAGCTTCACTTTTCTTTTTCACCCTCTCAGCCCATGTCACCGAATACCCACCGGAGCCCCCCTTTAGACGATGCCAGGTCTGAGTAATCCAGGGATGGGCCTGCCCTCGAGAACCTCCAATCCCACACCCCGAGTCCCCGTGGGACTCCTTCCTAATGGTCACCCCAGGCCTGTGTGTTCCAAAGCGTCCTCCTGACAAAATGAGCACCTTCTGTGACAACAGGGGCAACGCCCAGCACAAAGTTTGCCTGGCCCACATCAAGCACTCGATGGCTATTGATTGTTCAATCACACACCCAATGCTGGTCTGTGGGCCACCTCCCGTGGGGCTGACAGCAAGGGCCCAGAGAGGTTAAGCCTTGGTGTGTGCTCTCAGTTCAGGCAGGGATACAGATACCAAAGCAGGCAATGGCACGGTGGAGTGGATGGTGTGGGGACAGAGCAGAGGAGAGGACAAGAGGTGATAACCCCCCCAAGAAGGACCAAAGGCAAAGGACTTATATGAGAACTGAATCTGGCTTCAGTTTTCCTTCTACTTCTGCAAAGGAGAAATCAGGATCCATGGGGTTTCCATGTACTGAGATCCAGACTTCTCCTCAGTCTACAAGCCCCTCATCCACCATGCCTGGCTCTGCCCACCCTTCCAGTCTCAACCCCCTCCTTCTTCCTGGTCCTGCCACACTGGTCTTCTTACTGGCCAGGCTCCCTGCTGCCTCCCAGCCCTGGCACATGTTGGCCACCCGGCCAAGAAGTCTCCCTTTAGCAGCTCCTTCCCACTTCCTGTCAACCCAGCCCTGACTTCAGGTCTCAGCTTCTATGTCACCTTGAGAAAACCCTTCCTGAACCCCCAGCCTGGGCCAGTTTCCCCGGATCTTAGGTCTCACTGCACTCACCATTCTCCCATGGCACTTGTACAACTGTCATGAAATAATTATGGAATTGCTGTTCACAGTCTGTCTCCCCAGCTAGACTGCAAATTGCATGGAGGCAGAGACCACGCCTGCCTTATGAATCGCTGTATCCTCATGCCAAGCAAAACCACTTAATAAGTATTTGTTGAATAAAAGCTGAACAGGATGCATAACCTTCTATAGGCTGGACACTTTAGACATACCCGAATAATCTTCAAAAAATCCTAAAAAGGAGGTGATTATTGTTCTTATTTACAGAAGAGGACACTGAAGCTTAGATAGGTGTGACTGGCCCAAGGCCATGCACTAGGTAAGTGGTCCTGACCCCTCATCTGTCTGACTGAAACCACACTCCACCCAGGAAGCATCTTTGAAGCATAAAAGCCGTGTGTGTGTGTGTGTGTGTGTGTGTGTGTGTGTGTGTAGGAGGAGGAATAGGCTTTTTCCTGCTTGGATCTAAGGACAGGGGAGAACGCTCCCCCCCTCTGCTTGGTGTCAGTGAGGGAGGTACAGCAGATTCCTGAGATGTGGGATCCAGCTCTGGGGAGGTCCAGGGAGGTGGCACAGACACTTCTTAGGAAGGGCTTTGGGGACCCCAGAGAGCTCTTGGCTTTCCCCACTGAACTGGCTTTCTGGTACTTTTCTTGGCCCCCAAGGCTGTCGACAAGGGTTTTACGGGGCACGCTGGTGCCCAGGGAGCCCTAGTTCCAGGCAGCTACCACAGTGGCTGCTGCCTTCAGGTAAGTATGAACTCCAAGAGGGGAAACCCGGAGTCACTGAACACCCTCCTGCGTGGCCCCCACCAGTGCCCCTCCCAGCCTCACCACCAAGAGCTGCTCAACGCCTTTTAGGGATAAGGGAACTGCCGCTGGAGGAAGTGACTTGTCCGAGGTCTCCGCGGAGAAATTACTTAAGCTCCATCCCTGGGCTGCCCTTCCAAGAAGGGATAGAGGGAGGGACAGCGAGTCCTCCCAAGCAAAGGGAGAAAGGGGTGGAGAGTGAGGGCAGTGAGAAAGAAATGAGAGAGGGAGAAGATGGTGAGAGCGACCGAAGAGAGAGGGGTAAGCAAGCCAGTCAGCACCAGGATCCAAAGAGAAAAAGAGAGGCGCAGTGAGCAAGAGAGCGGGGGACCCAGGGAGAGCCCAGGAGAGGAGCGCAGAGAAACGCGGCAGAGACCGGGAGATGAAGAGAGACAGAGGGAGGCCGGCAGAGACCGACAGATTCAACAGCCAGAGCTAGTGACAGTGACCGGGGCGTGGGGGGCGAAGAGCGCGCGGAGCGGGCCCGGGACGGCGGCGGGCGGGGGCGGGGGAGGCCCGGGAGGTTGAGCCGAGCGGCCGCCTCCTCCGGGCGCCGCCGCCCCCCTCCGCCGCCCCCGCCCTGGGCCGCAAGCGCCCGCAGCCTGATGACCGCAGCCCAGCCGGAGACGCGCGGCCCGCGCCGACTCGAGGCGGCCGGCAGCTGGCGGCGCGGGGCGGGCCGGGGAGCCGCGAGCGCCGCAGAGAAGGTGTCAGTGCCCCCGGCTCGGCGGGCCCTGATTGATTTGTCAGCCGAGGCGACAAAACAGACCCTCTGATCCGCGCTTCGGGTCCTAGGCTGCCCGGGCGCCGGGCCTCCCTCCCGGCGCCTCGGCCGGCTCCCCGGGCCGGTCCCGCGGGCTGGAGAGCCCCGCCGGCCCGAGGAGGGAGCCCCCCGCCCCCTCGGCCCGGGCCCCGGAGTCCCTCCCCGACCCACCCCACTCCCCCCGCCCCCATCTCGCACCTCCTCCGGCTGGGCCGGGCACGTCCCCAGGCCCCGGGGCTGCCAACTGCCCCCTCGCCCCCCCTGGGCACCGTGCCAACACCCCCAGCCCTCACCCTGCCGCTCCCCCCCAGCCCGGCGCTCCCGCCCCCCGCCCCCCGGCCCCGGCCCGGGGCCGCCCGCAGAGCCGGCCACACCCGCTGCGGAGGACTCGGAAAGGTAAGGAGGCGCCGAGGCTCTCCCGCCAGGGGCCTGAGGGCTGCGCTGGGGGCACGCGCAGGGGTCCGCCGGGCACCCGCGGACTCGGACCGGGAACCGCCGCTGCCACCGAGCGGGGGACGCGAGAGAGCCCCGCCGGGGCCGGGAGGGCTCGGGGCGAGTTAGAATTGCATAGGGAGGACCTGGTGGGAAGGGGGTGAGGTAGTTACCCGTCTGCCGGTCCTGGGACCAGGGGGTCTTGCTCTCAGGGACAGAGATCTCCGTCCCTGTCGTTCATCTTCTAAGCAAGTCCCTTCCTCTCTCGCCTTCAACTCCGAGTCTCTAGAAATTTATGGGACCATTTTCCTGTGTCTCTTTTGAGGACTCAACTCTCTGCCTCTCTCTAGGGTAGAAAGAGCTTTCTCATTTCTTGCCCATTCAATTAAGCGTATTCTCTCCCTGCTTTAATTTGGAAGGATTTTCTTCCTCTTTCTCCCTCCCCAGCTTAGAAGGAAGTTCTCTCTCCTAACGATTTACAACCATCTTGTCTCACTCTCCCATTTTGGAGGCTAAACCCCCTTCTCTGTCACCTCTTTACCCCCACTTAATTCTGAGTGTGCAGACTCAATCTAAGGTTTCAAGGAGGGGGTGGACCTTGTGTTTTTTCTGGCGCAGGGGCCAGTAATGGGCACTCATCACCCAAAGCAGCAAAGCAGGGTACCAGCAATCCATGTTAGCCTCCAGGCAAAGGGCAGCTTCCCAGGTGGACGGGGCATTTCTTTCCAGGGGCAAGGAGAGAAGACTTTACCCCGGAATAAAGAATTGAGGGCAAGGAGACTGTCCCAGCCCTTTGGAGGGCTGAAGAATCCCAGCTTCTGGGCTGAGGGGCCACATCGAGCCTCCCTCCCCCATCCCTTTAACTTTAAAATAGTTTAATGAACAAGGAGAGAGAGAAATCATTTTTTTTTTTTTTTTCTGCGTGGTGAGCAGTCTACAAAGAGAATGGGGAAAGGAGAGAGAGAGAGCTTTAACTCTGATCCCCGCAATTAGTTCCCTGGGATTGGGAAGGGGGGGCAACCGGGGAGCCTCAGTTCTTCAGATACAAAAGCATTTAGATCGCTTTAGACCGGTTAATCCTGAGTCTGGCTCGGGTCTCTTTTGTTTCCCAACTCCATTGTGGGTTTTGTGCAGTTTCTCTCTGTTCGCGTGATTGACTAGCCAATGGATGGTAATTATCCAAATGTCCCCTCTGTCCTTTGACTGACTTCTCCGTATTATGGGCAACTGTCATGCATTCTGTCATTCCATATCATATTACACGTATTATCATATGAAGTCTCCCCCCCATATAAAGGAGGGAGCCTCAGCCCAGATGCTGCTGCTTTTAGAAGGAAGGGCCCTGAGAAATTGGTCCTGGGCACGGGTTCGGAATACAGAGCAGGGGACTCCCGAAATGGGAGGTTCTGCAGGTAATTTGTTGTACTGGTTGGGGGAGGGTGAGGGTGATCTGTGGGGTTTGGGGTTAGAATGATTGTGCTGGGGGCTTGGAGCAGGCTTACCAGCTGGTATTCCTTGGCTGGACCCTTGGAGCAGTTTGGATAGATCCGGCATACCTTATGGAGAAACTTAGAACCAGGCTTCTGACTCTTGAATATCAGAAAAGTCTGCAAAGTCAGGTCTTTTGGGGGGTACTGGAGCATAGTGGCACACGCTCGGGACAGCCTTTGAGGTCCCAATATATACTTCCTCTATTTGTGGCCCTTCGTAGGACAGCCCCTTTGGACTTTTGTCCCTGTTTGCTGCCAAGCAGACTGAGGACAGAGGAGCCAGCCATATCAATCCCAAACCCTGACAAGATGATCCTAAAGCTCTGAGAAGGGGCAAGCTTTTCCAAGGATGCTTTTTGCACAGATAAACTCAGTGCCCCTTGGTGCAATTGTGCGTGCCATCACTTAAGAGGGAGGCAGAATTTATAACAAGGAGGCTTTGCAGACGGAGACTCTGGGGTCCTCTGAATCTGTGGGCAGGACTAGCCTTTCTTCTGCTAAAATGGGAAAAAAGTGTTTTATTATTGCAATGGATATGAAGTGCTGCCCAGATGTACAGCCTTGCAGTTAATTACCTTGTTCTTCATCAAATATATGAGCAATAAATTCTCCAGAAGGGAGGTGTGTGTGTGTGTGTGTGTGTGTGTGTGTGTAAATGGATGGATAGATGAATGCAGAAGAGAGAGAAGCTCACACTCTTTTCAAGACCACAGAAAAAGGCAGGCTATTTTATAGGAAGCTTGATACACTGCTGCAAGATGCTTTGAATTTTTTGATGATCAAATATACATGATCAAGCTGTGCATGTTAGGGTGTGAGGTGCACTGACGGTCAATGGCTATTGATCAGGCTGTTAAGTATTTCTGCTCAGTTTTATAAATATAGATGGATCCCAGATGATTTAAAGAATTGGATAGTTAAGAAATTGGCATTCTACATTTCTTTGGAGAACCAGAAATAGCTAGTCGGTTACAAAAATCACAGACCATTTTTACCATCCCCCCCATACCTTGGAAAATGTGAACTTCATCTGCAAGGCTTTTTGCAAATAGAGTAAAAAAAATCAAAGTGTTTTGTTTGGGGGTCTGCCCCAAACAGTCACTTTATCTGAGCTTTATTCAGACTGGGATTTTACTTCCCTCCTTGTCTCTGTCTCTGTTTCTGTTTGTCTGTCTCACTATCACACACACACACACACACACACACACACACACTCATAACCACAATTTTGTCCCAGACTGACATTCTACTAAAGTGATGGGGAGAATGTCATAATGTCATTTCTGGGAGTGGAGTCTAAGGTCCTTGAAACCCTTCTGGTTAGGAATAGGGTGAACTGGCCACAAAGATTTTCCCAATTAACTAATTTCTCGCTAATCTAAGGATCTATTTAGAAAGGTGTGGAGGGAGTGGGGGGGTGGATGGAGATTTAAAGATAACCTCTAATTGGTCTGGAAAAATTCATTCGACACCTAGAAAACCTCTTTTTCTTTCATTCCCCTCCTTCTCCTCTCCTACTGTTTTTCACATCTCTTTCTCTCAAATTAAAAGTGGAAATTAAAAGTGGACTTTGGAAGAAAGGGGTAATAAGAAATAGTTGGAAAGTGGGGAGGAGAGAAAAAGCAAACTTTTAATTTTTTTTTTAATGGAGTTGCTTGGCAATCTTATTTGTAATCATCCAATTAGCTATTTTATAGAAGGATCATGTTCAAGAAAATCAGCCTTCACCCAGATCGGTGAAACTTAAGCATACAATTTATAGTTATGTTTTGGTTTCACATCTTAAAAAGAACAGAGTGTAGATTTTAGATTTTTCTATCTGCAGAAAAATCTTTTCTAGCTAAGAGCCCCTCACTGGGAGAGCTCAGGCATTCCTATTGATAAATCCTCTCTAGAAATAGAACTGAAATTGGCATCCCTCAAAAAAAAGTTGATCCACCAAGAAATGGATGAATCAGTCCTGATTGGGTGGACGTGCCCTTTCACCTCATTGTGTCTGACCTATCACTTAATTAATCTCTCCCAGATGCAGAGCTGTTGACAATACCAAAGATAAGCAGTATTTTGAACAAAGCAGGAAGCTTTTTAAAGAACAAGACACAGTGAGGTTTGAGGCTCTTAAAAACGTGTAAATCATCAGAATCTAGATGGAGAGTTTGTTATAACATAGCTGGAGCCGAGGTGGTCCTCTCTTTGCTAGAAACTTTCTGTGCTTTTCTTTAACCAGTGATATCTACCTACATTCATTTTCTGCCTCTCCTCTCTCTGATGGTCCCCTTTCTTCTGCCACTCCCTCTCTCTGGATTCAAACTATCCATGGCTAGTTTACTGAAAATTGTCTTCTGCTTTCCAGCCTTGTCTCTGGCTCTTCAGATCCTTTTTATAGCATAAGGACAATCGAGGTGGTCAGCTTCGAAGGCTTTGGGTGACAAAATATTGACTGCGCTTGCTAGTACCTTCTGAAGGAAGACATTTGTACTGGAGGCACCTTGGTGACTTACAGGGAATAGTTCATTAATTAAAAGACTTGCTAATTGCTACTTGAATTACTGTACAGAGAGAATGAAATGAGTTTGTAAAAGATAACAATTTGGGGAATAAATGTGTGAAGGGTTTTGAGGGTTTTTTTTTGGGAGGCACTTTAAACATTTTTATAAACAGGTCCTAGAAAATGTGTTGCTTTTACTCATGCCTCTATCATCAACTATTCAATTGAGCTTCAATTAATGATAATATATGGTCCGGGATCCTTAGCTGGGTTGACTGATGGAAGAGCTTTGTTGAATTTGGTGCAGGTGGCACTGTTTAATAAGCACAGGAAAGAGTGAATAATGTAGTGCTTGCAAAGAGAAATAAATGCAAAATAGATTGCTCTAATTATGGCAGCCCCCAGAAATGGAGATGCAAGCTGAAATGGCCAACTAGCTGGGAAATTCCAAAGACAGCTGATTGTTCCCTGCCTTTTTTACTTTCGGAACTGACAAGGTAGGGTAAAAGTAAATTTGGGTGAGCTCATCCGACTCAACACAAGCATAAATTCAAGACCTGGTCTGGTGACCTATCAATGTTTGCCTTAACCGTCTAGAATCCATTACCAGATAGTATAATTCAGCTCCAAAACGGGGAGCTGAACACTTCTTGCAAGAGATCGGCACAAGCTCATTACTAAGAGTCTTCGTGCTTTATTGCAGAGTGTTAGGAGATTTTGTTTTTGTTTTGTTTTGTTTTGTTTGAATTTCTTTATGCCCGAGAAAATGAGTCTATTGGAAATCAAAGTGTGAATACTTAAGTAAACAGAATTTCCCATAAACCTGCAAGGGCCCATAATGATTTTCATTTGTGCAAAGATAATCGATGGGACATTAGTTGTTTTAATTAATGAAAGAGTACAAACTGGGGAGGGGGGCATGGGGGGCTGGGCTTCAGCTGAAACCTATGTGGGAAATGACTGTTCCTCACCTAAAGAGACAATGCCAGCTTCCCAAAGAGCAAGAGATTTGCTAATGGGGCCAGTGGAAAGTTGGGCTGGGGTAGGGGAAGGGTCCTCCTGGAAGTAGCCATGATGAGTATTTTCCCTTCTCTGCCAACTCACTGTTCCCCTCAGAAATGTATCATGTCCTACATCAACCTCATAGGAGAGGAACATTCTTACTTCCAAGAAGGATGCATTTTGTGCTAGGACCTCCTATGTTTTGTGTTGGTGAAGTAGGACCAGTGGCTGGAAAGCCAAAATCAGCATTCTTTAGCCTGAATTAAGGAAAGCCTAGGGCTGAATACATGTGAGTTTCTTCATGAACTGGGCTGAGAAAGGTACTAGGTCTGCTAGATATGGGGTGATCTGTACAGCAATGCCTACAGCAGGTGTGTAGAGACTCTCCTCCCATGACTGGAGACTCAAGGAGGAGCCAAGTCCAGCATCGTCAGCCCCACCCCCCACCCCGGTTTTGTTCTGTGCAAGTGTTTACCAAGCCCATCCGCAGTATGGTCAGTGCTGGCTGGGCACCCGTGTCAATTAGTGAAGCTCATAAAAGGTTTATGAGGAAACCTTTGCTTACAAAGAGTTGAGGGGTGTCCTGCTGCTGGAGAGGGGTGGCAGAGATGCCTCGAAATTCAGAAAAGACTGTGGTAGGAAATATTTCCAATCTCAAGTGCATGTAGACACAGGAGTTGTCAGCTAGTCAAGAGTTCAGCTGCTTCCGCCCCCAGCCCCCCCTTTTTCACACAAAATCATCTTGACTTTGCTTTCAGCAAAATGTGGTTCCCTGTGTGAAGAAATTTATTGGTGTTATTTGTGCTTCAACCTAAAAGGCAGCGATATTAGCAGAATGGCCCTTTTAGGACTGGTAGTATTCTGGGTTAGATTAAAAAGAAATTACCCTCAAGGAAAGGCTGTAGTTATACCGGCTGAAAAAAAAAATTGACCATCTTGTTGCAATATTTACTGTGTCTGTGTGTGCGTGCACACGCTTGTGCACTCGCACATGTGTGCGGATGCACACACTTCTAAGGCAATTTACATCTTTGCATGGAAATTAGTAGATGGGGGAGATACAATCAGCTATTGTGTATTTTGTGACAATTGTCCTTTAAGAATAATCTGATGTGACAGATTTGCATTGTTGACAATGTGATTTAAGCAGGACCCAGATACAAACTTTCCCCACCCAAATCAATAAGGGTAAATCCTTGGCCGAGGTGAACAATCTCTGACCTAGTATTCGTATTTCTTTTATGGATTCGCTGTAATAAAATTGAACATTTTGTCACCACTTTGAGAAACACTGCCAAACACCTTAAAACACATGTCACACGCCAGCAACCCCTCATTTCCCTCCTCCGGGAGTTTCTACATCTGGAATCATAATCACAGATAAAAACCTTGACAAAATTGCATCTGAGCACATTCCTCTCCACAGCCCTTACTTCCTCATAACATTTAATACAATATTAATACCTGCCTACCGAAATGCAGGAGGGAGGAAAAGGCTGCCAACCTCCACGTTTCCTGATGCATCATGTTCAAACCTGAAATTCACACTTCGTGTTTCATTTTAAGTTCTGTGCATTTAACAGGACCCTAGAGAGAGGGCCCTGGTTAGTTCCCCAACCTGCTCAGCTGACACCCAGGGAGGCGGTTTCGGAATTGTTCAGATCGCTGCAGGGAGAAGGGGAGGAGGAATGCGGCTTTGCTCTGCCTGTGACGGGCATTTATCTATCCACAGACATGGGCTTCTTCTCGGAAACAAGTAAGGCCCCACTAATTTTTATTACCGAGAGTGGTGACCACCAGATTTTCTGTAAGGTGTGACCAAGGCAATGAGCTGATTTCGTAAAGAGGAAGCCATGCCTGAGCTGATTTGCTGCTGACTGACAGCCTCTCACATCAATATAAAACACTCCCCCTGTTTGCTGAAGGAGGCCCACAGGCCTGGGAAGAGGGGTGGGGATCCTTGCTGAAGATACCGGGGCTTTTCTGCCACCCCTGTGACTTGGCCTCACCCCATCTTTAATTGAAGATGTCCACAGCCCCACATTCCTGCGCAGCGGCAAGGAATCCCCGTTCCTCTGCCACACCAACAAGAAGCAGAGGTTAGAGAGAAGGGAAAAGTGCAGGAAGCCTACCCCACTGGCGGGCTCCCGGGGGCCAGTGTGATATCCTCAAAGTGGACTTTCAGATGTGGGTGGCTTTGTTCAGTCCCTGCCATTCTCTAACCAGAATCAGGGTCAGGACACACTATAGCGATCCCAGGGAGCCCCACCAGCAATTCTCCCTCTCCTTTTAAAATTTAAACCTTCAGGTTTCTGGAATGATCAGCCAGCACTTCTAGTAGCCACCTCACTGTGGAGGGGGACACACACACACACACACACACACACACACTTCCCAGGGCAGGAACCACTTTGGGGAGCAAGGAATATAATTTGCTGCACCGTGCTACTGGAAGAAGCCGCGACATTACACTTTACACAGGCAACTGGCCCTGTGACTCCAACCAGCAGCTTTGAGAACGCAGTCCTCTTCGCTTCCAGGCAGAGGAGAAATTGTTTTTGCCTCTTTTTTATTTGCAGTTACGATCCGAGAGGCTTCCCTGACCCCAATCCCCAACACCACCCTCAGAGTTCTAGGTCTTCCATTGGCAGTGCCCAAAGGGGGGGCCTCGGCGGCCGGTCCGGGGCCAAAGAGGGCGGCTCCCTCTGCGCGGAATCCCTCCCTAGCGACTCCCAAATCCGGCGTATTCTCTGCCCGCCTTTCCCTCGGGGGAGACTCGGAGAGGCTGCAAAAATCTGGGCGCCCGCTCGCTCGCTTGTCAAGAAGCAAACTGTCTTCACATTCTCCAAGAGCAACATCCCTGCCTAGGAAGAGGAAGGAAGAGGCAAAATAAATAAAACCAGTTAATGTTGTAGTTAACTTGCAAATCAAGTAAATCTGTTGGTGCCGTATTTGAGAAATAAACCATCAGAGCGTCACAGCAAACACACACTTCTGAACGTCTTCATTTTGATTTAATGGTATATCAGCGTCAACTATCGCTTCCTCTGCTGGTACACACGGCCTGATGCCGCGGGAGGAGGGTGCCCATGTTTATCACCGAGTGAGATGACTAATTACACCTTGTCAATCACCGGCTATGAAGACATAAAACCAGCGCGCACAATGAAGTAGTTGCCTGCAGCGTCAATTAGTTGGCGATTCGGAGGTTATTGCGTGGCCCTGCTTTGGCCGCCTCTAATAACGGGACAGAGCGCCGGGACGGCGCACTGATCAATCACCCTCCTTCCGCGGCTCCCCGGCTCCCGCCCCCTCTTTCCCCCCGCCCCGCCCGGCCTCACTCTCTCCCGGCCGCATGTGCTTCCTCCCTCCGCGGCCCAGGCTCCGTGGCGCCGGCAGCCCCGGGAGCCCCGGGAAGTTTGCGCGCGGCAGCTCCGCAGCCGGCAGCCGGGAGCCCCGCAGCCTTCGGGGAGCGCCGGGGCTGGTGGCCCCTTTGTTGGAAGAGGCGTGGAGGGAGCGCTTTTGTTCTGAGTTAGTCACGGTGGCCGGCTGGAGGCTGCTACCTCATTATGCGCCGGGTCTGCTAGTCTGCGAGGAAGCAGATGGTGGGGAGGTAGGCAGCGGCGAGAGTAGCCAGACCTGAATTCCGCTCACCTGTCACCTCCCACAAAAGGCAGGTTCGAGGGACTTCGGGATTCTTTTTCCCTATCTGGGGGAGGGGCGTCGAGGGGCCGCCGTTCCCGACGCCTCGGAAGATTACTTTTACCTGCGGTGCCCGCTCCCCCAACCCTCTGCCTTCCCCTGGGCTGCGGCTTCTCGCACCGCGTAAATGTCACTCACGTGTCAGGATGTGTGTTTACAGCCTGTTCCTTTCCTTGTTTAGTCTTCGCGGACGGGGCTCAGCGGTTGTGCGACGTCCCCCCGCCTCTGGGGGAAGATTAGCAAAGTTACCCGCCTCTGAGCCCAGGGCCAGGGCACCCAGATCCCGCCCCGGGGCGGGAGACGCGTTTGAGTCTCCGGCGGACCCGGGCGGGTCCCAGCCTGACACCGAGGGCTACACAGGCGGGCGCACCGGGCGGGAATCGTGACTGCCTGCCGGGGAGTTTGGGGTCGGTCAGCGATGGGCGTGGACTGCAGGTCAGAGCGGCGACGAAATCGTGTACTTACATCTGTGGGGGGAGTGAAGAGCCGCAGGGTGTGTTTCCATGTTTCTGGAGCAGCCCGCGGCAAGAGTTACCTAGTGCGCCTCCTCCCCCCACCCCCCTTCCTAAATCAGCCCCTCGAGTTCTCGAAAACGTATTGGAGCCGTCTAGCCTAGGCGCGGAGCTGCACCAAGGACAAACTCTCCAGCGCTGTTACAATTTTTTTCCTACCCTTTGGGCGACCTCCAGATGAACCCCGGTGACTCCCAGATTAGATTTTCATTCCTTACTTCCTTTGAAAGAAAGTGCCCCAGATGCGTCAGTAAAACATGCCTGTGTATACGTGTAGGCGTCCGCGTGCCTGGGCGCGGGCCCCGTGTGCAGACGCCAAAGCACACGTCTGTGGGAACACACGCGCACGCGCGCGTCTTTGGGTTTATGTCCTTCCCTCGCGTTGGGGCATCTGTGCATGTGCATCGTGTACACACGTACTTGGAACTTCAAGAGTTTTTTCAAATATGCAAAACATGGCCTCGGAGAAGCGCAGGCAGGGATTTAGGTCGTATTGTATGAACATTTAATTGTATGTGTAACGTGTAATTTACCCCTGCACAATCGCATCCTCCTGCCTGGCACTGGCCGCTTACACCCGATGTGCCTGTGTAGATCCTAGCCCTGCATCCCCGCTGGCCATGTTTTCGGCAACAGAGAGGAACATGTGCGTTTGCACACATGAGCACGAATGCACGTGCTTGGGCATTACAAACACACATATGTTCGTGTCTGAAAGTTTTGCACAGTAGGTAGAAGGTAGCCCCTTGCCTCCTTTTGGCAAGCAAGTCGTTTCAGAAGGACCCACCTCCAAAGGAGATCCTGGAAATGGGACTCCTGTTACTGACTTGATTCGCTCTCAGTTTTTCCCCACAGTCACTTTTTATCTCCTAAATCCAGCTTCACCCCACACCTAGGCATGGTGCTTGTGTCCCCAAGGGACTCTAGGTTGAGCCTGAAGTCTGGGAGATGGGGTGGCAGTTGGGATTTACCCACAGGCCAGGTTGTTGATCCCTGGAAAGCTGGTGCAGCCAGGCAGCAGTCTTCGGCTTGATGCAAACAGCAGAGGATGGGCCTCCGGTCCCTAAGGACCTCAGTGATACCCAGTGTTGTGTCCGAATGGGAAAGTTTTTAATAGGAGGAGATGGAGAGGGAAAAGAGGGAGTGATGGACGAATTTGGTTAGTGCCTACGTTGTTCCAGGTACTTTAAAATCCCTGCTATCTTTTGTTCATGACATGTATGGAGGGGGCCTGCTCGACCCTCAGTGAAAAGATCAAAAACAGTCTAGAGGGAGTTGAGTCACTTGCCTAAGGTTACAGTGCATGTGACTGGCAGAACGGGGGATTCGAACCTATGCATTTACTAGTGCCTAAAGCCATGCCCGCATCCACTCTTCCAAGCTGTAGAGGGACCCGGAAGGGCACGAAGGAGCCGCACGCTCCCATAAAGTGGGCCCTAGCTTGGAAGCGAGGCTACGCTGGCTGGCCCTCCTCGCCCGGAGTCTTAGAGCTCCCGCCAGCTCCAGCCCCCTTGCCTCAGCCGGGTCCTCAGGAGGCCTAGGCGGCCGCCGGCAACCCCCAGCGCTGAGCCTGGGCCGAAGGCCGTGCTCCGCGGGAAGCAGCTGAAGGCTCCCGCAGCTCTGCCCCAGGCCTGCCTTCCCAGGCCTCCCCCCCGCCGGTGCCCGAGGTGACGGGTCTGGGCCGAGGGCAGACCGGAGTGAGAGCTCCTCAAGCATCCTCCGGCTGCGCCTTCTTAGGATGGAGACCGCGGGGAAAGAAGGTTTAATTTTTCCATCCCGAAGAAATCGCAGGAAACTGTTCGTAGCTTAAAAACTCCAAAACCCGCGCTCTCCCTCCTCCCTCCCTTCCTCCGCCCCCTCCCTCCAGCCTTGCCCACCAGCTCCCACCATCTCGTCGCTCCTCTCCTCCTCCTGCTTCTCCCCTCCCTCTCGGGTCTCCCGCCTTCCCGGAGCACGCGCTGCCAGGACCCGGGGTGCTGGGCGGCCAATGGCGCGGCGGCAGGACGTGATGTAAGGCGCGGCTGTAGAAAAGGCGCGGACGCTTGGCTGGCGCGGACGGCAGAGCCGGGGCTGGGCTCGGCGCGCTCTTGGAGAGCATTGCGCGCGGCTGGGCCCGCGGCCGGCGGCTCCTCCTCCCACTCTGCTCCTCCTCCTTTTTCTCCTCCTCCTCCTCCACCTCCTCCTCCTCCACCTCCTCCTCCACCTCCTCCTCCTCCTCCTCTTCCTCCTCCTCCTCTTCAATTCTCTCGGTGTGTCGGCTCGGCTCGCTGGCTTCGGAGAAACCCGTACTACAGTCGCCGACCCAACGCCTAAGCGGGTCGCCTAGGGCTGGGGGCGCACCCCAGGGAGGGGAGAGGTCCAGGCAGCTGGGCCGCCGCGGGCACCTAGCCGTTCCCGAGTGAGACCCGACCGCAGCCGTCGCCGCCTCGGGCAGAGTTTGCGCTCCTGCTTTGCGCCCGGGGCGCTGAAGCCGGGCGGGCGATGCCCGCGGCGTGAAAGCGCCCGCGGCGGGCGCCGACCTCTGCCCCCGTCTTCCCCCTTCCCGCCCCCCCTCCGCCCCGTGCCCTTGTGACCCTGGCTTTGGCGCCGCCGCCCAGGCGCCCCGCGATGTAG
Source organism: Mustela putorius furo (assembly GCF_011764305.1). NCBI lineage: Eukaryota > Metazoa > Chordata > Mammalia > Carnivora > Mustelidae > Mustela > Mustela putorius. The sequence continues at coordinate 6,228,308 of NW_025421428.1, forward strand.
CTGCCCCTGTGCCTCGGCGGGAGGCGTCCTGGCCCGCGGGCGCCCGGGGCCCAGAGCCCGGCCTGGGGGCGCAGCCGAGCTCGGGCGGGGCCGGGGCCGCGGTGGCGATGCACCGGGCCCGTTAGCGCCGGGAGCGCCAGGCAGCTGAGGCGGGGGGCAAGCCCTCCCGCGGAGGAGCCGCGCCCCCGGCCCCGCCGGTCCCGCCGCGATGCTGTTCCACAGTCTGTCGGGCCCCGAGGTGCACGGGGTCATCGACGAGATGGACCGCAGGGCCAAGAGCGAGGCTCCCGCCATCAGCTCCGCCATCGACCGCGGCGACACGGAGACGGTAGGCGCACGGCTGCGGGGTCGGGTCTGAAAGCTGGGACGGGGCCGGGTCGGTCCGCGCTTCTGCTCTCCGAAGTTTGGGGGCACTTTGGGGAGCGTCCTTCGTGCCGCACGGGACTGGGCGCAGGGGATCCGCGGACAGGATGCAAGGCCCGTAGCTCCCGGCTCGGGGGAAACCCGGCTGCTGGGGCGGAGAAGGGAAACAAGGTTTAAACCGAAATTGCAGACCCCAAGGGTGCAAGAGAGCATTTCTCCCGAAGTGGGAGCGAAGTCCTACCCGTGTCCCGGGATGGCTCTCTTCTCACTGCACCGGGCCCTCTGGTCGCCAGCTCCGCGTTCCCCTCCACCGACTCGGCTGTAGCTGCTGGCGGCGCCGCCTGCGGCGCGGGGAAGGGCGAACCAAACGGGAGCACTGGGGCTTCAGCCGGCATGGGCTGCTCCCCTCCCGCCTCCTGGCAATCGGAGTTCCCTCTCCAGCACAATTTCAGGGGTCCAAGTCTTCAGGGCGGGCGCTTTTCGTTGATCCTGTCCCTGGCCTCCTGGCCGGCCTGACCTGGCCAGGCCAGGGCTCGCAGTTCAGGCTCTGGCCTGGCTCTTGTGGAAGGAGAGTCCGTTTGGATCTCCACACCTGGCTTTGCCAGCCCAGCCCCAAATAGCCAGTTCCTCACCTCAGACTTCCCAGGGGGCCCGGCGAGCAATGCTATCCAAGCTGGGCTCAGAAGTGACCTTTAGAGGCTGAGGAGGTAGGGAGCACGGCCCAAGCTTCTCCACTTGGAAGGCAAGAGCAGCAGCCTCAGTGCCTCCAGCTTTGAGCTCTTCTTTCTCAGCCTGTCCTGGCCTCAGAGACTTTGAGGGTGCCCCTGTACTTCGCTCAGCATCTCCCAGGACAAGAGGGCCTCCGCTCCGGGGGGCCCAAGGTGGTGGAGGGGCAGGGGTGGCTGCGACCTGTCCTGGCTTGAACCTTTGGCATAAGGATCCAGAGATCACTGGGGCTCAGGCCGGGAACTCTATGCATCTCCCAGAGGCGTCTGTGTAGAGGGTGACTTAATGGTCATCTTACCCCTTTCCTGGGGCCCAGAGAGTGGCTCTTTTAAGAAACAGTTTTTGAGGGAGCTTTTGGAGGGCTTGACCGGAGTAGCCACTGCTGCCCCAGCCCTCAAAAACAGCCCAAGCCTTTCTGGGAAAAGGGCAGAGGGGCCAGGAAGGGGGAGAACTAAGGAGGGAGATCCGTCCAGGCCAGCAGCCAGGCCTGGGCCTCTGGCCGGCCCGGCCTGTGTGGGCGGGCCTGGGTTCTGAGCCTCCGGAATATGGGCCTTTTGGGGGTGGAGGAAGGGCACCGCACTCCCCGGCGGCCCTCTCTGCGTTTAGGGCTGGCCGGAGCCTCGGAGGGAGCTGCGGGTGCCCGTTTCCCCGCAGCGGCAGCCTCGGCGGAGTCGCAGGCTGACGCAGGCGCCGCGGTCTCCCGCCTCCCTCCCTCCGCAGACCATGCCGTCCATCAGCAGTGACCGCGCCGCGCTGTGTGCCGGCTGCGGGGGCAAGATCTCAGACCGCTACTACCTGCTGGCGGTGGACAAGCAGTGGCACATGCGTTGCCTCAAGTGCTGCGAGTGCAAGCTCAACCTGGAGTCCGAGCTCACCTGTTTCAGCAAGGACGGAAGCATCTACTGCAAGGAAGACTACTACAGGTAGCCCCCCACCCGGGGACACCCCCGCTGCCCTGCAGCACCCTCAGACACAATCTGGACCCCGCTCCAGTTCCAGGGGAGGGCTCCCTTCCTAGCCCCCCCCCTCCATTTTCCAAGCCAGGACACATCGGGTGACAACTTTTCGAAATTTGAGGGAACTCTGGAAAGGTCTGGGAAGTACAGGGACCCAGAGAAAAGAGCCCAGGTCTGAGCTCAGGCACAGAAATAGCCTTGGGTGGGTGGGAGGGGGTCTGTGCTCCCCTCTCCCTTTGAAGTTTCTTGTGGGTCAAGTGGATGGAACAGAAATGGGCACACACACACCCCCTCCCTAAACCCAGGCAGCCTGGGCTGGTGGGGGGCAAAGCTAGAAGGAGAGCTGGAGGAGCAGCTGGGTGCATTTCCGGGTCTTTCGTGGACCTGGGAGTGAGAGCTGCCTATAGGGTTAAAGACCCGCAGTCACTAACAGGCTCCAAGTTTGTTTCTCCTCTCTGGTTTAGGGTTAGGGTCTGTTTATTATTATTTTTCTTTCTTTCTCTCTCTCTCTCTCCCCCTTCCTCTGTCTTTCCCCATCTCCTTGTTTCTCCCAAATTACAAAGGTCTGTAGGATTCTCAGGCACGGGTGTGGAGGGCAGGGGTGAAGGATGAGAAGGGCTAAGGGGGCAGCCCCCCCTCCCTGGTCCCTAAGCAAAGGCTTTCCTGGGGCTTGCTCATGCTCTGGGTAAAGGAGAAGAGTTGTGGACATGAATATGGTTAAGGGAAACTATATTTCAGGGTAGGACAAGACCTCGGCCAAAATCTAGTTCTCTCTTCCTCCATCGTCCAACTTAAGGCTGGTCCCCATCTTATGGAAGCGATTTCCCCCAGTGGCAGCAGCGGCACCTGGAGGAGGGATCTGGGGGGTACCCAACCGTGTGTCCCCACAGTCCCTCCCTCGATGGTCCCTACAGGCGGTTCTCTGTGCAGCGCTGCGCCCGCTGCCACCTGGGCATCTCAGCCTCGGAGATGGTGATGCGTGCCCGGGACTTGGTTTATCACCTCAACTGCTTCACCTGCACCACGTGTAACAAGATGCTGACCACGGGTGACCACTTCGGCATGAAGGACAGCCTGGTCTACTGCCGCTTGCACTTCGAGGCGCTGCTGCAGGGCGAGTACCCTGCTCACTTCAACCACGCCGACGTGGCGGCGGCCGCAGCTGCAGCAGCCGCGGCCAAGAGCGCAGGGCTGGGCGCGGCTGGGGCCAACCCGCTGGGTCTTCCCTACTACAATGGCGTGGGCACGGTGCAGAAGGGGCGGCCGAGGAAGCGCAAGAGCCCGGGCCCAGGGGCAGACCTGGCGGCCTACAACGCTGGTGAGTGCCAGGCGCCCGGAGCGCCCCCATCGGGTTGGGAGAAAGTGTGTGGCATGGACTGTGTGGAGCTGGAGTGAATCTCAGTGTGATTTATCTCTATCTATATCACTCTGCGCACTCTAGTCCTTAGATCCTCCAGTGCCTAAGCACCAGACGAGCAGGCAGAAGCGACACGAGGTTCCTCGGCTCCAGCCTGTGCGTACTCAGCTGGAGAGGGAGGAGAAGCTGCATTAGAGCCTTACTGACCCCGCTGCAGAGCCTTGTCGCTGAGAAATTTTTCAGAGGCAGCTTTTCAGTTCGGGCCTTTTCCCCACTTTGCTGGTCAGAAAGTGCAATGACAGAGAAAGCAAGGTGGAGCCGAGACACCACACTGGGTTGGCAGGGCCGAGGCCGGGAGCTGGGGCGATGGATGAACTATTGGGGGCAGGACAGCAAGGGTCCCAAGAGAAAGGACTGGCGGCGTCCTGGGGGACCAGGGGCTCTGCCTGGCGTTTGGCCCGGTTCTGTGAAATGTCCTGAGGGCAGTAGGATCCGGAAACTTGGGTCCAGGACCCTTAGGAACAAGGGCTGGTCGCTGAGCTCGGTCCGATCGTCCTGCTCCACCAGGTCTTGGTTTTCCCCGGGTTCCTTCTTCCAAGCTCCAGGCGCTGGTTTGAGAGAGGCAACCTTAGGAAGCCGGCACCCGGGGATGAGACCGAAGTAGGCCTGGCCGTGCGCGGAGTAGGGTAGAGGGCTCCTTTCACATTTCCGGCATCTTTGAACCCCCGGCCATTCCAGGAGAGGCTCTGCCCCCTCCGGCGCCCCTCCCCACTCAGGACAGCTGCAGAGGTTCTGGGGCCCGGCAAATTGAACCGTCAACATCTGCCCGACGTCTGCAAAGCCAGGAAAGGTTTATGACTCCCCGGGCTTCTGAACTAGATAGAGTTTATTTGCAATTATTTTCTTCCCTTCATTTGCGGCAGAATCGGATTCGAAGGTTTTTGTTTTCTTCCTCCTTTTCCCCTTCCTCTAACGCACAGTGGAAAACAAAACAAAACAAAAACCCAGGACAGCAGGGAGAGGGCAGCTGCGGGAAGGAAGTCAGGATTATTTTGATCTTTAAAAATCTGAGCTGGCTGGGGAGGAAAATTCAGCGGGAGTGTGTGTGGGGGGGTCCCCTGTTCGCTCCAACGAAGTTGCTTGTTGGAAGGTAGATGGACGTATGTGTCTCGGTGTGCGGAGCTGGGAGGAAAATGCAGCCCGCTGTCTGGTCGATGGTGAAGTGGCTGCGGGCAGGTCTGTGGCAGTAGATTAAAGATTTGTTGAAGGTTCAACCAGAGATGCCAGCTCTCTAAGATTTCCACCCCTCATCTCTCACCACCCTGAAAATAGACTAAACGGAGTCCAGGCCAGGTCCCCCAAAACAAAGCCCTGTCTATTTGTCAAATGGGGCCGGCCCCCAGTAGGTAGCAGCAGGCGCCTCGGCCCCAGGGCACATGGTGAGTGGGATCGTGTTTTTCTAGCGCGCAGCTCAGCAACTGGGTTTGGAATAGGAAGGTAGAAGGGCACAGAAATTTATTTGTGCTTTTTGCTGCTCAGCCGCCTTCCCTGGCGAGGTCTGGCGGCACCGAGTGAGATGTGGCTGGAGACAGAGTTTCAAGGGACCTGGATCCTCTACCAGACATTGCTCGCCCATGCCATCTCCTTGTTTTTTTTCTCTGACCCCTCTCTCTTTTTTCCTTTCGACTCTCTCGGTCCCCCTTTCTGGCTCTCTCTGTCCTTCTATGTGTTTTGTGTCTCGGTTTCCCTGTTTTGGTCTTTTTTTTTTTCCTCCTCGGCCCGCGCGCGCGCGTCTCTAGCCTTGGCTCCGGCGATAGAAACCACGCACCGCGCGCCCGCGGTGGCTGTGCCGCTCGCTTATTCGTGGATCCCCGGACCAGGTTGGGGAAAGGGGACGCCTTCCTGGACGCGCCCGGGCCCGGGCCAGGCCTCCCCAAGTCTGGCTCCGGTTCTCCTTCCTCCCCTCCCGGCACCGGCAGGAGAGGAATGGCCTCAGTGTGGGCCGCGGGGCCGCCGGCGCTGGAAAGGGGGCCGTGGAGGGTGCGACTGCGGGTGATGTGTCTGAGCAGGAGTCTGTGTGCGTGTGTGCGCGTTTCTGAGTATGAGGACGAGCGCTTATTGGTGTGCGTGTCCCACACCCAGGGGCCCAGCCACCCCGACCCCTCCTTGCAAAGCCCTTGGCCCTGCGGGCCAGTCCAGGGCGGTGGGCTCGGGCAGCACGGGGTGGGCCGCCGTCGGTGCTCCCAGCCCGCCGCGGAGGGAAGGGCAGCCAAAGCCGTGGGGCCGCAGGGTCGGAAAGTCCTTCCGGGGCGGTGGCCACGGCAGCCCTCCTCTGGCGGCCCCTCCGTGCGCAGCCCCGGCCGCAGAGACAGAACTGAAACCTCCCCCCACCCCTGAGCGGGGCCGCCCGCCGGCCCGGGGCGCAGACGAGGCGCTCTGAGCCCGCGAGGGGCCCGGGCCACGCACTTTGCGCCGGGGGTTTGTCCGCCACGGCCGCGGGAGTCCCGCGCGGACCGGCCGGACGCCCGGGCCTCCCCCAGCCCCAGCTTTTTGTGTGTGTGCCTGGCGGCGTAATTACTGATTTGATTCCAATCCATTATTTAGACAATTGAACCTACAATCTCGTCTTTAGTAAAATGAGGCGAAGTCAGATTTGATTACAGGTTCAGTCCCAGCGACAAGAGCTCGAAACCCGATGGGTTAATAACAGATCACGAGTAAATTATTCATGATTTTACGAGCTCTTTAGCTCCATTGAATCGGCCTAATTGAGAGGAAAAAAAAAAAAAAAAAGGGAGAGAGAAAGCCCGGTCCTCCCCCTCCCCTCGGCCTCTCGCTCCTCCCCGGATCCGATCTGGGGGAATCTCGGCCGGGGCGTGGGGGACAGGAGTGAGGGCGCCTGGGGTACCGGACAAATCTGGGCCCAACGGCCACTTCCAGGCCGCCCTCTCTTCCCCGGCGCAGCTCCCCACCCGGCCGCTGGCCTGCATGGCCTCCCAGGCTTGGGCTGGCTCCTTTTCTTCCCTCCCTTCCTTCCCCTTCTCCCCTCTTCGCCACTCCCCAGCCAGTAACGGCTTCCGAATAGGCTTTCCTGCGGGGACCTAGTTTCTTTGAGACCCGGAATTCAGTTCCTTAACCTGGACCCCCCACCACACATTCCCCTCTGTTCCGGGCCTCGCTGTCCCCTCAGGCTCTCTGTCTCTCCGGATTTCTTTCTGTCTTTGTAGCCCTCTCTCTCTCCCATTCTTTCCCCATCTCCACTGCTTCCCTTTCTTCTGTCTCCTCTCTTTTTTCCTGGCTCTGTCCATCTTCCCTCCCTACCCCCTCTTCTCTACTCTCTTTTCCTTCTCTCTCTTTCTACCTCTGTCTCTTTCTCTCCTTTCTGTGCCCTTTCTCTCTCCCTCCCCCAAATCACCCCCCCCACAGATCTAGGCCACACTTGGGGCACATCCCTTGGGTGCATGGGGCGCCAGGGTCCCCACGGAGCTCATTAACAGCAGCAAGGCCCAGGCGGGGACTGGGCAGAGGGATGGGCCCAGAGATCCCCTGTGGGGAGGCCTGCCCCACCCCCCATGGAGCTGGGGACGGGGGGCACAATGAGGGTCGCTCCCTGCAGTGGGGGCAGGGCAGTTTCCATGGATTCCGTTTGGAGTCATTTTCTGATCCCTTTTTACATTGCTGGACTGCATTCTTCACTCTGAGTGCTTTCAGTGGGAGTACAGCCCTGGTGGGGGACCTGGGTGCCTGGGTGCATGTGGGAATGGACCCTTTAGTAGCCACTCGCTGACAGCTTCAAGGTTAGTGACAAGACCAGCATCTTGTGAATTCTTTCTATAAGGGACAGCTCCCCACCTGAGCAGTGGGTGGAGTAGGTCACCAGGAAATCGGGAATACTTCTGAAGCGGTTTTGCCAGATTAAGCGCAGGACGCCCAGTTAAATTTGAATCGCAAGTAAACAACAAATAAATTTTTAGTGTAAGTGTATCCAATACAATATTTGAATTTTAAATAAACAACAAATAATTTTTTAGTGCAAGCATGTCCACTGCAATATTTGAATTTTAGGTAAACAACAAATCAATTGTCAGTATAGGTATGTCCCATGCAAAATTAGAGGCATACTTATACTAAGAAATTGTTCGTTGTTTATTTGAAATTCAGATTTAACTGGACAACCTGCATTTTTACTTGCCAAACCTGGCAGCTCTATTAGGGACATATGATGGGGCATAAGATACATTCCTAGCTGTCTGCTTTAGGGGACTGAATTGATCTCTTATGAGATTTTTCCCAAAGTAAGACCTTACATGTAGGATGGCTCGGGTTGCGATGAAGGAATCTTGGAGAGAAGTCCTTCATGTTCCCATCAGGCACCAGGTTGCCAAGTAACTTTCTGAGGCCTTAGATTTCCAGCCCTGTCCCTCACCCCCATTGCCTTCCAGGCATTGGCAGCCCTGCCCCAGCTGGGCCCCTTCTGGATGGGGACTGGTTCCCCCAAAGAGCCATGCTTCATCTTTGCCTGCCTTTGTGGTGCAGTGGAAGGAACCGGGCAAGGACTGCAGTGTTGAATCTAGGCTCAGTCCTTACCAGTGGTGAGGCTGTGTACACATGGCTTCATTTCCCTTAGCGTTCGTTTCCTCATCTCAGAAATGAGATGAATAGCAGTAGCCACCTCTTGGAGCAGTAGTGAAGGCTCCATGATATATGCAAAGCCAAAAGCATACCCTAGGTGTCAGATACATGTTAATTTCTTCCTCCAACTTCCTTCTCTTTCCGGCTAGAATTCTGCCACTCTGTGAGATTTCTAGAGATCGCGCTTCACCTCCCTGCCTCGTTCAGCCAGTCTGTCTAACCGGGAAGCAAGTGCTTCCCCAGGGCAGGAGGAGAGGAATAAACTACAAAATAGAGTTTCCAACCTTGGCCCAGTGCCCATATCCCGAGGTCAGCCAGAACTTCAGGACTGGGGAACTGATGAGGGGGAAATCAAAGTTGAGTGGAGAGAGGTCAGTCATGGACTTTCAGATGCCCACCCCAAACCCTGGGGGGGAGGGGGAGACTGGGGACAGCCTCCTTCCTTAGGGAGTGCAGGGGGAAACGGGAAGAGTGTTGGCCAGGGAGCCCTGTGCACTGCTCTGTCCTCAGTCAAGCGATTTCCCTTTCTGAGCCTCAGTTTCAACATCTGTAAAGAGGAGGAAATAGTGCCAGGCTAATAGGGTCGTTTTAAGGATTCAGTGAAAATAGGGGAGGCCTTTAAGCACATCACCTGGACTTGAATAAGCCATCACCAAGTTGTAGCTGTTGTTATTGATGACTCAGAATGGTTTTGGGGAATCTCTTAGAGCTGGGTTTGAATCCGGCATTTACTGGCTGAGAGACCCTGGGCAGGCAGGTGGCTCTCTGGGAGCCTCAGATTCTCCTATAAATCTATCCAGTGGGAATAATATTGTCATCTCAGCGTGGTGCGAGCCATGCCGAGTGGTCCTGGAGCTAGAAACTTTTAGTGGCAGGTGGGGCGGGGCTGGATCAGGCCGCGTAGCGGGGCAGGTCAGGAGGTTCACCTGCCGCCTTCTGCGTGTCCCCTCCCCAGCGCTGAGCTGCAATGAGAACGACGCGGAGCACCTGGACCGCGACCAGCCCTACCCGAGCAGCCAGAAGACAAAGCGCATGCGCACCTCCTTCAAGCACCACCAGCTTCGGACCATGAAGTCTTACTTTGCCATTAACCACAACCCCGACGCCAAGGACTTGAAGCAGCTTGCGCAAAAGACGGGCCTCACCAAGCGGGTCCTCCAGGTCAGCTGGGCCGTGGCCGGGGCTGAGGGTGGGGACATGTGGAGAGGAACCTCACAGCGGTGTGTCCCGTGGCCTTGGAAGGACCTTCCACCCCCACCCCCACCCCGCTGCGTGCACTTCCCTTTGTCCTCTGCTCTTCCTCCATCTCTTCAGTCTCTAGCTGGTTTTCAGGGTTGTGGGTTCTTTTCCCTCTCTACCTCTTTTTCCATTTTTGTCTAGATTTTTCTAGGTTGTGTATGCCTGTCCCTCTGTCCTCTCTGTCTCCACACCTAGCCTCTTTTCTTTCTTATAAAAACAGTTCTTCGTTGCCCTTTATTACTTAGGTGACACTCAAAGTGTTCATGGAGTAAAAGGTTCAAGCATTTCAGAAAAATCCAGAGCATCTCTGGATGTTGGTCCAGAAAATCGCACCAGTTGTGTACTCCTTTTGCTTCATGCCCCTCACTGGTCCTTTCTAGTTTCTCTTTGGGTCTCTCTCTAGATTTTTCATCTCTTTGTTATTTCTTAGACTCTCCTGGAAGCAAGGTTTGGGAGGGGGGATGTGGACCGACCCCCTGGGGGGCCGGGGGAGCTGGAAGAAGATGGCCCCTCTGAAACTGAGCAGAATTGCACCTGTGAGGGTGCTTTCTGCATAGAGAGGCCCCAGAGCTTTTACCAGATTCTCGAAGGGTCTGTCCGTACCTCAAAGATGTTAAGAAACATAGTTTGGGGAGTCCCAGGCTCCTGCATGACCCAAATTCATGGCAGAGATTTGGGCCACCACTTCTCAGATGGTCAGCTCCTCCTCTTATTCATGTCACCGTCCTGGGCAAGTCATTAAACTCCTCTGAGTCTCAGTTTCCACATACGTAAAAAACAGGCACAAGAAATTATCTATACCTCCGGCTTATTCGAGAAATCGTCGGGATAACATAAGGGTCCAGGACAGCGACTGACCCTTAACTGCTCAGTGGATGATAGCTAAGAGTAACGTTAACTAGATTGAAAAACTAACTGGTATTAACCAAAATGAATGATTATTCTGGTCACTGGACTTCAGTTTTCCTATCTGTACAACCATAAGGTAGGAGAGGATCTCTTTCTTTATAGCACAGTTTAACCAATTTAGTCCTTGCAATGTGTGGTCGTAGGGAGAGCAAAGTACATTTTGGGGTAAGAAAATCAAGAGATGAAGATCTGACCGAGGTCTCACGACAGGAGTGGGGGTGCTGGGATAGTCCAGGCCAGTCTGATTTATCCTCCAGCCCCATGTCATTGGGGACTGAGCACTGTGGGACTGGGACGCTGAGGGGGTGCGCGTGAGGAGGGTAGACACCAAGGGCTGCTCGAGCACCCTAGGTGCGAGTATGTGGCGGGGGTGGGGGGGGATAGAATTTGGGGCGTGTTGGCAGTGGCGGGATGGGACTGTGACTCTTGCGCTGGTCGGTGGTTCCCCGGGGAGCTGGGAGTCCCGGCCCAAAGCAGCATTGGTCCCACTGCCCGCACACCTGCGCAAAGCGCAAGGTTCTGGGGCAGCTTGGTCTCTGGTGGGCTCTGAGACGTAAAGGAGGCAAGGGCTGGCCAATGGGACGCTGATGCGCCGCTCTGGGCCCGCCCCCTACTCTGCGTGGGCCCCGCCCTACCCATTTGGGTCCCTTTTGCCTGCGGGTCCCTTTGTCCTGACCTTGACAAGGGGCAAGGACATTGCCTCGCCCTGCGGGGCCTCGGATCCCCCTTGTCCGTTTCCCTCAGACTTTGCGTCCTTGGGTTACGTCCCAGATCCCTCCTTGGCACCCCCGCCATTCCTCATGAGCGAATTTGGTCATCTGCCTCTTCTCTGGTTAGTAGGATACTTTGTCCCTTCCCCTGTAGGGAACCCTTTAGGGCAAGTTGGTGAGGGCCATTCAGTGGAACAAGCCCTGGGAGCAGGCCAGGGCAGGAGTGAAGCAGAGCTTAGCTCAGGAGGACCTGCTTTTAGTTCTGTCCCTCGGCTCCCTGGCTGTGCCTCTGGAACAGATCAGTTACCCTCTCTGAGTCATAGCGTTCTTACCTGTAAAATGGGCACCATTGGGGCATGTGCCTCTCCCAGTTATCCTGATTCAATGTTAATGAGTAAATGCTCATAGCTGAGTCTGAATCTGGTTGAGGAGTCATACTCTGTTGGCCTTTGAGGCAGGAGGCTTCCTTGGTTCCCTGATTTAGGAACAATCAGGTTCCCAGTATAGTTGTCTCTTATTCTTTCAGCTGACCAAATATCTATTGGCACCAGGTGTTGGGGACACAGAGATGAATGACTCACAGCCCCAGCCCTGAAGAAATTCACCCTCTTAACGTTAGAAACAGACCTACATTCAGTTTCCCCCTAGTCTGATCTGTTGGGAGGTGGGTTCTGGGGGAGACCAGAGAAAACTAATTGTTCTTTGGGTAAGGAGGTTCCCTGGAGGGACCTGGGCAAACACTTGCCCTGTGTCTTCCTCTCCTAGAATCCTGAGCCAGCCTGCTCATACCTGTATGCCCCACTACCATGGGAAGTCAGAAAAGCCAGAGGCCAGGAACTAGTTGAGGGAGGAAAGCCCTGACAGTTAGGGGGTGTCTCCACATCAGTAAATGTTGGAGAGCACTACTGGGTGTCAGGCACATTTAAAGGTCTGTGAAACACATTTGCTCACTGGGTTCTCACTGTCAGACATCTGATAACCTCCTCCTCGATGTACAGATGAGAACATTGAGGCCCAGATGATTTCCACTTGCTCCAAGTCAAGCGTTGCTATAAGTAGCAGAGCTGGATCCAAATCCAAGCCTGTCTCTGGGCAATGGATGTGGCTCTTTCTCCACTCAGCCAGCCCAGCAGTGACTGACTCTGACTGTGAGTATCATCATGGGCTTGTATGTTGTTGAGGGTGGCAGTGGTCACACCCGTAAGGCAGCCCAGACGACTGCTGTCCCTCTTCTTAGATCTCCAGATCTCTCACACTGATCTTTAATATCCCCTAACAGCCCAACTGCTCATGATTATGCCACATTTTGCAAAGCTCTCATCTGCCTTACTTTAGTACTTTCCTGCCCATTTTACAGATGAGAAGCTTAAGAACTAGTGAGATGATATGATTTGCTGGAGGTTACAGGAGCCAGACGCTGGCAGGGTGGGGCTCTTTCCCAGGGGCGTTCTGACCATTGATGGGCCAGCTGGGGGAGGTGGGATTGGGAGCCTTTGGGGACCAGGCAGGTAGTGGTGTGGCTTTGGAAGGTAACAGACTGGTTCAGGTCCTTTGGGACTAACAAGCAGTGCGATTTGGGCACTTACCATCTCTCTGAGCCTGATTCCTTATCTGTGGAACAAAGATAATAATCGTTTGCGTCTTGAGAATTCTTGAGCATTGAGACAATGACTGGAGGAAGCCTCCAGTGAAGTGCTGCGTGGTGTAAAGTAGGTGCCCAGGAAGTGGTTCTGGTCTATGCTAGCTCAGTGGCACTAAGCCTTGGGTGCCCCCTGCAGGTTGTGGTCCTGGTTCACCCTTCAGAGAGGGTCTGTAGGCAGGGGCAGGTTGAGATGGAGGCTGTGTTCTCAAAGGGGATTGATAGAGGGTGTGTGTGTGTGTCCCCCAGGCAGTGTGTATTGTGTAGGGGCGTTCTGGGCTGTTGCTGAATCTGTTATGCTTAAGTACCTCCTATGCGGTAGGCCTCGGCTGCCGTATCCCCTACTGGAATTCGGCATCCGCTCATGTGAGGTCCAGGCCCAGCTCTCCCACTTACTCTCTGAGCCATATTGAGCAAGTGACTTAACCTCTCTGAGCCCCAGTGGCCTCGGCTATAAAATGGGGATGATCGTAATATTCATTAGGTGTTTGCAAGGAGTAGATGAGATGACTTCAAGTATATTTTATAAAATATGGATTCGGGACTCAGTGCACATGAACTTCACACCCATTTACACAGTAGGGTTCAGCCAACCAACCTCTCTTGCACTCATTAAAAAAAAATTAATTATCTTTATTTTGCAGGTGAAGAAACTGAGGTTCAGGGAGACTAGGGACCCTTGCTCTCAGTCCCACAGCTAGTAAGTGATGAAACCAAGAGTCAAGCCCAGATCTGTCTTGATTCCACAGCTCTTTCTGGTGTAGCACAGTGTAGGGACTGCGACCTTCCTGCCTTGGATCGAGCTGTAGAAAGCAGCAGCAGAGACGGAGAGAAAAGGAGTGGGTCGTAGAGGCTGTGTCTCGGGAGCAGAGCAGAAATCTTGTTGTAGAGCCGTTAAGTGCAGAAAAAGTACTCAAAATTATCACCAGCAACGGCATGGCCACTGCAATTCTCACTCTCTACCCACGAGCAGAGTGACTGGGAGAGAGAATGGACCCTTGTACGGATGTCCATGAAGACGTTAGGCTTTGCAAATGCTTAGAGACCATTCCTCAACACACAGATGCCTCTTCGAGTTGTCTGTCTTCCTTCCTGGGGAAGGGTAGGGAAGGCAGAATAGGCCCTGGGCTTGGGGACAGGGGTGGTGAGCTGATTGCTCTGGATGGGTGAAAGTATCCGTAATGTTTCCTGGTATGACTTCGAAAGAAAATACCTTTTGATCTTCAACAGTTTACAAACAGTTTTTGGATGACTGGTTAGTTGTCACTAACTTGTGTGAGCACACCGGAACTGAGAATGCTAGCTGTCCTCTATTCACTCATTTATTCAACAAATAACTGACCTTCTGTCTTGTTCTGGGTGGGGTGTGACGCAGACAATGAGTGGGACCTGCTAGATCTGGAGCAGGAGCTATGATCCAGAAGGCAGACAGATGTGCAACAAATAATTACAAATGGCAATAATGTTAGTGCTTACCTTGTAAGGCACTCATGAGTTACTATGTGCAAAATGCTTAGAACCTTCTGGAGACGACGCCTGGTTCTTAGTGAATAATATTTGTTATTATGACTATATGGGGCTGCTGTACCAGAGGACATATACTCTTAATTTTTTTTAAGATTTTATTTTATTTTATTTATTATTATTTTTTTAGATTTTTATTTACTTATTTGACAGACAGAGATCACAAGTAGGCAGAGAGGCAGGCAGAGAGAGAAGGAGGGGAAGCAGACTCCCCGATGAGCAGAGAGCCCGATGTGGGGCTCGATCCCCGGACCCTGGGATCATGACCTGAGCCGAAGGCAGAGGCTTTAACCCACTGAGCCACCCAGGCGCCCCTTAAGATTTTATTTTTAAATGATCTCTACATCCAGTATGGGGCTTGAACCCACAACCCCAAGATCAAGAGTCATGCGCTCAGCCGACTGAGTCAGCCAGGCGCTCCAGGACACATTCTTTTTATTCTTTTTTCCTCACATCCCATTCATCACAAGACAATAGCCCCACAATGGCCTGGAGTGTCTGTGTCGCTTACCTCATCTGGTCGGACACTTTACATGCGGCCATTGGTTTGATGTTATTAAAAATGCCATGATGTAAAAATGAAATCTTAAATAAAAGAAAAAAAGGAGGGGGACCGTGCTGGCTGACTCAGTCGGTAGAGCATGATTCTTGATCTCAGGGTTGTGGGTTTGAGCCCTGTGTTGGGTGTAGAGATCACTTAAATAAAATCTTATTATTTTTATTTTTTTTAAAGATTGTTTATTTTAGAGAGAGAGAGCATGTGCGTGCATGTGTGTCAGGGGGCAAAGGAGAGGAAGAGAATCTCCAGCAGACGCCCCACTGAGCGCACAGCACACCCCAAGAGACCCAATTCCAAGACCCTATAGGACTCCCCACAGATGAAGAAGGGGGCTGTCAGTTTAAGAAGATGGGCGGGTGGAACGGGTCATCTTCTGACGTCTGCCCTGGGATCTCCAGCCTGTCAGGACCCTGAGAGGCCATAGAGATGGTGCGCTGTCATCCTACCCTCTCACTGTATGGGCAGGGAAACTGAGGCAGACCCCGAGGTAGGGGACCAGCACAAGGTCGCTGGGCGGGTCAGTAGCAGAGCCGGAACTGGAAGCCGCATTTGGTGCTTTTCCCACTGCCCCGCAGTTGCTTTTGTGTTTATTTTCTCACTCAGGATCACATGGTAGGAAGAGCATGGACTTTTCAATGGCAGATATCCCTACATTGGAGTCTCAGCGCCGCCTCTGTGCGACCCTGGGCAAGTGACTTCACCTCTCCGAGCCTCTCTGGTTTTAAATCGGAATGAACGGGGGACGACGATGGTAGCCCCTGCTTGGCTTCTCCCGGAGCTGACCGGGGACATCACACATTAGAGGGCAGGGTAGTGCCTGGCGCACAGAGGTCCATCAGTGTTATCTATCATTACTACTTTTTTTTTTTTTAAGATTTTATTTTAAAATAAAAGATTTTATTTACTTATTTATTTGACACAGAGAGCACAAGCAGGGGGAGCAGCAGGCAGAAGGAGAGGGAGAAGCAGGCTCCCCGCCGAGCAGGGAGCCCAGTTCGGGGCTCCATCCCAGGACAGGAGCCGCAGGCAGACACCCAACTGACCGAGCCACCCAGACGCCCCTCTGTCATTACTACTATGAATTCAACACACGTTACTCATTCTTCCCCTTTGCCAGTCCCTATGCCATGTCCCAGGGACACAAAGATGACTTAGACAGGGGCCCTGCTCCAACAGCCACTTGGGAGGGGACTTTTGGGAGAGAGTTCTGGTGAAACCCTGTGGAAGGTGAAAACCAGGCCCAGGACGAAACCCCGCCACAGCCTGGCTTTGGGTTGCCTTGTTGATTTCATCCGCCAGGTTCCCAGTGCTTCAGATTGGGTAAAGCAGAGAAGGCAGTTGGGGAAGATGGTGTCATTGTTTACAAACCACTGTTAGGGGCAACAGCGGGAGAAATAGCTAACAGCTGGCAGCTAACTGGTTCCAGCCTGTCCCCAGGGCTTGGAGCCCTGGACCTAGGAGCCCGTACCGCCCCCAGGGCTCCCTGCTCCAGCTACTGCTTGGAGAGACACACACAGGCGGGGACAGCGGAGAGGGTGGCCCCGAGGCTTCAGTCTTCCGTGTTAGACCTGACGTGAGACTGGGGAGTTGCTTCCTCTCTGTTGATTTTTACCATTGGCCATTCCCTGAGCCAGAGGGACAGAGTCTCATACCTGCAGAAGGGAAGTCCTCCCTACCCTAAGAAGAGCAGGTTGTCAGTGGTCTTAGAAACACTGTACTTACCTGCAGGCCTCCAGAAGAGGGGATGGGCTCGCTTTGAGAAGAAGGCCAGGGAAAATGTGCTTTCTTCCTGGAAGACACAGCATGCGGGGGAAAGAGCTTTGTTTCCTGACCTCACGGTGTCTGAGTCTCTCCTTAGGATTCTCGTGGATGTGCCTTTTTTTTTTTTTTTTTTTTTTTTTTTTAAGATTTCATTTATTTATTTGACAAAGACACATGGTGAGAGAGGGAACACAAGCAAGAAGTGGGAGTGGGAGAAGCAGGAAGCCCGAGGCAGGGCTTGATCCCAGGACCCTGGGATCATGACCTGAGCTGAAGGCAGATGCCTAACAACTGAGCCACCCAGGTGCCCCAGAATGTGCTTATTATTTGAGCCCAAATCTTATCTGGCCACCAGAAAGGCTCATTGGACACCACAGACCCCCATAGGGGGGTGGTCCTCAAGGGAAGGCGGGGCCAGGATTCAGCCCTTCCCACCCATGCCTGAGACACTGGGAAGACAGGCAGATGCAGGCACATCTGGAAATATGCAACTGGACACCCTAGAATCTGTAGAATTCTCTAAGGTCCTTTGTTTTATGGGGAGGCTTCTGGCGGGTGTTTTTCTCATGCAAAGGGAAGTGATGGGGCCCTGCCTTTGGGCCTTTTTTCTTTGGGAGATACAACTACCCCCCCATCCCCACTCCTTCCACACCCCCCCAACCGGATATCCTAGGCCTCGCTCAAAATATTTTGAGGACCTCTGGGTTCCACTAGATCTCTCTGTGCAGTTAGACTGGACTCCAGTAGCTGGGGGGTGGGGGGCATGGGGGGTTGAGCTATGAAGATGAGTTTCTGTGTTTGTCTTTCCGAGTGTGTACAGGCTTGTGTGCAAAGGTGCGGGTGTAGAGGGATGTGTGTGTCTGTGGCCATGGAAAAATGAAAGTAAATATTCTCTCTTTTTGGTATTCTTTGCATTCCAAGCTCAGTTCTCACTGCACAACGCACCCACCTCTCTCATAAATGATACTGGGGTGTGGCCGATTTGGAGAAGGAATTCGCAGGTCATCACCTCCCTGGACTGGCTTTAATCCAGGGGGCTCCGTCCACCCCACCCTGAAACCTAAAACCCCCTGGGGGTCCAGGATAGCCAGTGGCTTCTCCCCCGATTGGCGTCGGGGAGTAGGACTGCTGTCTCTTTCTTCCTCAAAGTAACTCTTTATTGACTGATTCCTTTGTGTTCTTGACACCACTCTGGTATTTCCCACTTTCTGACCACGAAGCACTTTCAAAATTGTACCAACGAGAACTTACGGGATCTATTGCCTGCTTAAAGGCAACTGCCAAGGGGGGAAAAAAGAATCTCTCAACCATTGTGAAAAATGTTTCGGTTTGTGCACACCTTCTGGAACAGCACTGTCCAATAGAAATGAAACGTGAGCCACATGTGGAATTTTCCATTTTAAGTTTTTTAGCAGCCACATTCCAAACACAAAAAGAAACCAGCAAAATTAATTTTAAGAGCACGTTTTATTTAGCCCAATATATCTACAATATTATCATTTCAACACGTAACCAACATAAACAATAATACTGAGATAGCCTACCTTCTTTTTCTCCATACCGAGTCTTCAGATCTATTTCCATGTCTTCCCCTACAAAGGGACCACTTTGAGGCTTGTCCCATTTCAAGTGTTCAGTAGCCGCTGGTGGCTAGTGGCTACCATACTGGAGAGTGCTGCTCAGCTCTAGAACCTTCTAACAGAAAGGGAAACCCAGTACTAGCCATTAGAGAAAAGGAAATTTTTATTTTATTAAGAGCAAAAATTGCCAGCCCTGGGGCACCTGGGTGTCTCAGTCGTTGGGCGTCTGCCTTTTGGCTCAGGTCATGATCCCAGGGTCCTGAGGTCCAGCCCCGCATCAGGCTCCCTGCTCAGCTGGAGGCCTACTTCTCCCTCTCCCACTCCCCCTGCTTGTGTTCCCTCTCTTGCTGGGTCTCTCTCTGTCAAATGAATAAATAAAATCTTAAAAAAAAAAAAATGCCAGCCCACCCTTTTTTTAATCCCCCTTTCTGCAAAAGCCTGATTGGCATCTGGGGTTGGGGGGGGGGGGAGGCTCTGCTGCTCTCCGGATCCTGCCTCCCTTCTCCTAACCAGGGCTTCTGTCTCTCTCTTGCCCCACACAGGTCTGGTTTCAGAACGCTAGGGCCAAGTTCAGGCGCAACCTCTTACGGCAGGAAAACACGGGTGTGGACAAGTCGACAGAGGCAGCGTTGCAGACTGGGACTCCATCGGGGCCGGCCTCGGAGCTCTCCAACGCCTCGCTTAGCCCCTCCAGCACGCCCACCACCCTCACAGACTTGACCAGCCCGGCCCTGCCAACTGTGACGTCCGTCTTAACTTCTGTGCCTGGCAACCTGGAGGGCCACGAGCCTCATAGCCCCTCACAAACGACTCTCACCAACCTTTTCTAGTGACTCACGCCCTCCCCTCCCCCCCACAATTTCTTTAAAAAAGAAATTATCTTTAGTTGAATTCCAAGTGTATTTTAAAATAGAGGCTTTGAGCAACTAACTAACCACATTTTAGGATCTCGCCTGGAAACAGAGGAAGAAAATAATTGTGTGTCCCGCTAATGCAGCGGTGTGGACTTGAGGAATTACTTGGAAAATCTATCTGCAACACAACATTTGTGTCACTGTACAGTTTTGTGGACTGAGCGAGGAAAAACAACAAATAATTTAAGTTGGCTAGAGCTTCTGTATTTTCAAAGACTGCCACGTGCCTTAGGAATACTGTTTTATCTCCATACTTTGGATGACTTGTTCATTTTTCTCTCCCTCTTTTTCTCTCTGTATATTTATGACCAGAGCAAAAATGTAAAAAAAAAAAAAAAAAGTTTGTTACTTTGAATAGTCCTAAAAAGAAAAAAAAGAAAAAAAAAAAAACAAAAAATCAAACCCCCTCCAACGGTCGCTTTGTTGTTTTAGAATTTTAAGGTGGAAGTCTGTTCGAATATCAGAATTTGTAAAATCTAACCAGTAATAAAACCACTTATTGAAACTAGTTGGTGCTGCTGCTGTCTGGTGGGGTGTAAAATTCACAGGACTTATGGGTCTTACTGAAGCCCAGACGTAAATCCCAGGATCTTCTCTCTCTCTCTCTCTCTGTCTTTTTTTTTTTTTTTAAGATTTTATTTATTTGACAGAGACACAGTGAGAGAGGAAACACGAGCAAGGGAAGTGGGATAGGGAGAAGCATGCTTCCCACTGAGCAGGGAGCCCGATGTGGGGCTCGACCCCAGGACACTGGGATCATGACCTGAGCTGAAGGCAGACGCTTAACGACCAAGCCACCCAGGTGCCCCCCGGGGTCTTCTCTTATTTAATATTTATTTATAATACATGTGGGGCCCCCACATCTGTGCCAGGCTTTGGGCTGCCTGTTGAAACCTGGAGATTTCTTGCCATCAGGGGAGTGGAGGCAAGCACAGAAGAGATAACCTTAACATGGTCTGCATGATCTGTGCCAAGTGGAGAGTATATCAGTGAAGTACCATTAGTTCATTCATTTGTTCTTTCGAGTATTAAATTAAGTATGCTCTGCTGAATACTTGTGATGGAGGGAAAAACCTTATTACACCTGCCTTATCTGCTCTTGTTTGGGCTAGGAGGGTGTGTCAGGCAATGAGGAAGGCTGCCCCTCCAAGGAGTGAATGCTGTCACAAAAGGGCAGCTTAAACCTAATTTTTCTAATGAAGTAAAAAAAAAAAAATAATAATCTCCCAAGAGGGCAAAAGCAAATGAATTTGGTTTCTTTACTACAGCTTCAGGCAACCTCAGAAACCCACAGAAAGGACACATCCAGGATTAGAAGCAGGCAGAATGAGATTGGAATCTCTTCTGTTGTAGTAAGAGCTAAGGGAAGTCACGTCACTTCTGTGAGCCTCCGTTTTTTCATCTGGAAGAAGATAATGGCCTTTACAGACAGTTCTAATGAAAATGAGGCAAGGTGTGCCGAAGGGTCAATGGAGGGCCTGGTATATGGTGGAGACTCACTATGTCTTACTGAGTCACAGGTGACTCATAACGATGTTGCAGGTGGAGAGCAGGAATGTGTGTATCAAGGCATCGCCCATCATGGCTGAATGCATCAAGCAGGTGTGGTAGTATATTAAGCGGGGGTATATTACACCCCTGATTTCTTGCTCTGAACCCTGCTGCAGAGCACTCTGTTACCAGCTTCACTGAATGCCAGTAGTTACCTAGCAAAACGTCCCTCAGTGGCCAGCCAATCTGAAAATCCAGAGGAACCATCATAGTTGCCTTGATGACAAAACAGCCAGGAGAGATTGGGCGGGGGAACAGTCTAGCCCAGGACTGGAGTGCCCAGAACTGGAGTGTCTCTCCCGTTCTCTCTAAGCCATCATGATTGGGACAGTCTTGGGGAGGAATGGGCTGGGAGTGCTTAAAGCCTGGACAGACTCACTTCCCGAAATGTCAAAACCACACACTCACCAACACTACTAATGTTACTGTTATTTCATGCCTGGAAAATAGTAGGAGTGCAATATAGTTTTTGTAAACTTCTATATTGATCTAGAATGTGTGTAAAGTGCACACATCTGAAATGAACAGCTTGATTCATGTTTTCCAAATGAACAACCACCACGTAGACACCACCCAAATCAAGATATAGGACAGTGACAGCACCCAGCAGGCTCCCTTGGGCCTCCTCCCTGTCAACCTCTCCCAAGACAGCCCCTGTGCTGACTCCTAGCACCACGGATTAGTTTTATCTGTTTTGATCGATACATTTTTGCTGAATGAATTCAGGATTGCTCAAGATTAGCCATTTTGCCTGAGGTCAGGCAGCCTAGTGGTGAAGAAGCCAATATTTGGACGAGGTCTGTCTCTAGACCCCGAGTCCTGTCAGCTAGGGTAATAGGGTCTGTACCTCACTGATGGCCGCGGGAGAGGATGGGAACAGAGGACCTGGGACATGGATAAGCGCACCGATCCCATGCCAGCTACTTCCAGGGACTTACATACGTGCCCACAAACACGCAGGCACGTACACTCTTGAGACGCCCATGGATAGCTAGACCCACGGGCTAAGGTGCTTACGCCCAGACAGCCCCACACAAAGACACACAAACACAAATGCTCGCAGACAGACATCAACAGGCCCAGACACTCACAAATACATCTAGACAGACACCCAGACCGCCCCCCACGGGGAGACCCGCACACAAACCCAGATGTGCACACAGGCAAACATTTGCAGGCACCCAGACGCCCCCGCATAGCCTGGTTGTGCCCCCTTGCTCAGGCCCGGACAGAGCCAAGTCCGATCCCTATCTCACCTGTCAGCACCGCCACCCAGATGCAGCAGACCCTGGAATGATGCCCGGGGGTCCCCCACCCCCTGCGCCAGAGCAACTTGAGAAGAGCCTGCTGTCAGGCCCCGGGATGGGGGCGCTGTGGAGGAGACGTGACTTGCCCCAGAGTCAGAGACTGAGACACACACACACACACACACACACACACACACACACAGTGAGAGACTCAGAAAGATAGTGATAGAGGCAGGGAGGGAGGGAGTGAGGCAGAGAGAGAGTCCCAGGTACGGGAGGCAGAGAAAGAGTGGCACACAGAAAGGGACAGGGACAAAGACGCAGGGGGCAGGAGGCAGAGAGACAAATGGATCAACCACAGACAGGCTTCTGAAAAGAGAGAAACAGCAGCAGAGTAGTGAAGAGGTAGAGAGACAGACAGACAAAGATGGGGGCCAAAATTAAGAGTGTCAAAGCACAGGGGAGAGATGACAAAGACAGAGATTGAGAAGAGAAGCCTCAGAGATCAAGGGATCCTGGGACAGATTCAGAGGCTGAGAGAGACCAAGGCCGAGAGCTAGAGCCTGAGAAGCAGCGATGGGCACTTGGAGGCTGATAAAGGGAGGCTCTCAGAGACCGGAAGCGAGACAGAAATAGAGTCTCGGGCTGAGGGAGAGGCTGGCAAAGGAAGGCAGGTGCTTGGTGGGGAAGGAGTGAAGCTGCCAGCCCAGCTTGGCCACCTGCGGTGGGACTGAGGGAGTAGCTGTCCTCACCTCACTGCCACCCCTGGCTCTGGGCATTGTCCTCACCTCCCCGCATGCTGCTACAGAAGAGACCAAGGCACCATCTCTGAGGCCCTCTCGGCTCCGCCATGTTGTGAATGTGGGGGGGTCTCTTTGTTCTTGGGCCCCACACCCAGATTGCCCTGGGCAATCTGCAGGAACCGAGGTCTCGGCCGTGATCCTGCCTCACCCTACCAACTCTCCTTTTTCGCAGAGTGGGAAGGTTGGGGACAGATCTACCGTCTTCTCTGCCTTGAAAGAATTTTGGCAAGGTACTTAGCCACTCTGGACCCCAGTGTCTTAATCTGTAAAATGGGCCAATGATATCCAGCTTCCAGGGGGTCCTGTCAGGACCCCTGAGAGAATGTGTACATGCTGTATTCATGGTTCCACCAAATGCGAGGGGAGCCACAGAGATGGGAGCAAGTGTCCTGAGAAGGGGGGAGAGACTCCAAGGAGATAATATTTGAGCTGGGATCTTCGATAAACCAAAGGGGACTGGGTGGACGATGGGAGCAGGGGCCATCTGGGGCTGAGGAAACGGCCAGAGCCCAGGCAAGAGGGCACACAGCACAGCTGGGAGTGGAGAGTAATGTAATGGTGGGGCTGCCCCTGGACAGGTGGGTGAAGTTCAGCTCACGGACAGCCTTGAACGTCAACTTGAACTTCATCCTGGGGGGTTGTGGGTGAGCTGTCTCTGACATCCCCCTTTCTCAGGGGGCAGGATGAACCGGCTCCTTTCCCACCATGCACTCCGTTTGGAGTCCCATATGGCAGAATCACCTTTCTGGAGAGGAAGGGTTTGCCATTGTGACCTGTGGGTCCGGCTGCAGGAGCGGCTGAGGCCCCAGGAGGGGTCCCCTGGACGCTCTGACCTCTGGGGACTCTAGGAGTGCTAGTAGGCCCTTCCTACGTCCATTTCTACCTTCCTCTGGCTCTGCTCCTCCCTTCCTCCGTGGTCCAGTGCTGGGCAATGGGGACTTGGAGCATGCAGATGTTTGGCCAACGACCCCTCCCTTTGGCCCCCGGGGACTGTCTGGGAGACAGACGTGCCAACAGCCAGCTACTGCCCAGCTTGAGGGAATCCCAGGGGGTTATAGAAACCTCCTTCCCAACATCCAGGAGGGAGAGGCTAGCTCTGCAGGGGGTGAACGTCCCACCCAACTTGCCAAACCTTTGGAGTCCTGAGCTCATTGAATCCTTCCCACAGCGTTACGAGGTGACGATTATCATTCCATTTCACTGAGAAAGAAGCCAAGGAGAAGTGTTTTGCCCAGGATCACAGGGCTTGGAGGCTGATATCTTTATTGCAATTCAACCAATCCAGTGGGCACACATCAATTTCTCTGCCATGCCAGGCACTGTGCTGGGGACAGTTGGACGAGTCTGGGCATCCTAGGGTCTTGCAGAAGCAGACCGGGCAGGAGGGTAGAGGGGGGTGGGAGTTCGAGATGCAGAGGGAACCCAGAAGAGGCTACTCGTAGATTGATGTTTGAGGGACTTTGTGAATTGGAAGATTGGGCAACTGACCTAGAAATGTGTGGGGCCAAAGGTGGTTCTGCTGTATTTGGCTCCAAATACCCTTCCTGGCTCTCCATCATTCACTGGGGGGAGCCATGGCCGTGTATCTATCTTGCAAAAAGCTTTTTATTATGAAAAATTTTATTTTTTTTAAAAGATTTTATTTATTTATTTGACAAACAGAAATCACAAGTAGGTAGAGAAGCAGGCAGGGAGAGAGAGGGGAAAGAAAGATCCCTGCTGAGCAGAGAGCCCAACGTGGGGCTCAATCCCAGGACCCTGGGATCATGACCTGAGCTGAAGGCAGAGGCTTTAACCCACTGAGCCACCCAGGCACCCCAGTTGTGAAAAAATTTAAACACACACAAAGTAAACAGAAGGATCTAATGAACTCCCGTGTACTCGATGTCTATCTTCTACCCTTATCAACATTCACTCTTGCTTACAACATCCATACCTCACCCACTGGCCACTCCCAGTTCAGTGACGATAAGGAGTATCACCGTGGGGTTTGGAAAAGTCCCTTGGGGATTCCGATAGGCAACCTGAGTTGGGGACCACTGACCTGGCCCCTTCATTTTAGGGATGAGCAGCTCAGAGGTGGGGAAGGAACTTAGCTAAGGGTACCCAGCCAGGAAGCAGCAGATCTGGGTCTATCCTGCCTAAGGACACTCATTGAGTGCCAGGTCCTGTGTTGGTCACTGGGGATGCCAGTGAATGAGATGGTCCCTGCCCTCCCAGAACTCAGACACTAGTGGGGGATACAAATGTTGAGCAGCCTCAAAAGTGACGTCCGAATGATGTCTGTGAGAAGGCATATGTGGGACCATGACAGCATAAACACAGGTGAGGGAAAGGACAGCTTCCTGGAGAAAGGTATCATGGAGAAATCAGATAAGTGAGTAGCAATTAACTCAGCCAGTGGGATGGGCAGGTGGAGCAAAAGGAGTAACAGTGTGTGCAAAGGCCCTGAGCCAAGGTGGTTCAAGGCATTAAAAGGTCTGCCCCTCCAGTATGGCTGGGACTCTCAGAGTAAGGGCCAGAGTGGTGGGAGGTGGAGCTGGAGACACAGTCATGGACTGTCCTGGCAGTATCCTTGGGTATTCACTCCAAGAGCACCAGGGAGTTGGGAATGATGAATCTGAGTGGGAGAGGGTAGGTATGGGTGAGAGGAGGCTCTTGAGTCCAGTCAGATGATGGGGCATCCGACTAGGTGGAAGCAAAAGAGGCTGACTGGCTATGGGGGAGGGGGGAAGGGGAGGGAAGCAGGGGGTAGAGCCACAAATGGGTAGATGGTGGGGCCCTTCACTGCAACGGGAAAAGTCACTGGGAAGAGGATGGGGAGAGATGATTAGGAATTTAGGGTTGGAGCTTGTTGAGTTTTTGATGTCTTAAGACATCAAAGTGCTGGCAGTTCTTCCCTTTGGGGGCCCCAAGCCACAAGAGAAAGGCATGAACAGACCCTGGGGCATTAATCCATTGCTTCCCTTCTTTTGAGTCTCCCATCCCTCCTGAGCAAGTCGGTTCTTAAGCTGTGTTTGAGACTTGGTCCCAAGCTCATTCCTGGGGCAGGGCTTGGGACCTGGTGCAGGACTTGAGACCCACCTGTTTCTGGGCTTAAATCCAGCCACATGCTCCGAAGTCATCCAAGCTTTACATACCGGGTGGGCCCCTCTCTGCCTAGGCGGGGGTCCAACCCTTCAAATACTCCTGCTCCAATGTCCCTCCTTTCTGGAGCCTTCCCCTCCGGACCCTGCTGTAACTCTGCCCGTCTCACCACACAGGTCTGGTTTGAGGCTGATAAAGGGTCTCAGCGTCCCCACAAGTGCCCTCGCCTCCAGCTGGCAGCAAGGCCAGCACAGGTGTCCTTGCCGCAGGTCGGTAATAAGGGAGCCCATTCATGACGAACCGCAGGTTTCTATGCTGGGACTATTTCGCTCTTTTTCCTGCTACTGTAAGCTCCATGACCCAGTGTCGCGGTCTCCCCAGTACACCCAGAGGATGCCTTGCAAGTAGGTGGTGGGTCCTTAACACATATTTTCTAAATCCTGGAGGGAATCCATGTCAGTACGGGCAATCGGTGTGGTTGAGGGGCTCAGCCTTAGAGCTTTGGTCCTAGACCCTGTCCGGCCACTTAAAGCTCCTGGGATCCTGAACTGACTTCCCCTCTGAGCTCCTAGCATTTTGAATCTGTCACACGTGGGTAAGGAGAACACCCAAGCCGGAGTGACAGAACTCCCGCAGCCCCAGGGCAGAGCGGATTGCCCTGCGAACGCTCCGCGGGTGTGAACGGTGGCGGTCTGCGGAGTGCGGTCTCTCACGTCGGGCACCCGAAGGAGTCTCTGCGCCAGGAGAAGGGGCGAAGCAGGCGGCTCCCCTGTGCGATGGCCTCCGAGGTTCTCAGAGCCTGGGGTGGAGGTGGCTTGGGGCGGTTCCGGGCAGAGGGGGTGGCTGCGAGCCTGGAGCTGTCGGAGATGGCCCCTGGGGACCGGGGAGGGGGCGGAGGCCGGAGCCGAGGTCGGATCCGGCGGGGTGGGGAGCCGAGACATCCTGCGGGGGCGCCCGCCGGGACCTAGGGAAGCTCCCAGGGGGAGCGGCTCCCGGCAGGGCGGCCCTGGGAAGAAGGACGCCGGGCGCAAGGCGACTGAGCCCCCGTAGGGGCCGGGTGGAGGGCGCCCCCTGGCGGTGCACCGCGGCATAGCCCCGGGGGTTCCCACCCTCCCCTCCTGGCCCACCTGGGTGGGGGGGGGGGGGAAACTAAAAAGAGACTCCCCGGAGAGAAGTCAGGGCCCCGAGATCTATTCCGGGCTCTGCACGCTTTCCTCAGTTTTAAAACGGAAGGAATAATTTTGAGTCCCTAGTGGCTGGGACGGCACGGAAGCACACAGCAGAGATTGGCACACAGTAGGTCTCCCATGCAATGGCCCTCATTTGGGCTTATTCCTAATGTCCTATGGGCAGTGGTGTTGGTCTTAGGCCTGAGGGGCTCCCCAAGCAAGGGAAGGTATGAGGTGGTGCGGTTCCCAGGCACTCATTCTGGGCTCCCCGAGGGGCTCGCTCTGCCCCCCAGTGGCCTCGGTGAGCATTGGAGCCTGTGTAGTGTGTGATGGGGTGGGGGGAGGCCTAGTGTGCATTGAGGTGTGGTGGGTGTGAGGGGGGGTGAGTTCTTGTGTCGGTGTAGCACTGTGTGTTGTCATGTTGGTGTGGGTGTTGATTTGAGGGTGTCTATGTATTTGTTGAGATGTGTGTGTCTGTGGTCATGTGTGTGTGTCTGTATTCAGA
This sequence comes from Mustela putorius furo, assembly GCF_011764305.1. NCBI lineage: Eukaryota > Metazoa > Chordata > Mammalia > Carnivora > Mustelidae > Mustela > Mustela putorius. The sequence continues at coordinate 6,255,539 of NW_025421428.1, forward strand.
GGTGTGTGTCCATGTGTGTCTATGTGTGTCTGTGATCAAGGGTGTGTGTGTGTGTGTGTGTGTTTGAGATCAGGTGTGTGTCTGTGATCATGTGTGTATGTTTGTGTGTGTGTCTATATTCAAGGGTGTGTGTCCATGTGTGTCTATGACAGGGAAGGTGTGTCCATGTGTGTGTCTGTGATCAATGTTGTCTTTGTGTGTGTGTTTGAGATCAGGTGTGTGTCTGTGTTCAGGTGTGTGTGTTTGTGCATTTGTGTGTTTGGGTGTCCTCGAGTGTTCATGGTGGAGTCTGTGTGCTGCAGGTTGAGGCGTGTGTTGGGGTTGAAGTGTAATCTGGGCCTGTCCACGGAGCAGCTGAGAAACACTGACCACATTTCCACCCACCAGAGGGATGGCCAGGCCCCTGTCCTGTCCCTTTACTGTGGCTCCTCAGGACTACTCCTTTCTTTCCCTCTGCCTTCCCTAATCCACCTGTGCCTGAGCCCAGATCTCTATGCCTCATTTTGGAGATGCGGAACCCAGACCCCAGGACACTCCATCAGAAAGCTATGCAGCCACGGCACTGGTCCGACTCCTGACTCCAGCCTGCATTTTGTCCTCTCCCAGGAGGGCACTGCACTCCCTTGGCCCAGCCTGCGGCGGGGGTGGGGATGGGTTTCGGGGCTGGGCCGCGTGGGGAGCAGGACACAAAAGGCCCAGTGTCTGTCCCTGCCTCTCCTTCCTGGCCCTGCCCTGCTTTGGGAGCCAGGTGGGTGTCCAGGGACAGACCGGGCAAAGATGGCTGCTTGTGACATCCACGCTCACTTGGGGGCCAGCGCAGCATTGGACCTACTGGCCCCCCTCACCCCATGGGCTGACTCTCACTGGGTGTGACCAGGAAATGAAACTTTGCCCACATTTTGGGATCCTGGCGCCCGCTCTCGGCTGGCACCCACCCAGAGCCGAAGAGCTTGAGCTCGCCCTGCTCTGAGAAGGGATTGATGAGTAATTAAGATCACAATGATATCAACACAAATATTAATAAAAATCATAATAACGGCTACTGTTTGCTGAGGCCAGACTCTGTACCATTTCTAAGTGCTTTACGTGGGTTCTGGGGAGGTAGTGAAGCCGGGGGGTCAAGACCTCGGACTCCAGCGCTGCCCAGATTGCCTGGATTACCTCCTGGCAATGCTTCCCGGATATGTGACCTTAGGGAAGTTGCTTAAAATCTCTCTGCCTCAGTTTTCCCAGCTGTAAGATAACAGTAGATGAATTAATATATAAAAAGCACTTAAAAACCCTGTCTGGCATTGAATAAATATGCAACAACACTAACTCTTCCTGGGATTTTGTGTCTCTTCACACTACCCAAGGAAGTAGGTATCATTATCCCCACTTTACAGATGAGGAAACTGAGGCTGAGCCATCAGCCATAGGACACAAAACAAAAAGGTGTCCAAACTGTGTTCTGAGACCAGTCCTGATACCAAAGCTTTGTCCGCGGCTGTATTCCTCCCACTGGCATTAATAGGATAGTTTGTAGCTGATAAGGTTAACCCTCTGAGACTCTAGAAAGTGCTTCCACAGGCGTCGACTTGTTTGAATCTCACCAGAGCCTTATGATGGGTCTTTCATAATAGTACCTCCCTTGATAATTGGAGAAATTGAGGCCCAGAGAAAGAGGGCTGTGCTGAAGCTCACACAGCCAGGAAGTGGCAGAGCTACCATTGGATTCCAGGTCTTTCCACGATTAAATAGCATCATGTTATGAAATTAAGGTGTTGGGGTGTACCTACTGTGTGTCCAGCTGCCTGCCAGCACTGTGTCCACATGATTTTAATTTCTACGACATTCTGAGTGATTTCCAAATCTATTGGGACCCAGTGAGTGCACAGTCTGACGGAGAGAGGACACACACACATGGTTTGGGGTGGTTATGGGCGAGGAGCACTGCCAGGAGGAGTGGAGGAAGAGAGACTTGGGAGCAAACGCAACTGGGGCACTTGACCTACAGGCAGGGGTCAGGAAAGGTCACCCCAAAAGGCAGAGAGAGGTCTGGGCTCAGATGGAAAGGCAGGTGGTTTCCCTGTGTTTCCATCAATGGTGACATGTTCCTGTGTGATATTTTGTGCCAGACATGATGCTAGGCATGCTTTAAGAGTTTTATCTTCATTATCACGTTTAATTATTACATTCTCAAAACCGGAGGTTGGTGCAAAAATTAGGTTCGTTTTCTAGATAAAGAGACTTGGGCCGAAGGTGAGGAGGGCGGGCAGCTGGCAGAGCTGGAACCCGAACCCTGGTCATCTGCCTCCCTCCAGACAAAGACGCATCTGGGCTGGGCAGGGGTCACACCCCCTCGGCCGGCTCCTTTCTGTCTCCAGCAGCTCGGGGCAGGTGGGCTTCAGCTCTCCTTCAGTTTTAAAAGCAAGACAGACGGCTCCGTGCGCAGCGGAGTTTCGCCGCTGCCCTCCCAGGCCCGGCCCATGCTCGGTTCTCTCCTGGTTCCCATACCTCCATCACCCCCGCCGCCGCGGGAGCAGGGCCGGGCACGCAGCGGGCGCTCGCCGAGGTGTTGCTGACGGATGCCTGGAGCGGCCCCTCCTGGGCTCCGGGCTGGGGTGGGGATGGGGCCAGAGCTGGCTCCCCGGGAGGCCCAGGCTGGTGCGCGGGCAAGCGGGAGAGAGGTTAAGACCCACGCTGATTAACCGCCTCCTGCGCGCCCGGCTCAAGTGCAGGGTGGCCTGGGTTTGGGAGGTGGGGCTCTGGGTGGCCTCCCCGAGAGCCAGCCTTCCAGCACATGGGACCCCCAGAGTTTCGCCTGAGCCCTCTGGGGAGCTGTCGGGACGGAGCCTCTCTGGGGTGAGCCAGCGTCTGGGGCCCGCGGCTCCAAGCAGGCCAGGAAACGCCTGCTGGTGCATTTGTTTTTCCATCAACAACAGGCTTACGTAAACTCCTCGCCGGCTCAGAGGGCTGCCAGCGCGGGGGAGGAGACCTTATCTGATGGGGGCTCGGCCAGGGCCGGGGTTCCCTGCGTGTCCCGGCACAGGCCCCGCGAAGGGAGCCCTGGCGGTGGGTGGGGGGTGGGGTTTGGCATTCCTGGCTCTGCTTCTCCGCGCCCCCCAATCCGGGGGCAGAAAGTGCAGGGCCCCTTTCCCCCCACGACAAATGCTATGGGGAGCCAGTCTCTGTCCCCGGACCCCCTGTTCCCAGTTGCCTGTCCTGCAGAGGCCTGCCAGGAAAATGGCCCTCTTTACCTGCGCCCCACGGATTGAGGGAAGTGTGTGAGATGCTGGGGTGGCCCAGTCCCCAGGCTGTCACCTGGCTCCTCACCCCAGCTGTGTGCCAGTCCATTGGTGCTTGGGAGAAAGAGGTGGCTTGCCAGCCTCACCTCCAGACCTTCTGACTTAACAGGTCTGGTGGGGACACGGGAATCCACAATAGAAAAACAAACTGTACTTGGAAAAAATTTCAAAATTACAGAAGAGGCATAACACAATAACCCAATGAATTCTTGGGCAGCCTTCCTAGGTCGACCAGTTAGCCTTTGCCAATTCTGTGCCATCCCCTGTCCTTGAGGTGGGCAAGGTTATTATTCCCACTTTACAGATGGGGAAACTAAGGTTTAAGAGCTGAAAAAAACGTGTCCAAGAAAGTGGCAGAGCTCACATATAAACTCAGATCTCAGATGAATACTTTTACTTTTGGGCTTTCTTTCTTTCTTTTTAAAATTTAATATATTTGATTTCTTTTGGAATGATGAGTTCCTGTACATAATATATAAAGGTTGTAAGCACACAGGTACCTTACTCAGCCAGCCTGGTTCCTTAATTAAAGGTGATTCTTGTGTACCTTTGTGGACACATTCTATGCCTATGAAAACATGTCCATAAAACAGTTTTTTGTTTTGTTTTTAATTTAAGTAGGCTCCTCGCCCAGCATGGGTCTCAAACACACAGCCCTGAGATCAAGTCCCAAGCGGAAACCAAGAGTCACCTGCCTGAGCCACCCAGGCACCCCTCCATAAAATTGTTCTTACACAATTGGTTTTGTGTAAGATTTACTGTCCATGTTGTCCTGAGCTTTGCTTTCCCCCCGCTTTTAACTACATTTCAGAGATTTTTTTTTTTCCACACTGGAAATATAAAACTGCTCCATTCTTTTATTTTTTTATTTATTTACTTACTTATTTTAAGATTTTACTTGTCAGAGAGAAAGAGCGTGCACACAAACAGCAGGAGCCGCAGGCAGAGGGAGAAGCAGGCTCCCGGTGAGCAAGGAGCCAGGTGTGGGCCCCTAACCCAAGACCCTGGGATCATGACCTGAGCCAAAGGCAAATGCCTAACTCACTGAGCCACCCAGGTGTTCCCTTCATTCTTTTTTTTTTTTAATTATTTAAAAAAAAGATTTTATTTATTTGACAGAGAGGGACACAGCTAGAAAGGAAACACAAGCAGGGGGAGTGGGAGAGGGAGAAGTAGGCTTCCCGCTGAGCAGGGAGCCTGATGTGGGGCTGGATCCCAGGACCCTGGGATCATGACCAGAGCCGGAGGCAGATACTTAACAACTGAGCCATCCTCGTGCCCCCACCCCCATTCTGTTAAAAATCGTCCATAGTATTACAGAGAATGGATGTTCCATAATTAATTTCACCAGTCTCCTACTGATGGGAAATTAGGCTATTTCCAATCTACTATTATTCCAAGCTTCAATAAATATCTACATCCATATCAACTTGCCATGTGCATGTATTCTGTATGGTAAATTCCTAGAAATGGAATTGCTGGGTTAAAGGGTATGTGGATTTTTAATTTACTCTGATATTGCCAAATCACGCTTCAGGGAGGTTGTACCAATTTGCCCTCCTACTTGCAATGAATGACAGAGCCTGTTTCCCACAGCCTTGCCAACACGCCATGTTATCAAACTTTTTGATCTTTGTCAATCTGTTAGATAGAAAATGATATCTCCTAGCTGTAATTTCATTTCTTCTGCTACAAGGGAGGTTGACCATGTATTCATATGACTAAGAATCATTTACATTTCCTTTCCTGGGAACTGTTTGTTTATATCCTTTGCCTATCTTTTAATTAGGTTGTTTTTTTTCCTTCCCAATTATGTAGGAGCTCTTAAAATAGCAAGGATATCAGCCCTTTGCTGGTAACATGTGATATGTCTATAATATGTGCTTTCTGACTTTGTTTACATTATTTTTTCTTAAAGAATTAAAAATAATTTTGTGTAGCCAAATTTATCAATCTTTTATTTATGGATTCATTAAATTTTTTTTTTACATTTTATAAGGCCTTCCTTAGTCTACAAATACCTTTTTTGAAATTGCTCTCAGGTTTTATTCACTCTAGAATTTGTTTTTGTGTGAGGTGTGAGGTAGGGGTTCAGCCAATACTTTGGTTGACTAGCTAGTTGTCTCAACATATTTATTGAATAATCCATCTTTTTGGTATTGATTAGCAGTGTTACTTTTGTTCTATACTAAGTTCCTATAGGCATTTAGCAACTATATTACTTCCCCAGGGTTGCTGTAATAAATTAGCACAAATCCGGTAGCTTATAACAAAAGACATGTATTCTTTCAAAGTTCTGTGGGCGAGAAGTCTGAAATCAAGATATTAGCAGGGCCAGGCTCCCTCTGGTGACTCTGGTGGGTCAAACCATGCAGTTGGACTGTTCTGGTTTCTGGTGGCTTCCAAGAACCATTGCTTGGGCTGTGGCATTATAACTCCAATCTCTGCCTTGGTCTTCGCATGGCCTCTCCTCTCAGAGTTTATGCCAGTTCCAAATTTCTCTCTTCTCCCAAGGATACCAGCCATTGGATTAGGGTCTAATCCAATATGACATGAATTCAGTATGGTCTCATCTTAACATGATTACATCTGCAAAGACCCCATTTCCAATGAAGTTTTATTCACTAGGTTAAGACTTGATTATATTTTTTTGGGAGACACAATTTTACCCACTACAGGTAAGCTTTCAAATTTCCTATTCTGCTTTACTGATCCATCCATTAAAGATTAGCACCCTATTTAAAATATTGTAGTTTTATACTATGTTCTAATATCTAAGTCTGGTCCTCACTCATTATTCTCTCTTTTCAGAATTTTTCAGAATTTCCTTTTACTTACTTTGCCATAAGAACTTTAGAATCAACTTCCTATTGGTATTTTACCAGAATATACATGTTAGATATATTCAGAACATAACACATATATTCAGAATATATATATATATATATATATATATATATATATATAATGTATAAATATATAATATGTAAACTAGGAGAGATTTGGTATATTTATAATGTTGAGTCATCTGGTCTAAAACTATTCTACATGTTCAGGCCTCCTTTTATGTCCCTCAGCAATTTATTAAAGCTCATTCCTTTTTATTTTTTTTTTAAGATTTATTTATTTATTTGAGAAAGAGAGAGGGCACATGGCGCATGTGTTGGGGGGAGGGGTAGAGGAAGAAGGAGAGGAAATCTCAAGAAGACTCTGTGCTGAGCACAGAACCTGACATGGAGCTTGATCTCATGACCTTGAGATCATGACCTGAGCTTAAACCAAGAGCTGGTTGCTTAACTGTGCCACCCATGTGCCCCTCTTTTTTTTTAATAAATTATTTTATTTCATTTTTTATTTTTATTTTTTTCTGAACTTTTATTTAAATTCTAGTTAATTAACATATAGTACAATATTGGTTTCAGGAGTAGAATTCAGTGATTCAGGTTTTAAAATTTTAATTCCAATAGAGTTAATATACACTGTTATATCTGTTTCTGGTGTAAAATAGATTTCTAATAATCTTGTATACTTTACTTTTGTTATTTCTAAATATTCTATTATTAAATAGAATAATATTTTGTTACTAAGCATTTAACAACTGAGCCTTTCTAAATATTCTATTTTACACAGGGGCTTCTCTTTCATTATCTCTTCTTTTTAAAAATTAAATTAAATATTTTAATTAATTATTTTTATTAACATATAATGTATTCCCCGGGGAATAAAAATATTTTATATGATTGTAAAAAATAAAAAATTAAAAAAACAAAAACATATAATGTATTATTTGCCCCAGGGGTACAGGTCTGTGAATTGTCAGGTTTACACACTTCACCGCACTCATCATTTCACATACCCTCCCCAATGTCCATAACCCAACCACCCTCTCCATACCGTCCCTACCCCCAGCAACCCTCAGTTTGTTTTGTGAGATTAAGAGTCTCTTATGGTTTGTCTCCCTCCCGATCCCCTCTTATTTCATTTTTCCCTTCCCTACCCTCCAAACCCTCCACTCTGCCTCTCAAATACCTCATATCAGGGAGCACTTATGATAATTGGCTTTCCCTGATTGACTTATTTCGCTCAGCATAATACCCTCAAGTTCCATCCACATTGTTACAAATGGCAAGATTTCATTTCTTTCGATGGCTGCATAGTATTCCATTGTATCTATATATAACACATCTTCTTTATCCATTCAACTGTTGATGGACATCTAGGCTCTTTCCATAGTTTGGCTATTGTGGACATTGCTGCTATAAGCATTTGGGTGCACGTGCCCCTTCAAATCGCTACATTTGTATCTTTAGGGTAAATACCCAGAAGTGCAATTGCTGGGTCATAGGGTAGCTCTATTTTCAACTTTTTGAGAAACCTCCATGCTGTTTTCCAGAGTGGCGGCACCAGCTTGCATTCCCACCAATAGTGTTGGAGGTTCCCCTTTCTCCACGTCCTCTCCAACATCTGCCATCTCCTGACTTGTTAATTTTAGCCATCCTGACTGGTGTGAGGTGGTATCTCATTGTAGGTTTTGATTTGTATTTCCCTGATGCCGAGTGATGTGGAGCACTTTTTCATGTATCTGTTGGCCATCTGAATGTCTTCTTTGCAGAAATGTCTGTTCATGTCCTCTGGTCATTTCTTGATTGCATTATTTGTTCTTTGGGTGTTGAGTTTGATAAGTTTTTTATATATGCTGGGTACTAGCCCTTTATCTGATATGTCATTTGCAAATATCTTCTCCCATCCTGTCAGTTGCCTTTGGTTTTGTTGAATGTTTCCTTTGCTGTGCAAAAGCTTTTGATCTTGATGAAGTCCCAATAGTTCATTTTTGCCCCTGCTTCCTTTGCCTTTGGCAATGTTTCTAGGAAGAAGTTGCTGCAGCTGAGGTCGAAGAGGTTGCTGCCTGTGTTCTCCTCAAAGATTTTGATGGATTCCTGTCTCACATTGAGGTCTTTCATCTATTTGAGTCTATTTTTGTGTGTGATGTAAGGAAATGGTCCAGTTTCATTTTTCTGCATGTGGCTGTCCAATTTTCCCAACACCATTTGTTGAGGAGACTCTCTTTTTTCCATTGGACATTCTTTCCTGCTTTGTCAAAGATTAGTTGACTATAGAGTTGAGGGTCTATTTCTGGGCTCTCTATTCTGTTCCATTGATCTATGTGTCTGTTTTTGTGCCAGTACCATACTGTCTTGATGATTACAGCTTTGTAATAAACCTTGAAGTCTGGAATTTTGATGCCACCAACTTTGGCTTTCTTTTTCAACATTTCTCTGGCTATTTGGGATCTTTTCTGGTTCCATATAAATTTTAGGATTATTTGTCCCATTTTTTTTGAAAAAAATGATGGTATTTTCATAGGGATTACATTAAATGTGTAGATTGCTTTAGGTAGCATAGACATTTTCACAATATTTGTTCTTCCAATCCATGAGCATGGAACGTTTTTCCTTTTCTTTGTGTCTTCCTCCATTTCTTTCATGAGTACTTTATAGTTTTCTGAGTACAGATTCTTTGCCTCTTTGGTTTGGTTTATTCCTAGGTATCTTATTGTTTTGGGTGTAATTGTAAATGAGATCGACTCCTTAATAATCTTTTTCTTCTTTCTTGTTGCTGGTGTATAGAAATGCAACTGATTTCTGTGTGTTGATTTTATATCCTAATGCTTTACTGAATTCCTGTACAAGTTCTAGCAGTTTTGGAGTGGAGTCTTTTGGGTTTTCCACATAAAGTATCATATCATCTGGAAAGTGTGAGAGTTTGACCTGTTCTTTGCCAATTCAGATGCCTTTAATTTCCTTTTGTTGTCTGATTGCTGAGGCTAGGACTTCTAGTATTATGTTGAATAGCAGTGGTGATAGTGGACATTCCTGCTGTGTTCCTGATATTAGCAGAAAAGCTCTCAGTTTTTCCCCATTGAGAATGATATTCACTGTGCATTTTTCATAGATGGCTTTGATGATATTGAGGAATGTACCCTCTATCCCTACACTATGAAGAGTTTTGATCAAGAAAGGATGCTGTACTTTGTCAAATGCTTTTTCAGCATTTATTGAGAGTATCATATGGTTCTTGTTCTTTCTTTTATTAACATATTGTATCACATTGATTGATTTGTGGTTGTTGAACCAACCTTGCAGCCCAGGAATAAATCCTACTTGGTTGTGGTGAATAATCCCTTTAATGTACTGTTGGATGCTATTGGCTAGATTTCGGTGAGAATTTTCGCATCTGTGTTCATTAAGAATATTGGTCTGTAATTCTCTTTTTTGATGGAGTCTTTGTCTGGTTTGGGGATCAAGGTAATGCTGGCCTCATAAAATGAGTTTGGCAGTTTTCCTTCCATTTCTATTTTTTGGAAAAATTTCAGAAAAATAGGTATTCATTCTTCTTTAAATGTTTGGTAGAATTCCACTGGGAAGCTGTCTGGTCCTGGGCTCTTGTTTTTTGGGTGATTTTTGATGACTGCTTCAATCTCCTTTCTGGTTATGGGTCTGTTCGGGTTTTCTATTTCTTCCTGGTTCAGTTTTGGTGGTTTATATGTCTCTAGGAATGCATCCATTTCTTCCAGATTGTCAAATTTGCTGGTGTATAGTTGTTCATAATATGTGCTTATAATTGTTTGTATTTCTTTGGTGTTGGTTGTGATCTCTCCCCTTTCATTCATGATTTTTTTTTAATTTTTAATTTTTTATAAACATATATTTTTATCCCCAGGGGTTCAGGTCTGTGAATCACCAGGTTTACACACTTCACAGCACTCACCAACGCACATACCCTCCCCAATGTCCATAATCCCAACCCCTTCTCCCAAACCCCCTCCCCCCAGCAACCCTCAGTTTGTTTTGTGAGATTAAGAGTCACTTATGGTTTGTCTCCCTCCCAATCCCATCTTATTTCACTTATTCTTCTCCTACCCACTTAAGCCCCCATGTTGCATCACCACTTCCTCATATCAGGGAGATCATATGATAGTTGTCTTTGTCTGCTTGACTTATTTCGCTAAGCATGATACGCTCTAGTTCCATCCATGTTGTCGCAAATGGCAAGATTTCATTTCTTTTGATGGCTGCATAGTAGTCCATTGTGTATATATACCACATCTTCTTGATCCATTCATCTGTTGATGGACATCTAGGTTCTTTCCATAGTTTGGCTATTGTGGACATTGCTGCTATAAACATTCGGGTGCATGTGCCCCTTTGGATCACTACACTTGTATCTTTAGGGTAAATACCCAATAGTGCAATTGCTGGGTCATAGAGCAGTTCTATTTTCAACATTTTGAGGAACCTCCATGCTGTTTTCCAGAGTGGCTGCACCAGCTTGCATTCCCACCAACAGTGTAGGAGGGTTCCCCTTTCTCTGCATCCTCGCCAGCATCTGTCATTTCCTGACTTGTTGATTTTAGCCATTCTGACTGGTGTGAGGTGATATCTCATTGTGGTTTTGATTTGTATTTCCCTGATGCCGAGTGATATGGAGCACTTTTTCATGTGTCTGTTGGCCATCTGGATGTCTTCTTTGCAGAAATGTCTGTTCATGTCCTCTGCCCATTTCTTGATTGGATTATTTGTTCTTTGGGTGTTGAGTTTGCTAAGTTCTTTATAGATTCTGGACACTAGTCCTTTATCTGATATGTCGTTTGCAAATATCTTCTCCCATTCTGTCAGTTGTCTTTTGATTTTGTTAACTGTTTCCTTTGCTGTGCAAAAGCTTTTGATCTTGATGAAGTCCCAATAGTTCATTTTTGCCCTTGCTTCCCTTGCCTTTGGCGTTGTTCCTAGGAAGATGTTGCTGCGGCTGAGGTCGAAGAGGTTGCTGCCTGTGTTCTCCTCAAGGATTTTGATGGATTCCTTTCGCACATTGAGGTCCTTCATCCATTTTGAGTCTATTTTTGTGTGTGGTGTAAGGAAATGGTCCAATTTCATTTTTCTGCATGTGGCTGTCCAATTTTCCCAGCACCATTTATTGAAGAGGCTGTCTTTTTTCCATTGGACATTCTTTCCTGCTTTGTCGAAGATTAGTTGACTGTAGAGTTGAGGGTCTATTTCTGGGCTCTCTATTCTGTTCCATTGATCTATGTGTCTGTTTTTGTGCCAGTACCATGCTGTCTTGATGATGACAGCTGTGTAATAGAGCTTGAAGTCCGGAATTGTGATGCCACCAACGTTGGCTTTCTTTTTCAATATCCCTTTGGCTATTCGAGGTCTTTTCTGGTTCCATATAAATTTTAGAATTATTTGTTCCATTTCTTTGAAAAAGATGGATGGTACTTTGATAGGAATTGCATTAAATGTGTAGATTGCTTTAGGTAGCATAGACATTTTCACAATATTTATTCTTCCAATCCAGGAGCATGGAACATTTTTCCATTTCTTTGTGTCTTCCTCAATTTCTTTCATGAGTACTTTATAGTTTTCTGAGTATAGATTCTGTGCCTCTTTGGTTAGGTTTATTCCTAGGTATCTTATGGTTTTGGGAGCAATTGTAAATGGGATTGACTCCTTAATTTCTCTTTCTTCTGTCTTGCTGTTGGTGTAGAGAAATGCAACTGATTTCTGTGCATTGATTTTATATCCTGACACTTTACTGAATTCCTGTACAAGTTCTAGCAGTTTTGGAGTGGAGTCTTTTGGGTTTTCCACATATAGTATCATATCATCTGCGAAGAGTGATAATTTGACTTCTTCTTTGCCGATTTGGATGCCTTTAATTTCCTTTTGTTGTCTGATTGCTGAGGCTAGGACTTCTAGTACTATGTTGAATAGCAGTGGTGATAATGGACATCCCTGCTGTGTTCCTGACCTTAGCGGAAAAGCTTTCAGTTTTTCTCCATTGAGAATGATATTTGCAGTGGGTTTTTCATAGATGGCTTTGATGATATTGAGGTATGTGCCCTCTATCCCTACACTTTGAAGAGTTTTGATCAGGAAGGGATGCTGTACTTTGTCAAATGCTTTTTCAGCATCTATTGAGAGTATCATATGGTTCTTGTTCTTTCTTTTATTGATGTGTTGTATCACATTGACTGATTTGCGGATGTTGAACCAACCTTGCAGCCCTGGAATAAATCCCACTTGGTCATGGTGAATAATCCTTTTAATGTATGTTGAATCCTATTGGCTAGTATTTTGTTGAGTATTTTTGCATCTGTGTTCATCAAGGATATTGGTCTATAGCTCTCTTTTTTGATGGGATCCTTGTCTGGTTTTGGGATCAAGGTGATGCTGGCCTCATAAAATGAGTTTGGAAGTTTTCCTTCCATTACTATTTTTTGGAACAGTTTCAGGAGAATAGGAATTAGTTCTTCTTTAAATGTTTGGTAGAATTCCCCCGGGAAGCCGTCTGGCCCTGGGCTTTTGTTTGTTTGGAGATTTTTAATGACGGTTTCAATCTCCTTACTGGTTATGGGTCTATTCAGGCTTTCCTATTTCTTCCTGGTTCAGTTGTGGTAGTTTATATGTTTCTAGGAATGCATCCATTTCTTCCAGATTGTCAAATTTATTGGCGTAGAGTTGCTCATAGTATGTTCTTATAATAGTTTGTATTTCTTTGGTGTTAGTTGTGATCTCTCCTCTTTCATTCATGATTTTATTTATTTGGGTCCTTTCTCTTTTCTTTTTGATAAGTTGGGCCAGGGGTTTATCAATTTTATTAATTCTTTCAAAGAACCAGCTCCTAGTTTCGTTGATTTGTTTTATTGTTTTTTTGGTTTCTATTTTATTGATTTCTGCTCTGATCTTTATGATTTCTCTTCTCCTGCTGGGCTTAGGGTTTCTTTCTTGTTCTTTCTCCAGCTCCTTTGGGTGTAGGGTTAAGTTGTGTACCTGAGACCTTCCTTGTTTCTTGAGAAAGGCTTGTACCGCTATATATTTTCCTCTCAGGACTGCCTTTGTTGTGTCCCACAGATTTTGAACCGTTGTATTTTCATTATCATTTGTTTCCATGATTTTTTTCAATTCTTCTTTAATTTCCCGGTTGACCCATTCATTCTTTAGAAGGATGCTGTTTAGTCTCCATGTATTTGGGTTCTTTTCAAACTTCCTTTTGTGGTTCAGTTCTAGCATTAGAGCATTGTGGTCTGAAAATATGCAGGGAATGATCCCAATCTTTTGATACCGGTTGAGTCCTGATTTAGGACCGAGGATGTGATCTATTCTGGAGAATGTTCCATGTGCACTAGAGAAGAATGTGTATTCTGTTGCTTTGGGATGAAATGTTCTGAATATATCTGTGATGTCCATCTGGTCCAGTGTGTCGTTAAAGGCCTTTATTTCCTTGCTGATCTTTTGCTTGGATGATCTGTCCATTTCAGTGAGGGGAGTGTTAAAGTCCCCTACTCTTATTGTATTATTGTTGATGTGTCTCTTTGATTTTGTTATTAAGTGGTTTATATAGTTGGCTGCTTCGACGTTGGGGGCATAGATATTTAAAATTGTTAGATCTTCTTGTTGGACAGACCCTTTGAGTATGATATAGTGTCTTTCCTCATCTCTTATTATAGTCTTTGGCTTAAAATCTAATTGATCTGATATAAGGATTGCCACTCCTGCTTTCTTCTGATGTCCATTAGCATGGTAAATTCTTTTCCAACCCCTCACTTTAAGTCTGGAGGTGTCTTCAGGCTTAAAATGAGTTTCTTGGAGGCAACATATAGATGGAATTTTGTTTTTTATCCATTCTGATACCCTGTGTCTTTTGATTGGGGCATTTAGCCCATTAACATTCAGGGTAACTATTGAGAGATATGAATTTAGTGCCATTGTATTGCCTGTAAGGTGACTGTTACTGTATATGGTCTCTGTTCCTTTCTGATCTACCACTTGTAGGCTCTCTCTTTGCTTAGAGGACCCCTTTCAAGATTTCCTGTAGAGCTGGTTTGGTGTTTGCAAATTCTTTCAGTTTTTGTTTGTCCTGGAAGCTTTTAATCTCTCCTTCTATTTTCAATGATAGCCTAGCTGGATATAGTATTCTTGGCTGCATGTTTTTCTCGTTTAGTGCTCTGAAAATATCATGCCAGCTCTTTCTGGCCTGCCAGGTCTCTGTGGATAAGTCAGCTGCCAATCTAATATTTTTACCATTGTATGTTACAGACTTCTTTTCCCGGGCTGCTTTCAGGATTTTCTCTTTGTCACTGAGACTTGTAAATTTTACTATTAGGTGACAGGGTGTGGGCCTATTCTTATTGATTTTGAGGGGCGTTCTCTGAACCTCCTGAATTTTGATGCTCGTTCCCTTTGCCATATTGGGGAAATTCTCCCCAATAATTCTCTCCAGTATACCTTCTGCTCCCCTCTCTCTTTCTTCTTCTTCTGGAATCCCAATTATTCTAATGTTGTTTCGTCTTATGGTGTCACTTATCTCTCGAATTCTCCCCTCGTGGTCCAGTAGCTGTTTGTCCCTCTTTTGCTCAGCTTCTTTATTCTCTGTCATTTGGTCTTCTATATCACTACTTCTTTCTTCTGCCTCATTTATCCTAGCAGTGAGAGCCTCAATTTTTGATTGCACCTCATTAATAGCTTTTTTGATTTCAACTTGGTTAGATTTTAGTTCTTTTATTTCTCCAGAAAGGGCTTTTATATCTCTCGAGAGGGTTTCTCTAATATCTTCCATGCCTCTTTCGAGCCCGGCTAGAACCTTGAGAATTGTCATTCTGAACTCTAGATCTGACATATTACCAATGTCTGTATTGATTAGGTCCCTAGCCTTCAGTACTGCCTCTTGTTCTTTTTTTTGTGTTGAATTTTTCCGTCTTGTCACTTTGTCCAGATAAAAGTATATGAAGGAGCAAGTAAAATACTAAAAGGGTGGCAACAACCCCAGGAAAATATGCTTTAACCAAATTAGAAGAGATCCCAAATCATGAGGGGAGAGAAAGGGGATAAAAAGAGGTTCAAAAAGGAAGAAAGAAAAAAAAAAAGAAAAAAGAAAAAGAAAAGAATTTAAAAAAAGAAAACAAATAAGAAAAATATAAAAAAGAAAAAATATATATATTAGATAAACTAGTTAAAAAACGTTAAAAAAGAAAAAGGTAAAAGTTAAAAAAAATTTACCAGAAGGTGAGAAAAAAAAACAAAAAATGAAAAAGAAAAAAATTAAATTAACTGCAAGACTAAAAAAAATCACAGGGAAAAAGCCATGAGTTCTGTGCTTTGCTTTCTCCTCCTCTGGAATTCTGCTGCTCTCCTTGGTATTGAAACCGCACTCCTTGGTAGGTGAACTTGGTCTTGGCTGGATTTCTTGTTGATCTTCTGGGGGAGGGGCCTGTTGTAGTGATTGTCAAGTGTCTTTGCCCCAGGCGGAATTGCACCGCCCTTACCAGGGGCCGGGGTGAGTAATCCGCTCCGGTTTGCTTTCAGAAGCTTTTGTTCCCTGAGCACTTTCCGTAGAGTTCCGGAGGGCGGGAATACAAATGGCGGCCTCCTGGTCTCCAGCCCGGAGGAGCCGAGAGCCCAGGGCCCCACTCCTCAGTGCGCCCTCAGAGAATAGTGCCCAGTTACTCCCGTCTGCCTGACCTCCGGCTGCGCTCCAAGCTCACCAAGCCTGCGACCGGTTCAAGGTAACGCCGAGCTGCGAGCTCACTGTCGGCTCTGTCTCTGTAGCCGGCTTTCCCGTTCCAATACCCACAAGCTCTGCGACACTCAGACACTCCCGGTCCTTCTGTGACCCTGCGGGACCTGAGGCCACGCTGACCCTGCGTGGGCTTCGCCCCGGTTTAGCCTCTGGAGCGATGTCCCTCAGCGGAACAGACTTTTAAAAGTCCTGATTTTGTGCGCCGTTGGCCGCTTGCTGGGAGCCAGCCCCTCCCCCAGGGGTCTATCTTCCCGTCGCTTTGGATTCACTTCTCCGCCGGTCCTACCTTTCAGAAAGTGGTTGTTTTTCTGTTTCCAGAATTGCTGTTCTTCTTCTCTTCGATCTGCCGATGGATTTTCAGGTGTTTGCAATCTTTAGATAAGCTATCTAGCTGATCTCCAGCTAGCAGAAGTAGTCTCAGCCTGCTACTTCTCTGCCATCTTGACTCCTCCTCATTCATGATATTATTAATTTGAGTCCTTTCTCTTTTCTTTTTGATAAGTCTGGCCAGGGATTTATCAGTCTTATTAATTCTTATTAATTCTAGAACCAGCTCCTAGTTTCCTTGATTTGTTCCACTGTTCTTTTGGTTTCTATTTCATTGATTTCTGCTCTGATCTTTATTATTTCTCTTATACTGCTGGGTTTAGGCTTTTTCTTGCTGTTCTTTCTCCACCTCCTTTAGGTGTAGGGTGAGGTTGTGTACTTGAGGCCTTTCTTGTTTTTTTGAGGAAGGCTTGTATTGCTATAAACTTTCCTCTCAGGACCACCTTTGCTGTGTCCCACAGATTTTGAATAGTTGTGTTTTTATTTTAATTTGTTTCCATTATTTTTAAAAATTTTTCTTTAATTTCCTGGTTGACCCATTCATTCTTTAGTAGGATGTTCTTTAGCATTCATGTATTTGAGTTATTTCCAACTTTCCTCTTGTGATTGTGGTTCTAGCTTCAGAGCACTGTGGGCTGAAAATATGCTTGGAATGATCCTAATCTTTTGCTACTGGTTGAGACCTGATTTGTGACTCAGGATGTGATCTATTTTGGAGAATGTTCCATGTGCACTAGAGAAGAATGTGTATTGTGTTGCTTTGGGATGGAATGTTCTGAATATATCTGTGATGTCCATCTGGTCCAGTGTGTCATTTAAGGCCTTTATTTCCTTGTTGATCTTTTACATGGATGATCTGTCCATTTTAGTGAGGGGGTGTTAAAGTCCTCTACTATTATTGTATTATTGTCAATGTGTTTCTTTGATTTTGTGATTAATTGGTTTATATAGTTGGCTGCTCCCATGTTAGGGGCATAGATATTAAAAATTGTTAGATCTTGGGGCGCCTGGGTGGCTCACTGGGTTAAAGCCTCTGCCTTCGGCTCATGTCATGGTCTCAGGGTCCTGGGATCAAGCCCCACGTCGGGCTCTCTGCTCAGCAGGGAGCCTGCTTCCTCCCTCTCTCTCTGCCTGCCTCTCTGCCTACTTGTGATCTTGTGATCTCTCTGTCTGTCAAATAAATAAATAAAATCTTTTAAAAAAAAGTTCTAAAAAAAATTGTTAGATCTTCTTGTTGGACAGACCCTTTGAGTATGATATAGTGTCCTTCCTCATTACTTATTATCATCTTTGGCTTAAGTCTAATTTATCTGAAATAAGGATTGCCACCCCAGCTTTCTTTTGATGTCCATTAGCATGTAAATTGTTTTCCACCCCTTCATTTTAAATCTGGAGGTGTCTTCCAGTCTAAAACGAGTTTCTTGCAGACAGCATATTGATGGGTTTGGGTTTTTTTTTTTTTTATCCATTCTGATACCCTGTGTCTTTTGGTTGGGGCATTTAGCCCATTTATATTCAGGGTAACTATTGAAAGATATAAATTTAGTGCCATTGTATTGCCTGTAAGGTGACTGTTACTGTATATTGTCTCTGTTCCTTTCTGGGCTACTACTTTTAGGCTCTCTCTTTGCTTAGAAGACCCCTTTCAATATTTCCTGTTGAAATGGGCTGGTTTGATGTTTGCAAATTCCTTTAATTCTTGTTTGTCCTGGAAGCTTTTTATCTCTCCTTTTATTTTCAATGATAGCCTAGCGGGATATAGTATTCTTGATTGCATGTTTTTCTCATTTAGTGCTCTGAATATATCATGCCAGTTCTTTCTGGCCTGCCAGGTCTCTGTGGATAAGTCTGCTGCCAATCTAATATTTCTACCATTGTATTTACAGACTTCTTGTCCCAAGCTGCTTTCAGGATTTTTCTCTTTGTCACTAAGACTAGTAAGTTTCCCTATTAGATGACAGGGTGTGGACCTATTTTTATTGATTTTGAGGGGGGTTCTCTGTGCCTCCTGGATTTTGATGCTTATTCTCTTTCCCACATTAGGGAAATTCTCTATTATAATTTACTCCAGTATACCTTTTGCCCCTCTCTTTCTTCTTCTTCTGGAATCCCAATTATTCTAAGATTGCTTCATCTTATGGTATCACTTACCTCTTGAATTCTCCCTTCATGGTCCAGTAGTTGTTTGTCTCTCTTTTGCTCTCTTTTTTATTCCCCATTGTTTGGTCTTCTATATCACTAACTCTCTCTTCTGCCTCATTTATCCTAGCAGTAAGAACCTCCATTCTTGATTGAACCTTATTGATTATTTTATTTATTTCAGCTTGGTTAGATTTTAGTTCTTTTATTTCTCCAGAAAGGGATTTTTATTTCTCAGATAGGGTTTCTCTAATATCTCCCATGCCCTCTTTGAGCCCAACTAGCACCTTGAGAATCATCATTCTGAACTCTATATCTGACATATTACCAATATCTGTATTGATTAGGTCCCTAGTCTTTGGTACTGCCTCTTGTTCTTTTTTTTTTTTCTTTCTTTTTTTTTTTTTTTGTGGTGAATTTTTTCTGCCTTGTCATTTTATCCAGATAAGAATATATGAATGAGACAGGCACCTGGGTGGCTCAGTGGGTTAAGCCTCTGCCTTCAGTCCAGGTCATGATCTCAGGATCCTGGGATCAAGCCCTGCATTGGGCTTTCTGCTCAGCAGGGAGCCTGCTTCTCCCTCTCTCTCTGCCTGCCTCTCTGCCTACTTATGATCTCTCTCTCTGTCAAATAAATCAACAAAATCTTTAAAAAAATATATGAATGAGAGAATAAAATACTAAAAGGGTGGCAAAGATCCCAGAAAAATGTATGCTAACCAAATCAGAGGAAACCCCCAAGCTGGGGGGAGAAAAGAGGGAGTAAAAAGAAATAAAAAAAATATGTATATATTCACCAGTCATATATATATGATTGGTGAATAGAACAGAGCCAACCACTTGATTTGGGTGTATTTTAGTCTCTTAGAAGAAACTACCTTCTAAAATTTTAAAGAAACACACACACACACACACACACACACACACATATATATATATATATATATATATATATATATATATATATAATAAAGGTAAACATGATGAAGGGATGCAATATGACTGTAAAGATGAAAAAATTTTTAAAAATTCTAAAAAAGGAATTAATAAGATAAGTTGGTTGGAAAAGGAAAGAAGAAAAAAAGAAGGGAGAGAATGTGCTCAGGCCAGAGACTAGAACAAAGTCCTATGCTATATTTAGGGTATATTTTGATCTATTAGAAGAAATTGTGTCCCAAAAGTTTTTAGAAAAAAAAAAAACACAACCCTATATGTATACAAAAAATATGGTTAAATACAATGAAGGATAAAATATGACTATAATAATGAAGGTTTTAAAAGATTATTTTTAGAAAGGTATTGTTAGATAAACTAGTTAAAAAACATTGAAAAAGGAAAGAGGAAAAGTTAAAAAAATAGAATAAGAAAAAAAAATAATTTAATTTAACTTTGCAAGACTAAAGGATCATGGGGAGAAAGCTGAATTCTCTGGAGTTCCACTGTTCTCCTTGATCAGTGAGCTTGGTCTTGGCTGGTTGTTCTTGCTGATCTTCTGGGGAGGGGCCTGTTGTAGTGATTCTCAAATGTCTTTGCCCGAGGCAGAATTGTGCTGCCCTTGCCAGTAATCTGCTGGGGTTCTGTCTTGGAGTTTTTGTTCCCTGAACACTTTCTGTAGAGCTCTGGGGGAGGAGAATGAAAATGGAGGCCTTCCAATCTCTGGCTGGAGGAGCTGAGAGCTTGGGCCCCACTCCTCAATGTGCCCTTGGAGTAAAGGGGTCAATCATTCCTGTCTCCATGGTTTCTGGCCATGCTCAGAGCTCACCGGGTCTGTGAATGAGTGTTTCTGTCTCTGATGTACAGCTCCATTTGGAGTTTCCTAACCCAGCAGATTCCTGCCTCCAGGAGAAGAAGGTGAGTCTCCTTGGATCTGCCACTTATGGGGTCTCTGCTCAAAGAGCAGTGGCCCCACTGTGCTGTGGATCATGGTTTAAGGTAACCCCAAGCTGAGAGCTCACTCCTTGGCTCTGTCTCTGTAGTCGGCTTCTCTGCTCCATTACCTGGGAGCTCTGCTACACTCAGACATCCCCGATCCTTCTGTGACCCCACAGGACCTGAGACCACACTGTCCCCATGAGGGCTCTACTCCCGCTTAGCCTCTAGAGTGATGTCCCTCAGTGGAGCAGACTTCTAAAAGTTCAGATTTTGAGTTCCATTGCTCTTCTGTTTCCTGGGAGCTGGCCCCTTCCCCACAGTCTATCTTCCTGTTGGTTCAGATTTACTTCTCCGTTCGTCCTACCTTTCAGAAAGTGGTCACTTTTCTGTTCCTAGAATTGCTGCTCTTTTTATTTTCAATTTCCTGTTGAGTTTGTAGGTGTTTGGAATGGTTTGATACCTATCTAGCTGAACTCCTGCAACCTGATGTCATTTCTGTCTGCTACTCCTCTGCCATCTTGCTTTGGTCATCTCATTATCTCCTCTAACTTTCATTTTACGTTTATGATGTATATGCATTTTGTCCCCAGCCATCTTACTGAGTTCCCTTACTATTTATAATGGTTTTTCTGACGATTCTGTATGGAGTGGTCAATTTTCCTTCTTTCTGATTTTTATACTTCTCATTTCGTTTTCTTGTCTAATCATGAGGGCTAGTACCTCCAGAACTATTTTTATTTATTTATTTATTTATTTTAAAAGATTTTATTTATTTCTTTGTCAGAGAGAGAGAGAGAGAGTGTACAAGCAGGGAGAGCAGCAGGCAGAGGGAGAAGCAGGCTCCTCACTGAGCAAGGAGCTGGATGCAGGACTCAATCCCCAGATACTGGGATCATGACCTGAGCTGAAGGCAGACTTAACCCATGAAGCTGCCCAGGCATCCCACGTCCAGAACTATATTAAATAATAGTGTTGATTATAGACACACTTTCCTTATTTTTCATCAAGATTGGAATGCCTTTAAGAATTTCTCTTAAAGCATGATACTGGCTTTTAGGCTAAAATAAATAGATTCTATTGCCCTTAAATATTTTCCTTTTTTATTAAGAATTTTCTTTCTTAAACTGCCTCCTTCTCTGGCCCCCTCCACATGTGGGCTAGACTCTGCAGTACAGAATGACTTGTTATTCCCTGAGAAATTCTTTTATTTCATGTTTTCTGGCCCTTGCCCCAAACTAGGCCCTCTTCATAGAATTCCCTCCCCCTGGCTTCTATGGAACAAGGCCCAGAACAAAGTCACCTCTTCTGAGAACCTTCCCAGTTCTTTCCCTCTGTCTTGTCTCCTTACAGCCTGTTTCATGCTGGACTATAACTGCCTGTGTCTTCCTGTGCTTTCCATACCAGCCTGTAGGCAGCTTGCTGCCTGTAGGGTGGCATGTCTGGGTTATTTGTATGTCTTTAGTGCCTAAATAGGACCCAAACAGACTTAATACACAATAAATGGTTGTTGGATGCATGAATACTAGAATAAAAGCTAACAATGTATGTGTAGTTACTAGATACCAGGACTTATGCTAAGCAATTCCCATTCATGATCTCATTTTATATGTACAAAAATCCTGTGATGTAGATGCCTATTATCTTCAGTTTGAGAAGATCCAATAGAAGCTCAGAGAGGTTAAGTAGCAAGTGATAAGTCACACAGCCAGAATGTGAACCCAGGTTTGTTCAGAAGCAGTGCCCAGGCCCTAAGTCCCTAGGCCATTCTGAAGGCTGTAAGTAAGTGTGTGAATGAAGAAATATTACATTACTAGGCCTTGGGTGGTGGTGGGGGGTGACAGTGGCTGGCCTGGCTATGGTACCTGGGGAGAGGAGCCCTGAGACAATGTCTTCTAACTGGTGGAGCTAAGAACGGGGTGACTAACCTCCTGGATTGAGGGGTTCTCTGAGATACTGGACTTGTAGCACCTAAATTGGGAAAGTCCTGGCCAACCCGGGGCACCTTGTAATGGAGCCATAAGCCACCAGTTCCCTCTCCTTGAAAGTAAGGACTTGTTTAGCTAGCTAGGGAGAGGAGAGGCAGCCTTGGGAGGTAGTAAGCTCCCCATCATGGGAGCTGTAAAAGCAGGAGGTGGAGACTCCTTTACTTTCCTATTTCTTCTGCTAGCTCTTTGGGACTCTTCAGTGATCTTATCTTGAGGGGTGGGCTCCTGGTTTGTTCCAAGCTCCAGGGTCCCCAGAGAGGACAGAGACAGGGTAAAGGCTCTGTTGCTAACTGCTTGGTAGCCAAATGCTTCCCTGGATGGCTTAGGAGACTTGATCCATGGATCTTAGGCAGACTTGATCCATGTCACGTAGCTAGTGGTGCTCCTGCCAAGCCCAATGGCTCCTCTTTCCAACAGCGCTCCTGGAGAAAGATCCCCAGGAAGGGGGACAGCAATCCAAGAAAACTGGGCATAAGGAGGTGGACTGGAATTTCTTTCTCCTGCTTCCATCATATGAGTGGTGGGTTCCTGTGGGTAGGGAAGACTCCTTGGTTCCTCTCCCTGTCTTGGGGTGTTCCTCCAGAGGGATTCCAGGACTCAGAATGAATCTAAGACTCAGCAAGGAGAAGTGGTTGGTGTTGGGGATGGGAGAGTTGGAATTTCTTTAAAGACTTCTGGATTTGTCAGCTCCTATCAACGACCATGTATTTTTTTTTTTTTTCTGTAAGTCATCATGGGGCTCAAAATCACAACCCCGAGATCAAGAGTCACATGCTCTCCTGACTGAGCAAGCCGGGGCCTCCATGTACTTTTGGGTTTTAGCTCATATACACTTAAAACATCTTTATTTTTGAATGTAGCATAACGTGCAGTAAAATGTGTGTCTAAGTGTATGGTTTGGTAATTTTCTACATAGGTATGTATACCCACATAACCACCCAGCTCAAGGGGTAGGCATCTCTAACACCCCAGAAAGTACTCCTACCCAGTCTACATCTGCCCCCAGAGGTAAATGCTATCCTGTCTTCCATTGTTTGAATAGTTCTGCCTGTTCTTGAACTTCGTATATGTGGCATAATACAGTCAGTAGTCTTTTGTGTCTGGCTTCCTTGATTCAACATAATAAAGGTGTGATTTGTCCATAATGCTGCACATTCTGGTGGTCCATCACCTTCTTATTGCTCTTATTGTCATAGAAATGCCCAACTCAGGGTACTTGGGTGACTCAGTCAGTTAAGCAGCTGTCTTTAGCTCAGGTCATGATCCCCAGGTCCTGGGATCAAGCCCCATATTGGGAATCCCTGCTTAGTGGGGAGTCTGCTTCTCCTTCTCCCTCTGTGCTCCCCACTGCTCCCCACTGCTCCCCACATGCTCTCTCTCAAATAAATAAACAAAATCTTACCAAAAAAAAAAGAAATGCCCAACTCATTGATCTAGTCTCTGTAGATGGCCTTTAGTTCTTGCCAGTTTGGAGCCATGGTGAACAGGGCTGCTGGGAACATGTATAGCACATCTTTTGATGACCTTATGCACTCATGTCTGGGTAAATCCTAGGAGTGGAATTGCTGGGTCATAGGGTAGGTATATATTTATTTAGCAGAGCATGTGCTACCTTTGTTATAAAAGAAATTTAGAAAAGCTGACAAGTGATTTAATATCACTTTACAAGGAGCACATAGTATCGTGTGGGAGGTGAGCCCAGAGCTTTCTGGTGCCCCAGTTCCAGCTTCTGGCTACGTGGCTTGGATTCCAAGGGGAAGATCAAGCCCAGGCCTTGAGGCTGGCCAGGGAGAGGATGAGCTGTATCCAGGCCCTCTCAGGCTCCCTTCCAGGGAGGACAGGACAGGATCTGCCTGTATGTTGTCTCCAAAGGCAGACCTTATAGACATTCCTGTACATTCTGATTCAGGGCCTCATTCTTTCCACCTGTGCAGTGGGCTGGGAAGTGGAACACTCGGTGACTTCCGAGGTTTTGAGGTCTTTGGCATCTGCCTGGCAGTCTTCTCTTTTAGCCACTCTCCTCTGTCCATTTGGCTACTATCTTTGACGATGCTGACACCGGCAGGTTTTAAGGGGTCGGGGAGTGTCCCTGGGTCCCCAAGCCTCTGCCGGGGTGAACTCTGCAATCAGGGCCCCTAACTCAGCCACAACCATGCCTCGGGCTCCCTGGGAACACAGTGGGAGAAGGGAGGAGTGGGTCAGCCTCAGCCATTTCCATGAAGTTGAGCAGCTGCTGTGCAGTTTGGGAAGTTATGGATCTGCCCCCGGGGGGCACCCCAAGGAGGTGCTTGAATCTGGGGCCCTGGCCACAGGGGTGGGGGCGGTCATCTCACCCTCATATGAGCTTCGGACTTGCACCCATACCCAGCAGCTGAACAGAAGTGCTCACCAGTGCAATCAAGTACTCTTCGGCCTGGTGAAAATCTCCAGCAGTGCACTGAGCTGACCCCGTGGCCCAGTGACACTGCTCACAGGGAAGCTGAGGACACTCCCTGAACCCAAAGTCATGCGAGGGAGTCCATAGGCACTGCTCACTTGGAGAGCAACAAAAACTAAGCTATAAACCTCAGGACAGCTCTGCATTCACATCCTGGCCCTGCTCCTTCCTGAGCTCTACTTCCTCAGGGGGGAGATTTACTGTCTTTGTGCTCTCTTGGGAGGATTAAGTGAAATTCTATCTATGACACGCTTGTCTTAGGCTTAACACATGGGGTGTCATCAGCAATGACACCAGATCCTACTGTTGGCATTTCCCACAGCCCTCGGGGGGAAGTCCTAGAGATGGGGTCTTGGTCAGGGGTGGCTTATTTGAACAAAACACCCGAGCATTACCCATAGCCTTGAAACATTACATGACCCCTCAGGGTGCTTTTCAGGTATACTTTCTGGTTCTCCTTTCACTGTTTTAGGAAGTCCCGACTCATACCCAGACCCATTCCTCCTTCCTTATCCACAGCTGCCACTGTCCAGTTTTTTCATGGACTCTGACTTCAGAGCTGTTGGATTTGAGCCCTGCATACACCACCAATTATAGTGTATTCAGAGTTGTAGTGATACGTCTAAGAATATCAATATAATTGGTACTACCCTGTCTGCCCATTTATCTCTTTCCACATCATGAAGAAGTAGCCACATGAATTGTTTGGAAAGGATGGTCTGGCTTGGTGTCTGAGTTTGTTCTGGCTGCTGTAACAAAAATATCATAGGCTGGGTAGCTAACACACAACAGAAATTTATTTCTTAGAATTCTGGAGACCTAGAAGTCCAAGATCAAGGAGCTGGAAGATTGCGTGTCTGATGAGGGCATCTTCTCAGGTCCTAGATAGCCATCTTCTTGCCGTGTCTTCACATGGTAAAAGGGGTGAGGGAGCTCTCTGGGATTTCATGAGATTCATTCATCAGACTGTTCAGGAAAGACCATAGGCCCCATCTTCAAATACCATCACACTGGGGGGTGATATCAACATATCAACATATCTATTGTTTGGGAGGGACACATCCAGTCTACAGCACTTGATGTCCATCACCTTACTCTAGAGTGGTTCTGGATGTGGGGGCACAGGGCACGGTCAGAGAGATGAGCAGGTGTCTCCAAGGCTTCTCAAATTAATGGTCGGTGACAAGCCATTGCTGGTTGATTGGGAGGCCATGTGTATTAAAATGGCAGAGAGAACAAATGGGTTTTAAACGTGAGCTCCAAGTCAGCAGTCCCTAGGACAGTCACTAAATGTGGGTGTTACTTTGTGATCAAGCTCCTTCAAATGCTGTCAATTCTGTGTGGCTGCTTCATGATAAATAGAGGCAGAGGTTGATGTGTTTTCCTGTGGGCTGTTACCTCCCCAGCTATGCAAGAGAATCCGGTTAGTAAAAATGATAAGAACTAGCATCTGTTAAACATTTTTTTTGTGCCACGCACTGTGCTGGGCACTTTTACACATTTTCTCTCCCTGACTCCTCAAAAATAACCCAGGGGATGCATGTGATCATTGGTTTAGAGAAGTTAAGTGAACTTATTCAGCTCGTAAGTGGCAAATCTGGGACTCAAACCCAGGTTCACCTGTCAATTTTGCGAAATCCAAGCTCTAAACATGCTCTAAATCCATGTCCTGACTTGGGTTCTGCAAGTCACCAAGTCCTAAGCTCCCTATCTTTTGCCTGGAACTGAAGAGTAAGGGATTGAGATTGCTGGATATATGATTAAACTAGAAAATCCACCATGTGCTCATCTGCAAGTAATAATCAATGAGAGAATTAAATGTAACAGGAAAAAGAATTTTAAAAGGTCTAGTAATCAATAGGTAAAGAATGTGCAATAACCCAATGAAGAAAACATGAAATATTATTAAAAAACACACCCCAAAATAAATGAGAATATGTACCCTGTTTATGGAAAGGAAGACTCAATTTCATGACTACTTTAATTTTTCTGAAATTAATTCATAAAATATATGCAATATAAATTAAAATTATAGCAGGGTTTCTCATCAAATTTGTTAAAGTGATTCTAAAGTCCATACAGAAAGGTAAAAGTGCATGAATAGCTAAGACAAATCTGAAGTAGTACAAGATAGGGGTATTACCCTGAAAATACCCAGATTTATTATAAAGCTTTGATAAGAACACATCCTGGTTTGTAGCACAGGAGTGGACAAATGAATCAATGGAACAAAAAAGAAATCCCAGAAGCAGACCCAACTTATATGGGACCATGGTGCATGATCAAAAGGCATTACAAGGAGCTCCTGGGTGTCTCAGTCAGTTAAGCATCTGCCTTCAGCCCAGGTCGTGATCCTGGGGTCCTGGGATGGAGACCCATGTCTGGCTCCCTGCTCAGTGAGGAGTCTCCTCCTTCTTCCTCTGCCCTCTGCCCCCTGTCCCCACCACCCATGCTCTTTCTCATGTGCATGCACATGCTCTTTCTCTTATCTTAAAAAAAAAAAATGGCAACATGAGTCTGTAAGGGGAAAGGATGGCCTATATAAAAATAGGGTTTGGAGAGCTTTCTGTATGGAAAAAATGATATCAGACCCTGTCTCAGTATATAAAAAAAAATAAGTAAGATGAATTAATGGCTTAAATGTGAAAAATAGTCTGAAAGTTTTATAGAAGATGAGTAGGAGATTTTTCTTTATGTCTCGGGATAGGGTAGGAGTTCTTCAGTAAATTACAAAAAGCCAGAAATCATAAAGGAAAATATTGTTACCTTTAGGCTCAACTGAATCAAATATTCTTGTGTAATAAAAGGGCCTCGCAAAGTTAAAATTTGAGCAGGAGTCTATGGAAAGACGTTTGTGGCATACCTAGGATTAATATCCAGTATATAAATAATTCTCATTAATCCATAAGAGAAAGACAACCTAATAGAGATATGGGGAAGAACATGAATGATTCACAAAAAAAGAAGAAGAAGAAGAAGAAGTAGTGATGGTGAATAAGCATGAGAAAGATATTTAACCTCATTACTTATAGAAGAAAGGCAAATTAAGCAGCAAAGAGATTCCATTTCACATCCATCGATTGGCAAAGGTTGGAAAGTTTGACACTATTGAATGTTGGTGAAGATGTGGGAAAATGTGAACTCTCAAAGACTGCAATTTGGTAGTCTCTTACACAAATTGGAAATGTGCGTACCGAGTGACCAGCAGTTCTGCTTCCAAGAATGAACCCTAGAGAAATCCTTGCTCATCGATCAAGGAAATGTCAGGGATGTTAAACTTGAGAGTAATTAAATAAACCAGTATTACATATCTATAAAGCAGAACATCATACTGTAAACCAAATGAACCTGAGTTATATATATCAACATTGAATAAATATTAAAAAGTATAATTTTGATTTTTAAAAGTGTTCTGTGTTGTATTGTGTCACCCCGAAAGATTTGTTGATATCCTGCCTCTGAACATGGCCTTATTTGGAAATCAGGTCTCTGCAGAGGTTATCAACCTAAAGTGAGGTCCTTAGGATGCGCCCTAATCCAATAGGAATGGTATCCTTATTTTTTGTTTAGGATTTTATTTATTCATTTGAGAGCAAGAGGGAGAGATCTTGAGCAGATGTGACGTGCAGAAGGAGAAGGAGAAGAAGACTCCCCACTGAGTGGGGAGCCTGATGCAGGGATTCATGTAGAGCTCAATGCAGAACTTGACATGGAACTCGATGAGAGGCTTGATGCGGGGCTCGGATGAGGGGCTCTATGCGGGGCTTGGATGAGGGGTTCAAACCCAGGTCCTTTGGATAATGACCTGAACTGAAAGCAGATGCTTAACCAACTGAACCACTTAGGTGCCCCTGATTGGTGCCCTTGCAAAAAGAGGGTTATTTAGACACAGACATGCTCAGAAAGGAGAATGCCAGGTAAAGGCAGAGACACGGTGGGAGAAGGCCAGGTAATGACAAAAGAAAGGTCAAAGCAAAGCAGCTGGAAGCCAGTAATGCCAAGGATTGACAGCTGCCACTGGGAGTCAGAAGAGACCAGAACCTCCGATGGAGCAGGGCCCTGCCAAAACCTTGATCTCAGGCTTCCAGCTGCCAAACCTTCAAGAGAACACATTTCACTTGTTTCAGGCCATCTCGTTGGTGGTACTTTGTTTATAACAACCCTAAGAGAATAATACATAAATATTTAGTATAATAAGATATTATTTACATAAAATCTTAAAGCACACACAACAATACTATGTATTGTCTGTGGGTTTTAAAAAAATGGACTGGGAGGATACATACCAAATTTTTTTTTAATTTTTTAAAAAGATTGTATGTATGTATGTATGTATTTATTTACATGTTTATTTATTGAGAGAGGAAGAGAGGGAGAGAAAAAGAGAGAGAATAAGCAGGGGGAGGGGCAGAGGGTAAAGAGAGAGAGAATCCCGAGCAGACTCCACGCTGAGTGTGGAGCCTGATGCGGGGCTCAATCCCGGAACCACGAGATCAGGGCCTGAGCCAAAATCAGGCGTCGGATGCTCAACCGACTGAGACATGCAGGTGCCCCGGCACATGACAAATTCCTGATGGTATAGTTGCCTCTGCTTGAGGAAGGGAAGTGGAACTGGAGAGGGGTATGAGAAGGACTTCAATTTTACATTCTTCAACATTTTGTTTCTTTCGTTAAGAAATGTCTAAGGCAAAGATGATTGATTGCATACATTTGTTAACTCAAGATAGTGGGCGTGTGTGGGTATTTGTTATGCTATATTCTCTGGGTTCTCTGTTATAACTGAGTGTGTATCTGTGATCATGTATGTATCATGTACATAATGTGAATTTCAAGTCTTTGCTTATGGACTATGTGTGTACATGTGTATCTCCCCTGTTCCTGCTTGCTCTGGCTACCTTCCGGGCATCTTCTGTTGTCCACATTCTTGGGGCATGGTGGGAACAGCCTAGCTGGGTCCCACCCCAGTGAACCTGGGTGACGAGTACAGCTTTGTGATGTATCAGAGACCTACTTTCTTCACACCTTTCCTTAGGGGGCAGCTCCCGAATATTCTGGATAGCCAATAGCCCCAAAGTCATAGGCTACAGGGGCATGAGGCTCACCGGGACCTGGTGGGAGCAGGGACGGAGGCAGGGGCTGCCTCCCACAAACCCCTCGGTCCCCTCTGAATAACTTGATTCCTAGCAGCCAGGACCACAGATGGCAGAAGCACCATGTAAATTTCTCCCCAGCAAAGTAGAGATGATCCAGCGCCAGGTGGGGGAAGGATCCTGGGCTGGGCAGTGAGTGACTGACTCCATTTCTGCACCTTTGAGACCATGGGCAAGTGACACCCACCTCTAAACATACACTAAGTAAGTAAGTGGATGAGCACAGGATGACCAGTGACACACATCACTACGTGACACTTCTGCATTTGTGAAAGACATCGCTAGTCAATCACAGCATGTTTTCTGTCTGAGGTCCTGGGCCGCCTCAAAATCCTCCTCAAGCAGGTCTCTGGAACAAGTCAGCCCAGCTGCTCGGGAGATGAGACCACTCCTGGGGTCAGGGAGTCCTGAGGCTCTTTTTGACTTGAATGTTCTAGGATCCTGACCTCTGGGTGGCAGTAAAACACCCCGGAAACGTTCTCAGTTACCTCACCTGGCAAATGGGGTCCAGAACCCCGCTGGGATCTGCTCAGAGCCTAAATGAGGTATGAGACCTGAATCATGCTTATCGCAGACACTACTGAGCATGTGGAGAAGGGACTTCGTGACCTAGAAAGTACAGGGGAGACTAGGACAGGACCTGAAGCGTTCCCCAGTCTCTCCTCATGTGTCTTCCCTCACCTTCTCCCCAGGCTGGGCGGGGCACCCAAGCTGTCCTGGGCTCCTATGGGTGCTGTGCTGTGTGCATCTAATTCCATGTTCCCCTAAACCCTGCAATGGTAAAAAAACAATTATTATAATGATGATAATCATAATAGCCAACAGCTATAGCTCTCAATGTCTTGTAAGCTTATTTTGAGTTTATACATATTAATTCATTTTACCTTCATAGCTACCCTATCAAATAGGTACTATTATAGTCCCCATGTTATACATAAGAAAAACCAAAGCACAGGGTGGTCAAGTCATTTGCCCAGACTCACATGGTTAGCAAGTGTCAGACCAAGAGCTAGGACCTCACCAGTCCTGAGTGTGAGCCTTTCCTGCCTTCCATAGGTGGGTTCCCCCACCCCCCATTTAACAGATGAGGCGACTGAGCTGTGGAAAGGTGGGGCTTTTGTCGCCCTGAAGAGGAGATTTCAACCCAGCCTGTCTGGCTTTTCTCCTGTACCATCCAGATTTGCTCTGGAACTTCCAGGCCCTCAGGGAAAATAGCAGAGTGCAGGGTCTCTGAATTGAGGTGCTTTGAGCCCACAGCCATCCCATAGGGAAGCCAAGGCTACTACTCCCCAGGAAAGATGAGGATGCCACTGGGAAGGGTGGAAGCCCTGGGTGGGTCCATGCAGGTGGTCTCTTTGGGGCCAAGGAGGGGGTGGGGTTCGAAACTGCCACTGTGGCTGGGCCCTCCTAGGGGTGTAGGAGTTGGCGGTGTTGCCCACCCTCTGACTTCTCAGGGCAGGAAGACAGATGAGGTGGGAGCCTCTCAAGCCGTTTCTTATACCAAGACTTCTTGGCTTTGAACAAGGTACTTTGCCTCTCCTGTTTTACTCTCCTCATCTGTGAAATGGGCATACTAATCCACTAAAAACCTCTCAGTTGCTATTTGGTCCAAGTAGTTGATTAGGTAATCAAAGGACTGGCTGAGACCCACATCCATAAAATGAAACTGGACCATTTCCTTACACCACACACAAAAATAGACTCAAAATGAATGAAAGACCTCAATGTGAGACAGGAATCCGTCAAAATCCTAGAGGAGAACAGAGGTAGCAACTTCTGTGACCTTGGGTGCAATAACTTCTTGCTGGACATGTCTCCAAAGGCAAGGGAAACAAAGACAAAAATGAATGATTGGGACTTCATCAAGATCAAAACTTTTGCACAGCGAAGGAAACAGTTGACAAAACCAAAAGACAACCGATAGAATGGGAGAAAACATTTACGAATGTCTTGTCAGCTAAAGGGCAAGTATCTAAAATCTATAAGAACTTATCAAGCTCAACACCCAAAGAACAAATAATCCAATCACGAAAAGGGCAGAAGACATGAACAGACTTTTCTTCAAAGAAGACATGGCCAACAAACACGTGAAAAAATGCTCAACATCACTCGGCATCAGGGAAATCCAAATCAAAACCACAGTGGGATATCATCTCATACCAGTCAGAACGGCTAAAATTAACCAGTCAGGAAATGACAGATGTTGGTGAGGATGTGGAGAAAGGGAAACCCTCCTATACTGTTGGTGGTAATGCAAGCTGGTGCAGCCACTCTGGAAAACAGTGTGAATGTTCCTCAAAAAGTTGAAAATAGAGCTACCATACGACCCAGCAATTGCACTACTGGGTATTTATCCCAAAGATACAAATGTAGTGATCTGAAGGGGCACGTGTACCCCAAAGTTTATAGCAGCAATGTCCACAATAGCCAAACTATGGAAAGAACCTAGATGTCCATCAACAGATGAATGGATAAAGAAGATGTGGTACAGATATAAATACAGGAATACTACTCAGCTATCAAACAAATGAAATCTTTCCATTTGCAACAGCGTGGATGGAACTAGATAACATTATGGTAAATGAAATAAGTCAATCAGAGAAAGACAATTATATGATCTCACTCATATATAGAATTTAAGAAACAAAACAGGTTCACAGGGGAAGAGAGGCAAAAATAAAAGAAGATGAAATCAGAGAGGGAGACAAGCCATAAGAGACTCTTAATCACAGGAAACAAACTGAGGGTTGCTGGAGTGAGGGAAGTGGGGGGATGGGGTAACTGGGTGATGGGCATTACTGGGTGTTACATAAGACTGATGAATCACTGATCTCTACCTCTGAAATTAATAATACATTGTATGTGAATTAATTGAATTTAAATTTAAAAAATGGTTGGCTGAGAAAGGCAGTCATGAAAAAAGGATTCGTAAACACTTGAAACGCTTTATTCTAGCTTAAGATAATCCATGTGGGCCAACATTTCTACTTCAAGTTCAGGTTCTCTGGCTGGAGTTCCATTTTTTTTTTTTTTTTTTTTTTTTTTTTTGCCTGCACCCACAGAGCATTGCTAAAGATTTCCAGTTCCTTTTTCTTTTTAAATGGATCATTGGAACTCTTGTGAAGCCATCTGAATTTGGAATTCTGCATTGTCACTATCCCCACCCACCCCCAATCTTCTCCAAAACTACAGCAACAGATCTATTTTTAGCAGTTTGTCTTTATTGCATATTTCCAAAGCATTGGACTTCATTTTTCTCAAAACATTACTTCCTCCCTACCCGCCCCTCCCCACAGAGTCAGATTCCGCTCTTTGTTTTATTTAGCTAAATTACATAATTATAACAATCAACACAAGTTAGCCAAAGCTTTTTGGGGACACACTTCTGATTCTGGTAGCTCACAGCTCCACCAGTGGGAGCCAAGCCCTGGCAGGGCAGAGGAGGCTCCTGAGGCTGGAGCCATGAGCCCGGTTAGGAGGGTGTCAGGATGTTTCAACCAGGGACAGGAGGGTGGCCATTAGTCCAGCAAATTGGCTAAATGCAGGTCAGGTTAGCCGACTTCTCTGTGACATCCATTTTAAGGCTGCGGGGAGGATCGGGAATGTGCTGGCATCTGCCCAGCCCAGATGGGGAGCCCCCAGTGAGCTGCTGTTCTGCTGCTGCCCTACACCCCCAGACCCCTAGCACATCCTGTCAGTCGCCTGGCTTCGAGGATCAATGGCTGACTCCTTACATGGCGGGGGCTTTTTGAAGGCAGGGTCTACTTCTCTGTCTCCTCAGAGCCGGGGTTTGCCATGGTGTCCAGCTTCCAAACCTGGGCCCTTTCCTCCTGAACCATATGCTGCTGTGTGAGGACACAGCAGAGCTGCCCCGTGCCAGGCATCCTTCTGGAAATCAGGGAAAGACCCTGCCTTTTTATTTTTTTTAAGATTTTATCCATTTATTTGAGAGAGAGCACTGGAGAGAGAGCACGAGTTGGGTGGGGGTAGAAGGAGAGGGAGAAGCAGGCTCCCTGCTGAGTAGGGTGCCTGATACGGGGCTGGATCCCGGCACCATGGGATCATGACCTGAGCCGAAGGCAGTTTGCTTAACCGACTGAACCACCCAAGTGTCCCAAGGACCCTGGATTTAACACCCAGTTTCTAGGTCCTTTGTGAGTGCCTGTGGAACGTCCTGCAGCCCAGGCAGCTGTGGGTTGAACTGATCTCTTGTCTAGAGCTATGCTGCTGGCTCTTAGTGAAGGGAAGGAGGCAGGTAGGCTAAACCCTTCATCTGGTCACCCCAAGGTTGTCCCAGCAGTTCCTGACTTTCTGATGGCTTTCTACGATGGCACGCACTAGGCTCCCATTGGGTGAGCCTGGGCAGGTGCACAGTGGGAGGAGATAGTCTCGGGTAGGACAGAGGGTCCCATTATATCCAGCAGCCCAGCTGCCAGAGTTCCTCTGTCAGAGAACAGGTGCTGGCACCGCTCCGGCCTCCTCCCCCAGGGCAGATGGGAGTGTTTGCCCATGTTGAGGGAGAACAGGGATGAGGGAGGCAGGAAAAGGGCAGGAAGAACTTTCACTCACTACAGAGGAATGGTCACTCATCGGAACTCTTTTTTTCTGGTTACAAAAGTAAAATGCAGTCGGTAATGACATGAAAAGATGCTCCATACCATTAGTCATTAGGGAAATGTCAATTAAAACCACAATGAGATGCCACTTCCCACCTACTAGAACGGCCAGAATAAACAAAACAGATCATAGCAAGTGTTGGTGAGGATGTGGGGCAGCAGGAACCCTCATTCAGGGCTGATGGGAATGGAAAACGGGGCGGGAAATTTGGAAAATGTTTGGCAGTTTCTCAAAAAGTTAACACGCACCTACCATAAGATCCAGCAAAGCCACACCCAGGCATCTTCTATGCAAGATAAGTGAAAATGTGTCCAGTCCACACAAAGACTTGTACATGAGTGTTCATAGCAGCATTATTCAAAATAGCTAAAAATTGTAGCCAACCTAAATGCTCACCAACTAGTGAATGAAAAAGACAGACAAAATGTGGTATATTCTTACAATGGAATATTATTCATCAATTAAAGGAAACATTAATTAAATGATGGGCATATACTATATTATGGACAAACCTTGAAAACATGGTGTTTAGTGAAAGACACCAGATAACAAGGGACCACCAACTGTATGTTTCCTTTATATGAAATGTCCAGAAAGGGCAAAAATATAGAGACAGAAAAATTAGTGGACGCTTGTGGCTGGAAGTGAATGGAGTCAGCAGTAGTTAGACAGGAGAAACTTCATGGAGAATGAAATCATCTGAAAAGAGATTTATGGTGATGTTTGCACAGATCGATATAGTTGCTAAAAATTATTGAATTATGCACTTGAAATGCTTGGATTTTATAATATGTGAAAATGTATCTCAATATAGGTGTTTAAAAAGACAAAATGCAAGGGTGCCTGGGTGGCTCAGTCAGTTAAACCACTGCCTTCGGCTCAGGTCATGATCTTGGGGTCCTGAGATCAAGCCCTGCATTGGGATCCCTGCTCAGTGGGGAGTCTGATTCTCCTTTCCCTCTGCTGTTCCCCCTGCTTGTGGTCTCTGGCTCACGTGCGTGCTCTCCCTCTCAAATGAATAAGTATAATCTTTTAAAAAGAAAAGATAAAATGCAGGGCCCTCTAGGTGGCTCAGTCGGTTGGGCATTGACTCTTGAGCTCAGTTCTGGTCTTGATCTCAGGGTCATGAGTTCAAGCCCCACATTGGGCTCCATGCCCAGCATGGGGCCCACTTTAAAAAAAAAAAGAATAAAATACATACTCATAATATCACAAACCATATGCCAATCACATGTGGAGGTCACTCTGCTTGTTGGTGGCACTACTGGGCACCGTTCCATCCCGGGCAGTGCCCGGGACCGGAGCGCTGCTTCTCTTACCAACTGCATAGACAGCCTATGGACACTAATGTAACAAGAGGACCTTTCCCCATGGTTTCGCCCTGTAAGAGAATCTTGGTGAATATTTTGCTGCCTAATCTTCCAGACAGTTTTTCCTATGCATAATTAAGATCTGCAACAGTAAGAACTTCTGCAAAAATGGCATCACCAGCTATACACACGATTTTGCAACTTCCCTGTTTTCATGTGACAATATGCCATGATCATTGTACTCTATCAGTAACAGCCTCATTGAAACAAAATTGCTGCACCTTATTCCATGGTAGTGATGTCTCAGAATGAATTTAACCTCTCACTGAAGCTGTTTCTAATCTTGCCAAGATGTAAGCAATACTGCAACGGACATCCTTATAAACATGTAGGTTGGGTCTCTATTGTATTTCTGCAGGTTAAATATCTAAAAGTGGCACTGATGGTTCAAAGAACATAGGAATTTTTCATTTTAATAGATGTATTTAAGTACATTTAAGATGTATTTAAAGTAGAGCTCCAGCGGCAACCTGACTACCTCATAAACACAAAGGTCCTCTCATCAATGCTAGTCCCACGTTCCATCTGGTCCTGGTCTCTGCCTAGTTGCTTGCAAGGCTTCAGCCATGCTATCAGGCTCTCCTCTTGTTTGTTTGGTTTGCCCCCAGGGATGGGAGGACTGGCAAGTGCTCAGAACACATCCTTCAGTTCCAGGAGCCACGTGGTCATTGGTCAGCCACTCGAGGGAGGAACATCCATCCTGTGTGACAGGTGCCCTCCATGCTCCCTTATCTACCATCTCAGCCATTGTTATGTGTATAGTTCAGCCGTGTTAAATACATTAAATACATCCACATCACTGTGCCTCCAATCTCCAGAACCCTTATCATCTTGTACATCTCCAGTTTTCCACTCATTAAGTAATAACTCTTCATTCCTCTCCCTTCCACAGTCCCTGGCAACCACAATTCTACTTTCTGTCTCTAAGAATTTGACTGCTGTAGCTCCAGTATATTAGGTGGAATAACACTGTATTTGTTTTTATGACTGGATTATTTCCTTTAGCATAATGTCTTTGAGGTCCACCCATGTTGTCACAGGTGTCAGAATTTCCTTCCTTCCTGAGGCTGCGTAATATTTAACTGTAGGTACTACACACATTTTCTTTTTCTTTTTCTTTTTTCTTTATTGGCCTGAATTTTATTGATTGAAGGGTTCACATATTCCTTGCATTTACTGCAATACTTATTTCCACCTTTAAATGAATAACAAAATCTTACAAACTAACAGAATCTTACTTATGTTTGATTAATATGACAGTTATAATTCTCATACCATGTGGCTAATTTATTAGTGAAAATTTAATAGCAGACAGCTATAATAAGCACTTATTACTAAAATTAAATCCCCACTAAAGTAGCACTAATCATTCTTAAAGATTATTATATATAAATATAAAATATACTCTGTAAATATACACATAATATTGCTAAGAGTGTAGTTCAGCCACTATCTGCAAATATAATACAGTAAAAACTCATTGGTTAAAGAAAAACAAATCTCACTCATTTAGAATAAGGTCTTCTTTGACCCTCTGGGGGCCCAGAATCCAACGGAGACTTTTGTACAGAGTGGGTTCAAAGGGTGTTTAGAGTGACTGAACCAAAGAGTGGATGAATGTGTGGCTCGTTGGAAGGAGGTAGCCGCATGAAATAATGGTGGACAGCAGACAGCTGGGTGGATGAATGAGCTGGATGAAAGATGGAAGTGAGAACAGTAGGAAGAAGTCAGGTTTCTCTCTGTCAAATGTTCTCCTGTCATGTCTTGACACTGAGTGCCCTCACAATTCTGCTTGTGGGACCTCCAGAGAGAAGCCCTGCTGGGAGCTCTCCTATGTCTCTTGAACCAATGCAAACTGGACTTTTTTCTCTTCTGATTCACCTTCCTGCTCAGTGTGACCAAGCAAGAGGGAAAGAAGACCTGAAATTCAGCCCTCACTCTGCTTGCCAAGTTACATGCCTGGTTAGAGCTTTGTCATTCTTCAGTAGGAAGGACATCTTTGTCTTTACATGCAATGTGTTCCTTGCACCCAAGCTGTAGGGCTGCAATGGCTCAGAGGGGGGCCTTTTCCTAATTTGGATGAAGACACCTGTTAGGTAGCAGGTAGCTCTGTCCCTACAAGCTCTCCTTCTCCTGCCCTTGTTTCTCTCCTTTCCTTCCTCTTCCTTTCCCCCTATTTCTTGTCCCCCTATGCCTGCCCACTGTTTCCCTCTTCCTTCTTCCTTTCCAAGTGGCTGGAGGAAAGAGCCAGGACTTTGGATTTATATTGACTCTGGTTTTAAGCTGCCATATCTTTGATAAAGTCATTGCATCTCTCTGAGACTCAGTTTCCCCCTCTGTAAAATGAATTAAATGACAGAATGTGTGCAAAGTGCCCCATTACAGAGACAGCAAAATATTGCAGTAACTACCAAAAAAAAAAAAAGAGCTGTTATTCATATCATAATCTGCTCTACACATCTATCGCATTCCTTCTACCCTTCCCCTGGAGCCTTTCTTCTTCTCTTTCTTTTTCAATTGAGCCTTTAGTTTTTTCTTCTTCTTCTTTTTTTTTCAGAGCGAGGGAGAGAGGGAATGCACAAGCACATGAACATGTACACCCATGAATGGGGTAGGGGGAGAGGGAGAGAGAGACTCTCAAGCAGGCTCCATGCCCAGCGAGGAGACCAAGCAAGGCTTGATCTTGATCTCATGACCCTGAGACCATGACCTGAGCCAAAATCAAGAGGAAGGCACTGAGCCACGCAGGTGTCCCAAAACTGTAATTTTTGGTAAGCGTCTTTCATATGCCAGGCAGAGACCCATGTGGGAAAGAAAGAGTCTTTCTACTTCTAAATGCTTGTTATCCATCCATTCAACCAGTATCTGTTGCTACTGTGAGTGTCATGATCTAGACTTCTGTTTCCATGAAGTGCGGTTGGGCCAGCCCATGGTAATATCATGAGCTCAGGGCTTATCATGGACTTTTGTCTCTGTGCCTCCAGTGCCCAGGACAGGGCCTGGCACATAGGAGGCCCTGTAAGGATTTGTTTAATAAAGGAATGAATGTTTGGCCATTGAGCACAGGCTGTTAGCACCCTACCCATGTCCCTTCAGCTTATCCCAAGGTCACAGGCAGGCAATTCCCTATGAGCTGGGAGCCTGCTCTCTCTCTCTGCAAAAAGGGTGTCCTCTGGTCATGCTCAACCCACCTGTGGGCAGTGGGAAATGCTGGAGAATTATTGCCCTAGCAGCAATCCTCAGCAATGTGGAAAGGAACTAGTAGACAAGGAATCCAGCTTCTTGACCCTCAGCTGACACTTGAAGGCATGTTCTATGCAGTTGCTTGAAGGTCGTCAGTGGGTCTAAGCCCCGGCCACCCACAGTGGTCACTGCTGCAGTAATATACCTTTATCAGCTTTGCTGCTTTCCCTGACTCACCTCCCTGCTCCTTCATCATGTTTCCTGGGACTATTTCCCAAATAAGCTATTTGTACCCAAGTCATCTCAAGGAATCCAAATTAAGATAAATAATGTGAAAATTTTGTCTTTCAACAAATGAATCACTCAATGTAAGAAAGCTGATCTGGGGGCGCCTGGGTGGCTCAGTGGGTTAAGCCTCTGCCTTCGGCTCAGGTCATGATCTCAGCGTCCTGGGATCGAGCCCCGCATTGGGCTCTCTGCTCCACAGGGAGCCTGCTTCCCTTTCTCTATCTCTCTGCCTGCCTCTCTGCCTACTTGTGATCTCTGTCTGTCAAATAAATAAATAAAATCTTAAAAATAAAAAAAAAGCTGATCTGTTTAAGTACTTACAAATCAATCCATTGTTCTAGGGAACAAAAATAGTTATGGTATTTTATCCTGACATTTATAATACCCGCCCATGCACTAGAGCTTTTCTGTTTCTAATAAATGTAAACAAGACTCACTCCAGATTATGAAGGGCATTTCCAGTAAATATCACAGGGCAACTCGAAATAGTCAAATAAAGCACTTCTAAGAAGTGATTGTATGAGGGTCTGTGTGGATGGACACATACACTGGTTCACTGGGGAGGGGTACAAAGAAAGCAAGTGCTACAGTTGGATAAGCCTGGCTCAAATCCCAACTCTGCACCGTCCAGCTGCAGCCTTGGGCAAAGACACTATATCCCTCTGAGACTCAGTATCCCTATCTGTTCAGAGAAGATGTAAATAATCCCAACCTTCCCAAACTGTTACAATAATAAGAGCAGATAATGGAAGCAAAAGCTCTTTGAAAGCTGCAAAGCAAAATTCCTGTACTTGTTGTCATGATTGTTGAATGTCAAGGTGATAAAGCAGAGAAGAGTGCTAAGGACTGTGGGTTTTGGAATCAAACAGATGAGCTCAAGCCTGGGTTTATCTCTTAGCAGTTGGAGGACTGATGAGAAGGTCCTTTGCCTTTCTGATCCTCAGTTTCCTCTTCTGTAGTGGAGTTGATAACTCTATGCAGTGGGGACGTTTTGGTCTCTGGACTCCCTTATACTCTTTTAAAAACTTTTTAAAATTACGTAATCCCCATGCCCAATGTAGGGTTCAAATTCAGAACCGGGAGATTAAGAGTCACCTGATCTCCCAACTGAGCCAGCCAGGTGCCCCTGGACTCCCTTACACTTTTAAAAATTATTAGAGATCAGAGTTTCTATTTATAATTTATTTATTGATATTTACCATACTAACATTAAAAATGAAATTGTAGGGGCACCTGGGTGGCTCAGCAGGTTAAAGCCTGGCTCAGGTCATGATCCCAGGGTCCTGGGATCGAGCCCTGCATCAGGCTCTCTGCTCAGCAGGGAGTCTGCTTCCCCCCCCCACTCTATCTGCCTGCCTCTCTGCCTATTTGTGATCTCTGTCTGTCAAATAAATAAATAAAATCTTAAAAAAATTAAATTGTAAAAATATTAATTAGTTGAAAAAGAACAATAAACCCATTACCTGTTATATAAATAGCATAGTTTTAAAGAAAAAACATTTGTATATTCCAAAACAAAAGTTTGGAGAAGAGTGTGGCATTATTTTACATTTTGCAAATCTCTTTAATGTTTGGCTTAATAGAAATACACTAGATTCTTCCATTTGTTTTGGCATTCAATCTGTTGTGATATGTTTTGGTTGAAGTATATAAAAAAAATCTGATCTTGTGCAAATATGTAGTTGGAAAAAGGAGAATTTTAATAGCTTTTTCAGCTAACTATGGATATTATTCTTTGATGCTATACTAAAACTTAAGAAGTAGTAGTCTTTAAAAGATTAGTTGCAATTTGCACTCTGAATCATAGCAGCGAATTTTCATATTCTATTTTATAAAAACTCATTGGTCTTTTTTGCATTTTTAAATAAAATACATTTCTTTTTTAAATTTAATTTAAAAATTTAAGTATAGTTGATATTTTGGATTTTGAATGGATTTTTTGCGAGATATAATGTAAGGCGTTGTGTTTTGGAAAATACTGGTTGACTGTGTTCTGCAGACCTTCCAGATATTGACACATCTTAATATGCAATATCAGAAAATTATACTTGACCACATCTCATTCATCTTTAAATATAAGGAAGCTGTCAAACTCAGTTTTCACTTGAATGCTCAAGTTTTTATTGTATTCTATTTCCATTGTGTTATAGTTGAATTATAAATCAGATTGCTTTCCCAACATCCAAGATAATCCATCTCAATGAGAGTAATGGAATTTTTCTGGAAGTTAAGGGAAAAATATGAAGTCACTTTAGAGGCTTGGACCATCAGCAGACAACCAACCTGGTGAATGCTTTAGGTATCAGGGAGGTGCCAAAATGAGTGTGAGAACGGAGTTGTCAGTCAGGGGCCCAGAAAGGGTAGAAGTAAGATCTTAAAGACACAGTTGGCTGAACTTAATGAATTGCTAGAGGTTGGCCTCTTAATCTGACCTGGAATTCAATGCCATGCTGGTGCCATTCTTTCCTTTCACTTCGGTTTCTGCCATGGCCCATCAGTAATTCATTGTCTAGGACATTCATTCAATCAACATTTCTTCAGGAACTTTCTACTTCAGGCTCTGAGTTGGGTGTTGGGGATATGGACACTGCTCAGCCTCTTTGTCTGACAATGGCTCTTGATCTTTTGGGGAGTCAGATGATTTAACTTATTGTGATAAGGCTTAAGACCAAGGGATGTCCATGAGGCGGTGAGCCCAAA
The DNA here is from genome assembly GCF_011764305.1 of Mustela putorius furo. Lineage (NCBI taxonomy): Eukaryota > Metazoa > Chordata > Mammalia > Carnivora > Mustelidae > Mustela > Mustela putorius. Next base: position 6,297,473 of record NW_025421428.1, read on the forward strand.
ATCAGCTACTCTACTTGTTCCATGATATTAGAGTGGGCTCTTGAAGGATGAATAGGAGTTCGACAGTCAGAGAAAGGTCTTTCTAGGCAAAAGCATATGGAAGTGTGAAAGAAAATAGTCTACTCTTGGGGCACCTGGGTGGCTCAGTGGGTTAAAGCCTCTGCCTTCAGCTCAGGTCATGATCTCAGCATCCTGGAATCAAGCCCCACATTGGGCTCTCTGCTCAGCAGGGAGACTGCTTCCTCCTCTCTCTCTCTGCCTGCCTCTTTGCCTCCTTGTGATCTCTGTCAAATAAATAAATAAATAATCTTAAAAAAAATAAAAAAAAGAAAATAGTTTACTCTGGAAGAATGAGAAATGATAGGATCTCTGGTTAATGGGAAGAGGTAAGGATGAGCATGGAAAGAGACCAGGTAATGAAAAACATTGAATGCTGTTGTAAGGAATTTGAACAGGAGAAATCAGACAGATGGGGTCAAACTCAAGCCAGGGTTTGCATGTAACAACAAGTTGGAAGAGCAAGAACTTCCCAGCCCTAACCAGGCACATCATACATCCTCCCCGCTAGAATAGAATAAATTCAAGGATGTTGGAAGCTCTAGAGGCAGCTGGACAGGGTAGGTACATGATATTTCTGGCTGTGAAAGACGGGGATGGGATAAGGACAATTCAATGCATTTCGAAGTCATCCAAAGCAATGCAAGTCCCCATTAAGAAATATTTGTTGCCCCTACTGTATGCAGGACAGAGACTCTCAGGGTGCTCAAGCCAAAGGTGAAGAACCCATACCTGAGAGCTGGGTTCTAGTCTCAGCTCTGCCATTGATCGGCTGCATGGACTGGGGCAAACCTCTTCTCTTTGCTGGGCCAGAGTTTCCCCTTGCATCCATTGTAGGAATTAGATTTGCAAATTTTGACTGTGACTCCTAGCTCTCATGTCCTGTGGCTCTGACTTGCTCTCTGATCTCAGACAAGCCCCTTCTCCTTTCTAGACTCAGTTTCATCATCTGTGAAATGGGAGGTAAGGCTAGACTTAGCCCAAGACACGTGGAGCCTGTGCCATAGACACTGGAGTCTCCCCCTCCCCCCAGCCCCCGGTCCTGAGCCGTCCCTCCAGCACACTTTAGCTTCCTCTACATTTCTCATCAAGATGCAACATACTTTAAATAGCATCTGCATGACTGGCTGGTTTTTTTTTTTTTTTCTTCCCAGAGAAGCTCTCTACAAAGTGTGCCAAGTGGCAGCTGTCAGGGCCGAGGTGGCATTTCCCTCAGTGATGCTGACAGCAGCTGTCCCGGCGCAGGCTGAATGGAATGGAAATGACATCATGTTTATTCAGGAAAGACGTTCTCAGACCCAGATCAGTGTCAGCAAGACGCTGGGATGCTCGAGGAGGGAAAACACGCCCGAGACTCGTCCCTGGATCTCCTTTCCCGGAAGACATGCCACGCCACACGCCACGCATCCCCCACCCCGCTTCCGCCCTTACACACACACACACACACACACAGCACACACCGTGCCCGCCCCGCAAACCTGTACCGCCCCACACGAACAGCTCTCCACGTATACCACAACCCCTCACCAACACACACACACACACACACCGATACACAACACACACGATGCACACACTCCCCCGCCCACACACATGTCGTGCAAACATATCAACACATGCCTCGATGACAGCATACACACATGCATCACGTGTTCACGGATAAACCAACACCCAGAAGCACGTGCAGATGCTCGTGTTCGCTCCCCACCTCCATCCACACCGCCACGCATCACAGGCACACGCAGGTAGGGGCTCGGCGGTTCAAGTGGGGGAGGAGCTAAGGCGCTGAATGAAGTGCGTAATTGGATCTTGCTTTTTCTTCTCTGTTTCCTCTCTAAGAGGTGTTGTACCCTCGAGTGCTTAGGACTGTTTCAAGGACCGAACAGCACAAGTAATAACTCGTGTGAGCAAGGCTTTGGAGTTAGGCAGACTTTGCATGGAGGCCAGACTGTGAATTCTAGCTGTGCCCTGGGTGTGTTATTTAACTACTCTGAGTCTCAGTCTTTGCATCATTAGCATGGGATATTTTGAAACATGGTATATCAAGTAATCTCCATCAAAAAAACCTGTTAGAATAAACAAATCCAGTAAAGTTGTCAGATATAAAATCAACACACAGGGGCACCTGGGTGGCTCAGTGGGTTAAGCTTCTGCCTTCCGCTCAGGTTATGATCTCAGGGTCCTGGGATCCAGTCCCCGGTGGGGCTCTCTGCTCAGCGGGGAGCCTGCTTCCCCCCCCCCAGTCTCTCTCTCTGCCTGCCTCTTTGCCTGCTTGTGATCTCTCTCCCTCTCTCTGTGTCAAATAAATAAATAAAATCTTTTTTAAAAAAATCAACACACAAACATCAGTTGCGTTTCTATACATGAACAACGAACCATCTGAGAAAGAAATAAAGGAAATAATCCCACTCACCATAACATTAAAAACAATAAAACGCTGAGAATAAATCTAACCAAGGTGGCGAAAGATCTGTATGACAAAAACTGTAAGACGTTGATAGAAGAAATTAAAGAAGACACAAATGAATGGAACGGTATCTGGTGTTAATGGATTGGAATTAATATTATTAAAATGTCTGTACTATCCAAAGCACTCTGTAAATACAATGCAGTCCCTATCAAGATTCTAATGGCATTTTTTTTTACAGAAATAAAAAAAAATCCTAAATTCATATGGAGCGGCCAAAGACCTGGAATACACAAAACAATCTTGAGAAAGAAGAGCAAAGCTGGAGGCTGCACAGTGCCTGATTTCAAACTATGCTACAGAGCTATCATCAAAACAGTATGGCACCGGTATTAGGATAGATCAATGGAACAGAGTTGAGATCTCAGAGATGAACTCAACAATATATGGTCAACTAAAATTTGACAAAGGAGCCAAGAAAACTCAATGGAGAAAGGATAGTCTCTTCCATAAATGGTATTGGGAAAACTGGATGTTCACAGGGAAAAGAATGAAATTGGACTCCTACCTTATACCAACCCCCCCAAATTAACTTGAAATAGATTAAAGACCTGAAGCCATAAAACTGCTAGAAAAAAATAGGGGAAAATCTCTTTGACATTGGTCTTGGCAATGACCTTTTGAATATGACATCAAAAGCACCAGCAGCCAAAGCAAAAATAAACAAGTGGGTCTACATCAAATCTAAAAGCCTTTGCACTGCAAAAGAACAATCAGCAAAATGAAAAGACAACTACAGAATGACAGAAAATATTTGGAAATCATTTATCTGATGTTACTATCCAGTATATATAAGGAATTCATACAACTCAATGGCAACAAAGCAAATAATCCAATTTCAAGATGGAAAAAGGACCTGAACAGATGTTTTTCCAAAGAAGACATACAAATGACCAGCAGGAACACTGAAAGATGCTCACCATCATTAATCGTCAGGGAAATGCAAACCAAAACACAGTGAGAAATCACCTCACACCTGTTCGAATGGCCATTATAAAAAGGCAAGAAATAGGGACGCCTGGGTGGCTCAGTTGGTTGAGCGGCTGCCTTTGACTCAGGTCATGATCCCAGCGTCCTGGGATCGAGTCCCACATCGGGTTCCTTGCTCGGCAGGGAGCCTGCTTCTCCCTCTGCCTCTAGCCTGCCACTCTGTCTGCCTGTGCTTGCGCTCTCTCTCTAACAAATAAATAAAATCTTAAAAAAATAAAAAATAAAAAAAATAAAAAGGCAAGAAATAACAAGTGTTGGTGAGGATGTGGAGAAAAGGAAACATTTGGGCACTCTTGGTAGAAGTGTAAATTGATGCAGTTACTGTGGAAAACAGTATGGAGATTCCTTAAAAAATCAAAAATAGAACTATCACATGACCCTGCAATCCCACTTCTATGTATATACCCAAAAGAAGTGAAATTACCACCTCTAAGAGATATCAGCATTCTCATGTTCATTACATCCTTATTTACAAAAGCCAAGACATGAAAACAACATAAGTGTCTATTGGTGGTTGAACCAATAAAAGAAATGTATGATAAATATATATGTGTGTGTATATATACATATATATATTTGAAAATATTTGTGTATATACATACACATATACATATATGAAAATGTGATACATATGTGTGTATACATACCTACATTACATATATAATGGAATCTTATTCATAAGAAAGAAAAAAAATCCTACCACTTGCAACAATGTGGATGAACCTTGAGTATATTACGCTCAGTGAAGTAAGTCAGATGCAGAAGGGCAAACACGGTATGATCTCACTTACATGTGGAGTCTAAAAAGCCTGAGCTCATTGAAACAGAGAGTAGATGGGTGGCTGCCAGAGGCGGGGGTGTGGGAGAAATGGGTGAAAGTGATCAAAGAGTACATACTTCCAGTTTAAGATCAGAAATTCTGGGAATCCAATGTATAGCACAGTGATTATAGCTAGCAATACTGTATGGTATACTAGAGAGTGGATCTTAAAATTTCTCACCACACACACTCACAAATCTAACAATATACACACCTATCAAATCATCACGTTGTACACTGGAAACTTACACATTGTTATACGTCTGTTATAGCTCAATAAAGCAGGAAAAAAATGAGATTTTTTGATGCCCATTCATGCATAACAACGATTGCCAAAGGTTTATGGGTTACAACAGCAGCTATTTATTTTTCTTTTTAAGTTAAAAAAATTAATTTTATTTAAATTCAATTAATTAACAGTGTATTATTAGTTTCAGGGGTAGAAGTCAGTGATTCATCAGTCTTATATAACACCCAGTGCTCATCACATGCCCTCCTTAATGCCCATCACCCAGTTACCCCATCCCCGACTGCCCTCCCCTCTGGCAACTCTCAGTTTGTTTCCTGTGATTAAGAGTCTCTTATGGTTTGTCTCCCTCTCTGGTTTCATCTTATTTCATTTTTCCCTCCCTTCCCCTATGCTCCTCTGTCTTATTTCTTAAATTCTATATGAGTGAGATCATATAATTATCTTTTCTGATTGACTTATTTCACTCAGTATAATACCCTCTAGTTCCATCCACCTCATTGCAAATGGCAAGATCTCATTTTTGATGGCTGCATAATATTCTATTACATATGCATTCGTGCACGCACGCACGCACACACACACACTACATCTTCTTTATCCATTCAACTGCCGATGGACATCTAGGCTATTTCCATAGTTTGGCAACTGTGGATACTGTTGCTATAAACATTAGGGTGCAGGTTCCCCTTTGGATCACTACATTTGTATCTTTGGGCTAAATCTCTAGTAGTACAATTGCAACAGAAGCTTTTTATTAATCTCGTAATACTATGTGTTGACCAGTAATAATTCTGCTCCATGGGTGTAAGCTGAAGCTCTGGAAGGTGTGAAAGATTCAATATTGCCTCCCTCACAGAGCTGGTGGTGAATGTTGACTGGAAGGTCCGCCAGGGCAGCTGGTCAGGGAGCTCTGTTTTCCTCCACTGGGACCTCTCCCTGTGGCTGCTTGGGTTCTCTCACAGCATGGCAGCTGTGTTCCAAGAAGGAGCATTTCAAGAGGTGAAGGTGGAAGCTGCAGACCTCTCAAGGTTTAGCCTAGGAAACCACATAGTGTCACTTCAACTGCATCCCATCAGTCCAAGGAAGTCACAGCACCAGGTCAGAGTCAAGAGGAGTGAAATAGATTCCACCTCTTGATGGATGAGTGACTAGGTAACATTTCAGGAGGGTGGGGATGGAAGATACCCATGTGTTCCCCTTTGGAGACACAGTCCGTAACATAAAGATAACAACTTCCCTCTCAAGATTGAACGTAGGCCAAGTGTTTAATGTCCTCACCAGGTGTGAATGTCCTTCACTGAGATCTGCCACAGTCTTCGCATTCCTCTCACAGGGAACCTAGCTTTGACTGCCAAGGAGCGGTGTGGTCATGGATTTGAGAACGAGGTATAATCCTGATTATCTGTCTGTTGAAGTTTCTGGCTCATTGTTCAAGTAGAAAGGGGGAGGGGGTGCACACCCCTTCTACTCTATGAGCCTCAGTGTCCTCATACAGGGGTCAGGCACATGGTAAGGCCTAGTGATGGCAGTCATTGCTTTTTTTTTTTTTTTAAAGATTTTATTTATTTACTTATTTGAGAGAGAGACAGTGAGAAAGAGCATGAGCCAGGAGAAGGTCAGAGGGAGAAGTAGACTCCCCATGGAGTTGGGAGCCGGATGCGGGACTCGATCCCGGAACTCCGGGATCATGACCTGAGCCGAAGACAGTCGTCCAACCAACTAAGCCACCCAGGTGTCCCAGTCATTGTTTAAAGTCATTACTATTCCTGTGTCGGGGCCAGAATGGAGTCTGGAACAAGGCCTCCCTGAACTTCATACACTGAGGCACTAGAAGGACAAGGACTGTGGATTCATAGAGAAGCTCCACCCCTACCAAACAGGGCTCCCCCAAGATGGGTTTGGCCCTTCCTCCTCTGCCTGCCCCATCCCAACTCCCTAGCTTAGATTAGGCTGTAGATTCTATTGCATGTGTGGAGTATATATCCTTTGTGTTTTTATTTTTTAAAGATTTATTTATTTATTTGAGAGAGAGTGAGTGAGCCTGGAAGGGAGGGTAGAGGGAGAAGAAGAGAGAATCCCAAATAGACTCTGCACTGAGCATGGAGCCTGACCTGGGGCTCGATCTCATGACCCTGAGATCATGACATAAGCCAAAACCAAGAGTGGTTCCCTTAACTGACTGCACTATCCAGGCACCTGTTTGTGTCTTTAAAACCTGACAGTGGTTCTCTTAGGTAGGGAGTCTTATTCCTTTGACCCATGAGGAACCTGAAGTTAAGAGAGGAACAGTGACTTACCCAAGGTCATACCATCACCTGTGGCAAAGTTCTTGCTTCTGACTCTTCTATTTCCACCCTGGCACTGACAGCACCTAGACCCCCTGAGTTAAGACTTGTTGCAAGATGGGTCCAAGATGGCAGGTGTTAAGATTGAGGGTTGCCGGTGGGGTGATGGGGACATCCTTCTATAACCCTCTGTGGCACACAGCTAGGGATAGGATAAAACACATGGTCTGAAATCAGATGGTCGTGGGTTCGAATCCCAGCATTGCCACTTCCTTGGGCAAGTGACTTCACCACTCCGGGCATTAGTTTGAAAAGTAGGGATAATCAGAGGACCTACCTCTTGAGCTTGTTGTGAAGATTCAACAAGATCATATATATGGAAGTACAGAGGTTAGCAGGTGGTGGGGGTGGTGCATAAGTGAAAAAGATTAACAAAACATCAATGGCCATTGAAGCTAAGGCATGAGTACATGGGGCTTCGTTATTCCACCTTATTTTTGCACATGTTTGAAATCTTCATGAGTAAAACAAGGTTTTTTGAGGAGTTTTTCCCAGTTGCCTGCCACTAATGTAGCTATGATTATAATTGAAGCCTGTTCTTGGAAAGCAGGGGTAGGGTGGAAATGGGTGAGGGTGGGAGGAGCTTTTCTACGAGAGGACCACACGCTACTCCACTGAGGGAGTTGACTGTCATTATAACTCAAGTGTCACTTTAAGACAGGTGCAGCCACCCAAAAGGTCAGGGGTAACTATTAAAGATCTTACTGACATGTCCTTTGTGTCTAGTCTCCTGCTTGTGTCACCTACCTGGGTATTCCTGATAAGGTCCCACTGTCTCCCACCCCTACTTCAGCCTGGATCCTCTTGCTCCATCCTGTCACCCCACCATGAATGAAAAAATGATATTCCAGTTTCATTCTTTCCTTATTTCCCAACTGTTTTCTCCTTCCTTTTTCAAACAACTCTATTGAGACATAATTCACACCTTGGCCATTGTATAAATTCTTTGAAGAATATCTATTCAGATCCTTTGCCCAATTTGTAATTGGATTATTTGTCTTTTTATTATTGAGTTGTAAGCATTCTTTGTATCTTCTGGATCCAAGTCCTTTATCAGATGAATGACTTGTAAATATTTTCTCCCATTTATGAGTTCCTTCTGTCTTAAGTTGGGGTCTCTTCTTCCAGATTTCACTCTAATCTCATCTCTGTTAAATCCCAGAAATTTACATGGGAAATGTTCCTTTTTGACTGGGTGACCTTTAGCAAGCAATTCAACCTCTCTGAGCTTCAGTTTCTGTACCCGCAATGGGTGGGCAATGCCTGCTTCACTGGGTCATTGGGAGAAATGGACATGGTGAGGAAATGAAAGCTCTCTGGTAAATGTAGACCCAACAGCCATTGCAATCAGAATCCACCTTAAATCGACTTCAAATTTGAAAAAGCATTATCATTTGTGGACAGTCATTTACTTAATGTAAGTGGTACAATATCAAGTTATATTATTATACAAAATTATTTAATGCAGAATCATTACTGTTACTGTTTAGAACCTATAAAATGTGGTACCTATTGGTCATTCCTAGCAGAATCTAGGCATTCAGCACTTCCAGTTTGAGATGTACTGCTGGGCCCACACATTTGTCCCCTATCTCCTATCCTGACCCACCACCAAAATAAAAGAAGACAAGTTAAGTTAAAGAAAGAGTAAGTCCACAATAGCAAATGTTGGGATTGGGGAGGTTCATCATCTTTCTCTTATAAAAACAGGTTCAGCAAATGTGTAAAGGAAGAAAACAGATAGGAGAGCATTGATGGATGGAGTGGGCCCAGCCTAGAATACACTCATGGAGGGTCACAGGAAAGGTCCATGAAAATATTCTGTCCTGGAATGAGCTTTGTTGGAGGGTAAAAGAGAAGAGGGGTTGAGGGCAACATATTACCTGCAGGTCTGTACACCAGATTACATGTTTGTCTCTCCAGCCCTTTTACCCTGTATAGAAAGAAGGCCACAGAATTTACCTCAGGCCCAAACCCAGAAGAGTTTTTATAAAAAAAACTAAGAAAACTAAGAGGAATCTAAGGCTCCTGCTATGCATTTTAGTAATCTAGAGTGAAGGTTTCTTCATTCTAACATTTAGGGGCTAACTTTCGGCATACTTGCCTTAAAACAAAGCCTTGCCAGTCATATGCTCCCTTCTATCCAATATGGAGCACAAAAATCTTCAGTTGGTGGGAAGCCTAGTAGAAAACTAATGTTCTTACAGAACAGCAGAGGAAACCCACAGTCTTTTTAAAAATATTAACAGATACCCAAGGAACAGCAAGCATATGAAGAGAACCAACATCATGAAATTTTCTAAAAAGATCAAGCTAAATGGAAAAACTGACATGAGAGGAAATAGAACTAATTCAGAAAACAGAAGAGAGTTTTTAAATATCATCTAGTTAATACACTCAGGTTATAAAATATTATAGCCACAAAAGCAAGACAGGTTGTCATTAGAAAAATAAACAAACAGAGGATAAAAAATAACTCTGAAGGATTAAAATTATAATGGAAAAATTCACCAGAGACCCGAAACACATATATGTGCATATATTATAAGGATGGGTTCTATATGGACCATGTTGAACCGTATAAAGAGTGAACAGAAAACAGAAGAGGGTTAGAAATATCCAAAGAAATAGCAGCAGAGAATGTCACAATCTTTACATTGAAAGGACCTATTACATACCCAGCACAATGGATAAAATACACACAGGCATATCTTTGTGAGATATCTTTGTGAGGCATCAAGGTAAAGGAGAAATCCTAAACATTTTCAGAGAGAAAAAAACAGTCCACCAAAAAAAGAATGGATTCAGATTAGCACTATCCCTCCCTTCAGCAGCACTGGGTTCTAAAAGATAAAAAAGAAATATTTTTAACATTCTGAAAGAAAATGATTTTCAACTTTGATGTAATGCCCATCCATATTATCAGTCAAATGTGAGAGAGAGAATATTTTTAGATGTGCAATGATTCATAAAATTTACTTTCCATACACTCCCTTTTAGGAGGTTATTTGAAGACGTTGTCTAATAATAATAAGCAAATAAGCCCAGAAAGAAAAAACTGTGAGACTTAGGAACAGTGAATCGAATCCCAAAACAGAAGGATGACAGTGAGATTGTAGGGTTAGAAAGAAACCTGTCCAAAAAAGAGGAGGAGAATGGGTGGGTTAGAAGAGAAGTTTCTGAGGAAGTGGGGGATTCAACAGACTAGTTGAGTAATAGAAAATTTGGAAAAAAAATTGAAGATGTAATAAGACATAAAAAAGAAAACAAAGGCAATTAGAAACCCCAGGAAAAGCAAACATTTGTCAGAAAGTCATGGTCCAAATACAAACTAAACTAATATGTGGCAATAAGACATAAAAAAGAAAACAAAGGCAATTAGAAACCCCAGGAAAAGCAAACATTTGTTAGAAAGTCATGGTCCAAATACAAACTAAACTAATATGTGGCAATATTTTTAGTGTTTGATAGATCATAAGAAAAGAGAATCAATTTGGCTGTGATGTTAGGAAAAGTCTCCTACTAAGTGACCCAAGGGTCTTGATATTTGATTTTAAGAGAAGTGAACTCCTAAGTTATTACTTGACTCATCAATAAGTAATACTCACACAGTCTTAATAAAGTATATGCTATTTCTTGACTTTCAACTCAAAGTCAAACTATGGTCCAAGCACAGAGGTATTTATTGGGGTTGGTAAATGCTAGTGAAAATAGCTAATAACAGTGGGAAAATCAAATTGTAGCTGTCAGAAAGGAGAAGCAAGTGGTAGGAGTGCAAAATCCTCACTTTCAAAGTGAGGGGTCAAGAAATTTTTTTTTTTTAAGTGGTTTCAGAGTCAAGAACAAGAAGCAATGGTCTTATGCAAATTATTTGCATACCACTTAAAGATTCAAAGGTAACGAATAGGAGATTTAGGAATAGGAAAGAAAACCTAACTAGCTAGAGATACGGAGTTACTCAAGAGAGAGAAAGACAAACTCTATTTTTTAATTGTTTTTTTTTTTTTTTCCAGTGGGACAGAGTAGGTGGGGGTGGGGGTAAGAAGGAGTGGAAGACTTGCTTTTGATCACCACCTTTTCTGTAACATTTGGTTTGTTGCTATGTACACAGAGTGCTGTGATCCAAAAAGAATTGTTCAACAGGGGAAGGAAGGATTTCAGGTATTTTTAAAAAAACAACTCAAGTGGGTATCAAGATTCGTTGTCTGCCATATGGCTACCATTTAGACAATTTCCCCTTCTGCTGAAATCTCAGCTTTGCTTCCTGACAGCTCTCTGATTTGGGCATGTCACTTCTCACAGCCTCAGTTTTATCCCTTGTAAAGAGGCAACAATATCCTTCCCGGGTCAAAGTAGTGCAGGTTACATGATGAGGGATAAACCTCCCAGTGCCGTTCTTCCCTCCCTGCCTCTCCGCCTCCTTCCCCCATCCTGATCAGCCCGGGGGGGGGCTGGGTGGGGGTGGGGAGCTGTTTGGAGCCTGAGGTGTAAGACTGGTTTTAAAAATTCAACAGGGAAAAAAAAAAAAAAAAAAAAAAAGACCTCAGTGTCTGAGAAACGGTCCTTGCAGCACAGCGGTGAATGGATGTTTTGCCTCAGTGCTGCTTCTGCCTCCCAAGGAACAGTCTGGACCAGCTGGTGTGTGTGCGCGTGCCTGTGTACGTGTGTCTATCCGCGCGCGTGCGCGCTTGTGTTTGCACGCATCACAGCCTAGTGGTCCCTACTTAATGCTCGGGAAGGGGGTGTCAGCTGGAGGCTGCCGAGCGGCAAGCTTCTCGCTGAAAACGGAGGGCAAGGGGGTGACTGCTTAATGACTAGATGTTAAATGTTCCAAACAATTTATACATTTAGAATCCTAAGTTTTCAAAACTCAGCCCGCCGCGCAGTTCTGCAGATCTTGTTTATAACACATTTGGCTAAAATTATCTCAGTGCGTACTGCACCTCCCATATAGCACAGATGCTCCGGAACCTGCAGCTCTGTTTTGATCCCAGATATTCGTGCTGAAGCTATTTGTGTTCGCTGTAAATGAAACACGAAACCGAGGAACGGTGGCTCTGGTGATTTTTATAAATATATGCCTAATCTTCACAGCGGGCACTGGGGTTCAAGTTTTATTTGTGTGTGTTTTTGCCTCCAAGTGCCCCAAGGGGCTTGTTTTCCCATGTGCCTACAGGGGCTGCTGCCTGCTTAGGGAGGAAAAGCCAGGATGGAGCCAAGTTTCATTCCAGAGGACCGTCCTTGTCCTTGTCCCTGGGGAGATCGCTTGGAGCAGGGCACAGATGGGGGGCTCTGGACTCCGCTGCAGCTTTCGGTCATTCCTCTCCCGCCCGAACCTCACCTTCCTCATCTGTGATATGGGGAGAGCATTATTTTGTACCTCACAGGGGGTTGGGTATGAGGATTAGACGAAATGCTCAATAGACGTTGGTTCATTCATTGTACTTCCTGAGCAGAGTAGGGGTTCTTAAGTTCTGTGGTACAGCCCCATCTGGGGGAGAGCTGGAACCGTTCCAGATGTGGGCACTCCGCCTCAGATCACCTCAGACTCTCGGGTGAGGGGGCACAGGCCTCCGTGGTTGAAACAGTTCCCCAGGAGTTACCCATGTTTGAGAACCACTGACCTGAATTAAGTGCTTCCCAGACTTTGATGTGCACACGAGTTCCCTAGGATTTGTTAAAATACTGAACATGGATGCAGAGCTAGGTCAGGGGGTGGGACAGGGGTTCTAGAGCTGCGTTTCTTTCTTTCTTTTTTCTTTCTGAGAGAGAAAATGAGAGAGAGAGAAAGAGAGGGCCCACATAAGCAGGGGTGGGGGGGGCAGGAGAGGGAGAGAGAGCATCTTAAGCAGGCTCCACACCCAGCATGGAGCTCAAGACAGGGCTCGATCTCACCACCCTGAGATCATGACCTGAGCTGAAATCGAGAGTCAGACACTTAACCAGCTGAGCCACCCAGGTGCCCCCAGAGTTGCATTTCTTACAAGCACATGGTGGTGGTCGTGTGGCTGCTCTGAGGTCCACATGTTGAAAAGCAAGATTCTAGGCACTCTGGTAGGTCCTTGGGTACCAAGTTATGGTGGGCAGAGGTAGTTACTGCCCACATAGATCTTATGGGGGGTACAAACAATTTAACAGGTAATGATGGTGATAAATGTTACAACATGGGAAGGATAGGTTCCCACGAGGTTGAGTCAGGGGCCATCGGACCAGGCTTTGGGAGTCGGGGTGGGTGGAGGGATCAGGAATCTTCCTGGAACAAGATATGTGTTAGCCAAAAGAAAGAGATGTCAGCCCAGGAAATGCTGTCTCAGGCCCCACTTCCCTCTTCGCTTCTGTCTGCTTTCCTCCCTCGGACGGGTGGTCTTTTTTGCTCCTGGGTCATGGCAGGGCATGGCCCATGCGGCTCTTAGGCTTACATCCAAAGTGCCTGACCTTCCATTTGAGTTCTGCGTCCAAAATCCCAGGCCAGGGCTCTGAGTGATCCAGCTTGAGTCGTTTTCCCACACCTGGACCAAAGGATCGTGGCTCCGGAAAGGGTCGTGTTGATTAGCTTGACTCTCATGCCAGAATCCTTGAATGGAGTGCGCCCATGTGCGTGTGTGTTGAGGAGGGGGGTTTAAGAACTTCCCAAAAAAAGGACAGGAGCCCCAGAAATGGGAAGAGGCTGGGCGGCCAAATAGTAAGTGTCCCCTAAACTACATTAAGGAATATGGGCTTTGTAAATAGGCCATGGGAAGTCATGGAAGGTTTTGGGGGCATAGCTTGATCGGAGTTAGGAGAGATTATGCCCCTAGTGATGCAGAGGAAGAAAGGAGGAGACTGGGAGACCAGTGGAGGCCACCACAGTTTTCTAGGAGGGATGAGATGGGGACTGGCATTCTGGGAGAAGCAGGGAGAAGAGGTGTGGGATGCAGACACACGGTGCGGAATGAGTGATAGGAAGCAATTGGGATGATCCGGTGTGTGGTCCTGGCGATGTGGGGCCCATTCATTACCCTGGAGGGTGATGGGAATGAAGTCTTCACGTTGGAGTTCACCTGAGTCCCTTCCCCAGGTGGCTGAAGAGAGGAGAGGGCCTGAGATCCATGTTCCTTTTAGAAGGTTCAACGTGTGGATTACGGAGAGGACACATAAATTCAGAATCGTTGGTACGATTCTGTTAATCTCGCAAAGGGACCCCAAGCCCATTGGCATAGCTAACTTCGCCAAGAGGCTCAAGGAATTTCTCAAAGGTTGGACAATCTTCTATATCAGGGGTCTGCAAACTGTGCCTGTCTTGTAAATATGGTTTATTTGAACATAACCCGCTCGTTCGTGTGTTGTTTTGCCTACAAATACTAAAATAGTTACCACTTTGCCCTCCACAGAGAAAGCTTTCTGACTCCTGTTTCTTTTTTTTTCTTTCTTTCTTTTTTTTTTTAAAGATTTTATTTATTTATTTGACAGAGAGAGATCACAGGTAGGTAGAGAGACTGGCAGAGAGAGAGAGAGAGCGCGGGAAGCAGGCTCCCCGCTGAGCAGAGAGCCCGATGTGGGACACGATCCCAGGAGCCTGAGATCATGACCTGAGCTGAAGGCAGCGGCTCAACCCACTGAGCCACCCAGGAGCCCCCTGACTCCTGTTTCTTACCAAGTTGACCTTGGCTCCTTCTCACTGCCATTGTCACCCTGGCCCAGAAACCAAGGGCTGCCCTCTCTTCCACAGAGAGGGACTCAGACAGCCTCCGAGATGAACAGATTAAAATCTCTGTTTTTATTTTTAATTTTTAAAAATTTTTTAAAAAGATTTTATTTATTTATTAGAGATATAGAGAGAGCACAAGCAGGCAGAGCAGCAGCCAGAGGGAGAGGGAGAAGCAGGTTTTCTGCCAAGCAGGGAGCCTGATGTGGGGCTCGATCCCGGGACCCTGGGATTATGACCTGAGCCAACCAGGCGCCCCTAAAATCTCTGTTTTTAATTCAAAAGTGTGAATCCTGGTTTACCTGGGCCTACCTGTCAGTTTCCAAAGTCATTACCAGGTGAGATCCCTGGAGGCCTGTTGAGTCCTCATGCAAATAGCATGCCCAGGTGTTCCCAGCATCTCAGTTTGTGCATCAGATTGTCCCTGGGTTTCCACTTCCTTTGGAGAGGGGATGTCAAGCAATTCGCGGGAAGGCTGAAGCTGGTTATTAAGCTTCAGGATGAGAGAGCAGAGAGGAAATTCTGACAATCCAATCGCAAGGGGCCGACCAGGAAGGGAGGGGCGGCGGGAGACATCAGTGCAAACACCCCGGGTGTGCTACCCAGCTCAGCCGGGACGGAAGGAGGAGCGTACTTAAGAAAGACCCAGAAGAGCGTGAGAGGGTAGGAAAGCAGATTTGAAGGTTTGAAGGCTGAGGAAAAGGCAATGCTTGTGAAAGATACTTAGAACACACTGAAGGTCCTTCAGGGGTGTATCTGGGGAGAGAGACACAAGATAGAGGCTCACTGCTTGGTGTGAGTGTAATGCTTACCCAAGACAGAACATTCTGGTTTTTTTCCTTTCCCCTCACGAAGGAGAACACCCTTCAGAAAAGAGAAGGAAGAGCTTCTTTTCATGAGAGTGGCTATTATGTCCCAGGAGCAAATCAGACATTAGGCAGTCGTCTGTTATTTTAAGGTTTTTTTGTTGAGGGAACATGCACGGAATAAGTGTTCTGCTCAGCGGCTTTTCACCCACATAACCTGCATCCCTTGTGTCCCCTTTCCAGGGGCAGCCACTCCCCTGACCTCTAAGCCACACATTGGTTTGGCTCTTTGTTGAACCTCCTACAAGTGGGATCACAAAGTATGTTCACCTTTGTGTCAGGCTTCTTCTGCCCAATATTGTGAGATTCACACGTGCTGGTGCACGCGGTTGTGGTCTGCTCGTTTTCATTGCTGTTTTGTGTACGCGCGATGTGTGGATCTGCTCAGTTCTTTTCTTTCTTTTTCTCTCTCTCGACACTACAGTCCACATTCAGTCAGGGTTAGATTTCTTGAGCAGGACAAAGATATATCAGAGAATGTCCTTGTATTAAAAAAATTGTGTGTGTGTGCACATATACTGAGAGAGAGAGAGAGAGAGAGATAACCCATTCTATTCTGATGAACATTTGTGTGGTTTCCATTTTGGGGCTGTTATGAATAGCTCTGCAATGAACATTCTATAATTGTGCTTTGATGGACGTGTGTACGCATTTCTGGGGTATATACTTAGGAGTAGCGTTGTTGGTCATAGGGTAGGCATAGGTTTAGCTCTAGTTGATACTGATTAGGAAAAATTCTCATTCACATTTACAAACAAGAGGATGGAGATTCAGAGAGAAGAAGGCATTTACCCAGGTTCCTGGGCTCTGAAATCTCTGCCTTGTCCTCGCAAAGTACCGGCAGGGTCGGCCTTGGGGGAGGTTTCCAGTGTTCTGCATTGTTAACCAACATTTCCAGACAATTGAATAAACTTGTCAAAGACACCCAAAAACTGATCCATGCCGACCTGAAGCTGGGAGGGACAATGTGAGTGTTGGGACTTTAAAAAGTGTCATGGGCTTCACTTTAAAAGGAGTTGCAGATCACACCAGGTGGGGACCAGACTATGGCAAGGTCAAGGCTGGGGGAGGGGTGGCAGATGTTAGACCCCAGCCAGGAACCAAGGGCGGAGTCCGGGGACCATGTAGATGCTGGGAATATAAACTTGAGGAAGAGAGAGGTAGGACTGAGTGGGACCAGATGCTGGGAAATCAGGAAAGGCTACAAGAGGCAGTGACACTGGGAACAGGTGCCAGGCAGTGGGTTTGCTTCCAGTTTCTGAGGGTGTTTGGCTACCATGGTGATTCTAGAGTCAAGGGTTCACCTGTCTGACCAGGCTCTACAGAACCTTCCGGGTGGCCTGGAGATAGCAGAGTGTGTGTCCAAAGGTCGGCAAAAGAGTTGGTGAGCGGACGTCTGTGGTGTGTGATCTCTGAGTGTGTGCATCCAGGGGTGGGTAAAGGTATGTGAGCAGGTATGGACAGACCCGAGGTCGGGGACTGTCACATCTGTGTGATCTCCTCCCTCTGAGTGTCCCGGCACTTTGGACTTAGTTCTAGCCCATAGAACGCGGCAAAGGCGATGGGATTTCACTCCTGGGATCAGGAACCAAACACACAACACATGCTCGCTCACCGCTTTGGCTGGCTAGCACACGCTAGAGGCCTTCTCCTTGCTGGTTCGATGAAGGATGTGGCCAGCTGAGGCCAACCACGGGACAAGGAGCCGCAGGCAGCCTTCTCCAGTTAATAGCCAGCCAAAACCCAGGCCCCTGGTCCTAGGCCAAGAAGAAGTTCATTCTGTAATCAAACTGAATGACGGAGGGAGCCGCTCCCTCCAGTTGAGGCTCTAGGTAAGAACACAGCCTGGCAGCTGCCTTGATGACAGCAGGTGACACCCGGAACGGAGGACCACAGTCCCGACCCGGCGACACGGCAAGGTCATAAGTATGGGTTGTTTGAAACCACCGTGTGTGGTCATTTCTTTCGCAGCAGGGAGCACCAACACTGCTGGGGCATGTGTGTGTTTCGGGGCGGGGGATGTCACTCAGGATGTGGATTTGGTGGCGTGTGTTCGTGTGTGTGTGTGTTTGAACACGTGCCTGGGTGTGTGGCTGTTTGGGTCTGTGTGTGTGAGAGTGTGTGTTGGCGTGGCAAAGGGGTGTGCCAGTCTGTTCCAGTTCGCGTATGTATCTGTAAGTGAGGAAGCGTGTGTGCACACACACGTGTGTGCAGGGCCCCCTCCCCCATCTTCTTTTATTACTTCCTCCCTGGGTTTGATGTTGTGGGTGAATAAAATTTAAAGAGCTCTAAATTTTTTTAGAAGAGCCCTAAAGGGAGCAGAGCTTTCTGTGCGTGAGTCATTACTAGGAACACCTGTGAACTGTTGATTTTAATTGGGCCACAGCTGTCAGGTTGCTGAGCGGGAGGGATCGGTCCCTCGGCTTGTCTGTCCCCAGCCCCCACCTTCTGTCAGCTCTCGGGTCGGTAGCCGGGGCAGGAGGGCAGGAGGGCCCTGTGCACCCCGGTCTGGCTCGGGTCTTCCATCCTCCCAGGAGACCCAAGGAAGGACTCAGTGCTTCTGGGAGGGGAGCTAAGCCTGGGTCTAGCCTCGAGCCTCGGCTTCCTGCCCCGCTGCAGGTCTCGAGCCTCCCGTCCATCTGTCCCCGATTTCCTTGTGCCAGGAATCGCCTACCTGAGACCTGGGCCACCTCCTGCCCCTTCATGACGGTGTGACACACACACACTCACACCCATGAATACTCACAGATGCAAACTCACACTTTAGGAACAATAACAGCGAACACAGGTCACGGAGCACAGGCCTGGCTCTCTCCTATGCCGGCATCAGTGATCTCCCCACAACCTGTGAGATGGGTGTGAAAGATCCCCACTTTGTCCACGAGGAAACTGAGGCACAGAGGGGTTAAGCAACTTGCCCAAGGTCTCACAGTGAGTAACACGCAGTCACCAAGGACCTGCGTGTGCGCATGCACACATGCACGTGCGTGCACACACACACGTGCGTATGTCTGCAACCTCCAGTTACTCTCCACGTGCTCACAGGCACAGGTACTCAAGCACATTTAACAAAACAATCAAATATTTGCACCCCCCTGCTGCCATCGGTGCTCATATGCTTGGACAGACATGCGGCACGTACACGGGCAAAGGTGCATCTTTGAGCACAGAGGTGAGCCCACCAGCCACACCACTCACCTCCAAACACAAATATACCATCTGCGCCTCTTGAACAACCTCCCAGCAGCTACCCCGATGCTCGAACTAACCCCAGGCATGAGGAACTACGTAGACCCGTACGTGATCGTGATCTCAAAACTCTGCACCGGTTGACATTTTAGAATTCTTAACACAGACCATGCAAGCTCACCACGGATCCACACCCTGTCAACCCCCTTGCTGAGGGCAGAGTCTGTGTTTGCCTCTTCATGGGCCCATGCTGTGCGGCCCACAGGGGTCCACAGTGGGCAGTGTGAGCTCTTGTGGCTCTCACAACTGCCGGTCTGCAGGGGCTGGAGAAGGCCGTGCCCCTCGGCCCCAGAGACAGCTGAACCTGTCCACTGACCTTCACCAATCCAGCCCTGTATCTACATGCGTGCCAGGGAGATAGGACATTTGACATTCATGGGAGCCACTCGGCTACTCCCTGGCATGGGCTGAAATGTCCACCCCTTCTCTCACACTCAGGAAGCCCAGCAGAAAGCCAGAGCGTGGGACAGATGTCATCACGGAGATGGCCCTCGCTATCAGGCATGGAACTCATCATCTGCGCTGCCCCTGGGCCTCCAAGGCCTTCATAACCCCGGTGTCACCCTTAGCCTCAGTCTTTAAACAGAATGACCACCCTCATCTTCTTCCTGCCATGCTCCCACATTAGCCCTGTCCCTCAAGGTTACCTTGTCCCTTTCTTTATTTGGGGCAGGGGGTTGTCTCAAGATCACCCCTCAGGCTGTTCCTCTGATGCCCAGCTGCGTCTCGGGCCAGCACTCTCCAGGCTGTGGCCATGGCATGGTGCCCTGTGCTGCCATCCCCCCTCCTCATTCCCCAAAGGTCTTCCAACCCTGCTTGCTGTTGACAGGACAGCGAGAAGCTTCACACGGAAGTCAGGGATGTCAGGCCGGCAGGCATCAGACCCCTCCACCGAGGGGCATTGCTCAGGACTGTGCTCTCTCCAGCCACCCGGGTCTCAGCGGTCCCCTCTCTGGACTCTTCTCTGCCAGGACCCCTCCCTCCCTCTCAGTGCCCACAGGCAGCCAGGGACTCCCCCGCAATGGCCAGAGCCACCAACTCTTCACTGTCTGACCAAACTGGCCCATGAGGAGGGTGTTTTCCTTAAGAAGGGAGCCGTGTTCCCCATGCAGGGCTCTGCCCCCTCCCAGGCCGGCTGGCTCGCAGCTACCTCCATCGCTCACAAAAACAGTTTCTTGGGACTCATCACAGCAGCACACACAAGTTGCCTCCTGCCACACAACCATCCTGCTGTGAAGAAATACTGAGTTAAGTCACCCAGCTGAGGTCACACCTCCCCCTGACAGAGGCCTGGTCGGGAGCTGGAGAAGAAATTGAGGCATGAACCCACACCCCGACCTGCAGGGAGGGCCAGCAGGTCTGTGTCCAGAAGGAAAATCCATGCTGCCCCAGAGAGAAGGGCTCACCTTTCCTGCTCCGCGGATGGTCCCCTCGTTTGCTGCATTCAGCACAGTCTCAGAGAGTCCTCTGTGCCGGGAGAGGGGGCCAGAGAAGAGCCAGAAGCCGGGAGCTGGTGGACCTGCAGCCACGGCCAACCTCAGGGCCACGAGGCACGGAGGAGACAGACCAGCGAGGACTGAGAAGGCTTCCCAGATATGTGCAGACTGAGCGAGGGGGATTCCCTCAAAGTTCCTGGCACTTGTCCTAAAGCCCCTTTTCCCTCTCCTGCTCACAAAATCCCATGAGAAGGCAAGTGAGGGGAAACTCACCATCCGGGGCACAAATGTCTCGGGGTCCTTGAGGCCATCACTCTCCCCAAAGCCAGCTTGTCCTCTGCTACCCCATTTCTGTGCAGGGGTTTTGGGGTAACACCCGATGCCACCTTTCATGTGGCTTAGTGGGCGTAACTTCGGGCCCTCCCCCTCCCTCCCCCCTTGCGGAGGCACAGTGACTCTTCCCAATGATTCCTGTAGGTAATAATCGGGCTTGGTGCTTGCCTTCAGCGCCTGGGAGCAAGCAGCCCACAGGGAGTGGGAACTCTGATCTGCTCCTCTCAGCCACCAGAACGTCCAGGGCAGGCTCCCCCATTCAGCACTTCCCGGGGGCACAGGAGCCTTATTTTGGGGTTCAGCTTATAGACCTATTCGGTTCCCACCCACAACTATGCCCCCTCACCTGACCTTTAGCAGGAGCTAAAGTGACATTTGGCCTTCATCAGCCTTGGCCCTATTTCTTCAATTGGTCAGGGCGCAGAGTGGCTCTTGGACTTATCAAGAACCCCAGCAAGAGGAACCACCGTCCACCCTTTGCTTACATAAAAAGTCCTCACTTCTGTGTCCCATGTTTAACCAATGCCTGCCACCGCTTTCTCTGAGACGTTACCACTTTGGTCCATCTCCACGCCCCTGCCCTTTGTCTGGAGCTCTGCCACGA
The DNA here is from genome assembly GCF_011764305.1 of Mustela putorius furo. Taxonomy (NCBI): domain Eukaryota; kingdom Metazoa; phylum Chordata; class Mammalia; order Carnivora; family Mustelidae; genus Mustela; species Mustela putorius. The sequence continues at coordinate 6,318,574 of NW_025421428.1, forward strand.
CCCAAACGATCACAGCCTCCTCAATGGTCTCCCCACTGCCCACTGTCCTCACCTCTCCTGGCCACTTGACAGGTGCCCAGAGCCCGCCTCTGTCCCATGTACTCACCGCTTGAGGAAACATCCACATTCTATTTAGAGAGGACCATTCCTCATGTCTCCCCCGCCACCTTTTTTTTTCTCACTTTCCCTCTGGACAGGGAGTCTATTTTTATTTTATTGCATGGAATTTGTCTTTTGAAATAATTAACCACCTTCTTGCAGCAATTTTTCTTCACCCAGGAATGCAAAATCACATAACACGTTAGAATATTTTTTCACACCCACTTTAAATTATGCAGTTGCTGTATTGTGATAAATATGTAGATCGGGGGAAGTTGGGGTGATATGTTCCAAGCCTGAAGCTGGACTCCATCCATCCCAGTCCACAGAGGGGGTTGGCTGGGGGTGGGCAGGGGGCGTCAGCCACTGCCTGGGGTGGCCCAAGGCAAGAACTTTTCCTTCCTGAGACCCAGATCACAGGCCATCCAGCTGGTTGACTGTCCCCTTCTCTGGGGCAGATGCTTTATGGCCCTTAGCTCACCTCAGGCTCCCAATAACCTTGGGATGGGGGCTCCACAGATGTGTAAACTGAGGCTTGGAGTGGCCAGGAAGGGGGCTCTCAGCACTGCTGCAGAGTCTGGGAAGGTTCTGGGTGAGATAACCATTTTATGACTCCAAGATGACTGGTGTGTATCTTCATCTTTCTCCCTCTCCCCCTCCTCCCACTCTTTTCCCACCACCTCACCTTCTTGTTTCCTTGAGAGCATGAGACAATCAGAAGACCACTGCCTCTTTGGATTGGGTGTGTTGGAAAATGGTCAGTGACCAGTTGTCTAGTAAGAAGGCCCTGATTTGGAGCACTTGCCAATTTCCGTGGTGTAAATGTTCCCACTATAGCCAATTTCAAGCGGCTGATGGTTTAGTAACTAGCTCACCAACAAATGTCTTTAAAGTAATGCTCTACTCTTCTGAGTCATCACCACTGCACCATGGGGCTGGATGGTCATGCCCAGCCCCCCCACCCTGTGTCCACCAGTGCACTCACTTGCTCTCCACCTTCCCTGACCCCTGCTGAGGCTGGGGTCTGCATGGGAATGCCCCAGGACCCTCCCCTCTCACCAGCACGGATCTGACCTCTGCAGTAACTTCCTCCTTCCTGGACCATCAATACCTCCCTCTACTCACTCCATCATGTTATCACACTAACACGTTTGATACCCCCCAAAGAAACCTTCCCATGACTCTATGTCCCCTCCAGACTCCACCCGATCCCTCTGATCTTTGGAACAAAACTTCCTGCTGCTGGATGAAGCTGTGTTCCCCATTCCCTTTCCCATCCACCCCTCAGCCAGTCAGGTCAGGCCGGCTTCCCTACCACTCCTAAGGACACTCTGGCCAAGGCACCAAAGTCCAGGAACTGTGGCTGCTGGATCTTTGGCATCTGCCCTCCGGAAGGGCTTGGAAGCAGCCATAAGTCTATCTGCCACATGCCGAGACTTTGCCCCTGCGTTTCCCCCCATTTAGAGTACACTTGCCCAGATTTAGGTTGAGTCAATTTCCTCCTTTCTCCAGGTGTCTGTTTCAACGTCATTGCCCTAATCATCTGATCTAAAAAAGTGTCTTTCTCGCCATCTGTGTCCTTTTCCCTGCTTTACTTCTGTCCACAGCTCTTGTCCCCTCCCCCCACACCGGTGTGTTCATATTTAGTGATGTTTATTGTATATGGCAGAATGGAAGCTTTGGGAGAACATAGGCTTTGTATTTGGGTCATTGACGTATTCCCAGTGCCTAGAACACATAGTAGGTGCTCAGGAAGTATTTGCTAGCGGAGTGAATCAATGGAAGCATGAACAAAGTAGCGGAGCTAAAATTCAAACCCAGATCTGTTCGACTTCAAAGCCTGTGCGCCTCCCTCTGCTGCATGGTCTGCCGCAAGGCCTGTTTCCATGAGCCAGAGGCCTCAGGGGGCCTCTTCTAAGATTTGTTTGTTCTGTCATGGTCTTGTTAGGTGTTTTTTTTTTTTTTTTTCCCTTTCCTTTTGGGTACATGTAGTTAGAGACCTGTTTCTCTCTCACTTAAAAATTTCTATGGCACTGTGTGGCCTTTAGGAAAAATCTGAAATGTTGAGCCTGGGATGCCCAGCCCCACATCTTCTGACACTGGCTCCCTCTAGTCTTGTCCCCAACCCCCACCAGGGCAGCCCACAGTGGCCAAGCACTTGCAACTCCCCACACATGCCTCGGGTTGCCATCACATAGCACCTCTGACTGGATGGCTTAGTCAAGAGAGACTTAGTGTCTTACAGTTCTGGCAGCTAAGAGTCCAGGATCATGGTGTGGCAATGTTAAAGAAGGATCTGTTCTCTCTCCTTGGCAGGTAAATGGCCATTTTTCCCCTCTGTCTTCACATCATCTTTCTTCTACAAGTGGCTGTGTCCTAATTTCCTCTTTTTTATAAGAACAGCAGTCATACTGGATTAAGGTGTACTCATAGGACCTCATTTTACCTTAATTACCTCCTCAAAGACCCTACCTCCAAATACAGTCACATTGTGAGATGCTGGGGGTTAGGACCTTAATATGGATTCCTGGGGGACCCAGTCTAGCCCCCAATACCTTGCCTGGCTGACTCGACTCGGTGTTACTCCCCTCTCTCAACTCCCCACACCGTAGGGTGCATCGATCTCCCTTCTGCGCTGCCCACCCTGCCCCTACAGGTCATGCTGGAATAATTTTTTCTGTTTCCACCTCCCCTTTTCAGACCTCGAGTTCCTGGGGTTCAGCTAATAGACCCATTTAGGAGGCAGCCGTTGGCTCTAGCCCATGGTGGGTATTGAGGATAGGTCTCAGTCTGAAGTGGAGGGAGGGAGGGAAGAAACAGGTTATTGTGGGTTATTTTTTTTTAAGATTTTATTTATTTGACAAAGAGAGAGAGAGAGCACAAGCAGGGGGAGCGGCAGAGGGAGAGGGAGAAGCAGGTTCTCCGCTGAGCAGGGAGCTCAATGCTGGGCTCCATCCAAGAACCGTGGGATCGTGACCTGAGCCGAAGGCAGACGCTCAACTGACTGAGCCACCCAGGCACCCCAAGAAACAGGTTTTTGAGGAATTTCTTCCTGTTGCTAAAATCTCTCTGCTTCTTACTATTTCCTGAAACAATACCCTGGAGCAGATGACATGACAAACTGCCAAAGACTACATCTTATCTGAGACACGGCCAAGGGGGGAGAGTTCTGTCTGGCTCTCTCTAGTGGCAACTATGTTTTGAGCAACTGAGGTCACTGAGATCCCATGGACCCAATCTGACTGCTTCACTAACTGGCTTTGTGAGCCTGGGTTGCCACTCACTTCATGACTGTGAGCATAAGTTCCTTATCTCCTGACCTGTTATGTGAATCAGAGAAAACAATGGGTGGTTAAGTGTTTTGAAAAATTTCAGCTCCATCTGGATGAAGGGGTTATATAGTTACATTGTTGCTATTGAATTCTAGGTGGTGACATAGAAATTATTTCCCTTGAGTATCAGATATATTGCTGTTAAATAATAGAAATTTCCTGATTTGGGATAATTGGAGGGAGGGTACTGGTGAATTAGTGATAAGTCTGAATTATAGAGCATTGCAAAATTTTTATTACTTTTAAATTAATGCGAATGAATGTCTAACCCTGTATTGTCAGGAAAAGGTCCCTTAGGAGAGCTGCTTTAATGAACAGATAAGAATCACGGGTAATTAAGCACTCACTGTAAACAAGGGGTTTCATCCGGAGTGGTTTTAGAAGTACTGGGGAACTTTTTCTTCCCAAAGCAAACCATCTTCCCAGTACCACTTGTGTGCTTGGCCAATCTTTTCATAATCCCTTGCCTGGGTCAGATTATAGAAAATTCTGAGTAAGCAGGATTGTGAGTCACCGAAGCATGGCTATTTCCAAAACGACAGGCTGGGAATGCTGCTCAGAGTAGCAGGTGCTGGCAACCAGCAATCTTGTGAATTGCCCAGGATCCCTCAAGCCTGCAGATGGCTAAAAAGCTGGCACCCTGTCCAACAGCTGCACCCCCCACCACACACATAAGCACTACCTTACCCACACTACCATTTCTCACTTGCACATGTTCTTATGCCCCAATCACATGTGTACTTCCATAAAAGTCACCCACAATCACATGACACACCCATCCCTACACTCAGATATCCATACACATAATCTTATGTGTATGTGTCTTTGCACACACACACACACACACATACACACACACCAAAGCAAAGACTACCACAAAGGCTGAACATTCCTTTTGGGATCCCAACCCTAGGTAAGAGATAAAAGGTCCCAGAGGACTGAGGGCATGTCTTCCTCCTAGAGATGAGAGTACACTAGAGGAGCTCCAAATACAGGTGACCACTCTGCTTTCTGAAAAGAAAACAGCAGTTTGAGATATGATTCTCTACTCTCCATCTTGTCAGAGAGGAGGCAGAGCATCTCTGGAAAAGAGTTGTGGAAACAAAAATCAGTAAGTCAAGAACAACAATAAGGACTTATTGGGCACTAGCCACATGCATCTGTGCTAAGATCTTGAAGCATTTTTTTCCTTTGCTCCTTGCAACAATCTAATGAGGAAGGGAATATTTCCATCACCATTTTATAGATGAGGAAGCTGAGGCTAGGGAACCTAAGTGATCTGCCTGAAGTGTCACAGCAAGCAGGTGCTGAGCCAGGATTCAAACCCAGGGTTGCCCGTTTGCTCAAAGAGATACTAACAAAACTCTGTATGGGATTCAGAAGAGGTGGACTTGAACCAAACAAGAATTGATAAGCACAGAGTGCAGGGGGTTGGAGACGAGTGTTATACTGAATAGAAAAAGAAAGAGAAGAAAATTGCTACTCTGAGAGGTACAAAAACCCATGGGAGTGAGGAAAGCCAGGCCTCTTTGACAGCCCTCAACATTAAGGAGTCTGTAGCTCGATTTACTGGAAAGGACACATAGTGACTGGTGGTGCCCCTTTGAGAGACTCAGGGTCATATGGTCCAGAGTAAAAAATAGCTACCAATTAATGGAGCACTTATTGAGACATTACTAACGATATTAGAAGCAATGTCTCCTTTGGCCTTCCCAACAACCCTATGGGGGAGGTAAAGTTACTCACATCATTTCATAGATTGAGAAAACTGTGTCTCAGAGAAGTTGCCAAAGTCATAGAGCTAGTGAGTAACAGATCTAGGACTCAAACCCAGGTCTGGCTACATCCAAATCCTATGCTCTTTTTCTGTGTGTGTGCACTTGGCTTGTCCTGTTGATGATGGGCTGGGAATCAAGGCTTTGACTACATCCCTGCCTGCTGTAATGGGTAAGAACTGAAAGACTCAAGATCCCAGGTGCTTTCCCCCACAGATTATCAGGGCTGGAAAAGAAGAAGAGGAGGCAAGGATTTTTCAAGTTGTTGATCTCCAAGATCTCTGAGAATGTTACAGAGGTCAGTGACTTGGAGCAAGGGGACGAGAATAGCAGAGTATAATTTTTTTTATCAGAACCGTGGACAGCAGCCAAGCAGGCAAGAGTGGGGAGCTGTCCTGGGTACTAGAGCTAACAGCTGGGAGAAGAGGACATTTATCAAGTCCACTATGTGCCAGGCACCATTCCAATGCTGTACATATGTCATCTCATTTAGTATTCCCAATGGACTTAAAATGTAGATGTCATTTCCCCCATTTTGCAGGTGCAAAGACTGAAGATCAGTGTCCACGTGTACACACGTGTACTTGTCCACGTGTACACAGCAAGGAATAAAGCTGGGATTTGAATCTACAATGATCTGCCTAGCAATCTATTCCCTCTTTCATGCTGCTTCCACAGATCTCAGAGACCTCCTGTTCCCCATTCTCACAGGGTGCGGAATGAACCCTGAATCTCTCTAGGGAAATCATCAAACAAACACAGGTGACCTTGGGCCTAGGCTGGTGACGGGTTGATTTGAGAATATTTTTGTGCTGGGAGCAGGGCACACAGGAAATGGACTGTCCTACTCACTCCCAGTCACCCCTGTCTTTCAATCAGAGGTCAGGTTTTGGTCAAGGGGAGATGGTGGCAGCCCTAGTCGATAAAGGGGGTGAGGTGCAAGTCACCTAAGAGTGAGGCCCAGAGATCTCCACCCACAGGCTCAGTTCTCCCATTTCAGTGCACTCTCAGACTAGCAGAGGTTGAGACTGCATTAGCAGCCTCCCCCAATGAATGCGAACCCAATGGCGTCTAGCACCTCCTGCTCCCTGAGCCCCACAGTTGAGCTCTGCCATGTTCTGTGGGAAAGATAAGTCCAAGGAGCTGGGCTGAGGTCTGCTTTAGAAGAGTTTTGAATTATGAGCTATAGAATTTAGATTATTTCCCCTGGAAAACAAGTATCTAAGAAGACACCATCCATTTTTAGAGACTTTAGAGCCTGGCATGGTGCATGGCCATTTCCATATATTTGCTCATTAAATCTTCACTACAGTCTTGGAATGAACTATGTTGAGATAGTTACAAGCATCCTTTTCTTATGGGTGATGAACCTAAGGCCCAGAGAGGAGAAGGGACTTGCCTGAGGTCACAGAGCTGGTTCCAGGGCAGAATCAGGATAAAAACTCTGGTCTGTGTAGCTCCTAGTCCTTCACTCACCCCTTCCTGGAAAAGGGTCACTGACCCCTGTGGGCCAAGGGCCAAGTTCAAGAGAAGGCTGAGCTGGAGGCTGGGCAGAGGGAAGTGTAGGGTCTGTTTCATTTGGGGTTTAATCCCCACAGTTAAAGCCATAAACCCCACTCACAGGGAAATTACTTGGGACATACAAATTAATGGAATTTTCTAGGACCCTTAGAAATATTTATTTCAGACTGTAGGTGGGGAGTCTCTGGACTCTTAAGGAAGGGGCTGAAGCTGGGTGTGGCATGAAGCAAAGCAAAGAAGTACCTTCGAGGTCACTCCAAAGACAGAAGACTCACTCCCACCCAGAGGGTCCAGCCTCGGGTCTCTGAGGCCCCTTTCCCTAGGCCCCTCAGCCCCACTAACTCTCTCTTACCCCTCCACCCCCACCTAGATAACAGCATAGGCCTCCCAGGTGCCTCTTTCCCAGCCATGCCTGGAGGGATCTTTCTCCTTGCGGCTAGCTCTGGACAGGTCATTCTCTTGCTTTATGAAGTCACTTCTGCAAAGACTGTCTCCTCACTTATAAAACGGAACTAGTAATACCCACCCAGAAGTGTCTCTAGCTTGGCTCCTGATTGTGTAATGTGGCCATTAAATCATCTGAGCAAGTCCTGGGCTGTCAGGTGGCCCTAAGACTGTGAGCCAGTGCTCTGGGTCATGGCTACGCTCCACGGTCCAGTAGCCACAGAAGGAAGGCCTGAATTAGTGGCCACTCTGGCAGCTGCCCAAGGCATTTGTAGTTCCGAGCTCACCTCTGTCCCCCCAAGGGAGTCCCAGCCTCCCAGTGCACAAAACATCCTCTCACCAAGGCTTTTGATCACTCTGCAATCCTTTCCATTCCCCTTCAGTCATGATGAATCAATTGCAAGTCCCCAAAGGTATTATTTTCTCTCACTTCTGGGACTTCACACATACAGCCCTCTGGCTAAAGCTTAGATACCTCTTCCTTTAGGGAGTTTATCTGGACTTCCAGCCTGGGTAGGTATTGCTGCTCTGTGTTCCCAGGGACTCCATGTGCACTGGGGTGTGGAGTGTCTTGGGGAGATGAATGGAAGTTGAGGCAGGAGATATGGGGGTCATTGCCTCCGTAATCCACACCTGTGGCTGGAGAGGGAGTTGCAAGCAGCAGGAGTTGTGGGCTGGGGCTGGGGAGTGCCCCTGTGGCGGCCATCTGGAAGTTTCCCTGAGTTCAGCCTCTCCTGGGTGGGGCCCAGGTGTGGTGCTTTGTGATGCTGGCCCCAAGGGTGGCTCTTCTTACCCGGTAGATAGGAGCAGGAGGCAGGAGCCCGTCCCCAGAGGATCTGAGCCACCAACTGGCAGAGCTCCATGCAGTACTGCCCAAACCCCAAGAACTTATCTGCCAAGAAGGGGTGGAATAGGCAAGGAGAGATGGGAAATTTATGCCAGAACCTAGATCTAAGTCTTAGACCCAGCTCTGTGCAAACTCATGCCAATAAGCTCAGTGTGCGTGTGACTGCCCGTGGTCTACATTAAAATATGTGGCGGGGTGCCTAGGTGGCTCAGTGGGCTAAGCTTCTGCCTTCAGCTCAGGTCATGATTTCAGGGTGCCGGGATTGAGCCATATATAGGGGCTCCCTGCTCAGCAGAAATTCTGCTTCTCCCTCTCCCTCTGCCCCTCCCACACACACCCCTTGTCCTCTCTCACACACCCATGCTCTCTTTCTCTCTGTCTCTGAAATAAATAAAATAATTAAATCATTTTTAAAATGTGCAGTTGTTAGTCTGCTGGTATCTGACTATAGGTTTGTATGTGTATGTGTGTCTTTGTGCACAAGTATATCATATGTGGGGGTCCTTGTGCATACGTGTGCATAGGTGTGAATCAAGCTGTCAGTACACGGGATCTCTGTGAATTCACAAGTATGTGATGCAAGCAGCTGTGTCCGCAAACAGTCTAATGCTCGTGCACTCTGGTTTCAGATTTTTCACTCCCTTAGGTTCAAATTCTGGCTCAGCCGCTTCCTAGCTCTGTGACCTTGGGAAGTGAAGTGAGAATCACTTCACTCTTCTGAGCTTTATTTTCTTCATGTGTAAAATGGGGATGAAATTTATAATTCCCATATTAGTTGATTTTTACAAAATGATTAAGTAAAGCAGTGAATGTAAAGTACTTAGCACCATGCCTGGATCCTAGGAATCTGACAATTATTATTTGTTTCATGTGTGTCTCTACAGGTATGTGGTTGTCTCTGGGCTTACGTGTACATCAAAGCAGGTGCGTATGGGCTGGTGTGGGGTTACGCATACAGCTTTGTGTGTTAATGTGTAAGCTTGTATGTCAGTATGGTTGGGTGTCTAAATTTAGGCTTAAAAAAAAAAAACTTTCCATGATCTCCGGACGCTCAGGTACCAGGGTGACCACCAGGAGAGAAATTCATGCACCTTCCATGCTTTAAAACCTCCTACCCTGACCCTTCGTCTTTGAAAAAAGATGATTATTCTTTCAAAAAAAAAATCAAAATTTGAGATCTGGAACTCAGACACACACATGCTGAGCCCCCATACCTAGGTAATGTGTATACACAGATGTGCACAAACACATATCAACATCTACTATCGTCCATGGCTTACCTGTATATCCCAGCCCATGCCCAGGAACCAAGGTAAGCAGAAAGAGTTAGTGGCCCCCCGAGAAAGAAAGATGAGACACAAGAAAAGTCATCTGGGGCCCCTGGCCATCTTGTGATCTCTGCCTGATCAGCACTACTTGCCCAAAGCACATTTCTTGCAGAACTTCCTGGGATATGTTGAAATTGCCGAAGAATGGACCTCAGTAGATAGTAATTTTAAAGAAACAGAAGAGTGTATGAACAAACAGCGACCATCAGGCCAGGAGATAGCTTAATCATATCAGGGACGATAAATCAGTGGTAAAATGTCCAGTGCTGGTTCAAAAGTAAAGATTGGCCTGGCCCACATTCTTGACTTATCTTTGCAGGATCTAAACCCGTTTGAGCACTCAGGGGACCAACCAACTAAAGGACTCTGTCACCTTCCGGTGACTTTTGCCCCAATTCCATGCTGACTTCCCTGTTGGAGGAGACTCGGTTTTGGCAAATATTCCCAGTGTTCTCCTTCATTTGTTGCAAGTAAAACCTTCCCTTTCCCTGTTCTTTGGCTTGGTTGTGTCTTTGGCTCAACATCCAAGAGAACCCAGCTCCGGGTAACACCTAAGCAAGGTGGACAACAACTAGTACTTCTTACCTAAATGACCCCATCTTGACCTTGGAAATGAGTGGAAGTCTCTGCAAGCCAGGAAAAATCCTGAGCATGACAACTGGAGAAGGGCAGGACTTGAGTTCTGCCTCTAACTCAGGGCTGTTGTTCAAGCCCCTGCTCCCCCATTGGCTCCTGGACAGGACTGCACTTGGCTGTAGTTTCTCTGACTCCCTTTCCTAGACCTGACCCCAACCCCAGTGAGGAGGTAGTTAGAGGCTGCAATTAGAAGACTCAAACTGGGGTGCCTGGGGGTTCAGTGGGTTAAGGTCTGCCTTCAGCTCAGGTCATGAACTCAGGGTCCTGGGATGAAGCTTCACATTGGGCTTCCTGCTCAGTGGGAGTTTGCTTGTCCCTCTGCCCCTCCCCCTGCTCATGCTCTCTTTCTTTCACTCTCAAATAAAGAAATAAATAAATAATCTTAAAAAAAAAAAAAAGATTCAACCCTAGTCCTACCCCAGGAAGCCCCTGACACAGTCAGGGGGTTGTGGGGGGGATCACTGGGTCAGGAAGAGTAGAGTCCAGCCGGCCCAGGAACCAGGCCAACTTTGCAGCTCACAAGGCAGACTAGGGAGATGGATAACAAAATTGAGAATAAGTGCTTAGCAAATGGACAGAGAAGTTTTATGACTGTTGAATCTAATAATTTTTTAAGTAGGTCTTGTATTTGTACACCAATGCTTGTAACAGCATTATTCTCAATAGCCAAAGGAGAGAAACAACCCAAGTGTCCACGGAGGCATGAGGGGACAAACAAAATGTGATAAATACACACAATGGAATATTATTCAGCCTTAAAAAGGAAAGAACGCCTGACACCTGCCATATCATGGATGTACCTTGAGGACATGGTGCTGTGTGGGATAAGCCAGACACCAGAGGAGAAATACTGTTGGATTCCCTTTATGTGAGGCACCTAAAATAGTCAGGTTCATAGAGACAGAAAAAGAATTGGGGTTTCCAGGGACTGACAGAGAGGGAATGGGGAGTTGTTGTTTAATGGGGACAGAGTCTCAGTCTTGCAAGATGAGCAAAGTTCTGGAGATGGAAGGTAGCGTTAGTTGTACGACATGGTCATATTGCGAATGAACTTGAGCAGAACTGTACACTCAAAAAGGGTTAAAATGGTCAATTTTACATTATGTAGATTTTACCACAATTAGAAAAATGGAGTTTGAGTTTGCTTTTTTTTTTTTTTTAAGTCGGATCTTTCGGAGCTGGTGTCCACAGTGAAACCCACCTTTTCGACTATATCATTCTGTGAATTTTGACAAAGGTGTATAGTCATATAATTACCACCACAATCAAGACACGGAACATTCCCTTCATCCCCCAAGTTTCTTTCATGCTCCTCCATCATCAATGCCCACGTCCCCAAAACCCAGTCCTTGCAACCACGGATGAGTTTTCTGTCACTATAGTTGTTTTTTTCCCCAGAATGTCATATAGATGGGATCGTACAGGACATGGTCTTTTGAGCCTGGCTTCTCTCACTTCTCTTAATGCATCTAAAGTTTGCCCATGCTGTGAATATCAGCGGTTCTTCCCTGTTGCAGACTAGTAGTCCAACGCATAGATGCCCCAAGGTTGACTTTTCTAGTCTTCATTGAGGGGCATTGGAGTTGTTTGGTACAATTATAAATCAAACCATTGCAAATGTGTTCATACAGGTTTTGTGTGGACATATGTTTTCCTTTCTCTTGGGTGCATACCAGGGAGTGGGGATTGCTGGGTCCTGTAAGTGGATATTTAACTTTACAAGAAACTGTTATTTCCCAACTGAGGGTTGGGAGAAGGCCAGTGGGGTTATGGACATTGGGGAGGGTATGTGCTTTGGTGAGTGCTGTGAAGTGTGTAAACCTGGCGATTCACAGACCTGTACCCCTGGGGATAAAAATATATGTTTATAAAAAATAAAAAATTTAAAAATAAATAAATAAATATTATTACAATAAATAAATAAATAAATAGATTTAACAAAAAAAAAAAAAAAAAAGAAAGAAACTGTTATTTCCCAAGTTGGTTAGTCCTCATTTTGTTCTCTAATTTTGTTTTTTGTCACAGCTCATATTTGTTGTATTTCAAAAAAGCATCTCTCCATGATGGGCTGAAGGGGAAAAACCCCAACTTGATCCTATCCCGCAGTTAGTTTGAAGAGCTTTCCTCTGGGAGGATTCAGTCCATGAAGTTCCTGGTGTAAAGGCTTCTTGGCAGAGAAAACAGCATGTGCAAAGGCCCAGAGGACTGGGAGCATGGGTTCAGCACACCCAGAGGACTGGGAGCATGGGGTGGGAGAGAGGGTGGATAGTGAGCTGTGAGTCTGGGAATGGGGTCAGGGACCAGATGGTGTAGTGTAGGGTGAGGAGGCTGAGTTGGCACTTTATCTGGAGCCTGAGCCGGGTATGAGAGCCATTAAAGGATCTTAAGCAGGAGAGGAAAACAGTTTGATTTACATTTCAAAAAAAGTTCCTCTGGCTGGGAGTAGCAGCTCCCTGGAGGCAGGAAGCTCCAGGGCAGGCATCCTGGCCAAAGATGAGGAGACAAGGACTAGGACTGGGGTGTTAGCAGTGGTGGGGCTTAGGAGGTAAAACGGATAGGATTTGCGGGTGAGCTGGATGTGAGCGGAGAGTAAGGCTTTGAGAGAAGTGAGGGGCCCCAGTTTCCCTGGCTTGGGCCAGATGCCCCTGTACAGGAGTCAGTGGTATAGACGGGGAGCTTGTTGGGGGGTTGGGAGTCAGGCGGGAGCCTGGAGACCGCCCAGCTCATTGGCTGTAGGGCCTGCCTCCAGGAGTGCCTCCCCCCTTGCCCGATCTGGACCCAATTCAGCTGTCACTCAGGCAGGCCAGGCCTTGAAAGGCCCCCAAAGAGCTGGTGATTTGTGCAGGCCTGGCTGGCCCATTGTCCCACTGGGATTCGGTCTTTGCCAAGAGTAACAAAGAGCTCAGCAGAGAGCTGGCTCTGGGCTTGGAGTGAGGGGTAGGGAAGGAGGGGGGAGAGGGAAGGGGGAGAGAGAGGCGGAGGAGATCCAGGGTATTGCCTTCAGCCTTGCTCTCAGGCTGGGCGGGTCTGTGGCTGTTTGAGCTTCTGTGCACAGGGCCGTTAAGTGTACAAATGAACACGTGTGCACTGTCCGTGTTTGTGTGTGCGTGCAAACTTGTGCCCCGCATGTGGGTGTCATCACATGCATGGATGTCACATATACTCCGTCCCACTGGATTTGCTCCCTGCTCTGCTTCATGCCCCCCAAGAACCCCGACCCTGGGAGCACATCACCAGACTCCTGTCTGGCGTCTAGTTGGGTCTTGCCCACGGGAAGCCTGGCCAGCAGATTGAAAGGCAGGGGGGCTGCACAGGTTGGCTCCGTCCCCATCAGGCTGCAAGGTCAGTTGTGGCTGCGGTCGATGATCTGAATGCCGCAATTTCTTTTGGGCAGTCCTCTGCAAAGCTACAGCTCTCACCAACGCCCCACGGCCCTGGCCCCTGACCCTTCAGGCCCAGCGTTGGCAACGGGGCTCCCTGCTCTGGCTAGCCCCCAGGTGCGTCTGGTTTCCCTTTACCCTACCCTCACCTTTGTGAATGGCCCCTTTATGACATTTTGCTTGTTTTGTTTGAGTGTGCCAACTGCTTCTTGCTGGGACGCTGACCCAGATGGCAGGCGCATGCATCTGGGTACATGTGCGCATGTGCCTACAGCATCTCTTAGTAGAGCTGTACCTGGAAGGACCTGTGTGCACATTTCTATGTATTTGTGCACACATGTACATGGGCTTTGTATATGCGGGCATCCTGATGTGTGCACATATTACTGTTTGTGAATGGGGACACGTGGTGGGTATGTCCATGGGTCTGTGCACACACGTGTAGTTTTTGTAGAGTTTCTGTATGTCGTGGGTGTGTTTGATGGTTTTGCATGGCACTGACTATGAGTGTCAGTGGAGGAGAATTGATAGTTGCAGGGGTAAGCTCCTCCTACAGGCTCCCAGGCAGCCAAGGATCCAGGGGGGCCCCTCCCAACCTCCCCCTGGGGCCTCTTACAAAGCTTTGCCTTTCCAAAGAGACCTGCTCCTGGGAGTTCAGCTTGTTTTGTCTAACAAACATCACTGTGGGGCCCTCACTGCCTCCATCATCACCCTCGGGGAGACCCCCCCTTTTTTGTGTGAGGCTAGGGGGAGGTGACCCCTTTGGGCTGCAGCCTGGGTACCTCAAGTCACAAGTAGCATCTGACAATGTTCAGAGAGCAAGACCTAGGCTTACTGAGAGGGTTAATATCCTTATCCATAAATGGTTTGTGCAAGAAAACATGAAACCCAGAAGTTATAAAACAAATGATAAACGGATCCAACTCTAGAAAAAGAAGATATTTTTGTGCAATGAAAGGGATCAAAGAAATTTAAAAGACAAACAAACGGTCTGGGAATAAGTATCTAAAATTGATATTATAGACAAAGAGTAATGTCTACGACATGTAAAGAGTTGCCGCAACCCAATAAGAAAGTAACAGCAATCCAGGGGTATAACAGGCTAGATATATGGTCAAGTATTTCAGAAAGAAATATTACAAATGGCCAGTAAACGAGGAAGAGAGCATAAGCTCACTAATAACAATGAAAATTAAAACATGTGAGGAAGCCACTTTTTGCCCACAGATTTACTAAACTAAAAAGTAGATGATCTTCAATGACGGAGTGGGTGTGGAAATGACCACACTCGTGTATCTATCAAAATATAAAGCATCTGTATTCTACATCCTTGCAATTCCACTTGTAAAAATAAAATTACTAGCACATACATGCAAAAATGCATTTGTAAGTTATTCCCTAAAGCACTACAGTAATACAGAAATATTTAGAAACAACTTAAATGTCTTTCAGAAGAATTATGGTTGAATAAATTGCAGTGTATCTATACTCTGAAATACGATAGCACTGTTGAAAAAGGAGATCTGTATTACTGGCATGGAATCTATAATATATTTTCTAACATAAACGGTAAAATCTAGTAAAAAGTACTTTTATAAAAAGTAAAACACAAGTAAAAACTTGTGTTTCTGAACAATTCTGTGTGTAAACTGGCTTAGTGGTTTGAAAATTACCAAAGTGCTTTTTAAAACACTTCTTTTTTTTTTTTTTTTTTTAAGATTTATTTCTTTATTTGAGAGGAAGAGAGAGTGAGCGAGAGCACTGGGGGGTGGGGGAGGGACAGAGGGAGAAGGAAAGGGAGAGAGAGTCCCAGGCAGACTTGGTGCTGCTTGTGGAGCCCGACGCGGGGCTTGACAAAGAGCTCGATCTCATGACCCTGAGATCAGGACCCGAGCCGAAACCAACAGTCAGACGCTTAACCAACTGCACCACTCAGGTGCCCAGCTTTTTAAAAATATTTCTGATCTTGGCAGTGGTTGGTCAGGGAACATCCATATGTCTTGGGGGAATTAGGAATGTTCCAGAAGAAATAAAAAGAAAAAGACAAATTCAGCTTCAGACATTCAAAAATAGGATTTCATAGCCACACAATAGTCAACTTCTTGTCATTCCTTTTTCTCCATTAGAGATACAGCCACATGGCTGGAGCTGGGAGGAAAAATGTGACATTGGGGAAGGCTTGCCTCTGAGGAGATGGGACAGAAAGGCGGGGAAGGCATAGAGTGAGAGATGAGAGTCTCAGTTCCTACTTTTGGGGATCTGGTTTGGAGGAAGGTTGTCAAGTAGTTAAGGGTGGTTGCTAAAGGATGTTGCCACTAGTAACAAAGAGGCTATGGCCTCTACTCCCCTTATTTTTGCCTCAGGAAGAGATTACTTGAGGATCCTGGTACAAAGAAGCTGTGGTAGCCACAGCTGAGCTGTGGTAGCCAGCCTCTAAAATGGCTGTTCACATTCTTGTGTCATCCCCAATGGGAGACCATTCACCTGGAGCTAGTTATGGACAGAATTGTGTGCCTCCAAAATTCATATGTTAAAGCCCCAACCTCTAATTGGAGATAGGGCTTTTGGGAGTTAATTTAGGTCAAAGGAGGTCATAAGGGTGGTCATAAAGATCATAAGCATAATCCCATAGGACAATGGCCTTATAAGAGTTTTCCCTCTCTCCTCCTCTCTCTCTCTCTCTCTCTGCTACGTGAGGACACAGTGGAAGGTGGCCATCTGCAAGCCAATGGGAGAACTCTCACCAGGTACCAAATTGGTCAACCCCTTCATCTTGAAGTTTCCAGTTTCTGAAACTGTGAGAAATCAAGCTCTGTTGTTTAAGCCACCCAGTCCATGATATTGTGTGATGGCAACCCCAGCTGACTAAGACAGCTCGCACACTTTGGCATGATTCGTGAACAAGGCACTGGTTGTATTTTATTCTGGGCTCCCTTGTTATGGATGTTTGTGTGGTAACCACCTGGAAGACAGACATAATGTCCCCCTCCGGGGCAAAGAGCAGGCATGCTACTGGCACTGGTAAGAGATTTGGATCCCCTAATCAGAGTGGTTCTCCTATAACACAACTCAGTGTGTGTGCAGGTGATTTCTAGCACTCTTCATGCTGATCTGTGGCAATTGAGGCTCTGCTATTATAACTCTGGTTATTGGTATTGTTGTGAGTAACAAACTTCTTCTGGTATGTCTCATGTCTTCCACCAGCTTCCAAGAAGCAGAGGCAAGCCAACTTCTTAGCATGCGATTTGGGTAAAATCTCAGACCCTGCACAGTTCTTGACAGTCCTTCCCTACACTGAATCAGGGCTGATCCTTTGGGCCAGTAGAATACCATGGAAGTGATGCCATGTAAGTTCAAGACCAAGTTGTAAAAGACAGTCAAGACAAGCTTCTGCCTTGTTCTCCAGGGGGCTCTCTCGTGGATCCCAGGCCCCATGCTGTGAGGAAGCTCCAGATGCCTTGAGGAGAGGCCCACATAAAGGACTGACAGGTTTCACCAGCTTGTCAGAAATGTGAGTTAACCAACTTGCAATTGAACCCACCCCCTCCCAGCCCCAGTCCAACCTTCAGATGAGTGCAGCCCTTCAATGTCTTACTGAAAACTCAGGATCACTAAGCAAGATTGCCCAGCCCAGCCTGCCCTTAGATTCCTGACTCGAAGAAGCTGTGCAAGATAATAAATGATTACTGTCATCTTAAACCTTTGCATCTAGGGATGATTTATTGCACAGAATAGATAACATGGGACATGGGCCTCATCCCCACAGTGCAGGTGACCAAACAAAGGGGAAATCCAGGGATTTCCTGAGCGCTCCCATGCAACGCGGAAGTTGGAGTAAAAGCCAGCAGACCTGACACAGGGCCTCTGAGCTTCAGTTTTCCCATCTATAAAATGGGCAATGCTAATAATAACCTTTTCCTAGGAATGTGGGAAACATTCAGTAAGATAATCCACGTAAATCTCTCAGCACAATGCCTGACATCAGTGTTAACTTCTGTGTATAACAAACTCTATCATGTGCATGTATTGCTTTTGTTTAATTATCTTGAGAGATTAAAAATTCACAGATGTCAAAAGAATAGCATAATAATCTCTCAAAGTCACACCAGCCAGATTAACCACAAATAACCTTTTTGTCATGTCTGCTTCAATTCTTTTTAAAACCATTACATAGATGCATGTGTTCTCCCTTTGAGAAGCAAACCCATCGGAAGGGGAGGCCTCCTGGCTGGTCCCCAAGTCCCACTTCTGCCTCCTTTCCCCAGGCAGGACGTTGCAGGAGTGTGGCTTACTTCCAGTCCAGCTTTCCTTCCCACGCTGGGTGGCAGGTGACCACATCTGTGGAAGCCCAGAGAGTCGAGCACGCTTCCACCACCGGCACAGGTGCAGAGAGCTGCCAGGGGCGGGTGCAACAAGACAGCAGGAGGTAAGAGGAAGAGCACAGGAAGCATGGGCAAGGGAAACCCAAAGAAGGAGGCTCCATGAGCTACCCAGAGACAGAAAGATAGAAGCCGGACCAGGCTTGCAGTGGGCTATGGGCACTGCTATGGCTTCCTGACACTGGGTTAGTCCCTGCCACCTGCACAGCTAGCCCCACCTGCCAGTGTCACCAACAGAGTCACAGGGTCACACACAGTATCACCTGCAGAGTCAGTCCCATCACGCCACGTCAAGCCAACACACACTGTGTCACCTGCACATAGTGACGCTCACTGTGAACAGCCATACTCATGCAAGGTGTCACCTGCCCAGTCACCTTGCCCCCTGCCACAGCCTCCGGCTCAGCCGCACACAATCCCACAGAGTCACCTGTCTACAATAAGCCACATACAGCGATCTGTTGTCCCATCCGCTGTCAGCTGTGCTGTGGGGTGTGATGTCACATGCGATGTCACATGACACGTGCAAACCCCTCCCCCCACAGAGCCCTGCCCTCGGGTCTCCCTGGACGCTGTGTGCTGTTGGGGCCCAGGTCATCTGGCTCGGCGGCCTGGGCCCCGGCCCTGCCTCTGCCAGCAGGACCACCATTCACCGTCCAACTCCAGGAGCTGGGGAGGCCGGGGCACTGCGGAAGCAGAGCAAATCCAGAGCAAAGGCTTTGTTCTTTGTGGGCAGGTCATGAAGGGGAGCCGGAGCCCCTCTGCCAGCCCCTCCCCTCCAACAAAGGAACAAAACAGCAGCTATTTTTAGATTCGTGTCAAACTCTCCCTCAGACCCTGGGGTGGGGAGTCCCGTGAGAGAGCCGTTTGTGAGGGCTCTAATGAGCGCAGCAGACTCTCAGGGCAGCTGGCCCCCATCTCCGCCAGGGGAGGAGCGAGCCCCGGATGCTCCTCAAACAAAGAGAAAGCCAAGACAATGAGAACAATGCCAGTGTCCCTGGAGTCTCTGGAAGGCCCTCCCACTGGATGCTGGGCAAGGGCGTCCGGACACTCCCTCCTTTGCAGAACCCGCTGGCACCCCCAGGCCCCATTTCCCAAAGAAGCCTACCTTGGATGAGCGGCTTGCCTGGGATGGGCTCTTCCTACAACGTGAACCTCATGTGGTGGGAAGCTTTGGAATCATCTAGATCAAAGAACGGATCCCAACTCTGCCCCCTACAGCTATGTGGCCTCAGGTGTCAGTTTCCTTACCTGTAAAATGGGGACGATTAATTCTCACCTCTCAGGATTACTGTGAAGAGTCCAGAGATAAGAATTGGGTTCATGGTAGGTCCTTGGTCAGCCCAGGAGCCCCGGACTGTGTGAGCTCCTTGAAGAGCAAGGGCCTTGTCCTGTTCAATGCTAATGTGAGAGCCCAACACTCTGCCTGGCACCCAGTAGGTACTCACTAAACTTTGTTGAAGAGGTTACTGAGGGTCTTTACCAATATTCCTATAGGCTAGCCCCAGATTGAGACACCTCTTTCCAAGCCCCTCTTTCAATGTCTTCTCTAAAAGAAATTTGCCGGACTAGGACCAAGCCACTGGTCAGCCTGTGAGTCGGTCTCCCGGACCAGGAGCCCTGGAATGCAATGACAGAGTCTGGCCACCAGGGGGCGCAGTCTCTTAAGGTTTCAGCTGGAGCCGAGTCCTTCCCGCCACTCAGGGGCCTGCAGGGCAAGAGATGGTATCCCCCACCAGGTGGGGTAACTTCCGCTCAGCTCAGGTGGAGATTGTGGGGCTATTCTAAAACACTGGAGAAGCAGCATTATCACCAAGCCTGTCATCTCACAATGCTTAGAAAGAGAAGTTTCTTCCTTTGGGTCTCCCCTGCTCCTCCCACTTGACAGTGTCTTGTCCTTCTAGAATATGGTGACCCAGTGGTCCCCAATGCTTGCTCCACCAGACTTCAGGATTCCTTGTTCTATCCCCTCCCTTCCTTAGCCAGAGAAGCCCAGGCCATCAGAGCCAGAAGGTTCTTGAGTTGATCTGTTTCCTACCCCATTTTACAGATGGGTAAAGCTGAGGTCCACAGAACAGAATCATTTTCTCGAGGGTGCACAGTGAGGAGGTAGCTGGGTCAAGACCAAAATGTGGGTCTTCCTTTTTAATCTGTGCCACCTCACGCATGAATTCTTTTCCTATTGTTTCATGGGAAGGAAACAAAGGAGAAGGAAGATGATCTCTGAGACCTTCTTACTCTGTTCTAGATTTTGGCCTTACTCTACACCTGCATCAGTCCATTGAATCCTCCACCAGCTTCTTGAATAAAAAGTTCTTATTTATATTTATGGATGAGGAAAGTGAGGCCTGGTAAGGTTGCCTGGGTTTCACAGCTAAGCAACAGCAGCCCTGGTGTTTGTCCCAGGACTGATTCCCAAACCCACATCTTTCTGTTGCATTAGGTTGAACCACAGAAAATTGCCATTCCCATAGGTCAAAGTTTTTCTAATATCTGGTATGCTTAAACGTAATGTTATGCCAAGGAGACTCCCTTATCCTGAAGAAAGGAGCCATTAATTGGAACATTCTGGTGCCAGGGTGAGAGAAGGATCTCTTTGGGAGCAAAACCTCCAGAGGAGACGACTATTACTGGAAAAACTGTCCCCGCCAACCCCAAAGCCCATGTCTGGACTGTGGCCAGATGGCTCTAGAAGCCCAAGTTCAATGGCCTCTGGCCACAGAAGGGAGTAGGGTAGGAGACTTGGGGGAGGATCTTGAGGGGGGATATGGCTTCTCTGGCTGTGTCAGGGAGGCCCCTCAGAAGAGAGACAAACGGACACGGTATAAATTTAGAATGTCACAGAATGCCACAGAATATCATGCCTAGAATGCTATAGAGTGCTGTTGAATGTCAAGGAATGTCGTAAAATGCTCTGGAATGTCAATGTCACAGGATATCGTGAATCCTTGTAAATGTCATAGATCGTTGTAAATGTCAAGAGATGTCATAGAACACTGTAGATAGTTGTAAATGTCATCGAATGTCAAGGACCAACCTTCCATGTCATCATAGAATGCTGTAGATGGCTGTAAATGTCATGGAATGACTTAGAACGTCATCTTTGACTGTGGTTGGCTGTAATAGAAATGTCCACATCACAGAATGTCTTGGAGAGTTTGAGTCAGCTGGAAAGGACTTTGGGGATTGTCCAGGTTCACCTGCTCATTTTGCAGGTGGGAAAACTGAGGTCCAGAGAGGGAAAGGGCTATGTCTAACAGAGCTCACCCAGAGAGTCATTGGCAGTTGCAGGACCGACATCCGGGTCTCTGGATGTCCAGCCCAAGCAGCCCCTCCCCTGGCCAAGGCTCGTGGGGACTAATTAACCCTGTGATGGAAACAGAAGTGCCCAGTGGGTATTCAACAAAACTCTTGATTCTGGCTGGCACTAGCCCTATGTCAGGATGGGGAATTAACCCAAGTGGGGCATTCTGGGCTGGAAAATGAAATAATGAGTTCTTTGCTAAACTTTGTTAAATTCAACAATGGAGCCTTGCTCTGCAGCAGAGAGAGGATGGATGCACTGGGTGGGGGGCAGATGCCACTCCCCAACTCTGTGCCAGAAAAGTACCCCCAGGCTGTCCCAGAAGCCTCTCCTGGCAGAGCCAGGGACTCAGAGATGCCCACTCTGGTGGGCAACTCTTGGTAGAGGTCCTGGGACCTCAGAAGGAACATCTGATGTCACACTCGGTCTTTTCAGCCAGATGTGAGGCAGGAAAGATGTCACTTTAGTTCAACCAAATTTCCATGCCTGGGATAGAAGTTAGTAGTAAGAATACAGAGTCCTTCCGCTGTCTTGGCAGGTTTATGGCCATGGGGGCAAGACAGTGTGATGAAAGTGTCTTCAGGAGGTGGTCTTCCCTTGCCTCCGCATCCCACAGGAGACTACCCATGATAAGATGTTCTCTGCTTCATTCCTTTGGTCCCTAAGCCTCTCCCTTCCTCTTTCCCCCAATACACTTCTTCCGGCATGTAAAGATTTCCAGAACTAGCCCCCTCTTCCTGTCTCCTGGGGCTGTGAACCTCCCTACAGGTCCTCTGACCCACACAAATGAACTGAGCCCTGGAGCTCCCTGCCCTGTAAGGGGAAGTGAAAAGGGAAGAATTCTAGGGCTCTACCCACATCCTCATTGATGCACAATCTCCTTCCCCTGGCTACTGGTCTAGAGACCTTTCTGGGCACAAAGCCCAGAGTCAACCCAGAGTGTCCCCAACCCTGAGGGGAGAGTTGGCAGCGGTTTTGAGCCAGCTTGCTAGGCAGGATCCTCCTCCGGCAGGACTCGGAGCTGGTCCAGGCTGACCACAGCCACCATCTCAGCTAGACGAGGGAACCTTTGCCCCTCTAGGCTGGGCTGGCGGTGGCTCCGAACATTAGGCATCCACCCTTAGCAAAGCTTTCCCTTCTCTCTGAGAGTCTGCTCCCTGCAGCTGTAAAAATAACGAGGTCCCAGCAGAGGCTGGTGGCAGAGCTGAGTTCAGGAAAGGGCACAGTGAAAGCATGTGCAGGAGGAAAAGGGGGGTGGAGGGGCTCGGGGAAGGACAGGACACAGGGACTGGGGTGTCTGGGGGGAGCTCAGGACCGTGGAGAAGTGGGGTTAGCCTCACTCTCGTCTACATGAATGAAACTTTTCCAGTGATGCACACATGGTTTATGTTGCTGGAGACTGCTTCCGTGTGTGGACACGTGTGCCCAGTGTTGTGCTTTCCCCTGGGTGTGCACGCACTGCTGGTGCCCACGGCTTATTCTGACTGTTGGGAGTGTACAGATGTGTGCGAATCTAGATACGTTTCTAGGTGGATGGGTGTGGCTGTGTGTGTACCTATGTGCAGATCTTACTATGCATACGGTGGTCTCAGAAGCAGCTGAAAGAAGATTTAGTTTAAAAGACAAAGAGAGGGGCCCCTGGGTGGCTCAGTGGGTTAAAGCCTCTGCCTTTGGCTCAGGTCATGATCTCAGGGTCCTGGGATCGAGCCCCGCATCAAGATCTTTGCTCAGAGGGGGAGCCTGCTTCTCCCTCATCTCTGTGCCTGCCTCTCTGCCTACTTGTCTGCCTACTTGCTTCTCTCTCTGTCAAATAAATAAATAAATATAACAAAGAGAGTAGAGTTGAAGAGCTGTGACCTAGACTCAGGAAGATCTGGATTCAAATCCTGCCTGTGGCACGTTGGGCCAGTGATTTAGCTCCTTTCAGTTTTCCTACCTGTAAAATGGGGACAATATTAGTCTCCACCTTCCCAGGGGTCTCATGAAGTTCTAATGAGACAGAGAATGTAAAAGGGTTTTGTGAACCGTACAAGGTAAGCCAGGTGTGGGAAAAGACCGGTGCGATGGGACTGCGGCAAGACCTAAGGATAAATATGGTAATGATATGCAGATTGTGCATGAGACTTGTGTCCGAAACAAAAGAATAACAGAAGAAAGGGCCAGGTCCCCTGTGTTCATGTTGGGGAGAATATTTATTGATGTGCCAGTACCAGATACATTCCCTGCTCTCCATCCACCATTTGCCAACCTGGTTCCCAGATCCCAAATTGGAAGAGTCAGAAGAATGGGCGTGCGGATGGGAGCAGAGAGAAGGAAGGACACGTGAGAGGTGAAGACAATCTGCATGATAAAAAAGGGGAAGCAGGGTGGAGAGAAAAAGATGAATTGAAGAGGCCTCTGGGGGTTTGGTGTTTGAAAGGTGTGGATCGGGTGCCAGTGGGCCCCGCCGTGAATTCCAGTCTGGATTCCTTCATTGTTCTTGAAATTCAGGTAAAGGCTGGAATCCTTTTTTTGTTGTTGTTAATTTATTTATTAATTAAGTAATCTCTACACTGAATGTGGGGCTTTAACTCATGACCCCAAAGTCGAGAGTCACGGGCTCTTCTGACTGAGCCAGCCAGGTGCCCTTGGAATTCTTTAAATTCCCTGTTTGAGGGCTGTGTTTTGCATCTTTGACTCTGACTCTGTGCGGAGACTGGACTATTTGGGGCTATTGCCTGTAGCCTGATCGGCTGTGTCCAAGGAAGCTGGGCCACCACTGGACAGAAGAGCAGTCTGAGAAAAGAGCCATCCGGAGTCAGGCAGATCCTCCAAAAGACATCTTCCAATGAGGACCACTCCTGACCTTTGGTGCCAACGCTTCCTCCCTAGGCAGGTGCTTCTCTGTCCTCCAGGGAGGCA
The DNA here is from genome assembly GCF_011764305.1 of Mustela putorius furo. Lineage (NCBI taxonomy): Eukaryota > Metazoa > Chordata > Mammalia > Carnivora > Mustelidae > Mustela > Mustela putorius. The sequence continues at coordinate 6,342,520 of NW_025421428.1, forward strand.
GCTGGAAAGGCTGAAGAGGATCTTGGGGGTCCGGGAAGAGGGTCACTGGGGACTCCCATCCTCTAACTGGGCGTGGCTCGTCAGCCTAGGTCTCAAAGAGCTCATATCTTCATAGAGGAGACAGAAGCCCTAACTCCACGTTGCATTGTTAGAATAACAATAAAGGCTTTGCTAAGTGAGGGTGGAGGGGAGAGTTTGGGCTAATTCACTTCTAATTCACCGAGGCAGAAAAGGGAAGCCACAGAGGTGGGGACATCCGGCTTGCTTCTTGAGAGTGCCAAGTGGACTTGGCGGAGGCAGGAACCACTTGCAAAAGAGAGGGTGTGTGGGGAGCCTGGGAGGTGAGGGGAAAGGCCAGGAAATGAAGTGTGGGACGTGAAAGGGAGAAACCAGGGCAGGAGAGGCCAAGGAGATGCACGGGGGACGGAACTTCAGAGGCCATATCAGGGAGGCCTTGAATTCTGGGGAAAAGAGAGAGCGTTTATCTTGCAGAAACGAGGAGAGGAGACCTATGGAATGTTTTGCCAGGAATAATGGGATCAAGGTGGCATTTTTTTTTTTTTTTTAAGAACGGATTTTTTTTTTCTTTTTTAAGATTTTATTTATTTATTTGACAGAGAGAGACACACAGCAAGAGAGGGAACACAAGAAGAGGGAGTGGGAGAGAGAGAAGCAGGCTTCCCACCGAGCAAGGAGCCCAATGTGGGACTCGATCCCAGGACCCTGGGACCATGACCTGAGCTGAAGGCAGACGCTCAACAACTGAGCCACCCAGGCGCCCTTTTTTTCTTTTTTAAAGAAAAATTACTCCGCCTGCTGGGTAATGGGTGGGACTCAGGAGGAAAGATTGGAAGAGGGAAGCGCCGTGGGCAATGAGATAGTAGCTACCCTCCATTGACTTTACTGCATTACTTCATCTTACCTTGTCTACAACCCGAGGTAAGATCAGCATCTCTATTATACAGATGGAAGAAGTAGGACTCAGGAGATGATGTGAATTTCCTCAGCTCACACAGCCTGCAAGCTCCTAAATCCCTGGAAATTCTAGGTAAGAATCCGGGAAATTCCAGCCCAGCTATGGCGGAGGCTAGGTCCCTCCTTCTCAGTCTCCACGACTGGATGCAGCCTGCCTGGCTTCGAATCCCATCGCCACTGCAGCATGTGACAGCTGCCCTAAAGGGGCAACTGACCTGAGAGGTCTGGGCCTCAGTGTCCTCATCTGTAAGGTGGGGTTAGTAATAGCGTCCCCCTCATGGGGTTGTGAGAACAAAGTGCCGGTAAGATGCCTGCAGGCAACTCATTCTCACCATGTCAGTGTCCTGGCAGATCACGTGCCACCCATCATGGCGTCACAGTGAATCATCCACGGAGCAGAGAGGTCTGGGAGAGGAAAGTGGCTCAGGGGTGGAGAGAAATGGGGAACCTGGGAGATGTAGGTGGTAGAATGGGTGGCACCTTAGAAGGGGGAGGTTGGGAAAGGAAGCATCAGAAATTTGTCCTTACTCTTTCCTGGTGGGGGCAGGTGGCAATTCTGCCCACTTATTTGGGGAACCTGGAGACTGAGCAGGTCTGGGGAGGATAATGAGTCTGTGGCTGCTCCTCCAGCTCCAACCTCCAGGTCCCAGGGGCCTCTGCAGCCTGGGAGGGGAGACCCAGGGTCTTCCTCCTGGTCCCGACTCTCACTTATAACATCTACTCTGAGCTGAGTCTCCAGGGAGAGCTCTGCACACCCGACGGAATCTAGGGAGCTGGTTGGGTCTTACCAACAGCCTGAGGCTGTTGCCCCCACTGGATCCTGGCTCCTAAGCCCAGCCTCAGAGACTCTCCCAGGTCACACTGGATCCCTGCTAGGAAAACACTTGGCTGGTGTCTGCAGGCACAGGGCTTCCACGTGCCACCCTCCTAACCCCATGAAGCTCCTGTCAGTGTAGACATGAGGCGTAGAGAAGCCAGTGCCTGAGGGGGAAGCCCTGGGTGAGTGCTCCATGAACATGGGCCACCATGAAGTGCTGGCGGCGAGGATGGACCTGTGAGAACCACAGAACCCTGTGAGAAGAGGGCAGGAGGACAGAGCCAGGTGGGACTTGAGGACAGGTGGCATGGGGTTGGCTTGGTAACTGTATGTGCTTTATTTCCCCACCCCCTCAAATAAAATCAGCATTAAAGAACTAAAAGTAATACTTATTGAAAGATTCATTGGGCACAAAACGTTCACTGTGTAAGATTCAGATAATACAGAAAGGTAAAAGGAAACAAAGGTCAGATAAAGGCCACCTTTAATTTTTTTTAAGATTTTATTTATTTATTTGACAGAGATCACAAGTAAGCAGAGAGGCAGGCAGAGAGAGAGGAAGGGAAGCAGGCTCCCCACTGAGCAGAGAGCCCGATGCGGGGCTTGATCCCTGGACCTTGAGATCATGACCTGAGCCGAAGGCAGAGGCTTTACCTACTGAGCCAACCAGGTGGCCCAGTCCACCTTTTTATTGTAAAATAAAACATAGAGACAGAAAACACAACAAGACAAATGTATAGCTTAATGAATTATAAGAAACACCATTGTGACCACCACCTGGTTCAAGACAGAGAACTTGGCCAGCCTCTTTGCTCCCTGCCAGGGCACAACTGCTTCCTTGCACCCCAAAAGAACCACTATCCTTATTTTTTTTAAAGATTTTATTTATTTAAAAGACAAAGATCACAAGTAGGCAGAGAGGCAGGCAGAGAGAGAGGGGGGAAGCGGGCTCCCTCCCAAGCAGAGAGCCCGATGTGGGGCTCGATTCCAGGACCCTGAGATCATGACCTGAGCTGAAAGCAGAGGTTTTTAACCCACTGAGCCACCCAGGGTGCCCCCACTATCCTTATTTTTATGTCAATCATTCCTTTGCATTTCTCTGAGGTTTTACCCCCAAGTGGAAATTACTTAGACACCACAGTTCAATTGGACATTTTTTTAAAAATTTCATATGTCATTTAAGTGCTTTTAATCAGGAGTCTACTTGAGATTCTCTTTCCAATTCCCTCTACCCCTACCCCACCCCCAGAGCACTCTCTCTCTCTCTCTCTCTCTCTATCTCTCTTTCTTTCTCTAAAGTAAATAAATAAGTCTTTGGGGAAAAAAAATTGCTTTTTTTTTTTCCAAACAGCTCCCTGTTCCTTTTAATCTACAGGTCCCCCCCCATTCCTTTCCTTAAGATCTGTCTGTTGAGAAATGGTAGCTATTTGACCTATAGAGATTCCCACAGTCTGGATTTTGTCCAATGCAGTTCAGTTTGTCCTTTGTCTTCTGCAACTCATGCAAATTGGCTTTATTTGTGATGATTATATCATAGTTTGTAACTGATGCCTTCTGATTATCCGACTATAATAAATTGCTATGATAAACACCACTAAGATGAACATCCTTGTATCTACCCCTTTCCCTGCTTGCGGATACTTTGTTCTGATGGGGCATGGTTGGGAACACTGGTCTCACCTTGGGGTCATCTGTCCAGCCCTTGAATGCTGTATCAGCAGCCTCAGCCCAGCTGCAGGCAGGGCTGCAAGCTGTCCCTGTGTCCCACTCCCATCTGAGTCGGATTCATTCTGTGCCACCTGGAGACCCTTTCCATGTGGTCTAGCTGCTAGCCTTTCCCCACTAGCCCATATTGCTGAAGTCCCAGCAGCTTTCGGAATGGGCCTACCCGAAATACAACATGTATAGTTTTCTTTGTACGTGGTTGAGGTATTGACCTATTGAAAAAATTCAACAGAGCCATGCTATTTGTGGCCCACACCATATCCGCTTGACCCACCTCTAAGTTCAGCTGCAGCTCTAGTGGCCGCATAGGGATTTTCCAAGGCAGCTGGGAAGTCTCCGGGAGTTGATAGTCCTGTGGTCAGCTTTTGCCGACAGGGTGAGGGGAGCCAAGGGAAAAATGTCTCTGTCTGCTGTTCTTTCGAGAGACAAGTTTCAGGTGTATTCTACACGTTTACTTAGAGATTTCCCAGCAGACTGTCACTTGTCCCATCCAAAACACACCCTTCCCTGGCATTTCCTCACCCCCCCATTTCCTCCCCCCTTCTCCCTTGCTCCAGTTTCCTGATACTACTTTACCATTGAAATTCTTGGTTCCCAAGTCCTCAACTCGGGCTCTATTATGGAGGGGACACAAACTAAGATATTAGAGTCCTATTTTGTGAAGTCACAGCCTAGTGACTGAGCTAACGAGAATTCTCCAGCAGACAGCTTGAGAACCCCCACAAAAGGACCAACACTCATTGGAGCTCTACAGTGAAGATGGTCTCCTGTGTTTGAGAAACATGCTGCAAATTAGGTGTCCACCTTCTTCCAACCTGAAAGATTTTGAAACTTCTGGAAAGAGAAGAACACAGCACTATGTTTAATTCGCCTGTACCCAGGTGATGGCACATAAAATGGCCACGTAGAAACCCGAACTAGCAGAGAGAGACCAAGGCAAAGTGTCTGTGAATCCACCAGGAGTAAGTCCCCACAGAAGAGTGACCTTATGTGAGGTTCAATGAAGTTCGTCTTTTTTGTGATTTTTCTATTACTTTCTTCATTTCAGTTTTGAGCCAGGATTTTTTTTAAGTTCTTTTGACTTAAAAAAGAGTTATCTTTAAGCCTAAAAGAGCTCATTTGATCAATAAAACTCTCTAAAAAGTCAATGGGAAAAGGGACCAAAGACCTGAAAAATAAATCACAGTACAATACAGACAAATGGTTAACAGAAAATGAAGACATGTTCTACCTTTCTAGCAAACAAAAAATGCAAATTATAATGATAAAATATTACCTTTGCCTGTCAAACTGGCAAAGATTTTAAGATGTTTAAAATGCCTACAGGGATGTGGGTAGCTCAGTTGTTTGAGCATCTGACTCTCGATGTTGACTCAGGTCATGATCTTAGGATTGAGCCCCACATCGGTCCTCATGCTCAGCATGGAGTCTGCCTGGGAATGTCTCTCTCCCTCTCCCTCCGGTCCTACCCCAACTCATGCTCTCTTTCTTTCTTTTTCTCTATCTCACAAATAAATAAATAAACAAATAAAATCTTTTAAAAAATAATTTAAAAATTTTTTAAATGCCTAGACAGGGAGCGCCTGGGTGACTCAGTCGAGTTAAGTAGCTGCCTTCGGCTCAGGTCGTGATCCCAGCGTCTGGGATCGAGCCCCACATGGGCTCTCTGCTCAGCTGGGAGCCGGCTTCTCTCTCTCCCTCTGCCACCCCCCCTGCTTGTGCTCTCTCTATCAAATAAATATAAATAAATAAATAAATAAATAATAAAATGCTTAGACAGTGTGACAGGCCACTATTTACTCCCACAAACACACCCTTACTTTCTACAGTTGTAGCAGGGTTTTTGGTGGACACATGGACACACAACTATGGACTACATTTCCCAGGCTCCTTTGCAGCCAGGTATGCCCATGTCACTAAGTTCTTGCCAATGGAAGTGCTAGAAAGGATGTGTGTGGTTTTTATTAAGATTTTATTTATTTATTTGACAGAGGGAGATCACAAGTAGGCAGAGAGGCAGGCAGAGAGAGAGAGAGAGGGGGAAACAGGCTCCCCGCTGAGCAGAGAGCCCGGTGCAGGACTTGATTCCAGGACCCTGAGATCATGACCTGAGCCATAGGCAGTGGCTTAACCCACTAAGTCACCCAGGGACCCCTAGAAAGGATGTGTTTAATTTCAGTTTCATTTGTTGTACTAGTCAGGGTGCCAGGGTCACAGTGGAGAAGAGATGGCACCCTCAAATCGGGTAAATTAAGGAGAGAGAAATATAAGGACAATTATAAAGGTACCAACAGAGTGTAATAAAGAATTTGGCTGGCCTTTGTCTCTGCTTTCTGGGAGGTGATTACCAAAGCCTTGGAATTTTCTCGGTAACAGGAGTGTCTTTGTTATTCATGATAGGCCTCTCAGACCACACCTGATATTTTATGTTAATTAGGTGACCTGTGGTAGACCTCAAGAAAGTGTATGCTAATGAGATGACTCAGAATGGAGACTGACCATTCCAGAATCAAGCCATATGTTTGGAGGGTTGGGGCTTTGAACCACACGACAAAGAAGACAAAGAAGTATTCATTAGCCAGCAAAGATCTTTTCAATTGAATTTAATGGAGTTCCATATAATTCTTTGTCACTCATCCTTCCCAGTGCCTGAATTTCCTGTCTCTGTGACCTGCTTCATCTTCACTCTGTCTCAGGTGGGTTTCAGGTTGAAAATATTAGATTTTCACTCCCTCCAACCCCCAGCACACCCACCCACACACACCCCTTCACTCATGGTTTGCAAGATGCTCTACTGTTCACCACATCTTCTCTGATTCTGACTCCCATAATCACCTGGGTTTTGTTTTGTTAGATCATACCTCATAACAAATTCTAACACTTCCCTTTCAGAATTAGTTACTTCCAAACTGTTTTTTTCTCATCCTTAGCATAGTCTGGGTCCTGTTTATTTACAAGATCGATGTCTAACAGCTAAGGGAAATTTGGTTCATGTGAACAATGGTGGCAGGGTGGGAAGTGGCAAGATCCAGGGACCTACAGGGAAATGCAGTCTAATTTTCAGCACCAAGGAGAGCTCTAAAAGAGCTGTGCTCCAGGAGGATGTGCTGAAAAAAGACTTTTACCCTGTGAAGTTCATGAATACCCCTATAGGTCACAGCCACAGGGAAGAATTGTATATCCCTGGTGCATCAGAAGGTTTCATTTTTTTATGCTAAGGGTTTAATGAACTGGTTGGTGGTGGCTGTCCAAAGTACTCTATTGGAGAGAACTGTAAAAACTTGTATAGGTTCAGCAGGAAAGTGTTCTGAGATTGATTCATGATGTCTGCCACAGGTGGATAATGAGTAAGCCATGAGATGTTTGCTATTTGCAATTCCAGTCTAGCCCTTAGGATAGAAGCAGAAATTTTGTATGTTTTTCCATGTCTATCTTTTTCTTTTAGGTTTACTCTCTGTTGTTATTGTATGTGTGGTGGGGAGGGTTTGTTTGTTTGTTTGTTTGTTTGTTTTTAAATAAAGGTTTTCCTGCCATGAGATTATGAAAATATTCTTTTACTTTTTCTTCTAAAGCTTTTATATAACTATTTTCAGAATCCCATGTGTTTCATTGGTCTGAACATATATTTCCTCATCAGTACCGTAATGCTTTAATAACTATAGCTTTGTAATTGGATAGGTTATAGTTAAAGTCTCCATTGTTCTCTTTATAAAGTTTCTTGGTGATCCTCATACATGTTTCCTCCTCCAAGAAACTTTAGAATCAACTAGAAAAATTCCATTAGAATATTTTTTTTAGGGATGCTTGGGTCGCTCAGTTGGTTAAATGTCTACCTTTGACATTATCCCAGAGTCCTGGGATTGAGCCCCACATTGGGCTCCTTGCTCAGTGGGGAGCTTGCTTCTCCCTCTTCCTCTGCCTGAGGGAGAGAGAGAGAATCTTAAGAGAGAATCTTAAGCAGGCTCCATGCACAGCATGGAGTCCAAGAGGGGGCTCAATCTCACAACCCTGAGATCATGACCTGAAATGAAATCCAGAATCCGATGCTTAACTGGCTGAGTCACCAAGGCACACCAAAATTCCATTAGAATTTTAATTGAGATTGCATTGAACTTATAAACTGATTTGGGGAAAATGAATTTTTTGAGTATATGATATAAAGTCTTCCCCTTTCAGAATGCTGTGTGTCTTTCTTTAAGTCTTCCTTTACTGAAAGGGAAGAAAGTAAAAAAAGAAAAAAAGGAAAAAAAAGAAAAGAAAAAGAAAAGTCTTCCTTTATTTACATCAATAAAATTATGTACTTTTCTTCATAGATGCTAACACATTTCCTATTAAGTTTATTCCTGGACACTTTATTTTTTTTATACTATCATGAGTGGATTTTCCCTCTGAAATGTTGTAATTGGTTAGCACTGATGGCTCAGAAAGCTATTGATTTTTTTTTAAAGATTTTATTTATTTATTTGGTAGGCAAAGATCACAAGTAGACAGAAAGGCAGGCAGAGAGAGAGGGGGAAGCAGGTTCCACACTGAGCAGAGAGCCCAACATGGGGCTCAATCCCAGCACCCTGAGATCATGACCTGAGCCGAAGGCAGAGGCTTAACCCACTGTGCCACCCAGGTGCCACAATGATTTTTGTATGTTGTTCTTATAACTGCCTCTTTATTAAATTCTTTATTAGTCTATAATAGTTTTTCAAGGTTATCCTCTTGGATTTTCTACTTTGAAGATAACAATCTTCAAAGATTTAGGTTTTCTTTTAAAAGATTTATTTATTCATTAAGTACCAGGGGCAGGGCAGAGGAAGAGGCGGGGAGAATCTTAGGCAGACCTGTGCTGAGTATAGAACTGACATGGGGGGGCGCCTGGGTGGCTCAGTGGATTAAGCCGCTGCTTTCGGCTCAGGTCATGATCTCAGTGTCCTGGGATCGAGCCCCGCATCGGGCTCTTTGCTCAGCGGGAGCCTGCTTCTCTCTCTCTCTGCCTGACTCTCTGCCTACTTGTGATTTCTCTCTCTGTCAAATAAATAATAAAAATGAAATCTTTAAAAAAAAAAAAAAAAAAAAAAAAAAAAAAGAACTGACATGGGGTTCGATCTCATGACCTTGAGTTCATGGGGGGCAGGGCAGAGGAAGAGGCGGGGAGAATCTTAGGCAGACCTGTGCTGAGTATAGAACTGACATGGGGTTCGATCTCATGACCTTGAGATCCCTCTGAAACCAAGAATCAGATGCTTCACTCACTGTACCAACTAGGTGCCCGCAAAGAGGGATAGTTTTAATTTCTCCCAAATATTTGAAAGATACTTTCACTAGGTAGATAATTCCAAGTTGATAGTTATTTTTCTTTTAAAACTTAGTGATGACACTCTAAGGGCTACTGGCTTATGTATTTTGGGGAGAAGTCTGTTATACTCCCATATTTGTTCTTTTGTAATGTGTCTTTTATCTCTGGCTGCCTATAAAATTTAAGGTTTTTCTATTCATTTTTAATTTTCAGCAGTTTGAATATGATGTAACTCCTTCTTTAAAAAGTATTATCCTCCTTGGTGTGTTCTGAGCTTCTTGCATATGTGGTTTGGTGTCTTTTATTAATTTGGGGAAATTCTCAGTTGTTATCACTACAAATATTTCTTTTGACCTGGTTTTCCTCTCTCATTTACTTCTGGAATTTCAGTTACATATATATTAAACCATTTGATGTTGTCCCTCAGCTTCAGTGCTTAAGTTAGTTTTTTTTGCCACTTTCTGAAAGATGTCAGAATATCATAGCTGTTTAACTACTTATCACTGCATGATCTTTTTGGTATTGTAATCATACATTTTACTTTTACATAGTTTGTGAGTTCACAACACATTTGCCTCATTGTTTTTATAAGCAGTTTTTAGCCTTATGCTTATCAATTTTCTTCATTCTTCATTCTTCATTCTTTCCTGCAGTTCCATGCACCCATTGGGGTCATTTTTCTAATCTGAGAAAGCTTCCTTTAGACTGAAGATTTTTCATTAGTGGTTCTTGTACTGCAAATGTTTTGGCAATTAATTTTTCAACTTTTATTTATTTTAAATGTCAGTGTGAAAGGTCATTTTTGTTGTGTATAGCATTCTATGTTGACAGGTTTTGTTTTGTTTTGTTTTGCCTTCAACACTCTAAATATTTCATTCCATTGTCTTCTGGCTTCGATGGAAATGTGGTAATGTGTCTCTTTCTCTTCTGTGTCTCTTTCCTTTTTAAGATGATCCCTTTGCCCTTAGATATGGTTTTCCTTGTTTTAATCCCCTTGTAGTTTGCTGAACTTCCTGTATTTAGGGATTACTGCCTTTCCAGTTTTGAAAAGTTCTCAGGCATTATCCCTCTGAATATTTTTTCTGCCTCATTTCCTCTTTTCTCTCCTTCTTGAACTACAATTACACAGTTATAATAAGGAAAAGGGAGAGAGAGAGAAAATCCCTGTTTCCATTGTATCTCAGATGTCTTTGTGTCTTTTCTGTGTATTTCATTCTTTCCCTCTCTCCATGCTTCTAGCTGAATATTTTCTTCTGACCTATGTTCCACTTCACTAATTACCTCTTTAGCTGTGTCTAAACTTCTATTAAGTCCATTTAAATAGTTTTTATTTCAATTTTCATATTTTTATTTTATGTTATTTTATTTATTTTAAGATTTTATTTATGAGAGAGAGAGAGTGTGTGTGAACAAAGGGAGGAGCAGAGGGAGAGGGACAAACAGACTCTATACCGAGCATGTGGGGCTTGATCTCATGACCCCAAGATCATGACCTGAGCTGAAATCAAGAATCTGATGCTCAGCCAACTGAGTCACACAGGTGCCCCCATATTTTTGCTTTAGAATTCTCTTTTGATTATTTTTATAAATTTCAATTATCTTGAAATTCTTCATCTTTTCATTAATCTTGTCCACTTTTTCAATGATTTAATTTAAAACATTTATCATAGTTAATAATTCTTTGTCTTTTAATTCCAATATCTCACCAATCTATGGATTTTCTTCTATTGTTAATTTTTTCCTAAGATTATTTGCCACATTTCCCTGCCCCATATGTATTTAGCAATTTTTTAAAAATGTTATGACAGGGGTGCCTGGGTGGCTCAGTGGGTTAAAGCCTCTGCCTTCGGCTCAGGTCATGATCTCAGGGTCCTGGGATCGAGTCTCACATCAGGCTCTCTGCTCAGCAGGGAGCCTGCTTCCCCCTCCACCCCTCCACCCCACCCCCTGCCTGCCTTTCTGCCTACTTGCGATCTCTGTCTGTCAAATAAATAAATAAAATCTTTTTTTAAAATGTTATGACACACGCTATGTATAAAAGAATCATGGAAATTCCAGATGAAGTTTTACCCATTCCTCTGTTAGACAAATAAGATGGAAGCTGATCAGATCAGTACAATGAGGACTTGAGTTGGATGAAAGCTGAGTTGCACTTTTAGTAAGTCTCAGCCTATCTCTGATTTATTCATGTTTTTTTGGATATGGCCATTCTAGGCTTTAGATTGAGAGACTGGAAGGTCTCTGTCTCCTCATCCCTAAATGACTGAGAGGTCCCATTCTTCTCTTTGGAGATTTGACCTCTTGATGGAGAAAGCACCAGTGTTTGAGGTTATCTCCTCTCTCTAGTGGGACCAAGTGCTGCGAAACCACCAATTTCACATCATTTTTTGGAAGTTTCTGGTCCAGTCAGTCAGCCTCCCACACAGCCCAGACCTCAAAAACTCTTCTGTGGGGACATCGCATTATGAACTAACAGTTCCCTTCCATCACACTGGTTACAAGACCAGCAAAAGCTTTGCTGTGTTCCCTTTGCTTCGGTAGTGCCTCTCAACTTGAGCCAAATAAGGTCCTCAGGGCAAGCCTAGAATTGGGAAATCCTTCCAAGGCTGATCACCAACAGCTCTGTGATGTTTTTAATAATTTGATTTTGTAATTTATCTCTTTTTTTTCCCTAGTTAATGTAGTGAGGTCATGGTCTGCTATAGCCTACTCAGAAAGAGAAATCTCCTTCTTTAAACACATATTTAAACTTGCATTCATATGTCTGGAATTCCTCAGGATATTTATCCTCTCCTCGGACAAGTTTTAAAACACTCTCACTCCCCATCTCCATTCCTGAATAAATTCCATACTGAGATCACCTGGCTTGTGAGTTCCTGGGTTGTTACCATTGTCATTGTGTTGCAGCTGCTGCTACTGCTGCTATTGGATTATGCATTCAAAATTTGACTTAACAACAAAGTTTTACTGTTTGTTTGTTTGTTTTTAAATCACTATTTCCCATACCCTGTGTCTTTTTTGGTCTTGTGTTCATTTTCTTTTTCTTTTATGGCAGTACATTCTCGAGTAATTCTTTTAGAGAGTTTGAGAATAATATATTTGTTCAGAGATACTCTAAAATATCTTTGATCCCCCCCTCACTCTTGAAGGCTAGTTGAGTTACGCACAGGATCTTAGGATCAAAACAAATTTCTCTGGAAATCTGAAGCTCTTTTCCCATTGTTTTTCAGTGTTGCCAAATAAAAATCATTTGCCAATCTGAATCTTATTCCTCTGAAAATAAGCAGTGCCACCCTCTCTCTATCTTTTAAGACTTTTTCTTCTGAAATTTTACCACTGTGTGTCAGGAATGACTCTTTCTCCCTCCATTTATGTTGCTTAGCATTTGGGTGATCTCAGCTTTAAGATTCTTGCCTGTCTTCAGTTTGGGGAAATGTTCTCCTATCGATTGATTAATCATCTCTCTCCCCACATCTTCTGCTTATGAAACTCCTACTAAGAACTAGAAAAATGTTGAAATTTCTATATCTAGTTTCTATATCATTTAACTATTTTTTCATTCTCCATATCTCTCAGTCATTTTACACCACAGTATAAGACAGTTCCTCAGCTTATTTTTTTAAAGATTTATTTATTTATTTTGGAGAAAGGGAGAGAGAGAGAGAAAGTGATCATGCTCACACGTTGGCGGAGGATCAGAGGGAGACAGTCCTCAAGCAGATTCCCCAAAGAGCACAGAGCCCACCATAGGGTTTGATCTCATGACCCATGAGATCCTTACCTGAGAGAAAACCAAGAGTCAGACAGTTTATCAACTGAGGCACTCAGCTGATAAACCCAGCCAACTACCCCATCCCTCTGCTTATTTTTAACTCACTAATTCATTATTTCAAAAACAATTTGGAAATATTTCAATATAAAATATATAAAAAGCATAAATAATATAACAAACACACTAGCACACACTACCCAGCTTTAATGTTTTCTCATATTTGCTTTACGTTTCCATTTTTAAGCAATTAAGTATTGTCAATGGAGTTGAATCTCTTTGTGTACGCTTCCCAATTCCATTCCCCTTCTTTTCTGTCCATAGGTAACAACTATGTTAAATTTGGTCTTTATGATTTTAAGTTACCTTTTTATTAAGGTATTATTTGTATATTACATAATTCACTTATTTTTAAGTGTGTCATTTGATGAATTTTGGTGTTTGTACAAAATTGTGTAACCACCATCACAATCAAGATAAAAAAGAATTCCATCACCCAAAAGAGTTTTCCTGTGCCCTTTGTCAGTTGATTACCTGCTTCTATCCTGGCTCTAGATAACAACCACTTTCTGTCTTATTGCTTTTCCTTTTTTGAATTTCATATATGGGATCAGATACTGTATATTCTTTTATGTTTGGTTTATTTCACATAACATAATATTTTTGAGATTCAGCCATGTTTTTGCATGCTTGATTACTTTTTATTGCTGGGTAGTATTCCCAAATATGGATATACAACAATTCATTTATCCATTCACCAGTTGATGAACATTTGAATTACTTCCAGTTTGGGGCTATTCTGAATAATGCAACTATGAACATTTGTATTCAGATCTTTGTGTGGACATATGTTTTAATTTCTCTTGGGTAAATACATGAAAGTAAAATTGCTACATTATAGGGAAGTGTATTCTTAACTTTATGTTAACACACTGTTTTCCAAATTGGCTGTGCTGTTTTGCCTTCCCACCAGCAACCTATGAGAGTTCCATTTTCTTCATGTCCTTGCCAACACTTGATATTGCCAATCTTTTTAACGTTAGTATATGGTGGTACATCATTATTATTTTACTTTGTATTTCTCTAGTGACTAATAAAACTGGGGATTTTTAATGTGATTATTACATTCATATATCTTCCTTTTTGGAATTTATGTTTTAATCTTTTCTCCATTGTTACTGGATTGTTTGTCTTATTATCACACTGTAACAGTTCTTTATGTATTTTAGATACACATTTTCCAATTCTAATGTAAATTCTCTCAAAATATAACCATCGATGTTATACTGAATGCATAGAAAAGGTATATGCTATTGTTTTCATGTTTTAACTTCATATAATAGATATTGTACTAATCTATTAGTAATTTCTTTTTAGTCACTCATCATTATATTTTTGAAATTGATCCCCGTGGATACATGTAGCTGTAGGTAATTCATTTTACCTGTTGCATAAGATACATAATGTGACCAAACCACAATTTTTCTTGCCCATTCTCTCTTAGCTTATGGGTTGTATCCAATATTTTGCTAATACAAACAATGCTGCAGTGAACACACACATAATTCCTTACACACACGTTAGTTTCTCTCTTCTTACACCTAGACATGGCATAGGGGCTGCATGTCTTTAAATTTATCCCAACTTTCCTTTTAGCTATATTTTGTACTATTCAGCCAACCTACTGAGTTTTAAATTTGAACAATTATTTTAAATTTTCAAGATCTCTTAGTGATTCATTTTAGAAACAGCCTGTTCTCAAATTATGGGTATGATAGCTTCTCCAGTCTCCCTGGGGATGGTAATTATACTACTTCAAAGTTTTCTTTTTGTTTTTGTTTGCCCCCTTAAGTCTATTCCCTTGAGTTTTCGGTCTTCTGTTTGTTAAATTTGATTCCCCTCTTTCACAGTGTTGATTTTTCTGAAATGCTTTGGCATTCATGGTTTTCTGTGGTGTTTGGCTTTATCTGCCTGTCTCTAAAGGATGGTTTTGACCACAAGAGTTTGTCTCTGGTAATCACTGTGGAGGAGTGTTGTCAATGGTGTGTGATGAAAGCTGGGCTTCTTCCCACTTCCTTGTGTGTCCCTAGTTTCCCCAGGGCATGTCCCTGACTCTCAGACCTAAATATGTCTACTCATTGCTCTGGCTTATGGGTAAACTCCTCCAGGGTCGGATGCTCAGCACGAGCAATTGGGGGTGGGGGAGTTGGTCAAGGATACGCCAGCCTGGCTGCTTCGAATGCAGCTTCTCAGTTCCTCATTCTCATGATTGCCCTGGGCTCTCCGTGGCTCTTGGTATCCTGTGGTCCCGCTGACGCTGAGTTTGGAGCGTTCCTGGAACCAGCCCCATCTTGCAGGGCAGGAGAGTGATGCTCTCCTTGTATGTTTTGGGCTATGGGCTCCTCTGTCAATTCAGGCCTGTCTGCTTTCCGTCTCTCAAGAATTCCACAAACTCTCTGATCCGCTGAGAACTTTCTTGTTTTCTACAACTGTTACAATAGTATATTCACTTACATCAATACATATATTTTTTTCTAACTGGAGATTTGGGGAGAAAGGACTAGACCCAGTCTGTCATTTTTATCCAGTCTTCCATGCTTCTTAATTTCTTTCGATTCTGTCTTCCTTGGATCTCTCTGACCTTGGGTCTCCATGGGTCTCTCTGTGTCTGCCTCTGGCTGTGGTTCTGTGTCCATGTCTCTTGGTGGCTCCATTTCTATTCACGTTTTCCTCTCTCCCTGGTTTCTCTAAGCCTGTTCCTCATCATTCCCTGTTCTCGGTGGCTGCTCCCCATCAGTGGGAGGCTCTGGCCCCCATGGCTGGCTGGCTCTGGAGCAGTTTGTGGGTGGGGGAGCCCCAGATTGCTGCAACGTGGAACAAGGATTTCCAACACATGCTCCCTCTGGCAGCGTGCCACCACGGCTCACTGCCTGCCAACATCACACTTCAACTTAAAGAGGGAAAACTGCCAGACCAATGTTTTAGCTACAGCCCCGTGTCAGGGTTGCATGGGGAATCTCACAGCAGCCCCTGCCAGAAGCTTGAGCTGTGAGGGGATTGGGGAAGGGGCTCGGGGCTGCCTGGTGTTGGTGGGGGGTCCTGGCTGCCACCCTCCCTGGCTTCACTGGTTCTGAGTACAAAAAAGTTGCTTGGAACCTACTCTGGGCTCTTCCCTTCCTAATCCACTGCTGGGCAGGTAGGTAACTAGTGGTCCTGCTTCCTCTCTCCATTGTCTCTCCCTGCCCCATGCCACCCACACTGTGACTGCCTCCTCCACCCCTGGATAAAGTAGCCCTGGGCTGTGGGTTGAGGGAATGGTCTGGGACTTTGGAAAAGTCCATGAAATCACTCTGGTTTTACTGGTCAGGAGTCAGGAAATGGCAGAGATGAGTGTAAAAGTGCTCACCTGCACCAATGAAGAGACAACCATTCCTTTCCGTGCAAAAGTTCCATTCTTTTCTAGGAATTACCCCTGCCGGCATAGACATGCCCATCCTTGCTAATATAGACATACCCATCTACAGAAGTGCTTGTTCTAGCAAACGTAGGGATTCCTATACATGCGAGTGTGGAAGCACCCCATCTTTACCTGTGTGCAGCCCCCTTCCCTGCCACTATAGACGCACCAGCTCTTTCTTTCAAGGTCACCATAGCCATTCCTGTCCCTGGGGACATTCCCAGTCCAACCACTGCAGATGCTTTGATTCTAATGGATGTAGAAGCACCCACAGTTGTAAGCTCCATTCCTGTCCATATAGAAGTGACCTCTAAGCAACCTTAATTCCCACCAGGATCCAATTGAGATGTTTCTTCCTCCAGGCAGCCTTCCTGTTCTTCTAGTGAGGGTACACCCTCCCTGCATGTGCAGAGACCCTCAATCAAGGCGAAGGGGAAATGTGCTCCTTTCTACAGTACAAGAGTACTTCTGGCCAGTGCACGGTTCATTCCTTCTTTCTTGAGCTTAAGCCCAGTCCACACTTGGGGCAAGGGCTCCTTTTAGGAGCACAGGGCTCTTTGAGCTGCCAATACAAAACATGAGTGTGAAAAAGCCTGGAAGTTCCCATTCTAACTCCTGTAGAAATAGCCATATTTGAGAACACAGAGGTTCCCAGTCCCACCCGTGTAGAAGTGCCCATCAATAGGGAAGCGTCTACCGGTGGGGGTCAGGGGTGGGAGGCTCCCAGCCTGCCAACATGAATGCACCATCTGCTATCAGAGGCAAGTAGGCCCTTGAGACACCTGGTAGACCCAGAAGTTATCAATGAGGAAAGGCAGCATGAAGAGGTGGGTGGGGAGATGGAGCCACTTGATCGAACCCACAGCCTGGTGAAGTGCCAGCTGCCAATATAAACAGATAAGCATTAATAATCACTCTTTCTTAAAAGCCCTGCTTGCATGTCCCATTTTCCTGAGGACGCCACCTGCACAGCTGTTCCTAATCAAGGACCATTTAATTCGTTCCCAGATCATTGTCTGCATTAATTGTCTTAAACAAACCGAAGTTCATCTCACCTTATTCCCCAAGGGCCTGGAGGGTTTCTAATTACCTGTAGGTGGTTCTCCACACAGCCCAGCTTCATTAAAGATCACAATATGTTCCTCTAATAGGTTTCCCATTAAAATCCAATGGGTTCCCTTCAAAATGAGTTATGTCCCAGAAAAAAAAATCCACTAAAATATATTTTAATTAAAGTGAATTAAATATTGCATATGTCTGTTTCTGCCAACAGGTTGCACTTGAGACTGATGGTAGCAGAAAGCGTAGGGGAGAGGTGGGAAAGAGGAGGGGGGGAGGGGAGGGGGCCAGAGGGTTCACTCATAAAGGAAGAGCTTTGAAAGCAGACAGTGGGCCCACTGCTCCTGGCGTTGTGACTTTTGACAAGTTGCCTCACCTCTTGGAGCTTTAGTTTCCTGGTGTCTAAAATGGAGCTAATAATCCCTGTATTCCAATTTATTTTTGCTATGATTGGAGACAAAATATGTAAATAAAATGCTTCACACACTAAAAAGTCCTCAATAGGTGTCACTGTGATTATATAATATTGTAAATAAATACTGTATTCATCAGCTGTGCTGTGTAACAAACAACTCCCCCCAAATCTCAAATGCTTACAACCAAGAATCTTTTTTTTTTTTTTTTTTTTCCACAAGGGCTGCAAGTCTGTACTGCCTCACATGACTTCTTGTTCTGGAATCCAGGCTGAAGAAACAGCCCTTTCTCTCGGGCAGGTTGTTTTCATGGCAGAGGACAGATAGGCAAGAGAGCAAGCTGACTCGTGCCACTGCCTTCCAAGCCTGTGCTAGGCATTTGGATGTTACGTTGCTCACTTTCCAGTGGTCAGAGCGATTCATGCTGCCAAGCCTGGCCTGGGGCTGAGAACCACATCCCTTCGCCCAGGAGGTAAGACAATGGTGGGGCTCTATCATCCTCTCACAAGGGGTGAATGGTTGTCAACGACAAAAGAATTCACCGCGATCCTATCCCTAGGTTTTATAGTGGTGTTTCCCAAGCTTGCCTGACACTAAAAATCTTCTGGGGATCAAAATGTAGAGACTTGAATCCAAAGTCAGAACTACTAAATCACATTCTCTCTAAGGGAGGGCCCGAGAAATCTGCATTGTCTTTTTTTTATTTAAAAACAAATGACCGATGATCATCTTTATTATCAGGAACATTTGAGAAATAATTTCACAGAATAATGGAAAACATCATAGGCTTGATTCAGACTGACCTGAGATTGTAAACTTCTCTACCATGCACTAGCCTTGTAATCACAGGGAAAAAATTTTTTCTTTAAGACTTTATTTATTTGTCAGAGAGAGAAAGCGTGAAAGAGAGCACAAGCAGAGGGAGTGGCAGGCAGCGGGAGAAGCAGGCTCCCTGCTGAGCAAGGAGCCCAGTGTGGGACTCAGTCTTAGGACCCTGAGATCATGACCTGAGCTGAAGGCAAACGCTTAACTGACTGAGCCACCCAGGGGCCCAATCAAAAGTTTCTTAACCACTCTGAACTTTAGTTTCTTTATTTGTGAAATAAGATAATGTATGCAAATCACTTAGTGCAGTGTCTGGTCTAGTATAGGCCTTCAATAAACATTAGCTCTTCTTATGTTTTAAAATAACCAGAATAATAATGATGTTGATACTGAATGTAAAGTGCCCAGCTCAGTGAGTTGCAAATGGTACTTTTAAGAACGCTGGTATTAAATTGTAATAATGATAATAATCAGATACATAATATAAATACTCATAATAATATTCAGTAGGAATAACTATCCACAGCCAGAGACACTGCCTTATGCTCTGAACTCCTTAGTATGAGTCCTTAATGCCAGCTACACATTAGAATCAACTGTGGGACTTTAAAGATTCCTAGTGCCTCGGCCCCACCCCTGGAGGTTTTGATTCAATTAGTCTAGGGCGTGCTTCACGCCAGCCAAGCTCCCCAGATATTGCTACCATACAGCCAAACTGCCACCCTGAGGACTTGCTACTCAAAGGGTGGTCCACGGACCACCAGGAGCAGCCACCCTGGGAGCTTGTTAGAAATGTGGAATCATGGGCCCCACCCTGGACCTGAGGTTTCAGAATCCACATTCTGACAAGACCCCTAGGTGAGTTGGTGCACATTAAAATTCGGATAAATGGGGCCTCCAAGGATCTCGTCGTCTTAGCCTCAGCTCACCCCTTGCCCAGTGGCTTCTTGGGGACTCAACACTTTGAAGAGTTTGGGCTTAAAAAACAGTCTCCACCCTCGCCTTCCGACACACCACGACTTCTATTTCTACATCTCTGGCTCCTTTCTAATTTTTTCCTTGATCCTTCTCCTCCATTAACCTCTAAAGGGTTAAGTGCCCAGGGCTGTGATGGGTCCTCTGTCTCCCCCTATCTCTAGGTTTCTTCAAGTGACTCCGTGGTTTATCTAAAGCCACCTATTGAAGTTTTGTCCATATGGTTCCCAAGCTGCGAGTGGTGCTGGGAAAATCAGTGCCTCTCTCCGCTCAGCTCCAAGGACATGTGGTCTGTACAGCTCCGTGCTTGGTTTAATGCTCTGCTCTCACCCTCTTGAAACTCATCATCATTTTTGAGCAAGGGGCTCTGCATTTGCATTTTTAAAAATTAAAAAAAAATGAAAATAATATATAAAAAAAGAAAGCCTCCGATGGCTTCCAACTACTGCTCCTCAGTTGACTCTCTCATATTCTTCCCTCCCTCCCACCAGACTGAATGACCCCCAGTTCTTTTTTTTTTTATTTAAAGATTTTATTTATTTATTTGACAGAGAGAGATCACAAGTAGGCAGAGAGGCAGGCAGAGAGAGAGAAGGTAGCAGGCTCCCCGCTGAGCAGAGAGCCCGATGCGGGACTCGAACCCAGGACCCTGAGATCATGACCTGAGCCGAAGGCAGAGGCTTAACCCACTGAGCGACCCAGGCACCCCATGACCCCCAGTTCTTCCACCTCTGGGGGCTTGGCACAGGCTGTTCCCCTGCCTAGAACCTTCTTCTTACGCTCACCCCATGCCCCTTCCTCCACGCTTCCCATGGCCCTCACCTTGCAGACCCTTCTTCTGGGCAGCCTTCCTTGATGCTCCCTCTCCATTGGGGGGTTAAATATTCCTTCTTTGAGCTCCCCACGTCCCTGTGCACCCATCCACCCCATTTAGCCCTTTTCTGCCTGTGTCCATGCCCACATCCAGGATCCCGGAGGGAAGGGGAAAGCACTGTCTTGTTCTCTATTGCAGCTCTGGTGAGGAGCACACAGTCAGAGATCATTAACTGCCTGTTGAATGAATGAATGATGAATGATGAGTGAATGAATGAATGAAACCTCCCTCACCTTCGCTGCTAATCTAGCCCCGCTCTCAGGCCAGAGTTCTGAGAAATGGGCTATCCCCTTGTTTCCCAGGTGGAGGCCTCTCTAGTGTTGTTCCCTGGGGGCCCAAACACAGGCCCTGGACAGATCAGACCCTTGCTGTCTCTCTTGGCTCCTTTAAAGGGAGCTGCTGACCCATGCCAAGTCCATCTACTGATATTCTGAGGGTATTGCTCTGTCCCCTGCCTGTCCCCAGGGTCTTTCCAGACCACCTGTTCCGGGCATCCAACAGCTACTCTTCATCCCCATTACCTGGCTGGATGTGTTGGATGGAGTCCTTCCCTTCCCAGGGACATCTATTGGTAGCTTGTCCATCCATGGCCGTAGACATTGGCCATGGTGGGAATATTTACGACATAGATGTAGGCAAATGCTACAAATTAGGGCTTTGTCGCTATTGTCGATAGGAGGGCACCTGCCGATTCTAGGGTGATGGCAGCTCCGGTGTTTGCCCAGATTCCTCCGGCTTTGATGCTCGGACGCTGGCCCCAGCTCCCCTGGCTTCCTCCTTGTCTCCCCTTCTCTCCCCTGCGCACACTGCAGATTCTTTATGATCGCGTCTTTTCTCTGCTGTTTTATGAACATGCCGCCCAAATACAGCCAGTTGACCCGGCTTTATCTTGCATTTCAAATAACCAGCCAAAAAGGCAGCCCAGCTTTGCTGACCCTCGGTGCTAAGTCGCAAGAGAGAGAAGCAGATTGGCCCAGCTTGAGTCGGTGCCCATCCCTGGTGTCATCAGGGGGGCAGAGAGGTGGGGTACCCGTGGGGCCTGTGGGGCCCCACCCTGGGGAGAGGGGCAGGTCTCAGAAAAGGAGCCGGAGCATGCAGGACCACGGGGGGGGGGGGGGGCGGGCCACACCTGCCTTGGCCCGGCTGGACCCTCTCATAGATCAGCTTGAATCCCCGTCCCTGGGGCCATTGTCATTTGGAGGATTGTTTGATTGCTTCCCTATGGGAGGCTCAGCTTCCTCCTCCGTGAAAAACAGGGCTGTTGTAAAATCCTCCATGAGATCCTGGGGGCAGAAGGCCCCACGCCCAAGCTGGTCACCTGCTGTGTCACCACCACACACATCTGACTTTCCTAAAGTCCCGGAAGTTCCCCTGCTCCTTGCCGGCCACCACTCTCCTCCTCTCTTGTTCTATCACCATCACGCTTCCCACTTGCCAGCCTGGCCCCTGGATACCTGTGGTCACGCCCAGTGAGACACCCACCCCCACACACACCACCACACAACACGTATCTCACTAATATGGGACACGCACCCGAGGGCCTGCGATCGGCCGTTCAAACCATGAACTTGACCACTCTCTCAGTCACTGAGGCTCCTGGTCAGCCGGGTGGAGTTCCTGGGGCCCAGCCTCTCCCCCAAGGCTCCACCTAACATCAGGTGGGGCTCACCCCGCCGCAGGAGGGTCGGGGGGAGGAGACAGGGACTCACCAGGGCCTAAAAGGCATCAAATGTCCCAGGTATCTTTTAGGGTCTCCTGGGACACCCCTTACATCCTGTACACAGAAGCAGCTGTTGTTGTTATGTTTCTCGTTGTTAGTGTTATCATTTGGCCACCCACTGAGCAAACATCCGGACTGCGGACTCTCTTCTGAGTGGGGGCTGGGAGCTGGGCTTTAGAGACACAGCAGATGTGGGTCCTAAATTGGGGAACCTTAGCCCATGACCTGAGGCTGTCCAGGTCTCACCAGGCTATGGGTGCAAAGAGGTCACAGCCAGCACCCCAGGCCCAAGCCCACCTTTTGCAAAGAACGAGACGATTTTTTTTATTTTTTTAATCAGTAAGCTGAATGCCCGATGTGTGGCTGGAACTTACAGCCCCAAGATCAAGAGTCACATGTTTTATTGACTGAACCAGCCAGGCACCCCAGTGAAGCTCTTCTTTTGGTTCAACGCCACACGATGGCTTTCTCCCTTGGGTGTGGCACGTACCTCACAAGGACAGTGGAGTGCGGGAACTTTCGGTTTCCAGCCACTGCCTTGGATCTGGGACTCTCCTTTCTGCTCAGCCCTGTTGCTTACTCCGAATCCACATTTTCTAACAATTAATTGTCCCCAGGAGGACATGCAGTCCCTCCGTGCACCCTGGCTTCCATGGGCTGTCCTTGGTGGCCAGTAACAGACACATGGCAGAATGGCCTCTGTCACAATGAGGCAGCTGTGGTAGGCAGGGCCATCTTCAGGTCTGTGCCTCCCTGAGAGGCTGGAGTGGTAGTATTGGTCAGTAGATGTTTACTGGCCTCTCTCCTGGGCTGAATGGACATCATAACCCCCTATGTTGGGCCCAGCCTGTGGCTTTCTTTAGCCATCGGAATGCAGCAGACATGACTTGAGCCAAGGCCTTAAACATGCCTGTACCAGTTTATTTGGCCATGAGCTCTTGTGATCTGCCAGAGGAAGACCTCTCCCTGGTGGCCAGGAGGCCCCCTCAGCCTGGGCCCCAGAATAAGCATACGTGGAACAGACTGGAAACCGACCCACAGCCTGAAGCAGAATGGTCCGGGCGAGCCCGGCCTAAATTAGCTGAACCACAGTCAACCTGCCAGCCCGTGACCTGAGAGCATGCAAAGACATGCCTGTTGTCAGTCACTGGGTTTGGGGGATGATTGTTTCATGGTACTGTTATAGCAAAGCTGATGAGTGCAGGTGCTCTCGGGGGCTCATCTGTCCCCAGGTCTTAGATCGGTGCTGTAAGGTGACAATCACACAGACAGGCAGGCAGAGGAGACAGCTTTTCTCCCTGGAGCTTTTTGTTTTTAATCAAAAGGGACATCTTTCTCCAGAAGTCTCCTCCCCCATAAACATCTCCACCAGCCTCATGAGCAGAGTCTTGTCCCAGGCTGTCACCTGCACCCTAACTGATCACTGGCAAGAAGAAAGGGACCACCGTGACTTGCTCACCTTACTGAACATTTCCTCCCTCCTTGCGGTGGGGAAGGGGTTCCATGAATCACAGGGGCACCCAGTGGTCAACTGAACTGTGGGTTCCATCTGCATGGCAGGAAGTGGGCCATAGCCCTTGAGTGGGAACCCACAATGCAGCCACAGACTCCTGCTGCCCCAGGAAATCAACGATCAAATGTTACATCTCCTACTGCAGGTATCGAATGCATGAAAGTTAAAATAGCGCTGTGATTCTCATTTCTCTGTGACTCTAGTAGGTCTTCTCTGAGTTTTGCAAACTTTAGGCAGTGGTGGAAAGCGAGATTTTTCGTAGCAGAACCAGTGAAAAAAATTTAGGTGGAACTCCAATTATAAGAGAGGTAAAGAGCGAAATACTCTGGCTTATGGGGCATATGCACGATGGCAGTGGGAGTGGGAGAGAAGGATGGTGGGGGCTCCAAGCCCCTTTCTTGGCTTCCTTCTTTGCTCCTACCGACCCAGGAGGACCCCGGCGATATTGTCAGAGAGCCCAGGTTGTTTCCACCAAAGTCAGTTAGGAAATCATTATATAAAGAAAATAGAACTCACATTTATTGACTATCTCCTTTGTCCTAGGCAATTGTATTACATTTGTGTCTTGAATCCAACAACACCCTTTACCCTCACTTTAAAGAGAAATGAAGTCATTGCCTAAGGTTATACAGTTAGTTGTGGGACCAGAATTAGAAGCCAGACATCTGCCTCCAAAATCAGTGTTTTTGGTCTTAGACACAGAGCAGTGTCCCATTCCCTACCCTCAACCACAATGGAGGAAGGGGCAGACCTCAGGATGGTGGCCCAGGTTGGTGGGGGTGGGGTGGGGGTGGGTGGTGGGGTGTTTGGAAGGAGCACCCACTCTGGAGTTAGTGTGGTGATTTTGGGAGAGGCCGGGGTTTGAGTCCCAGCTGTGACCCCAGCTCTGTGACCTGGGCCAGTCTCTTGACCTGTTTCCATTTGACTTTGTTCATTTGCAAAAACAAAATATTGAGTCCTTGCAGCTTGGACAGCCTAAGACCTAAATTTAGCCCACCAGGTGGCCTGGATTAACACCTGCTAGGCGCGCCCTCCCCATCAATGAGACAGAAACTTCATCCCAGGGCATGGGCCTCCGCGGGAGGAAGTGGAACCGAACCCTCTTCTCCCCCAGCCACCCCCACGCGCTGCAGCGCTGCACCGCCTGACCTGATTAAAACCCAGCCGGAGGGGCCCGCCAGTGACTCAGCCCCTTGCCTGATCTGATTGTCAAAGTCAATTCCTAGAAGTTGAAAGTCACTTCTCTTCTGCAGCCATTGCTACCCCTCCCACCACGAGGCAAGTTCTAATTCTGTCCTCCTACCACAGGGCCGTGGGGAGGGCATTGAGGGCACAAGGGGATTTCAGGGGAAAGTCTGAGTTGGAAGTCCGAAGGCTGGGTAGTCCTGGAAGGGATGAGAGGGGCAGAGTCCTGCCCTGGTCATGGGAGGAAGCGGGATGTATGAAGCCAGAGGGGAAACAAGGCCTCAGCTCTGCTCCAGAATTCCCAGCTGTGTGATCATGGGCACATTATGGAATCTCTCTTTGCCTCAGTTGTGTGGAAAGGCAGGAAAACCCTCCTTCCCAATTTTACTTCTCAGAGGTAGCCACGGCTGATGGAGCAGAGCGTGTCTTTGCATACTCTTGTCCCACAGATACAAACCCAGGAGGCAGAGAAAGATAGAAGCAGAGAGCTGGAAAGACTGGGGATAGCATCGGTCATTGTCACCACGGCCGCAGGATCATACTATCATGGGAGGTGGTTTAGGACCCGGGAGGGTTGAGATCACAGGCTTGCTGTGGAGAGCTGGCTTTGGAAGCCCTTTCTCTCTCACGCCCTGACCTCCAGGAGGACATAAGCTCAGCGAAAGCAGTAACGTGTCCTGTCTTGCCACATCCCCAGCCCCTGGCAGTGTCCGGCGTGCATAGTGGGGGCAGGTGGAGAAGCGGGAGACATGGTGTCTGCCCCCTGACAAAGTAAGTCAGGGCTCAGTAACCACCGGCTGGGCTGCAAGGGGACCTCACGCCAGGCACCCACCTCCCAGGTGTAAAATGAACACGTCCGCTGCTTCGATTCCATCTTACAAAATCTCCCTCCAAGCATCTCTCGGCCAGGCTATCCCAGAGCTATGCAAGAAAGGGGAATTCTGGGAAACACAGTTCTACCTAGGTTAACCCGGTGCAAAGCCAGCCCTTTCAGATGGCCAAGATCCCCTCCAGATTACATAGTGGCAGAGCAGGACAGTTAACATACGCTCTGGGATAGGGGGAGCGGGCTAAGACAGTGAAGGCACACTGTCCTCTGCCCCAGGTGAATATGACATGCGTATGCCCTCTTCCGTCCAGGGACATCCCGCAGATCAGCAGACGCGTACAAAGTGCCATCGGCTACAGTGATCTGGCCCTGAGTGGCCCTAGTTCACCATCGTCCGCGATGACCTGTCCGGTTTTACAGGGACTCTGGGGCTGAACCAAACTGGGATCTGATAGGAACCAGTGTTCCTGCATTCCTTGCCCTGGAGGGTGGCTCTCGTCTGTGCTACCTCCCAGCGTGTGGTGTGTTTCTTCTGATTCACTGTCTTGGCTGGGGTGGCGGCAGTGTTAGGGGCCTTCACTCCATCTTCCCTCTGAGGAGGCCTTTTACACCCCCGGGGAAGGAAGCAAATTGAGGGTTCTGCCAGCTGTGGGGGTATCCATCCTGTTTACCAGCTCAGGGACGGGGGGGGATGACCGGCGCGGGTCTGCGGGTCCCCGAGGCCCGCGCCAGGAGAAGTACTCTGGCCAGCGATCCATTTTCTGTGTTCACCAAGCGTATCATATTAGCAAATCCTCTGGTCTTACGGAATGTGTCCATTCTAACAAGTCCAGCTCTCTGAGACTTGGGTCCCTCCCTCTGTGATCTGCCAAGGCCGTTTTGTCATCTCCCCCATACTCACAACGGCCTCTGGAAGCCATTCCGGTAGCGCTAGGAGATGAGCTCCCGCTCCGACTCACAGCAGAGTGCTCCCAGATCGAGAATGTCCCCATCCAGCTTTATATCCTCCCTGCCTTGTTATAGGACCTTCAAGACCCATTCCCAGGGGGTGTCCTCCTAGTTCCTGCCAGGACACAGCCAGGCCCTGCACCTCTTCTGGTAGCGAATCCATTTCCTCCTACTAAAGAAACAATACTAAACCTCTCCGACCACATTGAGCTCCGATGAGGCCTTTGCATGGTCTCCCATCCAGGGGAAGCTCTAGTAAGGACGAGGGGCTGCCCCGACCTGGCCAGCGGCTCAGGTTTATCAAGAAGATCCGCATGAATATTCCCCTTCCGGATCCCAGAGCCCTGGCCTTTCTCCACCATCTCTTCGACCTCAACACAGAGGCTCGCTGCGACGGAGGATGAAGCCTCCTGTGCGCCTTCTCTATTCTTTTAATCAGATCTTGGGTCTGAAGTTCAGCTCTGGGAACCAAAGGTCTATTTAAGGGCTGTCCTGGCAGACTCCCAGCGTTCACCCTGGGCCCTGAGTTGATCATGGGCTGACCTAAGCCTGTCCTTTTCTTCCTCCAGGGCCTTCATAACAGTTAACCCCACCTGAACAGCTCTGTGATCCTTGGAGTTACCACTGGCCCCCTAATCCCCATCTCTCAAGAGCTACAGCCACTAGATAAGCCCAGGCACTCTCTTCCCTCTGCACGCCTTTCTGATGGAGTCAGCGGAGAGTCTCAGCACTCCTGGCACCTCTCCATTCCCACCAGCAACATGGTCCTTGATTCGGTTCCAGAAGCCCATCTTGCAAGTCTCCTTCCCAGGACGATTTGTATTACGAACCGTCTTGAGTTGGGCTCCCCTGGAAGCAGATGGTTTGTTTTAAAGTCCATCCCAGGAAGGAGCAACAAGGAATGGGGAAGGAACATGGAGAAGGAAAGGCTGTCATGTGTGTATTAATGAGCAGGTTCCCACTGGAGGCAACTGAGACTCAGTCTTCGTGGGGAAATGATGGGCTAGAATATGTCCAAGAGACATCTGACCCAAGGGGCAAGGAAGGGGGATCATTTATCTTTCCATTCTTTTTTTTTTTTTTTTAAAGATTTTATTTATTTATTTGACAGAGAGAGATCACAAGTAGGCAGAGAGGCAGGCAGAGAGAGAGGAGGAAGCAGGCTCCCTGCTGAGCAGAGAGCCCGATGCGGGACTCGATCCCGGGACCCCGAGATCATGACCTGAGCCGAAGGCAGCGGCTTAACCCACTGAGCCACCCAGGCGCCCCTATCTTTCCATTCTTATGTATCCTTGGCTAAACGCTGCTCCTGGACGTGTTAACCACCCAGGGCTTCTGGTCCGTGCTAACCTACACTGCAGCAGGGTGAAGAGGAAGCACTTGGGGAAAAAAAAAAAAAAAAAATCCCAGGAGCTTGTGTCTGACGCCATCACCACATATGGGGAAAGTGAGTGCTGAGGACTGTGTGTGTGGGATGCCCACTGTGGCTGCTGCAACAGGTCTTTCGAGAATCGAGGCTATACATGCATTCCAATTACTAAAGAACAAAAATATCTAAATTACTGAGAGCACATGACGCTAAAGCTCTTTATATGCTATAAACTCATTTCATCACCATACTAACACTGTAAGGTGACTACTGTTAAAATCCCCATTTTACAGATGAGGAAACTGAGACACAAAGATTTGAAGCCAACATTCTTGCCCTGAGATCCTACAACTAGTAAATTATTATACTTCAAACTCCCCGCAAGCAACAACCGTTCTGAGTTTTGTTCAGCCATGTTAATATTTACTATATACTTGATATATTAAGTGAACAATGGATTAATTTCAAATGTATGCATTGTAAATTCTTTGAGAACAGGAATCAGATCTTTTGGCCTTAGTGTTCAGGGCACCCAGCCCACAGGTGGACTCACTGGGAACTTACTGAATACATAAATGAATGATGTAAGAAGTAACCAAAAGTGGGGTGCCTGGGTGGCTCAGTGGGTTAAAGCTTCTGCCTTCAGTTCAGGTCATGATCTCAGGGTCCTGGGATGGAGCCCCACATCGGGTTCTCTGCTCAGCAGGGAGCCTGCTTCCTCCTCTCTCTCTGCCTGCCTCTCTGTCTATTTGTGATCTCTGTCTGTCAGATAAATAAATAAAATCCTAAAAAAAAAAAAAAAAAAAGTAACCAAAAGCTGGAAGCTTCTTCCTTGGCCACGGATTACTGTGTGACCTTTGATAAGTCTCCTCTCCAGCTTGGACTCCGTTTCCCTCTCTTTTAGCACCCCATACTGACCCCTGTCTCTGCTCAAGTGCCACCTCTATCAGGATTCTCAGATTCTCAGGGACCTGCCGTCCATTCAGTGGACTCCCTTCCCATTTGCCATTGGTCCTGTTCAGTGGTTCCCTTCTGACTTCGCTTCTTGTCTTGTTCAACCCGACCATCACATCGTCATATTCCACTGGTGACTCTGGGCACCTAGGCTATCACTCGCCGGGGAATATTGCAAGAGAAAATCACACAACTGAGCTGCCAGGTTTCACTCTAAATTCATGACCGTGGATGTCCGATGGGCCCTTCAAGCTGCCCCACAGAGCCCTGTGTTTCACTTCTCTGGGGGGAATCATGCCCAATCTTCTCTTTTCAAACTCACCACGCCCATGCCACCCGCCTTGCTCTCAGTAGGTGACCTTCCCCTAAATGTCATTGGAAGAACAGGCTTCAAAATATATGACTGCCAACCTAGTCTCCCCCAACCCTGTGGACCTATAGTATTTGCCATGGTCTTCGCTGCCTCCTTCCTGCCACCGGAAGGCCACGACTCTTCTCTACTCAGAGGCTGATCTTGCCTCTTGTGCCTGAGTCCTCTTGTTTCTGCCCTTTCCAAGGACTTGAACCCTTTATTATGTCCCTTTCCCTCCCTCCCCTTAGGTCCTTGCCCATCAGCTCACAGACGGGCTCCCGAGTCTTGCTTCTTTACAAAGGCCCCCTTTGGGTCATACCACACCCTCTCTACCCTCACCTTCTCAAAAGAGTCCCTCCTCTCTCCTGCCTGAGCCTCTCCCAACCCGATCCAAATGCCCTCTGTTCCTCTGAGTCAGTGACCCAGGGAGGTGCTTCTGGGAGAGAAGCAGGAGGTGAGGAGCTGTTATGTCTGCCCGGGGCCTCTCTCTCCAGCCTCAGCAGCAACGTACTCAGCAGTCCCAATTGGTCTGATCCAACTTGAGCTGTGCCCAGACTTCTGTTTGATCACCCCAAGTGGAATCTCAGCTTTTCTGCCCTTTGGGGCTCCATGTAGAGCCCCGCCCCCGCCTCCCCTCCCCAGACGCCAGGTTTGGTGTTAATTTCAGCCACCTGCAAAGGGTCTGAGCTGATTTAGGACAAATGCAACCAGCCAGGACCAGCTCCAAAAGGTCTGAATCAGCTGCTTCAGTTTATGTAGCTCAGGCAAATTCCCCTGATCCAGCCTGGCTAACGCAGGCCAACCCCGGGAGGGCTGGACAGGTACCGTCAGAGAGCCCCAGCAGGCAGGATGTAGCCTGAGCCAGTCCAAACCTGTTTGCTGGTCCCATCCGGTTTGCTCTGGTCATAGCGTGAGTTTTGGAAGTGTATTGGGGGGCCCCATATGTTTTTGCTTTGAAAAAGAAACAAAGCATTGGAAATCACTGGGCGGAATGATTGCTACGAGGCTTCCAGCCCGCTCTCTGTGGTGTCAAGTGCAAAGGAAAGGCCAGTGTTGACTTTGGTCCAGTTTTTTAAATTATTTTTTAGAGCTTTCATTTTCATTTTAAGTTTTTATTTTTTATTTGAATTTGAAATTTGTAGACTTTGATTTTTCAGTTGTGGGTTTAAAAAGGAGCAGAAAGTATAGAGTTCTCATATAATTCCCTACTCACTTCCCTATTATGAACGCCTTGTCACTGAAGCACATTGTCTACACTCAGTGAGCCCGTATCGATGCCCTATTGTTATCGACCGAAGCCCAGGGTTCATGATGTTAGGACTCGTTCTTCGTGATGTGCATTCTATGGGTTTGGACAAAGGTGTGATGACATGCATTTACCATTACAGAATCAAGCTGAATGGCTTCCCTGCCCTAAAATCCTCTTAGCTGAGTCTGCTCATCCACCCCCCCAGCCCCGTCTCCCCCCCACCCCAGGCCCCGGGCAACCACTGATCTTTTTACTGCCTCCGCCATTTTGTCTTTTCCAGAACATCATACAGCTGGAATCCTACCATGTGTAGCCTTTTCAGTCTGGCTTCTTTCACGGAACAATACGTATTTAAGATTCCTCCGTGGTTTGTTTGTTTGTTTGTTTTCAGAGCCTGATAGCTCATTTCTTTCTTTTTTTTCCTTTTTCCTTTTTTTTAAAGTTTTTTTTTTAAGCTTTTATTTATTTATTTGACAGAGATCACAAGTAGGCAGAGAGACAGGCAGAGAGAGAGGGGGCGGGAACCAGGCTCCCCGCTGGTCAGAGAGCCCCAGGCGGGGCTCGATCCCAGGCCCCTGAGATCATGATCTGAGCCAAAGGCAGAGGCTTTAACCCATAGAGCCACCCAGGCTCCCCTTAACGGCAAAAAAATAAATAACATAAAAAGTGTCCGTTTTAAGCATGGTAAAGGATACATTTCTATGGTCGTGAGTACAGTTACGTTGTTGGACAACCAACATCGCCACCCATCTCAAAACGTTTGGCTCTCCCAAAACGAAACTTGGCGCCCATTAAACTTTAACTTCCCATTCCTATAGCTCATTTCTCTTTTTTTTTTTTTTCTCTTTTTTAAAGATTTTATTTATTTATTTATTTGACAGACAGAGATCACATGAAGGCAGAGAGGCAGGCAGAAAGAGAGGAAGGGAAACAGGCTCCCCACTGAGCAGAGAGCCCAATGCGGGACTCGATCCCAGGACTCTGGGATTATGACCTGAGCTGAAGGCAGAGGCTTTAACCCACTGAGCCACCCAGGCGCCCCTCATGTCTCTTTATCACTGAGTAACAGTGCACCATCTGGTTATACCTCAGTTTGGGCCTCTGTTCCCCTACCGAAGGACATCTTGGTTGCCTCCAAGTTTGGGCAATCATGGACAAGGCCGCTATAAACTTTATGTGGACCTAAGTTTCCAGTTCATCTGGGTAAATTACCAAGGAATGTGATCTCTGGATCTCTGTCTGGCTTGATTTCATCAGCGTTATCGAGTACCTGGGGTATGGGCTATGGCGACAGCCAGTCCCAACGCTATACAGATCTTATCTTATTTTATTGTCACGATAACCCTGGAAATGGGCGCTGTCAGTCCTGATTCACAGATGAGCAAACCGAGACTCAAAGACGTGAAAAAAACTTTAGAGAAGAGAGAAGACAGGGCAAAGAGACAATCTCTAGCTTTCTTTTTCATTCTGCTTTGCTTCGGTCCTTTTCTTCTTGTGACAAAACAAGCACGTTTGTTTTCCGATCTGATGGTTGTTAGAGGAGAATCTTTCCCTCCCCAGTTACTCTCTGCTGCATTAGGGTAGCTCTCTGGCTCAGAAAGCCGGGACCTGGCTTGCCTAATAAAGGCACGTCTCTCCCCACAACACACATGCACTCCCTTGTGAATCCTTTCTCAGGCAGCCACAGCCTGGACTCACTTCACAACAATGCTTGGATGGGAAAAACCAAACATCTTCAGGCGCCCGGGGTCCCTTTCTCTTAAAGGCCCCTTCTCCCTTGGTGTCCCATGACTGCTGCATCCCTGGGGAGAGCAGGAAGGGGTCAGCGTGTAGAGAGCCACGGCGGACAGCAACCTCTGTGGGTGGACAAGAGAACCTCTAGGGGTGGACAAGAGAACCCAGGTCCCTGGGGTCACGTCACTCTGGATCCAGCGGGAAAACTCCACCAGGGAGAGGCCCGGGCCCACCCACGCCTACAGCTGGGCTTCCTGCCCGTCCGTACCCCCGAGTGGCCTCCCTTCCTTCCCCACCCCTGCCCGTTGCCTCCATCCCCAAGCCCCCTTAAGTACCAATAATGGAAGTGCTTACTAGGCCCCGCAACTATTCACCCTTATCTTTTATTTATAGCTGACAAAGCTCCAAGCAGGAAAAATATAATCACACTTTAAATAATGGAAGTTGTAGGTATTAGAGCTACACAGGCAGTTACTGGAGGTGCGCCGATGTGTCCCCGCAGACCGGCCGGGGCGCATGCCGACTGCATTTTTAATTTTTAAAACATATTTCTTCCCAAATTATTCCGCGTTACAGAGGAGCCACATTTATGGGGGTGATAAATTACTGTAATAAAGTGCCTCTTCCTCAAATATATAGGACGAAGCCACGCTGAGCACAGCCCAGCACAGGCGGCCCCGAGAGAGAGGCGAGAAGTCCCACGGCCTCGCTCCTCGCCTTAATTATTTGGCCGATGTGTCCTACATTTTTAATACAGTCACAAGTTTTCTTTAAGCAAAGAATTCGAACAGACCGCAAATTTGTATTGTGTGGGCCCCCGTGTGCAAGGGCACACACGCGGGTGCAAATAAACATGTAATGTGTGGGTGCGTGCGTCCGTCTCTGAACATGCATGCGTGTCAGTGCCTGCCCACGTGTGCAAACGTGTGTGGGTGGGTGGTGGCCTTTGGATATCCAGATGCATGTAAATCTGTGTAGGGCACGTACGTGTTTGCACACTTACATGGATACATATGCTTTTAGCTAAACACACATTCTTGTGTAGGCTTGTCTTTGTGTGCACTCGGCATTCGTGGATTTGGGAGTGCTAGAGCACACTAGTGTGGAAGCATGTTTTCAGGTTTTTTCTTTTCTTTTTTTTTTTTTTTTTGGTGCTGATCTGCCTTCTTTTCCCAGACCCTCTTGTGCATTTGAATCCTTTCTTCTGCATCAAACTGACTCCCCTCCCGCCTTCTCTCCTTTTGCAAACAGCAAAGCACAGAAGCTAAACAAGAGGCTCTGAGGTCAGACGGTCTGGACCAAAATCTCAGCTTTGCATCTTTTTACCCACATCACTTCCGGTGAGGCTTTTAGTACCTCGCTTTCCCCATCTGTGAAATGGAGCACATATTACGCATATCCCTCCCTCCTGGGGCTGCTGGGAAGATGAATGGGCTTCATACGTGTAAGGCAGCTCAAGTGAAGTGAGCACACAAGTGCTAACTATTGTTCTTCCTTCCTTCCTGCCGCACACAACACAGGCTGCTAGAAGCTTCCTTGGAAAGTTACACACAGGAGAGAGCCAAGGGTGGGGAACAACGGCTGGGTAAGGAAGTGGCTTCACCCAGCACCTATCTCCTCTTGTGCCAGGCGGGTGGAGGCTGAGGGCTCAGCCGTGCCCCCCAGGAGCCTGCGTCCATCTATACACATTAACAGGCTCTGGAGGACAAGGCTGTGTCTCCCTCATCTCGCAAGGGGCCAGCAGAGTGGGAACCATGAATAGTTGCCAACTGGACAAACGCATGAACAGGTCAATGGGAGGGGGCAGGAGGAGGACAGTGGGAGCCAAGGTAGCTTCTCCGGGAGGCGGTAGTCTAGGGAGGGAGGAGTAAGGGCGGGGAGATAGGACAGGGAAGGGAGAAAACCCAATAAAGGGTACCATGAGCAGGTGACTTGCTGGGCGCCTAGGCCTCAGTCCCACTGGGCATCCACTGAGCCACAGTGCAATGTCCCTAGAGTCGCCCTCCCCAGAGACCGGCAAGCTGGAGTGTTTGCTCACTGTCCTCCATCCATCAGTGGGTGAAGGTGCCTTGCGGACATTCTAGCCCTAGCATTTCTGGGTGCCCTGGGGGAAGTTGGCTTCCGTGGCACCAGAGAAAGTTCTAGGCAGGGACTAGGAGACATGGAGGTTGGGGCTGGGATAGGGGGTGTCGTTCCCCGCCCCCTCCGCCGCCGCAGCCAGGATAGTCGCTGCAGAGCCGAGGACCTCAGAGGTGGACTGAGGGGACACGGGCAATGCAGGAGCAGTGCTGCCCAGGGTAAGCATGTGCATACGGGCTCCTGGGTGGACGGAAGGGGGGACAGGTGGTCGGTCAGTTGAGGAGGCGAGAAACTGGTCAGTGGGGCGACCCTACGGGTGACCCTCGACTTCCCCTGCTTCCCGTCACTGGGGAAGGCTTCCGAACTGTCAAAGGTAGAGCAGGAGAGGAGGCAGCGAAGGGTCATGCTAGGGCCTTGCCACGGGCTTCCCAGCCCAAAGACCAATGTCAGGGACTGCCCGTGACTGAGGCCCTGCATCCTGCGCTTGTCCTGCACACAAGCAGCCCGGCCCCTCACAGACACGGCTCCCGCAGGACTGAAGCCGGGTTGGAAGCCAAGCCAGAGAGCGGCAACCGGGGAGCTCATTCTCTAGCCTCCTCTGTACTACTCCTGGCTCACTAACTTCCCCAAATCCACTAACGCCCGGTTCCTTCCCCTTCCCCACAAGCATCCTTCTGCCTCTTGACTTTGTATGTGCTGTGCCCTGTGTCTAGAACGCCCCTCCACTCTGATCAACTTGGAAAATTCCTTTAGGAATCCGCAGGGCTCTGTTCCAAGTGCCACATCCTGCACTAAGGCTCTGGTCCGAAGGAAGGGCTCCTTCTTCTCTGCTCCCTTGAGACTCCCCTGAGACCCCAGATGGTACACTTGCCAGCATCCTTCTGGGGTTCTAAGAGCAAAGGTGCTGACTCCTCTGATCCCTCCAGCTTTGAGATCCTCAGGACCAAAGGCCCTCGCCATGTCACCGCTGCATCTCCGGTGCCCAGCCCAGCTCCTGGCACGGATGCAGGGCTTTGATCTCCTCATCTGGGACACGGAAGCACGTACCCCTTCACGTTGTTGTGAGGATTCGAAGTTTAACGTTTCAGTGGCTGAAGTCAGAGCCCTGCCCGGCGCCAGGGGAGCGCTAGACAAGGGTTAGTCATCAGCATTCTGAGTGTGGCTCCGGGCAACTTAGAAGACCCAGGTGAAGGCGGAAATGGAACCCCCACGTGCCAGCTGCTGCAGAGAGCCCCCCACGGCTCTCACTCTCCCCACTTACAGATGAGGACACTGAGGCTCCGGAGGGGTGACACGGCTAGAAAGGGGCAGAGCTGGGACTTGGGTGAGTCTGTCTGGCTGCTGTCCTGTGCTCACAGTCTCTCTCCCTTCCTCCCTCATGCCCTCCTCACCCCAGTGGGGCTATGAGGGGCTACAAGGGGGTGAAATGTGGGCATTGATGCCTGACAAATCTGGGTTCAAATCCTAGCCTTCCAGTCCCCAGCTATGGGACCGTGTAGAGACAGTGACATCGTCTCTCTTCGCCTCAGTTTCCCCACTGGCTCCTGAGGATTGGGGGGGACCCTCTCCAATGCAGATTTGTAGAAAAGAAAAAGAGTTTTGGGGCTCCTCACTTCCCCAGATCCTTTCTAAATAGAAATGTACTTTCATAAATAAATCTGTACTTGTGATTCTGTTTTTCTTAAGGACAGACCTCCAAAGTGTAAGCTTCTACCCCACACCCCCAACTCGATCTGTCCATCCAGAGGTTGGGGCCTGCCCAGTGCCGGGTCCCAGAGCCCCAGTGGGAATCCAGGGCTTGGAAGGTGCAGGGACCGGGACGTGGTCTAGTAAGTTAGCATCAGATCTAGGCTTGAACCCATGTCTCCCAGCTTTGAGACTGGGCTTGGTTTGCTGCAGGGAAGGGAGGCAGGACTTGGCTTCAACCATAAATGCTTTGGGCCGTGACTCAAAAGAGTGGCCTGATGCCTTTTCAGGGGCCCAGAGGGGCAGGGGCAGCTGTGGGTGGGGGTGTCCAGGGATCACGGCTAAAATAAGCAGCAGCTTCCTCTGAAACGCCTCTGTGGTGTGTGCAGGGGAAGGAAGTGGAGGCCCAGAAACGGGAGGGGGCAGCGGGGTGAGAGCTGCCAGCATCTCAGATACCAAGCTGGGGCAGCCCCCGCCCACCCAGATCCAACAGTCGGCCCCCCGCAGGCTGCAGCATTGAGGCCTGAGGAGCCCAGGCTCACTCTTCCAGGCCGCTGCCTGCCCCCAAAGTACTCCCCACACTCTGACCACATCAGGCCTCTCCCTTTACCTGCAATGCATTTCCTCCACTTTCTCCTTCAAGACGCAACACCAGTGTCACCTCTTCTGGGAAGCCCTCCCTGACCACCTCCTAGACAGCCACGTGCACACATGCACGTACATACAGGCAGGATCGGGGACCCACAGAGCCTCGGAATGAGCAGCAGCAGTCACTGGGACAGATGGCGTTTCCCAAGCACTTCAGCGCTCAGAGTACCAGTGCTCTGCAGGGAGGGTCTCAGTGAATTCTTGCAAAAACACAACACTGAGGCCATCAACAGCTTCATTTTATATTATAGAAGAGCAAACCAAGACTCAGAGATGATCAACTTCCTTAAGGTCCCATGGTCAGAAAATGACTAGTGGGTAACCCAGGTCTGACTCCACATCAGAATCATTTAACCAGGTGCCGCCTCTTAGTCTAGGAGGTTATACAACACACCTGTACCTAGGAGGCTCAGTGAAGCTTTATTTTTTAGCCTGGCCCCTTGCCCGCTCCCTGGAGCCCCTGGGAGCCATAGAGTGCTGTAAAGGGAGAGAGAACCCCAGGTGGTGATGAGGAAGTATTTCTGTGTACACACACCGGTAAGCTGTGCGAAGAGATCTCAGAAGAATCTCCACGGCTTCCCTACTGTGTTGGGTTTTCTTTAATCCTGCTTGGGTTTTCTGTTTGCAGAAAGGGGGCTCCTCATGGGAGCTCCTCATGGGCAGAGAATGAACCTGGCTCTTCGGTCCACTGGGAACTACTTGGTACATCGGAGGCCAGGCCAGATTTGTTAAATGAGGGAACGAAGGGAGGAAAGCATAAACCCATCCATGCATGAAGGCAGGAAGGACAGAAAGAAGCTGGGTCCCTCCGATGCCATCAGTAAGAATGAAAGCCTCCATTCCAGCTTAAACGTTCTAGGCCCATCTCCCGGTATGCCAGCCTGTATAGATGACTGGCCATTTGGAGAGAGTCGGGCGCAGTCCGGTGTCGGGCAAGGAGCCCCCAGCAGGGCCCATGGCTGCTCCTCCTGCCTTCAAACCCCTGGCCTCTCTGCAGCTGCAGGAGGTCAGGAGCCTTTGCAAGAAGAAGGAAGTGAAAGCTCTGTGTGGTGAGTCATCGAGGGTCCTGGCATAGAGTGGCAAGACAGCAGCGGCGGGGGGTGGGGGCGGGGAGAGGCTGGCAGAAAGAGACTCCCGCATCTGGGAGACCACAGAACATGCTGGCCCCTCGGCAGACACTGGGGTCTTCAGCTGGAGAGAACTTGCAGGGATGCCGGGCACAGTCGGGTCTCTGAGGTCCATCATGGGGCAGAGCGGCCAGACGGAGAAGTTCCAGAGCGAGGTCATCATCGGAGCAGGGCTCTGGTGCCTAGGTAGTCACCTGGCTGTTAGGACAGCCAGCGGCAGGCGAGGTGGCGGGGCGTGGGCTCTGGATTTCCACCTCGTGACTGGGAACCCCAGCTCGGCCCGTCACTAGCGGTGTGACTGCAGGTGAATGGCTTCTCCTCTCCAGATGCCCTGCTTCTCTTTCTGTCAAGTGGGGTGAGGG
Source organism: Mustela putorius furo (assembly GCF_011764305.1). Classification (NCBI taxonomy): domain Eukaryota; kingdom Metazoa; phylum Chordata; class Mammalia; order Carnivora; family Mustelidae; genus Mustela; species Mustela putorius. The sequence continues at coordinate 6,380,451 of NW_025421428.1, forward strand.
TTCCTAACCGGTACATTAACATAGGAAAGGCATGGGGAAGGGTTCCTGGTCCAAGGAATCCCACAATAGACAGCGACTTCGGGGTTTTGGCAGGAACACTGAAATACTAGGTTTCTCAGGGAGGGACGTTAACACAGGGGCTGGCTGGAAGGATTAGAAGAGCTGAGAAACCCAGTGGGGGATGAGGCTGCAACCCAGAGAGCATCAACAGCAGGAAGCTGGTGGCATCCCCAAGCCTGGAGGCCCGACAGGAGGAGGTGACTTATCAGAGGGGAGACACAAGGAGAAGGGCAACTCCACATCACAGCGGGGCTGGGTTGTGTGGGCCACAGAGGTAAAGAAGGAGTCTGAGGAGGGGTCGGAGGGGGCAGACAGAGAAGGAAAGGGTGGGCGGGAGAGCCACAGGGTCGGCACACATTCAATCATATCCTGCTTGCTAGTGGTGCCATCTTCGTTGATCGGCTCTACCTCTCAGAGCTTCCGTTTTTCACCTATAAAACAGAAATAAGAATGACTCGTACTAGCAGCAAACGCTTATCCAGCTCTCGGTTTTCACACAGCCCTGCGAAGCAGGGACTACTCTCACTATTACGCTCATTTTACAGATGAGAAACGGAGGCACGGAGATCCAGTCGCACCACCGGCATGTGGCAGGGCACATCCGACCCAGCCTGTTGGGCCCCCAAGTCCTGTTCATTACCACTACACTCTGCTCCCCAATCTGCCATCCGTGGCTCCCCCACAAGCCGGCCTCACCCCTCCAAGGCCTCTCTTCTTCAGAGAATTTTACCCAGCCCCTCCAACCCAGATTCATCTTCAGCATCTGCTCCCAACACTAGGACCTGCCAGCAGACTTCCCACTTGTGTCCTAGGCCCGGGGTCCCCGGAGTCACACTGAGGTGAGGTGGGTTCTTGGCTCTGCCCTTTTCCAGCTGTGGGGCTCGAGAGAAGCGACTTCCCTTCTGGAAGCCTCGGTTTCCTCGACTACGGCACGGGGGCCCTGTCCTGAGTTCTCTGGGCTGTGGCAGGTACAGCATGAAGCCACCACTCAGGGAGCACGTGGCACCGGGAAAGGGGTGTGTGTGTGTGTGTGTGTGTGTGTATGCGCCATCCATTCAACTCTTATCAAAACTCTGTCATATCCACAGTCCCGGGGATGGTGCCAGGTCTTTCTTTGCTTTTCCCGAGTTCCCAGCGCCTGCAGAGCGGGACATGGGCAAGTGCAGGGCGTTGCCCATCTGCTTTCATACGCAGCTGCCCGGCTCCTACAAACTGCCCTTCCCCGGCTCCTTGGCCAACTGGCTTCTTGCTGGGCTGGGCGAATGGGAAGTGCTGGGAAGGGACTGGGGGGATGGGAGAAGCCAGGCTACTTCTCCCCTTCTCCGTCTGCTTTGTGGGGGCGGGGTGTCCTTTTTTCCAAGACTAACGACTATCTTGTCTTCAGCTCCTCCAAAGCTGGGACAACTATCTTGTCTTCAGCCCCACAGGGACTCTGGTCCTCAATCAGGCAGCGCCCGCCCCCCGGCAGAATCGTCTATTGCTCATGCTGGCCCTGACTTTTGAGGAAGACATCCAGAACTTTCCATCGCCTAGAATCTCCTCCCTCTTCTCCAAGCCCAGGGTCCTTGCCCTGAGTGGTTGCGGTCAGAATCCAAGCCTTGTGGGCACATCACACCAGGACTGGATGGACTTTTTAAAGATTTTATTTATATATTTGAGAGAAAGCACGAGCAGAGCAGAGGGATAAGCAGACTGCCCACTGAGCAGGTAGCCGGATTCGGGCTCCATCCCAGGATCCCAGGATCATGACCTGAGCTGAAAGCAGACGCATAACTAACTGAGCCACCGAGGTGTCCCTCCTTCAAGCTCTTTGCAGTGAACCTGCTCCCGGCAAACAGAACTGTCTAGTGCTAACACTGCCCTTTGCAGCAAAGATATTGTGCAATGATTCTTCAATGCTATCTCATTACTATGCTGCACAAAGGCTTGTCTGCACCGCAGCTGGGAGGAACTGCTAGGAGTTGGGGTAGAGAAGGGGGTGAAGGTGCTGATGGTGGCAAGGAGCACCCCTACCCGCCCCCCGCCGCTGGCCCGCGGGGGGCCTGGACCTAGCAGGTGTTCAGTGAGTGTATCTTTTCCCCCAGCTTTGGGATCATCCCTTGAATTTTCAAACCAGCCCCAAGGGGAATAAAGGCTCCTCCCTGACAGGAAAGTCACCCAGCGCCGCACTTGTCAAGGAACAAAGAAGCCAGGACAGACTCCTTTGAGTGAGTAGAGCGGTGTTGTCCTCCCTCCCAACCAATGCCCCTGAGACTTTTGTTGGGGGCTGCGCACCGAGGTCTCCTGGCCGTGACCCGCCCCTTCTCCCTTTCCAGAACTCCAGATCAAGGTCACTCCAGACAGCCCCCTGCCTCTAGGCCACAGCAGGGCCTGGTCAGCTGGGAGGTCCAGCAGGTTCCTCGGGCCCTTTCTGGATGTACCCCACTCCAGGCTGCGGGTTCCTGGCTTTCCCTATTACTTTAGGGCTTCCTGCCCCTTACCCAGGGGCCAAGGTAAGTCCTAGGATGTCTGGGCTCTTGATTTCCTCATATTATATGTGTTCTTTAGGGGTCTTGCACAAGTGCCCACAATGGTAGGAGGAGGCTGATAACTCCTCCCGTCCAACCTCACCCTCCATGGTACGGGAGGACACATTGGGGCTCAGAATGCAGACTCGGTGGAAGCATGCAGAGTCCTCGGCAGGTTTGTGGGGAGTGATGGGGTGAAGCACGTGATGAGCTGGACCAAGTCCCCAGGGACCCGAGTCCTACACCAGCGCCCGCACGAGCCTCCATACTTCGTGTGCAGTCACCCGCACCAGAGGCCACACGTGACCCTAAACCACCACACCACCACGGAGACCGCAGGCTCAACAACCGGGGGCTCCCTCAGGCACAATCACAGCCATACCTTTGTACCCACAGTGGACAGACAAAAGCACCCCCCGCAGTGTTCACACATACAGGGATACACTCACATGCACACTCATCAGGACACACTCAGAGCCACACAACCCACACGTGGCCCCATGGAATCGCCCCCATGGACATCATCTCACATGTACGCCATCTGCACCGTGTCCCACAACGGGCATGCAGGCGAAGGACTCACGCACACACCCAGCAGCTCACCCAGGCGCCCTTGAACTCCTGGACTCACTTCCCAGGCAGACTGGTGCGTTTGCTCCCAGGCACCTCCATGGGCTCAGAGCAGCAGCCAGGCAGCCCTCTAGGATTACTCCCCGATGACCGTGACCATGGGGATGACTATGCCCCAGGCACAACCTCCCACCCACCTCACTGCTGTCCACACACACACACACACACACACACACTTGCACACACCTTCACACGGAGCCTCCCTTGGCCGGCCTCCTCCACTGGCTCGCATGGTGTGTGTTCTGATCCCTCTTGGTGAGACCCTTCTCACAGAACCCAGAGCCACCTGGCCACCCTTGGGACTAAGAAAATACCCTGTCCACTCCCCTAAGCTGGAGGGCCTGGGCCCTGGGGGAGGGGAGAGGGGTGCCGAGAGCTCAAAGTCCAGGGGCCACAGTCTTATTTGGAGGCCCGGGGGCGGAAGTTGCACAACCCGTCCCAGGCGGTAAGGGTGACTCCCGCGTATTGTCTGCTTTTCCCCTTGGCCACAGGCCCAGGCCCAACCAGCCAACCTGTTCCTCTGGCAGAGGAAGGGACCTTGGCTCCTCTTTCCCTGGCCTTGGGGACTGGTGGCCAAAGAGGACCCCCCGGTCCCCAGCCGTGTGTGTTACCGCCTAAGGCAGAAGTGCCCAGAACCTAGTTGGAAGCCCACCTCTCCTTTCCCCATGGGTAAGCTGAAACCCAGGGAAGGCGGGGGGCCTGCCCAGGGTTGCCCAGCAAGCTGGAGGGCCAGCGGAGATTGCTCAATTTTCTTTCTAAACCTAAGAAGATCACAGTGAGACCCAGTAGTTCCAAAACAGACGAGCAGAGGTACTCGGGGCAGAGAAGGAGGGGACCCGAGAGTCTGAGCAGTGACCACCGTCACCCCCCAGTCCTCACCAGGACTTAGTTGACCAGAGAACCAGTTTGCCCTATTACCAACTCACAGAGCTAACTATGTTCACCCCAACAAAAAAAAAAAAAAATGTTTTAAATGTGTGGTCTTTAACAATACGCAGGAGTCCTTCCAAGGGCCAAGGGAAGCCAGGGTCAGGGGGTCTCAGCCCCCACCACCTCTGCGATCTGCCGCTCAGATGGGGGTGCGGCCCCTCTCCCTGGAATCTTCCTTCCAGTTCCCTCCAGCGGCTACATCAGAGAGGCGGGGGAGAGACGACGGGAACATTCCTGAAAATCCCAGAAATCTTCTCAAGCTATAAAAACCATCCCATGCCTGTCGGACTACTTCTCCCCCACTCTTCCCTCTTTCCTTCCCCCCCCCCCACGCCTGCCTTCCTTTCTCAGTTCACGCTGCAGAGGGTCACCGGGCAGGTACAGGGAGCGAGACCTGGTGGCCCCCCGAGTGAGGCCAGAGTTAAAGCTGGGTGGGACCCCAGCCAGGGAGGGGGGGCGGTCAGAGGACGGATATATGCAGGGGGTGGGGCGCTTGCGTCCTCTACCATGGATTAAAGGAGGCAGATTTCTCCCTGACAAGGGAGGCACAAATACCAAAAGGAGGACACTGAGGAACCCCGCGGTGCTGGGATGGAATTGGAGCTGTCAGCGATTTAAAGTGTGTGTGTGTGTGTGTGTACACGCGCGCCCGCATGTGTGTTTTTTTTTTTCCTCCAGCTCTGTTCATCGAGAAGATCTGCTAGCAGCAACACACCAGTTGCAACAAGCACATCCAGCAGCGAGATCTTATTTTCAAGATCTCACCCTCCCCCCGCCCCCAGACAGATATCAAGCTCTATGGAGGAAAAGCAGGTTCCCGGGAGGGGCCAGAGAAAGCACGAGACGAGCCCGAGGTCACCCAGGGAAGGAGTGCCCAGAGATCGAAGGGACACAAGAACCGGCAGGGGCTTCTTCTGGCCAAACCTGGGGTAATTCAAATATCCAAATAAATGAGCCATCAGAGAAAATAGGAATCGGTGGGTCCCCAGGGCTGTGAACAAATAAATGAATAAATGAGCAGAAGACAATGCGTTTCCCTACTTCCCTGCGAAGTAATAAGGGAAGAAAAAAATCACCTCTTGGTAACTGGGATGAGGAGGATGATTTCAGGTAGGCGACATCGAGGGATGCTTCAACTAGGGCCATAAGTGATACAGGGAGTGGAGTTTTCACGTAGTGTTGGAGTATCTCCCCCCAGAAACTCTGTTCGGACAACAGTAACACAAGACCTTGACGATGGAGAAAAGTGAGTTGTTTGAAGTTAACACCACCCGTGAGGAGGAGCTGACATTGAGTGGCACCGGAAAGGGGCAGGGAGAGATCACAGCGTCTCTCCTGTGATGTCCTCGCCCCCAACATGCACGGTCCTGGCATAATTACCAGGAAACACAGATAAACCCAAATCGAGCACCGTTCTGCCAAGGGACTGCCCCGTTCTCTCTAAAACATCAAGAGTGTGAAGTTCAAGGCAGGACGGAGCAACTGGAGAGGAAGGACGCGGGATGCTGGGCTGGGCCACTTTCCATCGGTGCCATTGTGGCAGCAACAGGTGAAACGTGGATGGGGTGTCTGGTTGCAGGGCGAATGGAGTTCTTCACACCGTTCCTGCATATTTCTGCAATTCGACGTGTCTTAAAATTGTTTTTTAATCCCATGCAGCATAACTTTGTGAAAGTGTTGAAGGAGACTGCTGTTGTGTATTTCTAAGAAAAAGAGGAAGCTGAGGGTTGTCTGATGACCTCATCTCCTGGCATAGGGCTTGGGGTTAATCAGGTGACACGGACTACAAGTGAGCAAAAAAAAAAAAAAAAAAAAAAAAAAAGATGAAAAATCCCAGGAGAAACAGAAACACATACAAGAAAGCAAATGTAGGGGCGCCTGGGTGGCTCGGTTGTTACGCGTCTGCTTCAGCTCAGGTCATGATCTCAGCCCCATGCGGGGCTCCCTACTCGTGCGCTCTCTTGCTCTCTCTCTCTCTCTCTCTCAATATATATATCTTTAAAAATATGTAGTAAAAAAAAAAAAAAGAAAGTAAATGTAATCATAGGACTCCACGTGCCTGGGCTGTCAACATTTAGGTTGTCACATGATAAACCCTGAATATTTACCTAACCCAAAATTATGATATGACCATCTAAGGAAGATGCTACCAGGAAAAAAAACATGGAGGGGAGATTGCACAGGAAGGAAACTCTTCTTTTCCAAGGTAAGAAGGCAGGAGATTAAATCTAAAACTGAAAATCAAGAAATAAAAGGGAGTGGGGCGCATGGCTGGCTCAGTCAGCAGAGCGTGCAACTTTGTTTGATCTCAGGGACATGAGTTTGAGCCCCACTTTGGGCGTAGAGTTTTCTTAAACAAACAAACAAACAGAAAGTATATTAAAAAAAAAAAAAGAAAGAAAGAAAAGGAAAGGGAAAGAACTCATTATTATGATTTTTATCCTGTCTTTTTAAAGATGATTGTATATGTTATGTATTAAATCCATTTCTATATACATTGGTATTTTATATATTTTATTCAATAAAGTCAACAATAAACAATGAATTTAAATAAAATGTTTAAAAAACAGTAAGAGCATGTTATTTGGGAGCACAAAAGTAAATGACAAAGAAACCACTGTGTCTTGTTGAAAGCAGTTGTCTCTGGTGGCTGGGAATTGAGGGCAAAGAGATTAGATAGGACGCTCCATTGTAAGTCTTGCAGAACGGAGGACATGTACAGTTTTAATAAAAATTCAAATCAAAACCGAAAAATATAATTAAAAGAAATGCCTTTTGAGCCAAGCAACAAATTTGGACAATTTGTGGAGTTGCCTATTTAGCAGAATCTGCACAAGAATCCCCCAAATGCTGAAGTGCTGAGAAGACAAAAAAGGACTTTCTAAGGGATTTGTAAAAAAAATCAGCCTAAAATGAAAATTTCCCATGCGCTACAAAGAAAAAAAATATTCATGGTTTAAAAGGAGAACAAATACTTTAGAAGAGTACATGTCTTATGACCCTTCGCTTTGGTCAAGTTGGCCTTTGGCGGGACGGTGGTTTCCTCTGCCCTTAGAGCTTCCCCAAGATGCAGGTCCTTCCCTCGCCAGTCCAGCCCCAGTCCAACCCCAGTCCCACCAGCAGCATCCCTGGAGAAGACTACTCTTCACAGCAGCCCTGTGTGGTGTCAATTTATAGCCCCATATTACAGATGAGAAAATGAAAGCTTGGGAAAATGAACTGGCTTTGCCCAGAGTCTCATCGTCAAAAACTAGCCAGGCTGGACTTGGCACACAGGTTGATGAACTCCAGGGCCAAGTTTCTTTCCTTGCTCCCTGTCACTTGGCTCTCCCACCTGCTGACTCCAGACCTAATTAGAGACTCGCTGGCCCCCGAGATGGGCTGAGAGGCGGACATGTCATTAGAGCATAAGATGCTGGAAGCTCCCGCCATGTGTCATTATGTCTAATTACACGAGTTCAGGCTTCTGTGTGGGTTGGTGGAGCCAGAGCGTCTCCATGCCCAAGTGGCCAAGTCCAAAGGGACTTCAGCTAAGTTGTGAGGCAGGGGCTGCCAAAGGCCCCCTCAACAGCCTTGGTAGCAAGACCCTTGTTCTGCATCTACTGGAGAAAGCCAGGCTCCAGGCTCCTCCCTGAGGCTGTGAGGAAGACCTTGGTGGGGAGGTGCTGTCTGTCTGTGCCTCTCTGGACCTTCTCCACCAGACTGCCACCTGGGCAGAATATGGAGCAGAAGAAGTCTAGGGGGCATCTGGGTGGTTCAGTTGGTTAGGCATCTGCCTTTAGCTCGGGTCATCATCCAAAGGTCCTGGGGTCGAGTCCCATAGTGGGCTCCCTGCTCATCAGGGAGCCTGCTTCTCTCTCTCCTTCTGCCCCTCATGCTCTCTGTCTGTCTGTCTGTCTGTCTCACTCTCTCTCAAATAAATGAACTAAATCTTAAAAAAATAAAAATAAAAATCTTAAAAAAAAAACAAAAAAAAGAAGGAGATGTCTACAGCCCCCATGGGCCTTATCCCATCCCCAAACAGACAGACAAATGCGGGCACAGAGACACACTCCATGGAACCATCATTTTGGAATTTATACCTGAGCTCTTGAGTAGAGAGCTGCCTATGCGTTCCTTGACTCCACTGTGTGTTCCCTTTGGGGGAAGGGCAAAGGAGAAGGAATGTGGAGCGGAGAGACAGAGCCCCTCTCCTCTCTGGAAAGAGATGACCCATGGAAGACATCCTCTGCATTTTTTCATTTAATAAAAAGATACTGAGTTGCTCCTGGGTGCCAGACAGTGTTCTAGGCACTGGCGTTGTAAATAAAGTCCTGGGTCTTAAGGACTTCACTTTCCACTGGATAAGAGACAATAAACATACAAATCAATATAGATGGTGACAAGTCTGAAGAAATAAGGGAAGGGGGAGCCCCTGTCCCAGGTGACGATCTGGCTCGAGAAACAGACAAGCCCCTCTCCCCTGACTTGCCCAGACCCAAAGACTAGAGGGGGAAACACCTTGTGGGGTAGAACAAAGGAGCCCAATACCCCAGTCACCTCCTCCTCCCCTAATATTGCTTTCCTTAAAAAAACTAAATATTCAAAATATACAATAATCATAGAAAATTACATGGCAAACATTCATGTCTCAACTACCCAGTCAAAGCTCGTGTATTAGTTAGGAAAGGCTAGGTTATGCAAACAATCCCCAAACCCCAGTGGCTTTAAATAATAAAGGTCTGTTTTCCTCTCATTCTCTATATCCAATGAGGATTGACTGAAGAGAGCTGTATTTATTGTAGTCTCCCAGGATGCCAGGCTGATGGCTGCTCCCTCGTTTTATGATGCTGTGATCTCAGCACGAGACTTCAGGGCTCACCATGCAGGGAAAGGAGCCCAAAGACTCACACGTTCGCTCTTAGATGTTTCCATTTGGAAGTGGCATATGTCACTTCTGCTCACGTTTCATTGCCTAGAGCAAGTCGTATGTCCCTGTACAACTTCAAAGGGTCAGTGAAGTGTGATCATCTCATGTGCTCAGAAGATGAAGAGAACGGAAATGTTGGTGAGCATTGTTAATATCTACCACTCTTTCCATCCCGTTTCCATCTGTCCCTCACTCCCAGAGATAAGCCCCATTTGGAGGTTGTTACATATCATTATCATCTGTGGATTTTGTTTTAACGTTTAATACACCTGTATGCATCAGCAAATTGTATGTGGAAAGAAATCACAAAGAAAATTAGACAATATTTTGAACTGAACAACAGCACAAACACAACATATTAAAAAGTCTGTGTGACGCAGCTAAAGCAGCATAATAGAGGGAAAGTTATAGTATTAACAATGAACATATTTGAAAAGAAGAAAGTTCCAGAATCGATTATCTAAGCTTTGATCTTAAGAAACTAGATAGAGCAGAGCAAATTAAAACCAAAACAGAAACTAGGAAATAGTAAAGTTAAGAGTAGAAATCAGTGAATATAGAGCAGAAAAACAATACAGAAAATAAATGAAACCATAAACTGGCTCTTTGAAATTATCAAGAAAATTGATAAAACCCCAGCCAGACAGGGGCGCCTGGGTGGCTCAATTGGTTAAGCATCACACTCTTGGTTTTGACTTGGATCATAATCTCGGGGTCATGAGATCGAGCCCTGCATAGGGCTCTGTGCTCAGCACAGTCTGCTTGATATTTTCTCTCTCCCTCCCCCTCCCACTCTATTTTCAAGACTCATTAAACCCTACACTTAGAAGGGATGTGTTTATCATATGTAAATTATATGTCATTAAACCTGACATTCGAATAGCTCAGAGAAGGGACACCTGGCTGGTTCAGTCAATAGAGGATGTGACTCTTGATCTGGGAGTTTTAAGTTCAAGAGTAGAGATTACCTAAAAAATAAAATCTTTAGGGGCTCCTGGGTGTCTCAGTTGGTTAAGTGTCTGACTCTTGGTTTCAGAGCAGGTCATGATTTTAGGGTCATGGGACTGAGCCCCGTGACAGACTCTACACTCAGACTCAGTGAGGAGTCTGCTTGTTTTTCTCTCTCTCCCTCTATCCCTCACTCCCCTCCCCCAAAATAAAGAAAAATCTTAAAAAATAAAAAATAAAATAAAATCTTTCTTTTTTATTTTTATTTTTTAAACATTTTAAAAAATATTTTATTTATTTATTTGAGAGAGAGTGAGAGAGATCACAGAAGGAGGCAGAGAAGCAGACTCACCGCTGGGCAGGTAACCTGAAGCAGGGCTTGATCTCAGAACCTTGAGATCATGAGCTGAGCCAAAGGCAGATGCTTAACCCACTGAGCCACCCAGGTGCCCCTCTTTATTTTTTAGAGATAGAGTGCATGCAAGGGGGTAGGAAAGGGCGGAGAGAGAGAGAGAGAGAGAGAATCTTAAGCAGGCTCCATACTCAAGCAGAGCCAATGTGGGGCTTGATCTCATGACCCTAAGATCATGACCTGAGCTGAAATCCAGAGTCACATGCTTAACCAACTGAGCCACTCAGGTGCCCCCAAAATCTTAAAATAACAACAACAAAAAATCATAAATAATCCAGAGAAGAAGAATAGCTATATGTGTATATCTGTGCACACCCAAACATGCCTCCCACAGGTACATGTATATATATATGTTTGTGTCAGATATCTGTATCCACATCTATACACCTACGGAGATTAGACGGGTAGGAACGAGGAAGCACATGTCTGTGTTTATACAGTGGGAGAAGATATTGATAAAACAAACTTGGCAAAATGTTAACATTCAAGGAATCTTGGGGTGCCAGGGTGGCTCAGTCGGTTAAGTGTCTGCCTTTGGCTCAGGTCACAACCTCAGGGTCCTGGGATCGAGCCCCACTTTGGGAAGCCGGGAGCCTGCTTCCCCCTCTCCCTCTGTCCCTCCCTCTGCTCATTCTTTCTCTCTCCTTCTCTCCCTCTGCCTCTCAAATAAATAAATAAATAAACGTCTTTAAAAAAACATTTGTGGAACCTGAGAGTATAAAGGCATTCTTTGTTGTATTTCGCAACTTTTCTCTGAGTCTGAAATTGTTTCAAAATAAAAAGTTAAAAATATGATTGCTCACGTATGATAAAATGTGGCACATGGAATATTAGGCTTCATACAGGTTTCCACAACTTGATTTTTTCCACAGGGCCTTTTGTTGCCGGGCTCCATCCTGGTTCTGGCCTCCGCCCCTCCTTCTAGAGATTTCCCATCCCCATGGGCACAGACATTGACCCTGACCCCCCAAGCAGTGTCCAAGAGCTGAAGGAGGGGAGGGGGATGTTTTCTCTTTGGTTATAAAAATATCCCAAAGTGGACACTGGAGAGAGTGCCCATTGCTGTGACTATACAAAAAATTTTTTTTTAATTTGTTCTGTTTTCAGCTGTCTTGAAATACAATTGACATACAACATTGTGTAAGTTTGGGATATAATGTGATGATTTGATGTAAGCATATATTTCAAAATCAGTACCATGGGTCAGGTTAGTTAACACATAGATCACCGGGGCGCCTGGGTGGCTCAGTGGGTTAGGCTTCTGCCTTCGGCTCAGGTCCTGGTCTCAGGGTCCTGGGATCGAGCTCTCTGCTCAGCGGGGAGCCTGCTTCCCTGTCTCTCTCTCTGCCTGCTTCTCTGCCTACTTGTGATTTCTCTCTCTATCAAATAAATAAAAAGGAAAAAAATTTAAAAAAAAACCACATAGATCACCTCACCTGACTACCGTGTGTGTGTGTGTGTTGTGTGTGTGTGTTGGGCGGGGTGTGTGTGTGCACACTTCACCATCTACTCCCTCTGCAACTTCCGAGTATATCATGAACTATAGTCACCGTTCTGTACTTTAGACCCCCAGAACTTACTCATCTTGTAACTGGCAGTTTGTACCCTTTTTATACTCAAAACCATTGAATGGTACACATTGGATGAGTTATATGATACGTGAATTATATCTCAATAAAGCTGTTTTAGAAACTGAGCCTGGCAGGGGCGCCTGGGTGGCTCAGATGGTTAAGCGTCTGCCTTCAGCTCAGGGTGTGATCCCAGGGTCCTGGGATCGAGCCCCGAATCTTAAGCTCCTTGCTCGGTGAGAAGCCTGCTTCTCCAACTCTGCCTGCTGCTCCCTCTGCTTGCAATCTCTCTCTCTCTTCCTCTCTCTCTCTCTCTCTTTCTGTCAAAAAAATAAGTGAGATCTTAAAAAACAAAAACAGAACTGAGCTTGGCAATTCTTCCCTTTCTTCCCCCCTCCGAGTTCTTTCTCCACAGTTTGTCTTCCCTCCAATAAGTATTTCTTGGCTGTTCCTAAGCAATTCCGGCTCCTAATTCCCTATCGCTGCCTCTTTTTACCAAATATTTTTATTCTGTATCAGCCCGTGAACTGGGCTGTCCAAGGAAGGATTCTCCAGGGCGGGTACAGAAGCGACAGAGCAAATGCAGAATTCTCTCGTCCGGGGGTGGAGGTGGCTGTGGACACCAGGAGGGTCGGCACCCAAGGCACCCACAGCACAACGCGGGAGGAGGTGCATACGGTCAGGGTGGGCAAGCACAGGTCGGCAGCCAAGAGTGACCGCTTCCTTACATTTTTCTCTTGTTGCAGTGAAATACATACAACATGAAATTCGCTACTGAAACTATTTTGAAGTCTATAATTCAGTGGTTTTTACTACGTTCACAAGGTGTGGACCAATCAGCACTATCTAGTTCCAGAACACTTTCATCATTTCAAAAGGAAGCCCCCATGCTCCCCTGCCACGGCCCCTGGCAATGACTGATCCGTTTTTTTGTCCCTCTAGATTTGCCTCTTCTGGATGTCAGACCACATGTGGCCATCTGTGACTGGCTTCTTTCATTTAGCAGAATGTTTCCAAGGTTCGACCATCTTGTAGCTGGTGTCAGTATTTCCTTCCTTTCCGTGGCCATAGGATATTCCATTGGATGGACATACCACCTTTTGTCTTATCCACTCATCTGTTGATGGACCTTTTAACTGTTTCCACCTTTTGGCTGTGTTGTGACCAGAGCCGCTGTAGACACCGGTTTTCAGTTCTTAGGAGTGGAATCGTTGGGTCATACGCTAATTCTACGTTTTACTTATCGACAAATCATTTCCTTACACTTTGCACCGTGGGCATCTAGATTGCTTTAGCCTCGTGCACACTCACCCATTTATGACTTTCATCCCATGTCACCACCATCCCCATCCACATTAGCAGCTTTGAAGCAGAGCGGTTGACGTTGGGGACCACAGAGGATGCTGGAGCACAAAAGCAATGCCGGTTACGGGGCTGGAGAAGTTGGGAGACGGCAGAAGCACCAGGCTGTCACTCTCAGGAGACAGGACTTCACATCGTTGGTTGCAGGGAACCCAGAGAAGAGAAACCACCGAGGGTACTCTAGATGAGCTGAAGGAAAAGTCACAAGCTCTGCCTTAAGATATGAGTTCACGGGGAAAGGGGTGAGGTCACTCTAGGCCTGTTCTGTCCCAGAGTCGAGGGAGAGAGAAGAGGGGAGGTACTCCTACTGTGTCAGCCTCAGTGTCTCAGGCTGGAAAATGGGCATAATAGGCTTCTCCTGTGAGTCTTAGGTGGGATGCTGGGTGTAAGCAGGCTTTGTGATCTGCAAAGCTCAGGGTAGGAGTTTCCACTGGAAATGCCTGCTCAGGTGGCTTCTGGAACATGGTAGAACTTCAGGAAGACGGCTATTTGACTCTAAGGAGGCATCTGAGAAATTGTGTGTGGCTTGAAATTCTATCAAGGGAGACGCATTTACAATATAAATGGGAGAGCAGGCCACTGATATGAACCCAGCAGTGAATCCCCAGGTGTGACTTTTGTGTTCAATAAATTGGAATTTTCATATCTCGGGTTTTCAGCTCAGCCAAGTTCTGGAAAGTCTGTCCAAACCACGTGGAGGTGGAGGTGGCAGGACTTTGCTTTCTGTGTTTTGGAAAACAGGGACTTTCTCCCAAGCAAAATCTTATCTAAAAGAAGCCCGGGGCCTCCCACATGGGCTTCAAAGGAGAGAGTTCTGGACAGAGGAGCAAAGAAGAGACTGTGCTTTCCCCACCCACGAGCCTGAAGGTCAAACCTGGTTGTTAAGGAAGGGGGCGTGGTGATCTTACCTGGGAAATTTATAGATTACCGAGACTGGCAGGGAAGGAGACCAGGGACTTTCTCTGGAAGGACACGGATCTTTTCAACTCCGAGTCAATCTTTTTGTAGAGGAAACTCCAGCCCATGCAAGTCACTCGGTTCTAATGACCCCATTTAGTTTTCCCAACAACCCTTTGACTTACAAAGCCAGCAAGTGTCAGAAAGGTAAAGTGGCTTGCCTAGGTCATAGGGCAAGTTAAACACTGGGGTTAGGATCTGAAGCCAGATCTCGTGGCTCAAGGCTTGGGGCTGGTTCCACCAAGCTGCCTTGAAGTCCCCTTGAGAGCAACAAAGAGTTGGACATGCAGGTGGCATCTGGGACAAAAAGACTCTTCTAAGTGGTCAGGGCAAATGTGACCCTATGGGAGGGTCATTTGTGTCTTGTCTCTCTGGCTCACCCTGGAAAGCCCCGTATCATTTGCTGAACTGCTTCCTAGAATCCTTCTCCAGAATTTATGCCAAGGGCAGCCAAAGCCCAGGCTTGGCCTAGGGGCTTGTAAATGAGCACTCAGGGCAAAGGGTCAGTCCTACTTTAAGTGACCTTCCTTGCCTGGGCCCACTGCCAGTGGGGGAGTGAGTCTGGGCTCATCAGCTCCCCACTATCCGGAACATGGGTCTGGCAGGTTGCAGAGAATCCCCAAAGACTGCCCTTGCCCAAGCAAGACTGCTTGGGATTCAGACCGTATGGCAAGAGTAGGCACATTGGGCTGAGACCAGGGTTCAAAACCCAGGCTCATTACTTGCTTAGCCAAGTTTCTTTTTCTCTCTGTGCTTTGCTTTCTCCATCTGCAAAGTGGGACCAATACTGGTAAGCTGCTGTGAGAACACACAGGATGTGAGCACCCATGGGATGCCTGTCCTATCAAAAGTGGGGGCTATTCAAAGTGTCCTGGGGCTCCCCCAGCTCCTAGCAGTCACCCGCAAGGATCAACTCTTTGTACCCAAAGAGTGAGTATGGCTGCTCAGTCCCTGGTGTAGCTCTGGGGGCCCGGGGGAGAGGGAGGGGGACGCAGATAGCAGGATGTCCAGTCGGAGGCCCTGTCCTCTAGGAACTCACCGTCTAGGGAGGAGGCAGAACCATGCCAGCCAGCAGGAGAAGGGCTGCTGCAGTGGGACGTACAGGGATCCTAGGCGACAGAAGGATGACCCTATCTGGGGCCAGGGAAGACTCCCCAGAGTGAAAGTCTAGGGGAGAATCTAAATATTTAAAAACCTGCCCGTCGCGGTCACTGGCTGATCAGAAGGAACACTGGTTGTAGGTACTCCAAAGAACCCATCAGTGTGATAATTGATGCTCTGGGAAGGGGCATTTGATTTGGATCCCAACGGACGAATAAGAGTTCTTCCGACAGCTGGCAGAAAGGACACTCCGGGCAGATGGAACAGCATGAGCAAAAGCCTGATGACTAAAAAAAAGAGGGGATGCTTCGAAGGGTGCGGCTAGAGCACAGGCTATGTACGGGGGAGACGGTGGGGAAGAGGGGGTCTTAAATACCAAACTAAGTTTGGGTGACATGGTCAGGACACCTCTGATGTGGCTTTCCACTCTGACGACTCTGACACGTGGACACTCCAGCGAGAGCTTCCGGGGTCTGAACGCTACTCCCATTCTGGCCCTATGACACCCTTAGGAAAATGAGGTAGCTTGGGGTCGGGGTACAGCCTCCTTTCTCCAGGAGAGGGGCCAGCAAGGGCAGGTGGGGGGAGAAGAGCTCCTTCAAGGGCCTCTAGAGAATCTTCTGGACATGGAAACTAAGACAGACCCTTAGTTGTACGGGTGGGACCCACAGAGGGGTTGGTGGAAACCCGGGTGACGCAGGCTTTCCTCCAGAGTAGCACCAAGCCTTCTTGTCTGCTCAGGGAAAAACTTAGGGATGTTTGGGGGCTAAGGGGCCTGGTTCTAGCCCAGGGTCTGCTGCCGATGTGCTGTGTGATCTTGAGGAAGGCACCAACCTTCTCTGGGTCTTAGGGTCTCTGTATGTAGCACGAGGGAGCTTGTTCGTTCCTCAGTCACTGTACTCGGTCTCGTGGCAAACATATGGGGCCTCAGGCAGAGCTGAGGCTGAGTCTCCACTTTGGGATACACTAGGTATTTGACTTTGAGCAGGTGGTAAGCCCTGGGCCTTCATTTTCTCCCGGAGAGAGTGTAGACTGATTGGTGTGGTCCGTACTGTATGGAACAAGTGAGAAGACTCTGGGGTCCAGGAGACAAGACAGTAGAACCCTCCCTTCCTTGCCTTCCAAGGATGTCCTGTGCTTGCAAGCCTGCTTTGCTGGCCCCAGGGCCTTGACTGAAGCTGGAGGTCAGCAGGGAGTGAAGAAGAAAGCTATATTACTTACTGGCTCCCTTTACGACCCTCTTGAGCATTTAAGGGGGCGCTGTTAGTACCAAGCCACGTTAAGCCAGGGCTGACCCAAGGCCAGCAGAATCCAGGACCCCCCGGTGACTAGAGGCCACGCAGAAATTCAGGAGAGACAGGGGTGAAAAGAGAGACCTCCTCGGAGCTCTGAGGAGCAAACTCTGGGGGGGGGGTGTGTGGGATTTCCTCCAGAGCTGGCTTTAGGAAGTTTTCCTCCAGGACACGCTGATGAGGTTGGTCTCCATCTCCAGCGTCCCAGGAGGGCTTCAGTCAAGAGCCGCTTTGCCTTGCAGCATTTGGGAATTGGATTTGGATCAGATAATCCTTTTTTAATCCCATGCATTTGCTTGCTGGTTGCTTGCCTCATTTTTTTTCTTGGATGTGCCTCCCTGCTCAGATGGGTCTTGGGCAGGGTTCTGCGGGTGAAGAGGCTTTTCTCCATCTAGAAAGCAATAGTTGCTCAGTAAATATTCCTTCCCTCTCATGGTCACCAACAAGCACCTTTGACAGGGACCCTGTTTTGGGTTGTCTGGAGCCCCCAGACTAACCAGTTCCTTCATTCCCTGCAAGTGGGCTGAGCCCTCTCGGTGTACCCCTCCCACTCCACCCCCCCCCCCCCCCCCCCCCCCCGCAACACACACCAGAATTCTTAACCCAGAGCACAGGAACTCCTCGGAGAGCCCACGGGATTGGCTTCCTGTCCGCTTCCTCTCTTCTCCTCCCCGGTGGAGGCTGGGCTGGGGCACAGCTGGCCGGCCGGTCGGGGGGCTCTCCCCAGACTGCTTCTCAGCACAGCCCCTCAACCGTCACATTCCACATTCTGCATTCCTCCATCCTTAATGCCTCCTCTGGGAACACAGGCTTTCAGAAACCTGAGAAGCCCAGCCAGCCGGTGCAGGCCAGAGGGAGGTGGGCCCCGACTGGCGGGGGTGGGAGGCAGGGAGGGACTTGGCTCTGCCTCCGCTGGAAACAGAAACCTCAGGCCTTCCCCTCCACGTTCAGCGGCTCTGGGCTTCCAGGCCAGGGAGCAAAGAGCTCTGGCTTTTGCTAAAATCCACCTGGGGAGATGGGGGCTGGAGAAAAAGAGTCACGGTAGTTTGCAAATACAGAGGACGCCTGCCACTTCTACCTGCCGCAAAGGTTTCCCCAGCAGGAACCTTTCTTTGCCCCTTTAGGCTTCCAGAACAGGGCAGACTACGGGCAGGACCAAAAACAACCAGAGAGATGAAGCTGTGAGCGCTGGACCACATGGCCAGGAGGTGGAGGGGTTGGGGTTCAAATCCAAGCAGGTTCCACACCACAGTGACTCCAAGTACACGTGTCCCAGGTGCAATCAGCAGGATGGCCGTCCTGCCCACCTCTGTCCCTGGTAAGCAGAAGCCGTTCTTTCCTTCAGGGATGCCTTCATGCCATCCGTGTGACCTCCCACCCCCCGGCCCCCACTAAGAACCCACTTGGAATCTTAAATTTGGGATTCACGTAGACCTGAAATAATCATTAGATATTGATTTGTCCGATTCCTCCTCCTCGTAGATGGGAGAACCGAGACTCGTGAAAGGGCCGTGACCTGCCCATGTCAGACCCAGGCCTCCACGCACACAGCCTGCTTCAGCGGAAAGAGTCTGGAAAGAAGGGAAGAGAGGAGGAGAGAGGGAGAGCAGGTCTGGTCGCGCGGACAGACTAGGCTTGAAATCCCGACTCGGCCATCTACTTTCTGGGTGACCCCGGCCAGGGGATGTTACCTTTTTTAGGACTTCACTCTTCTCGCCTATTCAAGGGGGATCTTGACATCCTCATCGAGGGGCGCTGGAAAGATGAAAGGAAGTCCTGGGTTTGGGCGCAGCGGCATAGTTCCTGCCTGGCACACAGTAGGCGCCCAGTACAGACTGGCTGCCTTCCTTCTTCCTTAGCAAAGGAAAATGGAATCTTAAGGCACTGAGACCAGGGTTTCCCTTTACGGAACCTGGAGAGGGGGGTAGATTGGGCCAGCAATGTGCGAGCCAGCGATGTGTCTGGCGAGAGCGGAGTCTTAAGAGCTCGTTGTTAAATACTTGGGAATTGCAAAGGCTCTTGTCGGTAGCCTTAAACCAGCCATGGTGGGTGTACTTTACACCATGGAAATTGGCAAACACACAACCAGGGATTTTTTTTTTTTTCAATAAAAGCATATAGTATGGAATTTACCAAGAGTAGGAAGTGACTCAAGATATCATTATGCCTGTTGTGTAGATGAGAGTCTGGGGCTAGCTGTGCCGGCTCACTACATCTGTATATCTATTATAAATTGCAGCTTCACTATTTTCCCCCTGGCCGTGAGACCTTGGGCAAGTCATTTCACCTCCTGAGCTTTTTTGGTCAGGCATAGAAACTGAGGTCAACAGCCAGCTGTGTGGGTTTCTGTAAAATGGCATAACACCAGCACCCACTTCATGGGCTTGTTGGAACCTGAAATGAAACAACACAGGTAAAATGTAAAGCACTAGGTTTTGAGTCTGATCAACACTTGGTATTAATATTATTTTCAGCCAGATGATAACTCGCTCTCCATACCTAATCATGAGGCTATGAGAAAGATGTCATCACCTCCAACTAAGGAAACGGAGACCCTGGTTCATGGTCATATGGCTGGTAGGTGGCAAACCAGATTTTGAACCCTGGCCTGATTGGCTCCAAGGCAGGGTTTCTGCCAAGCTCCTCGGCCCCAGCCCAGTTCTGGGGGACTGAGTGTGGGGGACAGGTGGCTGCCTTGGCCACTGGCTTCTGGCAGAAGTCATGGGGTCAGCATTTTTGCCTATCCCAGGGGTCTGCCAGAGCAACCCTACTCAGAGCCCAAAGCCTCTAATTTTGAACCAGTGTCCACACATGCCTCTTTTTCAAGGGTTTTGGAATCCCCAGACACCCTGCCTCTCCTTGGGTGTGCTCTGCTACCCAGGTATCCTGCCTCAGGGAATCACCCCAAAACAGCAATGGTCACTCCAGAACCAGGTGCCTCAGAACGTGATCAAATGAGGGAAAATGGATTTTCTTTCTCACTGATGGGTTGGCTAACCCCTTGTTGCTCCCTTTTCTGGTGCAGAGGGCTGGCTTAAGGAAGCAGGTAAGGAGGAGCAGTGCCCAGACTCTGGCAAGCATCTTCTCAAATCAACACAACCAACCCTTTTCTGATTCCCCTGCCCCTGCCTTCATTCTCCTTGCTCCCCTTCTCGTTGGCCAGTCTCCAAGCTCCATCTGGTTCTTTCTCCTCTCCTTGCCCCCGAGATGAGCCTGGCATGTCCTGAAGCCTAGAAAATTTGCACCTGTTCCCAGAAAACTGGGGGGGGGGGCAGGGCTGAGAAATGCAACAACCAAATACCCTTCTCCTCCTTTGCAGCACTCCTTTCCCGTCCTGATGGGGGGGAGGGTGGTGTCATCGGCCCTAAATCCAGAGGGTCCTTTCCCTCCATCTGCTCGGAGAGCGGCCAGCACCACCAGACACGCAGGGGAGGCCTCAGGCCCAGAGGACGCTCCCCTTCGCCACATGCTCTAGGAGTTTCGGAAGGGCAGCTGGAGCCCCTCTCTTGGCCCCCAAAGCCAAGTGGATGCCTGGATGCCCGGGGGGGGGAGAAATATGGCCAGCCTGGGACCCTGCTGACGGAGTTCCAAGCAGAGTGAGCTAGAATGCAGATTTCTTAAATTTTGTTTCCTTAGATTTTGTTTTAGACAAACTGATTAACTTCTGTGTACATCGGTTTTTTTCATCTGTAAATGCGCTCATCGGGGACATGGACATTCCATACATCCCAGAATGGCTACGTGGACCACACGCATGCTTGACCCGGTCCCTGGCTGAGGTGATGATGGATTTCTTCACTGGACCGTAACTGTTCCATTTGACAGGAATAACGGGGTGGCCTTATCATCGATTGTCCGATCTAAGTCACTTTGGAGAATCAAAGGGGACACTGTTTTTAATGATGCTGGGATGCTTGGCGTTCGTCACGAGTCAGTGGCACTTGAATTTGTTCATGGAAATAGCAAGTCCCGGAGGGTGATGCAGGGACCTGCAGGGAGCTGCAGGGGTGTGGCAGTATCCCCGGGGGAGGGGTCTACCACGATAAGCCCACAGCACATGCAGAGTTGGTGACTGTCACTGCCAAAAATGGAAGGAGATAGCTGTGTATCAGCCGTTATCACAGGATCAGCAAAGCATAAAAAGCTTACGAGATGCTTCTCTCTGGGCAGGAAGAGCCATGATACCTACCACCTAACATAGCATTCCTTACTGCGGCCTCTTAGCCTTCCCAGACCTTCCGGCCCGGGAGCATGGCGTCTCACTCTTCACCAAACCTTCTCAGGAAGAACACGATCTCCTGTGACTACCACAATCCTGCAGAGGGGGCCAACTGCCCCCATTTTACAGATGAACACACTGAAGTCCAGAAGAAAGAAGTAGATTGCCTGAACTTGCACTACTGAGTTTTCAAGTCTCAAAAGAACCCAGGCCTGGGTTCCTTCAACAGCCTTTAGAGATACCTGGAGCTGGGGGAGAAAAAAAAAAAAATGAACCCCAAAGCCACACCTCACAAATGAACTTGGGGGCCATTTGAGAAATTTCTCTTCTTTGCATCTCCAGTATTTTCTGCTTTGCTTGTCTCTCAGCCAGACTGTAAGTCCCCGAGAGTCAGAGCTAAGGCCGAAACTTCTGGTTGGTACACAGAGCGAGTGCTAACTTAATGGGGATTACATGCAAATATTTTAGAATACTATGCACTCATAAAAAAGAAAGTAGCTCTTAACGTAGTGGTAGGAAGTGGTCTCCAAGAAGTGAAGAAAACACAAGGTGTAGAGCAGTGTGGATCAGTTATCATTTGTACAAAAAATGAGAAAACACACACACACACACACACATATATATACACACCCACACAAAACACACTCTGTCTGGGAACAGAGAGTGTTTGGCAATCCTCGTTCCCTCCAGGGGAAAGAAGGAGGTGGCTGGTGGGGAAAAGAAACATTTCCCCCACGTATCTTTCTGGCACCTTTTGAATTTTGAACTGTGGGTAACAGCCCTTCAGAAAATAAATGCTTTAAAACTTAAAATCGCTCAAAATGAGGTATGCCATTTTAAAAAGTGAACTGTCTGAGGGCAGGGGGGGAGGAATGGCTCCCTGCGTTCCTGGTTAGTTGATTTCCAAATGGGTAGTTGATTTCCCAGCATTCATTGGGCAACAGGAAACCCTAGAAGGTCAAAGTTGATGGGACTTTGAGAGATCCTGTCCTCACTTTGCCAGCTGGGGAACTGGCCCAGGATCACAGAGGGAGCACATGGCAGAGCTGGGGTGGGAGAGAGGGAGTCCTGACACACAGACCTGACTCCTTCCGCAGCCAGCTGGGATTGCTGCTCTTGGGAAGCTCTGTCATCTTGTGGTTGAATACATAGCCATCAGGATGTGAAGACCCCTCAGACGAGAGGCCCCCATTCTGTATTGATTAGAATGTAAAAATTGAAACCCCCAGTACAGAGGCTTTGCACACAGCCAGGGTGATGCTAACGTTGATTACCCAAACCAAGGTACTTTTGGATTGAAAAGGATGCTCTTCATAACAATGTCGCCCAGACAATAAGCAAAAATGAGACTTCCTGGGAAAACTGAGACTGTCCCCCCCCACAAAAATCCCTACCATCGGGACACTGGCAAGAAGACCTTTTGTCCAAAGGGTCTGGTCTGATTCTAGTCTTTCATGCCTCCTCTCGTCTCCCACTGCTTCCTTTCCAAATACTGACGACAATGGCAAACCAGGGTTCAAATCCTAGCTGTGTTCAAACCACATTACTACTCTGAGCCCCCGCTTCTCCATCTGTGAAACAGAAAGCATGACCCCCGTCTTGAGGGCTGCTGGGAGAATGAAATGTCTCACACGGAGCTGGGTGCAGAGACTGTGCTGGCAGTAGTAGCTTCCCGAAACTCTTGGTGGTGAACAGAGAGAGCCTTTCTCCCAGACTAGATTCACAAATGCCCCTGTGGGAGGAAGTGTCAGGCAGCACACTCAGGGACATGTTGATTCTAATTCTGGGAGTCAGTTTGTGAAGCACTTCTTCGAGGTGACTCATTTGGGGACTCGCTGAAAAATCCTTTGAGTTAAAAACAAAAGTTGAATGGGGCTCCGGTTGCACCCTTTCCCCTCTACCCCCTACCTGACCAGGGTAGTGGGGGTAGTGCAGGGAATCTGGAGGGTCTCTGGGCTAAATTTGACCTGATCACCCCCCCCCCCTCAGCATATCACCTGGGGCTGGGACCAAGCCAGAGGGAAGGAAGTGGGTGAGGAAAACAGTGAACACTCCACCCTGCCAGCTCCTGAATTATAGCCCAAGAGGGCAGGAAGGGGGTGGAGGTGAACAAGCTTTCTTTATCCCCCTAACACTTAGCCTTAGTGTCAGCTTGCCTAGAGTCAGACCCATCCCTGCTGATTGCAGAGATGTGTACTGTGACCTGGGGCACGTTGCTTGACCTCTCTGAGCCTCAGTTTCCTAACTGGAAAATGAGGATATCAGGAGCACCTGCTAAAGGGGCTCCATGAGGCTGGGTTAGGGCTTTGCAAACTGCAGTGGTCCCAGTGCTTTTCCTCCTGGTGGTCTGGCACTATTCTCAAAGTTTCCGTCAAAGGGGAATTTCAGGTTCTTGCTCTGGAGCTTACCAGGACTGTTCTTGGAACCTGGGGCCTGTCCTACATACAGAAGACCTCTCATCACTTTCCCTCTGCTCAAATGTCACCTCATCAGAGAGGCCTTCTTCCAGCACCCTCTATGAAAAAGCACCCCTGGGCTTTCCTATCCCTTCCCTGTTTTATTTTCTCGACCAAACTTCTTAACCTCAACCATGGCAGATATTTGCAATTGCTTCCCCACATGCCCCACCCCCAGTCTGAAGCCCCAAGAGAGTCAGGGCTATATTTTGTTCACAAGCATATCCCAGTGCCTAGAATAGCACGTGATCCATATATGGTGCTCATAGATGTGTGTCAGGGATTGAATGAAGAAACTGATTTTGCTGCATTGATATGGTAAATATCACTGATCTGATAGTCACACTGCAACACGGTCTCAGAACTTTTATATTTATTTCTGTTACTTTTTGCCATGCTTATTTCTTACAGCTGTCCCTTCAGTCTCTCTGGTATTTACTGTAATGCATATCATGCGAAGTGAGATTGTAAGCAGGTCCCCAGCGAAACCGCTAACCAATGTGCAAAATGACCCGTTCTGTCCCTGTTGGTTTGTGGAAGGTCTGGGACTGGGCTGGGTCCTCTGGGCCAGCTGCTTCCCCACCTGTCTGCTCTTACACAGCAGCCCAGAGCTATGCTGTTCAGGAGGTAGGACTGCCTAGATTAGGCGCACAGGCACTGGAATTAGACGGTCTGTGGTGGAGCTACATGCTCAACCACTTATTAACTGGGTGACTTTGAGCAAGAGAATTTGTTTCTCTTAGCTTCTGTTCTAAGCCTCCTTTGTCCCATCTGTAAAATGGGCATGAAGGTAGCATAAGACCTCCTTCAGAGAATGGCTGTGCAGTTGTGAGGCTGGCACACAGTGGGTATTCAGTTGGCGTCATTATCGTTATGGATCACACCCAGGCAGAGTGCTGGGGTAACTGCTCCGTGCTCAGCGGTCAGTGTCCCTCCCTGGTTCCAGTCTTTTTGGGGGAACACAATACAGTTCTTGCCTGAGGAGGAGAAGCAGTCAGTGTGGAAACAGGAACTGTGTGAACCAGGCACGGCCCTTCTTGGGGGAGGGGGTGGGTGTCTGTTCCCTTAAGAAGTGCACCAGGGAACTGAGCAGGCAGCTTTTGGGGCCTTACGTGGGGCCTCTGTCTCCTTAGAGGGGGTCTTAAGCATTCATTAGTAGAGCCTTCCAGAAACTTTTGCACATTGGCTTTTACTGTCTTGGGGTCCACAGGATTTGGGGGGTTCCAGATGAGGAGACGCTGGCACTTTGAGGGCAAGGAGCCGCACCTTCACCACCATGTGGAGATAGACCTGGAGTCTACTTCTGAATGTGTGTTTGCATTCAGTAGGCACATAATAAGCGCTAGCTGACTGGCCAGTGTGACCAGGACCGAGAATGGAGCAATGTTAGTAGATGGGTCCCCAAGGAAGCGGGGGAGGGGTCCACGAAGTTCGCTGACCTCAGACCCTAATCCTAAATCTCTAGAACCTGAGAAGGGGGGAGGGGAGTCTGCTGGGCCTGACTCGCCCTGAGAGTATGGGCCTCAGTTTCCCCGTCTTTGAAATGGAGGGCTCGGCTGGTCGAATCACTCGCGGTCTGAGGGGCTCCGGGGCGCGGAAGGGTCCCAGCGCCGTGCGGTAGCCGCGGGGCGCCCCCCGGGCCAGCGTGGCGGCAGCGCGCACGAGCGCAGGGGGCGGCGCGGCCCCGCGGTGGGGAGGGGCGGGAACGCGCGCGGGCCCGCGCAGGCGGCGGCGGAACCCAGCGGACGGGCGTGCGGCCGCGGCGCCGCCGACTCGTGTGGGACCCTCCGCTCCGGCCGGCCGCCCGCCGGGCCGCGCGCCGCTCCTCCCGCCAGCGGCCGAGCCGCCCGCGCTTCGGTGAGTGGCCTGGGACCGGGGCCCGGCAGGGTCGGAACGGGGAAGGGGCGGGGGCCCGACGGCGGGGCGGTCACCCCCAGCCGGGGTGACGGGGGTGCGCGTGCGCGCGCGCGCGGCCGCGACTCGGCGGGGGACAGCGGGCGGGGGTGCACGCGGGAGGCCGGGGCGCGAGTGAACCAGCGAGTCTCAGCGTGTCGGCGGCCGTGCGTCCGAGCGTGCGTGGGCGGCGTGTCTGTGTGTCCCTCGGGGTGTGCGCCTGGGGGAGTGTGCGTGCTGGGGCGGACACGGTGCGTGTGCACGTCGGAGGGTCTGGGTTGGGTGACTTGCGGTGAATGTGTGCGGGGGACACGGGCATGGCTCCCCTGTAGCCATTTATTGTTTACTATTTGCCGGGGAGTGTGCCAAGGACTTCACGTGGGATCCCATTTTTGTGAAGGAGTTGTGTGGGTTCAGGGAGTATGTGTGCACACGTGGGTGAGCATTCACAAGTGATTTGTGTGTGCATTAGTGAGCTTGCGAGGACAAAAGTGTCTGTGTACGCCACGAAATAGTATTTTGTGTCCAGGAGTGTGTGAGTGTGTTTACTATGGAGGGTGAGGGTCCCCCCCCCCCTTGCACCCACCAGGAGTCTTGTAGGATGTGTCCGCCCCTGGCCCCCATGCCAGGGAGCCCATGGACAGAAGTAGGCTGGGGGTGGGCACCCAGTGGGTGCTGGGCCTTGTGTGGTGACTGAGGGCGGAGGTCAGACCCGCAGAGCTAGGCTGGGCTTGGCAGAGTAGGGGAGGCCTTGGAGCCAGGCCTTGGTGGGGCCAACTGGCAGGACCCAGGATGCTCATGCTGGGCTGGGGCTCTGGTGGGCCTAGCAGAGCTACTTGGCCTGGTACTAGAGGACTTGTGTTCAGTTCTTCCTAAATACCCCTCTGGGTCTCTTGGGTTTGTTCTTGCCCCTCTCTGGCGCTGGCAGATTATAACCTTTCCCCCAGGCCTTTGGGGTTGACAAGGTCCTGACCCTGGGAAGCCCAAGGGTCCCAGGACACTTGTCTGTGTATTGGAGGGTCTCTCCCTCTCTGCCTGCTCTGCTAAGTAGATAGATATTAATCTGATTTATTCATTTGTTGAGCCTGGGCTTCGAGCATGAGCCCTCAGGACAGTAACAAATTGATCACAGCAGGCTTGGGACACCGGTTTCCAAAGTCTGTCCTGCAGCTTTGACGGGCCGTTTTTTGGGGGGGCTTTATAAATGTCGAAAATCTCTGCTGTCGAAAGTCTTCATTGCTTTAAGGGCAACTTTAGAAACACTGAGCTCCCTTGTTCGCCCTGAATTTTCAAAACTCAGCTTGCCTTTCTGCGGGGAAAATGTCGTACGCAGGCAAATCTTGGAGGCACATTTAAAAACCGTGGTGTTAATGGAAGAAGAATTTCATTGAAAGGGACGCGCAGAGCCGAGCCGGCTGGAAGCATCTGTTCCCAACGCAGCAGCTTCCCGAGTGAACTTTGGACGTCTTCTTTTAGCAAACAAAACCTGGAAGGAAACAAAAAAGATCCACATTCTTTTTCTTTTTTGTCCTAAAAAAATGAAACACACACACACACACACACACACAAAATACCTTCTGGGTTTGCTGGAAATGCTGCCTCTCCTCTCCCCTCAAGGCCGGGCCCTCCCTCCATCCCCCACCCCCAAATAAAATATGCCTGTGGGGAGCTGTGAATGAGTCACTCCCTGGCAGAGAGCCCCACGGGCAAACATTTGGGAAGGTTCTTGCCTAACTTCCCAGAAGAAAAGGCCCAGGATTTAAAATGGTCCCTGTGGTTTGTCAGCCTCTGCCGTCCTGTCTACTTCGGAAATGACTAAAAAGTAGTTTCTGTATTCAGAAAATAAAGTCTCAGACTGAAGCAGTGGCCCAGGTTGGTCTGGGCTTTGGGCCATTCAGATTGTTCAGGTTTCAAGAATGGAAGCTCCTGGCTTTGGGTTGGGGGTGGGGGGGGCATTTCCAGTGGCCCTGAGCACGGAGGGAGCAGGGAAAGGGGATGACGGGAAGGCACGTTTAGGGAGGACCTACTGTGCAGAGAGACAGAGAGATCCAGCCTGGGACTGCTGAAAAGAGGTTGAGGCAGAGTCCTGTCACCTGCTTGACTTCAAACCTGTCCTCTGCACCAGGGATGTGACCCTTGTCTCCTGAGGGTGCACCGATGGGGTGCCCAGTGCTTTCATTCACACCTGCTCCTTTAATCTGCCTCATGAGGTAGGGGGTTGTCATCTCCATTTTACAGATGACGTAACTGAGGCTCAGAGAGATGAAATGCGAGGCATGGTTTCATGAAAGTAGCCCACACCTAATGGCCACCATTTATCAAAGGTATGCTGTGTGCCAGGCATGGTGCCAAAAGCTTTAAGGGCCTTCGTTCATTCAGTCCACTCAGCAACACGCAGATGGGAGCTGTCATGACGCCCATTTTACAGGTGAGGAAACTGGGGACACGGAGAGGTGAAGTCATGCACCAGAGGTCACGGACTGCTACGCGTTTGGCCCTGGGATTGAACTCAGACTTGTCTGAGCAGAGCCCGCACTGTCTTCCCACAGGACCTGGAAAATCATGGTCCCTGTTTTCCAGGTTCTTCTGGGGCTGGGCTCCTCGCCAGGCTCCCAGCTTGGGGGAGAGGCCTTCCCGAAGGGGCTGCTCTCCTTCCTTGTCCTCTCCTGCCCCTCTGCTGTGGACAACCCACACCCAGGGCCGGGACTGTCAGCTTAGAAAGGGCTCACAGTTCACATTTTTTTCTTTCCTCATGAAGTGCCAGAGATTGGTTTCAGAAGGGAAGTGTCAAAACAATCGTCAAAAGGAGAAGAATATCCCCTTCCTCTTCTCTGGTCAGACCAAGCAAGGGAGTTAGAGCAGCGAGGGAGGAAGACCCTGGTGAGTCATCCAAGATGAAATGCGGGTTGGCATCTCCAGGCCTGTGCGGGGAGGAGCCCGCTGGAGCACTGCCCTCAGGAAGCGCCCAGTGTGTTCCAACCCTTGGCGATGGCAAGTTACCCCTGGACTCCCCGTTCTGAACATCTGACAACAGGATCATTTCTACATAGGTTTCTTGTCACTCGCTGTTCTGGCCGTGTGCCTGTCTCTCTGCCTCATTCATTTCCTTTCTTATCACGGGCTTCAAGACGCGGTTCCCGAAAGGAATGTAGTGTTTGAGGACTGTGCGGTTTGGGGGTGTGCAGGCAGCCCCTGCAAGGGTCCTTTGATGTTGGAAGGAAAAGGTATTTCTCTCCCAAGTACGCTCTGCGAATTGATGAACATTTGCAAATTGCTTTGAGATGCGTTAATTTAAGGTGTGAAATAATAGATCTTGTGCGAAGGCTCAGCCACGTTTCTGGCATTGATGGATTTCTCTCCCGTCTGGCCTGTGATTTGGGGAGGTAAAAATAGTCCTTGTTTCTACATTTTTTCATCTTTATTTATTTATTTATTTATTTCTGCTGATGTCATTCTTCTGAAGCGGTGTGTACATCAGCATGGACCTTCCCTTGGCTGTCACTGCGGATGGTTGCCAATATGCTGGTCACCAGGATGTGCAAGGGTCCTGGGGAGCAAGGGTGCTCCTGGGGTATGTGTAGGGTGGTCATCTGGGGTGGTCTCCCCCTGGGTGTGTGAAATTGCTTTGAAACGAATGGGAGGTAGATGGCCAGGATTCACCAAAGAGCCTCAGTGGATTTTTTGGTATTTGGCCATTTTATATCTGACTCTGGGGTAGTGACAAGATGGTCTCTGGGGAAATGTTTTTTTATTTTATATATATATTTTTTAGTGATTTATTTATTTATTTATTTAAGGCGAGCCCATTGCCCACTGTGGGGCTCGAACTCATGACCCCAAATCAAGAGTCAGATGCCCCACTGACTGAGCCAGCCTGGTGCCCCCAAAATGTTTTTATTTTAAAAAGAAAAAATCAGGTCATTCAGTGGCTTCACTCATTCCTCTCTGAGCTGGGTGACATGCTCACAGCCCCTTCTTTGGCCCAAACTGAATTAGAGCAACAGCCTCCTCAGACTCCGCTTCCAGACAGACTAGACATTGGGGCACATCGGTTGGTGGTGTAACTTCCTGTGACGTTCAGTTTGGGAACTTGACCGTGGTGTGTGATCTAGCATTTTGACATCTGTCCCTCTAACAGACTGGCCTGTGTGGAAACAGACCCACATACACAGCCTCTGCTGTGTTGTCTCCAACTCTGGATTTTTCCACAGACGACTGCTCTGGTGGTCTGGTGGCAAAGGCCCAGTCTTCTGGCCAGGCCTCTCAGCATCTACCAGCAGGATCACTGCACCCCAAACCCAATGGGCGGCTTTGGCTCGGCTCTGGGGGACAGATGAGTGAGGGGCCTGCAGACCTGAAAAGTGCAGCCGGGATCTGAAATGCATTCAGTTCCAAGGACCTCGATCCACATGGAGCCTTTCTTCCTTTCTCTTCCACATCTGCGTGATGGTGACCTCATAGAAAAGAAAAAGGGGCTTTATGTAGGAATTCCATAGAGTGTGAAGGAATTTCTGCGAGGGAAGGGGGGAGGGAAGCTGCCATTGAGAGCCAGTCGGGCTGCATTTCCTTGAGTTGTTTAAGTCTCATACTTCAGAATTGGGCTGGAGGAGGGGCAGTGCTTGACCTTGGAGAACGGAGCTGGCGCCTTAGCGGAGACCTCCCCAAAGCCTAAGACTCCCTTAGAGGAGAACTCCTCAAAGTCCCCAAGTTGTAGTTGAGGAGATGGGACGAACCCCTCGCTGCAGGTGAGCAGCAGAGTCATATTTATCCACGACCCCTCTCCCCAAGGCCAGCCCTCTCTTTTCCTTGTTGTCCCCAAAGTCTTTGACAACTGGGAGTTGTCAGGAAGAGATTTGCAAAGGGGCATTGGGTACCCTGCAAATGACCTTCGGCTCTACCCCCCAAAAATACAGTAGGCTCACCATCCAGAGAAGAGCCACATGCCCATTTTACAGAATGGACACTGAGGCCCAAGGAGGGGAGGGTGCGAACCCACAATCACATTAAGAACTTGAGGGTTGGCACCGAGTGGAGTGAGGTGGGGTGTCCCAGAGCAAGTCATTTGTCTCCTCGAGCCTCAGTGTCCCCATCTGGGAAACAGACAACATTATGACCTCCAATGGCTGAGGGAAGAACGACAGGAAATAATGGGTGTAAAGCCCTCCGCACACAGGTGTCTCCCCAGAAATGCTTGACGCTCGCTGCCTGAGATTTTATGGGAGGCGAAGAAACTGTGTGGTTATTAAGGACCTGCCCAGGGTCATGGGGCAGAAAGATTGTTTCCCTGTCGAGAGCATTTTCAGTGCTCCTGCATCTCGAGGCCCTAAATCAGGCCACAAGCAGCATTGGGACCTCTCAGGTCCACTGAAGCCTGGCCCTGTGGTCATGACCCTCAGAATAGCTGGAAGGGGACATGGTAGTTTGGTAAGACGAGGCGGGACACAAGTTAGGGTGCTCTGAGTGGCTCAGGGAGACATTCAGAAGTCAGCATTTTGTGCTCCCCCACGACGCTCAGAAAGGGAGCCTCGAAGGTTTGGATGCGTCCTTTTGGCGTTGGAAGGTCTCGGGAGGCCCCGAGAGCGGTGTCAGCCACGGTGTGTCATTAAGCAAGGCAGATGTTTTGTTAATTATTTACACGGCGTGGGGGGGGGCAGGGGGCCCATCAGAGGTCTGTGCTGACAGGAGCGGCTGTCACAGACCTGGGCCTGGGGGCAGGAGTCCTCCTCAAGGGCCTGGGGGTGTCCCTTCAAGTTTGTGTGGGGCTGGCTTGTTGTCCTGAGGGGGAGGGCAGGGCCCACGGAAGTGGCCACCCTTCCAGAGGACGCTTCTGTGGGCATCTGTGCAGCTCTTCACACCTGACACCCCACCCTGGTGCGTGCGGTAAGGGGCGAGCATCAGTGGTCCGTGGAGCCACCCTTGAATCCAGCACCTCTACTCCCTCACCTGGAAAATGGGCCAGTAGCCCCAGGCTCAAGGCCCTGAATTCTTGGACACTGGGCCGGTGGGGGGAGGGGGTGATTTGCCTTAGAAAACCAACTTTAGGACTAGAATTGTCAAAAGGAAGGGGTCTCGGATGAGAGCCTTCCCTGAGAAGCCATAGAGGGTGAGGGACGCTAGCTGGGGACGGGGCAGCCCTAACCCTTCCCACAGCACTGACCCTGTTATTTGTTTTCTAGAAGGATTTCCGTTTGCATGGGAGTCATTTTAAGAAAAGATTCTTGTATGAAATATCCATAATCTAGATGTCTGTGGAGACAGAAAGCAGAGTGGCGGTTCCCCGGGGCTGAGGGAGGAGGCACGAGGAGCCGCCACTCAGTGGGAACAGGGTTTCCTTTTGGGTGATGAAAACGTTTCGGACCCAGAGAGGTGGTGAATGCGCCAAATGCCACCAAGTCGTTCACTTTAAACGGGTTAATTTTATGTCACGTGGACAATTTTTTTATATAAGGTTCTGATGCTTAAAAATATAGGCATGAAAGCCTCTCATTTTACAGCTGGGGAGACTGAGGCCCAGGGAGGCTATGAGCAGTTTCCAGGGGCGTGGCTGATCAGGACGCTTTCCCACCTATCAGGCCAAGGCTCTGGTCGTGGGGCGTGGGCCCGGGCTGGGTGCAGAGAGTCTGTGGCAGAAACACAGACCTGGTCACCGCTGCGTGGGTGGAGCGGGCTCCCTGGTTAGCCACACACGGCTGTCCGCCCACGCACTCCTTGGAGAAATAGCTCCTGATGTTGTGGGTCAGGTGTTATTCTGGGAGCTGGCCCGGAGCCCCTCTCACGGCCCCACCCTGCAGCCCTCTAACCACCTGGGGAGGAGGACAGGGCTTGTGTCACACGCCCCTGGGGGTGCCTGCAGGTGACATGTCCCTGGCTCACCCCTGGGTAGCAGGAGTGCTGCTTTCCAGGGAGGAAGGGCCTCCGAGTGGGCCTCGAGGGAAACACGACGTCTGCCCAGCAGGCTGGGTGCGGGAAAGCCTGGAAGTCTGAGAGCGCTGGGGTGCAGGGCTGGTGGACCCCAGGGTGGGGCTGCGGGATGGGGAGTTGGGAGCGAGACCGGGGTCCTAGGCTGTGGGCAGCCCCCCAGCAGGGGGAAGCCAGGAACTTCTGTCACTTCCTCAGCTGTTGCCCCCTGTTCTTTGTACGGGGACCAACCCTGTATTACGTTCCGTTCTAACCCTGCCCGCGGGTTAGCTCCCTTCCTCCTCCCGGCAGTTCTCCGAGGCGGGTGTCGTTCCGCCAATTTTAGACCGAGAAACAGAACCGGAGACTCGAAGATGTGTGGCGCTTAGTTAATGGTCACGGCACCGAGGCCTGGTCTGCAGAGTCGGAAGACGGAAACGCCTGTCGTATGGGCTGGGAGTTGGTGCCCAGGCGCAGGGCCCGGGGGAGGGCCTCCCAGGCAGCTGGAAGGAACAGCACGTACCAGGGAGCAAGTGGTGGGAGAAGGGGCTGCCCAGGCCTCTGGGGATCTGGGGGAGATTTGGTCATTCTTGCGAGAACAAGAAACATTCTTGCTCCCTCTGCCTCGCACTTCTGAATGGTCTTTCTCTCGCTTACTCTGCTCCAGCCCTGGCGTCTCCTTCCTTTTCCTCAGACGTGGTAAGCTTATGCTCCCCTCTGTCCTCTCTTCCTGAAATCCTTTCCCCCCAGTGCCCGCATGACTTGCCCCCAGCCCTCATTCAGGACACCACAAAAGTCACTTCTCCAAAGAAGCCCTATTGTCCCCGTCCTGTTGAAATGAACCCGTCACTCCTTCACTCTCCATTCCCTGACTTGGCCTTTTATATCTTTAGGACCCTTACCCTATCTGGATTCTGTATGTTTATTATCCCTTTCTCGGACTAGAATGTAAGCTCCGTGTGGATAAGACTTGGTCTGTGGACTACCACTGGGTCCTCGGTGCCCAGGATGGTGCCTGGCACATAATAGGTGCTCAGTTAATATTTATAGAATGAATGGGAAGTTTCAAGTGGGCAAGTGGAAGGATGCTGGAAGAATGTCTACGTGGACTTGTTGAATCTGTTAGCAAACACTGCTTCTCCCAGTGGGCGGCGAAGGGCTGCGTTGTGCCTACTGAGCCACCGCTGTCCAGAGAAGGTTTCTTAGATAATGGCTCAGGTTATTCCTAGAGTGGGGCCTAGGCTTAGAGAAGGGCTTGTACCTCCCAACGTTATCAGGGTCTCTTTCTTTGCTCCTTTCCTACTGATGGGGGGCTCCTGATGCCTGTATAGGAGTGGCTTTGGTTTGGAGTGGGTGGGTATGTGTCTTCAAGCTACATTTTCTATCAAGTGCATTTTCTATCGATTTTTTTTTTTTTTTAAGAGGGCTTATCTTTTGAGGGTTGCTCAGGGAAAGGGAGGTGTTTAACTCTCCCAAGCAACTCCAGAGTCTACCCAGACCAGAGAATGGGGAGTTGTGGGTTGAAAGGGAAAGGGATTGCCTAGCTGGTGTGGCCTTGGCGGGCTACCAGGGTGGGTGCCCAGATGGCGGGACCACTGGGGACCACATGGCAGACAGACAGGGAGCCCACCCATAGGTTTGGCGGGTCCCGCAGAGTCCAGCCGGATTTAGTTACACCAGGATCTGAAGTGTGGACTTGGTGTGCCTGAGTCAGTGTGTGTGCATTTCCTTTGCTCATCTCCCCCAGGACTTTTCGGAGCCTTTTGTGTTTGTTTTAATTGCCAGCCTCCTCAGCTCACCCAGGAGGAAATGAGGATTGGATTTTTGTCTGTGCAGAGCCTGGGGGACAAGGGTGAGGGCTGCCCACTCTCGATGGTGACAGCACAGCATTTGGGAACTATGCAAAGAAAATACTTTTGCTTCAAGCGAACAACTTTTGTTTGCACATGCTTTTATGACATCCCAGGCCTTCCGCTATCACCCGTCTGTCGGTTAGGCATGTGAAGACCACAATTTCCAAACTCTCAAAAGGGCAGTGGTCTGTAAAAGCATTTTAGTGACATTTGGGGACAGGAGAGGCTGTTTGGAAGATGCTGTTTGGTTGCCAGTACATAAGAAGTTTCTGGATCCTCGAATGGCTTATGGGATGGCATCTTTGAAATTGCACAGTGCTGAAAATTCTGGGACATATGGTCACTGTGATGTGCTAATGTTAGCAATCGAGATATTTAATTACCCAGAAAAACCCCTTTGCCTATCCACTACGGGTTACTGGAGAGCCTTTATTTCTCAGGAGGAAGGTCTCACACTGTGTAATCCGGACCAGCAGACAGGGAGTCATTATCCCTCATTAATTTATTAGCTAATTAAGTGATTTATCTGGTCACGCATTTATTCCT
This sequence comes from Mustela putorius furo, assembly GCF_011764305.1. NCBI lineage: Eukaryota > Metazoa > Chordata > Mammalia > Carnivora > Mustelidae > Mustela > Mustela putorius. Next base: position 6,414,991 of record NW_025421428.1, read on the forward strand.
CCCACTGCTGCTCATTGGCAACATTTGCTGGGTCCTACTCTGTGCCTGGACCGGTGCTGGACACCGGGGATAGGATGAAACTGAAGAGCAGGTAGGACTGAAGCCCCGCTGGGTGCCAGCCTGTCAGGTGATGCTGTGGGTGACAGGTGCATTCCCCTCCCCGTGAACATTTACTGAGCACCTACTATGCGCAGGCCCATGGAGCTACCGAATGAAAATGACACGGTGCCTTGTGCTTTGAACTCCCATTGCATTTTGATGGTGTCTCTTGATTCTGGCCCTCTGCTTTCTGTGGTAAATCCAGCCAGCCACCGTTCACAGGTCCTCGAATGAACCAGAAACAATCCAGATGCCCCAGGAACCAACGTGAGAACAAGGCATCCCCTTCACACATTGCGTCTCAGCTCCACATCTTGCCGCCACCCAGCAATTTGAGACAGAATGTGAGATCTCGTGGTTGGCTAAATACATAAATATTTTATGTCTCGATATTCTGAAAACGAAGCCCAAATGCGCAGAACTGCAGCACATCAGTGCTATAGATCATATGTTATAATAATCTGATGACATGTTGTTTAAATATTTATGGACTGATGCGCCATGACAATGGGGGGAGAGAGTCTTGGAGTAGAGTCGGTGCAGATGCTAGAAAGGAGGGAGCAGACCCACGCAATCCTGGGAAGTGGCACGTGATGCTCAGGTTTGGGGTGTGAGGTTTTGGGGTTTCGGGACGACTGCAGTGGCCAGTGTTTATTGAGCACCTGCTGTGAGCTGTGCCCTTCACCGATGTCATTTCGTCTAGTCCTCACAGCCACCCTGTGAGGATGCGACTCTTAGTAATCCCAAGTGACAGAGGGGACACTAAGGCCCAGCGCAGGTCAGATCTGCCCTAGACCCCACAGCTGGGGTGGCCCGGGGTGCACCCCGGGTCGGTAGCTCTCTGAGCTCATATTCACCGTGTTTTCTGCTCCAACCATGACCAGTCCTGTCCGAAAAGCTGCCGCCACCACCTGGTACTAACTGGATTTCTAAATCACAGGAAAAAAGGCAACTCTGAAATGTTGGGCAGGACTAGAAGCCACAGGAACAAATCTGTAACCCAGGAGGGGCGATTGTGCGCCGCCTGCAGAGCCACCAGGCCCCATGCCTGGCACACGGTGGGGGCCCTGGAACTGGCACTTCTGTCCCTTGGCCATTCAGCTCGCTGCTGATTTTGTGGTCGTGCGGGGAATTGTCTGCAGACTGTCCCCAAGTTAGTGCCTGGGGCCCCGGCCTTTGCATACACCTTCCCTTCTCCCTGCCATGCGACCCTGCAGAGCTGAGACACCTCCCAGCCTCCAACAGTCCTGTGAGGAAGCCCCCCCTGTCTCCACCTTACAGATGAGAGGCACCTGCCGACCCCCAGAGCTTAGTCCCTCCAGGAGGGAGCCATTCCTTCCACGGCCTCCCAGAGGCTCTGCTGGGTCAGTCTCCTCCCACTGGCTGTGCCTCCACCATGGGTCCTGCCCGTTTCATCACTGCTCAGTGTCCTGCTCATTGGCACATCCCCAGCACCGGAAAAGGGCCTGGTCCACAAGATGACAATAAGCGACCAGCGGTTCAGCTGCGAAAAAGAAGCTCCAGGGACAGGGGTGAGGGCAGAGCTGAGTTCTGAGAAGCTCTTCGACCAGTGACTGTGTCAGACCGCGTGGATATCCCCCTGGGGCCTCTGGGACAGGGGCTGGGGGTCAGAAGGACATATAGATAGAAGGTAGGGCCTGCTACGTGATTTGCGTGGCCCAGCACAAAGAGAAAATACAGATCCCCTTGTTTTAAAAAGCCAAAAAAAAGCTTTATCCTTCACCATCTCTTCCTACCTGTCGTGGTGGCTTTCCTTAGCGACTGAATGCCATGCTTCCTCGGTCACAGGGACACTCACCTGCCCCCGCAACTGCACCCAGGCCCCTGCCAAGGTTGGAGGATGGCAGAGGTCACTGGGGAGCAGAGCTACCCATGAGCTCAGGCTCCATCATCCCACCAAAGGCTTCACTTAGCCCGCACGGATTCCAAGATGAAGACTTTAAGGCAGTGGACGCAGAGCATGAAGCCCCAAGCAGGGGGCTCCCTCCAGAGGACAGGGCAGGGGAAGACGGAACTACACTGGTCACATGCACGTGAAGCTGGCCCTGATGGAGGGCCACAGCCTCCTCCCATCGGCGGGCACACTGCGCAGAACTTGGAGCCAGATTTTACCTGGGGGAGAAGTTCCACTGTGAGGTCCTCTCTACAGACCACCAGCCAGCCTGGGCTGTGAGTGCTGTGGTTGGCCGGCTGGTCTCACGCCTCACCCCGGGCCTCTCGTGCCGAGGACACACCGTGGACATGGGTCTCGCTGGAAATGCCCCCTTGTCACATTCCTCCTGTGTTACTGCATCGACAAACCCATCCCTTCCGACTTCTTGTCCTTCCGTGACGTGTGACAAGGTCCAAAATCAGATGATGAGCTTGCTGACCACTCGCTCGGGAAGAAGGCCAAGCAGCTGGTGCCCGGAGGATGAGAGAGGGCGGAGAGCTCAGATTCCGCCAGCTTCCCACGCCGCTCCTTGCCCTGAAACGGGGCTGGGGCTGGCGGCCGCAGGATGTGGACATCTGGCTACTCTCAAAAACGTGAATGAGGGGCTCCTGGGGAGCTCAGTGGGTTAAGCCTCTGCCTTCAGCTCCGATCATGATCTCAGGGTCCTGGGATCAAGCCCCGCATCGGGCTCTCTGCTCAGCAGTGAGCCTGCTTCCCCTTCTCTCTGCCTGCCTCTCTGCCTGCTTGTGATCTCTCTCTCTCTCTCTGTGAAATAAATAAATAAATAATCTTAAAAAAAAAAAAAGTGAATGAGGGAGGCTCAGGAACGTTCACTCTTGTTTATTTAGCACTTACTGTGTGCCAGCGATGTGGCCAAGTATTTCATCTGTGTTGCCATAGTCGATCCCCACAATAACGTTGGGCTGGCCCCGTTTTTCAGAGGAGGAGAACTGAGGTTCAGAGATGGAAGCCACCACTCCGAAGCCATAAACCACGTGGTTTGGAAACTGAGGTTTGAACCCAGGCCTGGGGCCCCGCCCGGCTGAGTCTTGTGCCTCCACGCTCCATTGCACGTGTGTGGGGACGGGACAGGAGGCAGACTGCGGCCGCTGATGCTTATCAACCCCTCCTTGGCAGGGAGCAGGTTCCGAGGCTCTAGCTGCAGCTCCCGCCTCCCCAGACCAGTCTCAGGCTGAGACACAGGGGGTAGGGGGAGGTGGTGGGTTAACCCGGACACCCTGCATGCCAGCCAGGCCTCTGCCTTCTGCTCGACACTCCCCTTGGCTTGTTGCTTCCCGCTGGGGGACCTCAGTTTTCTCACTTGCAAATCCAGGGGCACGGCTCAGTTCCTGTCCCTGGGCGGGGGGTTTCACAACTCAGTGAGGTAGGCACGAGAACGGTTGTGACAAGAGGTTACTGTTAGTGTACTGAACAATTAAGGGCACCGCGTGGGGTGAGGACGGCAGCTTGGGGACACCTGTGACACTCTGGGGATCCTCTCCATGCTGGGACATTAGCCGTCACTCAGCCCAGAGCTGCCCCCTGGGACTCTTCCCTTGCTCGTTTTGTGCGGTCGTTCGTTGAGCCAACAAAGCCAGGCACGGTTCTAAGAGGCATGACGAACAGAAGAGACAAAACGGAGCTGGCCTTCTGGCTGGGGGGAGCCGGCATAAAGAAGCCGGGAGTAAAGTACGTCCTGCGTCGCTGGTCCAAGTGTGGGAGACAGACGCAGGGGGGTTGAGATGGGGGGCTCTCTCCTGGGGTGGTACTCCCACGGCCTCCTGAGATTTCACATGTTGTCTGTTGTTCTAGATCCCAGCTCTCCCAGGGGGGCTGGGACGGCCTCTCAGACCTGCTTTGCCTCAACTATCTTTGAGAACATGGGACTCTTCCCTTGGGCTCTCCCAAGACCTTGAACTGCTCCGTGTCAGGGCCGCTGGTTACCGGCGCCGACCTGGGCAGGTCCTGGCCACATATTCTTGTGGCCACCGACTCCTCCTGGTGACCCTGAGAGACAGGTCCTTTAGTTCCATTTTACAGACAAGGAAAGGGAGGCTTAGCGAAGCTAAGTTGGTGGCGCAATGGTACACAGTAGGTCTGCGGCTGAGCCAGGCTTCGAACCCAGGCCTTGGGCTCCCAGAGCACACACACCGCCTAAACCATTCTGTTCTAATGTGGGTGGGTGTCTTTGTGTTTCCAGGCATAAAAGAAAGCCATGTGTTCTTCTCAGAGGAGCAGAGGCTCAGCAAGGCCCCTACTGTGTGTCCGGACCGTGCTGGGCGCCGCAGGAGGGTATAGACAAAAGGAATGCTCAGACTGGCCAGGAAGTCTTTGCTCCAGGGCTGTGAGGGGGTAAGGTTAGCTCTATGGTAGGATTGAGGACGCTGAGGCCCAGAAAGTTCCCCCAGCTGGCAAGTCACGCAGCCCTAGACAACCTGTCGTCAACCACCACTGTCTCAGGCCGGCTTCACCCTCTGCCCTCATTTTGTACTTGGACCAACCGAAGCCCAAAGAACAGTTCAGTGGCTCAACTCCAGATTGGAGGGGGGTTGAGCCCTTTGTGTAGTTTTGGAAATGGACATCCTTCCCTCAGTGAAATCACTCTTGAGATGCCACCGATTCTCAGGGCAGAAGACCAGAGAAGCTCTACTGGGCCGTGAGGGCCTGTGGGCATGGGGCCAGGGAAGGGAGCGGGGTCAAGGGATCCTCGCTGGCCTGACACCAGGGCGATAGGGTGTCCCGATGTGGTGGGTCAGGGGAGGGTGCAGACAAGCCCTTTCAAAGAAAACGTTTCCAGAGCTGTCCCATCCCACGATTAGCAAACAGTCCTTAAGGAGGAAAGCAAGGAAACCGCCGTGTTCCATCTTCACAAAATGGGGAGCTGGCGATCAGACCTATTTATTTAAGCCCAGAGTCGATGAGGCTAAAGACCTCAGCTCTAAGCGGGCATGCCGCCTCCCTGTAGCAAGGGGAGCCTAATCTTCAGGGTTTTCTTCCCATTTACGGGTTTTTTGTTGTTGTTGTATATTTGTAAAATGAGGCTTCTGCTGGCAAAAGCAGGTTTTAGCGCACGCGGCAGCTCTTTCAAGACCTAATAAGGCCCCAAAGGAGGGTGTGTTCTGGCAAGGCTTTCCTTCTCCCCTGGGGGCCGCCCGATGTGGCTTGCCTCCTGCACTTTGGGCACCGCGGACCATCCGTCTTGCTTCCCATTAACAGAATTACCACCATCACTTCTGCATGGATGAGATGGGCCCTTTGGAACAGCCTTGAGGACGGAGGCAGGAGCAGCCACCACGCAGTTTTGCTTAGAGGGGAAGGGACAGAAAAAGAGAGCAAAACGGAACTCTGGCAAATGGACGGTTCCCTGGGTCTGAAGGGCCTGGGCCCCAGAGGGAAGGGGCCGTGGGGCGGGTCCAACCCTGCTTCCTGCTCACGTTCCCAGGCGGGAAGTGCCTGACCCCTCTCGGAGGAGAGCGGACCACCCAGGAGATGGGGCCTAGGGTTGGCAATCTGGGATCCTACCTGTAGACCCCTGTGTCAGGGAGCAAAGAAGTTGGGGCTGCAGGTTAGAAAGACTGTTTCTGCCTTGGCTTGAGCTGCGTCAGGATGTCGGAGTGATTTCCTGATGGGTGGCTGGGGGCTGGCGTGCGGTGGGCCCGGTCTCTCTGTCCTCGTTGGTAAGGGAGGGACCAGGAGCTCTCTGCCCTTTGAATCTCCTTGGTGGGCCCGCGATACCTGGCTTTGGGGTGAGGCCAAGGCCCCCAGAAGCCACAGGGCTGGCCTAACAGCAGGAGGGCAAGCGAGAATCCCAAGGCAGTGGTGCAGTCACCCGGGTGTGTTCTGGGGGGAAAGTCCTGAGTTTAGACCTTCCGCCTCGCCAGGGCTGAAGGCTCCCCACCCCATGCCCAGCACCTCCTTCAGCAATGCCAGTTCTCTTAACAGGGTTGTTGGTTGTATAGAATTACCCCCTGTCTTTTTAAGAACAGTTCTTTGTCTTGTTGCCGTGAGTGCTTTTTCACCCATGTCCGTCAGGGGTTTACACATGCTAACATGAGCTAGGCTTCCCCTTGAAAAAGCTCCATTTTGTAAGTGAATCCCAAGCTCAGAGAACTGAAGTGACTTATCTGGGGTCACACAGCAATGCTTTGGACCCAGATCCATCTCCCCTAGAAGCCCCCGCATTGGTGCCAGTAAGGATCTGCAGGAGAGAGCCTGGTGGAGAGGGGCTGGGAAGCAAGAAGCAGGGGTTAGCAAGACAGTGCAAGAGGCTCTCTGGGGCCAATGTGGTCAGTGACAGGAGTCAGCAGGGATCAGGGTCAGGCCGGCCAGGCGGCCTTGGATGCTGAGCTCTGGAGTGACGACTTGATCCAGAAGCTTTGAAGGCTGATACAGGAGGGGCCGTGTTTCTGGTGGCATGTGTGGAAAATGGTCTGGTGAGGGCGGTGGTGAGACCAGGAGGCTGGGGAGGGGGCGCCAGTGTAGATGGGTCACACGGAGGCCACAGTTCCACCAGGAGGGCCTTTAGCTCTACCCCCCACCCCACTCCCAACTCTCCCACCCCCCCATCCCTGCCCTTCCTGCTGCGTGTCTGGCGGGAGGCCCCTCACCTCTGAACCCCAGCCTCTCTCACAGCTTTCTTGTGAAAAGCAAGGCCAGCACCTGCGACTTGCTGGGGACAACGTGAGAATAAATGGTAAAATATGTAAAGTGCGCAGCGCTGCTTAGGGAAGGGGGGAGAAAGGTGCCGTGGATGTGTGATGTTCCCCAGACCCGACTTCTGCTTGTTGTTTCTTCCCTCCCTGTCGGAAAAGCTGTTTCGATTGCTGGGGATGAGCGAAATCGGAGTTAATGGGAGGGCATCTGCAGAGGCCTGGCCCGCTCAAGGTGTCTGTCGCCAAACACCTTCGTCTCCCAATTTCCAGGCCGTCTCACTAATCTGCAGGAGCCCTGGTTCTAACGTGCTTCCCAGGGTTGGCTGGTGTTGTCACTATGATTGAATTCTGATTCTCCCTTGATCGATTGATGGATGGATTGATCTGGCGAAGTCAGAGGCAAAGCCGTGAAAGCGACCGACTCTTGAGTTCTGATGGACATCTGTGGCACGTTGTGTGTGTTGGGGGGTGAGCTGGGAGCAGAGCTTCCCCCACCCATCAGGAGTCGGCCCGTCTAGCAGCTGGCATTAGCCATGCCAGGAGTGGGGCTCACTGCCCTGGGTTCAGTGTGCCACAGTACAAAGCCATAGGTACGCCCAGAGGAGAAGCTGGCTGTACCCATGATCTGTCCAGGCCAGGTTTTCCACGGATGTAAGATTCCCAGGACGATGAGCCCAGGCTAGCCCTGGGCCAGCCTGCTGTGCACCCTCCCATAGAAGCAGGTGGTTCCAAAGCAGATGGGGTTCTGCCCACCATTAAGGGACTCAGCCCCCTGCCCACCACAGGGCCTAGCACCACCTGGGGACAGACCCTGAGTATTTTTTTTTTTTTAAGATTTTATTTATTTTATTTTACACAGAGAGAGATCACAAGTAGGCAGAGAGTCAGGCAGAGCAGGGAAGCAGGCTCCCTGCTGAGCAGAGAGCCCAATGTGGGGCTCAAGCCCAGGACACTGAGATCATGACCTGAGCCGAAGGCAGCGGCTTAATCCACTGAGCCACCCAGGTGCCCCAGACCCCGAATATTTTTATGTTGAAAGGATGGATGAGCTAAACGGGTCCCGTGCTGGCTGGGTGACTTCATGGATCTACGGTCTCATTTTTATCATCACCAGAACCCATATTTCAGCTGGGGAGACTGAGATTCAGAGAGGTGAGGATTATGGCCAAGACACTCAGCAGAGAAGCCTTGGTTGGTCCGCCCATGTGTGTGACCCTCCACTCCCATTAGAGCTCTGGGCCCTCGGACTGACCTTGCATTCTAGACGCTAAGCTCCCCCAGGGCTGGAGGTAGCCTGCCCAGACCAAGTCTGTACTCCGGCTTCCACCCCAGGGCCAATCCCTTCAATAGAGCACCCCTCACTCAGTGCTGGGCTGAGATGGGGGCGGGGGTGCCTCCTGTGTGCTGGGCACTTGGCCTATGCCAGCTCATTGAACAAGTGAACCTGTAGGTAGGTCTTCTCGCCGTGTTCAGATCACAAAAGTGAAGCTCAGAGAGATGCATGAAGCTTGGCCAGAGTTTCCCAGCAAGTAAGGGAAGGAGCCCAAATTCAAATGCAGGAAGGCCAGTCCCGGCTGGCTGGAGAGCAGGTGGCTGGGACTCGTAATCAGAGTCATGATGTTGGAAGCAGAGCTTTCCCACGTAGAAAAAGCAGGGAGTCTGCCAGGGTTGATGGGCGTGTGGGGGGGGGCAGCCCCTTGGTTCCCTGGGAAACAGGCTAGATCGGGCCCCAGACCCGCTCAGTCCCTGTGCGGCCACCCCAGCCCATCTCTTTCTGGCTTCTGTTTCTGCCCTTGTGCAGTGGGAGGACAGGAGGACCCGAACTCCCCAAGTGCCAAATGTGTGCCAAGCAGTTTGATACATAGCTGAGCTCATTGTTGCCGTGACCGTGGGAAGCCGGATCCCCTTATCTGCTTAGCCTGCTCGGCTCTGCCCCCCCCCCCCACAACTTCGAGCATTTATTGCTGTCCAGTGTCTGTGTCCACCTCTCGACTGCTCGACACCTCTGGGGCAGGTAGGACCTCCTCCGTCATGTACCTCGGACAGCAGTTGGCTCCGCGAGCCTTTGAAGAAATGTTTGATGACTGAGGATGAGAAGAGGAAACCGAGGCAGCAGGCAGACCCCCGGCCCATCCAGTACTGGCAGGGGCCTCGGTCATGGACCGGCTCTCAGCCCAGGACGCCAGGTGCGCCTGTCTGTGTCCCCGAAGGTTCACACTGCCCGAAGAAACTTCCAGTCTGCGCCTGTGGCTTTGGATCGGCTCTGAAAAAGCGTGTCCTGTGACTGCTCAAGGAATCTGGGCCTTTCGCCCAGAAAAGAGTGTGTTTCCTGGCTTCCTGAGAACTGGGGCCCACCCTGCCCCTGGCCTGGGCGTACAGAATGGAAGGGAGGAGAGATGGACTCCGGCCCGGAAAGCGACAGCATCAGACCTTATCGTCTGTCTGAGGTCGGCTGCCCCGTGCCCAAGACTGTCCCGGCGAGGCCGCCCTGGCACAGCCATTAACCCTGGCACTCCAGGCAGAAGTTTCTCCATCATCTAAGGCTTCCTCTGAGGGGGGATTGCGCTCTTGAGTTACTGGAAAAGGAGCCTCCCTCACCTTTAGGCTGAGTTCTACCCCCAGACGGCTCTCCCAGCACATCTCACTGGGTACCACATGGCAGACATAGGGGCCACACGGGGGTGAACTTCACGAAGCCCAGGGCGATGGGCTTCCAGTGGGTCACCAGGCTTCCAGGGCCAGATGTCTCGTGCACCTCTTGAGCGCCTGGCCTCTCGCCGTTGCCTCTGAGACTGGGCGTGGGTTTACAATGCGTCTTTGAAGAGAGCCGGAGTCCCCCCGCCCGTGATGTCTGTACATCGAGTCATTTCACGGTGCGGTTTCCTTCTCAAGAGACGGGTCTGTGCTTCTCCCTGGTTGCCCTGCTTTTCGCTTATATTTTCTTTTCCTGGTGACCCTCCCTCGGTGACTGGCCTGGAAGGTGTCCTCCCAGGGCGGGGAGATCACCCAGTCCTCAGAAGGGATTTGCCGGAATTACCCACGGGTTAACTAGAAGAGACTGGACAGATCGCTGAGAGGGAGAAAACCTTTTTTGTGGACGTAGGAGCACAGGGGAGACAGGCTTCGCTTCTCCTCAGCCAGGACCAGAGGGAGAAAACAGTAACAATAACACATCCCCCAGCAGGGCCCAGTGGCTTGAGTTTGCTGGTTCCCGAATGCAAGATCCAGACTAGGCCTAGGGCTGCGTGAGACTTTCACCCACCCATAGCGAAATGAGAAAATTGAAGGACAGGCCTGGCATCAGCTACTTTCTTACGTCAGGGGTCCTCTTTTCTGCAGGATGGTGACAGTAGATGGAGGTTTTCCTGTAGATGCCAGAAAAAGTTGGCGGCTTTCCGTCCATCTTTGGAATGTAGGGGAAATGTTATAGGCCTGTGAAATCCCCAGACCTGGGAACCACTGGTTTACTTCCTCTGCAGCAAGAGAAGCCCAAGTTGAGCTTGGAGCCTTCCACGAAGCCCACAGTGCCTGGGGACCCCGGGACGCTGGCGGTCTGTGCGCACCGGCCGTGCGTGAGGTGGGGCAGGAGCGTGCTCATGTTCGTTTCCACAAACTGGATGGCTTACAAATCAAGGAGTTGGCCGGTTCGGATCCTTCTGGAGGCTCCAAGGGAAGGCAAGATTCGCGCCTCTCTCCTCACTTCTGGCGGCGGCGGGCAAGGTGTGGTGTCCTTCTGTTTGTAGACGCAGGACTCCAGGCTCTGCCATCACAAGGCCTTCTCTCTGCATGTCTGTCCGCTTATGAAGACACCAGTCCATAGACTCGGGTCACCCGAATCGGCATGATGTCCTCTTCACTTGATTATATCTGCAAAGAGCCGATTCCCAAATAAGGCCACAATCCCAGGTTCCAGGTAGACCTGAGTTTTGCGGGGACACCGGGACAGCGGCCTGAGGGCGGGGGAGGAGGAAGGCCTGTCTGCAGCGGGCACTGCTGAGTGTTAGTGCTTTGAAGATTTGGTGGCTGTTTGCGTTAAAACAGGATTCCCAAGAGGGACTGTCGTGATTGCAGTGTCCCGGGGTCCCCGCTGACATTCCCGCCGGAGGAGACTGGTACACACAAGGACCCAGGTCCAGGGAGGGAGAGCTGGCACCACAGCTGGAGCCAGGTCGTGTAACTCAGGGGAGGTGACCTAGCCACCCTGTGCTCTGATTCCAGGTCTGCGCTCTGTGCCCTACACTTGTTTATATCCTTTAATGCAGGGGCCAATGATAAGTGGCTCAGCCCACTTGAGCCTCTTGAAAGACATGCTATCAGCATTTAGTCTTTTGGTGGCCCCAGCTAGGACCCCGTGGAGCCGAGAGCCCTTCAGAGCTCAGCACCGGCCACCAGCCCTGTCTGCGCTCCTGCCTGGAGTGGGACCCCTCCCGGAATGCCAGGGCCCCACCGTTCTGGGAAGTACCACAAGCACAGAGAGCCTGCTCTGGGGATAAAAGGCTGCCTGCCTGTGTGTCAGGCAGGAAGGATCCAGGCTCTTCTCTTCTTCCAGGGACCCTTATCTATTTTGGCAAAAAGCCTCTGTGGTCAGACGTTTCTGGGTTAGCGTCCCAGCCCTGACACCTCCTAGCCAGTGATCTTGCTCTAGCAAGTCCCAGGGCCCGTCTGAGCCTTGCGGCTCCCCTCCTGTGAAATCCAAGCAGTGATGCTAGCCTGAAAAGATGAAGCTGTGGCTTAGTGGTTGTACCACCCTTTTGTGAATCCCTCCAGTGCCTAGCTCAGAGCCTGGTGCACACAGGTGCTCAGTAAATACAAGCCAGATAAGAGAAAGTGGTTTGGAGCCTGGAATGTAAACTTCACAGCACTCTTGCGACACGGTCCCTGTGCAGTCCCTTGAGAGGGAGGCTGTGGAGGCATTTCCTTCCTTCCGTGGGTCAACACGGTTACCTGAGCTGACCGGGGCAGGCGTGGGGAGGTCAAGTGCGGTGCAGGTAGCTTTGGGGGGAGAAAAGATGCTACATCTGGGGCTCTGTCTACCCATGATGCGTTCAGTAAATTTAGACCTGGGCTTGGCACTGTGGGAGGCAGAGTGTGTGTGCAGAAGAGCACTGGAAGGGGAGTCTGCCTTAGCAGCCCGTACCAGCCCCACGTGCAGAGGTTTGCTGCTCCTCGTCGGTGCTGCTGAGCTGCCCTCTCTGTCCCACAACCGATGCTGGGCATGCCAGCCTTCAGGCCTCTGCACCTGCTGCCTGCCCCCGCCTGGCATGCCCTCCCCCTGCTCCTCTGCTCAGAGCTGCTTCCTGTTCTGACACAGGCCAGACGGATTGCACATCCCTTTTGCTGTGTTTCCACACCCTGGGCGTACCAAGCAGTGATCACCCTGGGTGCTGATTTGGGACTCCATCTCTAAGTGAGGAGCCCCATTGAAGACAGAGGCTGGTCCGAGTAGCTGTTTGAAAAATTGAGTGGATAGATGATTAAATGTCCTTGGACACATCATTTCTCAGCTCCGGCCTCAGTTTCCTGTCTCTGAGATAGAGGATGTGGACTGGTGGGTTCCCTGGGGTCTTTCTGAGGTCTCTGGTGAGACATGCACTCTGAAGTGAGTTCCTCCTGCTCCCAGAAACAGAGCAGGAGCAGGGCAGCGACTGCGCATGTGTGCCAAATGGCCATGCTGTGATTGGAGGATATGCACGGAGCATGGGGAATTTTCTGGGTGCTCAGCACAACATTCCCAGTTAATCGATCTGGGTGTCTTTGAAAGGGCAGGACGGAGGCAGCCTTGATTTTAACTGCAGTCAGGCCAACCCTTCCCCACCTGTCCCTCTGTGAGAATTCTCCCCAGACCAGTGGAGGGAAGAATGTATGCACCTGTCCCCCTCCCCCAGCTCTCTCTCTGCACTTCTGGGCAGGGCTTGTCCTGAGGACGTACACTGCAGGTTCTGCCGGGGTCCTGTGCTCCAGGCTGGCACCTGGTTTCCAGCCTCCATCTCTGTTATCATCCAGCAGAATAAACTTGCCCCTCTCTGAGCCTCAGTCTCCAGATCTGCAGGATGGAGATAGTAATTCCTCGTGGTAATGAACAAGTGGACCCCGAGTACGGGGCACAGTGTGTGGCCTGGGGCAGGAGCACATGATACGGTGGCTGTTCTTGGCACGAGTATCCGTGACTCTAGAGACGGGGCGAAACAGATCCGCAGCCTGCTTGCTTAAGCCAAGAAATGTCTGCTGTCTCAAGAATTTTGTTTTGGAAGACAGGTTTTGGGTCAGAACCTTATTCCCTCAGGAATTTCACGGTTGAGCCTGCAGGCACATTTTATAAGCGTGGTGGCCACCCAAGCCTTTGAGCCTTCCACGTGGATGTTCCCAGGTCAGGCTTTTCGGGAATCTCTTACACAGCTGGGCTGCCTGTCGCGTCAGTCGCATCGTTTCCACAGAGCGGGCTCTGTCTGGCTATGAATAGATGTTTTTTTTCCCTCTTTCTTGGATGCCTGAATGGCAGTCTCCCTCCTGCGGTCCCAGAGGCCGACCTGCATGGAAAACTCCAAAATGGACATCAGAGTGGGGCCGTCCACTCCGGCTCGGACTCCCGGCACCCAGTGAGGCTCAAAGAGAGATGGGGCCGATGGCCGTGGCTCTCAAGTCTTCCGAGCAAACAGAAGAAATCAGAGGTCACGGAAAAGACAGCAGCGCAGAGCGGCAGCCGAGACTGTGGAGGACAGCCCGGTGTTTCCAGAAACAGGCCTGCTGGCAGCCCAGCCCCAGACGCAAAGCCCCTGAACGTGGGATTTCTGGAGATGAGCTAGAAGGGCCTTGTGGTCGGGAGAGCGGGCTCTGGACCCATACCACTTTGCTCCAGATCCCAGCCCTTCTACCAGCACAGCGGGCCTGATCGTCATATGCCTCAGTTTACCTCTCCTGTAAATACAGATGATAACACCCCGTGAAGGGGGAGGAGACTGACATCACTTAAGTGCGTTAGAACAAGGCTTGACAAACAAATAAGGGTAAACCGAGGCCCAGAGAGGACAAAGGACTTATCTGTGGTCACCCAGCCGGTCACTGGGGCAGCCAGGCTGAGGCTCATGACTTCTAGTCTCGTGGACACGTCCCTCCTCCCCCTTCGCCCTCAGTCAGACTTCTTCAACTCTGCCTTCTGCAAAGGAAATCGCGTGACCCTTCAGCCCGCAAAAAAATTCAGACTGCACAGAGTTTCAGAAACCTCTCTGGGCTGGCTGCGGGCCTCGCTGCAGTTCTGTTTGCCTGTGAGACCTTTCGTCTCTCCTTTTTTTTTTTTTTTTTTTTTTTTCCTTTTAAAGTTCCAGAGGGTTTCTCCTTTCCTGTCTCCCCAAATAGAAAAAGTCAGCTTTTGGTAAAGGAGTTTGAAGGCTTCGATCCCTACTGTGTGTCCCTAAGCCCATCCACCCACCAACCCCGGGCCCCAGTTTCCCCATCTGTGAAATGGAAACGTTCCTTCCCTTGACAGGCCGACAGCCCACCTGCCAGCCTGTGATGGCTCCGGGGACACGTTAGCTAGGAGGTGCCACCCTGGGGCCATGGTGTTGACCGTCGTGTGAGCACTGACTAAGCAAAAGCCGGTGACGCATCCTTCTAGGAAGTGAGGTGAAATCCACCAGAAATGCCACCCACTTCCGCCCCCCTCCTAGTTTCAAAGGTTACTTGAATCATCTGAATTGCTTGCATTTTTCTCACTCTCCTATTTCAGCAGAATGGTTCCCCAGCCGCTCTGGGTTGAGCCCAGGGTGGCCAGGAGCATCCCATCTGTGGGCCCCGAGGGTGTCAGAACTGAGGGGCTTGGTGGCTTCCTGATCTCTGCCGGGGACCCCAGCTGTGGGCCCTGGGTGCTGCCAGCATAAGGTCAGGCCCCTGAGCTTAACACTTCTCCTCTGTGAAATGGGTGGATGAGCTCTGCCCAGCAGGGTGTGAGATCTCCAGCCCAGTGTAGCTGGATCGGGGTCCTGCCTCTTCTCATTCCCCTTCTCCTTTCCACCCCCAAGGCCCTGGCTTACCAGGGAGCCAGCTGGAGCACGGGCGCTGATGATACTCCTGAGGCCTCTGCCTTGGCCAAGCCAGGAAACCTGGAGACAGATGCTGGCCCTCCCAGCATCCCAACTGGAGCCCTCCCAGCCTTTTAAGGGGGAGCCTAGGGCCCGGAAGGGGAGGGCCTGGAGGAAAGAGGCCATGGAACCAAGACTAGCAGCCAGGTTGCTGGACTGGAGGACCTGGCCTCACCCCCTAGTCCTTCTGTCCTCTCCGTGTGGCCTCTGAGGTCAGCCTGGCACCATCAGGGGCCCAGTCCACCTGGGCTTAGGAATTCAGAGATGGGTGCCATGCTGGGCCAAGAGCAGGAGGTAGGGATTCAGGGCTGAGCCCCACCATGCTACCCCCTGACAGTGGCCTCGGGCAAGGAATGCCCACCCTTGAGCCCCCATCTCAAAAATGCTGCTCTGCCCATCTTGGAAGGTTGTCACATTGCTTTCTAAGATGGTGTAAGTATCAATCCCTTTGCAGACATTCAAGAACTGTCCAGATGGGAAGAATATTTGCACCCACGGGGGCATTCATATGTCCCTTTCTCTCAGACAGTGCCAGGTGTAGAGTAAGTGCTGGCCCATGGGAGCCAGGGGGGTGGGGAGGGGGACAAGAGATTGTTGAATGAATAGGTGACAAAAGTTATTTATTAAGCATCTGATACAAATCAGGCCCCACACGGGGAGTTTTCCATAAGGTCCTCTGAGCTTCATGATGGCCCTGGGAATTTAGGTATGTCCCCATTTTACAGATAAGAAAACTGAGGCTCAAAGCTTGAAATAACTTACCTGACGTGACATGGCCAGTGGAAGTTAGGGTTCACACTTGACTCTGACATTCATGTGTCCCCAAGTGGCCCACTGGGTCACCTCCCCCCCCCCCCCCCCCCCGCCGGATGTGCTGTTAAGTCTTTAATAAATGGTTCCCTGGAAGGCGGTGGAGGGAGGGACTTGTCCAAAGCCCGGACTTGTAGTATTTGCCAAATTCCATGGTGTAAATCTTCCTCCCGTGTTTGATTTCAAGCGACCAAAGTGACACGGACTGTCTCACAAAATCCCTGAGAATGTCGCACACAGCCCTCCTGAGCCAGCAGCGACTCCAGTGTGTGTCTCCCCCCGACTCCCCTTTGCAAGCCCAAGGAAGACCACAGCCTTAGCAGTGGCCCCCGGCCTGGGACAGCAGACTGGAAGCAGGCAGATGGCTGGGGTGGGGATATGTGTGCCTCCGGGCACATCCCCAGTCCTGTCCCACCGGCGCCGCGGAATGTCTTGGGTTCTCCGTGTCACACAGAGACTTGGGCAGGATCATGAGACCCGCAGACACGGCGCCTGGAGTAGTAAGGCCTGCCAGCCCCACCGTGTGCGGTGTTCCTGCCGGGCCCGGAGCAGAGCCCTGTAAACGCCAGGATGTAATGGACAATAAAAGTCGCTGGAAAATAGTGAGTCTCCTAGGACCACCGGCGTCCCTGCCACACGCCGCCTTCCGAAACCTCGAGCCCTGTGATCATGAGGCACGATCGTCACATAAATATATAGGGTCTCTCACCAGCCGCCAGCCAAGATTTATTTCACTGACGCAGCTGGGGGAGGGGGATGGCTCAGATTCCTCGTCTTGGTGACTTTGTGAAATGCTTTGCTGTCACTTCCCCGCCTCCGAGAGAATGCCAGGGAGCCCGTGGGGCCTCTCCCAACCTTCTGGGGGGGGGGGTCCTCCAGAGGCCATGGGTGCCTCCTACCACATCCGCAGGCCTAGGGGTCCAGCTGGCCATGAGATGGGAGCCCCCCTCCCCGCCCTGTCTTTTTGTGAACAGTCGGTTTGCAGAGAGGGCTGCCAGAAATACTTGCTGTTGAATGAGCATGGTTTTGACGAGGATAACCGTAATCATAATAGTAGCTGTGGCCACGTTTACTGAGCTCTGGTGTATACTTGGGTCCTGGTAGTCCTAGGCTGGTGTTTTGCCTGTGGGTCCTTGTTTAACAGCCCTAAGAGGCGGGTCCTACCTGGCCCCCTGTTTGCAGAAGAGGGAACAGCAAAGAGGTGACTTTGGGACTTGCCCTGAGGAGCTCGTGTGGACCAAGGCAGTGCCGGATTTGAACTGCAGGCTCTCTGACTCCAGAGCCTGTGCTGGGCTGCCTCTCTGCCTCCTTACAGCCTGGCTGCTTGGTCCCAGCCGAACCCAGTGCCACCACCTCCCTGAAGCCGCCTCGATTAGCTCAGATTAGAAGCAATGGCCCCCTCTGTGGTTTTGCAACCCAGAGAAGCACTTTGCTCTGGTCCCCACACCAGGTGGCGGGGCTTGGCCTCGTGGGGATGGTGCTGGAGGCGCATGCTGGCTCTGGAGGCTCCGAGAGCCTTGCAGTGGGTGGAGGGGTAGGGGTACCTGTCCAAGCCCCTTTGCACCGCTCTATCCTCTGGTCCATGTCCAGGGTAGATAGCTGGGCAGTGACCAGCAGTGACCATGAGTGCGGGAGGGCGTGTAGGCTGAGTAGAGCTGACTTAGACTTCTGGAAATTTCTTGCCCTCACCATCCTCCTCAGGCCCAGGAGGAAGAGGAAGGCTCCCCGGGGTTGGCTCACCCAGCGTGGATCTGTTTTCCCTGGGTGCCGTGCTGTGTCCCCGGTGGCAGGAGCACAGGAGCCCCTAGAGGCAGGTCCCTGCCCTGGGGAGAATTCCTCTCCAGGAGATAGGAGCCCAGAAACAGAAGAAAAACAAGGTTTAGACAGAAGGTGCCCAACTCAGGGGCCTGACCTGGCCCGTCGGGAGCTTCCTCTTGAGTCAAGGCTGATGACACCCACCCATATAGTTGGGTCATGGAGGAGTGTCCTTGAGGCGTGTGGCATGTACCAGGGCCTGGGTGGGGGCCCTAGCCCACAGGCCTGGGGAAGGCTGGCCTGGGCCCAGCAGCAGCCACCCAGGGGGCCAGCACCTGGCATATGCCCGACAGTTGGGCCCGGCCAGTGGGGAAGGTATGTTGGCAGGTGGCCGAGCTGCAGTGCCAGGATCCGGCTCGGTGTGTCCTCTGGGGCCTCAGCTGCCATATGCCTGTGTCAGTCCCAGCGCTCGGGCTGCAGATGGGGCACAGGGGGGAGGTGGTGCCTAGGGTGGAGGTGGCTCTCGTTCTGGAGGAGGGAGGCAGGTGTCCGCCGCGGGAGTGCTTCTCGGAGACGGGAGACCGAGGGTTGGGGCCAGCCTGGAGCCTTCCCGCTTCCTCCCATATACGCGCAGGTCCCCGGCTCTGAGCCCGCTGCAGAGTGCCGTTCCCCTCTGCTTCTGAACCTGCCCATTCACGTACGCCAGCTCAGCCTCTCCCTGGTGTAAGCAGCTGTCCAGGACCTCGCCTGGCCCAAAGTGAGAATCCAGCTGTCCTTTTCCAGCGGGCACGTTTCATGTTCTTTTCCGGTTTCTGAATCTGTTTCTGGGTTCGGGGGTTCTCTCCTGCAGAGGCGAGCAAGGGGGTTTTGAGTGACCATCAGCCCAGGCCCTGCGCAGACAGCAGCTGGGAAGACCTAGGGAGGGAGGGAAGTTAGGAACACCCCGAGTCCTGGTTCCTGGATCCGTGGTCTTGTTCAGAGGGTATGGGGCCCGAATAAGAATGTAATACTGATATCTGCTGGGACATGGCAGAGCCAGGACTCAAACCCACGGTGGCCGCCTACCAGAGCTCTCGCCTGAGGGCAACAGATATATTTGGCCCCCCTTACAAAGGAAGAGACTAGAGAGGGTGAGGCTTTTAAAGGGACAGCAAGGACTTTTATACTTCTTAGCACTTGGTGGGCCCCATTAGGGATGGGTGGGGCTGGAGTCTGAGGGACGCGGGACGGGTACCTCGGCACTCCCGAAGCCCAGGCTGGTTTAGTCCTGTCGTCTGCTGTCAGGGTGCCTGGTTCCGGGTTGGGGGCGAGGCCTTCATAAAGAGCCTGCAGAGCAAGCTTTGCCTGGGATGGGTTAGGGAGGCTGGGGCCCAGCCAGGTGCTGCCACGGCTGGGCTCACGGCCCTAGCAAGTCGCTAGTCCTCCAGCCTCAGTTTCCTGGGAGGTAAAATGGGGGAGCAGGACTGAAGGCGGTCCAAGCCTGCCGGTGTGGGGCACACAGTGTTTTCTCCTAGACTGGTGGCCACGGCCATCAGATGCCCGTCCCTGGGGAGCAGCGGGCTCCCTGGCGGCTGTGACAAGTTCCAGTCACCACGGAGGTGACAGCGGAGCTATTTTTGGAGCAGCGCGTGGTGGGGGAGTTTCCTTTTGGCAGTGGCTGGGGATGGGAGTCTTGGGCAGGGGAAGTCCCGTACCGAGACAGGGCCAGCCCCTCTTCCTTCAGCCGCCCTGGCACAGCGAGGCCGCCCAGGTCCCCAGAGGCCGCTGCACCACACATCTACCCTCCACCTGAGCTGAGCAGCCCTCCTCCTGAGCCCTTCAGGAGCCACTTTGCAAGGTACTGGCCTTTGTCCTGCCCCTGGCCGCGGGGAACCCCTCACTCTTTCCTGCCGCCTGGGGCCACCACCCTTGCCCTGAGGGTGCGCCTGGCCAGTGGCAGGGAGGCCTTTGGGAGAGACTTCTGGAGCCTGGGCTCCTGGGGAACCTGGCCTGGCCGAGCCTCTGCCACCACCGCCCCCCTCGATTGTCGGCCAGGTGGGGGCTGCCGGCGGGTGAGCGCCCTCGGCCTGGCATGACCTTTGTCGCCGCCCAGGTGGGAGGTGAGGACCATTGCCAACCAGGGGCTTCACACTGAGTGATCACGGGCTTTGCCAGAACGCCTGAGGTTACGAGGGAAGCAGAAAAAGCCATTTTTTTCCCCTTCTGGGATGAGTTTTGGCTGCCTGGGCTCGTTTCTGATGTCTGAGTGGTGAGTTCTCCGCAAGACTCTCCCACCAGAAACTGCCGTCTCTGGGATTATGGTCGTTCTCCTGGGGCCTGGCACCAACTTCTTACGAACTCTGAGGCTGGGGGCTGCCCCGCTGGGTTTCCTCCTTCCGTTACTGGTTGTCAGGGCTGAAGCCACGGTCTGGGACAGGATGGCGGGGGGGTAGAGGAATTTCTCCCTGAAACTGCCCGTTCCCTGTGGCCCCCGGAATGAGCCGACCTGGGGCCCCAGGCTTTTCCTTCCTGGCCTCTGGTGTTTACAGACCGGGTCAGCAGCCTTTAACCTGGCCCTACCTTTGTGGCCTGCTGGAGCCACAAAGGTGAGTGGCTTGGTCTCTGCCTTTGCGGAAATCTCCGGTTGGAGAGAGAAAAACGTGAGCAGGCAGTGACAACACGGGCACAAACACTGTGGAGCCAGGGAGTCACTGACCGGGGGAGTCCAGGAAGACTGCTTGGAGGAGGTACCCCCACTCCAGCTCTGAAGAAGGAGCCGGATTTGCCAGAGGCACTTCATTCCGGGGAGGGGGGTAGAGTCTGCTAAGGCCTGGAGGAGAGAATGAGTTCATTTATCAGAGGGCTAGGGGTCCTCAGCACGGGGGCACTGCCCAAAGGGTGTGACATTCCCAGCAGGCCGAGATCCCACCTTCCTCTGGCTCCAGTCTGCAGGGCTTGCCCCAAGCACAGGAGATGAAAACCCAGACTTAAGAGAGTTAGGCCTGGGTTTAAACACAGCGCTTGCCATCTGTTAGAGCCAGGGGCTCGGCGGGCCCCTTATCTGTGCCTTGATTTCTTCTTCTGTAAGACAGGGTTGTTGCAGACATCCCCGCAGGGCTATGCGGAGGCGCGGCCTTTTAACTCCTTGGCACTTAGAAAGTGCCGGATATCTTCCTCTTCCAAGTGGGTGAGATGAAGCATGGCCTTCACCGGGTCCCGGAACCAGAGACCTTCCTGGGCATAAACCAACGGCCTTGTTCCTCCTTTCCTGAAAGATGAGATGTTTACAGCGCCTACAATTTTTTTTTTCTTCCAGAATTGAGTTTTATTATCCTAGTAGGAGGAAATGAAAGGTGCTTAGGGACCTTCTCAATGTTAAAAAGGCTCTGGGCAGCCGTGCCGTGGGAGGGGAGGTGTGTTTTGAATGGCTTGGTGACTTCTGCCAGAGCTCAGACGGTGGGAAGCACACACAGGAGGGCGTGTGCTCCTTGCCTGGGGCTCCAGACGCAGGGCAGCAACCGCCGACCCTCTATCTCTGACTGGTCCGAAGTGTGTGCATCCAGGCCCCAGGCGAGGGACCTCTGGTTTCAAGATGACAGCAGACGTTGGCTCCTGCTCCGAAGGCCTGCAGAGGAGGAAGAGAGGGTGGCCTAGGAACCAGTTGGTGCCCATACGGTGGGCTTAGGGAAGGACTCTGCTGTGTGGGACACCAGTAGAGGGGAAGAGGGGCCTGCGTAGTCCCCAGCTGCCCCTGCACACCCACTCTTTGGGGTCCCACTGTTTCTTCTTTATGGATGGAGACAGACAAGGCGCGACTTGCCCGGGAACCCACAGGAGGTGTCGATCCTCAGTAGGACCCAGGATCTGGTCCTGCTGTACGTGTGTGACTTTGCCTGTGACCATCCTAGGATCCCCGTGGGTGTGTGTGGTTGGGAAGGGGGACGCCCCTCTGCTCAGGGGCCTGGGGTTGGAGTGGAAGAGTTGGGAAAGGTAGGAGGCAGGCCCAGGCCAGCTGGGCAGAACTTGGAATGCCTGGTGCAGGCCTACGGGTCTTGTCTTAGGGACCTTCGGGTGGGAGCTGCAGATTGTGATAGGTGTATTAGGGACTGGGGGAGAGGGGAGCCTTCCTGCCGTGGGTTGGAGGTTGGCTTAGCAAGCAGGAGATCAGCGGCCCCGGGTTCTGCAAGACCCTCCCTGTGAAGAGGCTGGTCATGGCCCCGGGTCTTAGAGAAGACAGACTCCTGTAGGTCCTGAAGCTTAGACATCCAAGCAGCATGTTTGGCTTTGGGGATGGGGAGCGAGGGGACCTAGGACCAGTCAGGAAACCAGACGCCGTCTGTGGCTTATCCCCTATGGCTCCCAGGCCCCCGTGACTCTGGCCCGAGATCTGGCTGCTTCCTGTCAAATGATGAATGGGTAACGTCTGCTTATCCCAAGACCAGAAGAGAAGTGGGGCTGGGGTAGCGGGAGGACACAGCAGCTGGAGCCAAACCTCTGGACTGGAATTCATTCATTCGTTCTCTCTTCCAAGGCAGTATGGACTAGGGCAGTCCGGCAGACTCGGTTCCAAGTGTTAGTCCTGCCCATGGCCTGCTGTGTGACCTGGGGCCCATCCCTTAACCAGTCTGAACTTCTGTATCCTCTTCTACACCGGGTGGATCTTAGCGGCCCCCACCTAGCGTGCCCACGAGGGAACAAGGTATGCGCAGCACTTGGCGTGTGCCTGCTGAGTACACAGCATGTGCCGCGTTAGTTGGGGGGCGGGGGGCGCTGCTGTCCTGCCCTCGCTGCCAACCCGTCTGCGTGTGCAGGATGTTCCTTCCGGCCCCAGGCCCTTGCACTCGGACATGAAGTCGGGTTTCTTTGGGGGCTCACAGCCTTGCTGGTCCAGGAAGCGAGTGTAAAGGCAGCGTTCTCCGACATGTTGGCAAGTCCCGTTTCTCCTCAAAGCCTCTTTCCTCGTCTGCAGAATGGGAGCGCCAGCCCCTCTGGGGCTGCCTGGGAGCCACTCTGATCACTCAGCTCAGGGGAGGCGCTTCATGTGGGTGTTGTCTGAGGCCGAAGCTGGTCCTGCCTTGACCCCACCCGTGGCCGGGCTCCAGGAGCTGCAGTGTCTCCTTGCTGGGCCTCCGATCTCCACTCGCGAAGGGGCCCGCAGGGGTGTGTTGGGCCGGGCCAGCCTGTGGCACCTCTCTTCTCCAGCAGCAGGCACCTGTCCTAGGCTTCTGCCACCAGGGGCCTACTGGCCGAGTGGAAATAACCCCCAGGTGCCCACACCTGGTGCCCGTGTTGGGTCACTCAGGGTCACTTACTCAGGGAGGAAAGAGGACTGTGGAGGGAGGTTGTGAAGTCACCGCGCTAGTTTCCTGCTTTGGGAAAACAACCCGTGAAGCTGCTCACCACTCTGGAAGGGCTGAGAAGAGGAGAGGCCTTCCTCAGGGAAACTGGCCTGGGGTGCGGCGTCCAGGTGACGTGCCCGCCTCAGCTGACGCAGCGAGAATGTGGCCTTGTGGCCGCCGGGAGAAACCTGACTGCATGCAGATGTGAGCACATACGTTTAAGAAAAGGCAGGCAGGACACACTGTTTCCACCTCAGGGTCTGAGAACAAAGTGAAACGTGATCAAATACTTGACCCCACATGGTGTATGAATACATCACCACGAGACCCCCCCCAACATACAGAGCCTCACATGCATAGACCCCCAAACCTGCCCTGAGCCTTCCTGGGGTCTCAAGTCGTCTTTCAGGGGGAGGGTAAGGGCCTCTGTGGGCCGCCAGCCTCCACGACCTGCATCATTTCACAGTAGGGAAAGGAGGGACACGACGCCTCTAGATGAAGTTTCCAGAAATTGGGAGGCAACGGCCAGGTGACAGTCTATCCAGGGGACAGAAAGGCCCTTGGAGAAGCCTCCTCACCCAGCCCAGGAGGAAGCCCCTTCCGGGGATGCTTGAAGGAAACCCAAGGCCCGCGTGAGTAGGAGCTCCAGCTGAAGGCCAGGCCGCGAGGAGAGGGTCATGGTGCTTTGCAAAGGTAGCCACGGTTCACATTAGCCATGGAGGCATTTGTTCCAGAGTGGTCCCAAAGAGGACATGCGGTGAGGCCGATGAAGCCTGACCTGGGAGCCAACAGCCCCGGCTCTGTTGCTCACCAGCTATGTGGCCCTAGGCAAGTCCCCACCGTTCTCTGAGCCCCAGGCCCCACGTCTGCCGCTCGTCCGCTGCCCAGTGAGGGTTAGTGCAGACGACAGAGTCTCCAAGGACATTCACGTGTGTCAGGCTCTGCTGGAGGGAGTTCTCATCTGTGAACACATTCGGTCCTCTCGATCGTCAGAGGAACATCTCACTTTCCAGAAGAGGAAACTGAGTCACTGCATGGCAAAATGAAGCCCGGCCAGGATTTGAGCCAGGGCACTGGGGCTCCCCGGCAGCCTCGCTGAACCCTTGGGCACATCCCGATTTGGTTCCTGGGCCACTGGGGGACACGCGCATGTGGGGAGCCCGGGCTGGGAACTACACTAGGCGTTCGTGGTGCCTCCAAAATGCAGGGCTGTGGTTCCCCACGGAAGAAAGGTCCTCAGTGCGGCCTGTGCCTGGGTCTCACATTCCATGCATTTTTGGCCCCTGACTTGAGCTTGGCAGCCTGGACCTCATTGTTCTGTGACTTGGCAGGAGCTGCCTGGCCCAGGCTGCCAGTGCCCTGGGCTGCCCAGGGAGGCGTGTGTGTGCTGAAGGGCTTTCCCCACGCTCCGTGGCTCAGCACTCTGAATCTCTGCCTTGGTCTTTCTGCGTCCACACCCCCTAAGAAAAAGTTTGGGGCAGGAATCTCCAGCAAAGGGGTTGGGCTTCCACTGAGGTACAGACAGAATGCCATCTCTGCAGATGTAGCACCCGGGAGAGCAAGAGGCAGGGGTATCTTGGACCCAGGAGGGGCTTTGGAGTCACTGAGAGCAAATCTCCCCTGTGTAGCTCACTGGCCTCACTACATTGAGCTTCCTCTCTCTGAGCCTGTTTCCTCATCCATAAAATGGGTCTACCAAGAGCCCCAGGATGCATGGGAAAGGTCTGGCGCACCGGCAGTGTTCGGAGAGCCTTCATTGCCTTCCTCCCAAACATCCCCCCCTTCCCTTCCTGCCTCCCTCCCTGCCACCCCACCCTGCCTGTCCTCCCCCACCTCCTCTCCACCCTTCCTCTCCCTTCCTCCTTCCCCTTTGCAGTGTCCCTCTCTGACACTCGGGGACTGTGACTTGCAGAATGCTCCTTGGCCACTTCTTTCCTGGAGCAGTAACTCAACCAAAGCTCCAGGGCGTTGGCAGAAAAGGTACCATGGACAGCAGAGCTGCGTCATCGTGATGCTGTCCCAGAGGGCCCGGACTCCAGGGGCTCATGTCCCTGAGGCCCCTGTGATGGGAAATGGCCCCTTGTGGCCCTCCAGCCTTGGGACTACCCCTGCCCACTCAGCTCGGGCCCTATTTGTGAGGAAAGGGGCTTGTTCGGTGGGGAGATGACGTCGGAAGTTCTCCACCTCGTGTGTAAGGAAAGGAAGAGGATCGGCACTGAGAGTTGGGAGGAGAGCGGCGTGGTGGCTTCGGGCAAAGACGCCCCCAGGGCGCTGAGTCGTGGCTCCACTGCCACGGATCTGGGCAGATCTCTTAACCTCCCTGTGCCTCCGTTTTCCGTTCTGTAAAATGGGACAATAATAGACCCTATCCCATGAGAGACAGGGTCTCTTAAATGAGAGGGGCTAAGAGGTAAAGTGTGCAGAGCAAGGCCTCGCATGATCAGGGCACACATCTGTTGACTCGTCATTATTGCTGGTATTTCTGATGAGATCAGAGACCCCCTCGGCCGTGCTCTTGGAGCCCTGTGTGAGGCCTGGGGTGGGCTCCTGAGTGTGCAGTCTGCAGCCTCCGGGTGCAGCTGTTGGGAGGGTGCCGCTAATAACCACACGGGGCAAGTGGAGATGACCTTGGCAGACACCTGCTAAGCCTCTGCCAGTATGACTTGCCCAGTCTCCCAGCTGGTGAGGGCCTGGGCCTGCGTCTGCCCGCATCTAACCCCCAGAGGCTGAGTGGGGTTAGATGCGGGTGGGGGGAGACGTAGAGATGCACGCTGTGGTTCGTAGTCCACACGAGTCTGTGGGCCAGTGGGTGGGCTCCTGTGTGGGCCTGGCCACTGGGCGGCTTTGACACTTGCAGAGATAAAGACAGAACCTTCTTGCTGAAGACAGTTCTTCTCCAACCTCTCCCTGGAGGTCTCCCTAAGGGCAGAGGACGGTGAACATGTCACCCCGAGGGGTCTGGGGGGTGCAGCCCGCAGAGCCTGCAGGAGTCTAGGGTTTTATCTTAAAATGCATGCGCATTTTACATTCTCTTCCCTGTGAATCCGTTTATCACGCACACATCCCCCCCGACCCCCACCCCACCACGAGTAACAGCACTGCCTCCGGAAGCCAGAAGCCGCTCGTGTTTGCATGTTTATCCTGGGGCTTTTCCTCCAGGGCCTCACTGTGTCCCCCTGCGGGTGTGCGCTCCGTGGTGAGAGCGCAGGCACAGATGGTGGCGAGACACCGAGGGGGCCGTGGTCCCATCTGCATTTCAGGAAGCCTCGGTGGCCCTCACAGAGGAGGGCTTGGTGAGCAAGGCATGGGCGCCGGGAGGCCCAGGGGCCGGGGTGGGAGGTGAGTCCCACACTGGGACAGAGTCAGGGGAATGGGTGGGTGGGGGGGGGTGGCGAGAGGCCTCCAAAGTACAGACACACCCCCACAGCACCCTTCTCCTGCCCTGGATCCAGGACAAGAGATAAAAGAGAGCAAGAAATCTGTCCATAAAATGCCATGTCTGTGGGTTGAACCTGGCTCAGGGCTGGCAGCTTCACAACCAGGTGACAGCACGGGCCACGCCTGGCTGGACACAACCCTCGCCCCGCAGGCACTCCCCACTGCCGAAGGCTCCCCTGTGAGCCCGAGTCTGGTAGCCTTGCTTTCTTCCATCTCCTGTGTGCTCCAGAGCAGCTTTACCCGGAAGGAGCTGCCCGTGTTCGGCGTGTGAGGGAGGAGTCGGCCTGTCCTGAGGGCACCGAGGAAGAGTGGGTGCTGGACCCCAGAAGGCCTAGAGAGGCTTGGAGAACCTTCGAGGGCAGAGCTAGGGAGGCAGAACTGGAGTCCAGCTCAGTGGGACATCCTTTGATGAGGCATCACAGACATCCCTGAGCCTGGGTGGGCTGGATGCCACCTGCGGCAGCCGGAGAAGGAAAGGAGAGATTCCTCTCCCGCCGCCAGGACGCCCGTGTTCACGAGGGTGCGCCTTGACTTGGGAGGTCTGTGCAGCAGAGTTTGCTGAACCGCTGGACCCGGGGACGGCTCTCAGCCTGGGGCTTGGCTGCTGGGTGTAGATGGAGAGAGGCAGAGTCCAGGAGAAAGTGCTGTCTTCGGTTGGTTCTCCAGACGCAGGAGAAAGTGCTGCCTTCGGTTGGTTCTCCAGACGCAGGCCTTGCGAGTGAGCAAACCATGAGGGAGTGGGAGAAGCCGACGAGCTGGGGTGTGATCTCGGACCAAACCCGCAGCCTCCACCCAGGGCCTGGAGCATGAGTCACGCCTCCCACTGTCTGAGTATCCTGACCCAGCCAAGGGCACTTTCACACTGGACCCCTTGGTCATTGATTAATAGTTGTCCCAGGGGCTGCCAGTTCCTAGGGACTCGGGCTCTCCGGAGGGTATAGACAAAGCTGCTCCGACAGCCTGGGCCAGTCCTGAGGGGCTCTGTTTGGGGCGTGTGGAGTCTGTGGGGCAGCCGGGGGTGGGGGGTCTGGCAGAAGCAGCAACAGCCAGATTCGGGGGCCCCTTACCCATGCCTACTCTACAACAGTGGCCCCTTTTATTCTCCGCAGCCCTGTGGGAGCCCCGGCCTGGCCCTGGACCCAGGAGGTGCTGCAGAAACGCCTATGGCTACAGCACAGGCTTTCCTCCCAAGGAGGAGGGCTTTTCCCCTTGCGTCCCGGAGGGTTGCACGCGGTAGCCGGGTGCCGGCTCTCACCTCCAGCTGTACAGTGCTTCTCTGTGCCTCAGCCTTGGGCCCTGCCCCAGAGGCAGCGCTCTGCCAGGGAGGCTGGCATCGGGAGTGATTCTTAGATGACATTTCGCTCAGGCCCGGGCACATAGTGGTCGCTCAGTCAGCTGGGGTTACCATGGCAACTGGCAGCTAGCAACCTTGACTCTCCTAAGGGCCTCTGACATGGCAGCCCAAACCGTGGAGGTGCAGGGGACTGCTCCCTTGTGCAGAGGGCTCTGCACCTGCCCAGAGGTTTATGCCTATGAGGGGGAACCCATGGCCTTGGCCTTCCCTGCACTTGGAGCACCAGGGCCCAGCAAGGATGGAGATGTTGGGTCCTTCCTGCTGCTGCTACACAGTCTGACTCAGCGTCTCTCTCCTGGCCACCCGGGCGGTCAACCTGGGTTTTTGTGGGGGTGGTCATGGGGGCAGGGCTTTGTAACTGCCCCCAGGAGACAGGGAGGACAATAATGGGAAAGAACAAGACTTTGGTGGGAAGCCTGGGTGGCTCAATCGCTTAGGCGTCTGCCTTCAGCTCAGGTCATGATCCCAGGGTTCTGGGATGGAGCCCCACATCGGGCTCTCTGCTCAACAAGGAGCCTGCTTCTCCCTTTCCTCCCTGCTTGTGCTCTCTCTCACTATCTCTTTCTCTCTCAAATAAATAAGTGAATAAAATCTTTAAAGAAAAAAAAAAAAGTAAGAACCAGGCTGTGGAGCCTAGTACTTGTGGAGTTGAATGGGCACCTCCTTTGCTGGCCGGGTTGGGGCAGAGGGGATGCCTTTAGACTTTGCCCTGTGCAGAGCCTGTTTCCCCTCCCCGCAGTGGGGACAACCCTCGCAACCTTGTCAGACGGGGTACTGGAGGGAAGGTGTCTCACGTGGGCTCTTGAGTCCCAGCCCTGCACTCCAGGACCCCCGCCAGAACATGGGGTGAACGGACGCACGTCCCCCAGCCCAGGGCCGTCAAGGGGAGAAGGTGAACAGGCATGCGTCTAAGAAAGCCTGCGTTTTCTTTTGCAGCCCCGTGCACCGTGAGGCTGGCATGCAGGATGGCCGGACAGCCCAGCCACATGCCCCCTGGAGGGAGCCCGAACAACCTCTGCCACAGCCCAGGGCCTGCCCATGCCCCGGACCCACAGGTGAGCCCTTTGCCTTTGTCTGCAGAGCGCTGGGGCCTCGACAAGGAGCTCGGGTCCCTGACTACCCCACCCAGACGGAGTCATTTCTGGAATGTTTCCAAGGGTGGGAGTGCAGCTCAGTACCAACCTGGTCAGCCCTGATACCACTCAGCAGCACTCAGAGACGCCTTCTCTGGGCCGGACTCCAGGATTTCCCTGTGAATGGAACAACTTTGTCTCAGCGGGATCAGGGCTGCTTAGAAAGGTCAGGAGAGAGGAGAGAGTGAGGGGCTCTGGGGAACAGGCAGCCCGTGCGTGGGGTCAGAAAGTGCTTCCTCACTCTCAGCTTCCTCACTCTCAGCTTCCCTTTTTGGTTTTAGCTCTGTCCTGGCCCTCTTCAGCCCTCTTCCTCTAGAACCAACAGAGCCTCAGGGCACTGGTTTCTTTACACCTGCCTCACGCTCTGCAGATCCTCAGAGAGCCAGGCCGCCTCCCGCAGCTTTTCCGAAGGTGGCTTCTGGGTTTCCCAGCTCATGCATCCTTTGCGGGTTTTGAATGTGCTGTTTCCTGGGTCTGGAGGGCCTCTCCCCGCTCCTCCTCCAGGCCTTGGTCCAAATGCTGCAGCTTCTAGGGAGCCTTCCTGTTCCCTCCATTCCCTCGCCTGTGCGGCCCAGGCACTGGGCTCTGGCCACAGCATCCCACTGGGGAACTGGTTCCTGTTCCTAAATGGGACGTCTGGGGCGAGGCTATACCCAACCCATCATCCCAGGCCAGGCCCAGAGGAGCCCCTCGATGCCGGCTGAGTTCATGAACAGCAGATACATGTGGCTGTGTGTGGGGAAGAAGCATGTCTGCTCTTAGAAGGCACACAGCCTCATGGGAGAGAAAGGGAGGAAACAGGGCAGAAGAAACTCAGGGACCCTTGGAGCTCCAGAAAGCACATGATCCTACCTAGATGGCCAGAGAGGCCGCCTTGAGGAATTGGGACGCAGAGGTCTGGTGGGGGCAGGCAGGCCAGGTCAGACAGAGCCAGGTGCTGTGGGTCCCTGGGGACAGCCTGGGATGATGAAAAGTCATGTCTAGGGTTGGCTTTTTCCCCAAAGCTAGGAGACCCAAATCAGGGGGAAACTTTGAGACAGCTACCTTTTTGAGTCCCAGAAGGCTCGTCGCAACCTCTAAGTACTCCTTCCTGTTGGAGGACGTCAGGTGGACTGCTGTTTGACCCACTTGGCCAGGGCTACCATGTGCAGTTGTGCGGGTGTGCACTGCACAAAAGCGCCTGGTCAAGGAGGCAGCTGAGTCTGAGATCCTTCTCCTACACCTGAGTTTTCATCAACCCATGTTCCCTGTGTGGGGCTCCATCAGCCCAAAAGAAGGAACAATTTTATAGATTCACACAGGGGTGAGACATGTGAACTAGTAGACTAATGTGTGTGTATGCACGCACGCATGTGTCTGTGTGCACATGCACACCCCCGCCCCCGACACACACACAGTGTCCTAGGGCATCTGCCCTGTTGGTGCTTTCCACTCCCATTACTGGATGGGACACGGGCCCATTTCCCAGGTGGAATTTGGGGAGGTAGATCCCAGAAAGCCCAAAGGCCCGTGGATGCTGCTGGTGCCGAGTCCACCAGGACAGCTCACTGATGCTGGGGCCAGTGCAGCCTCCTCGGGTAATGTAGCAATTTGTCATATTAAGTCATTCACTAACAATTGAGTCCCCCTTGATTAATCTCCCAGAATTAGCCAGTTGCATTTTGAGCAATTAGGGTTAATTACAGCCTCATTTGGCAGAGGAGAGAGCCCCGTAATTATTTCGCAAACAAGGCAAGGCGGCGGCGGGCGGCGGCGTCCGGGCGTCTGGTTGCACATGTTGGAGTGGGTAATGA
The DNA here is from genome assembly GCF_011764305.1 of Mustela putorius furo. Lineage (NCBI taxonomy): Eukaryota > Metazoa > Chordata > Mammalia > Carnivora > Mustelidae > Mustela > Mustela putorius. Next base: position 6,445,372 of record NW_025421428.1, read on the forward strand.
CACAGTTAAGTGGAATTAGACACGATTCCCATCGTTGGGCAGCGGCCGTCAGCAAAGGAGCCCTGCGTCCCACCAGCATCTGGCCGGGGTAGCCAAACCAGGGTGCGCAGCCGTGTAGACACCAGCATGGCATGGGGCGGGGCGAGAAGGGAATGAGGCCAGGCAGCCGCTTCCTCTCTCCTCTGCTCATGAAGTGCAGGTATTTAAACACCGTCTGGGGAGACATCGTGGCCCCAATCTTGCCTGTTTCGGGACATAGAAACACCTCAGATTGACAGCAGAGGCATTTTCCTTGAAGGCAGGAGGCCCTGCTGTTTCCCTGAAATCATCCTTAGAAAAAGGAGCCGGGGCTCTCGATGGCGAGAGTACTGCACTCGGTCCAGACCAGGTGGGGCTCGGATCCCAACTCCAGCCCTCACCAGCCAGGCCACAGCTGGTAAGTGAGTTGAGCCTCCGTTTCCTCATCTGTGAAATGGGGCCATGAAGACTAAGTGAGATGGACTACTCTAAACCCCCAGCATGGCGTCGGACGTCGTGGGTGTTAAGGAAATGTGTGCCACTCATTTCATTCTTCTCTTTGAGCCTTCATTTTCATGTTCGTGGCTCAGGAGCCCAGAGCTGAAATGCCCACAGTGTCGAAGGGACCACTTAGCAACCACTCAAACTGGTTCTGTTAAGTTTCTGTGCCCAAGGCTGGTGGTTTATCATTTCTGGGAGTTTTCTAGCTGTGAGAGCCGTCCGCTTATTAAAACACGTTTGCTGAACCCGGTGGAGTCACAAGTGAAATTACTGAGGTTTCAAATGAGTGAATGAGGGCGTGCATGTAATTGAGGGGAAGAGCTCTAAGGCCGGATGCTCTAGGACTTTACCACTTCGCGGCAGAGCGTTTTTCATCAGGAATGAAACAGAGCTGACCGACTAAGAGTCATGTGAATTTGCAAGAAGGGAAAAGGTGCTCTTGTCTGAGAATGGCCTGGTTAATGTGTCTTCCATCTGGAAAGTCTTTGCAAAGCTGCGTGGGGCGTGCCAAGTTCAGATATATTGGGCCCTGTTCAGAGAAAGAGGAATGCGCCTTACTTCTCAGGATGGGACGGCCGCTTCTGGATCTGAATCGCACAGGCCAAAACCTTTATGAGAATCTTCCCCAAGCAGTGTTGGCAATTAGGTAAGATTTAACGGCCACATATTAACAGCTGTTAAAATCCAAGAAGTGTTTGCTGACGTGTTGTAAATTCAGCAAATGCTTGTCTCATTTCTTGCCTCCTTTCTGCCCGACCCAGAAGTGGGGCCTCGTGCAAGGGGCAGGGTCCCACGGAGGGATGGGTGGACGCTGAGGGAGCCCGGGGGGGGGCAGGGAAGGTTCTAGAGAGAGGACAGGTGGGCTGGCGATGGATTGGGGCAGGACAGGGAGAGGTGGCTATCCCGGGAAGAGGAAGGAGCCAGGCCTGAAGGTGCAGGACCAGTCAGGTTAGGCAAGGGTTTAAATACCAGTGCTGGGATGGGGAATGGCTGGTCTGTGTGAAAGGCTGCGTCATTTGGAATTGAGTCTATAGTGAATGAGGGGCGAGCCCGTTAGTGGGTTCGGGTGGACAAGGGAGCTCGCATTTTAGAAAGATCACGGGTTGCAGGCACTCATGGCACAAGTGGGATGAAAATAGGAGATGAGGAGGCCGCTGCCTTCTGCCTGGTGAGATGATTCCGTGGCCTTAAATGGCTGGATATTCGGAGAGAAGATTCCAGAGACTTGCAGGATGAAACCAAGTGCTCTTGGTAGCTGAAGGGATGAGGGAGAGCTGAGTCAAGGATGGACCCAGGTTTCTGGCTGATGCTAGTCACTGGGGCCAGACCCAGCTTCTCTTAGGTATGTGTAAGCTCAGCTTTCTCTGAGCTCAGCCAGCGGGAACTGTCCTGAGGGACCCGCTGCGCTGAGGTGATGCTAGGCTTTGTTATCAGGTGACTCCCATGTTTTGGGCACCTTGCATGCTATTCCCATGTGCTGATGGCCCTGGGAGCTGAGTGAGATCTCCAGGCTAGGACGGTCATGGCGGTGGTTGTCCCAATAACATGAAACCTGGCTCTTCCTTGTCCCATCCGCCCACTGGCCAGGAACCAGGCCTTATTCAGAACCCGCTAGGGCAGGGCAGGCAACCGAGATAAATACCGGGTGCGTTTTGGTCCTGAGGAGCAGAGCCAGGGGCCTCCTCCTCCCGTGGACCCACGGCACCCCTTCTCGCCCCCAGGTCTGCAAGCCAGAAGATGAGCTTTGGGTTTGAAATTAACCAGATTGTGGAGAGCTGAGTGGGGTCGGCCTCGGAAAGAGCCTGACAATATGGACTCTGTGTAAACCCTGCCCTTCTTTTGTGTTACACGGACTTAAAACCCATCACCGTATACACATATACCGAATCCATTAGAACTCCCTATACACGGTGTCAGATGTCTTTAAAGGTGAAATTCGTTTACAGGAAATGTCATTCTGATGAAGTATGCTTTTTAAAATCACAGAAACAGTTGCCTTAAAATTAATGATGCATTGCAAATATCAGAGAAAAAAAAGACCCATTCAGTGTAAAGATGATTAAAATTCAGGTCAGAAGTCTGACTTAGTCAGGCTAAATTTTTTAATGAGATTTCAGGAAATTAATTGGGCGAATGCATTTTTATTCTTTTAACATGTGATTTTATGCTCCTGGTTTTTTTTTTTTTTTCTTAAAGGGATTTGTCGATGGCTGAGGCTTATTGTGGTTCAAATATTTTAAACTCAAATTAGCATGGGGTGGGAGGTGTTTGTGGCCTAATTTGATCTGACTTGGAGAAGAGAGCCTGGGTTTCTCTGAGCTTTCCAGAGTGGTTCACTGCTCCCCCCACACCCATTTCCAGCCTTGGTGCACCCTGGGGTGGGGGGCGGTGGGACTGGGGATAGAGGTGACCTGGGGACCTTGGCCCTCTCCTGGGCTCCTGGTTCTGCCAAGCCTCCTGTGGTCCAGGGAGTTGCTCCCCGAGGCTCCTCCTCTCTCTGAGATGGCATTTCCCTGCCCAGGGCAGTGCAGACCCCCTCCTTCTGCCCATTGCGGTCAGCATCCCTCCCACCTCCTTCCCAGCCTCTCCACCCACCTGCCCCTCCTCTGGGGGAGACCTGAGGGGCTCCCACACTGGAGAAGGCAGGTGAGGAGTCAGAAATGACTTCTGCCAGCATTTTCCCTGCGAGTGTCCCACAGCCTAGCCCTAGACAGGGAGGTGAGGCGAGCCCGTTGTGTAGCACAGTCCCTCGGCAAACAGTCCTGGGTGTGACCCGTGCAGGGGACAGTGATGTCAGAAGCTATAGGGACACAGGCACCTCCCTGCTTTTCTGCAGTCAGGTGACAGTGGATCAGCAACCTCTCTGAGCCTCAGCTTTTCATCTGTGAAATGGGGCCATGAAGACTGAGTGAGATGGGCTACTCTGAAACCCCAGCATGGCGTCTGACGTCATGGCTGTCACCCATCTTGTTCTTAGATCTCCAAATTCATTTTAGTTTTCACAGTTGAAGAGCCCAGAGCTGGCAGTAGCCCCAGCACAGACCCTCAAAGGGATGGGGATGGCGGTACAGCCCCTGAGAGCTCCCTGCCTCGGCTCGTCCTCAGCCCCCTGGGAGGCAGGTGTAGTAGCCCCAGTCCTCGCTCTGCAGACAGAGCAACGGTGATACCCCTAATGACAGTAACAGCCACATAGCGTCTCCCCGGTGCCTTCACTCAGTAACCTGCTTACCCACCCCCCGCAGCCCTCGGAATGGGGCACCGTTATCACCTGAATTGTACATGGGAGGAAACTGAGGCTCAGAGTGCTTGTGCGCAGCCCCGAGCCAGCGCTTGGCAGATCTGGGGTTTGAACCCAGGCCTCCCTCTGCTCCCCAGTGTCAGTGTCTCCTCTGAGGGAGCCAGAGTGGCAGTCACCCGTCTGCCAGGCTGTGCCCCCACCCCGGGCTGGTGCTCACTTCCCCAGGAGCCAGCACGGGGCTGCAGACGGAACGGGGGCCCGTGCACACAGCGAGAAGAGCAGTTTTCAGAAAGGCGATTGGGATTACCACCCTCGAGCCAGCGTAGTGCGAGCCGGTCGGGGCCCCCAGCTCAGAGCTTCCCAGACCGTTGGCACCAGCCTCAGGTCCCGGAATCCTCAGAGAAACCCCGGGGCCGAGATCACTGATGTTCCCCTGATGTCGCGCATGGACTCACTAGGCTACAGGAGCCAGAGCAGAGCTCACTGAGGGCTGAGGGAGGAGTGGAGGAAGCCCTTGGAGGTGGCAGTGGGGAGAGGCCTGGTCTTATGGACCAAGAACTCCCTTCACCTTCTCCTCTTGCCCTCACAGCCCCTGAGTTACGTCATAGTCTCGGCCCTACTGCTCAGGCACTGTGCCTGCCTGAACAGAGGGCGGCAGGGGGGTGGGGCGACGGGACCCCACCTGTGATCCTCACCCCTGTGACCATGCTGGTGTCCCCGAGCCTGCCCACACTGTCCCCCTGCCACGGGGTGCTGCCTGCATGGGAGGAACCCGCCCCCTGCCCCAGCGTTGCGGCTCATTCCTCTAATTAGGTCGAATGGGTTGTGACAGGAAATGCAAATCTGGGTCATTGCATATGCAGATGTCGACTGGAGTCTGGGGATGCCGGGATGCCGGCTGGGATGTCCCCTGTCCTCTTGGGGAGTCTCCTGGGGCAGCAGCAGTGGGGTCTATCGGGGAGTCCAGGTCTCAGCTCCCCACGGACCAGCCGTGTGATGGCGCCTCTGTTCCCTTCTCTATGACATGGGATGAAGGAGCCTTGCCTTACCAGGGCGTGAGGCGGTTTCAGTCACAAAACCTGTGGGAGCAGCTGGTGTGGAACTGCCCCGTGGTAGGTGCCCAATGCCCCACGGACGTCCTGGCAGCTTCGAAGGCAAGTGTGACCCCTCCGGGTGTGAGGAAGTTGCCTCCTTCGGAGGTGGTGGGACTTCGGCCGCACTTGGAAGGGCCAGTAGCTGCATCCCAAAGGCCCACGGCACACTGGGCTGCTTGGGGCACATTCCTTTGTGTCATTGGACAAACAGGCCCTGAGCTCTTGCTCTGGGCAGGTCAGACACCTGTGCTCAGGGGACACGGAGGGGACGAAGACAGGGGTGCATTTTTGGAGAGGCCTGTGTTTGGGAGGGCAGAGGCTGAGGTTCCTAGAAGAGAGAAGCCAACGGAGTCAGGAAGCCTAGTCCTGGCTAGTCATGGGATCGTGAAGGAAATGCAGAGGACGAATCAGAGTTGGGAGGTCACCTGGTAGAGCTCAGTGGGAGAGACTGCAGAGTCCCCAGTCCAGGGTCAGATCCCGCCCATGACTCATTGTGAGGTCTGGAGCCGGTCCCTGCCTCCCCACAAGCCTCAGTTTCCTGAAGTATGGGGATAATAGTGATGCCTACTTACGGGGTCATGGGCAGTGTTCTGCACAGTGCATGGCACACAGTAAGTGCTCAATAAATGCTCACTCTTCTTAAATGGGCGCTTAGTGTACAGGTGGGTTAATTGCTCTTATTTAGGAACTTAGCTGACAGATGCTAGCGAGTGCTGGATAAGAATGTGGTCTTTCTCCTCCACCAGCCCCCCTCCCCACTGCTCAGCCCCCAGTAGGGAGCGGCTTCAAATCCTTCACCAGGGGAGGTAATTAGGCCTCAAGACTTCAGAGTCAAAGTTGGCCCAACACTTACCTTGCTAAGGGAAGGAGACAGTGGGCTTCGAGGCTCAGACTTCCATCATTCACTTCTAGCAGGGGGCAGTGGGGGGATGTTCCTTGGCACAGAGCTGGGTCTGAGCAGGTTCAGAAAGGCCAAGAGTGGGAGTGAGGAGTAACTGCTCAGGGGCCTTCTCTCCTGCTCCAGCCCCGGCTGGTTGGTCATAAGGACCACTGAGCACCTACTGTGTGTGTATGTGTGTGTGGTCGGGGTGGGGGGGCGCTCAGCGATCTCACGTGGTCCTTACAGCGACCCTGTGAGACAGACATGCTTCCACACTTCTGCCTTGCAGACAGGAAACTGGGGCAGAGTGGGATGGCTTGGGTCACTGCCCAAGATCACCAGCCAGGGACCCAGGAAATACGCATAAGGAAATATACATAAGGATGTTTATTGCACCATTATTTATAGTGACCACAGACTGGAAACAAGCTTACCGGAGAGCATATAGAGTATTGTACAGTTATTTAAATCCCCGTCATTGGACAATATCCATCAGTTACTGAGAGAGGGAAAAGCCGATCTTAGAGTAACGTGTTCTCATGATTCTGGGTGTTTAAAAAGTGCGCTATCTTGGGGCACCTGGGTGGCTCAGTGGGTTAAAGCCTCTGCTTTTGGCTCAGGTCATGATCTCAGGGTCCTGAGATCGAGTTCCGCATCAGGCTCTCTGCTCAGCAGGGAGCCCGCTTCCTCCTCTCTCTCTGCCTGCCTCTCTGCCTACTTGTGATCTCTGTCAAATAATTAAATCTTTAAAAAAAAAAACCCTGAACATTGGTGTAGTAAAGACAAAGAAGGAAAAATGGAAGTTGATTAAGAACAGACGTCCTGAGCAGGATGCCAGTCACACAGGGCTCCCCAGGCTCCTGCCAGGGCTTCTTTGTCTAAGAGGTTGGGATTCAGGTTAAGGAGAGTTCTAGAACGCAGCCCAATAAAATACCCGGTCTTCCACCCCCGTGGGTGTTTCCAGCCCCAGTCTGGAAAAGGCCTTTTCAGATCAGAAAATGCAAACCTGGTCCTTCCTGCCTCGGTGGGGCTCTCGGTGTTTCTCATCCCACCCCCACACCCCCAAATGAACTCCGCAGATGTTTCTGTAGCCCTTCTACATGCGAGACCCTGTCCTCGCACTGCTCCCAGCCCAGAGGGTCCCCAGCGGCAGTGACCTCCGCCCCAGAGTGGGGAGTGGGGGCTGTAGCGGGAAGGGGGGACAGAACCGAGCCGCGGCCCCTCCCTCCCCACCGCCAGGGTTCCAGGGCCTGAGTGTGTCCCCCTTTCTCTCCTTCTTCCCAGAGCGTGTCCCACGTGTGGTGTGGGAATGGGGAGGGGGTCCCTCGCCCAGCATCTCGATCCCAGGGCAGGTCCGACTGCTCCGTGGTCGGTCTCAGCCCGGGCCCCTGGCAGGTTGGCACGAAGCGTCCGGATTCTTCCTGTCGCCGTAAAGGGGGTTGTTTCTCCATACAAGGGCTCAGAACGGTAAAGCTGCCGACGGAAGCCGGTTTTCTCAAGGCGAGACGGGAGCAGGCAGCCCAGGAGGGGGAAGTTGCCACATCTGACAGTGACTTGCAGGCGCAGGGTCGGGGACTACACGTGGAAGGCCATGGGGCCAGGGAGACCCAGCAGGGCCTCCCCCTCGCTGTGTGACCTTGACAGATCACTTCCTTCACCCCTTAATTGCCCCTGTTCTGCTTGCTGGCTCCGACCCGGGCACCAGGGATTCAGGAGTGAACAAGGTGGGCAAGGCCCTGGCCCCAGGGGCTCACCTTTCTGGGAGCAGGAGATGGGAACACGCAGTCTAATGAACGATCAGGTAATGAGGGCCGGTGGACACCCGCAGCCTCAGGGTCTTGTCTGCAGAGTGGGGGTGTCATGGCGTGGACAGCCCCCGGGGGGGGGCGATAAAGTCTCTGGCAGCGACACTGGCAGTCACAGTCCTTCCTTCACCTTGGAGGAGCTAGGGGGGTCGCCGGGTTCTGTAGGGGGCTCCCGCTGCCAAGGTCCCGGCCCCTCACTGCAGCCTGGTGGCCGCTGATGGCCTCTGTCTCTCCTCCAGAGGCACCCAAACACCCTGTCTTTTCGCTGCTCGCTGGCCGACTTCCAGATCGAGAAGAAGATAGGCCGAGGACAGTTCAGTGAGGTGTACAAGGCCACCTGCCTGCTGGACAGGAAGACGGTGGCTCTGAAGAAGGTGCAGGTGAGCCATCTCCCTCGTGGGGTCAAAGCCCGGTCACAGGAGCCAGCTTCTGTGTCTAAACTTTTTGGCCCTGGGCCAGTTGCTGCCCCTTCCTTCTCGCCCCCTTCCCCTGCAATCAGGACCCTACTCTGTGGGCCATGGGAAGCATTAGCTGGGCTACTGCTGCTGAAAGCTCCTTGCAAGCCATAAAGGAAAAGGGAAATGAGCATACATTGAGCGCCACTGTATAATGGGCCATGACTTGAGAACGGCCTGCCAGGTCACCCCATTTTTCAGGTCAGGAAAGCTGCAGAGGCCTGAGTATCGATCTCACCGGGCCCACAGAGCGAGCTGATGGGGAGCTCAGACTCCGACCCGCACCTGCTCACCCTAAACCCCACACTTGCTGCTCACCTCTGGGCTTGAGAGCCTTTTCTGGCTTCCGTAGGAACGGGGCTTGAGCACGTGAAGCCAGGAGGCATCTCACTGAGGGCCACTGGGTTTGGCCCCAGAAGGAGCTTTATTTAAACCTTCCCGCAGAGCTTCCCTGACACCTCACTTTGCTCATTTGTCCTTTAAGAATAGGATTAACAGCCTGGGCCCGGGAGGCCCGGGAGAGAGAAGGTGACTCAGACGACTCAGGTGACTCAGACGCTGCCCCGCTGCCCCGGGTGGGGAGCCTGGCGGCAAACCCACGGGGTGGTTTCCTTGCTGGTCTGCAGACTGCCAACCACATGGGGCTCCAGGCCACTGGAGGCGAGACGGGCCCCTCTGCTGGGAAAAGACCCGTTGGTCTTCCTAGGAGGGGCTCGTCTGGCTCTTTGTCCTGCTTTTTTGTGCCAAGATGGGTTTTGGGAGTTCCAGTCCTCGTGGCGCCCAGTGGGGGCTCTGGGAGCTGGGTGTTAACCAGTCTTTCTCTTTTTCCTCTGGCTCAAGATATTCGAGATGATGGACGCCAAAGCCAGGCAGGACTGTGTCAAGGAGATTGGCCTCCTGAAGGTAAGCACCCTGGGGTGAGCAGGAAACCCTCACTTCCTTGTGGTGGCCTGGTCCCCGGACTGGGCCACCTCATGGCCACCACAGCCCAGGGCCTCTTAGGTTCCGAGACAACAGCCTTTTCAGCCCAGGTGGCTTTGTCATGGCTGGGTGAGTGGAGGCCCCACCTCACCTCTCTGCCCAGCCCTCGTGGTGCCCCCGACTCACTGTCCTCGCCCATGTTGGTTGTGCTTATGGATGGCAGCGCACGGTACCGAAGGCCTTCCCCCTCGGGGCACCGGGTCACTGCCACCCAGCAGAAACTCCCCCGGGGACTCAGTGAGGCTGGCCTGGAATGGTGGAGAGGCCGCAAAACCAGATATGTGGCCCAGGGTTCCTGGTGCCTGAGGGACCTGGGTTGTCACCTTGCTGGGCTCTTCCCAGACCTCCCCAAAGAGGAGGCAGGGTGTCCACGTGGGAGTGGCTTACAGGAAGGACACACGTGCCAGGGCACCTTGGGGTGGGGGATGGTGATCTTTCCTTCCCTCCCCCGCTGGCTTCCTCACTGGTCTCCCCAGCGTCAGAGACAGCAGAACTTTCTGGACTAGACTCAGCCCCTGCCTAGGGCTGCTCCTTCCTGGAGATCCCTCCCTGTTCCCAAGGCTTAGGCATCTACCTGGGGTCTCAGAGGTGATGGTGGAGGAGGAATGGGATGGGTTTCAGAGGCCCAGGAGCCCGAGTTCAAATTCTGATGTCTTCATTTACAAGCCCTGTGACCCTAAGCAAGTGACGGAGCCTCCGGGAGTGTCCGTTTGCCCATCTGCTCAGCGGTGAGAGTATCTGCCGTGCGGAATACGGGCAGTTAGAGAAGATTAAATAGTGTCTGCAGAGGGCCCAGCGTAGTGGAGCACCCAGCAGGCGCGCACTTGGCGTTGGCCCTTTCTGCGTGGCGGAGGGCTGGGCCACAGACACGGACACCCTCCCGCGGGGTCTAGACAACCCATTTGCACTGGTGGGTCTGCCCTGGGCTCTCAGGCCCCATCCCTTCCCTCAGCGACTCCCAAGCAGTGGGGAGCAGCCCAGCAGCCCAGCCGCGTGACTATGGGGGTGAGGCTGGCTACCCTTGGGCCCAGGGAGTGCAGGAGAAGCCCTGCAGAGCTCAGGGCCCCGTCCCAGAATCTGGAAGCCGACAGGAGCCTGCTGCCAGGGTCCTGGCCATGAGCAACTGGTGGGACCAGGCTGTGGTGGCCTTGGATGCCACATCCAAGAGGTGGGACTCGAATGTGGGAACAACAGCAGAGCCCCTGAAGAGGCTGCGAACAGCAGTTATGGGGCCCCCTGGGACTCACGAGCCCTCCCTGGGAGGGGACCCCGGCCACGAGGGGTCACGGGGAGGCTTATCAGGAGGCGTCGTCAACTCCGGCTATCCCAGGTCCAAAAAGTCCCTTCAAATAACGTGGTTTAAATTTTACGTGACAGTCAACTTTGGGCCCCGGGTGTGATCTCAGGACTCTGATTCCCCAGCGCTGGGGACTGGCTGTCCCGGTCACCCATACTCTCTCCCTTCTTGTGGCCAAGAACGCATGTGTGCCATTCACAGCAAGGAAGGATCTGTGTGTGCGCACATAGTCCCCGGTCCCCGGTCTCCAGTGAAGGGAGCCAGGCTTGGTGTGACCTGGGAGACTCTGTCTCTTCTTGGGCTGCCGTGTGGTCACACGCCACTGACCATGGCTCGAGAGGTCGGCACGCCCCTCCATCGCTAGCTGTGTGGCTGCTATTGATGCTCAGGGCCTCCACTTCCTCATCCGTAGAAAGGGGGCAATGATACCCATCCTGTCTTCCGCTGTCGGGGTTTGTGAGAAGCTGGGCTGGAAGAGCTCGGTGTTGCATCTGGCGTGTGGCAGGAGCTTGGTCACAGGCAGCCCAGGTCCTCTCAGTTACAACATCTGCTGCTCGACGCCAGCGCTTTCCCGGCTCCCCAGCCTGCCCACGGGAAGTCAACAGGACGTTCCCCGGGTACGAGGTGTTTCCTGCAAAACAAAGGGAAACACAGTTCTCAGAGGGGCTGTGAGGCGACACTGTTTGCTTCATTCATGCCAGGACCAAACCCCAAAACCTCCCAGTGCAGAGGCTGGCAGACGTGGGGCAGGGCGGTAGGCCCTGTTGGAAGACGAGCACAGATCATGCGTCACACAGAGGGTTGTGGCAGCCCCGAGTGTTGGACACAGGGATGCAGCCAGGAGGGGAGACACATTCTAGACAGCCCACTGTAGCACGTCCCAGAGGGGCCTCAGGTGGGACAGAGATTCGAAAAGGAAAGCTGCTCCCGTTATTGTCACCTCTGCCTTCCTGCCCTCCCTCTCCACCACCACCACGACCCCCCGGCCAGCATCCAGCCTTCGGCAGCTGCCACACCGCCAGGCCTGGCCCAGGGCCTCAGGGGCAGCTCCATCTTGTGGAGCTGCAGGTTGTGAGGAAAGGGATGGGTGTGGATCGTGGCGACACAGGGGAGCGAGAGGGTGGCCGATGCTGCCAGGAGAAACTGCACTGGAGATGGATCTAGAACCCAGATACCTGAAGCCAGAGCGGCTACCCCTCCCCCACCCACAAACCCCAGAACCCAAGCCATCCGCACCTTTGGAGCACTTATATTTTGGCCCAAGCCTGTCCACTTTAAGACACACCTGAGGGGCCTCAGTGAAGCGTCTGACTGTTGGTTTCAGCTCAGGTGGAGATCTCAGGATTGGGAGATTGACCCCTGCATCAGGCTCTGTACTTAGTGTGGAGCCCTCTAGAGAGTCTCTCTCCCTCTGTCCTTCCTGCTTGTGTGTGTGCGTACACACGCTGTCTCTCACTCAAACAAATCTTTATACACTGGGGCTCACCAACGGACTACAGACTGAGAAGGGGGCTCTGGGTGGACAGTGGTCTGTGGTGACCAGACCAGGCTCTGGGCCCACCTTGGTCCCAGAATCAACCCCTCCCCTCCGGCCTCAGGGATTTCCCCCAGCTGACCTCTGGGGTCCCTTTTTGCCCCAGTCTGTCCCTTGTGCCCAGCTGGGTATATGAGGAAGGCTTTGCCTTACCTCTCCTCCTCAGCATTGCCGTACGAGCAGGGAGAGAGGCCTCCCCATCTTTTTCCCAGGAGCCCACACCTGGAGGGAACAGCCCCTTTGACTGAAGCTTTAATTCCCACCCAAACCCCCTCCAGTTTTTCTAAGTCATCTGCAGAACAGTGATGCCCGACCTGCTGATGACCTTGGAGGGTCTCTGGGATTCCTCCCGGAGAAGGGTGTGCGGTGTCCCAGGGAAGTCATGAGGTGAGGCCCAGGAGGGGTCAGTGACAGAGCGGGGGTGGGGGTGGGGGGAATAGTGTTCACCACAACAACAACAGCAAAGCGACCAACTTTGCGAAGTGCCACATTCCATTCACTTTGATATTTTGTTGTAAATGAAAAATATATCTGGAATGCGATGTGTTCTGAGGGCAGCTGGTGTGATGGGCAGTGTTAGCTCCGGGGAGACCTCAAGACAACATCTGGGTAAGATGATTTTTTGACAAAGGCACCAAAGCAACTCAGCGGACAAAAGAAAGTCTTGGAATCCCCGGTGCTGGGAAAAATGAACATCCAGAGGGACAGAAGTGAGCCTGGACCCCTACCTCACATCGTACATAAAAATGTATTTGAAATGCATCAAAAACCCAAATGTAGAAGCTGGAACTAGAATTAGAATGTTTGCAGGGCAGCCCAGCAGGACAGCCGATCGAGATGGGCAGGAGCTGGCTACGGGGGCGGGAGGAGCCAGTGCGCCCACACCCGGGTCAGGGGCTGACCCAGAGCAGGGGCCTGAGGACTCCAGCAGGCAGAGTAGAGCTCAAGGAGCCACATGGCCTGCGACAGAGGCCATCTGACTGAGGTGTGCCCGCCATCCGGAGCGGGCTTCAATAAGTGGGGGGGAAGAATAGGTAGGGAACAGCATAGCCACATAATCTCTCCCAACGTCCCCCTCATTTTAGAATCCAAAGGCGGGCATAGGTCCGCACAGCATAAACACACGTCCCCCTCACTGCAACTTCCAGGCCTCTAGAAAATGTGTGCTAAGGTGGCCTCTGCTTGTCAGCTGATGAGTGCCCCCGTGGACTTGGCCGACCCGGCTCTGGCAGAATGTTCGAGTCCCCTCTGTTTTCCCAGACCCTGGAATCGTTTTGGTGGAAACCGTCAGCTTACATTATAAGCAGTTGCCAGGGTCTGTCCCCTCTCGGCCAGGCGGGGACTGGCTTCCAGCCAGTGGGGTGCTGTCCCATCTGGCAAACACGCGCGCACCATGGTGGTTGGGCCAGAGGCCGGGCTTCGGCGCAGAGCTAAGCACTCAGGGCAGCTTTCAGGCCAGAAATGGTTGCGGTTTTTCCAGATTTCACAAGGGTGTGTCAAGTGGAGGGTGAGAAGGAGGAAGGGAGATGGACGCCCTGGGGAGCGCCAGCTGCACGCCTGCTGAGCCCAGCGCTAGAGCAGGGGGAAGAGGGTCGGGGCCCTAACCTTGAAGGTCGTGGGGGGCGAGGAGGAAGAGATGCAGGACCCTGTCCAGGAGTGTCCATGGCGTCTCAGCACAGGAGTCTCCAAGTTAAACATTGCAGGGGTCTCAGCCCATCCAGTCCTTACCACTGCCCCTCAGCACATTGTGCCCATCATACAGATGAGGACACTGAGACTCAAGAGATGCAGAAGGGCTTTCCCAGGGTGGCCCAGATCTCCCTGACTCCCAGGCGACACTGTTCTCTGCAGCAAAGCCAGGGCTGGCTAACAAGGGGCAGGCGGGGGGCTGAACTGGCCCTCACTGGTTCTGCCTCCCCATCTTTCTCTCTTTGGACAGCAACTGAACCATCCCAACATCATCAAGTACTTGGACTCGTTTATTGAGGACAATGAGCTGAACATTGTGCTAGAGCTGGCCGACGCGGGGGACCTCTCGCAGATGATCAAGGTAAGCGTGCCTGGCAGGCCGGCCAGCTGCGGGCGGGGTGTGCAAGGGCCCACGGAGCCCAGGGTCAGGGTCAGGCAGCCGCCCAGCCTGGCGAGTGCCCCCTTGAGCTCCAGCCCCAAGGACAGAAAGCAGGTCTCTGGTGTCCCACAGCCTGTCACTTCTGCCTCATAGAAGGAACGGGGCCAGAACCCTGTGTTAGGACAGAAGCCCAGCTCACAGAATCTGGGGAAGTGTGTTGTGCATCCAACCTCCCAAAGCAAAAACTGAGCCCAGAAATGCTATGAGACTCACCCAAGGATGCCCAGTCACATGGGGGACAGAGCCATGTCTGTGTGGCCCAGCTCTGTTTCCCAGCCTGTGACCCTCTCCAGACACCAGCAGCTGAGTGATTACCCTGGGGCCCCTCCAGCGCTTGAGGGACACCCTCATTCCCCTGTCATGGCCAAGGCCAGGGGTCTCGGAGAGGCTGAGTGACTTGCCGGGTCTGGCTATTATTGCTCTGCCTCCCACGGCAGCCCCCGCAGTGCTCTGACCCCAGCGCCTCTCCTCCTGGGGCCCAGGACCAGGCCCACTGTGAGTCTGGACTTGGGAACCATCCCAGTCCCATCGACGGAGCACCCAATCTGAGCCACAGCCATGCCGAGCACACATTTCACTCACCGAGTGCACACTGCCCTAGATAGCCAAGCTCAGAAAGGTTTAGCTCCCTGCCTGAGGCTGCACAGCCTCGGTGTGGGCCCCCAAGCTCAAGAGCCTGCTCCCTGCTGGCTTGGCCAGCCTGCATGCCGGCGCTGCGGGCCCCCCATCAGCCTCCCCGCTGCTCCCGAGCACAGCCAGCGACGCCGGCGCCCCCACCTCGCTCCCAGCAACACTTGCAAACGGGGCCAGACGTGGATTCTCCGTCTTTCCCACCAGGCGCAGGGGATTCTGAGCAATTGCTCCGCGCTTGCTCTTCTGAAATTTGGCTCCTAGGAATTGGGGCGTCATTGGGAAGCGGCATTACTTGAGCTGTTATCACCTGCTTTTATATTTTCGTTGACATATTAATGTGTTTGCAGGGATGTTAATCTCCGCACGGATCCCTGGTGGGAACAGACGTGCTCTATCATGTCTCAGTTCCTCCCCCGCCACTGCCATTCTCCTTCATGTCGTTCTCCTGCCGAACACGCATGCACCCTGCGCACGCTGTGTGCCAGCCCCCGTGCTGAGACCGCGGTGTGGGTGCTACCCGCAGGGGGCTCGCCTTCTAACAGAAGGGCAGACCCATAGATGGACAGTCACCAGCTGGTGTGAGTGAGCCAAGTTCAGGGCCTTATGGGAGCCCAGGAAGGCTTCCTGGAGGAGGTGACACCTGACCTGAGACCTGCAAGAAGAGCAGTGGTCTAGTGGCAGAACAGCTTGTGCAAGAGCCCAGGGGCATGAACAGTCCAGAGTCCACAAAGCTCTGGATGAAGTAGAGGCAGGAGTTGAGAGGGAGGCGAGGTAGTCAAGCCACCCAGGGCCTCACCGTCCAGCCCCAGGATTCGAGACCTTGCCTCAAGGTCAGCAGGGAGCTTCCTAGGACTCACAGTGGGGAGTAGACATGGTCATCGTTGTGTTCTAGAAGAAAGGCTAGATGTTCAGCAGAGGAGGGATGGGGGGTGGGGACGGAGGTAGTGGACAGGGGATGGAGAGGAGACAGGAAGGGCCCTGGAGTGCGGCCCATGGCGACGCTGCCCCCACTAAGGCGCCCACAGACCCCGGACTCCTCTCAGTCCACAGGGTGGGGACTGGGGTCAAACGGTGGGGGGGTAGGAGTGACAGCAAATCAATCCCCTTGCCCACAAAGCTCTGCTTCCCTCTCTGTCCTGGGGTTGTGCTGGAGACATTCTGGGGACTATGGGAGCCAGCGGGGCTGAGTGTAGGCTCCTTCCGGGGAAAAGAGAGGAGGGAGACATGTGGGTGTCCCACACCTTGCAGTGCCCCCTCGCCAGCTTTGCTCCCCTTCTGTGCACTTCTCTGGCCTCCTTGGCCCAAGGTTCAAGTCAGCTGCTCCCCCATGGGGCTTCTGGGGCAGCATTCTGGCTTCTTGGCCCCATCTCAGGAGCCCTCTTTTCCTGGCACGGGGCCTCCTAGCTCACGGTCATGGGGCCCCTTCCTGCCTCCTGCTTCCTCCTCCCTCTGCTGCAGCTCCAGGGCCCTTACCTGTAGGGCCTGGCTGGGTGCTGCCCCCAGCAAGCGGGAGAGCAGGGTCGGGCAGGAGAGAGACCCTCGGTCTGGAGTCAGACACAGCTGCTCAAACCTCCTCCCTTGGGCTGGTCCCTATGCCTCAGTCTCCCCATCTGTAATATACCCAGTGCAATGCCTGGGGCTTGGGAGGAGCTCCATTTCCCTGGCCTTTCTAACTCTCTGGCTGCCTCTGGGCTTGAGGGGGAAATCAGGCCGTGCGAGGGCTGTGGACTGCCACCGCACCACGGTCGCCCCGCTGGGCTTGCCGGGAGGCTGCTGACCAGGAGACCCTGCGTCCCAGGGGCTCTGCTGCCTCAGGCCGAGCAGTGCCACCACTGCCACGGTGCCAGCGTTATTTATGATGGACAGTGAAGCTGAGAGTTGCCGCCACCCCAACACCCACCAGAGACTCTGCGCCTTCCCGCTAAATGTCACACGGCACTTACAGGACGTGACATTTAGAAAATCACCATTCACAGCTGAGTTTCAAAGCTGTAATGAGGATTAACCAACATCACAGCGTAAATAACACTGCAGCCCAGCCCACCACGGAAGCCTGGGGTGGCCTGGGGGGGATTGGGGTCCCGTGCTAGCAGTCTCGGCTATAGCCTCACTCATCCATGAGGTCCCCCTCCCAGAATGGAGCCTCAGGAGAGCCTCTGGGGCTTTCCTGCCAGACCACAGTCTTCCAGCTAGCACAATCCCGTTGTTAGAGTGTCTGGATCTGGCCCCAGCTCTGGCACTCCAGCCAGGTGACGTCAGACAAGTTCCTAAACCTCTCTGAGCTCAGTTGCTCATCTGATGGTTATTGGTATCATTCAAAGTTAACGTTCGAGTTAAAGTTAAGAGCTTGGCCTTTGGGGCACCTGGGTCGCTCAGTGGGTTAAGTTTCTGCCTTCGGCTCCGGTTGTGATCTCAGGGTCCCAGGATCGAGCCCTGCATCAGGCTCTCTGCTCAGTGGAGAGCCTGCTTCCCCCTCTTTCTCTGTCTGCCTCTCTGCCTCTTGTGATCTCTTTCTCTCTCTCTCTCTCTCTGTCAAATAAATAAATAATCTTTAAAAAAAAAATAAAAATAAAAAAGAGCTTGGCCTTTGTAGGCTGAAGGCCCAGGCTGGTCTGTGACTGCCCCTTATCGGCCCCTGAGCGGCCCTTAGGTTCCTCATCTGTAAAATGGGAGCCATCACCCTGCTGAGGGCCCAGCACGGAGGTTGCACGAGGCAGGTGCTAAGGAGATGTAACCCCAGCTCCTGTGTTCCACGCCGCACTCCCTTCCCCCAGCCAGGCGTGTGTCCCAGGTCAGTCCCTGTCCTCTGTGCACAGAGCAGCTCCAGGACGGGTGGGCCTATGGCTTTGCTGCTGGCTGCTTTGGAAACGATGGTTGTTCTGAGGCCAAAAGCCTCTGGACAGCAACCTGGTCCTCAGGTTCCTGGTGTGCATGCGTCATTGTCCCCACCACTCTCACGCACAGGAGACTCCCCAGAAGGACGTGGACGACGACCTGTTCTCCATTCGCTCCTTCCAGGGCATGTGGTTACTTAGAGTGCGCTCAGGGAAGCTTGGGTGGTTTGGGGCTTTGGTTTGCTTTTCTGGAGCATTAAATACGTTTCTTGAGGCAATGAGGTTGGTTCGTGGCCTGTCAAAACTGGGGGGGTCCGTTGGAGAATGTCAAGCTATGTCCTCACGGCCCCCGCTGCCTTGGTGAACCATGGCACGCCCTGAGATCTGCTGGGGCAGCTGGGACTTCCCTACCGAGCCTTGGGTGCCCACCGTCTGGGCCAGGCTGGGGCTTGGGGCCGAGACGGCCCTTGCCGGCCCCCTGCTGCAGGGAGCTCCCCAGCGGGCTGTGGGAAGAGAAGGGCATGCGTCTAGAAAATGCCTGCGCAGGCCTGACTGTGAGTGGCCTTCAGGGTGCGGTCAGCACAGCCGTCTAGGACACACACACACTCTGGGCCCGGGCTGCCCCAGCCTCAGGGAGGTCAGTGCAGGGCTGGGGGCTGGCGGGGGACCGTGAATGGCACTCCTGGGGACACAGCCCCCTTCATCCCAGACTTACTGTGGGTTCAGCAGCCTGCCTGCCTAGCCCGTGCCGGGTGCTGGCTGCCCCTGGGGACAGGACAGAGGCCCTGCCCTGTGGCCCGTCACCAGACCTGTAACCCCTGGTTCCCCACAGTACTTTAAGAAGCAGAAGCGGCTCATCCCCGAGCGGACGGTGTGGAAATACTTCGCCCAGCTGTGCAGCGCCGTGGAACACATGCATTCCCGCCGTGTGATGCACCGAGGTACGAGCAGGGCCCTCCCTAAGCCGTAGGCCCTGAGCAGGGGGAGGTGGGCGGGGGGAGGCCAGGTGCCCCCGAGGCCTGGGAAGCCGCGTTGCCTCTGCTCTCTGTAGCTCTGGGGACATCCTTAAGGAGGTGGGACCATGCCATGTCACCCAGCCAGGCAGGTGTCGAGTACGGTGCCTGTCCTTAGGGGCATCAGAGAGTCCAGCTCGGGGCCCCCCACGTGCCCGCGCCGGGAGCCCCTGAGGACAGCCACGGTGCTCCGTGCAGCCCGTCCCGCCCACCCGCCCTCACCTAGCCCCACGCCAACCACCTTCCCCTTCTTCCGCAGACATCAAGCCCGCCAACGTGTTCATCACAGCCACGGGGGTCGTGAAGCTTGGTGACCTTGGCCTGGGTCGCTTCTTTAGCTCCGAGACCACCGCAGCCCACTCCCTAGGTAAGGAGGCCTGTCCCACGTCCCAACAGTGGCTGGAGATCCTGCGTGACCGCGTGGCAGGAGGCGAGCATTCTCCCCACTCAGCCTTTGGTTCGTTAATGCCAGGAAATGCCTTCTTGAGCCCTAGACCTCGCTTACCACTCCACACCAGTGACCCAGAGGGGGTAAACGGAGACCCTGAGAAGCCTTGGGTGGGGCTCCGCTGCACCCTCACTCTGCTCCACGCCCCTTCTAGAAAGGACGGCATCTTGTGCGGCTCTGTTGCGGTTCGAGGCAGCCGTCCGTCTTTCTCGTTGCGGTGTTGTGTTCCCCACGTGGGACTCCGTCTGCTCCTCCTGGTGGGGTACACTGGAGCTATTTCCAGTTTTTGGCTTCTAAACAGTCAGTTTTGAAGCTTGAGGGACAAAGTTCTTACCCAGCAGGAGGAGGCAGAGTGCCAGGGAGCTCGTGGGGACAGGAAACAGGGACCAGTGAGCTGGAGGGCAGGGTGCACAGGGTGCTGCAGGACGGGGGCGCCTAAGTGTCAAGCTTGCCAGGCTGGCACCGTTCCAGGAGCTCGGGAGCACCCAAGGGCTGGACTTGGGCACACACTTGGGCAGGTGTGGGTTTCGGGGTACCTGCAGCGATGCCCAGTTCAGAATCCATACAGCGGTACGGGACTGGGTGTGACTCACAGAATGGGGGAGGACGAGGCGTTTGCATTTGATTAGGATAGAGAAACCCGCAGAGCCCCCCACGGAACGTGGACATAGCCGTGCGTGACAGCAGGGCATCTCAGCGTTGAGCCAGGGCCAGGCAGGAAGGACTCAGATACGACAGGCACATCCAGCCCCCACCCGGCCCCTTCCTGGCTCTCCGAGGTGGCGTCGGCCAGGGAAGGTGCTCCTGTGCCAAGGCTGACCGCCTGCCTCGGATCCTACCCTGTCCTCCATGGTCTTCTCCGCCCTGAGCAGGCCCCCACGCTCCCCCCAAGTGCCTCAGCACGCCGGGAGTACAGAGAGCAGCTGCCGGCGACCGTGGAGGAGCTTTCTGGAAGACACTGTCTCCTGGTGGAGTCTGTCACTGCCCATACGTTCCCAAGGGCTCAGGGGCTCTCAGGGCGAAGCACACCATCAGGGGAGAGGTGCTAACTGGGACTCGACAGCTCTGAGCTGCTGGCTGGCGTGAGCGAGTGTGTATGCATGCGTGCGTGTCTCCACGAGTGTGCGGATATCTGAGTGTGGGGGGTGGGGGTTGAGAGCACGTGCAGGACCCACCATCCCCTGAGTTTACAACACTGTACTCACACCTCCAACAGCCATGAGGGTCCGTCAGATCCTCTGTGCAAACGAGGCATCTGGAACCCGGGAGCTGGACTGATTCTTCCCATTAACGCAGTGGCAGAGCCAGGACTCGAACACCGGCGTCTCCTGCGGAGCCCATGCTTCCTCCGGAAGCCCAGGGCCGGGCCTGGGAGGGTGGTGCCGGCTCTCCCCGCGCAGTCCCCAGCCCACCGTGCTGGGAGGTAGCCTTGGCTTCCCCGGTCCCCTCCGACCCTTGCTTAGGACAATCCAAGTCTTTTGGTGAGTTTGAGACTGTTTATCTCTCTGGTTTAAGAGCTTCAAAAGGTCAGACATTCAAGGGCAACTGCAGAAGAGAAGAGTTCAAGCCACTGGCTCTGTCCCCTGTCAGTCAGGCCCCTCCACTCCGTTCCTCCTCACAGAGACTGCGGCGCTCGTCAGAGCCCGTTAGGATCACATCATTAGGAACGGGCGCAAATACGGGCTCGTCCGACAGGGTGAGTTTATCGACTCGGACTGGTGCACTTATTATATTAATGAGAAAGAATTGGAACTTGGGAAAAGGCTGCTCGCTAGGCCGGACTCTTCCCGAGGCCTCCGAGCAGCAGCCCGGCTGAGTGACGGATGGAAGGAGCCCTCCTGGGGGTCGCGTACCCATGTCCAGGAGTCACCCCCCCATTCCCCCGAGCTCAGAGGCTGCGGGGAGCACGGCCAGGCCCTGCTCCCAGGACCTGCTCTCAGAACCGAGGCCTGGGCTCCACCACAGGCACAGCCCAGAGCTGTAACCTGGGACGCAATCCCCCAGACGCGGGGGAAGGGCCCCCTCTCCACCGTGAGGGTCTACAAACAGCCAACTGAGCCTTCTACGCACACTTGGTCGGGCCAGAGATTGAACTAATTGCCACTGCGTTGTGGCTCCGTGAGGATGCGGGGTCCGGGCTCCTTCACCCTCCATGCGTGGCTGTGAATGATGTATCCGCCGCACCTGCGCACCTACTATGCAGGGATGCTGGCGGGGGGGTGCAGCCACGTTGCCCTGGCAACCATCTCCTCTCCCCCCTGACCCCCAGTAAGTCTTATGCAAATCTCAACCCCTCCTGCCTCCCCCCACCTCCAGCCCCCTTCCCGCCCCTGTATTTGCTAACACGAGGCTGGCATGAAAGGGCATTAGTCATGCCATGGCCGGGCTGACAGGTGCGGTACCCAGCGGTGGCAGAGCGGCTGCCTCGGTGTCAGGAATCGGAGCCGTAATTAGAGCGTGGAGCAGAATGAGCGTCAGACGAATTACCAGGCAGCAGATCATATTTGTCAGGAAGGATTGCATACATAAAAATTAAGTGACAGTACACGCCGGCGTAATGAAAGAAAAATGAAAGATTTGCCTCTACACAGCTCACAAGCTACAAGCAAGTGTCTCGCTCCGAGCCACGGCAGCAGCTGCAAGACAAATGCTAGGGCTGGGAGCGCAGGCCCCGCTTGTTCGGGAGCATGACAGGGCGGCCCCAGGCTGGGCCCAGGGCTGGGCAGTGCCGGGCCTCACCCTGCCTCTCGGGGCTGGGGAACAGGTCCGATCGGGGGGGGAGGCCCCATCGGGTGCAGTAGTCCGAGTGCGCTGGCTTCCCCAGGCTGTCAGCCCCTGGCCCGACCACAGGGCATAGCTTCCTTCCTTCTCCCTTCCCCGGGCCGACCGCCCTGGCCCTGGACTAGGGACTAGATTATGCAGCCTTCCCTGCTCCGAGGAGGCCTGCAGACTGGTGGGGGGACAGGGACAGTCAGTCCCGCAGTGGACTGATAAAGGGGTAGGTAGAACCGTCTCCCAAGGGCCTGCTGTGCACAGGCACGGTGTTGGCCTCCCCTTCTCTGAAGTGCATTGCCAGACCGGGGACCGCCAGGGGCCTGGGGCTGCATCTCCCCCTTCCAGGGCTGTCCTTTACTTCAGTTTTCTTTTGTCTCTGACCTCACCAAAGAGGTGATTTAGTGAAAAGAGACAAGGTTTAAAAGATGTTGAGAAAGCATTCTGCTTTTTAAAAAGTCATCCCAACAAGATTTCTGCTCTCCATTTGACAGACGAGGATGCTGAGGCCCAGAGAGAGGGGTACTACATCCCTGAAGTCACCTGGCTCCAGGGACGAGAGGCCCTTGGGGTGTCATCTCTCCTCCGGGTAGAGCCACAGCGTGCTGGGAGGTGGGCTTGGGTCCTGATGAGCTTGAGCTCACTGGATACCCAGATATTCGGGAGTGAGGAGCCCTCCCACCCTGCCAGCAGGCGCGGCCTGGGACTCTGGGGGCTTGTTCTGGGCAGCAGGGAAGGAAGAGGGAACATCCTGTCCTTGCTACACTTGCAACTCCTCGGAGCCTGCCCGTGCTCGGCCCCTGGTGGACCCTGGGGAGCATCTGCTGAGTGGGGACGAGGTCCTCACAGCTAGGCGCCCCAGGGGATCCCATCAGTGGGGCACAGAGCACCGTGCAGACCCCTTCCCCGGACCTACACCTCCCATCCCTGCGGCCCAGGTCACTGGGGAACCATTGGCCCAGAAAACCTGCTTCAGGAGGTGGATCCAGGTTCTGAGCGCCGACCTGGCAGGAGGCGGGGTCTCAGAAGGTTGCATGTGGCTGGCAAGAGGCACCTGGCTTGTCTGCCACACCCCTGGCATTTTCAGGGCACAGACTTCCTAGATGAGCTGACGCCAGGGAGGGAAAGAGAGTCTCCAGGGGCCCACGAAGGAAGAATGGAGCCTGGCTGGGAGACAGACTACAGCTCAGCTGTGTGTTCACTTGTCCACTTAGCAGGGCACGGGCCGGGGCCCCAGGCTGCTCCCCAGGAAGGCCCCTGTGCCCCTTAACAGAGGAGGAAGCCCCAGGTGCCACGAGGGGAGCACCTTCGCCGTGTGACACCCTGCACGGTGCTCCAGCCGGAGCCGTGAGGGGCCATCCAAGACGCCCCCTCACCTCGAGAGAGACCCCGACACGTGGATAATGGGGTGCTGCCCAGAATTGCAGCATTGTAGCATTGTGTGACCCGATGGGCGGCTCCGCTGGAGACCCTCAGTGTGGGAACTAGATGTAGCAGATGTTTGTACGGATGTAACAATCCAGAACTAGTCCATGCTGAGGAAAGGTCAGTGTTTCCTCCAGGGCGGGGCTTCCCCCATCCCAGGGCCGCGGGCCGCCCAGCATAGGGCTGGCTGGTGGTTTGAGGGGGACCTGCTGACGTGTTGTGATACAGGTGACCCTGGTAGGAGTGTATATGTGTGTGCGCGCGCACGCGCGCGTGTCGGTGTGTGTACGCACCCAGGGGCCAGAGTGGGGGCCGCGAGGACAGTCCGGAGAGGCCTCTTGCCTGCCGAGCGGAGGACCCCTGCCTTTCCCCTGTGGGGGCTGAGCAGCCAGTCTGATGTGGGGGGCAGGGGAAGGGCGGGGAGAGCAGGACAGGGAGGCTAAGCCAGTGCCTGGTCCAGGCCAGTGAGGTGGGGGCAGCCACTGGGGGCAGAGAAGAGGGGAGCCCCCGCAGGATGGGGGGCTGGTGGGGTGCTAGGGGTGGGGGGGTTTCCTAGGACAGATCACAGACAAAAATGCAGATCCCAGGGCCCAGCTCAGAGGAAGCCGCTCAGGTTCCAGAATCTGGTCTTCGCTCCCTCCCGCGCCGTCCCCCTGCTCCCTTTGCCACCCTCAGCCCCGCTGTCCGCAGCTCCCCTCCCCCTCCTGGGCTCCGCAGGGCCTTCCCAGAGCCCTTCCCCTTGCACATGTGGGTCAGTTGCACTGACCCACGGAGGGTCAGTGTTTTCAGTCCCTGATTTCCACGGAGGGAAACCAAGGCTCCAAAGGGTGAAGGGGGGACTCTGAGGACCCTTGAGTGCAACCCGTCTGTGGCCCCAGTGGGCAAACTGAGGCTGGGGAGAGAAGTGTGTGCAGCCCCTCGTCCGCGCACCAGCCTGTGCGGCTCGGGTTGCGCCCAGGGTCCCAGCGTCCGGGCACACCTGCAGTGGGGGATGTCGGGGGGGGGACCCCACGTTTCTCCAGCCGTTTTCAAGACCCCCATGCAGGGAAGAAGTGCGGCCCACAGACGCCAGCCTCTCCTTCATGTGAAATCTCTGCCTTTTTCATATCTAATGAACACGTTTCAGACACGGCGAGCATCTCCAGACGTGGCAAAGTTTGTTTTGACTGGAGTGGCTCGTCTCCTGGAGGCGGCCTCTTTAATCAGCTTCCGCTTTGAGGTCCCACGTCCTCCTCTGATATCCACCCAGTTTGAAATCCGGGAGTTCTAGGCAAAGACGGTGCTGGGGCGCTGGCGCTGGGAAGGTCGGGGTTTGCTAGGCTCGTGTTTCATATGCCAGCCCCGTCCCCTGCTGCGGGGAGCGATGGGGGGGGGGGGCGGCCGGGAACTGGCAGGTCCAAGGAGAAGGAGAAGGGGCCTGTTCAGTCTGAGACCCTACGGACTCTGTGCGGCTGC
The DNA here is from genome assembly GCF_011764305.1 of Mustela putorius furo. Classification (NCBI taxonomy): domain Eukaryota; kingdom Metazoa; phylum Chordata; class Mammalia; order Carnivora; family Mustelidae; genus Mustela; species Mustela putorius. The sequence continues at coordinate 6,469,883 of NW_025421428.1, forward strand.
TTGGCCGGGGCCCCTGGGGCAGGACTATGGCCCGAGCTGGGTGAGGCCTTCAGGGGGCTCCTCCTCTTGTCAACTTCTCCCACTCTTCCCCAGAATCGCGGCTCCCCTGGGGTTTGCGGCTACATCCTCGGGGCCCTGCTGCAAGCTTGGAACTTCTTTGAAGTGGCTCATTTTATCTTGAAAACTCGTGCAAGTTGTGCGTGGTGCTTCGTAATGTTTGAGAATCTGTTGTTGGGCTGGAAAACGGGTTTTACAGACTGAGTCCAAGGAACAGCAGGCAAAACACCATCACCCCAATTTCAAGGCTTGCAGATGGGGTCCGGGGACCTGGAGAATCTGCCTAGGGGTGGGGACACGAGGACCCAGTACCCGGCAGGGATAGGCCAGTGAACGCTCAGTGAACACTTTGTACGTTCATTTTTTCCCCAGGTGTCTGAGCATCTGAAAGCAGGTCGGGGGCTGGGGGAGGCTGTGCTCAGCTCCGCAGACTGTGACAGGCGTCAGCATCTCCCGGGAGCTCGCGAGAGAAGCAGAGTCTGAGTGCCAGCCCTGGAGATGCTGAGCCTACAGGTCTGGGGTTGGGCCAGCTTCCAGATTATCAACAGTCTCCCCCAGGGGATTCAGCCGCTGCTCCTGGTCAGCCCAGCCGTTCTCTGTGTCCTTCTGGACACTTCCGGGGGCTGGCAACTCACTCCTTCCTGATGGACCCTCTCCTGGGAGGGCCGAGCGCAGCATCAAGTCTCAAGTCAACATTGGATGCAGAAGGACAGGTGGACAGCTGGACAGACTGATGGGTGCAGAGATAAGCAAACAATAGGTGGGTGATGAGGGGTGGGTGGGTGGATGGACGGACCGACGGATGGATGGACAGACAGGTGGGTAGAGAGATTGATGGACAGGTGATGGAAGGGTAGGTGGATGGCCGCCTGCAGCCCTGACATCTTGGGAGGAGGTCCTTATCACCTTTGGGGGTTTGCCTTCCCCTTGCTCTGTGGAAACGGGGGTAAAAGCAGAAAGAGCTATGGAGAGGTTGAAGATTGGGGGGAGCGTGGAGGAGAAGGGGTCGTAGTACTCTCTTTCCCTACATGCAGGCCTGAGGAAGGATCTGGAGCCCCAGCAGAGGAAGAAAGTGGTGACTGAAGAGAGGGACAAACCGAACGCCCAGGCCTCACCGAGCAGCTGGCTCTCCCTGGCCGGGGTGGGGCAGGGGAGGGGAGTGGGGGGGCAGCTGAACCTCTCTGGAACACAGAGAGCCCCGGAGGCAAGGGGACCAGCAGGTGCAAAGACACGGAGGCGAACTGAAGAACAGGAGGGGTTGGGCCAGGGTAGCTGTGTGTGGGACTCAAGCAGGGACCTGACATTGGCTGTTTTCTCTAAAGTGGGCCTGGGCTCTCCGCAGGCCATCTGTCCCCGAGTTCCTCCTCGAGAAGCCCACGTGGGTCTCAGATGAGCAGAGGACGAGTCTGAGGGTGGTGAGAGGCGTCAGGGTCAGGCTGTGCTCCTGGTCCCCAGGGGCTGGGCCGGGGGTAGGAATGCACGGTAGCCAGTGGGGGACACTGCTGTCCCTCGCTGGGGATGGGACCTCTGACCTCCATTCACAGCATCCTGGGTTCCAAAATCACAGACACTGTGGTCCAGAGCCGCTGACTGAGAGCTGTTTGGATCCCATGCTGTGGTTTCCGAGTAACAAGTCATTCATTTCGTACTTGCCCATTCATTTCGCTCCCTTGTGACCAGAATATACAAGGGGCTGCTACTTGAAGGTGCAGTTTGTTTACAAAACCCCCCAAGGATTCATATGTTCACTGACAGCTCTTTCTGCTGAACAGCAGTTAGCCTGCAGATAGGATGACACATCTTTCCAACATGTATTTAAGTGATGGCTGCTGTCCTTATCGGGGATTATTACCACCCAAGGGTGGTTGGTGTCCACATAGAGCAACAATCAGGGAGTCCCTCTGGGGTGGTACATTAAGTAGATGGTGCCTTAGGCTGCAAGAAAATGGTATTAGCAGTGATACGATGCAGACAGATTCATAGCTCAGTGAGGAGGTGCTTAGAAGGTGCCCCCTGTGACCTCATCCTGGGCAGGGCACTGGGACCCTTTGGGAAACAAGGCCCTGCCCCAGGGAGCTCAAGCCCAGAGCAGGACTTCCCTCCTCTACAAGTTCACCGTAACTACTCCTCACCTGTCTCTAATGAGATGAGACACACAGGAAGATAATAAAATTTTCAAAAAGCTAAACTTTTCAGTGGCAAGGACTGTCCCTAAGTTTGAGCTTACGAGTTTTTCCACTTATTCTGGTGTTCCGCTGTCTTCTCTTTTTAAAATAATAGTGACACCATCAAATGGTAGTTGGGGCTTTGTGTTTTATAAAACACCCTTACCTAGCAGAACCAAAGTTGTCCCGAGACTTCTTTGGCCCACAGATTTTTGAAGCCTGGACCCCTGCTTTGGGGTGTTTGTTCTCCCCTAGGGTCCCGTGAGTTCCATGGTGCAGGGCTTCCCTCCTTCCTAGGTCAGAAGCCATGTCTCGGGCCCAGCCTCTGCCGAGCTGGACTCCGGCTCCTGACTTTAGCTGGACCAACAGCTGCCACCATCACATTTGTGTGGGATCCGCAGGCCTGTGAAAATGCTCTGTGTAGCAGCCTTCAAGGTCTGATCTCAAAGTATCCAGAACAATCGTCCTCCAATCAGACCACAGATCTGGTTACAAACCAGACTCTGAGCCCCTCCTCAGCCCGGCCAAAGCAGCCCCTCTGCTGCAGTGTACATGCCTCTGGGGACAGCGAGCTCTCCCCCTCTCAGGAAATCCTCTTCTCTCTGTACGGTTCCAGATCACCGCAGGCGTGCCCCTCTGCTTTTTAACTGAGATGTGACATCCATACATGTCCCGTTCTTGATAAAAATGCGATCGGGTAGTGTGTGCTCTTCTGGGCCTGGCTTTCACTCAGACTCCTGTCTGTGACTTCGATCCCGTTGGGGACGTGTACCTGAGGTTCGTTCTTGTTTGTTGCTGCGTACTATTCCATTGTGTGAGTAGGCCACGCTATCAATTTATCCATTCTTCTGTTGATTGGCGTTTGTTTCCAGTTTCTGGCTATTAGGAGTAAAGCCACTTTGCACATTCTTGGTCATGTCTCTTGATGGACAGAAGCACGCGTTTTTCTTGGCCATTTTCCTGGGTGCAGACTTGCCAGGTTATGGTGTTGGTGGTATTTTCAGCTGTAATAGATGCTGGGATAGATGGTTCTCCAAGGTAGGGGTACCATTTTTTGTCCCTGTCAGCAACACACGAGGGGTCCAGTTTCTCCACACATCACTAAGTTGATTTATAGCAGACTTTTTAACTTTAACTATTCAGGTGGGCGGTGGTAACTGATGAGGCTTTTAATTTGCATTGCCCTGATGACTTACGAGAAGAAGGTCGTTTCATGTGCTTCCCAGCCACTTGGGGTATCCTCTTTTGTGAAGTGCCCTGTTAAGTCTCCTGCAAATTTGAGGGTGGTGGTTTGTCTTTTACTTAGTGATTTATAAAAGTTTTAAAATATATTCTGCATACGGGGTCACTGTTGGGTATATGTATCCTGTTTTTGCCCAGCCTGTGGCTTGCTTCTCAATTCTCTGAACAGTCTTGCAGGGGAACTGAAGTTCCTAATTTTAATGAAGTCCCCATTTATCAGTCTTTTCGTTTATGGTCACTATCTTTTCTGTCCTTGGTTTGATATAAGAAGTCTTGGCCAACCCCAATCTGGACCGGCCGATCGGTGGCAGCCAAGAGCTCGCTCTCTAGAGCCCAGAAATCTGGGTTTGAACCTCAGTCCTGCCGCTTTCCTGAGCCTCCATTTCCCCATCTGTAAAGTGGGTGTGCCTCACTGCAGGAACAAGAACGTGTGAACACGTGTGATGCTCTCTGGTCGGCGTTAACGGGTTGGTTTTTCCCCCACTGTGGAGAGCCTTATCGGGGCTCTTCCAGGAGTTAAGCACTCGCCCGAAAGGACAGTTGACCAATCGTGTCCCAGAGCCGGATCCCACATCCCAGTCCCCTGGACGCTTGGCAGAAACACCTAACCCCAGCTGCCCAGCCCCCAGACTGAGTGTCAGGTCTCCAGGGGCTTTTGTGCCCTACCCAGCATGGAAGCCAGTCTGGCCCAGCCCGCTCATCTGACTGAGGCGGGGCCAGGAGGAGAGGGAGCCCGAAGCCCAGTCTCCCCAACGCCCAAGCCTCCCCCGCCCCTCCCATCTTTCTCTGCACAGAGCGGAAGCGCCCACCCACTCCCTTCCTGTATTTCAGTGGGGACACCTTACTACATGTCACCGGAGAGGATCCACGAGAACGGCTACAACTTCAAGTCTGACATCTGGTCTCTGGGCTGCCTACTGTATGAGGTGAGTGTCTCTGAGCTTTCGGTGGGGTGTGCGTGGCAGGGGCCTGGCCGGGGCAGGGCTCACCCCACCAGCTCCAGGTGGGACCGCAGGGCTGGGTGACATCCATCCTCCTCTGGCATGGGGTCCATCTGGGTCCTAGCCTTCACCCCACTCGGCCCAACATCTGCCTGATTAATGTCAGGCTGGAGGAGCTTGTTAGAGGCATGGCTGGTGACAGACGGGGGCCCGTATCACCCTTGGGCAGCTGCAGTGAGAAACAGGGTCCCATGTCTGCCTGGGTGACAGAGGGGGCACAGGCTGCCCCAGTTCCCCTAGTAACCAGGATGCACTCATCCACTGTCGGTCATTCACCCGTGCATCAGGCCTCACACAGGGCCCTGGGGACAGAAGGGGTCAGCTCTGGCCTGTGCTTCCAACACGCTCCTCACAGAGGGCGTCCACGCTCTCCCAGGCTCAGCAACACGGGCCTCACTAAAGACCACTGTCCCCTCCCCTGAGCCGTGAAATGGAGCCACCGCATGGCCATTTCCAGATCTGGCGGCCATTCTGGATGGAGGCACGGGAATATTTCTGAGTCTTGGCAGGCTCAGACAGGAGATGACATGAATACGTTGTGACCAGCCACCCCAGAGGTCTGGGAGCACAGGCCATCCCGAAGCCACGATGGTGTTGCAAGCCCCCAGGGGAGGGAGGGAGGCCTGAGCCCTGCAGTACCTCCGAGCTGGCGGCCACCGCCTCCAGCATCCTGGGCTGGACCATGTAGGGCTGGGCAGCTCTGGGATTCTGTCTACTTGCTGAGCCCGCCTCCCCATCTGTAAAATGGGCCTAGTCCCCACCCTGCACCGCCCCGGTCCGGATAAATGAAAAAACAGACTGGAAAGGCTTTGAAAAATCCTCCAAGGAGCACGGTTGGCTTTCAAAATTGGAACCTTGATAGTTTGTCTGCTTTCCCCAGAGCGAATTTGAGCATGTGTGGGGTCTGGCTGGGAGTGAATAAGCTAAAGAGGCTTGTTATCAAGCTGACGTGGCCCGTGACTGCCAGGCCAGTGACACTCAAGATAGTGCCGAAGGGACGCTCGGGGGTGTTTGGGGGTCACAGAGACTGGCTTTTTTGCTTCCTTGGGACTGTGGACTCTGGGCCTGGAGCACGTGGTGCTCAGGTATAAGCTGAAGGAATACGTTGTCCACTGCTGGTACGCGTAGGGCGTGTGGTGGCTCCCGTGGCCGGAGTCTTTGGCAGTCGGCCCACCTGTCCCTGCGTTACTGAGTGAGACTCTGAGGTCGGAACAGGTCCTTTCCCAAGGTTTAAAGTTCATGATGTCTCTGTTGTAAGAGCTGACGTTTCATTTTAAAGAACTGGCCCAGTGGTTACAGAGGAAGCAGGGGGCGTCTGTGCCTGGGACCCCCTGCCCCTGGAGGTCAGCAGCGTGTCATTGTGACCCACACTGTCATCTTGAAGTGACTTGGTCCCTGACAGAGATGGGGCACAAACCTGCTTTCTAGGACCCGGCAGGGCATCTGCTGTGGGAGGAATTCTTTGAATGGCCCCCGAACAGGAGCAGCCAGGCTGAGGTGGTGCCCGGCTGGTTGGAGCGTGCGGGGTGGTTCCTGGCCCTCGGGTGGAGGAGGGCTGAGTTGCGTTTTCTTCCCCCATCTCGGTCTCTGTGCACAGTCCGGCTGGTGCGGGGCTCGGGGGTCTGGAGCGGCTGTGGGCAGGCGGTGAGCTAGGGAAGGACCGCGGGTGCGGGAAGCAATCAGGAGGGAAATCAGCATCTTTGGCAACAAGAGAAAAGAGATGAAAGTCAGCACAGTCGTCAGCAAGGATGGCAGGAAAGAAAGGCGTGCAGCCGGTGTCCCACATGCCTGCACGTCCCTAATAGCCCCAGAGGGCCGGTTTGATTTGCTTTTGCTGAGGAGGAATTAAAACCCGGTAAGCAAACCTTCAGCGTCACACAGAACCTCTGGTCCTAGGGTCTGTCACCCAAGATGAATCACGAGTTCCGGGTCTGTCCAGCCGTCTCTCCAAGTCCAGGTGAACACCGTGGCCACCGGGCCTGCGAAGGCCAGTGACAAGGCCAAGCCCAGGTCATAGGCCAGCCCAGCCCTCCGCAGGCTCCGTGCGCCAGCATCAGCAGCCCTGCCCCTCTGCCCAGCCTGGGGTCTGAGGAGCGGCTTCCATCCCCCGCCGCCTGGGCATCGTCCACGGCGTCAGTCCGCAGGGTTAGGTCCTGCTGCTCGGGGACTCCCAGGACCAAGCAGATGCCCTCGGTGTGGCAGGGCTCCAGGGTGTGCGAGTGTGAATCCCAGTGTGCGCGTGCGTGTGCGCGTGCGCGTGCAGGCCCCTAACTCGCGGCGGTAATTCAGGTGAGCGCGTGCGGGGCCCTGGCGTGGGCCACTTGGGTCGGAGGGACCTGAGTTCAAAGCTCTGCTCTTCTCGCTTCCTAGAGGCCCTGGGGGGGCCAGTCAGCATCTCGCTCCGGGAGCTTCCCTGGCCGCAGTGCACACGAAGGGAGGCTGGCTCAGAGGAGGCCCCCAGCAGTGGCAGGCGGGGGTCCATGACTCAGCCTCGCTGACCCCGCACCAGCCACATGGCCGGCACCTGCCCCCTGCCTCCGGCGGCGAGGACCCCGCACCCGGCCACCTTCCCCTTTCTGCTCTGGCCAGCGGGAACCTGAAGTGCAGCTTGGCCTCTGTGCCCGTGGAGGACTCGGCTCTGTCCTCCAGGCTTCACGGATCTTGTCCCCGGGCCAGGGGTGGGTTGGTTCCTCTCATTTTTCCGTTCTGGGTTTGGGATTTCCGGAAGCTGCTTCCTGCTTTGGGGAACCCTGAGGGTCTCTGAACATAAACAGACACTCGGGCGAGGCTGTGACGGGCAGCGGTGGCCTTCTCCCGGCGGCCAGGGGACGGCAGCTGACTGCCCGTGCTCGTGCCAAGCCTTTGGCCCAGAGCTGCTCGCTCCCCACCCAGGCCCCGCCTGAGCCTGGGGTCCCGGGAGGCCGTCCTCGGCGTCTCGTCTCCTCTGCCGCCCCTGAACAACGTCTGACCAGGCTCCCCAGCTTCAGGCCCTGGGCCAGCCGAGCTCATTAATTTGTTGGCAGCGTGTGGGACCCTGCGGCTCGCAACCGGGGAGGGACGTCTGGGCAGTGGGAAGTCAGGGAAATCCGTCAAATCCTTCGGGCCTGGTCGTCCTCAGGGGCACTGGGCCCGGATCTCCACCCGAGGGCCCGGGGCCTCCCACGGAAGAGGGTTTGCGAGGGCCGGGAGGATGTCAGGCCCCAGGGGCTCTGCTGCGGGCTGTCACCCCTCTCCCCACTCCCAAGCCCTGCGGGGAGCGGATGTTTCCCCGGCAGACAGGGAGGGAGATGCATCTGGGCCCCGGGCTCGGTAATTGGGAGAAAGCCTCCCGCAGACACGGCTGGCGCTCCCGCTCCCCAGCCTGTGGCGTGTTCCAGGAGCGCCGGCCTGCAGAGCCGTGGCGGGGACGCTCCGCCCGCACACCCCCTCCGGGCCCCGTCTGCAGAGTGAGCGTGGCCCAGGGGGAGGCCACCTGAGCCAGGGTGACCTGAAGGGACAGAGCGCAGCCCTGGCCTTCCCCGACCCTGGCCTTCCCCGGCCCTGGCCTTCCCCGACCCCGGCCTGGGCCGGACGTCTCCGGAGCCTCCTGTTTTGGTTTTCTCCGGCTGCTGTAACAGATTACCACCAAGCTGATGGCTTCATACAACTTATAAAATTACTCATTTGCCGTTCTGAGGGCCAGAAGTCCAAAAGCCACTTCAGAGGACAAAAGGCGAGGTACTGGCGGGGCCAGTTCCTTCCACAGATTCTACGGAGAATCCGCTTCCTTGTCTCTTCCGTGGAAAATGGAGAGATTACCTGCACTCCTTGGATCGTGACCCCCTCCTTGTCCCCGTCTGGCAACTCACCTTCTCGTCCTCCCCCTTACGAGGACACTTGTGATGACATGTAAGACTCGCCTGGAGCACCCACATCCTTCCCACCTGGGGTCCTTGAAGGGATCTCATCTGCTGAATCCCTTTTGCCATCAAAGGTAACAGGTTCACAGCGTCCGGGATGAAGATGCAGACGCCCCTGCGGGCCTTTGTGTAGCCCACTGTACCCCTGTCGCCTGGGCAGCCAGGTGTTTGCTGAGGACCCCCTGAGCTCCCCTGAAGGTTCTGATGTTGACCCCAGGCTGGTGAGGAGCTGTCACGGAGCATTTCGGCTGGCTCGTCCTCCCCCTGCATGGGGGCCTGCTGGGACCCATCTCAAAGAGGTCAGCCTGAAAAAGGAACAGGCCGACGGCTCAGCAGCGGGGAGCGGCACTGCCCTAGACTTTGGGGTGAATCACAAGAGTCCCACGAGGCCATAAGGGAGGAAACGGGCTTAGGGAGAGGCACCCCAGGGTCACACAGTCAGGAAGTGGCCAAGATGAGCACTGGTCCCCAGGCCGCCTGTCAGAGCCCACCCTGTGGACAGGAGCCAGGCCCTGGCCAGACGCAGGGCTGGACGCACGGGCCTTCCCGAGCCGGCTCTAGGCCCCTTCTCCCCAGCGGGTCCACTCAGCGGGGGTAGGCATGACTGCATGGAGAAGGGGCCTGTGGGCCTTGGCCCAGAGCCCCTGTGAGAGGAAGGCCAGGCTGTGAGGAGCCCCAGGTGACCGCAGCACCCCCCCTCAGTGGCAGGAGCCCCCAGCAGAGATGCCGGAGCTCCGGCACCCCAGGGCTTTGTTTTCCTTCCCCAGCACGCCCCGTGGAGGCGCTGGCCCACAGGACGGGCTCCACAGCGCACACGTACACACGAGCTCAGCTCCGGGCACCGAGCTGACGGAATTGGCTGGGCCAGTGCCGGCCCCAGGACCCTCGGCAGGGGACCTTCTCACGGCAGCCTCAGCTGACTGAGAGCTGGCAAGAAAGCTGCGGGGGAGCCAGACTGAGGGCCAGCTGCCCCTGGGACAGAGCCCTGTTTGGAATTCTGGCTGGACCCAGAGAAGAGTCTGGGTGTCCTTTGGCTCGCGAGGGACCAGGGCTGTGGACCACGGGGTGATCGGCGTCTGTCGTTCCTGGATGTGCTTGGGAGATACTAGGTGACAAGATGGGTGTCCTGACAGGGCGGGAGTCCAAGGCCTGTCATCTCTGAAGTCAGAGTCCCCTTCTCCCTCTGACATCTCAGATCACACACCAGTGTGTCTGAGCCCCGCTGGCGGGGGGCGAGCGGCCACAGTCTCCCACGTGCCTGGCTATGTGTCATCCCGATCACGCCAGAGAGGACAAGTTGCGCATCTGAGGAGCAGCACTGAGAGCCACAGCTCTTGGTGTTCTGACACGGCCACCAGGATCGGCCCGAAAGGCGGGTCCACCGCCACGTCCACCAGGCAGCGAGGGGGTGGGGGTGGGGGTCTCCTGGTCACCCGTGCCAGGATCTCCTCATTTCGGATAATTGTTCTAATCCCAGCACCTCGAGCAGTCCCAGAGGTTCCTTCACAGCCCGGCGCCCTGATCCGGGTAGAAGGCGCGTAGCCGGCAGCGGGCGCGACGCTGCTGTCCCTAGACGCTGCCTTTGTGGATGGAGAAGCCGCTGTCTCAGCCTCCCGCGGTGGAGCCCTCTTCTGACCCCGTTGAGGACGGTGTGGGAGCGTCCCGCAAGGGAGGAGGAACGCTCTGAAGGGGCTTGCGTCCCCCCTAATTTCCGGGGCCCTTTGGGGATCCTCACCAGCAAGGTCTGTGCACATCCCAGCGGCTTGTTGAGAGCATTAGCCAGTCTCCCTCCCGGGTCCCACACACGGGAAACCAGGGCCTGTGTTAGGGCACCAGCGTTTTTAAATGTTCTTTCTACTCTGAACAGAAACACTTTCCAGGAAAATCCATCTTAATCATGCAGCCCCGACTCGGAGGGCACCCAGCTCACCCCGAGTGACCGCCCTCGAGCCTCAGCTGCTCTCTATCGTGGCAACAGATGTCCTTTTGAAACTGCCCAATTAGCCCTTCGCACCGAGGCTCTCATTTCAGCTGCTGGAACCGCATCACCCGAGCCGGTGCCATTCTGCACACTCGGCAGTAGGCCGGGCTCCCCGTCAGGCTGGCGGGGCCCGCAGTGGGCAGGGCCGCCACATGCCCTTCCCGGCCCAGGGGTCCCTCGCTGCAGCTTACCTGCAAGGGGGTGTTCCACAGCCCTCCTCCAGGGCCTCGGAGCCCCTGGTCATGGGCGGAGAGGTGAGGCTGGCCCCGAACGCCCCCGAAATCACTCGGCATGGCCCTGGCACCTGGGCCCACAGGTGCTTCCCCACAGGTGCGGACCCCTGGGCCTGGGTCAGAGGCAACCACAAAGTCCCCAGGCTGCACTGGGCTGCCTCCTCAGAGGCCTTTTGTAAACCCAAGAACATCGCCTGGGCTCGGAAGCCCGCTGGGCCCTCCTGAAGGAGGCCAGACCTGCCCGTGGGGGTGAGCAGAGGATGGGGTCAGACTGGGACACTAAAGCTCGGTGGGCACCTGCACACCCAACACCCACGGCCTTCTCCCCGCCCTGCGCTAGGGCTCGCTGGCCGGCCCTCGGGGCCTGAGGCCAAGTGAGGATCCCTCAGGGGGCGGGGGAGCCCCTGGCCGAGGAGTCTGCACAGAGTGGCCTTGGCAGCCCGGCTCCCCAGCGGACAGGCAGGCACAAAGACCCGACGGCACTTCATTAGCAGGAGGCGTTGGGCGTCTTCTGGCGGCAGGCAGCAGTGAGCCAGAGTGACGAGAAGCACTTGAATCCCATTACGGGTTCATCACCGGGGGGGGGGGGGGGCACTGTGCCTGGCGCAGCTGCCCTGAGCTCCCGCGAACCCCGAGTAGTGCCGTGAGGGACAGGGTGGGGAATCCGGACACCCTCCTGAAAGGGGAAGACTGGTACTCCCCGACTGGGGGAGACCCCGCTGGGCCACTGTCACAGTCCTCTCGCTTCCCAGTGCCCCAGGGTGGAGCCGGTGTCCCCGGCCTCATCAGGCTGGGGACACCCATGCCGGCCGAGCCTGCCCGGAGCCCTGCAGGTAGAGTCTTTCCCATTTTGTGGACTAAGAAACAGGAGGCCAGACACCCAGCAAGAGTGAGAGCTGGGACTCAGTCAGGCTGCGGCCAGCTGCAGAGCCAGGCGCTTGCTGCCCCTCCACCCCGGAGCTTCTGCGAGGCATGGGGTCCCAGACCCCCGCATCCGGGGCTGCCGGCTTCTGCAGAGAGCACCAGCCACTGCCCCGAACTCCAGGCCCTCAGGCTAGTGAAAACACCAGAATGAAAACCAAAAATGAAAGGCCTCACCTCCCCCCGCCCCCAAAATGCTAGTCCTTGGGTAATTTCCTCAGTGCGTTACTTAGACATCCCATGGGTGTCTTCAGAATGGAACAATGCACCAGAGCGAGCCTGCTGGGCGCAGGCACGAATCCCAGTGAGCAGGGCCTGTTTCCCCATCTGCCGTGTGCACGCGACCAGAATCGGTCCTGGAGAGCTGCGGCGTGAGGCGGGTCGTGTGACAGCACACGGCTGGTCCTCCGTATTCAGCTCCCCCTTCCCTGTTGCCTTTAAAGTTTTACCACTGAAGCCTCGTGCCACTGAACTTGCTTGCATGATAAGGTTCAGTTCAGTTGAAACTGCTGCTGTGTTGCATCCCAGCTCCCTCAGGGTTTTTAAGAGATCCTTCTGGACAGTCCCCACCAGGACCAGAGGAGGACAGCACCCCAATCTGGAGGGGTCCCTTTTGCCCCTGGACCTCAAGGCTGCAAACTCACTTTTCTTATCCCCCCTTTCCCCCGCAGATGGCAGCTCTCCAGAGCCCCTTCTATGGAGATAAAATGAACCTCTTCTCCCTCTGCCAGAAGATCGAGCAGTGTGACTACCCGCCTCTCCCTGGAGAACATTACTCGGAGAAGGTGAGTTTGCCGCCGCCAGGCCCGGGAAGCTTTACGGCTAGCAGTGGCTTGAGAGGAGAGCCATTTCCAAAATGCCGTGGCTGTGGGTGTGAACTTGGGTTCTCTTAACTGGGTGAAAGGGAAGATTTCTGGGAAAGTGACGCAGGGGCGGGGGGGTATGGGGGAAAAGTAGATTAATTTTACTAAAGAGGTTTCACGGACACCAGTGTGGGCCCCCACAGCAGTACGTGGCCCAGAAGCCAGCAGGAGCTGGCCGGGGAGGCCCCGTTGGCACACTTCTGCCCATTTGGCTCCCAAGCCGGTGCTGGAGTACGAGGCTGGCCGCCGCAGGTCCCAGAGGCAGGCTCTGTGCCGTGTGGGACAACAGGAACCAGACGCGGAGGCGGGAGGTGGCAGGACCCCGGGTGCCCCATCCTCCGCGCTGGCTGCCACTCCGTTCCCATGACAGGAAACCACGGCAAACAGCCTGGTCTCCCTGGGCTCTTATTTGCAGTGTTTTACTCTGGGTGTGAGGGCTCTGGACACAGACAGTTCTGGCATTGGGTCCGTGCCAGGTCCCAGCTGCGTGTGCGTATCTCCTCCCTCAGTGCCATCTTCTGGAAAGCAGGGCTACTGTTTCACCCCTGTAAATAGGATGTGCAGATGAAACAACAGGTTTACAACACAGCGTGGCTAAGGGTGTGGCCCCTCTTCCCTGTTCCTGGGCGAGTCGTTGAACTCTTCGGAGCCTCGGTCTCCTCGTCTGTAACACGGGGATAATCCTAGAGGGGTTACACCGGGCTCACACTGACCCCAGTGCCACCCAAAGGAGCCACCAGCTGTAACAAAGGGCCAGGCTCTGGGTAAATGCTGTGCCAACTCTCCATGCTCCTTCTGTCGAGGGCCGCACTAGTGGGTGTGGGGCAGACTCCGGGACCTCCCTGGGCCCACCCTGCGGACCACAGGCTGTTGTGGCAGGACAGCAGCTCACATTTATGACTTACCGTGGGGTCCTTCCCCACCTCCTGTTTTACCGAGGAAACTGAGACACGGATAGATTAACGTAACTTGCCCAAGGTCACGTAACTCACAAGTGGCGAAGGCGGGATTGGAACCCAGAGATCCTGCACGCGGCCACTGTGCAGTCCTGTTTCTTGATGCCACGCTTCTTCGGGAGCCAGTGGTCCCGCTGGGCTAAGGTGCCACCCGTGCAGCTTGCTGCCGTCCCAATCCTGGAGGTTCGGAAGGCTCTGGAAGGAGCAGCCCTCGTGCACCAGGGGCTTGGGCTGCAGGGACCAGGTGTCCCAGCGGGCCCTCAGGCTGTGTCCAGGCAGGCCAACCAAAAGGGTCATCAGCGACCCCTCTTGGCAGCCTCCACACTTAACACCACGCTCACTGGCATCTCAGACTCCCGGAGGACGAGGGTCAGGGTCGGGAGGACGCACTCCTGGAGAGTCGTCTGGTGCCCTTTCTGTTGTGGCTCTAGCCTCAGCGGCTTGACAGAGTTCTTCTGCGTCTCCCTGAAGGAAGTACTTCAGTCCTGGACTGAGAGTTGGCAGGACAGGTCCAGTTAAGAGATTTCCTAACCAAGTTCATAGTTGCATTTGGTTTTTCTTTTCTCACCTTTTAAAATTTGAAAATCTGTGTTATTTAGAAGCAACTTAGACTTGGACCTTGGAGCACATCAGAACTTCTCTGTGGCCCTTTCCCACCTATAAATGGGAACCATAATCTCTGCCTTGTAGACAGAAGTTGAAATGAAATAAAACCGCATAAAGTCCTCTGCCCCCTTCTCCCAAGTCAGTCACTCCAACTCTGTGGCCTCGCACATCCCAGAGCATCCGGCTTTCACCAGCTCCGTTCAGCATTTCTAGGCCGGGTGTTAGGAAGTGAGAGGGGCTTCTCTGCACTGGAGTTGCTCAGCTCACCTCACTTTTGAAGTTCACGCGTCACCTCTTCGGGGTATAAGACACGTTATTGTTGTTTCTCGGGCTTTCAAACAGGCTCTCACTGCCAACTGCGTAGTCTCCTCGCTGCGTAATTGGGAGTCACAATGACTTTACCTTCCTCCGTTTTCCTTGGGTACATGAACTTGTCCGGGGCCACTACTGCGGCCTTCCCCTGAATATTGTGAGATTCCGCAAGATTCCTAAATGGACTGTCTGGTCACACGCAACCTCCCACTCCAGGAGTGCTCAGGCCGCCCAAGGGCGCAGCCGCAACTTTCGGGCCAGGGGTTTCCCGGTGTTCATGAAGCAGCAGAACCCCAAAAAGGCGGCACATGAGTTGCAGAGAAGCTCACAGTGCCTGACCCTGGGAAAGCTCGTTTGCAGCCTGAAACACCTCGGGTGTGAAACATGGGAGCGCGTCCAGTAGCCCCAGGGCTCCCGCCTGACCCCTCCAGCCTCCGCAGACTCCCTGAGCACAGCCACCAAGTCCACAGGAGTCCTCTTATTCAGGACCAGCCCAGCCCTCTCTCTGCGGCAGCCCCCCAACCCCCCAACCCCGCAGGGCCAGCCGGGCCCCTCTAGCACCAGGTATTTAAATGAAAAAATTGCAGTGAGCCCAGTGATGCAAGTTAAGATGTAGGCTTTTTAAGGTCATTATTTTAATTACCATTAAAATAATTGGCACTCTGGCTATCAGAAGAACCGGGGCGATCAGAGGCTCAAGGCGCCCCTCCCCCACCCCGAGGCAGGCGCAGCCTTCAGTGTCTGTATAATTAAAAGCTCCGTCTTTCATGAGCACAATAAAGAGGCCAGGGGGTGGGCAGACTGCAGCCCTGCTGCATGTTAATGCATTTATTATGATCAATAAGCCCTTGCCTTGAGTTCTGTCCTCTGGTTTGGGTGTCGGCATGACTGACAGCAGACACACACACACACACACACACACACACACAGAGCAGTGTGGGCAGTTGGAAGTTCACAATTGTTTGGACAGAGCCACTCACAGGGTCTCCAAGTGTGGCCTTGGGGCCAGACAGGTCTAGCACTGGCACTGGCTCCCCTCGGTGGCCGTGGTGGGCCCCCGTCTTCGCTCACCCATGTGCCAGGCGTCCCCTCCGGTAGGAGGGCAGAGCCTCCCGAGGGATAACATGTTATCCTCTCCCTTGCAGTTACGGGAACTGGTCAGCATGTGTATCTACCCGGACCCCAACCAGAGACCCGACATCGGCTACGTGCACCAGGTGGCCAAGCAGATGCACGTGTGGACCTCCAGCACCTGAACGCGGATGCAGCGCGCCGGCTCAGAGCCGCTCCACTCTGCCTCACCTGAGTCTCCTCTCCGAAGTGGCCGCCTGGTAGCCTAGATCAACTAAGACCAGAGGGTTCGCCGGGTTCCCCAGAGCGGGCCGGGCTTCACAGCAGATGCTGAGTGCAGAGCAGCTGGGGCAGGGGCACTGGTCACAGGGTCACTGGTGGTCACATTCGAAAGTCCTTTCTTTAAACTGTGGACAATCTCAGCCGGCTTGTTACCAAGGGTGGGTGGTTCGGCGAGCCCCTGGCGCAGCCCTCGCATCTGGATTGTAATGTGAATGTTTAGGATGATTCCTTCAGTGACCCGTCAAGGTCAAGGTTTGTAAGACCGGGAGAATTGCAGGAGACTGTGTGATTTGTAGTGAGCCTTTCAAAATGGTTAGTAGCAAGTTCAGTTTAGCTCTTAGAATCTTTTCAAAAAAAAATCAAGCTGTGTGCTTGCTCTGTTGTAAAAGGATAAAATGGAAATAATTTTTTAAAGTAGAGTGGAGATTTTCCAAATATTTTTTATCTACATTTATAACTTGATCAATGACAATGAGGAGAGCCCAGCATCTGGCACAGAGTCTCAGAAGGCACCTGGTCTCTCGAGAGCCACGACTGTGTTCTGTGCGGCCTGGCCCAGCTCTCCTCTCCTGATCACCGGCTCCGCCCCGGGCACCTCGGGCACTCCCGCCATCGCCTGCTGGAAGGCCGGCAGTTCATTTAACAGTGTTAAGGGTCTGTTCTCCTCTGTGGGAAGCTCGGGATACAAAAAATAGAAATCTAAACCATGCCCTCAGGCTGTTCTCTGTACAAGTTCTGGTTCTGCAACTGCCTACCATGACCCTGGGCACCTCTCTTAGCCTCTCTGAGCCTTAGTTTCCTCATCTGTAAAATGGGACTAATAGTGTCTACCTTCAGCCTTGCTGTCAGAATTGGAAATAAAATAGGCAAGTTACCTAGCATTTTGTAGATGATCCCAAAAATGGTAGCCACTCACCTGCCCCTTCGCAAAACTGAAGTCCATGGACCATGTAAGTCAAGAATTAACGTACAACTAACTGTATGATGCGTAGGAAACCAGAACTATGTTCATTTATTTCTTGTTCCCAAATAGGATTAACTGTGAAGACTAATTTATAAATGTGAACTTAGGGAAAACTCAAGCTCTGAAGGAAATAGTTTGAATTTTGCTTTCTACTCAAGTTAATCCTCATATGGTCTAAGTTGTCACCCATCAACCTGGTGACAGTTCAGCCTCCAGATAGAGACGTGCCCGCCCACTCAGCGTCCTGGTCAGGTGCTCTCACTGCAGCCGACTTGCTGACCAGGGGCCCAGGCCTCCCTGGGGGTAAAGGACTTGGGCTGGGCCACGGCTCTGTTCCCACGTGTGAACTCTGTTCTACTGTAACCCTGCCGGGTTTGGGACATTTTCTTCAGATGCAACCTTTGCTTTGTACTTGTTTTCCATGTTTGAAATAAAATGGGGTAAGTGGGGTCACTTCTGCGAGTGAGTACGATTCACGGGTAACTTAAAAACAGCCTCATGTTACAGCACAATTTCCCCAGATGCCTTTCAAAACAATTTCTCAGGCCCCAGACATTCTGAGTAATCTTGGAATTTTTTTAAGCTCCCCAGATAATTTTGATCATCATCAGCCAAGACACTGCTCTAAATAATTCCACTGTTCCCCCTACCCTACTCCCTGCAGTTTTAACAAAGGAGGCTGCCCCACAAATGGGCTTGCTCTGGAAGACCATGGTGCTGGGACTCTCCCATGTACCCCAGCCACGCTCTCTCTGGGGGAGAGTCAAGGCCCGATCTCCTGCCTAGCACTTGCCACTAGAAGTTTTTGATTCCACATAGAGTTTTTTGCACATATTCTGCTTATGGCTCTCAGAGCCTCTACTGTGTCACCCGTGGCAGAATCAGACGCGGATGACTTGCTTTCTGTACACCATGCTCCATTCAACACCATGAGAGCAACTTTGCCCACCAAGACCCTCTGGAGGCATGAAATTTCAACCATTCACCAGGCCCAAGGGCCTGTGAGATGATGGTACCCTAATTATTACAAACAGCAAGCCGCAGAGCATTCCGCGGACTTCTGTGAAAGTGGCTGACGAGCAGTGGACCCAGTTTTATGCAGCTAATGGCGAAGCCAACTGTCCACCTACCTGCTTTTTCTTGGTACTTAGAACTGATGTCTCTACTTTTTTCCTACTTGGCTGCTAATTTAAAAGGCTGTGCTGCCCTCACTCTAAATAAAGCAAAACAAAACAAGAAAACCTGGGACCACCCCGAACAAAGAGAAGTTTGCACAAGGATGGGCAGAAAGGTTCCTGTGACTTCCACGACAGAGGAGGCCTCACCTGCTTTTGGGAGGAGGGTCTTGTTGCTCTTAGACCTGTGTGAACGCAGACGGGCACTGGGGGAGGCAGGTTGATGAGCTTTAGTGACTAAAAAACCACGCAACCTCCAGACCTCAGCCATTCCATCCGGTTTTCATTTTTATTGGGTCTCGTTCAGCAGACACTGCGCCAAATGAAGGTCTTACGGGGGAGCCTCCACTGCCCCTCCCCCCCCATAGAGCACAGATCAGCCCATCAGGGTGATTCCTGTGCTGCTCAAAGCCCAGGTTCTCCCTGGACACCATTCAGGAAGTGTCCATTGTTTGAACTGTCTCTTCCAGCACCTCGATTTCCAGGCTGGTGACTTTTTCGGTGAGGACCGCGGTCGTCCCTTTCTCACACCTGTACCGGCCGAACCTGGTGGGAGAGAATCAAAAGCAGAGTCAGGATCCCCTCAAGGAGCCCAACAGAGGCCTGGAGAGAGGGACAAGTACTCAGGCACAGCAGCAGCAGGACTGGACTCAGAGCCTGGCCTCCTGCTTCCCAGCTCTGGAACCCCAGGCGGAGGGGTCCTCCACTGCCCCAAGGCTCACTCTCCCCGGTGCTCAAGGGCTACAAAATAGGGATGCCAGTAGATGTGTGCCCCAAAAGCGCTCAGAGAGAGCACCTGGCACTTAGTGGGCCCTCACATTTCCCTCTCCACCTCACCGTCCTCAAAAGATGCTGGAAAGCACCTGGCCATTTGCCTTTGAGCTTCAACTCCCCCAAAGCACCCTTCAGTATCAGCAGGAAGCGGGCCCTTCTGTTAGGCTGTCATCACCCTTCTCTTGTGTAGAAACAAGGATGACCTAATTGTTACCTTAAACACTAAAAACATGTGGAAGCGAGAACAGTATAAAAATGACCCGCAGGCAGACGCAGACTCTGGACTTGTCCCTCTAGACCACACTCCTGAGCCTCGAGAAGGGTTAGCTGTTCCCTGTGGCAGCGCGGTGGGTCACCACCACATCATGCCCCACGCCTTCTCTCGGGGTGACTCGACAGCGGTTTCTCCGAGCACAGTCAGTCTGTAAGAGCCACATCTGAGCTGCTAATTCTCACATTGGGGCCAGGAATTACAGTATCGTCAAACAGCAGTACAAATCCAACTGTTCCTCTGGTCTTTCCCCAGCTGGGACATTATTTCTGTCAATCTGGCGCGGACTAACAGAAGGCTGCTGGCTATGCCGTGACCACGTGCTCCTTGAAAACCATCCCCTCAGATGGGCACTGGTGCTCAAACTGGGAGCAGGAAGCAGGAAGAAGCGGATGTCAGAGCTCTGCAGAAACCCAGGAGCTCGTGCAGCAGGCGGCTGGCCTCATTTCTGCCTGGACCTCGGGCTCCACCACACTCTCTTCCAAGGATCAGACGGCAGCACCTTTTCGGAGATGTGCCTCCACCCCTCCCCTGCTGGCGTGAAGATGCAGCTCCCCCGAATGGACCCCCGGCTGCCTGTGGTCTTGGAGCAAGAGCCCCTTGTGGCTCCTGTGTGCCTGACTCCTCTGAACCACCATGTCCACGGGAGGCTCCGACACACGAGAGCCTCCTCACCACCCCGGGGCACGGGTGCCTGGCATCGGCAGGCAGGCAGGGCCTCCCCAAGCAGGGCTGCAGCGGGCTGGCAGCAAAGCAGCCAAGAGGAAGTTACAGGGCTGGGTCCACAACTGCCCGGCCGAATCTCTGCCCTAACCCCTGACTGCCCACTCTGCGAAAGGAACTCCGCTATCCCAGGCGGCGCCCACCAGTCAGCCACTGGTAGGAAAGAGGGCGGCGGGATTCCGGAGTGCGGCGCGGCCGTGGGGCCCAGGCCCTGAGCAGCAAGTGGCTCTGTCCAGAGGGCAGGGGGCGCACAGCTGCCACGGGGTGAGCCCCTCCGTACCAGCTCAATGAATCTTTACAACTCGCCAAGGGGGTCATTTTGTGTCTGTTTTTGTCGGTTTACTCACACGTTGTGAGTGCCAATGTCCTGAAGAATTAAGATGCGCCACTGCTGAGCACAGGTTCCTTGTCCTACACAAATACTCCTTTCAGAGGCTCAAACGTGGCTTCCAGATTCCTCACCCAGGACGCTGTTCTGTCTGGATGGAGCGGAACCATGTCGCCCTGCCTGAACTCTCAGTTCCTGCAGCATCTTGCATATAATGGGGGACCCAAACCGTCAGGGAGCTTGGCAGAGCCTGCTCCCCAAGCACAGCCCCAGGCCTGGAAGGTGGTTTCCTTTCCAGCTCAAAGGCCAGGTCCTCCACGGGCCATTCACCTAGCTAGCTCCGTCATTTCCAAGACTAGGAGACTGACGGGCCCCAAGTCACCGTGCCGGGCAATGACCTCTTCCCAGCCCAAGCCAGAACGCAATTTGCTACTGAGCTACCGCAGCCTACTGCGAGCACACGGAGTTCCCACAATGCTGAGTGCGGTGCTGGTTCTCAATGTTCTGCTCTTTCCTTGGAACTACTCCCGACTTGGAATTCGTGTATACACAGTGAGAGTTAAGGCAACGTGCCTGCTACGCTCTGGCCTTGCTACGGGGCTGCCAGGAAGTGGTCAAATCTGTGAAGCCCACAGTGCTCAGGAACCCCATCTTGAGCTGTCAGGACCGCGGAAGAGGTCAGGAACCAGAGGATGGCCAAACAGCTGGACAATAATGCGAGACTGCAGATGAGACCAGTCACGAGGGCTAGAAACCTTCCAGTTCTAGTCAGCAAACCGGCTGGAACCCTGTCCCCCACTCTGAGCCTGGGCCGAGCCGCTGAGATACAGGCCTGCTGTTCTGTCCCCGGGGGGACCGGCTTGGCTCCCTGGGGAGCAGGAGGCACTGAGGAGCTCCCCAGGCTAACTTGCAAGACTCCTAACCCATGGTTTATAACTGTTTACGACTCCTCCGCCACTCTGAGAAAAGCTGTGGGCTGGTTTCCCTGAAAAGTGCTTCTCGTGGAATTTCATACAGGAACTCAGGGGATCCCTTTAAGAACTAGAGAAAGAACAGCAGGTGACTCGAACCTCTCCAGGCAAACCCCCAGGCTAGGACTCTCTACTGGGCCCTGCTCTACCTCTCCCACCAACATTTTACAAGTTAAACCACCCTTCTATACCTGCCAGCTACCCAAATCATAAAGCAAATAAGGACTCAAAGGTCTGTGTGGCAAGCTGGCTCGGGGACACTGGAGTTACTAATCAAGAAAACTCTAAGTGCCATGGAGAGACCACAAGTAGTCGCAGGAGTCGGGGGACACGGGCCACTTACCTGGTCCCCTTCTTGTTGGGCACTGAGTACGGGCGCAGGAAGTCCAGCTTGCTCTTGCTGATAACGCAGAGATCAATGTTACTTCCAGACCCCAAGTCGTTGAAGATGCCCGCTGCAATGGCCTCGCTCACCAGCTTCTTGGCGTCCTCCTCCTGAGCAAGAGAATGGCACCGATCATGGATGGCCACAGTCGCTGTAAGAGCTGCTCCAACATCCACAAAGTGCCCTCAAGAGCAGTGTGCAGAATCCCTGGTGAGGTGGACATTTTCAGTGCCCGTTTTATAGATGAAGGAAAGGTCTCCGAGTACCAGAATGACCTGCCGAAGGTTCCTTGGCTAGTAAGTACAGAAATCAGGTCTTTTGAACCCTTTACACATGCACCTCTTCAAAATGCCACTTCACATCAGATAATCACTGCATGACTGAGGACTCTGGGCTGACAGAGCCATTTATCATCTAAAACAGGGACCAGTAAACTTTTCTTGTAAAGGGCCAGGTACTAAATATTTTGGGCTTTGTAGATATACTGTCTCTGTCATTACTACTCAACTCAGCCACAGTAGCACAAGACAGCCGTAAGACAATGTATAAACAAACGTGTCTGGTTCTGTGCCAAAAAAGCCTCGGAGAGCCAGAGCTGGCCCATGGGTTGCAGTCTGCTAACCCCTGATCAAAAATGTTCCATAACAGTTGGAACCAGCTTTCAGGTAACCTAATGAAGAAGTCACTATCAAGGGGGAAAACTAAAACCAAAACATTATAGTTCTAGCAAAATGGTGGCAAAGCCAAGGGTGGGGCCTCTTGTCCAAAAGAATTTATTGCTTTCTTTCACTTAAAGTGATTCCTTTCTTTGAATCATTCTCTCTTCTACTTCTTTTAGGAGCAAGTCTAAGTCACCAACAGTTACTTGTAAAAAGGCGGATTAACTCATTTCAGATTCAAGAAGGCCTTTCAGATCTCGGGTCCTAGGCTAGGAGGCAGAGCTGCAGAGACGGATGAGGCCGCAAGGTCCCTGCCCTGTGGGGGTTTAGCGTGCAGGGGGCGGGTATCAGCCACAAGTAGCTACAGTGCTGTGTGCTAAGGGCTAATGGATAACTGAGACAGAGCTGTGGAAACACCAGCTGCCTCAGCAAGGCTCCAGGGAGGGCTCTGCAAGACAAGCCATGCACCAGGAATGCACAAAGCAGGCCAGTAACACCGAAGGCTGGTAGTGGAAGCCGCGAGGTGGGGACCTGGGGATCACGCAGTACAAGCTCTGTAGGCAAAAAGGAAAAAGATGAACCATTCTCCCAAGGAAGAGACTCTAACTTGTGCTGCCCCTTCCCCATTCGCCAGCCCTGTAAAGCCCACAAGCATGCAACCTGAACCAAAGAGT
Organism: Mustela putorius furo; assembly: GCF_011764305.1. Taxonomy (NCBI): domain Eukaryota; kingdom Metazoa; phylum Chordata; class Mammalia; order Carnivora; family Mustelidae; genus Mustela; species Mustela putorius. The sequence continues at coordinate 6,492,396 of NW_025421428.1, forward strand.
TCATCGAAGTGCCGCTCTTTGAGAAACAGGCCTGCCTGCCTCAAAGTCCAGCCTGCATCATCAAAGGGCAGATTTGCTGACTTCCTGTTGTGAGATCTGAGCCTCTCAGGGTTCCTACTCCTCTGCCTGCCCTAAGCCAGGAAGTGGGATTCCAGTGACATGAGCGCCCTCTACAGACTCGGAGAAGGATCGAGAAGGCTCTGCTGGAAGTGGGATCCTCAGCAACCCAGCAGTAGGAGCTCGGGGTTATTCTGATCTTTATCCTACCAGGTTTTTTCACTTCCTGAGTGGCCCCTAATATTGGGCCAGCGGAGCCCATTATTCTCTTGTGCATATACAGCCCCGTGAGAATTCATTCAAACAGGATCCTCCAATCAGGGATTCTCTCCTAGGGCTCCCAAGAGGCCAAAAGCCCATGAAGGGGATACCAAAGAAACCATCTTAGAGATGGCGGCTACCATACAGACAGCAAAACCCAACCGTAATTCAACGAACACGGCCTCGTTCCAAACTGTTTCTCTTAAAAGATTCTGGATTTGCACGTGTGTAGCGACCCTTCCTTATTCCCCCGCTCCTCACCTATCCTCTCTCCTCTTCCCTTCTCTTCTCTGTTCCATGATTTTCTCTGCTTTGATATCACTGCTTTTCTCATCTCTGCCATCAGTGCTTTGAGCCAGCCGACTGTATCCAGTGGATGTCACCAACCCTGCCGGCTGCACTCGGGACTGCAGATTTAAATTTCCCAAGTCATTCTATGTTTGGGGATGGGGGAAGACTCCGAGGACACAGAGATAGACACATGATATCAGGCATGCGCATCTAATGTCTGTCAGTGAAGCTGGGCACACAGATACCAGAATGCGAACAGTGCACAGATCACAGGCGACTCGTCCTCTATTTTGCAAATATTCCACAATGTGAACAGAAGAACTTATAAAAATTAAAAATGTGCAAAAAGCATTATGTATAGCTTGATTTATTCATAAAATTATTATGTGCTGTTATTTAAGTATAAAAGGCTTTTAAAAATTGGGAAAATACACATTTAAATTCCTTTCCTCTCCACCGATTCCTTAAGGAAAAAAAATCTCCCAAGTCTCTGGTCTTTTTTCCAGTCCTACCCTCATCTAATATGCACAGGACTAAATATTATGAAATGGAATGAACCTTAATGACCACCTACCATAATATGCCAAGTACCGAGTTAGACATATTAATGATCATAATTTTTACCTCTGTCCTCAACCATCTTCTTAAGATAATACTGTCAGAAAACTACAGCTGAGAGAGTGTATGACTTGCCCAAGGTCACCAAGCTAGTGAACAGTTAAAACAGGTCCATGGGGCTCCACAGCCAGAATGCCACAGCACCCTACCAGCTCACAAGCAACCTGTCTCAGCTGGGGGCTCCTTAGTGAGTTGGGGACAGTGGACAGCAGTTGCCTGATTGAGGGTATGTCACTCCTCAATCACACAGGATCTTCAGAACCCCGGCAAAGTGGATGGTGGTTGTCAAGTAGTCTTTGGGCCAACAGGCAGTTGCTCCAACTATCATTTCCGTAACAGAGGTGGGGAGCACTACGTTTTCCCAAACTGCCCACAAACACCACTTAAACATTTCTACAATGCAGTACAGCAGAGATCAATATTAGAAACCCATGTCTTGGGGCACTAGGGTGGTTCAGTCTGTTAAGCATCCAACTCGATTTCTGCTCAGGTCATGATATTAAGCCCTGCCTCAGGTTTCACACTCAGCAGGGAGTCTACCTAAGATGCTCTCTCCCTTTCCCTCTGCTCCACCCCCACTAGCGCATGCGTACTCTCTCAAATAAACAAACCTTTAAAAAAAAAAACAAAAAACCTGTGTCTTATTTCACATGTACCCCACCCCAAGCAAAAATCCTCAAAAGGCAAACAGGGTGAAAATTTACCAAGGCTCTATTGTCTACCCATTACTTACACAGTTAATGTCTTTAACAAATATTTAGAGATACCCACTATGTTCCAGGAAACACTTTGTATGTCACTGTCTTTTACCACCGTATTTCCAGACGCAGAATTCTAGACACATATGCAAATATGCTACTGGGCATATTCATACTGTTTTCTATATAGTGGAGTTTCACAATTAAACAACTCTTGTCTTTAATATGTTCTACCAAATATTTGAGAAAACCATCAAGAAGAACGAACCATCAACTGAAAGCAAGAGGTGGGGAAAACACCACATTTTTATCTGTCTCTGGCCCACAATAAATGCAGGAAGCACTGTTCCTTCCTTTAGGATTCCTTCTTCCCAGGGAAATCGCACTTCCTTTTCTGGAAGCTGCAGGGTAACCGGAGTTCTGAGCAGCATCTGCCCAGGGACAGCTGCTACCAAGGGGCTCTGACCGGGCCCTGCAGAGCCTGTGGCCCCAGCTGAGCAGACCCCGGTGCCATGCTGTTGCCCACTGCCAGGCCGGCCGCATCCCCCTACCCCCCTCACCAGCTGTTCACGGATTTACGCTGTGAGTCACAAGGGAACTTGGATTCGGTGTGCACACAGACCAGCAGGACTCATCTTGGCTACCAGAAAAAATGGCCCTCTGGCCCAATGGCTGCTTCCTCTTATTTGAGACACTCAGCCAAAATATCACTACCTGGTGATTAAAAGTTAATCCGGCAGATGCGGAGGCAGACTGGGTCTGAATCCCATTTGCTACTTACTGCTGTGCAACCTTGGGCAAGTCACTTCACCTCTCCGAATTCACTGTCCTCCCTTATAGTAAGTATAGGGACAATACATTAGGATTTACCAAAGGACTAATGCAAGAATTAGAGATAAGGTATAGAAAGCACCTATTATAGTGTCTGACACATAGCTGTTGCATAATAAAACATAACTTACTTAAGCAAGCAAGCCAGAGGGCTCCTGGAAGCACGGAGACCAAATTTACCTCGAGCAGTGACTGCCCAAACCAAACCCCAGGCCAGGAGAGGAAGGTCCAAACAAACCTGCTGACAGATCTGCACACAGTTCTGTGAAGAAGTTCCTCTAACAATTAATCCAAGCAGAAGGCACACTCCCTCAAAGTTCAGAGAAAATAAAAGGAGCACTTCCTGCTTTACGGCTACAACGACCAAACTAACTGGGAATATCAGTCCCCCGGGCCGCCCCTGCTTCTTAAATGAGATTACAATAAGAGTGATGTAGTGTAGTACAAGTCAGCTGTGACAAGCAGCACTTTATAGAGCTATCTGTTTGTCTCCATCACCGCATCGCGCAATGTGTCCCCGGACTCCAATGTGCAGCTCCATTTACCGCCACATGACAAATGGGCAGCACTTGTAAAAGGCACAAAGAGGTCCACGTCGGCCATGTAATGGTCACCACAGCTGTACCCGAGTGCTTGAGGGGACAAAACAGACCCCCAAGTTCATTAAACTGACCAGTAATGGATCTTTCAAAAAGTGCCTTAGGAATCGTACAGAAAAGGCTAAAATAAATAACTCAGCATGGAAGGCTAATCTGAAACGGTGTTTGATAAATTATTTATAACACAGGCGATTGTCTGCATTTAATATTGGAGCTACTAGTAGCATCTTTAAAAGATGATTTATGTGTTGTAATGCTATTAAACTTTATATTGGCCCACTGCTAGCTATAAAGTCTGCTGAGATTTAGAGAATGAGTTTTAAACTGTCACTGCAACATCATAGGAGATGGAGACTGTATTAAATCTTTACTTTAAACCTGTTATCTAGAGAGTTGCATTTTGTAGACACTCACAAACTGATAGATTACCTCGGCAGCCACTATGGTGCAGGTCCAAAATAGTACTGCAAAGAAACTTTTCCACATTATTCTTGTCTACAGCTACAATCGAATTTCTCTTCTCACTTAAGTGATTTTTAGATGCGGAATGCCACCAGAGTAAAATGTTGGTGCCCCAGCCAATGGGCACTCTGGACAGTTCAGCATCGAATTAATGCTCTTTAAATAAAGCCTTACGTTCCACCACATTCACTTATGCATTCGGAACAGCATTTTACTTATAGTAGGAGCCGGCAAAACATCAAATATGCGCTGGAAAACCTAACACTATTTTAGATACAGCTTTGGAATGTGAAAGTAAGTGTGTATGGTGAGTCGTTTAAAACAACTGACTTGTACCTAAAATTTTTTAAAGAAATTTAAAAAAATAATAAAATGGGTTATTTGCTGGAAAATATAGCCCATTTCGGTAGCTGAGGGGCTGACATTAAAGGAGCTGAAAACAGAAGAAACAGCCTTTGTCATGAAGGACAGAGCTTCCCTGGCTCTGCTGTCCTCTGGGGCCCTGCAGACGCGGCCCTGTGCCGTGTGTCCCACCATCATGCCGGAAGTCGGGGCCACTGGCTCTCCTCCGTCCGCTCCAGGGAATGAGACATGGGGCAGCATCGCAGCTGGACCCTCTCACAGCTCCCATCAGTTTTCTTAGTCGCTACAAAATCTGCAAGGACCATTTATTTCACAACAGTTTGCTCCTTTACTAAAAACTAAAAATTTTAGGGGCACCTGGGTGGCTCAGTGGGTTAAAGCCTCTGCCTTCGGCTCAGGTCATGATCTCAGGGTCCTGAGATCGAGCCCCGCATCGGGCTCTCTGCTCAGCAGGGAGCCTGCTTCCCCCTCCCTCTCTCTGCCTGCCTCTCTGCCTACTTGTGATCTCTGTCAAATAAATAAAGTTAAAAAAAAAAAAAACTAAACTAAAAATTTTAGCCAATGAGAACAGAAGCAGTCCAAATTCATCTTGGAAAACCTGCATTGTCTTTAGTTACTTTGATGTGAAATAGTAAAAAAACGGTATTGCTCCGATGAGCCGCAGCAGAGCAGACTAGAAGTCTGGGTGTGACGAAGAGTCTGGGCTCTAACACGAGGACCCAAACTATCGCATCTCCCTTCTGTACCCCAGGCAGCAAGCACAGGGCCTGGCGTGGATGTCAACAAATGAAAACATGAACCACCATCTTCGAATGTATTCCCAGTTCTGCCCAACCGGAAGGTGAAATGAGTTACAAGACGGCAGCATACCGAAGGGGGAGATCCGAAAGTGCGCCAGCTCCAGCTGGGGACCAGAGACCAAGAGTGCTCCAAGACCGGTAAACACCGCGAGGAAGAGGTTTAAACACAGTGTCCCGTAGTGGCCTGTGGACACGCTGAGGTTCTGCCTATGCTACTGATGCGGCCTGAAGGACTCATTCGTGGCTGATGGTTGAATAAAATTTAAAGAGCTCAAAAAAGTGTTTAAAACAGTCCCCCCACAAGCAGACTGCTTCCTGCACTCTGTAACAGACATGATGTATCCCAGGTGTGGCGACATATTTTACAGTGGAAAAGGTTAATTTAGTATTTTTTCAGACAGGGCTGTGTGACAAAAGCAAAGGTGTCTGACTTTTGGTTTTGGCCTGAGCTGTGTGGGCAAACACAGCTGCTCGCGAGAACGCCCCGAACTGTTCGGTGTAACCGAGGCACAGCTGGTGCTGCGTGTGCCCAGAGTGGCGAGTGAGGCAGGGACTGTGTCTTTAAGGTCCAGAGGGCACTGCCACTTCCACACGCCGCCCCCCCGACAGCTTCTGGCACCTCGGATGTGGGTGATGGGAGTAAGGAGAGGCAAACGTGCTGCGCGCAGGAGCAAGCCGAGGGCTTTTCAGCAGGGATGGGAGAGGGCGTTCACATTCAAGGAACTGCCAGCCACACCACTGCCAAGCCGGCCTGTGCCAGATCACAGATCACAGAAGGATACGAAAGCCTGATCACAACCCAGGGCAGGACAGCAGACCTCTGGGGCTACGGAGCTGCAATGAGCCAGAAACAGCCGCCACAGAAAAAGAAAAGAGCAGCCCAGCTGGGCCACTGACGGACACGGCGCTGAGCTCCAGGAGTCCCAGGCTGCCCGCTGAAGAAGGGGGACCACGCCTCTGTCCAGGGGCTGTTAGGAGGAGTAAGGGGACAGGAATGTCCCTGACACATGGACTTTACAAACAGAATTATGAGCAAATTCTATGGCAGAAGGCAAGAGGCCAGGGTGTGAAGAACAGGGGACACCCAACCAGCTCCGCTGGGTCTGTGCCGACTTAATCCTCCTCACCGCCTGTGAGCCGAGGAAACTGAGGCTCTGGAACGGCTGGCTGCTGCACGGAGGGCGCAGGGCTGGGTCTGAGTGGGACTGGGGGATCAGTGCCGGGGTAGGGCCTTGCCTCACTGAAGCCCACCTTCGTACCCGGCCCCAGGAAAAACTGGTGGTGGGTAAGCGGTCCTGCTGGATGCACCGAATGGAAGGAAAAACACCTAAGCTTCCAGAGGGAAGAGGACCAAGAGAGAAAGGAACATATTGCTTTCTGCAAGAAGAAGAAATCAGCGTTCGCAGCATATGTGTACACAAATATATATTTCCAAGGCTGCAGTGAATCAAATATAATCAGAGAAAAAAACAAGAGTAGGTTTAAAGGAAGAGTAAGAAATATGCTCAACTATCCTCCAAATGGAAACCAAGCCGCCCCAGGTGGTAATAAGATCTTCATAATCTCGCTCTCTCCCCAGCGGTCAGTGATAACTCTGCCAATAAATTCCTGGTGATGAAAACAGAGGGGAAATGAAGTGAATGTGTTCCCTGGGTCACTCAGAGACAAACAAGAACCACACTCACATCTGGAGGACGGACAGCAGGGCAGGGGACAGGGCACATGTGGGAAGGTTACTGTGGGGACTGGGTTACACTGCACGATCCTGCTTCTACAGCCTCACAAGGATTAGAAAGGCCTAGAAGGAGATCCATGAAAGTACAGAGCACCTTTGTTTGACGAAGTTTAAAGACCCCCTATGAAGCAAGTTTCACATGATATAAAACCCCTGAAAAAAATGTACAGTTCAGCTGAGTTCAGCAAACCTGTCCTAATGCTCTGCTCCTAACGTGCTCCGCAGACACCACTGAACACTGCGCATAAGGTCCGAACAGACAAAGACCTTGCCCCAAAGAGTGTGGAGTCCAGAAGAGAAACAGGAAGAAAAGCTCACTACAGTGTGGTAAGAGGTCTTAAGAATCAGGCCTGAGGCGCCTGGGTGGCTCAGTGGGTTAAAGCCTCTGCTTTCGGCTCAGGTCATGATCTCAGGGTCCTGGGATTGAGCCGCACATCGGGCTCTCTGCTTAGCAAGGAACCTGCTTCCTCCTCTCTCTCTGCCTGCCTTTCCACCTACTTGTGATCTCTGTCTGTCAAATAAATAAATAAATCTTTAAAAAAAAAAAAAAAAAAGGGAACCAGGCCTGATGCCGGAACTATAGAGGGGTACAGAGGTCTCACAGGGCGCAGGTGACAAAGACGAGGCTGAATCCTGACATACAAATAAATGGTTGCCAAGCCAAGGGGCAGATGTGATGGAAGAAGGAAAACCGTGGGAAGGAGTAAGGCGTGGCTAAATATCAGAGAACCTCGTGGGCCATACAAGGAACCGGCCCTGCAAGCAAAGCGGTGGTAGGAAGTGGAGAATTTCAAGCTGGCGAATGACGTAGTTAGATTTGTGTTTTATGAACCTGTAACCTGGAGGCAGGAGAGGAAGAAAGGCCAAAGGCAGACAAGAGGAGAGCAAGGGATAGGAATGCTCCCAGTGAGGCGGTGGTGGGCCGGCAGGGGCAGGCTGGAGGACCATCAACAGGGCTGGGAGACCAGTGAAAGTGAGGGTCAAGCGGGAAAGCAGAAGGGGGCGGCGGGTGCCACCTGGACGTCCAGCATCGGTCCCGGGCACTGACCCAATTCTCAACAAACTCAGCCATCACAGAAAGGCCTTTTATAACTTCCTGGTGGCTGTTCTTCTGGCAGGTTGATAGGAGACAATGATTAACCTAATTATATATTCTAGACACTGGTAAGCTTCTGTGGTAGGCACTCTAATGGGTGTCACCAAAAAGAGACAAGATAAAGGAAGAGCCAGTGGAAGCTGCTGTTTGGTGGGGTTGGGGGTGGGGGTGGGAACACATCTGCCAACTTGTAAATGCCATTTCACTGGTGGCAAGGGCTCGCAGCCTATGCCTGGCTGGCCTCTGGAATACAGTAGAAAGAGTGTAAGGGGCTGATTAACTATGGGGCAGGAGCCAAAAGAACGTAAGGAAGTTCTGTGGGGAAATTGTGGTCATGAGGGTTTGGCCATTGCAAAGTAAAGTTACGAGAAAGTAGAAATGAACAAACCTAAGTAAAACAGACAAGCAGAGAGCAGATGGGGGGGAGGGGGTGGGGGAGTAAAGATCCTGAGGTGCTACCGAGTCAGACTCTTCTCCATGAGGCCCCTGGCTCATCACCTCATCCTGGGATCCCAGGCACACACACAGCCATCAGATGCCCCCTCAGTTATCGAAGGTTCTTGGGAAGAATGGGGATGCCTCCCAAAGGGGCATAAAGAAACTTCTGGAGCTGATGAATATATTCACAATATGACTGCAGTGGTGGGGCTGGGGGAGGAGGGAGACAGCAGAGGCAAAGAATGGAAGAGAATGAAGACGCAGGAGAGCCAAGTCCTGTTACTTAGGAATTATGTGACCTCGGTGGGAAAGTCAACGTTTTTAAGTCCCAATGTCCTCACCTGCAAAGGAGGCCTGAACCACGTAGCACCGGGGTGGGCTGTGAGGATAAAACGGAGCACTCTCTGCACCGCAGACACTGCCAGCACCGCGCCGGCATGCAGGAAATCCATGCTGGGTGCTAACCTGATCCCATCCTCCCCTTTCTCTCACGTTCACAAACACCGTTACCAAAAGGCTAGCTCCTGCAGAACTACCAACACAAGGGGCAACTGATCATAACTCAGTACTGTTTTATCAAACCCCAATTCAAAGCAAATCAATTATGAGAATAGCCCCTGTACTAAAACTGAAACTCACAATGATGCCATAAAACACATGAACACGCTCCATACAGAATTTACTGCTACGCCAATAAGAACCGTACTAAGTGGCACATTTTCACTTATTATGCTTCATTAGAAATTATATCCTACAATAAGGCAGAAAAAAAATAAGGCAGAAAAAGAACTTACATTACCGCATGCAGGCCCTGTGCCTAGTACATTCTTCCACTTCATCCACTCACTATTCCAACCCTTTAAGGTAGGGATGACACGTATGTCCATTTTACAAATCCAGGAAACAGAGGCTCAGAGAGGGAAAATGACTAACCCAGGCAACCGGAAAGTCTGAAATTCTGCAGAGTTCTGTCTGACTCACAAGCCCCTGGGTTTTTTGTTTGTTTGTCTGTTTGTCTTTGTTGTTGTTTTTTCACTCAAGACAACAGAACCTCCATACAACTAGTTCCAAAATCACTAACGATGCTTGTAAACTCCTTAGGTGTAACTGACAAACCCAAGCTTGAGTTTGCCTATTTAAAGTAGCTGACCTAGAAAATTCTTCAAAGTTGCAAATACACTGCTTAATAATGCTACTCAATCATTCCATCAATTCGTCATGCTTGTTAACATTTGGTAAAACTAAGAGCGTCCTGATGAATCTCCCTAATACAGAATGTACACTCATCAAACCCCAAACCAACAGCCTATTAATTCACTGCATCAGCCCTACATTTTAAATGTTTCCATTTCCCTACAATCCACGGATAAAACCTCTCAGCAAACAGAATGAGTCAAGTTGTTTCTTGACTACCCTGTATTATCAATAAAAAAAGATTATCATTTAACTGAATTTTCCCATCAGGCCATCTGTTGATTGTAAATCTTAACCAGAACAGACCAGGAACGGCAAGAGCATTTTCATTTTCTTCTGACATTCTGGGGCAAGAAGTAGTCAGAGAATAAGAGAAGAAACTTCTGTTGAGCCTGAGTGCAATTTACTAACAATCCCCTCAAGTACTGACTTAAGCCCACGTCGCGAATGAGGTTTAGGTTTTATAAACCGGGGCTTCAGGGGTTACATCAGAGACAAAAATCAATCTTCGTACCCAGACCTCTTCAAAGCCCCCACATGCACTTTCCTTCATGCCCTGTTTTCGCTGTCACCCCAATTCAATTTATCAGAGTTAAAAGAAACCAATGTATTTGTCAAGGAATCAAAATTAATGTTCCCTTGGATCTTTTCAATCTCCTGTTATCATCACAGCTCCAAGTTCAGAAAAACTAGACTCCGACATGACGACTGGGTGACAACGATTCCAGGTGTGACTGCGCTCTGGGCACTGGCTGCTGAAGACAGTTTCCAAAATCTGTACGACTGGGTGGAATTTTAAAATATCAACTTAGCACAACTTCATATCATTTTCTTATTTTTGTTCCTGTACCGTTTCAGGGTTAGGGAAGAGTAGTATAAATTACCTCACAGAAACCCACAAGTAACATTATCTGTTAAGGTTAAAACTTTAACTCCCTTCCCGAGGTATGCTGCTGGGGTCTCATTACAGCAGGTAAGCTCACATCCCGCCATGCACACCACACTAAGTACCAGCATCTCCCAATTACACTGCAACGGAAATCTCAAAGGACATTTGAAAAGTCTACACAGCTCCTGCACCCACTGCCGAAACACAACCACCTCTAATGGAATGTGGCAGCTTTCTAAACTAAATATTCACACACAGGGACAGGGATGCTAAGCTCGGCCTCATCCCACACTGAAGAGCGGATGCTAATTAAAAGGCCACACCGACTCAGGAAATGACCACCCAGACAACTCTGGACACCCTCCGGAGTTTCGTTTTCCTATTTCCAAATATGTTCAGCTGTCCAAACTTCCAGGGTTCCACAACTGAAAAAAAGTTAGAGCAGGCGCTTCCTCCAGAGCAGGCGCTTCCTCCCCAACCCCCCGCCCCAGCCCTGCCCCTCTGTGCATGATGGGATGCCCCACGGTCTCTCTTTTTCTGCAGCCTCCCTGTCCCACCCCTCCTCAAACGCCAAGACAAAAAATTCAAGCAAGGAGTCACATGCACTTCGAGCCATCCCAAAGTCCCCAGATTCCACCAGTCCCCCTCTGTGTTACCTCTGCGCCCCCCACAGATGCACCCTTCTTGTGCTTTTCACACCGCACTTTCAAGTAGGTGCCCGTAGGCCGGTCTAGCCCACTAAGTTGTAAATGGAGAGACCATGGCTCATAACCTCGCAGAGACCTCGGCACCCAGCCAGAGATCAGTACAACTTGGATGAATGGAGCACAAGGCCGCCCTTCACACCTCTGAATGACCCCCGCCTCACAACAGTTTACAAAAGGCTTTCTCAATGGGGATATAAAAGATGTTCTTCTGGTGATGTAGGTACCAAGAAACTTCTGGTTTCTTCGCCCACGGCCCTTCTGCCTTTGCCAATTTCGATGTTTTTGAGAAAGCACCATTCTTTAAAGCCTTTATAACGGCAGAAGGTATCCAGGCTATGTTCATTCTGACCATAATCATTTGGCGATTTTTGGAACAGTTTTTACTTCAGCTAGCAAAATCTAGACTAGGCTGTGATGCAAAGAGGGAAAAAGAAAAAAAAACTTGTCGTAATTGTAGTAATGGCTTTGAAATACCTCATCTAAGCCAACTTCACTCTCACGCCTCTTAAAAATTGCTAATCCCTTCAAATATTGGCAGTTCCATTTATTCAGCTCTTCTGATACATCGTATTTGCCGACTTTTCCCCCCTTGAGTTGATACAGATCTATGAAAACTGTGAAACAAAACTTCTCTGCCTGTGCAAATTACAGGGGCATTATTAAATTACCATATGTTCTAGATCAGAAGGTAAAAATAGTACAGCAGCCCAGGAAAACTTCCCCAAGCCATGCAAGCTGACAGTTATTGAAATACAGATCAAGTGCTCAAGTCCCCCTTTCTCTTGCAGCAGTGGTCCCATTTAACATTTAAATATGTAATGTAAGTTTAGCATTTTTATTTTATGTTCATTTACAGGTATAACATAAACGTACACAGGCACCACATTTAAGTATTGAGCTCCAAGTGTTATTTTACACTTAATTTTTCCAGAGCTATTTCACTTTAAAAAAAGAAGAAACTTTCCTACGATTCTTAATCACGCTTGAGTGTGTATTAGCGAATGTGTAACGTGCGGCTGCTTTGCACACCCACATGCCCACCGCCTCCCCCTTTTCTGATATCACACACCACACAAGTATAATAAACCATGTTAATATTTCATACCACTGTGAAATATGCTGGAGTATCAATTCAACATCTGCTGTCTTTAGGGTCCGGGAGTCCCGCAGAGACACTTCCAATTTGTAATTGAGTTCTATGCTGAATTAATCAGCAGTTTATCTTTTTTACTAAAATAACGTCTTCACCACTAACCCAGATTTACATTAACAATTTATGCCAAATTACCTGCCAAGGCAAAACTTATAAGATTCTAAGCTACCATCCAATAACACTCAGTCCTATATTTCATTTCTTGTATTTCTCTAACCGACACACAAGAAAAGTGGAAATCCATTGTTTAAGAGCTGCCAGCCTCTAACCACAGACGACCTCTTGGATTCCTGACATAGAGACTTACTTCTGACAGTGAGATTCAGGGGGGTTTCCCCTCTTCTCCTGAAAGCCACTGTTCAGTAAGGGGTTAGGAGGCAAAATTTTCATAAAATAATAGTTCCAGGATGGAATGAAATCAGTGAATAATAAAAGAGTGCCTTTTCTTTCTTTTCCCAAGGAGCTGAGGCAGTCCCATCTTGGCCTGGCTTGCTTGAGTAACAGAAAAGGACAACGCACATAAAGGTGACATTTTTAGTGTCTTAAATTATGTCCCTGAGACCCTTAGCCCTTTGACCAATGTGGTAAGAGATGAATAAAGAAGTTCATTTTCTCTGTGATATCATGATGTAGAATAATATATTAACAAAACTTCCTTTTAATTCTACTCATATAGTTGAAAGTCACGAAACACTTATTTCTAGTCAACACCGGAATCTAGCTCTTGCCTCTCTCTAATTAAAGACTTGCAGGTCACAAAGAAGCTACATTTTGCCTGCTGGATCTTTGCCACAGGTGCAGCAAGCAATATACTTTGTGAAATATTTCTCCTATACAGAGTATCTCCCCCTGCCTTTCTCAGTTATAGGAAATATGTAAAGTGAAAACATTTCAAATGGGAACACCTGCTCCAAAGAAATGCATCACAAATAATTACCTATCTACCACAGAGTAAAATAATGCCTCCTTTTCAATGTACTCGGTCCACAGCTGTAGAAGGAATTTCCACCGTCATACAGAACGGCCTCCTGCAATACCACCTCCAGACCACAGCACCAAGCATAGTGTAATGCCTCGCATTCAGCGGGCACCCATAAGTACCTGCTGACTGATTACATACTGACTTTACAAGAAAAGGAAATTCCGTGTGTACACAGCATAGTGTGAAAAAAATTTTGCACAGGAAGATTTCTGGCAGAAAAATCAACAAAGACTTCTCGAAGTCAGTAACCACAGAGCAGCACCTGTAGTACCTTCAGCAGCAGGCCTCAGAGATCTGGCGGTAGAGGACTTCAAACTTCACATAGGGTCACTTCTCTCAGATCTGCTGACTCATGAATTCTAGATGCCTGGCATCCAGAGGAATCCATTCCTAGCTCACTGGAGATTTCGGTAAACTACACCTTTTTTGCTGGGCCTCCTCCCATCTAATCCTCTTTTATTTCTTGAAGCTAAATGGGAAGAATTAAGACTCTTTCTAGAATCTCCTTTGCCCCTTCCCCAAAACACTCCCCACTTTGAACTTCAACTTGTATCAGAGGCAGAATAAAAGGGCAAGGATGGAAACAATAGCCACCCAACACCTATTAACTGAGGATCTGAAGACAGAGAGATACGGAAGACACACAGACTCAGCCAGACAAACAGACATTGAAGTGGCCATTCCTAAGTCAGGCAGATGAAGCAATCCTACAGAATCAGAGGGAGAGAAGCAATTACTTGTGAAATTCTAAACTCTGTATAAAGGGAGCAAAGTCCTGCTCCTGAATTATCAGGAGAAAGACCAAAGAAAACATCCACCTGCCTTATACAACACCACAAAAGGAAAAGATCCAAGGGAATAACCTTAACTCAAGAAGTCCTTTCCTATCTCTCCAAAGTTGGCTCAGTAGAGCTCAAACCCAGGAGAACAAACTTACTCTGTAAACGGGTGACAACTCAAAATAGAGTCTGGTGAGAAGCTCTAACCATCAACAGTGTCTCCTCACCATCATCTATTCTAGAAGCTGAAAGTGTTTCTCCGAATCACCCATGGAATCATTACACCAATTTCAATATCTGATCATTTTTAAAATTAACTGTTTAACTCCACTGGAAATCACTACTTAAGAATAATCCTACACTGGGCCCCTGGGATTATATTTTTGGGTTCTGACATCTCTTTAAAAAAAAAAAAAAAAAAAACTAATGCTGGGGCATATGGGTGGCTCAATCAGTTAAGTGTCCGACTCTTGATTTCAGCTCAGGTCATGACCTCAGGGTCATGGGTTCAAGCTGGGCACAGAGTCTGTCTGTCCCTCTCCTTCTGCTCCTCCCCTAGCTCATGCTCGCTAGCTCTCTCTCAAATAAAAATATAAATAAAATCTTAATTAAAAAAAAAAACTACTGTTTTACATTAAATACAACCAGAGAGAAAATTATTGAAGAAAAGTAATACATTATCTTGATTGAACAATAAAGATGCAACTTACTACATCTAATACACATCAAGCGACCTGGCCACTTTGGAAACCAGACTGAAGGTTCCTTAAAAGGTTAAACACAGAGTTATCATATGACCCAGCAACCCCACTCCAAGGGACTGACAAGAGAAATGACAATGTATTTCCACACAAAAACTCGTACACAAATGTTCACAGCATCATTATGCATAACAACCAGAATGAAAACAATCCAAATGTCCATCAGCTAACAAGCAGGTAGATAGAATGTGGTATGTCCACACAACGGAATATTATTAAACCATAGAAAGGAATGAAGTAACAACACATGCTGTAACATGGATTAAATATTACGAAAATATTTTTATTAAAGGAGCTTTTTGTTAAAAGAGCTAGTCACAAAAAACCCTGTATTGTTATGATTCCTATTACATGAGATGTCCAGAAAAGGCAAGTCTCTGGAGACAAAGGGAGACTAGTTGTTGCCCAGGGCTGGGAAGGCTGAGGGCACGTGGGGATGACTTGCGTGGTTACGGGGTTTCTTTTGAGGGTGATGAAAATGTTCTAAATTTGACTGTGGTGATAGTTGCGCAACTCTGAGAATATACTAAAAACCACTGAACTGTACACTTAGAGTAGCTAAGTTGTACAGATGTAAATTATATCTCGATGAAGCTACTATATAAAGAAAAGGCATCCAGCATTTTTAGACAAGAGGAATCAAAACATCCTGTGACATGTCACAAGTCAAAAAACTCACATTCTAACAGTATGTTTTCAAAGCCAGAGATCACAATAAGCAAAAACGTCAGCACAGATCCTCAAAACCATTTAATAAGAAAGAATTTTGGCTCTATATATTTTTTCCCAGACATACGTAAGATCCCTACAGATGTAGCAACCAGACAAACATAACCTTAAGATCTAAAAATTGGGAAAAGTGTGTCAAGTTAAGCTCATTAAGCTGACACCCATTAAAGTGCAACAAGAAAAAGTCTTAAACATCATCAATATCAATACAGACAGAAAAACCATTGTTTATGAGAGCTATCGAAGGTCAGCTTTTTTTTTTTAATTTTGCATTTACTTAAAACTCCGTTTGATGCCAACAGGGTTCAAGTCGCACAGGAAGGTGCTCCGGCTCAACACTGATAGTCCTCCTTGATCTCCACTGTCTGCTGTGTGGGTCCCGCCAGCAACCCTCCCAGCGAGTGGCCACCTTCCTATGGAGTCATTAAACCTCTGAATGTCAGCTGGTGGGATTAGCCAGCAGCTTCCACACCTGAGCCCCCGTGGCAGGGACAGAGGCATTTGGATCAAGATCACTAATGAATACAGAATTCATATGCCGCTTGTCAGGGCTCCTGAGCTCAGAGTCGCACAGATGCAACCTAAATAAGACGGAGGACAGAACAATTGTTGACGAAGATTAAAAAGTTTTGGCAGTTGAGGAAAAAAAGAGCATCTCATTATTCAAATGTGATAGTCTTGCTTATTTTTTTTTATTTTTGTTCAAGTTATTCATGATTTGTCTCAAATGGACAAATGCCATTCACCAATATTTAAGGACTTCTTGGTCTCATTACTAAATCTGAAGAGGTCTATGCCATCTGAACATAAGCTATATAGAGAAAACAGCTCTCTTGTGAATATCTGAAAACTTTGGGGGGGACCAATCAAAAGGTATTTGGGGTGAAGGAGGGTTAAAAGGATGAATTCAGCAGATTCATCTGATGAATTCAAAGAGAAGAAAAAAATATTTTTCACAGCGAAGTGACTTTTTCATATCTCCCAGTATCTCTGTATTTCCTTGTGTCTTTCTATTCCAGGGTCCCTTCCGATCGCTGGGCTCACTGAAGAGGCTTGCGTACCTCCACTGATATTCGTTTGGCTCCCTCGTCAGAGAGAAGAACAGCCCAAGCAGCCCAGACCTCAGCTCATCTGGAGTAAGATGCCTTCCCCACTCTCCGGGCAGACACTCGGAGGCCTAGCAGCGAGGCAGGATGGTAGAGTGATGGATCACACCGGAGGGCTCTAAAGCCAGACCGCCCAGGATTCAGTGACTCCATCACTCCTAGCTCTGGGTCCTGGGGCAGTCTGACCTCCCTGCAGCCTCCTGTTCTTCTCCACCAAATGGGGCTAACAAAGTTGAGACCCCACACAGTTACTGAAGGGTAAAGGAGAGAATGCCGAGGAAGCTGCTAGAACAGAGTCCACTGCAGTGTACCAGCACGCCACAAGCACTAGCTACCGTGATGACTGTATCTTCAATACCTTCTTCCTCATCCTTGCAAAAAGCCAAATACTTCCATAGCCTCTGGTATGTGTTACACAGGCTTCCTCTACTGTCACTATGACCTCTACATAAGTCTGTCTCAGATTTTAAGCTTTCGGATGGAAAAGAAGGTTCCCATCTGTCCATATTACGCTATCATCTCCAAGCCTGATGCAAGTACGGCTGACTGTACTAGTCGTTGCTATGGGATGTTTGTATCCTGCTACTGAATGATGGAAAAACAGGCGCAGCTACTGTATTTTAGAGCCAATTTCGTGCGAGCCACCATCTTAAGGTGTTTCACAGACCACATCGAATCCTGACAGCAACCTTCAAGCATGTCTCGGGATCCCCATCTTCTAGACGAACAGTCTTGAGTCGTGGCTTGCCCAGAGTCATGCTACAAGGACAGTGGAAACAGACTCACAGCCCAATCCTCTAGCTCCTAAACTCCCATTCCCCTTTCCACGTGACTACACCGAACCCACGCTCTATATTTTCCTTTGGGACCAGTCTCTGTGCCAAGCTGAACAAATTCTCCTTTTTAATCAAAATAATGCAGCTCTCTTAACACTACTGTCCATCTCGCAAAGCAGAGATGAATCTACAACTTCGGTGTCTTGCTATTACCAGGCTTAAAACAAAAACAAAAACCCACCACAGTTACTTCGAAGATGTGCTGTCACGACACCACATAGGTATGAACTCTTTCATTATTTAAAGTGGATCTATCGCTGCCCGGAATGACAAATTAATTCTGTTTCTTCGATAGCTAGGTGTTTGGCATCACGTCTGCGAGGTAACCACAAGCCTTTAGGGCGAGAGCTGCTCACATCTTTAGCAATCTATAAGGGCTTCTCTAGAGGCCAGCACTTGCTGCGCGATGAAATATGACTCCATAAATCAGACGGCTGAAGTGGCACTTGTACACGTCACCATCTATCTTCGTGGCTCCTCTCTGAAGGGTAGAGGCTAAGAGCTCATCCCTCAGTATTGTGACCAGAGAAAGGACCATCACAGTTGGCACTGACTAAGCATGTGCTACTTAAAACTGAAGACACACTAAGACTAGGGGGGGGAAAAAAAAAGATCCTGCTGGTGTTAGCACGCCTCAGGCAGTGGTAGAAGCTTCAGCAACTCATCTTCAAAAGGCAGAGAGCCAGAGCTCTAGAAACCTGCAAAAATTGGCTAAGCCTGCAGTCTTCATTTCTTTAAGTTGAGCATCTTCAAAGTCTAGAATTCTAACTGTAGGGCACAGCAGCTGCCACTGCAGATCTGATCCTCTCCGCTTTTGGCAGCTCTCAACTTGAGATTCTAGCAAAAGAATTTTTCAAGTTGCTATTATTGCCTGTCATGGATTTATAAATATTGTGCACTATCTGCTGTGGCATGGCTCTCATGGGACGCCAGAGCACGCCAAATGCATAACAGAATGAAAAACAGTTTCTATTCTTCAAATAAATGCTAATTTTTTTTAACTGTGCTCACACGATGTGTTTGGTGACCAACTTCAATAGTACAGAATATGTATCAGAGAGGGGGAAAAAAGCTGATTGTCTTTTCCAGCAGCATTCAGCTGCTACTTTCATTAAGCTTGTTTAATTAGATTCCAGATGCTAATTTGCAAGTCGATACCAGAGGGTGCAGGACAGTTTGCCTTTGAATCGTCTCCCTGTGATGTCAGGGTCCTGCCGCACACCACTACCCTTCAGCGGCCCTCGCGTGCTATTCTGACAATTAGTGCAAAGAGGGGACAGTATTGATCTTGACAGACTAAATATTAATCTTCTACCCGTTTTAATGAATTATAATCGTCAAGAGTTTAAATTTCTCACTGGACCAAACGAAAACATTCCTCCTTACAAAGAAGGCAGACTAACGGAAGTTACCGGCGTGCTCCCTTAATTCCCTTCCTGCCTTAAATTCAAATCTGCTTTTACGTGAGTGATTTTAGCAATTTTCGAGATACCTTCACAAAGCTAACACCATATTCCTGGGTATTTTGGTCAAATTCCTTAAACTTAACTGGAAAATGGACTCAAAAGGCCACAGTGTGGTTATCACTAGTTTCCTGCCTAGCCAGAGGGTGGCTATGGGTAACAACGAGGCAAGTCACTGGCTTAATTCTTATACCAGCTCTAACAATGGGGGCGGGGGGAATCTAGGGGAATGGCTCCATGCAATCCAGCATCACCAAAAACAAACCTCTCATATAATTGACCCCTTGTCATTAGGTCAACTTACACATTTCCAAATCCACTCTTCTGCTAATGCATAGCAAACAACCCCCTTTGCTGATAAAAATAAGGCGGGAGATTTAGCAGAAGTAATACAACGTCTTCTACCTTCATTGCTATGACAGCTCAGTATTATCAACAGTGAAGGCGAAGTTATCAAACTGTATCAAAGGAGGGTTAAGCTGGGAACAACTAAGTGAAGCTGCTTCTGACACCTTTTTATCCACTTGCTTAACAAACACCGGTTGAATGCCTCCCGCACAGCAGTCAGCACGCCAGGTGCAAGGAAAGAGAAGGAAGCAGCAGCACAGCTCCTACCCTCGGAGGCCTTCCAGGCTAACCCTTAAGGACAGAAGGACAAAATGAAAGCTCCAAGACCACTGAGGGCAGGGGCAGGGTCACAGCCGGGTGAAGATCTGTGGAGACTGTCAGGACTCCTAAACTCACAGGGTTAGCCGGCAGTTTCTCGGCAACCTTCAGCCAGGGCTTTCACCTGAGGCAAGTCACTGGCTCCGAGAACCTGAAACAGCAGAGGCCTGTCTTAACCATTCATGAAGCCCCGCTGGGTTTCCCTGTTCTGCTTTTTGGCCCATGATTTCCCAATGCGCATGCGCCCTTTGCCCATCTTCGGTACTGCCTGTGTACTTAAGCGGGTGTTGGCTCTGCTGACTGCGCCCCAGTGCTGTGGATCACTTAAGAAGTGTAGAGTTATCTTCCTCGGTTATCTCAGAAAAACGCGCAGCACTTTCCAGATCGGAAGAAGAGAAAGTCCCCTCCATTTCCCAGGTGGTTTTTGATGACTCAGAGTTTGCTTTAGGGCAGGGTTATCGTGTCTCAGCTCAGCACATACGGAACATGAGCTAAAGAGCAGAAACGGTGTCATGGCCTCTGCCCTCGAGGCTCTCCCCCATCAAGGGCAAGTGAGGCAGATGCCCCCCAAACAGCCATAAAACAATGAGACACGTGTGTACAATGGACAACAAGAACACAAACAAATGAAGAAGCCACGTTTGCACCGCGGGCTGACGCCAGCAGGGAGGACTCAACGCCGAGCAAGCACACCCGGCGCAGAACAACAGCAAGCTGGCAAGAGGGGCTGTGGGGGACGGAGCGAGACGGAGCCCTAGCTTTCTCCAAGTTTAATACTCATACCCCTGAGCCTGCACACAATGGCTGACACATGAATATATTTTTTATTTATATTAATAGTGTGTACTCACATTCATGTGTCTCAGGGAAAAAAATAACCAGTGCATCAAACCCAGGACTTCATAGATATATACTATATTTAGAAACAAAATTTAACTTAAAGAGGTGAACTGAAGTGGTTGTAGGGAAGAGAAAGTGAACTGACAAAAGAAATGAATTACAAACGCCAAGATCTACTATACAGCTAAGATCCATGCATTTTATTACATATAAATGATATCTCAATTTATTAAAAATAGTGAATTAATTTATTTAAAAATTTCTCAAGAAAAATAATAGTACAGGTGTCACCTGGATAAGGCAGAAAACTTAAATGTGATGTCAAATGACAAGCTCAATGCTATCCTAATCCTGTCAATAGAAATTTGTGAACCACATACATAGTGTTAAATTTTCTAGTAGCTACATTTGAAAAAGTAAGAATAGGGGTGCCTGGGTGGCTCAGTCAGTTAAGCATCTGATTCTTGGTTTCAGCTCAGGTTGTGAAATCAAGCCCCACGTCAGGCTCTGTGCCCAGTGCAGACTCTGCAAGGGATTCTCTCTCTCTCCTCCCCCTCCACTCCTCCTCCAAATCGTGCTCACACATGCTCTCTCTCAGGTGAGTAAGTAGAATCTTAAATAAATAGAAGTGAAATTAAATTTTAATAATTTGTTATTTAAGGGCACCTGGGTGGCTCAGTGGGTTAAGCCTCTGCCTTCGGCTCAGGTCATGATCTCAGGGTCCTGGGATCAAGTCCCGCATCAGACTCTCTGCTTAGCGGGGAGCCTGCTTCCTCCTCTCTCTCTGCCTGCCTCTCTGCCTACTTGCAATCTCTCTCTGTGTGTCAAATAAATAAATAAAATCTTTAAAAAATAATAATAGTAATTTATTTGGTATTTAACCCAATACACCTAAAGTAGTACTGCTTCAATATGCAATGAAAACACACATTAATCAAATATATACATACTTTCTAAAGATCTATTTTAGAAAGAAAGAGCATGCATGTGTGCCCATGATGGGGAGGGGCAGAGGGAAAGGGAGAGGGAATCCCAAGCAGACTCCCCGCTGAGCACAGAGCCCAATGCAGGGCTTGATCTCACAACCCTGAGATCATGACCTGGGCTGAAACCAAGAGTCGGACACTTGACTGACTATGCCATCCAGGTGCCCCAAAGAAATATATTTTTAAAATTTTTTGTACTAAGTCTTTAAAATCCAGTGTGCATTTTCTACTTAAAGCACTCTCAAGTCAGACTAGAAAAAACATTTCAAATGCTCAATAGCTACATGTGGTTGCTGGCTACCATAATGGACTATGAAGCTGAAGAAAATGAAAACACAATAAAGGTTTTTAAGGAGATAGGGACTTTCATCCCACAAATACTGCTGTCTAGGACTAGCACTTCCAAAGCACAGGGCTGTGGGAGGAAGGGACAGAGGGAGGGCAGGAGGAAAGAAAGAAAGAAAGAAAAGCGGGGGGTGGACTCTGAGCTACCTCTAATTGATTTGTTCTAACAATAAAGCCAAGAGTTTGTTTAAGAAGTCTGGACTAAAAATTACTGTTTGGCAAAGAATATGTAATTATGATAGCCTGAAACTGTCCCTTTCTTATGCAATTCTCCGTGAATTGTGCAGCAGCTCCTGTCCTGGCAATCCACGTAAGATCTGAGAGGCAGCAACGCTCTCCTAGTTTGTGCGTGAGACACGTCCAGAATCCTTTCTCATACTGGAAGGAAATAAGCAGATTTAGCCATCCAACCCTACAGTCTCAAAAGAGGTGAGAAAGAAAAGTCATAGAGGACCTCTTGTCACAGAAAGACAGAAAGCTTTCCTGGAAAGAAGGAAAATAAAGATGGGAAATCTGAAACCAAGATGTCTCCAAAGTTCTACGCAAATGCGGAGCCAGAAATGACACCCTGACGAATTCTCTTTCACAACAAAGAAGTCATTAAAACATCCTCTCAACTTCCCCAGCCAGACTCAGCCTCCCACGGAAAGCACATCATTTAATCTTCCCCCCAAAAAGCAAGGTGGCCAGTAGTTAGCGGTGTGGTCTTCACAATAAATTCTTTTCGTATCTATCAACGGCCCTGTACATTTTTTAAGTATTATCTCCTGACAGTTGTTACATTATTACGTACCAAAGAAGCAGGTACTACCTTCTTTACAGTAAAGCGATTGTGTTCACTGTCAGCCCGCGTCAAGTTTCAACAACTTCCGTGACCAAAACCAGTCACGTGAAATTGTAAAATTAACTAATCAATCTGAAATGGGAATTTGGCCAGGCGATTTCAAGGTCTCACAGCTGATACAGAACATCAAGTGGTCTGAGCGGCATATAAAATTGATCTAAGGACCACATTCTCCAGACTGACGATACCACAAATCTTATTGAAGGGAAGATCACATGTCCCTTTACTTCCTCGAATCACAGCAATATTAAATTCATGGCCTTTGAATCACTTCAAATCCAAACTCTGAATAATGTAAAATTACTTTAGCAGAGCGTTAAGTCACTTTTAATATACCTCATGCTTTCAACTTTTTCTGCAATTCTCATTTGTCTCTAACATATAGAGGTTCCAATCAATTGGAAATAGACAAAGCTCTCAAGAAAATTTGAAAAGATTAATGTGGTTTAAAGGAGGGCTTGACATTACTGAGGTGGTTTTCTTTTTCTTTCTTTTT
Source organism: Mustela putorius furo (assembly GCF_011764305.1). Taxonomy (NCBI): domain Eukaryota; kingdom Metazoa; phylum Chordata; class Mammalia; order Carnivora; family Mustelidae; genus Mustela; species Mustela putorius. The sequence continues at coordinate 6,515,421 of NW_025421428.1, forward strand.
TTTTTTTTCCTGAGGTGATTTTCTAAACAAAAATCATCAGAGTCTTTCTCCCCATACCTTCGTTAGTTCTAATGGATACGTGAAGACTCACGAACTTCTCTCCTTTAGACTGGAGACTGGGAGACCTTTTTTTTTTCTTTTGATTTTTCTTTTTTAGGTGACCTAGTACATCTTATTTTTCCTCTGTACTTAAGAACCCCAAACAGAAAATAATGCTGAGATAAGAATAAATTTTCACACAGAGAAATGAGAACAGAATCCTAATCTCATTTACAGTTGATACTTGGATCTGTTTACTATTCTTAATTGGAGCAAGAGACTATTATTTTTACTACAAAACACCCAGCTAAATCCTACCTTTGGTCATAGGTTTTAATTCTGGCAGATGTCCAAGAAAGGAGAGCAATCCAGCCATCAGTGACCAAGTCACTTACGTGTGCTAACCTCACGCACCAAAGGCAGAGAAGCTTCTGGCAGGAAACCCCCGTCCTGGATGGGCAGCATCCACAACCCTACATCCTCTGGCTCTCAGGGCACTTGGCCCAAACCTAAAGGGCAGAGAGACCTTCAGAGTTCCAATGACAGCTGGTGCTCTAAAGACAACGAGCTGGTGGAACAAAATATTTAAATATGCAATCTCCTCCAAAGATGATTAGGCATAAAGCACTGTCAGAAAGTAATTCCCAGAGACATCCTCTGGTATCTGAACAGAACAATACTGCAAAGGCAGAAACAGCAGATGCCTACATATTAAAGAATAGGGTAAACCACTCATAAACAGCCTACTAATTGTTGAAAACAAGTTGCTATGCACCATCACAAAATTAACAGCGATCAAAAAACCAAGAGCAGACAATGAAGGCTGACTTCACAGGACCTCTGTGCCCACGAGCTGGCTGAGCAGCAGAGATAAGCACGGCGGAGGAATAACGTGGTACCATCAAGTACCCAAGCACACTGAACACCCCTTCAAAAGTGACAACGGAAGACTGGTGGGTTTGTTCCTGGAGATCTAGGGGGTGGGGAGGCTGCCCAATGGGGAGGGGACACCCATCACTAAAGCAGACAGGTGGGATGCCATTCAGAAGGTACCACCTCCCCCACCACCAAAGAAGACAGAACAAAGGATCTCTTACAAACAGACTCGCGCCACTAGATCCGTCACCCTCTGAGAACACTCCACTACACATACGAGTCCTGTCCCCCTCTTCTTCCAGATGCAGAACAATCTATAGGAGCTTTTTAAGCTGCTTCCATTTTCAGACCAGGTCTGTGTGTCACGCAAAGACCTAGTTTCTCTATTCTCAGTGAGAAAACAAAAAAAAACCCTCATCATTTTGAGATACCGAGACACAGAGAGCCAAGTGCACAACACAACGTCCACGCTGCAGCAGCATGTGCAGCCAAGAAGATCCCAGACAGCCCAGAGGCCAAAGCGAGAGGCTGACCAGTGCTGGCTCCCCAAGCCTAAGGGAGGGCACAGCAGGGCCACTCTGAAACGAAGCTCTCCCAACCAACCAGTCTTCTCGGCAAACAAGGTGACCTGTGCCAAAGAGCATTCCAGCTAACAACAGTGCTGTACAAGCTCTGGAGAAACCGGCCGTCAACTTGCCAATGTCCGACACACAGCTGGAAAAACCTGTGACAGAGAAGAAAACTGCAGGGACTTACGTACCTCCATATCTGGCCTAAACTTATCTTCAAACACAGCCATTGCTGCCAAGGAGCCAGAACCTGAAAGAAAAAGATGGACCTTTAGTGTTATCCACCCACTCCGGCTTCTCCATCCAAGTTTACTTCGGGGCAGCAAAAATGGCACACCAAACCCAGTGTCCAGCCTGAGCACAGTGTCAGTATTGATCCTCTAGGGCCACATCCACCAGGTAAACAACGCTCCTCCAAAACCTGAGGTCATACTTACCACCGTCTCGGGCAAACCTGCAACTGGCCCTACTCTCACCACTGACAGGAGTAATTGTAAATTAGTCACAATAAAATGCTAAAGCAGGAAAATGTGCTTATGGAGAATTGGTATTTTTTCAAAAAGTGGATGCCACATTAACTTCATACATGCTATGCTGTGAGTCTTGTGCTTCACAACTGTGCCTTGGCAGGCTGCTGGGTATAGCGCTAAGTACCAAGCCCGTTAGAAAGAATAGATTGTTTTAATGAGCTGGCCCTGGTAGAGTCACCTTGACACTCGGGGAAGACACTACGGCACCAGCAATGGTAATAAGGACGGCGAGCCGCAGCCACCAGGTTATTCCAGCTTCCACTGTAAAACACTTTATTATGTGGCATTTATTTGGAGCTATTATTTTTAGTTCGTACTTTGAAGAGTAACAGCTGAGTAGACAAAATGACAGACAAAGAAACAAAAATTTATTATCACAATAGCAAATGGCTGAAAGGTTATGCTGCATAGATATTAACAAACAGCAGATATCCCCTACAAAAGTAGGCTATAAAGGTGTTACAAATAAGTGTGGGCTCCCTTTGAATGGATGTAAAAGGCAGCTCAGCACTATTTGAAAATTTAAACTTGCTTTGTTCAGAAACCAGAGAATCTTTAGAAAACCATCATCTTGTCTTTACAGGGTCCTGCAATATTTCAGGATACTCTACTTTTGGAGAGAGGATAGAGTTGCCCACAATTTTTTACTCCAATTAGAAGATTTTTTTGGCATTTATTACTTTTTAACTTGTTTTGCATAACACTATCTATTTAGCTGGGTCACAGAGAAAACCATATTTTCTATTTAAAATGATTTGTGTACATCGCTTGACCACCTCAATGGTTTTAGCAAAGGAAAAAGGCAGCGATTAAACAGTTTCAAATGAGGTGTCCTGCTGATTTTATCAAGTCTGCTGAATGTATAATGAAAAAGGAGAAGCTGACAGCCACGCTGCATTGAGAAAATACAGACTACCTTCTCTGAACCATTTAAGGAGGTCCAATTATAGATCAAATTTAAAGGGTAGAAACAGCAGATTTACAGACACAAATCAATGAACATGGTAATCCCGACGAATATGACAGATACTCCTGTTATGGAATATTGCTGTGGTTGAGGATCATTACCTTCACAGCACTGGATACATCACATCTAAAGCAGTAGGAAGCGTCAAGTGTAGACCGGTATTACAAGCAATGACTATTCATTTAGGCTTGGGAGCAAAAGGCAGCCCCATTTTCCCCTCTTACCATTTTTTCTCCTTTAAAGAAAAAGGGGGGGAATCTGAAGAGATATTAAAAGCCCTTCGGAAAGAAGCTAGAAATTAAGCAGCTATAAAACCAGTGTGCACCCAAATAAAACCAGCACATAAGCAAGAGCAAATTCACCAAAGCCAAACCTTTGAATTTCGTTAATAAATGTGTCCTTGAAAATCTGAAAACAGAGTCAAAGTCCACCAATATTTTGTGAGTCACACATTTACTCTGAGATTCGGGGATCAAGAGGAAAAAGTAACCCCAGTGGCTGTTCTAAGACACAGGTGAGAACTCATCTTGGACTTAGTAAAAAAACAAGCTGGTTCTGTGAGGAAAACAAAGGAGAGCTGTCATGAAGAAACAAGAAAACTGCAAATAAGGAAAGCTCAGGAAAAAACACTTCTAGATACAAATGCTCCCGCAGAGTGCCCAACAGCAGGCTTGCCTTATCCAGTCTCGGTCCCAGAATCTCCCTCTGAAAAGCCAAGGGTAAAAGTACCAGAAGCCTGAAATAAACATTTAAAAAAAGACAGGGGAGGGTGGGTAACCTAAGAGCAAACAACTTTATGGAAAACTGTAATCAATTATTTTAAAAGAAAAAACCAAGCTTAGCATAAAAGACATTCTTCCTTAGAAATTCGGAGCCCTGTTCTTTTCTCTGGGGCCATCCTTTCTTTGGCAGTTCACCATAAATAAGTTAATTTTACTCTTATTTTTCCTGGGCACATATATTTCCTTCTGCTTAGCTTCATCCAGTATTTTAAGGAATGAAAAATACTTTCTTCCCAATATAATAATTCTTCCTTTATCAAAAAAAAAAAAAAAAAAAAAAAACCTTTATTTTTCCCTGCTTAGAACAATGCTACAGACAAAATTTCTTTAAGTGGAAATTATATACTAAATCTAAACTCTTGGAACAAAAAGTGTCTGTCCAGTGTGGGGATGTTTCTCACACTGAGACTGATTCTTTTTTTTTTTTAAGAGCTGGAAGGTGCCATCCAGGTAAATGAAGAGAGGACACAGGGGTCTTTATTACATTGTACTTCTGCTTCCCCTTTCCCACCACCCCTCAATACACACACTCCAACCTATCCAGCACGTGCACGATGTTGAGAAGCTTTCTGGAAAGCGGAAGCTTGCTAAACTGCCTGATTCTGCTGTTCCTGAGATCAAAGATAAGCATCCTCCAAATAAACTTGAAAAGAAAGGGAAATTCAACATTAAAAACAATTTCTAAGTCACTTGCAAATTAGCTCCTGCTCCCAGCTGGTTAGGAACGGAGGACTCTGGCGCCCCCTTCTCAGAAAAATGTGCAAGTGCTAGGAGATGGAGTAGCCTGACTTGTCAACAGGTTTCCAGGAAACCCTGAACGTGTGTCTATGTAGAACACTGAAGTCAGAATTTCAAATAGGACTGCAACTGCCCGAAGAGGTAAAAGAACAAGACGCAAATCCTCACATAATTTCAAGGCAAGGCAACTGCGGGAAGGGACGAGGAACTGGCCACTAAAAAGGAAAAAGGAAGGTGAATTCGACGAGACCAGTATTCTTCAGTCATTTCACTCAGGCTTCCTAGGTGTTTCGGTGCCACTTAAAACCGTCTGCAGTAAACCACCCGGCTAATGCCACACTAGTACAGCAGCCATGACACCTGCAAAATGTTTAGATATTCTATCCCCCTTTTTTCTAAAGATTGTATTTATTTGAGAGAGAAAGAGCATAAGAGAAGGTAGGATCAGAGGGAGAAGCAGACTCCCTGCTGAGCGGGAGGCCCATGATTCTGGGACTCCAGGATCATGACCCGAGCCAAAGGGAGTCGCTTACCGACAGAGCGCCCCCCCCCCCACGCCACGCACCCTTATAGCCCACTTTTAAGCCACAGTAATGCCCTGAGACATTCCATGACTTTGGCATTGACTTAAACCAACCTGGCACTTTCGAACCCAAAACCAAGGCAAAAATCATGAAGGAACATTTACCCTGATTCTCTATTCCAAAAATAAAGTCACCTCAGACAGTTGGTCAGAACTCTCTGGTTTTCCATTAAGGAAGAAATGAACAGAAAAGCAGGAGACAGCGTACACTGGCCTCTGCTCCAGACGGCATATGCTTTCCACAAACGCAGGATGGGCTCTGGGAATAAGGGGTGTGAGGCCTGCCCTCAAAAAGCCCAGCTAATGGTAGGGAGGAGAAGGCAGCCAAGGAGGAAGAAAGCAGAGCACTTCGTGGAGCACCCACTCCCTGCCACACATCACATCAGGCCATTTAACCGTCCCACTGCATGATAAAGCTTCTCGTCTAGCGTTACAGGATTCAGAAGCGCAGGGCAAGGAGGCCTGTCTCAGGTGTGACTGAAGACACTCACTCTCTCATGCCACGACACTTCAGGGGAGACATGCATGACCTCCCAGGACCCGGGCTCTGTCTCCCTTGACCCCCTCCTCACACTTGAAACCCCACCAACGTAAAATTGAGAATAATTTCCTAAATTATACCATTTCAAGCCAACCCCCCCCCTTGGCCCAGGCTATGCCCTCTGCCCCCCCGACAGTCCACAGAACTCCTAGGCGCCCTGCAAACCCCGGCAGAGAGAGTACGTCTTCCCACGAACCTTCCCTGACCAAGCCACCGGAGAGGTTAGCTCTCTCCTCTCTGCAACACGCGCACCCTTTCGTATCTGCGTCTCAGGCACACAGTGAGCACTAAACAGAAGCTGCTGAATTAAGCTGGGCTGATTTCAGGACAACTGTCCAAATGAAGGAGCTGGGGAAAACTCTGAGCTGGCCCTGAAGGCGTGATGATAGCAGTAAATGCCTTGATAAAGTGGGCAAGAACATTTATTGCCTAATTTGCCATACTGGGATGAATATAAGACAAACTCAAGCGGGCAGCAAGTTCAATGTTCAAAGGGGGGGAAAAAAAGGCTTTATACCCACAAAACCATGTCATATTGTATGTCCTAGTCTGGTCCAAACCTCTGTGATCCCACAGGAGTAAAATGCCCTCCGAGGGCTCCTGCATTTTACTACCACAACCTCGTCGCATCAGTAGTTTTCATGTAGCTGCTCCTTAGCAACCTCCACCAAGTCTGCCCTTTTTCAGCCCACCCACAGTTGCTGAGTAGCCAGTGTTGCTTCCAGAAGAAAGCTCTTTAAAACAGAAAAACGAGGAGCAATCAGTGACCAGCATTTAGAACGAAGACGGTACAGGACACAGTGGCGGCTACCCAGCTATCCACCGGCTCACCTCCCGCACCCGCGGTCCTTCCCTAGCTCACCGCCTACCCACAGCCGCTCCAGACCCCCGAGCCCCGCACCAGCCGGACTGTGCACAGAGACCGAGATGGGGGAAGGACATGCAACTCAGCCCTCTTCCACCCGAGGGCCAGGAACCACCCCGCACGCCCCAACCCACTGCAGCCATCAGCCAGGCACCACCTCAGCCTGGCTGCTCCTGTTCGGGGGCCATTCAAAGAATTCCTCCCACAGCAGAATGCCCTGCAGGGTCCCAGAAAGGTCTGTACCCCATCTTTGTCAGGGACTGAGTCACTTCAAGATGACAGTGTGGGTCACCCATGCTGCTGATCTCCAGGAGAAGGGGGTCCGAGGCAAAATTGCCACAAGGGGCCACAGCTCCAACCACTCTTGTAAAATGAAGTATCTGCTCTTATTAGTAGCAGGCCATGGGCTTAGGGAGGGGTAGGGAGAGACCAACTCCTGTAAACCATGTAAAATCTATGCCCCGAAACTCAGAAAGAGATGGACAGCATGCAGGACATTAGTAACTAAAAAGAGTCAAAAATATGCCAATCTGGCAACAGAAAAAAGGACACAGCAGTTGACAAAAAGGAAAAAAGGCACCGGCCTGTACACACTTAAAAATGCTGTTCAAGGGCACTAGTAATCAGAGAAATCTGAATTTAAATTAAATACCTTTGTTTTTTCTTTTTACATTAACAAAGATTAAGGAGAATCCTACCCAGGGCTGTAGTGCAGTGAAAAGGAACATCTAACACACTTGTAGAAGCAAAAATGAAGAGAACTTTCCAAACGGGCAGTTTAGAAACATCCATCAGAAAGCATAAAGGTATATATCCCCCCCAGCAATTCCACTGCTAGAGAGTCATTTTAAAGAAATAAATGGGTGAATATGCAAATTATGTATATAAAAAGATCACTGTTTAGATTAGCAAAAAAAGAAGAAAAAAGCTAGAGGTAAATGCAAAGATCCAACAATCAGATGACAGGGCAAAAAATTATTATATATACGGTCATTAAACATGACAATACTTTTTTGGCAATGAGAAGATGTCCATGTTAAAATATTCAATAGGGCAAAAACATGTTCAAAAGCAGTATTAACACCTAAGCTTAGAGGATACAGATTCCACAAATCTGGAAAAACCGTAAGTCAAAACAGTACACTTCCATCTGGGTGGTACTATTTGGTTTACTCATACTTTATTTTTCTTCAAAAGACCATGCATTACCTGCAGTATTTTAAAGAATAAATTTGCAGAAAATAAGAATTTGCCACGGTACAGGGATGAAAAATTAAAAAGAAAAAGAAAAAGACTCAAGACCTCACCAGCCGTCACGGTCGTACTGCTAACGACCGCAGCACGCAGCTCGCTCCTGAAATTCATATACAGGGGCCTGAAGGTCAACCCAGGCACGAGTCAACAGTTCCAAGGAACGACCGCAATCACTCATCACAAACAAATATACACACCATGTCTTTCTACCACTGTCCTTAGGAGGGCTTCCTTCGGATGGTCTGAAACATAAAAAGCCTCTTAATAATGAAGTCCTGTGAGCAGATCAGCCCCAAGCCAGATCCCACTTCTCCAGAAGTCTATGCTGTGGCACACGAACTACTAAAGAGACCACAATGAACACAGCACACAGAGCATTTAAGAAATGTCAAAGCCGAGTTCCATGGGCTCTGACTGCTCTTCAGACAGGGCAGGTCCGAGAAGTCCCACCTTACAAAATGGGAGACAGTCTCCGAGGTAAGGAACTTGCCCCATCACATAACCAATGATTAGCAAATCTGAGACTGTGAACCCATATCATCTTGCATTTAAAAAGCATCTGATGGGGCACCTGGATGGCTCAGTGGGTTAAAGCCTCTGCCTTCAGCTCAGGTCATGATCCCAGGGTCCTGGGATCGAACCCCACATCGGGCTCTCTGCTCAGCAGGGAGCTTTGCTTTCCTCTCTCTCTCTGCCTGCCTCTCTGCCTACTTGTGATCTCTGTCTGTCAAATAAATAAATAAAATCTTTAAAAAAAAAATAAAAAAAAAAAAATAAAAAGCATCTGATGCTCCTTCCATTCCACTGTGTTGCCTCCTAAGTAGCAAAGTCAAATGCTTAAAATCAAGATTACCAAGTGAACATGGAAACAGCTTTATTTTCTTAGCTCCCTACCACAAAAAAAAAGCATGCTTTCTAAATTGCTTTTTCTTCAGATTTCAAGAGAATGATTAGCACGCATCTGGGTATGGTTAATTTGTGTTGTTTTGCTCAGAAATTCAAATGAGATTGGGATTTTAGTTAAATGTTCTAAATGATTTAACAGATGTCATTCACTGCTTAGCAATACCACTCAACTGTCTGTTCTGAGTATTTATCTTAAAATAGTCCCATTCAGAAAATATTTTTAAATAAAAAAGAACACTGAAATTAGTCTCCATTTTCTAAAACCCCTGAAGGTACTTCTGATCTTAGCTTATAGGCACTGGTAGTTCAGTTTGAACTTAACTTTTTCGGAGAGAACAACCCAACTCAGGACAAAATCTGAAATGTATCAAGAAAATTTTACCATCTAAGATACCACTTTGATCTGTTCCATATCCTCAAGAACACCTGCATTAATGTGGCTTGAGGACAGAAGGGTTAAAAAAAAAGAGAGAGAGAGAAAACATGAATCACGTATTTTTATAGTGTTCACTCAAGTACTAAATCAAAACTTAGCAATTCTAGAATCTATGTTTTTAGACATATACTGAAGAAACGATAAAAGACTAAAATAATTTTCTAAAGCCCACTGCTCTAAGTCAAATTTCTAGAAGGAACTGAAAGCCAGCAGGTAGAAATTTGCTTTTTCTAATAAGGTCCATGCTTACAAACTCCCAAACTGGAAAAGGGGAAAAAGCATTTATCGGGAGCCTTTCAGGTCCCAGGCCCTGAACTCAAGTGAGGTAGAAATTTCCTCCTTCTACAGACCAGGTAAGGCAGGCTCAGCTGGTGAAGGCCGTACAGTCAGTAGGGAGGGAAGCCAAGATCCAAACCTAGGTCTCGTGGCTCCAGGCTTTAGAAGGGCAACTTCCCACTCATTCCTTCCAACCAACCATCCCAGGAGTCCAGCAGGGAGCAGGCTCCGGGCACGCACTGCTGTGCAGGAGGCAGCACAGTCCGGGGTCACCCTCCAGCCCAGCACTGAGGTGCTCGGATCCCTGCAAGCTGCTCCAGGAGGCACCGCCACCTCAAGAAGAGGGAGACGGCCTCCCAGAAGCCTCGCTCCAGCAACCCGCCCCACCAGCCCTAGCTTCTCCCCCCATGAGAGGGGGAGAGGACAGAACGTGCCTTCCTCACTGGGGGGGCTGGGCAACCTGCAGGACATGACGCACGGAAAGCAGAATGTCGGGCACAGAGTAAAAGCTCAATAAAGGCTAGCTACTGTAATTACACTAAGACAAAGTCCCCGTCCTCCAGGAGCTGTTTTATATCATCATTCTCAACAAGTTCCAGGCCTGGCGGTTTTAATGGACACAGAGGTCTTCAAAATTTCTTTTCTCAAAGTCACGAAGTTCTGACGGGCAGCAGGAAATGGATTTCTATTGCTTTTCCCTAAATCAATTTAACCAGATCTTTTCAGGAAAAAAGCTGCTCCTTCTGCTAAGGAGCGGGCCGTCAGAGGTACCCGAGGACCTGTTTGCCACTGTGGCCTGCCAAGGTGTAGGATGTAGGATGTAGGCAGCGGTAGGAGAGTACCACGCAGAACACTCTAATCCATCAGTGTCAGCTCTCTCTGACAGAGTGCTTACTCACACTTGCTCATTGTTAGTCAAGTGGCCACCCGTCCCGGGTAAAATTTGGTGCTTTCTAGAGACCCATGGATCAGGATCATTTTTCACTCTGTTCCTGTCTAAGAGGACGAATCTCCTGGTATTGGTGCCTGCTCTGGAGACCAACACTGCCAATGTGTGAAGAGCTGATTTATGGATATAAAGCAAAGCTGCTGCCAGGGGACCACATTCAGCCACTAGAGAGCAGTGGAGCACCTCTCCTCACTCCGGGAAGACTCAGACACCGACTTGAAATGGTTTAATTGTATGCACACATTTTATTATAAGTCCTGGCCAAAAGCTTCAAGGAGAGGCAGGCCAAGCAATCAGACAATCTTGCATGGGTTGCTGAAATCCAGATTTGTCCTTTGTCAGCATAAACAGTTTAATTTGATGTTTTCACTCCTGAGTAAGCACTGAGTATTACATTTAAACCCCTCGTGAGGGGGAAGAATGCTTCCTTTTCATCAGCAAATGTACCTCAATGTCAAAGAGTCTACCTTTTATTCCCAATGAATAAAAAAAAATTATTCCATTTAATATGCTTAGAAATACATTTTGAAAGCACCCAATAACATTTTTCACTCAAAAACTAATTTAAAAAAATGCAATTCCTTTTCTAAATTAAGTCAAAAGGAATTAAATTTTACTCAAATCAAATAATCTAAGAGCACCTGAAGGAAACAGGGATTTTTTTTTTAAGGTTTTATTTATTTATTTGAGAGACAGAGAGAGCACAAGAGGGAGGGAGGGGCACCCAGAGAAGGAGAAGCAGACTCCCCACAGGCTCAATCCCACAGCCCTGAGGATCATGATCTGAGCCGAAGTCAGACACCTAACCTCAAATGCCTACTCCACTGAGCCACCCAGGCACCCCAGAGTTTTTCTTATAATTGCAACTGCAATGTCTCATCAACATGACAGGTTATAAAACACTTATTCTTAAGCAAAGACTAACAAATCAGGGAATCCAGGCCTAAAAAGTGGAAGTTTTGTTTTATTAACATATTTTTAAGAAACTCCACAAGGTATGAGGACAGACAACTGTTCTCCTTCCAACAAAGGAGTTACCCAACCCAATGCTTAGGGGATAAGACAGAGGATGAGGATTACCTTAAAATAGGCCTCTCCTGGGGCGCCTGGGTGGCTCAGTGGGTTAAGGCCTCTGCCTTCGGCTCAGGTCATGATCTCAGAGTCCTGGGATGTGGTCCTGCATCGGGCTCTCTGCTCAGCGGGGAGCCTGCTTCCTCCTCTCTCTGTCTCTCTCTGCCTGCCTCTCTGCCTACTTGTGATCTCTATCTTTCAAATAAATAAATAAAAATCTTTAAAAAAAAAAAAAGGCCTCTCCTTCCTCAGTCTCCCATATCACTAGGCTCTCACACTCAGCACTGTGAGCACAGGGCACACAGTGCTCCCTCCTGCTGCAGGAGCTCAAGGCAGTTGGAAATGACAGGTCTTTCAAAGGCATCCTTTGCTCTGGCTCACATTTCAAAGTAACTTCCCAAACTGCAGTTTATTCCACTTTGCGGACCTTTCTCAGGTTTTCATGCCCCCTCAGAACTCTCAAGGACAAAGAACCACAGAGTTTAATAATTTATAAAACATACCCAGATAAGATAAGATAAATCAGTAAAGATTTATCTTGTCCGTAGACCCGTGTGCAAACGATAAGAAATCCTATGTACTGAACAAAACGTGCAAAGCACAGGTACATCGATTTTCTCATTGAATCCATCTATGGACCAGCTGGTATTATCTTCATTTTACAGACTGAAAAAAAACTAAGTTCAGACAAGAGAAGGAACCTACCCAGAGTCACAAAGCTAGTCATGGCCGTTATGGCTGACAGCAAATCCCCCACTCTATGAACTCCACAGCGAGAAGTCTTCTGATGCATAAAATGACTTTCCACGTAGTCTGTCTTATAAGCAAGTCAAAATTAAGCACTAGGTTCTTAGAGTACAAAGGCACCTTTCTGTAGCACGGCCAATTCTGGCCCAATTCTAGAACAAGAGCAAGTAAAGATGAATTAGTTAGCCTCCCTCTCCCTGCAGCGGGGTCTAAAGCAAAGAACTTAGAACCGCAAGGAGTGCATTTAACTGTTCTAAAAGGTATGTCTGGCAAGGGCTTTTACCTGGTTGTAGGCTAAGGACTGAACTCAAGTCAGAAAAGATATCATGGTAAATCTCAGAGCAGAAAAAAACAGGAATCTACACTAATTCAATTTTACCCACAAGAGGCATTAAATGTTATTTTTTACATGGAATCAAAAACAAAGTCACTCTAATCAAAACAGATTAAGAACTGGTGAGGGGTGGCTAAATTACATACCCTGCAACACCATGAGGAATTTTACAAGTAAATATTTTCTCATTTTCTAACATAACGGCACCATCTATTGGCTTATACCACCTTCACAGCAGCCAGGAAGCAAGACGCATAATCCAACTTTTGTGGATTTTTGGTTTCCAGTTGTTTCATTTCCTGGCATTCCACAGCAGAGTAAATGTTAAAACATAATACCCATGTAAAGCCTCTGCCTTCTGCGCAGGTCATGATCTCAGGGTCCTGGGATCGAGCCCCGCATCCAGCTCTTGCTCAGCAGGGAGCCTGCTTCCCTCTCTCTCTCAGCCTGCCTCTCTGCCTACTTGTGATCTCTCTTGTCAAATAAATAAATAAATAAAATCTTTAAAAAAAAAAAAACACAACATAATACCCATGTGTTGCACATTTTAAATCTTCTGAAATGTATCATACTTAATCAAAGCAGGAAAAACTTCGACAGAAGTCTTAGTGTACAAAACTGCACACAGGGCATGTATTAGCACTAAATGATCAAAATATCATGCACTAAACATCTTTACTGTGCTACAAAACAAAGAATTTTTTTTTTTTAAAGATTTTATTTTATTTATTTATTTGACAGAGAGAAATCACAAGTAGATGGAGAGGCAGGCAGGCAGAGAGAGAGAGGGAAGCAGGCTCCCCGCTGAGCAGAGAGCCCGATGCGGGACTCGATCCCAGGACCCCGAGATCATGACCTGAGCCGAAGGCAGCGGCTTAACCCACTGAGCCACCCAGGCGCCCCAAAGAATGTTTTAATGTATGGTTTCCCATGGGAGAGCTCCTCTAGGCCCCATTCTACAGATGAAATCTGTAGAATGAAATCAGTGCTCAAGGTCAAAAGCTAATAAATGTGGGACTTAGATCTGAACCCAGTTGGACTCCAAAGACCAGCTCTTTTTACTAAACCACACTACCTGGAAAAATAATGTCAAGATCAACTAACACACAGAACAGTACATGTACTTTTTACAGTATGTTTACATACAACATGACACTCCAGTACCCCCAATAACCCTGGGACCTTCCCAAGTTAAAAAAAAAAAAAAAAAGAAAGAAAGAAAGAAAAAAAAATCAGTTTCTTTTTCAAAATGTGGGATTTGAGGTTCAGAAGGGTTAGGTGACCAGCCCTGGTCAAGGAGAACCAAGACTGAGCCAAGGCTCCCATCTTTTTCCAGTATTCTAGGTTATGCCTCTGGACTCCAGGTTACAGAAACCCCACTCTGCATAGTCACTAGCTGTCTGGACAAAGGCCCCACCGGAATAGCGTACCCTCCATTGCACAACCCCTGTCCCCCAGAAAACAGGCTCTGAGCATCACTGTCATACTGATGGAGACCCCCAGGCTCGTGGAACTCCCGCACACAGTCACGTGGCCCACATTATAAGGAAAAAGGATTTCCAGCAATGCTAGAGCCATGAAGTCCACATGCCCTCTGAGGCGGCTTTTACGTAGGCCTATGAACCACATACAGTGATGAGTTCATAGCTGATTTCAGAGTTGAAAATGAACGTGAAAGAAACATTTGCCATCTTGTAGTGCACTAATTCAATCCAGGGCAGGAAAATTCTCAAAATCAAGTTATGTGGAAATATCAAAATGTCTGCACAAAGGTTGCACTTTAGTGTAAAAATATGGAGAAAATGGCAGGTCTGAATTCCCTACCGATGTTCCAACTTAATTCCAAGATTCTTTTTTTACCCACAAGGTGAGACATCCAGTATATTTACTACTCTGTCCCAAATCTTTTTAATTGCTAGGAGGCTCTATAAACTAGGGCTTAAGAGGTATATTCCAGTAATTAGGAAAATGTACAACCAGTTTATTTGGAGATCAAATTTTACCTGGATGGCTTTGGCAGTGACCCCAAGTCTTCCCTAATGATGCATAACAATGTTTATTCCTTAAGTTGGTATTCCTAAATTGTCCAAGGGCCTCATTTCCAGGAATGTCATGCTTGAAATTTTATTCATATTAATTCTTATGTGAATAAATGGGCAAAAATAAAAATTTTATATACCTTGCCAATGCTGCTACAAGGAACACTGCCAAACTAATAGCAAAAGATGGTCCCCAAGCTTCTCCTGACACTACTTTAGTTTGCCTAATAAAGAAAAGCTGGCAAGTTAAAAGAATAAGCTAATTAATCTGAGAATTAAAAGAGCCCACATTTTGTCTATAAAACATACAACCAAAGCCCTTTTCCCTTTCTTAATAAAGAAAAATCAAAGAATCCTGCCTGGCTTTCAACAATCACACTGATCAATCACCTGCAGTCTCTTGCAAATTAATCTCTTAAAAAAGAAATGATTAAATAAAATCTAAGGGGCTCTTTCTTCTTTTTTAAGAATGGACCAAATCATATTTGGTCTGGACCACATGCCACACACCAGCAATCACACCAGTAACACAGCGAGGAAAGGAAGTCACAGAAGCCGCAGCTCCCACACTGGCTCACGCGTACCCTGGCTATAGGACCTCCACACACTTCTCTGAGCCTCAATTTCCACATCTGTGAGACAGGGATGCTAGTGCCCACCTCGCAATGTTGCGAAGATTAAATCAGTAAAGCATCTCACGAGAGCTGCTGGCACTGCAGCTAGAAAGCTGCTGGATGAACACTGCCGTCATTATGGTCAACGCCATGTCCACAAAAAAGGATTTAGGACAGAAGTGTCCAAGGGCCACCCCACAAGGAATCTGATACATTCTTCTCCCAAGTAAATCCTGAGGCAGGCAAGCCCTCAGAGAGGAGGCTCCTGGACCCTGTGTTCAGCGAGCTGTGCCAGCATGTTAAAGATGCACAAGACAAGACAGGTGTCTTCTATCCAATGTAAATGAAGGGTAGCCTTCGGGCACCTGGCTGGTTGCCAATACAGGCCCATGGGTAGACAAAATTTAGACACCCTTGTCTTACGGGTAATTTGTAGCTTCCAGCTCTTACTGTCAAATCACTCAGAAAAAAAAAAGAGATTAATTACAAAGTTTAGTTATTTCTTGTAATAAAAAACTCATAATTTAACTAAAACATGAGAATTTACATGAAATATTCATTTTCTCACTTAAGATACACTTATGGAAAGCCTCAATCCCACAGTAAATTCTAATAATCCATGGGAACGTTTCATTTAAGAAGGCTTTCTATTCTATCTGTAGCTTTACATTTGGCTAATCCACTTACCAGAATAACAACAGGTTTGAATTGCACAGGTACACTTATATGTGCATTTTTTTATAGTGCTATAAATGTATTTTCTCTTCTTTTTTTTTTTTTTTAAGAATTTTATTTATTTGACAGAGAGAGATCACAAGTAGGCAGAGAGGCAGGCAGAGAGCGAGGAGGAAGCAGGTTCCCTGCAGAGCAGAGAGCCCAATGTGGGACTCGATCCCAGGACCCTGAGATCATGACCTGAGCTGAAGGCAGTGGCTTAACCCACTGAGCCACCAGGCGCCCCGTATTTTCTCTTCTTTATGATTTTCTTAATCATGTTTTCTTCAACTTACTTTACTGTAAGAACACAGTATATGATACACAGGACACATAAAATATGCATCAATAGAATGTTTATGTTATCAGTAAGGCCTACGGTCACCAGTAGGCTATTAGTACTTGTTTCTGGAGAGTCAAAAGTTCCACGTGAATTTTTCAACTGTGCAGGGGGACAGTACGCCTAACCCACCCCTTGCCCCTGCTATTCAAGGGTCAACTATAATACGAATTAAAACAAAATCCAGGGGCGCCTGGGTGGCTCAGTGGGTTGATCCTCTGCCTTCGGCTCGGGTCATGATCTCAGGGTCCTGGGATCGAGCCCCACATCGGGCGCTCTGCTCGGCAGGGGGCCTGCTTCCTCCTCTCTGCTTCCTCTCTGCCTGTGTCTCTGCCTACTTGTGATCTCTGTCTGTCAAATAAATAAATAAAATCTTAAAAAAAAAAAAAATCCAGGGGCACCTGGGCGGCTCAGTGGGTTAAAGCCTCTGCCTTCAGCTCGGGTCATGATCCCAGGGTCCTGCGATCGAGCCCCGCAACAGGCTCTCTGCTTGGCGAAGAGCCTGCTTCCTCCTCTCTCCCTCTGCCTGCCTCTCTGCCTACTTGTGATCTCTGCCTGTCAAATAAATAAATAAAATCTTTAAAAAAAAAAAAAATCCACCAAATGGCAATTGTGGAGTTCTCCCTAAAAAAAAAAAGAAAAGAAAAGAAATAAAGGGAAGTGAGGAAAGGAGGAGGAAGGAGGGAAGGCAGGAGGGAAAGAAGGAAGCAGCAACCGGAAGCAGAAGAATGGCCTGGTTAGGAAGAAAGGCAGCCCAGCACAGCCACTGTTCTAGGGAAAGACACATGCAAGCCCTGCTCAGTGGCCCACCAACAGATGAATGGATAAAGCAGCTATGAGATACACACACACACACACACACACACACACACACACACACACGGAATACTATGCAGCCTTCAGAAAACCGAAATCCTGCCATTTGCAATGACATGAATGGAACTAGAGGGTATTAGACTAAGCAAAATAAGTCAATCAGAGAAAGACAATTAATTATATGATCTCTCTGACATGAGGAATTTGAGAGGCAGGGCAGGGATCATGGGGGGGAAGGGAGGGAAAAAAAGGAAACAAAATGGGACTGGGAAGGGAGACAAACCATAAGAGACTCAATTTCAGGGGCGCCTGGGTGGCTCAGTGGGTTGGGCCACTGCCTTCGGCTCAGGTCATGATCCCAGGGTCCTGGGATCGAGTCCCACATCGGGCTCAACAGGGAGCCTGCTTCCCTCTCTCTCTCTCTGCCTGCCTCTCCATCTACTTGTGATTTCTCTCTGTCAAATAAATAAATAAATAAAACCTTCAAAATTAACTAAAATAAAATAAAATAAAAATAAAAATAAAAAGATTTAAAAGAGACTCAATCTCAGGAAACAAACTGAGGGTTGCTGGGGAATAAGGGGGAGGGACAGGGTGCCTGGGTGATGGACGTTAGGGAGGGTATGTGCTATGGTGGGTGCTATGAATTGTGTAAGACTGATGATTCACAGACCTGTACCCCTGAAGGGTATATAATAGATTATAATAAATAACAGAATAAATAAATAATAGATTATATGTTAATTTTTTTTAGAAGTCAACAGTGGCTAAAAGAAACTTAAAAAATGACAAAGACAGAGCCAGGACAGTATAAAACCTGTATTTTATTTTACATTCTCTGGTAAACCTCTTCACAATGGACTTGGACTGGAAAAAAATCAAAAGATAAAAATCGTGTTGTCTTGGATGGTAAAACTATGTATAATTTTTAAATTTTTCCTTTGAAACTACAAAGCTGTTTCAGTAAATACTGTTTTTAATATGCAGGATAGAAAATCCGCACATAGGCAGTCAAAAATAAGCAAAACAAATAAAGGCCCTTCGGGAATTTGTATAGATATTTTCAGTATTCAGAAGCAAGGCTTAATAGCTTAATGAAGTAACATCTGTAAGATGAGAAAATCAAAGCAGCTGTGTTGCACAGGGGCTCGCTTGAGCAGGAAGAGTTCAGATCCCAGCTTTGCCATTTACAGGCAGAGCAAAAATGAGCAAGTTACCATAAATTTCTCTAAATTCAGGTTTCTCATCAATAAAACAGCAACCACAGCATCCCTTACATAGAATTTTAACTGAAAATAATGTGACAGTACTAGTGGACTCTGGCACAGAGAGGTTCCATAATATGCTTGAAATCTGAAATAATATTTAGCTTTTAAGAAAAAAAAAAAAAAAACCCTACCACATACACAATGCTCTGTGCTATTCTCTCACAGCTAACCTGGGGCGCCCCAAATGGAACACAATCTAAAGCAACGCTCTTCCAAAGGTACTGTAAAGGGTTAAATCACCAGAAATAACCAGTAGCTAAGGTTTCTAACACTAAGTTTCAGATACTCTTTGACACAAGCAAGTTAGCAAACCAGAAAATTATTTCACCATCAAATATTCACCAAGTCACACAGGAGTCTGAGAGACTGGAGGTAAAACAGATTCTGTTCTCCGAGATCTCAAATGTTCACATGCGCAGGAGGGACAAGACCCGGGGCAAGTGGTGTGCAGACAAGGCAGGAATCCCGGAATCATGTTTCACACCTATGCCCCCGAGGGGACCTGCTAACTCAGCCTGGGGCAGTCACGAGGGAATGGCTTCTGGGCTAGACCCCAGCTGAGGAGCAGGAGTGTGGGGTGTAGGAGCCTGCCCAGGAGAGGGCGAGAGGTACAAGTGCCTCTGCTGCCACAAAGGCCTAGGGGAGGAACAGGAAACAAAACAGGAAGAGGCCTAGAGCTCAGATGGAAGGGGAGAGGCCCCAGGTGACGGAGAGAGAAAGAGCAGAGAGCCCGACGCGGGGCCCATTTGTGTATTTTTTTTTAATATTTTATTTAGTTATTTGACAGACAGAGATCACAGAGAAGCAGGCAGAGAGAGAGAGAGGAGGAAGCAGGCTCCCCGCTGAGCAGAGAGCCCGATGCAGGGCTCGATCCCAGAGGCTTCAACCCACTGAGCCACCCAGGCGCCCCCAACCATTTGTGTATTTTTAATAGGCACAGACTGACAGAACTCTATGAAAGTGTCTCATAAAACATTTTCTAGAAAAAACAAACTCTTACAAGTGGTTACTTTGGAGGAGGGATACGAAACACACCTATTTTTCAAGTAATATTCCCACTTGAATGTTTTGTCATTAACTTGCCCCTGTAGTCAAGGCCCAGGAACGGACTGACACTAAGAAGTCAGGAGGGGATGGACGACAGACACCTGGAATCTGGCCTAACGGCTGGCTCATTTCTGAGTGCTCGCTCTAATGACAGGGGCCATCCTTATTGTCACCGGACCTGGCCAGACGCAATCTCCCTGTCTGCCTCCAGACTCCGCCATGCCAATCCTCCTCCCTCCAGCTAGAAGCTATAAGACCACCCTTTCTTAAAAAAAAATTTTTTTTAAGATTTTATTTATTTGACAGAGAGATGAGAAGCAGGCAGAGAGAGAGAGAGGAAGCAGGCTCCCTGCCAAGGACAGAGCCCAATGTGGCGCTCAATCCCAGGACCCTGAGATCACAACCTGAGCTGTAGGTAGAGGCTTTTACCCACTGAGCCACCCAGGCACCCAAGACTGCCCTTTCTAACAAGCAAACCTCATCCCACCCTTCTCTGGCATGAAAACTTTAGACAGGAACCTCAAGGACAAAATCCAAACTACTGGGGCTATATCACAGGACCTTCTCCAGCCTCGCTTTCGAGTCACACCTCCGCTCCCCGCTCCAGAACGCTTTTGCTTCAGCTGCACCCCTGCCCTGAACACTCCCCCGACCCACTGCACCTGCCTCACCCACCCAGCAAACTCTGGCCCTTCAGTTCCTCAACTACACCAGACCCTGGTGTATACAGGGCCTGATATCCTTTCTTGAAGACAGGGAGCAGGGCCACAGAATTCCTGGCTAATTCCTAGCTACCATTCACGTCTCAGCTTACGTGTTCCCTCTTCCCATCTTCCCCATCAGACAGCACAAATGCGCAGTGCTGGGAAGGTTGTTAGGAGAAAGGCATTCTCATATTCTCTTGGGAGAAATAAAAGCTAGTACAATCTCTTTGGAGGGTAATCAAGCAACAGGTCTCAAAAAGCAGAATGCAGGGACGCCTTCAGCTCAGGTCATGATCCCAGCATCCTGGTATCGAGTCCCACATCGGGCTCCTTGCTCAGCAGGAAGCCTGCTTCTCCCTCTGCCTCTGCCTGCCACTCTGTCTGTCTGTGCTCACTCTCTCTGACCAATAAATAAATAAATAAATAAATAAGTAAAAAGCAGAATGCACTATATGGCCCCCTCTTACTTTCTTGGGCTGACCAGTGACTGTGTATGGTATGACTTCCTTCCTAGGTCTGGAGAATCTCAACACTCTAGAAGTGAATGACTGAGCTCCACCAATCAGAAGCACTCACCTTCCCCTGTAAGGAACGCACTGGCAGTGGTGAATGGGATGACAGGAAGACTGGGTTCCTGAAACTGTCGGGGAGGCTGAGCGTGCAGTGAGCCAGGTCCCAGCACCAGGCCCCAGAAGCCCAGCAGCGAGGCAGCCCCTGCCGTGAGCTACTCTGCAGCAGGATTTCTACATCGCTCTGGGCCCCAAAGCCAGCGCCTGCCCTCCCAGCTATTCTGTTGAGCCACCTACTGTCCTTTACAACACAACCCTCTTTTCTTACATCATTCAGGAATTCTACCGCTTTGCAACAGAGAAATCTGAGCAATACATACACATACCCTAATCCTGAAATTCCACTAAGAATTTATCTGAAGTTTGTACTCACCTCCACAAACCAAGACACACTTGTTGCAAAAATTTGATGACCAAAATATCCACCAATACAATGGGTCAGTAAATCATGATACAGCCATATAATGCATTTCTATGTAACTGTTATTTCAATACAGATCTACATGTGTTGATAAAGAACTTCTTCAGAACAAGTTAACAATAAAGGAAAGGTGTGTACAGAATGACTTCATTTATGTATTTTAAGATTATTTATTTATTTATTTGACAGAGCGAGATCGCAAGTAGGCAGAGAGGCAGGCAGAGAGGGGGACGCAGGCTCCCCACTGAGCAGAGAGCCTGATGCGGGGCTTGATCCCAGGACCCTGGGATCACCTGAGCCGAAGGCAGAGGCTTAACCCACTGAGCCACCCAGGTGCCCCATTTGTGTATTTTTTTTTAAGACTTTATTTATTTATTCGACAGACAAAGATCACAAGCAGGCAGAGAGACAGGCAAATAGAGAGGGGGAAGCAGGCTCCCCACTGAGCAGAGAGCCCGACGCGGGGCCCATTTGTGTATTTTTTTTTAATATTTTATTTAGTTATTTGACAGACAGAGATCACAGAGAAGCAGGCAGAGAGAGAGAGGAGGAAGCAGGCTCCCCGCTGAGCAGAGAGCCCGATGCAGGGCTCGATCCCAGAGGCTTCAACCCACTGAGCCACCCAGGCGCCCCCAACCATTTGTGTATTTTTAATAGGCACAGACTGACAGAACTCTATGAAAGTGTCTCATAAAACATTTTCTAGAAAAAACAAACTCTTACAAGTGGTTACTTTGGAGGAGGGATACGAAACACACCTATTTTTCAAGTAATATTCCCACTTGAATGTTTTGTCATGTTCATAACTTGCCTTCACTAGGAAATGTTTTCACGTCGCTCGCTCAGTAAGGACATCTCCAACGGTCATTATCCTTCCTGCTCCTCTCTCTTACTACTGCTCTTTTCCTCCAGGGCACTTAACCCTGGAGAGCATTCTTTTAGTGAATGTGCACTTACTTTAATTCGTGTCTCCCACAGGAGGCTGCAAGTTCTGAGGGCAGGTGCTGTGCTGATCCCTGTACTCCCAGCACCCGGCACCGCGCCTAGCCCGTAGTAATGTTAAATAAGGACCTGAGAAATGAACAAAAGTAACTTGTGCTTCTTTTAAGACTCAGTTCATGTGAAGTGAAGCTTTTCCTGAAATCCTTCCATTTCGATGTGCTCCTTTCTCCCCTGGGCCTCCACGGACCTTCGTGCCTACTGCCCTTGTCAGTTTGTCCATCTGGCTCCCTCAGTACAGTGCGAGGGTACTGGGGATAAGGATCCATGCGTTCCCCTCTCTGTGGAGCCTGCCACAGTGCTTAGGTGCAGAAGCAAGAAAGAGCTGATAAACAAATGAAGAGGTGAACAAACTAAAGCTCACAGTAATTATTACTCGTGGATTACAGTCTCATGTTATGGGATTATCACTGTGGATTACAGTCTCATGTTATGGGATTATCACCCATGGATTATGGGTTTCTCCTCCTTAATCCGGTCTTTTACGATGATAACGAAACCAGACTGCGTGGGGCAATGATTTCTAAACACAAGCATGCTATGAACGCAAGGCTGTGGAACCATCACCCTGGGCTCCCACTACACTGGGATCAGCAAGATCACTGTTGGCCAAGAGAGAGCACAACATGGGGTTGCTTGACGGCTCGCTGTCAATAACTTTTCATAAATTCAGGATTGTGCTCAGAAGGCAAATTACTACAGTTCCAAACCAAAAGAAACCAAATCAATTTTCCCATCTTAAAAATGAACCTGTTTTGAAATAACATTAAATTTCATAAATGTGACTTTATGAAGGTAAAATAAGAGGACATCATGAAGGATTTAGAGGTAGAAGGTAATGATGTCTGCTCTTTACTGCTTACAACTTACTCTCAAATGATTCCACACAAAAAATTAAAATAAGGTATGAGCAAGGGAGAGCAAGAGTGGTAAAATGTTCACTGACAAATACGAGTAAAGAGCATGTATGACTGTTCACTGCACATTTCAGTTACTTTTAAAATGCAAGTGTAAAATTTTTTTGTTTAAAAAATAAAGAAATTGGGATGCCTGGGTGGCTCAGTTGGTTAAGCAGCTGCCTTCGGCTCAGGTCATAATCCCAGAGTCCTGGGATCAAGTCCCACATGGGGCTCCTTGATCAGCAGGGAGCCTGCTTCTCCCTCTGCCTCTGCCTGCCATTCTGTCTGCCTGTGCTCATGCTCGCTCTCTCTCTGACAAATAAATAAAATCTTTAAAAAAAAATAAATAATAAAGAAAGAAATTAAGGGCACCTGGGTGACTCAGCGGGTTAAAGGCCCTGCCTTCGGCTCAGGTCATGATCCCAGGGTCCTGGGATCGAGCCCCGCATCGGGCTCTCTGCTCAGCGGGGAGCCTACTTCCTCCTCTCTCTCTCTCTGCCTGCCTCTCTGCCTACTTGTGATCTCTGTCTGTCAAATAAATAAATAAAATCTTTTAAAAGAAAAAAAGAAAAGAAATGAAACCACTGAATATATAAAGCTATTTCATCTTTCCCACCATTTAAAGGCATCAATCAGACAGGGAGAAATAAAAACAGTACTCTGATGAAGATAACAAATATATTTGTATAAAGCAGTTTGGAACAATTCTAAAATTACTGTAAGTATCTTCATTTTAAAATAATTACAAAGACTCATCCATATGGTATCTGGGGGTAAATCATTCTCCCCAACAAACAGGGAACATCTGTTGTATAAAAACCTTCAAAGAGGCTAGATGACACAATGGAACAGCAAGGTCTCAAACTGGCAATTTCCAAACTATTCAAGGAAGCAGTTTCCTAGCTCTTCGGAGGGAAGATACCAACACAAAAAATGTAACAGGTAAATAACAGCTGGAAAAATACCAGCATACATGACCTGTTCAAATTTCTGTACCTACACAATTTGACTCAAATTTAACATAAAAGTCAGAATTTGAAAATCTCCATTTTCTCACTTCTTTTTTTGGTGGTCATTAAAAAAAAAAAAAATCCTTGTGGTCCCTGAGTGGCTCAGACCATTAAGCGTCTGCCTTCGGCTCAGATCAGGATCCCTGGGTCCTGGGACCTGAGTTGCTTGTCGGGCCCCCAGCACAGTGGGGAGCCTGCTTCTCCCCCACCCACTTGCGCATGCTCTAATAAACAAAATCTTGAAAAATAAAATACTCTGTCTAGCACTTAGAGCTAAAGTACCTATGTTTAAAAGCTGATCTGAAAAGAGTAGCTACTATTAGAGGCCAGGCACAGGGCCAGATTCTTTATAAACATTATTTCTAATCATTACAACCTGGCATATGTAGGAAATACTATTGATACCACTTCATAGGTGAGGAAATCAAGGTCAGAGATGAATTAAACGCTTTTGATCATTTGATAGCAAGAGGGGCCCCAGTCACTCTAGCTTTCAAAAAAAAAAATACAGTGCACATCTTAGACATGTTCAAGGCCTCCACTCTAGTTTCCCTCTACTAAAACCTCACCTTGGAGGTTTCTCACACTGAAACCTTGAGACCTACCTTGACCATCCTATTTAACACTATAATCTGCCTTCTACCCCAATGCTCCAAAGTGCCCGTACCCTGCATTAATTTTTCTAACTTTTTGTTTTGAGATAATGGCAAATTCACATACAGATATAAGAAATAAAACATTGAGTGTCTGTATACCCATGACCCAGTTTTCCCCAAAAGTAGTATCTTGCATAAATGTAGCACAGTACCTGCATTACTTTTCTCTCCTAATATTTATTACTTTCTAACATTAACATATTTATATAATAGTTGTTGTTACTGTCTATCCGCACTAAAATACAAACTCCTTGCAGGCAAGAATCTTTAAACTGTGCTCACTGCTCTGTCCCACACACCTACAACAGGGCCTAATCCATAGGAGGAAATCAATAAATATGTGTGGAATGAATCAAAGCGCAATATTACCCTGGCTCCTCTAACAGAAAACAGACCAGCTCTTTCAGAGACTACCGTGGTAAGTAAGAGGATTCTGAAACATCAGGGAAATTTTACACTCACCCATGGTGACATAAGGCAACTTATCAGTTGATCCATGAGGGTAGATGCTGTAGAGGTGAGGTCCAGTAACATCTACTCCCCCCAAAACTAGGGCTGCACCAATGTAACCTTGATACCTGGTGATCAGAGTATGTATAAGAAAAAAAAAATAAGTCTACATTGCATCACTGTAACTTAACCAAAAGCTGTATGAGAAGTCAGACAACATAAGGCTTTTCTTACACTGCTACGGTTTCATGAAGTGGTTACTCTTTCGATGGGAACAAGATGGGAACCAGAAGGAATATTACGTTGGGACACTGACTATCAGCCCATAAAGACAATCCTTGAGGCCCTCCAACATGCCTATTTCCTCAGTCGAACAGCTCCCTTTAAAAGAGGATTGTCTGACACGCCTGGGTGGCTCAGTCGGTTAAGCCTCTGCCTTCAGCTCAGGTCATGATTTCAGGGTCCTGGGATCGAGTCCCGCATTGGGCTCTCTGCTCAGCAAGGACCCTGCTTCCCCCTCTCGCTCTCTGCTTGCCTCTGCCTACTTGCGATCTCTCTCTCTCTCTCTCTCTGTCAAATAAATAAATAAATCTTAAAAAGAGGATTGTTCTTGGGGGCCTGGGTGGTACAGTTGGTTAAGTCCAACTCTTGGATTTGGCTCAGGTCATGGTCTCAGTCTCATGAGATCGAACCCCACATCAGGCTCCATGCAGAATCTACGAGAGTCTGCTTCAGAGTCTTTCTCTCACTCAAAGAAATAAATAAATTTTTTTTAAAAAGGACCATCCTACATTAGGGAAGAGAAAACCAACCCAAAGCATTAAATGCCAGCCCCATATCTCAGAGCCGAGCTTGGCTTACTCCAAAATTTATCAGCACCCTTCCCATCACACTGCTCAGTGATCAGCAAATCAGTGACTTTCAAAGTTAACACCAAGGAGATGCTAGACTCAAGCTGTCCAAATCTGCAACCTTACCTCACCACAGCCTCATAGGAAAACGGCTCATATCAAAACACCTCTTTTGAATAAACTGGCACAATTATAATCATAGATCTGAGTTCTTATTGAGTAAAAGAAAAAGATTTCATCATGCAGGGAAATGAATGATGAAATCCCTCCACAACAGCCTGTGAAACCCACCGCTACTGCCTACAGGATGACGCTACGGCTTTTCAGGACCATAAATGGTAACATACTTTCCACCCCACCCTACCTCCACTTAGTTGTGCATGTACTTGTTTTTTGGATCCTTCACTGAGTTCATTTTCTACTTCTACAGACTGCTCTCCCTGTATCCGGTTCTATTTTTTACCATTTGAATTGCTATGCTAAATAAATATGTTGGATTTAAGGGGCGCCTGGGTGGCTCAGTGGGTTAAGCCGCTGCCTTCGGCTCAGGTCATGATCTCAGGGTCCTGGGATCGAGTCCCGCATCAGGCTCTCTGCTCAGCGGGGAGCCCGCTTCCCTCTCTCTCTCTGCCTGCCTCTCCGTCTACTTGTGATTTCTCTCTGTCAAATAAATAAAATCTTTAAAAAAAAAAAAAAAATATGTTGGATTTAAAGTCTTCCACCATGAGCCTTTAGCTCTTTGGGAAGAAAAATTAAACCAACTTGCCTAATGATACAGTAATTAAAACTGATACAAATAAACATAAGAACCAATCAAAGTCCTAACTGTAGACTGTCTGAGACATAACTACCCATCAGGAAGCACTCTTGGTAACCAGAACAGTCAAGTCCAATTATTTCCTCCATCTCTGACTACCAAACTGCTCTTTCACAAAAAATATTCCAAGGGTGCCTCGCTCGCTCAGTCAGCGGGCATGTAACTCCTGATCTCAGGGTTGTGGTTTTGAGCCCCACACTGGATACAGAAATTACTTTAAAAAAATAAAATCTTAAAAAAAGAAAGAAACAGGGGCGCCTGGGTGGCTCAGTTGGTTAAAGCCGCTGCCTTCGGCTCAGGTCATGATCCCAGGGTCCTGAGATCAAGCCCCACATTGGCTCTCTGCTCAGCGGGGAGCCTGCTTCCTCCTCTCTCTCTGCCTGCCTCTCTGCCTACTTGGTTTTATTTTTGTTGTTTTTTTGTTTTTTTTTTAAAGATTTTATTTATTTATTTGACAGAGAGAGATCACAAGCAGGCAGAGAGAGAGAGAAGGATGCAGGCTCCCTGCTGAGCGGAGAGCCCGATGCGGGGCTCGATCCCAGGACCCTGGGATCATGACCCGAGCAGAAGGCAAAGGCTTAACCCACTGAGCCACCCAGGCGCCCCCTCTCTGCCTACTTGTGATCTGTCAAATCAATAAATAAAATCTTAAAAAAAAAAAAAGAAAGAACCTTAAGTGAAAAATTAAAAAGCAGGAAAGGATTTTAGAAACAGTCTCAAAAGAAAACAGAGGCCCAGAAGGCAGAAAAGAAACTGGTCCTACGCCATATGCGTTAGTAGCAGGGTCAAGACTAGCTCACAGGGTTCTGGGATGACGAGTAGGAATCACCAGACCCACCACTCCCACCCCAGTCCAACTGCCTACCAGACAGGCTGCTTAAATAAAGTCAGTAATGATCAGCTAGCTTCCTTTCAAGCTAAAACATAACCTCTGTCTGATGCCTTTAAAAGAATCTAAGATATTTTGGTAAGTTATCATATTCCTTAAAAACCGATCCAGGGGGCACCTGGGTGGCTCAGTGGGTTAAGCCTCTGCCTTCGACTCGGGTCATGATCTCGGGGTCCTGAGATCGAGTCCCATATTGGGCTCTCTGCTCAGCGGGGAGCCTGCATCCCCCTCTCTCTCTGCCTGCCTCTCTGCCTACCTATGATCTCTCTCTGTCAAATAAGTAAATAAAAAATCTTAAGAAAAAAAAAAAAAAACTGATCCGGAAACTGTACTTCGAGGAATCAAATTCTGAGGATATAATCAGACAAATATACAGAAATGAATGCACAAAGATGTTCACTGCAATACTGTTTATGATGCCAATAAAGCAGAAAAAGAGAACGAGCTAAATAAACTGACATAGCTCTGCTCCGGATCACCCAAAGAGTACGGTATCTTCTCATACACCACTGATGTAGCACAACTCAGTACAACCTTTCTCAAGGATGGGTTTGGCAATATGTATCAAAATGTGCATACCTTCGACTTAGTAATTCCACTTCTAGGAATTTATTTTAGAATACAGCCTAAGGAATTAGTCATACGAGTTAGTACCTAAAGGTTCTATGTTCCAAGATGGAATACCTTATGATACCTTAACACAAGCAATACTGTTAAAGTTCCAAACTGGTTAAATTATGTACATCTAGAGAATGGAATACTATGATACCACCAGAAATTGATATTGATCAGTGGTTCTTTCAACTTTTCTGGGTCACAGACTCCTTTGAAAAACTGATGAACACTGTGGAACCCTCAGGACTCATAGTAAGTGTACATACAGTTCTACTAT
This sequence comes from Mustela putorius furo, assembly GCF_011764305.1. Classification (NCBI taxonomy): domain Eukaryota; kingdom Metazoa; phylum Chordata; class Mammalia; order Carnivora; family Mustelidae; genus Mustela; species Mustela putorius. The sequence goes on from NW_025421428.1 coordinate 6,543,879, forward strand.
GTCAAGAGGGTCACAGGTTTCCAGAACTCCTCTAAAGCTCAAGGGAGAAACTCTGGATGCTGAGCTCTTCTACTAATGGGAACAACATGCACTTACCATTATGTGAACATATACCATTATGCGAACAGGGTCAGTTACAAAATAACAAACAGGATTCCACTGTTGTAAATACATAAATGCGCAAATGTCATAGTATAAAAAGTCTGGAAAAATAGTTCTCAAGGATTTACAACGTATGGTCTAAGTAACAAAACAGGTGACATTTACTTCCTTCTTTTCACATTCCCAAAGTGTTGGAAATTTTCATAATGATCACACATTACCTTCACAATAATTTTTTAAAAGGTGACTTTCATTTTGAAATGCTTCAAATGGAAACTATTCAACACATACTGGTAGATGAAAAGATCAGACTGTACTTTAGGATAGAATGTGCAACTGTGATCCCATTTTTACAGAATAAGTTATGTATCAGTAAATGGAAAAAAGCCTGAAAAGCATACAGTACTAGCACCAACTGCTTACGGGTTGTAGGAACTCAGATAATTTTTCTATTTTTTTAGTTTATCCCTATCTTCTAGCTTAGGTTTTACTGAGAACATGTACTAGTAATAAGGAAGGAAGCAAAGAAAGATCCAATGAACGAGTGAACACAAATTAAAAAGACTGGAAGTATACACACCCGACCAAAACATGATTTTCCCTGAACTGTAAAATTTCTATTTTTAATTTGGGCTTTTCAGTATTTTCCAAATTTTTTACAATGAATACATATTACTTTCACAGAACAAAAAACACAATTAATATAATAAATGAAAGAGGCTCTATATACTCAAGGAGTTTCTGGAATACAGAATAAAAGACCACAAGGTTTCTACTAAACTCAACTAGGAGGCTCATGCAGAAGGATCAAAGAACAGGTACATCTTCTACATCCAGCCATCATACGAGTAAAATAAAAATACTGCTTACATAAAGGAAAAGATGTCCACTCTTGTTTATCAAACCTCCTTTTCTTACTGATTCACAGACATGGAAATGGATTATTCGGGGGAAAATGGAACAGTAAAAGCAAGAAGAATATACCTTGTTGTCTTTCTCAGCCTCAGAGTTTCATGGGGCTCTAACTGTGCATTAGGCCCTGTACTGAGCATTGCTGTAAGCCTTGCTTCTTTACTCATTTCCTTCTCCAAAGTCAGAGAGTCAGAAACTATTACCCTCATCTTACTGAGGAAGAAACCCAGACAAAGAAAGGTAAGCTGAACTGCCCACGGTCACACAACTCTAAGCACTGTAGATGAGAGCTGAACCAAACTCCTAAAGTGAAATCCTGGGTGCCCGGGTGACTCAGTTGGTTAAGCATCTGCCTTCTGCTCAGGTCATGATCCCAGGGTCCTGGGATCAAGCCCCACACTGGGCTCCCTGCTCAGCGGAAAGTCTGCTTCTTCCACAGCCCCTCACCGTGCTTCTGCTCATTTTCCACTCTCTCTCCCTCTCTCTCAAATAAACATATAAAATCTTCAAAAAAGTGAGAGAAGGAAAAAAATAATAAAGTGAAATCCTACGCTTTTTTCCCTTACACCACTTGCACATTTTATGTAACTTAACAAAAATGTCAGAAGACACCTAACGAACCACAATCATCCTGGTTAAATTTTTTTTTTTTTTTGATAAAGATTTTATTTATTGATTTGACGGACAGAGACCACAGGGAGGCAGAGAGGCAGGCAGAGAGAGGAGGAAGCAGGCTCCCCACTGAGGAGAGAGCCTGATATGGGGCTTGATCCCAGGACTCTGGGATCATGACCTGAGCTGAAGGCAGAAGCTTTAACCCACTGAGCCACCCAGGTGCCCCATCCTGGTTAAATTTTTTAAATGTTCCTCCTCTTGCGGAGCCTGGGTGGCTCAGTGGGTTAAGCCTCTGCCTTCACCTCAGGTCATGGCCTCAGAGTCCTGAGATTGAGTCCCACATTGGGCTCTCTGCTCGGCGGGGAGCCTGCTTCGCCCTCTCCCTCCGCCTACCTCTCTGCCTACTTGTGATTTCTCTCTCTCCCTCTCTCTGTCAAATAAATAAATAAGTCATTTTTTTAAAAGATTTTATTTATTTATTTGGCAGACAGAGATCAGAAGTAGGCAGAGAGGCAGGCAGAGAGAGAGGAGGAAGCAGGCTCCCTGCTAAGCAGAGAGCCCAATGTGGGGCTTCGATCCCAGGACCCTGGAATCATGACCTGAGCTGAAGGCAGAGGCTTTAATCCACTGAGCCACCCAGGCGCCCCAAATAAATCATTTTTTAAAAAATAAAAAAGTGTTCCTCTGAAAACTGTGATAAAATTTAATTTTTATAATGTTAAACTAAAAATAAACACTGAAAAAAGTGAATTTAGAATTCCCAAAACATTCTAAAGAGATTAACAGAAACAGCTGCTAGGTTTAGCTAGATGTTTTAAATGACATTGGAAGAAATCTTGAAAATTTGCTATTTACTTGCAATTTCACAAGTTTAAAAATTGTTTTAAATGTAATGCACCAAACCAACCACCAGAGGGAGCCTTAAATTTAACATCAAACTCACGGATGTCTTCAGAAATCTTTGCAACAGGTGTGCTTTAACAAGTTCTCACTTGTATTGGGAGAATTGGTTTGGTAGGCAATGACTCTCCAGGATCAGGATAACGACCATGCACATAAATAAATGAAAATCATCCGCATAAGGGCTCAGTACAGCCTGAGCACACATTAGGTAGAAAGGACTAGCCTTCCTGACCACAGACTCTTTAAGTCCTGGTCTTCTCAGCTGTAAAACGGGAACTATGCTACGGGCCCTGCTGCACAGCTACACTGTGCCTCAAATCACTTGCTGAGAGCCCAGAGCCATGCCAGACTCATGAATGAAGACCGGCAAGTTCACAGAAAGCCCAGAGCCAGGCAGGAAGGGAAGTCAAAGCAGACAGGGACTGAGAGAGTGGAGCACATGCTGCCCCTTCTAAAGGCAACACCTGCCACCAGCTCCAGAAGACTGCGGCCATCTACTGTCCCACCCTCTTTATGAATTTTTTTTTTCAAATGAAGCCAGGAAACAATTAATTAATTTTAAAAACTTTTAAAGTCAGATATCCAGATTATTTTTTACTCCAATCTCCCAATTTATATTATTGGACACTATTAAAAAAAAACAACAACAAAACAAAACCAAAAAAAAAACCCACTATGTAGCCCAAATACAGTTTCTCTACAAGCTGAATATGGCCTGAGTGATGTCAATTTACAATATTGGCTTTCTATTCCTGCTTCCCTCTACACAGGCCGAGATGCAGCTGCTGCTGCTTGGGGCAGAGACAAAGAAAATGATCTGGGGCGCGCCTGGGTGGCTCAGCCGGTTAAGTGGATGCTTGCAGCTCAGGTCATGATCTCAGGGTCCTGGGACCCAGTCCCACATGGGGCTCCCTGCTCAGCAGGGAGTCTTGCTTGTCCCTCTTCTCCTCGCCCCACTTGTTCTCGCTCTCTCTCTCAAATAAATAAATAAAAATATTTTTAAAAAAAGACATTGTTTTCGGTAGGTTGCTTAATGAATGATGAGGACCAGAATAAAGGTCTCTGATCAACTACAAAGAAAGAAAGGAAAAAAGGCACCGTAATTCTACATTCTACAAATCTACAAAGAAGGAAAAGGAGAGAATCTGTTAAAGGTACTGCAAGTCCCAAAAGGAGAAACTAATATTCTAACCCACAACTGAATGTCCAAGCTATTCCTAGCTCTGGTCTAATACACTGTCCCTCTTCTCTCTCTGAAAAGCAAATGAGAAAACAGACTTAGAATCTGAGAAAGAGAAGACCTACACGAATGTAAAGTGATGATGTGATTAAGGAAGAAAAGGAGACAAAACTAAAAGCACTAGGGCAGTAAGCAGGCGTGAAGACCAGATCAGGTAGACAACCACACCTCTGTAAGGCTCAGCTTCGCTGAAATACTGGAGATGTTAACAACTCCTATCTCAGTGGGGCCTCTCTTATCAAAGGATGAAATGAGATCATGCATAAAGTATTAAGCAAAGGGTCTGGCACGAAGAGAAAAATAAACGTGCATTAATATTACTGCTATTATACCCACTTACAGTGAACTACAAATACAATTTTTCTTTTCACTGTTACTTTGCCGCTAAAAGAAAGAGGAAAAAAACAATTGTTTTTGTCTAAGTGTGTTCATAAGATGAACCAAAGGTTCTGTCTAGTTCTAACTTTCTTACCATAAATAAAAGGGATTTTTTTTAAATCCGGTAATGCCCTATGCTTCCAGAAACGACTGTTGGTCACATGTGATTTATTCATCAGGAGGGGGGGATAGACCCCATAAATTCAAATATATCATCAAAAGCCTTGATATTAAAATGGTAACAACTGATTTCTAGAATAAAATTTCTAGAATAAAACAAAATTTATGAATGCTTTTTCTCTAGCCTCCAGGATCCCCTCAGCTAAAAATCTAAGATATGAGAAAAATATGCTACAGAAATCCCCATCCTGGAACAAACATAGTGATCCAAAGAGATATATGCACCCCAATGTTTAAAGCAGCAACGTCCACAATCGCCAAACTATAGAAAGAGTCCAGATGTCCAATGAGAGATGAATGGATAAAAAAAGGTGTAGTATATATACACAATGAGATATTATTACTCAGTCATCCAAAAAAAAAAAAAAAAAACCCTTACCATTTGCAACAATGTGGATGGAAATAGAGGGTATTATGGTAAGGGACATAAGTCAATCAAAAAAGACAATTATGATTTCACTCATATGTAGAATTTAAGAAACAATACAGGATCACAGGGGAAGGGAAGGAAAAATAGAATAAGACAAAATCAAAGAGGGAGACAAACCAAGAGACTCTTAACTCTAGGAAACAAAATGCAGACTGCTGGAATCGGGGTGGGAAGGGGCCGGGCCGACTGGGTGATGGGCAGTAAGGGGGCACGTGATGTAATGAGCGCTGCATGTTATATGCAACTGATGAATCACTGGACTCTACCTCTGGAACTAGTAACACACTCTATGATGATTGAATTTAAATAAAATTAAATTAAATTTTAAAAAAAGAAATCCCCATCCTAAAACCTTACCTGAAAAGCATCTGCTTCAGCATCCGATTGGCCGTCACAACCCTGGGAAGGCGGCCAGTGGAGAGGGAGTGGAGCTCCAAATTGGAAGAGATGAGCTGGGTTGTCATGTCTGTGTCTGCAGCTGTCCCAGCACCACAGCAACTAAAAAGTACAATCAGAAACTTAGCTGCAAAGTCAAGCAGAGAAAGACAACTATCATATGATCTCCCTGATATGAGGAAGTGGAGACGCAATGTGGGGGGTTTGGGGGTGGGAAAAGAAAAATGAAAGAAGATGGGATTGGGAGGGAGACAAACCATAAAAGACTCAATCTCAAAAAACAGACTGAGGGTTGCTGGGGGGAGGGGGGATGGGAGAGGGTGGTGGGGATATGGACATTGGGGAGGGTATGTGCTACGATGGGTGCTGTGAAATGTGTAAACCTGGTAATTCACAGACCTGTACCCCTGGTGATAAAAATACATTATATGTTTATCAAAAAATTTAAAAATTAAATAAAAAAAAATTAGGGGAAAAAAAGAGAAAAAAAAGAAACTTAGCTGCAATTCAATTACCAAAGGGATCAATTAGAAGTAGGGCTTCTTGGATAACTTCCACTAAGTTCAAGTACAAAGAGAGATGTTTTTAAGTATAATCTGCACTGTAACAACCCTGTCTAACCAATCTTAAATAAACATGAAACAGAGAATATGCATCTCGTCCTTTGTAAACATATTTTTCTGTGGCCCAAAAGAACATTTCAAATCATTAGCTTCTGTGCTTCTAACAGAGTCTGCATTTTACTAATCCTAAAAATATATTCAAGTTGTACCAAAGGGCAAGGCATGTTAAAGGCCTTGCAATTTAACATTTACCAAGTATTTACTACCAGGTACCAGTCACGACAAATGCTGAGAATAAAGAAAGTATGACATCATCTTAGCACTTGATTTCAAAAGTTGAGTGGAGGAGACAAAAATAGGCAAAAATTCTAATACCTCATATAATCCGATATAGTAGCATAGGCACAAAACGCTATGAGAAACGGGAGAAGACAGCGATTAATTCTGCTCTTTGGGAAGAGGTCTCACATGAGCTGGATTTGAAAGAAATAAACAAAACCGCATGAACAAAGAGGAAAGGGTAATTCTAAGCAGAGGGACTGGCAAAAACAAAGGTGAAAGATCTTGGAGATGAGGGGAACAGGGACAGTCTGGGTGTAACCGGAACACAGGGTAATGGCAGCTATATAAGCTGAAAAGGTAAATTTCTGTGGCACTACACAAGATCTTAAATATCACGCTACAGAGTTTCCATTTTATTCTGAAAGCAGGGTGGAAATGTGAAAAGTCTCTTGAAATATTTTTAAAGAGGGAAGGGACATATTCAGATCTGTGTTTTACAAAATCCAATATGGCAAAAGGGTAGATAATAAAGAGACCAAAGGCAGAAAGATCATTTAAATGACGACTGCAAGAGGACAGATGAGAATTAAGAATGTGAACTAAGGCTTTAGCGGAGGGAATGGTTTTAAGAGGCAGAAAGCGGGAACCGGAGACCAAGAGAATTAAAGACTAAATCAAAGACAGAACTTGCGGATGAACAGCTTAGGTAACAGACAGATGAAAATACCACTTAAGGGAGATAGAAAACAAAATACAAGTTAAACAACAGGTTGTAGTGAAGAACAAAGTAAATTCAATTTTAACCTTGACATGTTTGAAAATATAAGAGCTATTCAAACTAACTGATACTCACTAAATGTTAGGAGATATGAAGTGTATTTTTGAACAATTCTTGTCCGCAACAACCATCCCTTCAGTTGCCCTTGTATCTGCTCCAAGAACTATGCCATCCTGTTTTTAAAAAAACACACATTTTAAAATAATTCGACATATATAAACCACAACTTTCTAGTTTAGGAAAAACAATGTTGGCCATGCCAGTTTTCCCCAAACCTCCACCCCCTCCCCCGCACTGAAAAGTCCCACCAAAAATATTGTGCTATACTTTCAGAATACAAGAGCTTTGTTAATTAACGTTATCAGCGGAATCCCCAGTAGGTGGTAGGAATGATCATTCCCGTTTTCAAATGAGGCTCACAGTGTTTGGTGAATTCCTTACAAACCACAGACCTAATGTGAGAAAACTCTGGATTCAGAAATCCTTCCATGAGAACACCACTTCGTCGATTTCTTTTTAAAAGACATCACTCTTTCTCTTTAACAACAATAACCATGAACTCTTTTCAACCCTTTCAACAATTTAAGGCAAGAGTCATTCTGCCCATTTGATGGTCTGTGAAGTGTGGCTGGGAGAAGGAAACTGACTTGCCCAAAGTTGGAAGCAGCATCAAAGTTTAACTGTTAGACAGACCTGTCTGATCCGAAATCCTATCTTTTCCCAGGATATAACCCTGCCTCCCGAAGTAGTATCTTAAGACAAAAAAAGTACCAGTTTCCTGTCAAAAACTCTAAAAAGTGAGGAAAGAATATAAACTGCTGATAAGTACACAAAGCCTCCCGACAGATCCTGAAGGATCTTTTCCTGACGTTCTCTGAAACATGAGCCCTTCCTGACACAGCGCGGAGAAGTAAAGGGGGCCAAGGGGCCCGCCTGGCTCCTGTAATCAGTTCAGTCACTGCTGCTCCTGGCCTGGGCCGGCTTACCTTATAGACCACCCCCGCGATGGTCGTGCCCGTTTTCCGGGCCGTTGGAAGCTTGTACCCTTTCTTCGCAAAATCGGCTTCCAAGACGGCATTTCTGAAACAAAAGGAGAGAATAAAGCACGGAAGGGCAGGACCACATCGCGCCGCGCTGGCACCAAAAGTGTCTACTAGGGAACTCAGGGAAAGAAAAGCTACTACTCGCTTTCAAGCCCATCCGTTCACTGAATCCCCCCAACATCGGGACGACTGTCGCGTTCTTCGGCGCGCAGATCGTCGGAGAGGGGCTGCATCTCGCCTAAAGAGACAGAGTCTGGCCTGGTGCGCCGGGCAAGGGGAAGGACGGTCTCGGCCCCAAGAGAAACCCACTCTCAGGCCCTCATTCCCCTGAGTCACACGGGCCGCGGGGCACAGGCCGCGGGCCCCGCCGTTCACCCTTCGTTTGGACTTCCCAGATCAGACCTCGGCCGAGCTCCGACTCTGGCACCGCACTCCCACTCCCGCCCGGAACCTGGCCCCGGGCATGGCCGCACCTGCGACAGTTATCAAAAGAGAAACCTCCAACCGGCCGCTCATACACTGACACAGCCGCCATCTTCCCCACAAAGTATTTCCGCCGGAGCGCCGGCAGAAGCAAGCGAAGAGAGAGAGGAGCACTTCCGGCGCCTGCGGCGACCTGGGCTGGAGGGGCGGGGCAAACTCCGCGCCGGGGCGATTGATCGTAGAGTTGTGGGTTCCTAGAGGAGCCCGCACGTGCTTGGAGTATTTCACCCCAAGTGGCGCGGAGGAGTAACTAACGCCCGGAGCCGGGAAAGGACTGGTCCAAGTTGGTCCTGTGGAAGACAAGACTCCTGAGGACCAGACCAGAACCGTTTCTACTTTTAGACTCCGTGGGGTCTAGGAGACAGACACGCCCAAGTCCAGGCACAGCCCCACCGCCTCCTTGCATTGAGCAAGTCCTCTTAACTCTCAATCTCTTTCCTCTGCTGCCCAACGCAGATAAGAGCTACCTCAAAAGGCAGCTAAGGAGAAGCACGTGAGAAGATGCCCAGCATCATAAGTCATTAGGGAAATGCAGATCAAACCCGCGACGCGATACCAGTGCTCGCCCACTAGGATGGCTATAGTCAAAAAAGAAAATAACAAGAGTTGGTGGTGATGGGGGAACCCGGAACCCTCATACACGCCTGGTGGGAAACCATTTGGCAGTTCACCAGAAAGTTAAACATAGACCCATCAATTTGACTCTAAAGTATATACCCAAGAGAATGAAAAGCATATTTTCACAAAGGCTTGTACATAGATATTCATAGCACCATTATTCAGCATAACCAAATAATGGAAACAACCTAAATGTCCATACTGATGAATGGATAAGCAAAATGTGGTACGTCCACACAACAGAATATTATTTAGCGGTAAAAAGAAAGGAAGCATTGATACATGCTGCAACAGTGGTGAACCTTGACAACATTGTGCTAAGTGAAAGAAACTAGGCACAAAAAAACAGAACAAAATAAAACAAAACAAAACCTGAGTTTCTCTGAAATCATACTAGGCAATTCCATAGAGTCAGAAATTAGATTAGTGCTTGCTTGGAAATGGAGGGAGGAAAAAATGGGGAGTGAGCGATGGGCACAAAGTCTCTTTTTGGGGTAATGAATATATTCTGAAATTAGACTGTGGTAATGGTTACATGACATTGTGAATAAACTACTACCCACTGAACTGTACATTTTATTTTTTTTAACTGTACATTTTTAAATGGTGAACATTATGTTAAGTCAATTTTATTTCCATTTGTAAAAGGCTGCTGTGAGAATTGAAAATTGTCCATGGAAACCATGTATCCCAGGCGTATAGCAGCTTTTCAATAAAGAGCTATTAATGTGAATACATTCATTTCATAGCAAGTAAGTGACAGCCTCAGGAATGGTGGAATGAAGTTACATTGGTAACTTGGTGGAAAGAAGAATCTGTCACAACTGTGTGTTCAATAAATATTTGTCAAAAATTAAATATTCTTTCATTATTTTTCTGGGTCTTTTGTGGGGAATTAGGAAACTAAGGCCTCACCTACCTGTTTCTGTTATGCCCCCCAAAAATGGGTCCGTGATTAAAGGAGTGAGACTGATATAAAGCGAAGGTCAAGCAAAGCTTTATTTTGCGCCAAGCTTCAAGAATCAAACTGACCAGCCAGGGCCGTGCCTCTTACAGAGAGGGCGACCCTTCTCTGTTTCACAGACTGGCTTTCAAGAGCAAAGGCCATGTGGTCGGGCCTGGCCACGCACAGGTGGCCAATGAGATAGTTACACACAGAGAAAGCTGCACAGTGATGCTAGGTGATAAGTGAATTACAATTTACCCTATAGTAGACATTTGACCTAGCCTATCACACCTTGGTTAGAATTGGCACCCAAAAGGCTCCCAAAGGGTGGGGGCCCATACTCCTTGGTAGCTAGGGAGACAGTATGCAACCCCCCACTGATCTGATCGGATGTCTCCACCTGGCCTGATCCACCCTTGTATCTGGGTTTTGATACCTGGAGCTGGTTTCTGGGACTTGTTTTTAAGTAAATCCCCTGGGGGAAGGGGAGCAGGGACATTTTAAGGGTTAAACAACAAGGTTATTGTTTAACCTTAATGAAAGCCTCTTGCTAAATAGGTCCTTACAGTTTCCACAGGAATCTGAGCATCTCCTTTGATGAAAGTCAAAAGTAAGAATATCTAAGCTCTGCTCTAGAGATGTCCATTTCCTGATGACAGAGACTCATCTCCATAAGACCTAGACAGGATGGGTCATAGTTTGACATGCCCCAGACACCGGGTCGGTGGGGGGCGGGGGGGTCAGCAAATAATCCGAGGATGAAGGACTTCTAGAACATTCATCAGATTCTCTCACTCTTGCACTGGGCTCAGCCCCAAGGGAATGAAAACAAGGTAGATCAGATCTATTTCCTCTCCTCGTGTTAGGGGCTGAATTGTGCCACCCTAAAATTCTTAGGTTGAAGTCACAACCCCCCTCCATACCTCAGAATGTGACCTTATTTGGAGAAAGGGCCTTTACAGAGATTATTGAGTTAAAATGAGGTTAGAAAGAGGTCATTACTATAGCTCCTAATCCTGTATGGCTGTTGTCCTTTTAAAAAGGGGAAATTTGCCGACAGACAGTCACACAGTGAGAGCTATGTGGATATGAAGGAAGAGATGGGGTGATGCTTCTCCACGCCAAGGAACACCAACAGTTGGCAGCAAACCACCGGACCCACCAGGCGAGAGACCTGGAACAGCCCTTAGAAGGAACAAATCCTGCCAACACCGTGATTTCAGACTTTAGCCTCCAAAGCCGTGCAACGATATATTTCTGTTGTTTGAGCCACTCAGTTTGTGGTACTTCGCACTGAGGGGAGAAGAGAAGCCCCCAGGAAGATTCCCAACCCAGCTAGGGGCTGGGTGGGGGGTGGGACCTCCAGAAGCCTGGAGGCTCAGGATAGAGCCCACGCTCGCTCGTGGAATCCGAAGGCAGAAGGGACAGACATATGAGCGAGGGCTTGACTTTTGGAACAAACAAAACCAAACAAAAAACCCTGGGCCCTCATTGTTTTCTGGAAACAGTGATGTATCTGATCAAGTAGCAGGCAGTGAAGGAAGGGGAGCAGCCTGCAGCCCTGGAGGGTGAGGCCAGGACTCCTGTGTCTTCCCATAGCATCGAGTGGGAGCGGGAGGAGCCAGGAAAGGAAGTGGAAATGATCTGAGATCCTAGTTCATCCCGGGGCGCTCCTTGCCTTAACTGGATCTCTTGGGCATGGTTTTCATGCCCAGACAATTGAGGAGGTGGCATTGCCTGTCTTAGAGCCTCCGGAGGTGGCCCAGCAGAGGGCGACAGATAGCCTCCAGGCAGCCTGGGCCTGGACCTTGAGAAGCCCAGCCCAAAGCCAGGCAAACTGCGCTCAGCTAGGACTGGGCTTCAGTACCTCCCGCTGTTTGGAGGGCAGCTCCAGGTCCCCAGTACCCAGAGACCCCCTGCTTCAGCCGCCCTGTCCAACATGACTGCTACCCCCAGAACTGCAGCCCAGTCCAGAAAGCCCTCCCTAGGGCCCGGACACAGTCCCACTTTTTCCCTAGCAACGGTTTGCCTCAGGCAAACCCGACAGACCAGTAGAGCCACCACCTCTGCTCTGGATTTGGCTGTGTGATCTCAGGGGAACCACCATGCTCTGTGCCTCAGTTCCCTAATAATGGAATAACAAGCAACCTTCCCTGGGAGCATCCAATCTACTTTATATACCGGAGCTTATGATCATTCTCGGCATCTAGGACTGTGCCAACACAGGGAAAATAGATATCAAAAGACAGACACGCTGCCTGCCCTCCAGGAGCCACCAGTCCCCAAGGAGCAGGCATCATTGCCCCCACTTTACAGACGCAGCAACTGAGGCCCAGAGAGGGAAAGTCAAAAATTCAAGGTCACACAGCTGATAAGTGGCAGTCAAAATTCAAGCCACATGTCTCTCAGTCCCAGACCAGCCACAGTACCACTCTGCCCTTCCCCAGCCCCCATCAATTATGGCCCAGCTGGACCCCAAGTTCCCGTGTTCTCTAGGGCTTTGCCAGAGCAAAAGCAATGTTTCCTCCTCAAGGACTCTCATCCATCCAGCCCAGCTATTTCCCAGCTGATCATGGGCTGGTCTCTTCATCTGTCTGAATCTCAGTTTCCTGAGCTGTAAAATGGGAGAACATTACAGTATGTCCCTTACCTTGTGTGTATTGAGTAAGAACATGGCACTATAAATGTAAGCACTTCATTCATTCATTCATTCATTCATTATTTATTTATTTATTTATTAAGCCCCTCCTCAGTGCCAGGCTCTGGGCCAGATCACAGCCTTAAGGGGTGCTGGTCTGGGAAACACACTGTCAGTTCCCTGCCCTAAGTGCCCTAAGGGACATGTACCAGAGCACAGCCAGGAAAGGGCTCCCAATAGCTTCTCCCTAAGGCAGCAGGATGGGCACCCAGAGGACAGGAGTCAGCACCGAGACCAAGAGACCAGACTGTGCCTTTCCACAGAGAGTTCAGCTGTGCACAGCCCTCTGCATCAGGGAGGGGTTTCCAAGGGCCTGGCAGGCTCCCTCCCCCAACCTGTAGGCCGCTAGGAATCCAGCGACGGAAGGTCTTAAAAGGTTCACCCCTGTCCTCTGTCAGGATACACACACATCTGGGGGTGCCCCCCACAAGAAGACTTGGCCAATTTCCCACTGCAGAGAAAGAAGGCCATGATGCTCCTGGTTGCTAAGGCAACTGAGCCCTTGTTTTTCGTTCTTCATAAATAAGCTATAAATAGACAGGGCAAACCTGGGCGCCTTCCTTTGCATGAATTAGAGCAGCTGCTTCAGGCTCCCGGGCTCCTGGCACAGCACCTAGGTGCCGAGCCTCGCCGCCCAGCCACTGAAACACAGCTTTGGTGGGGGACACAGTGGGGCACATGGCCGTGTCTCAGTGTGGATTCCTACCACCTGTCCCAGACTTCCCTGGGACACTTAGCAGGTTTGGGGACAACGAGATGCACAGAGTCCCAGTTGCTGTAAGCGGGGCCTGGGATGGGTGTTCAACTGCCTGTCCCCAGAAAATGAGATGGGCCCTGAGTTTAGGGCCCCCAGCTGATGGTGAGCAGGAGTGGGGCTTTTTCCTATCTAGGGTTTGTGCAGATCTCTGGGAAATCATGAGAATATCTCCCACTTCCCTAGCATGCTAGAATTTACAAATCCTTTCTCTACCTGGTTTAATCATCACGGTCGACACCCGCTGAGAGCTGTCCACATGCCGGGTGCTGTTAAGCGCCGTACATTCCAGAACCCCATGAATACTCCTAACCACCCCAGTGGTGCTACTAGAATTCTACCTCTCCGGTGTGGAACTGTCAGCTGGGAGACAGCACGTGCCTGGCCCAAGGTCACGCCGCTGGTTAGCAAGAGAAACAGCATTTGAACCCAAGCCTGTCCTGTCCATTTGTTCTTTTTTTTTTTTTTTTTTTTTTTTTTTAAAGATTTTATTTATTTATTTGACAGAGAGAAATCACAAGTAGGCAGAGAGGCAGGTAGAGAGAGATAGAGAGGAGGAAGCAGGCTCCCTGCTGAGCAGAGAGCCCGATGCGGGACTCGATCCCAGGACCCTGAGATCATGACCTGAGCCGAAGGCAGCGGCTTAACCACTGAGCCACCCAGGCGCCCGTGTCCATTTGTTCTTAACCTTGGCCTCTCTTTTCAACGTTTCTGGTCCTTATAATAACCCACGAGGGCAGGAATCACAGATGGGATGCCCCAAGTGGGGAGGAACCAAAAGAGAAACTAAGACTCAGAAGGGCTAGGGACACACAGGGAGGAAGAGTCAAGGCTGAGACTTGGGTCTCTGGAGGGTGGGCTGCAAAAGTGTGATTGTTTTCATTACAGAAGATTCAGGTGGACAGGAGTACCTGGTCAGTGAGGGCGGGTCTCCTAGAGGAGGTGAAGCTGACACCAGATCTTTTAGGAAGGCAACAGAGAGACGAGCTTTCCAGATAAAAGGACAGCCTACACAAAGATGTGGAGGACCCGTAGGGCATGCCAGGTCCGTGGAAGAGCAGGTAGGTGGGTATGGCTACAGGGCAGGGTTGGAGAGGAGAGGGTAGTGAGCTGGCTGGGCTCCAATTATGAGGGACTTGTAGGCTGGCTCAGGAGCCTGGGCCTGTCCCGAGGGCACTGGAGAGCCGCAGAAAGCTTGCAAGCAGAGAAGCAGCATGTCCTCTCTTGGGAGAACAGGCTGTCCACTTGACAAAGAGAGTTTGAGCAGAGAGTGTTGCCCAAACAAGGCATCCTGAAGGCTGCCAGACCAGAGCTGATGGATGCTTTCTCCAGCTAAGCCTTGCAGGGTCCGCCCCTGAATGTGGACACTGTGTGTCTCCTAGGCACATCCCGTTCTGTGTCTTCTCCATAGTTCTAGACCTTTCTGCATGAATTCATGCATACATTTCTTAAACTCCTGTTCTGTGTCTGTCTGGCACTGTGCTGGGCACAGGAACGCAAAGACTCTACCCTCAAGGAAAATGAATATAGAAATAAATAAGACAGTTAAAAGACCAGAAGTTTCTGATAGGGGCAGGCAGGACCCGGGAGCCCATTCTGGAGCATTAATCAGAAGGATGATGTGATCACATCATCAACCTGGCAGCTGGTCAGAGGATGGATGGATAGGAAAAAACCAGAAGTAGGAAAGCAGACAGGGAACTACAGCCATAGAGCAGGAAGGAGAGGAAGGTGGCCCGAACTTGGGTGATGGCAGTGGCCACACCAAGGGAATAGTTTCAGGAGATATTACAGAAGGTTGGATAGACAGGATGTGGTCCGAGGTTGGAAGAGCGGTGGGGGGGGGAGGGGTGAAAGGAAGTGTCAAGGTTCTCCAGGGCTCTGACTTAGGGGTCAGGATGGATGGTGGCAGAAGGGCCCCTGTGGGTTCCCCTGGGACACTCTGCATTGGAAGTCAGGGCTGGGGAGAGGCGCAAGTGTTATTGAGAAGCTCATATAAGTCCCAAGTGTAGATAAGATGCCATAGGAGGGTGGGCAGAAGGAGAGGGGAGCCAAGGACAGAGGACACGGTCCGTAATTCATCAGGCAAGTCAAGACAAGGCGGGTGCAAAGCGGGGTGAGAAAGGTGCAGGCAGGGAGGCAGGTGGGGAACGGGAGAATAAAGTCAGAGCTGCCGAGAGTAAAGTCTGGGGTTGGAGGGGGAGTCCCGAGGACAGTCAAGCAAGAGAAGGACTGAAACAAGTCCATGGGATGGTTCTCACCCACTTTGCTGTTGTTACTACCAAACTGAGCAAAGACATTTTTCCTAATAAGAATACACACTGTTAGGGGCGCCTGGGTGACTCCGTGGGTTAAAGCCTCTGCCTTCAGCATCATGATCCCAGGGTCCTGGGATCGAGCCCCACATCGGGCTCTCTGCTCAGCGGGGAGCCTGCTTCCCCCTCTCTCTCTGCCTGCCTCTCTCTACCTACTTGTGATCTCTGTCTGTCAAATAAATAAATAAAATCTTAAAAAAAAAAAAAAAAGAATACACACTGTTAGTAATGATGTGCTTACATGAGCACTTTCGTAGTTTGCCAGCAAGGGTATAGAGTGGTACAAGCTTTCTGAAAAGCCACTTGCCAAAATGGTTCAGAATCCTGGACTACTTAGTGCCTAGAGTTCACAACGCAGTACTGTGAGCTTCCAAATGGTAACTCCCATGTGTTCCTGGCATACACACACACACCTATAAGAAAAAAGGCACAGAAGGAAGCTGTTGGAGGTGACGGATACGTTCATTACCTTGATTGTGGTGATAACATCTTGGTATAGGCATCCTTATGTCCAAACTCCTACAATAGTGTATATTAAATCTACACAATCTTTTTCTGGTGTATCAATCCTATCTCAGTAAAGCTGTTGTTTTTTTTTTTTAACATTTATCCCCCAAGTTCCCCTCCTCAGACTCATATCCTCAAACAAAGATTGGTGTGTAAAGATGTCTGGGGTGGCACATTTGATTATACTGAATTTTATAATGTATTATGTGTCGGACATATATTGGATTACACAGATAGATATCATAATGGATTCTGCATATTATAATCTCTAACAATATGATAATGTGAATCTGGAAACTGCTTTAATGTCAACAGAAGAGTGGATGAATATTTTATGACAGAATGTAAGAGGCATTAAGAGTGTGCTTTTCAATGCATGTTTAATGACAGAAGAACGAGAAGCAAGCAGAATGTATGTGGTTCCAACTTTATAATATATATATATTACATAGGTATATGATATATATGTATATATTATATATTTTAAAAGAATCATATTACCAATAGTGATAGTTCCTCCCTAGAATATCAGATCATTCTCATTTTCCTCTTGGTGCCTCCTACAGTATTTTTCAAATTCTCTACATAGACATTATTTTTTCCCAACTTTTTATTTCGAAGTTTTTCAAAACTTCAGAAGTTGCAAGAGTAATACAACGAACCATTCCCCTTCCCACCCTCCCTCTCTCTGTCTTGCTGTCTCTGTCTCTCTCCGTTCAATCAACTGAAAGTTACACGACTTTACACAAGGTTACATCCCTAAATACTAGAGCATGGATCTCCTCAAAACACGGACATTCTCCTACATTTCACACCACTATTGTAAGGATTTAGTATTGTTATCAAATATTTAGTCCACTTCTGGGGCACCTGGGTGGCTCAGTGGATTAAGCCACTGCCTTCGGCTCGGGTTATGATCTCAGGGCCCTGGGATCGAGCCCCACATCTGCCTCAGCATCCCTGCTGAGCAGAGCCTGCTTCCCCGCTCTCTCTGCCTGACTCTCTGCCTACTTGTGATCTCTCTCTCTGTCAAATAAATAAATAAAATCTTAAAAAAATATATTTAGTCCACTTCTCAAGTGTCCCCATTATAGGGAAAACCATTCTGAGGGCTCTTTAGAACATGGGATTCTTGATCTTGGGGTCATGAGTTCAAGGCCCATGCTGGGCATAGAGATTCCTTAAAAAAAAATTTTTTTTTTAATTAAAAAGAAACCACTTGTGATCTGTCGGTCAAATAAATAAATAAAGTATTTTTTAAAAAACTTAAAAAAAAAAAGAAGAAGAAGAAACCCATCCATTACGATTTTTGTGATCCAGGAGCCAGTCAAGTTATCACACACTGAATTCAGTTGTCCCTCAAATATTTCAGCAGGATTCTCCTAAAAACAAGGGCATTCTCCTACAAAACCACAATACCTAGAAACACCATATGATCCAGTAATTCCATTACTGGGTATTTGCCCAAAGGAAATGAAAACACTAATTCAAAAAAATACATGCATCTCTACATTTACTGCAGCATTATTTACAGTAGCCATGATATGGAAGCAGCCCAAATGTCCAAGAACAGATGAATGGATAAAGAAGATATAATATTATTATATATATATATATATATATATATATATATATATATATATCTGTCTCCAATGGCATATTACTCACCCATAAAAAAGAATGAAAGCATGGGGCGCCTGGGTGACTCAGTGGGTTAAGCCTCTGCCTTCAGCTCAGGTCATGATCTCAGGGTCCTGGGATCGAGCCCCACATCAGGCTCTCTGCTCAGCGGGGAGCCTGCTCCCCCCTCCACCCACTGTCTGTCTCTCTGCCTACTTGTGACTTCTCTCTCTGTTAAATAAATAAATAAAATCTTTTAAAAAAAAAAATACAGAGAACAAAATGGTGGTTGCCAGAGGGGAGGGGTGTGGGGGGATAGGTTACACAGGTAATGGGGATTAAGAAATACAAATTTACAGATATAAAATAAGTAAGTCTCAGCAATGAAAAGTCCAGCACAGAGAACGGCATCAATAGTATTGTAACAATATCGTATGGTGACAGACGGTGCTACAGTTACCTTGGTGGGCACTGAGTAGTCAATAGGTATTACACCTGAAACTAATATTTGAAACTAAGGACATTGTATGCCAACCACAAAAGAAAGATAAATGAGTTCCGAGGATGTAATATACAGCCTGGTGATTACAGTTAGCAGTACTGTATTCTATATTTGAAAGCTGCTTAGAGAGTAAATCTTAAAAAGTCTCATCACAAGATAAAAAAGATTTGTAACCACATAAGGAGATGGACGTTAATGAACTGTTAATAATCATTTCTCAATATATGCATATATCAAAGCATTATGTTCTATACCTTAAACTTGGACAATGTTATATGTCAATTACATCTTGATAAAACTGGAAGGAAAAAAACACATTCTTGAGAATATTAGACGTGTTGTTATCGCTCAAGTTAGATTTTGATTTTATGCAATTCCTCCCCAAGTGGAAGTCACGTTGTAGATAAAGGAGCAAGAAATTAAGAAGTTTAGAGACCAGTGGATTAGTCTCAACCCCCACAACAGAGCAGATGGCTTTGGAGAGCTCGAGACGCCAGTCTCATCGGGGACTGGGGATCGGCTGAGAGCCTGCAAATCTAGCTGTGATCTCGCTACGAGGTCAGGGCTCCTTTGAGACTGAGAGCAGGTCCTCTTTTCCTTCTATTTCAGCGTCCAGAACAGCACTAGGCACCCTGTCCAGGGGTAGTAAATAGTTGATGAGTTGAAAGTGAAGCATTCTAATTATTCTCTGGGGAAATGTACATATGCAGATATTTTTGGTATACTTGAAAGTTGCAGAGAATGTGAGCAGCATTCTGACCAGGGGCACATGTTAACTATGAGAGATGATGGGTCTGTTAATTTTCTTGATGTACGTAATCATTCTGTCGTGCATATAATGAAACTGAATGCTGTAGAGGTACCCAATTATACTTGTCAATTATTCCCCAATAAGGTTGGGGAGGAAGAAAAAACAAAACCATAATATCACTGTCACATTCAGAAGATTTAATAAGGTTGCAATACAATTTTCTAATATTTAGTCCACACACTCGAATTTCCCCAATATCACCTTTATGGTTTTTGTGACTTGGATCTGATCCCCACTGAATTGGTCCTTATGACTCTTTAGCCTCCTTTAGTCTGGAACAGTCTCTCATGAAGAGGCTAGGTCAGTCATTCTGAAGGATACTCTTCAGGGTAGACTTGTCTGATGATTCTGGAAGCTTTTCTGGCAAGAGTTCCTCATAAGCAATGTATCCTTTCTCAGGGCCCCAGAGATACAATCTTGTCCTGAGGTTAGTGGTCTTAAGTTCAACCATTTGGGTAAAGGGGTGTCTGTCAGATTTCTCCATTTGTGAAATGATTATTTTCCCTACATAATTAAAATGTCACTTTGGGGGCGCCTGGGTGGCTCAGGGGGTTGGGCTTCTGCCTTCAACTCAGGGCATGATCTCAGCATCCTGGGATAGAGCCCCACATCGGGCTCTCTGCTCAGTGGAGGGCCTGCTTCCCCCCCTCTCTCTGCCTTCCTCTCTGCCTACTTGTGATCTCTGTCTCTCTGTCAAATACATAAATAAAATATTTAAATAAAATAAAATGTCACTTTGGGGCGCCTGGGTGGCTCAGTGGGTTGAGCCACTGCCTTCGGCTCAGGTCATGATCCCAGGGTCCTGGGATCAAGTCCCGCATGGGGCTCTCTGCTCAGCAGGGGGCCTGCTTCCCTTCCTCTCTGCCTGCCTCTCTGCCTGCTTGTGATCTCTGTCAAATAAATAAATAAAATCTTTAAAAAAAAAAAAATGTCACTTTGTGGTCATTCTTCCAGCCTGAGGGCATGGCCTATTCCCAGCGATGTTGACACCTGCTGAGACTTTTTGCCCCAATCCCTTATTACAGTGTCCACTGTGAGATGCCACTTTCTGTTTCCATCACTTCCTAGCTGATCCTCTTCTTTGTTTTTTCTTAGGATTTATTTATGCATTTTAAAGAAAAAGAGAGAGAGCATGGGGAGGGGCAGAGAGAGAGAGCATCTGAAGCAGACTCCCCACTGAGTACAGAGCCCAACTTGGGGCTCCATCTCAGGGCCCTGAGATCATGAAACTGAGCCGAAACCAAGAGTGGGCTGCTCGACCGACTAAGCCACCCAGGTGTCCCCCTAGCTGATGCGCTTCTATTAGGAATCTTTCTTCCTTATCTTGGATCGTCTGAGTTTTTTTTAATTCTTTTTTGTTTTCCAACTTCAAGGACATTTTAAATTCTCTGGGTCATGATCCATTCATGTTATTCATCATTTTGATCTTCCACTGCCCCCAATCTGGCCATTGGAGCCCCTTCCAACCAGCTCCCCACAAGTTCGAGTCCCTCTCTGTTTTCCAGCACAGCGGGTTATGTCCGCAGAGTTCTCCCTACGTACATTTAGTCTTGTGGGCCTAGAAACAGCCACTCGCGTCTGGACCCTCGCGGGCCTTGAAGGAGCACAGCGGACAGCAAGTGCAGCAACAGGGGGCAGGTGAGCCCCTGAAGTTCCCTCCCCAGAAGGACCACGAGCCGGTACTTTATTCATGGTCCTACCCCAGGGGGACAGGGCCAGTTGCCTTGAGCTGGCTCCTTAGGAACAGGGTGCCAGCCTGCTTGGGCACCTCATTTCACATTCGGTCTATTTACTGCTGGCACATGGAAGGACATCCATTAGAATACAAAGATGAGGGCGCCTGAGTGGCTCAGTGGGTTAAGCCGCTGCCTTCAGCTCGGGTCATGATCTCAGGGTCCTGGGATCGAGTCCCGCATCAGGCTCTCTGCTCAGCAGGGAGCCTGCTTCCCTTCCTCTCTCTCTGCCTGCCTCTCTGCTTACTTGTGATCTCTCTCTGTCAAATGAATAAATAAAATCTTTAAAAAAAAAAAAAGAATACAAAGATGAAGGAACACCTGTGTTCTTGCTCAACCTCACAGAGGAAAAGGCGGGAAGAATGCTCTGATTTTAGGGAGGACAAACATATGTGTGCCTGCAGGAGGTGTGTGTGTGGGCATCCACGTGTGCGCATGCACACTCGTGTGTGCACACATCCCCAGGTTCTCCCCAGCCCTCCACATCCCCCTCTTCTTTATCTTACTTTTTCTCATGTTGAGGTGCAGTGTGCATCCAGTAAAAGAAACAGCTTTCAAGGATATAGCTGGGTGGGCTTTGATAAATGTGGGTACCAGCACCCCAACCAGGCTATGAACATTTCCACCACCCCCAGCAAGCTCCCTTGTGCCACTTCCAGTCAGTGCCTTGGAGAGGCCACCACTTTCTGAAACCCAAACATTCTAGAACTTCCATAAACGGGATCGTGCAGCGAGTGCAACTCCTTTCTTTCACATGCCAAATAACATGGTGGCAGAAAGTCTGGCAGTCCCACCTTTGCACCCCCAAATATTTCTGAGGCTTTCCTGGGGAGAGAGAAAGAAGCAGGACCCTGTTTTTTCCAAATCCCCACTCCCAGGCTGGTGGCCAGGGAAGGGGTCCCAGGCCAGACTCATTTCACCACCCAGAAAAAGACATCTTCGGTGGCCCAGAAAAAACGGCCTAGAAATCCCGTCTTCCCAGCCTTGAGGCTTGGACACTCGGATGGCCCCCCAAGCCGCTGACTGGGGGAGATGCCCCGGGGGACTGCGGTCCTGTCCATCTACCAGTAGGAGCAGTGAGCGGCACCAGTGGCCGGCCGGCTTCCCGCATCTCTCCTGTCAATCTGCCCGATGCCCTGGGTTGTTTACTGGAAGCTGGCCTCCCTGCGAGGGTTCAAAGCGCTGGCCCTGGGCACGTCTGCGGCAGGAAGCAGGCCGGGCGGTAATTGGCGATGCGGCTGCGCTGAGTGGCCAGCCCTGACCCACTATCCTCCTCCAGCGGTCGCTTTTGAGGGGCTCCATGCTGACCTTCCAGGCCTGCAGGGACTTCCTGCTGAATGCCAAGCCGGCACCAGCAACAAATTACTCATTCCCTGAGATATCTATTAAAAGGTGACAGAAGTTTGGGGGCCAGGTGGCAGGGGGGCCCCCCAGCTCCAGAAACCTAATGTCTTCTGTTCCCAAGGGCCACCAGCCAACTCTTGCTGAACTAACTGAGCTAGAACTCTAAATTTGGGGGCCCAGGGAAAATGAGTCAGGGCCGATGAGAGGCTAGCATCCTGGAGACCCATCTATGGCTTCCTGAAGACGGGGGGAGGAAGCTTCTGAGTCCTCCAGACCTCATTTCCAATCCGCTACTTCCACTGTGTGACCTCCGGCCAGTCACTTGGCTTCTCTGGGTCTCCCACGCCCACAAAGGACATAAGAAGCCCAGCCTGCAGATCGGCAAAAGCGAGTGACTGCCAAGTGCATAACAGATGCTCTGTGAGTGCTGCTGGATCAGAGGCAGACTATGTTCATTGCAGTCTCCAGCCGAGAGAGGCACAAGCACGGTGACCCGCGTGTGTATGCTCACGTCCCGAGGAGGACAGTGGCCAAGCCTCGAGATCGAGGGGAGCAGAGCTGCTGCTGGAGGGCCTGGGGTTGGGGTAGGGCCCTGCAGCCTCCGATTTTCCCTGGGGAGGAGCTCTTACCCTCGCCAGCCCGGCTCTGGCTGGGCACTGAGCCCTGGGTGGACAGGTGAAACTGACGAAGGAATGTGGTAGGCTTAGCAACAGCCCCCAAAGTTGCCACCTGTGAAGGGGTCACTTTACATGGTACAAGGAACTTTGCTGATGTGATAAAGTTGAGGATCTTGAAACGAGAGGATTATCCTGTATTTTCCAGGTGGGAGCAGGGTAATCACGGGGCCCTTCTAAGAGGGAGGCAGGAGACTGGGAGTTGAGGCCTAATGGGGAAGGAAAGGGAGAGGTATTTACAGTAAACCTGGTGCCATCCAGACCCGGGCCTCAGAGTCCTAGAACTCGGTCCTCTAGTCCTGGCTGGGCAAACACCAATGTACTATCTTCATATGTGTTGAGGCGTTGCTGTACCCACCTGACCTTGTGACTTGGGGGATCGCAAATACCAGCTCATGGCGCGTAGCTCAATCCCATAGTTACTGGATGTCCCACGGTCAGGTGCTCGGGCTCTGCTTGGGTCCAGCAGGTCACAGGAGCAAATTCTCTGCTACAGAATGTCATGGACTTGCTTGTAAGCCTTAGTTAAAATAAATAATTTTTTTTTTAAGATTGTTTTTCATTTACCCAAGTGAGAGAGCACATGCATACAAGTTGGGGAGGGGCGGGGTAGAGGGAGAGGGAGAAGGAGGCCTTCCACTGAGCAGGGAGCCCAACTCGGACCCAGACCTAGGACCCCGGGATCATATCTGAGCTGAAGGCAGACACTTAACCAGCTGAGCCACTCGGGCATCCCAAAAGATGCCCAACAGATACATTTGATTCATTTGGCAAACTGCCCATTTCTTTAGTGATGGAATCATCTGTTAATTGGTTTGTGGGAACCTGGATTTGGAGAACTGGGTTTTAGCAAAACTTATTAGTGTGGACTTCAGAGACAACTGGATTCAGCAGACAAAGACAGCCTCAAGAGCTCTTTCCTGGGCGCCTGAGTGGCTCAGTCGTTAGGTCTGCCTTCGGCTCAGGTCATGATCCCAGGGTGCTGAGATCGGCCCGCATCAGGCTCCCTGGCTCAGCTGAAGGTCTGCTTCTCTCTCTTTTTTTTTTTTTTTAAGATTTTATTTATTTGACAGAGAGAGAGAGGCAGCGAGAGAGGGAGCACAAGCAGGGGGAGTGGGAGAGGCAGATGCAATCTTCCCGCCAACAGGGAGCCAGATGCAGGGTTCGATCCTGGGATCACGACCTGAGCTGAAGACAGACACTTAACTACTGAGCCCACTCAGGCATCCTGGAGGCCTGCTTCTGCCCTCTCCTGCTCCCCCGCTTGTGTTCTCTCTCTCGCTGTGTCTCTCTTTGTCAAATAAATAAGTAAAATCTTAAAAAAAAAAAAAAAAAAAAAAAAAAAAAAAAAAAAAAAAGAACTCTTTCCTGCTCCTGGCTTTGCTCTCTTCTTGCTTGGCTTTGCTTTCACTTGACTTTTCCCTAAAGTGTGGAATAGAGATGAAGCTCGGTTCTCCCGGGCTGGCTGCCCCAATCAGAAGAGCATGACTCTCCCAGGAGTCTTCATAGAAGATTCGGGGACCCACCTGGGTCACGTGTCCATTCTACAGTGAATCTCCTTGGCCAGGGACGTGCAACAACACCCTAACTAGATGGACCCCCGTTTTTTGTCCCCCTACGGGTGGCAGAATTCTAAAGATTCCCCTCTCACCTGATTTCCACTGTTAGTTATTCAACTAAGCACTAGCCTAGGTACTACTTGCTACATAATAGTAATTTTATGTGTCAACTTTCTCCCAGGTGTTGGGTAAAACATTATTTGGGGGGGGTTATAAAGGTGTTGTGGGATGAGAATCACATCTAAAGCAGTGGACCGGGGCGCCTGGGTGGCTCAGGGGGTTAAGCCTCTGCCTTCGGCTCAGGTCATGATCTCAGAGTCCTGGGATCAAGCCCCACATCGGGCTCTCTGCTCAGTGGGGAGCCTGCTTCCCCCTCTCTCTCTGCCTGCCTCTCTGCTTACTTGTGATCTCTCTCTCTCTGTCAAATAAAGAAACAAAATCTTTAAAAAAAAATAAAAATAAAAAAAAATAAAGCAGTGGACCTTGGGGGCTCACTCATTAAGCATCTGCCTTCAGTTCAGGTCATAATCCCAGGGTCCTGGGATCGAGCCCTACATGCAGCTCCCTGCACAGCAGAGAGCCTGCATGCATCTCCCTCTCCCTCTGCCCTTCCCCTTGCTTGTGTTCCCTCTCTCCATGACTCTCTGCCAAATAAATAAATAAATAAATCTTAAAAAAATAAATAAAGCAGTGGACTTTGTTTTTTTTGTTTGTTTGTTTGTTTTTTTAATTTGTTTGACAGAGAGAGATCACAAGTAGGCAGAGAGGCAGGCAGAAAGAGAGAGGAAGGGAAGCAAGCTCCCTGCTGAGCAGAGAGCCCGATGCGGGACTCGATCCCAGGACCCTGAGATCATGACCTGGGCCAAAGACAGTGGCTTAACCCACTGAGCCATCCAGGCGCCCAAGCAGTGGACTTTGAATAAAGCAGATTTCCCTCCACAATGTGGGTGGGCCTCATCAAATCGGGTGAAGGGCTTAATGGAACCCAAGACTGACCTCCTCAAAGCAAGAAGGAATTCTGCCTGCAGACTTCCTTTGGACTTGAATTAAGACATTCCTGGGTCTCCAGCCTGCCAGCCTGCTCTGCAGATCTTGGGACTTACCAAGCCTCTAAAATCCTCTACAAGCCAATTCTTTAAAAAAAAAAAAAAAAAAGTCCTTTTGTTTCTGTCTTTCCCTCTATATTATACATATACATAACTCTAGTTGGTTCTGTTACCCTGATATGTAAACTCTGCAGATGTAATTAAGGTCATTAATCAGCTGATCTTAAAATAAGGTCCCACTGGATTTTCCAGATGGCCCAGTGTAACCACAGGAGCGCTGAAAGGCGGCAGGGGAAAGCAGAAACAACAGAAAGGAGATGGGACCAAAGCGGAAGGTGCAAGAGGAGGACAAAGAAAGGGAAATTGACAAGACATGGAGCAAAGCCCTGCTTTGCCAAAGGGGCCACATGAGAAGCATAAGGACTATGGCCAGCCACTAGGACAAAGCCCAGCTGCTGTTGACAGCCACCAAGGAAATGGGGTCCTCAGTCCCACAACCAAAGGAACAGAATTTGACCAACACCCTGAATGGGCTTGCAAGGGATTGACCCACAGAACATCCAGAAAAACATGCAGCCTAGCCAACACCTTGATTTTGGCCTTGGGAGACCCAGAGCAGAGGAGGCCTTTGAGCCAACCTTGACCCTTGACCCCCAGAACTGTGAGATCACGGATCCACCCTGTAAGCGGTCATGTTGGTGTAATTCGCTTGGCAGCAATAGAAAACAAATACCGCACAGGGAGAACGGAGCGGGTCAGCGCCTCCCAACACCACGGGGGCTAACCATGGAAGGGGGCTCCCCCAAATCAGGTGCTGTTCCCAGAAGAAGTGGGAAAGGGGCTTGGACCAGGTCAACCGCAGTGCTGAACCGGAAAAAACATTCACTTCGGGCTGGCCCCTTGGAACTGCCGGCATCAGGGTCTGACCCGCGCTCAGACAACCGGGTGGCAGGGGCCGTGTCTGCTCCTGGCACTTCTCCAGCTCTGCCCCACCCTTCTCTCCAATTTCCAGCTTCTTCAATGTTCCCCCCACTACTCAGGTGTCCAGAAAACTCACCGGAGCCTGGCCAGCTCTCTGCGTCCCTCAGTGATGGGGGCGGGGCAGTGGCGGGGAATCACTGGAGGGGGACAGGAGCAAGTCCCAGGAGGAACAGCAGGTCCCTGGGCGCCTGGCAGAGTGTCACCGTTCGTCTTTGTCACAGCGCCACCTGCTGGGTAATAGAATCCCCATTTCTCAGAAGGAAAAAATAAAGGATCCAGAAAGGTAAATCCTTCCCCAAGGTGAGCACACTCTTCCTGTTACAAGACACAGAAACTCCTCTGTTCAGCCTGACTTGAGAAAAAAAGGAGAGCAGGTGCTGACGCAGGCAGCTGGGAAGGCCGAGGGTGGGGCTGGCGTCGGGGACTCAGTGAGGTCCTCATCCCCCTCTGCCTCTCTGCCTCTCACGATCTTTCTCTCCCTTCCATCCACTCTTCTGCTCTCTGTTTGTTCCTTTCCTCCTCCTCTTGGCTGGGTTTTATTTCCTCCCACTGCAGACAGAAAGGATAGGAAATGTAGCCTGTGGCAAAGATGAAAGCCTGGTTTTATCTGGAGGGTAAAATGCTCAGGTGATAAAAACCATTTCTCACTTGGGACCAGTGATATGTAAATAGAAGTATTCTATGGTCCTTTTGGGAAGGTTGCCTAAGGGAAGGCAAACTGAGTCAGCTGGAAGGAGCACCTCTCTTGCCCTTCCCCACTTTCCTCTCCTTATTGCCTAAAACATGGGTGTAATGGCTGGAGCAATGGTAACCATTTTGGGCCATGACATGAGGCTGGACGTCCAGGCCAGCAATATGAGCTCTGGACTGACCACCACCAGACTTCTTTCCCATGATGAACAAACCCTTGCAGGTTTAAACTGCTTTTATTTAGAAATTTTGTTAGATGCAGCTAAACTTAACTCCATGATACCTGGCCACAAGCAAGTTCTGATTTCACACTGTTCCTACTCAGAAACCCCAGTGTCAGGACCCTTGCTCTCTTCACTCCACAGGACATCTAGGGCAGAGCTCTGAATGGCACAGCTGGTGTCACATACACACATGACCAGAGAAATGGCCAAGCCATGGCCCAAAACCGCTGTCGGTATATTTTGTGTGGTTTGTTGCTTGCTTCTGAGGAGAGGCAACCAGAGTGGGATCACATGAACGGTGGGGGAGGGGGATTCCCCCAAAGTCGTGGAAAGTGATGGGCGCCCACTACAGCTAAACATGCAGGCAGTCCCAGTTTACATGACCCCGGGCTACTCCGTAGTAGTTCAGTCATTAAGACAACTTCTCCATCCGGTAGAGATCATGAAGGAACCCACTGGGATGAGTGGACCTCTTGCAGTGTGGTCCATCTGGAGTCTACTGTGAGTGGGGTCAGGAGGACAAAGGTGTGGAGAACTCCAAGGTCAACCCCAGGGATCATGTCTCAAGCTAGCCCTGCCAGTTACTCATGGAAGGTGAATGTGAACACTGGAGTCAGACAGAGTTGAGGTCAAAGCTCCCTCCAGCTGTGTGGCCTTGGGTGAGTTGCTTTACCTCTCTGAACCACCATATCAATTCCCTCAGATCTACCTGGCGGCTTATCGTCACTCCCTCCCTGCCAACCCCCCCCACACCAAGGATCCCATCTTCTGCCTCTCACCCCATCTACCCATCCTCCAAAAGGCCTACCTCAGCAGTACCCACACGCCCCACCCCATTATCTGCACATACCCCACCCACCCACTGAGCCCCCAGCCAAGACTGAGCTGACATACTCTCCTGGATGCTAGCACATTCCAATGAGGCCTAAGAAACAGTGAACATTTTCAGATATTCCGAATTACCAAACATGCAAGAACAGACCACCTCTATCCCATCCAGAGCCCCGTCCCTGCACAAGTGACTCCCTCCAGCCATGGCCATGGGGGCCACAGATCAACAGGTCCTGGGATCCTACCCCAGAGCAGGGAGGCAGCAGGACAAAGGCTCCTCGTCCTGGTGGAACCCAGGGACACTCTGCTCCTAACCTAGCCACACAGGCTGAACAAAAATGTCTTTCTGGGGGGACGCCTGGGTGGCTCAGTTGGTTGGACGACTGCCTTCGGCTCAGGTCGTGATCCCGGAGTCCAGGGATCGAGTCCCGCATCGGGCTCCCAGCTGCATGGGGAGTCTGCTTCTCTCTCTGACCTTCTCCTCGCTTATGCTCTCTCTCACTGTTTCTCTCTCTCAAATAAATAAATAAAATCTTAAAAAAAAAAAAAAAAAAAAAAAGTCTTTCTGGGGAAGCAGGCCTTAGAGACCAAGCCAGGAAAAAGTAAACCTTAATTTTAAAATTATTTCTATTATTAGCCTCATTTTAATTTTTTTAGTTAATTTACTGTTTATCTAATATGCATTACCATTTAAAAATTTAGAGAAATGAATACACTAAAAATGTAAGTCTCCACTAATTGTAGTGGAAGTCAGCAACGCCTCTTGTGCTCATCCCTTGACAAAAAAAGAAAAAAAAATAGGAGGATAAAAAGAGACAAAAACATGATTCTTCACTTTGTCATCGGGAAGCAGCTGTTTCTGGGTGGCTGTGTTGCTGGCCTGTCCCCACAGCCCACGAGCCACCTCTCATCACGCTGACAACCGTCCACACGGACGCCACTTGAGGGCAGGGATTTGCATCTGCCCCAAGCAGCCAGCACAGGGTCTGGTGGAGAGGAGACGCTCAGTGTGATTGTTGGAAACAAGGGAAGAAGAGCGGGATAGAAGAGGAAGGAAGGCAGGCGGGGAGACACCCCAGTTCCTTGTTTAAAACAGGAGGACGAACCAAAAAATCCTGCGGGGCCCCACAGAGAACAAGTCAAGTCTGCCTAGGGGTTTGGCGAAGCAGCCAATGATACTGAGCTGAGTCTTGAGGAATGCCTAGGAACTCTCTAGAACTTGTGGACATCTACCGGGCAAAGAAATAGGAAAGGCAGTTCAGGTGGAAGGCGTGGTGTGCAAAGGCACGAAGCTGGGAGAGAACACAAGTCTGGGCCTTCGTGAAGAGCCTGGCACAGCCCCAGAGCGGGCGCTGGAGGAGAGAGAGGGAACAGGAGAGGAGATGATGACATCAGAGAGGAACTTCTGAGCAGGGCCGCGTTGTTACCTCCCCCACCGGATTTCAGGGGAACACCAACTAGATGCTCACCGAGCTTTGGCTGAATTAACCACATGGGCAATTTTTGAACCAGATTAGGAGGAGGGAACCCCCAGTCCAACCACAGGCGGGACAGAAGCCGCGGACCCCATTCCCGGCCTGAGCCCCCAAGCAGCTGCTCCTTCCTTCCATTTACTCTAGTCTGGATGTTTTTCTCGGTGCTTGATGAAGTTAAAATAAGCCCTCTCTGGGGGGAATCGCAGGCGTTCAAATTGGATTGGCACGCAGACGTCGAGCAGTTGGTGGCAGAAGCCTGGGGACCTGGAGAGCAGGTTTTCGCTGGAGGGGACATGAGCTTTATTTCCCTCTTGGTTGCTGACAAGGAAGCAGCTGTCCTTCCCTGATTATTTTTACCTCGAGTCACAGCCGCTGACGCTGAGCCTCCCCAGTGCCCGCCCGCCTGCCAGGACCAGGTGAAGAGCCCAGCGCCCTGGCCCAGCTCTGCCATGAGCCTCGAGCTCCACCTACCGCCACCTTCACACAGGACCAGAAGACAGCCCTCGGTCTCAGGTCCAGACCCTTCCCCTCCAAGGTGGGGGTCCCTGCCCGGAGGAGAGAGAGCCAGAGCAGTCTTGAAGAATATCTGGAACATAAATTAATTATTTAATTAATGAATGAAAAAGAAAAATATTCATGACCAATTCTCCTTCCTAACACAACAGCTCCTTCATTGTTCTTGCATTAGTTTAGACTTTTAGTTTGATAAGACTAAACCCAAATATCACTTTGCTGTTCACTAAGTGCTTCCACATCTGCCATGTCATTCTAACCTTGAAAAGCCCAACAGGTGGGTGTCATTAGCTCCATTTTATTGCTGAGGAAATGGAGGCTCAGAGGTCAAGAGGCTTGACCTGAAATCACAGCTACACAGAGTGGGAGAAATGGGATTCGAAACCCTGTTTGTCTACCTTCAAATCCCGTACGCCATCCAGTGTATTTTCATATCTTTGTCCATGTGCCAGTTGAGAATGGTCCCAGCTGCAACTAACAACAGTGCTTTAAATAAATGGGGTTACTTTCCTTATATAACAAAAGACTGGCAGTAGGTGGTCTCTAAGTTGGAAGGCTGCACAATGATGTTATGGACCCATGGTATGTCAGTCTTGCTGTTCCTATCATTCTTAATAGATTGCCTTTTGACATAACATGTTGTAGCCTCATGGTCACAATATGGCTGCCACAGCTCCAGGCACCTCACCTACGTTCAAGACAGAAGAGATTTTTTTTTCTGAAGATTTTATTTATTTATTTGACAGACAGGGATCACAAGTAGGCAGAGAAGCAGGCAGAAAGAGAGAGGAAGGGAAGCAGGCTCCCCACTGAGCAGAGAACCCCATGTGGGGCTTGATCTCAGGACCCTGAGATCATGACCTGAGCCGAAGGCAGATGCTTTAACCCACTGAGCCACCCAGGCACCCCAAGACAGAAGATATTTTTTTTAAAAGAAGAGATTAGGAGGAGAGGGTGGTGAAAACAGTAACAATCCCTGTTATCAGAAAAGCAAAATATATCTGAGTTCTGCCAGAAGACTTTGGTTTACATCTTAGTGGTAACATGACAATCCACAGCTGCAAGGGAGGCTGAGAAAGAGCATTTTGAAAACAGAGGAGAAGGATGCAAATGCTATGTCAGTCACCAACAATATCTGCCGGTCTACACAGAGTTGTACTTAGTTGTAATTATATGATTGCTTTTTTGTTTGTTTGTTTCCTACTTTTCTTACTTCCTACTTTTTTCTTTCTTTTTTTAAAAATTGCGGTATAATTAAGATACAACATACTAGTTTCAGGTGTACAGATAGTGATTAAATATTTGTCTAGATTGCAAAATGATCATCACCATAAGTCTAGTTAACATTCATCACACCATACATACAAGAATTTCTTTTCTTATACTGAGAACTTTTCAGATCTATTCTCTCAGCAACTTTCAAATACACTCTCAATATTATTAGAGCCTCCATGCTGTACTTTACATCCCCATGACCTACTTACTTATTTATTGATGTATGTATTTTTAAGATTTTTTTAAATTTAGTGATAGGGAGAAGGAGCACAAGCAGGGGGAGTGGCAGGCAGAGGGAGAGGAAGAAGCTGAGCAGAGAGCCCGATGTCGGGCTTGATCCCAGGACCCTGATATCATGACCTGAGCTGAAGGCAGATGCTTAACCAACTCAGCCACCCAAGCACTGGAGAGAAAATCTTAAGCAGACTCTCCACTGAGCACAGAGTCTAACAGCGGGCTTGATTCCAAAACCCTGAGATCACGACCGGAGCCAAAACCAAGAGATAGACACTTAACTAACTGTGCCACGTAGGCACCCCTTTGATGCTCTTAAGATAGTACTCTGTTGCTTTCCAAGAGGATTGTGCCATTCTGCCTGGTGTAACAGTACCTCGATATATCGATTTCATCACAACTGTGTCAGCACAGAGTTTTTCCATTTTTTTTTAATATAATTTTTTTTATTTTTTATAAAGAGTTTTTCCATTTTAAAATGATACCTTAAAGTTGTTTTTTTGTTTTCACTCCTTTGATTAAAATTGAGGAGGAGTGCTTTTTTCCCCATGTATTTTTCTCTTTGTTTTTCTTCTTTGGTAACATATTTGTTCATTTCTTTATCCAGTAATCTTTGAGAGTGAGAGAATCATTTTTATAGAAATGGCCAGTATCAATATTATTGATACTGGTATCAACTCTGGGAATATTACAACTCAACTTCTTCATTTGGTCTTACAAATTCCTATAAGTGGGGAATACGATCCAAGTGACAGAGCAGGAGACCTGGGCTCAAGAAGCCCGTGCAGCTACACATCTTCTGTCCAGCACTTTTTCTTGCACACTGTAGTTATTTTTTAAAATAAAAGCTTACTGAGATGTAATTCACATTCCATGCAACTCACTCATTTAAAGTATACAACTTGGGCACCTGGGTGGCTCTGTCTTCAGCTCAGGTGATGATCCTGGGGTCCTGGGATCAAGCCCCGCATGGGGCTCTCTGCTCAGCAGGGAGCCTGCTTCCCCCGCTCTCTCTGCCTACTTGTGATATCTGTCAAATAAATAAGTAAAATCTTAAAAAAAAAAAAGTTTAAAAAAATGTTAAAAAAAATAAAGTATACAACTTAATGGTTTTTAGGACATTCACACAATGGGGCAACCATGACCACAATCAACTTTAGAACACTTCATTGCCCACCCCAAAAGAAACTCTGAACCCCCTAGCATTCACTGTCATGTCAGATCGAGGTAAAAGTTATTTTAAGCTCAGAGAGAAGTAATGGGGAGAGGCTGCTTGAGGAAAGTGAAGGCTTAGGCTGTGCATGGATTTACTATGTGACCACAGGTCACTTTCCCTCTCTAGTTCTTGGTTTCCCCTATAAATAGACATTTACTGAGTTTCCCCTACAAATAGACATTTATTGAGCACCTGCTGTGTGCCAGGTTCCACGCCAGGCATGTCACAGATATGCACTACCATTCTCTCTAAACTGGGGTAAGAAGCTCCGAAGAGAGGAACCAAGACCAAGAGTGGAGATGTAGTCATTTGGGTCCCGATGCTTGTTGGTCACAGAAAGGGGCCCAGAATGGAGCGTGGGGCTGGCCTTGACTCCCAGCTCAAGGCCTCTGCATCAGCTGCCTCTGGCTTCTGGAGCTGCCCTAGTGACAGGTAAGGACGTGTGGGGACATGTGAGGACAGGTGGGGACAGGACTATGAAGAGCTGAGAATGGCTGGAAACAGCTTGGCAAGAAGTAGTTGCTTCAGTATCCTGGGGCCATAATCACTGTGGGTGAATATGGCCTGCGGGTGGCAGGTGTGGGGGTCCACTAAGCAGATTCCTCTTCCTCTCAGCCCCCATACCAACCCCCCAGGCACACGCACCCCAATCTTAGAGTCACAAGGTATCTGTCTGGGTATGCCTAGATCTGTTAGATCATTCCTTCAGTCCTTCAACAAACACAAGTACTCACTCTGTCAGGCCCTATCCCTGGCGCTGGAGGGGCGGTGGCGCGGGTGGGGGCAGGAGAGACAGGCAGACAATTTCCTAGCATTTACAGGGATCTGGGGTTCCTGAAACAGTTTAATATTGGGGGCAGGGAAGGTATCCTAGAAGGTCTAAGCTGAGACTGAAGGATAGGTAAATATGAGCCCAAAGGACTTGGAGGAGGAGGAGGACTGCCTATTCCAGGACAAAGGAACTGTGTAAAGGCCCAGGGGTGTGAACTGACAGAGGTTCCCTGGCTACAGGCTGGGCTATGGAGTGTGTTGGGGAAGAGTCCCTGTGGGGGAGGATGGCGGGGGGTGGGGGTGGGGTGGTGGAGAGACAGATCATGTGAGCCACATGCTGACCCTGGATTTCCTCCTGGAGCACCAGGGAGCCACAGAGAGGTTTTGAGCAGGGGAAGGGCAGGAGCAGATGGAAATTTTACGGCGCTCACTCTGCCTGCTCAGTGGAGGAGACGCTGGAGTGGGCAAGAAGGCAGGCTGGTTCTGGGCACGTCGGTTTCTCAGGAACCAAGGTATGCAGGGGTGGGGTGAGGGGAAGGGGCTCTTCTTTTACCTACAGAGCAGGAGGCCAGTGCCACCAGAGAAAAGTGACAACGGGGTCAGGTTATGGGGCTCCCCCAACCCTGACACTCACACGTCTCGCCTCACAGCCACCCTTTATGTCCCTGAGAAGAGGGGGTGATTCTCTACATTCTCGGTGAGAAGACACAGGGCACAGAGACTAGCCCAGGTCACAAAAAACTTGGCTGATGGCCAAGTTCCAATCTGTTGGGCTTGTGGCAACCCCAAGGTGAAAGTGTCCCAGCTGCCAGCTCCTCTTTCCAAATTCCTACACTTGGACTGTGGACAACTTAGCTGAGGAGACAGGGCAGGGCCATGCCCGGGGATGAGCACACCGCTGGCTGCTCCCATGCCCCCCCCCCCATCGACAAAGACAATGAGCCCAGGGACCCCAGTGGCTATCACTCACTCACAGCCTCCAGGCCCTATGTAAGGAGACAAGAGGCCTGTCAGAACCACTGCCACAGGCACGATGAATGGCCCTGGGCTGCCGGTCAGACAATACCCAGGCTCTGGGGTAAAGAGATTAGGCTAAAACAGCACCCAAACAGGGTGGGTCCATGGAGGCCCCCACCCCTACTTCCTGTCCCCTGGTACTTAGCCATCTCCAGGAGTGACTCCCAGGAAATGTGACCCCACTGAAGGAAGAGGGTTGGCCCAGAGCCCCTAGGCAGGGACATTACTGAAGCTGGGAATGTCTAACTCAGGCGACAGGGCAGAGAGATTGGGGCTGGGAATGGGGAAGGCCTGGAGACTTAGAAGGTGTACAAACGAAGCTGGGAGAATTAGAATTACCCAGCCCACCCCACCCACAGAAAGAAAGTGGCAGACCTGGGCTTCGTCTTTTCCTTGCCGCCCCGAGCCCTGTGTTCTCTCTGGACTCAGTTAGCACGTATGTAAAAATGGCCCCCCCAACACACACCAAGAGTCCCTGTCTTGAATGACAAATGCGGGAGGGCCCAACCGGACCAGGCAGCAAGGGCTCCATTCTGGGTGGGATGCTGGTTGGCCACAAAGACAAGGGACAGCCAAGTCCTGCAGACATTCTGTAGGCCCAGGAACCAGGGAAATGCTCAGGACTCAGCCCCAACGGGGACCTCCCATCCCCCGATTTTATTCTGCAAATTCTCAAACCTGGATAAAGCTAGAAGAGCCCGCTGCACACCAATATATCATCCAGTTTGATTCCCTGCCCTTTTCTTTTAAAAATAAACCATCATATGGGGCCCCTGGGTGGCTAGGTTGGTTCAGTGTCTGCCTGCTTTAGGCTCAGGTCGAGATCCCAGAGTCCCAGGATCAAGTTCGGCAGGGAGCCTCCTTCTCCCTCTGCCTCTGCCCCCGGCCCTTGCTCTCTCATGCTCTTTCTCTCAAATAAACCTTTAAAAAACTAAATAAAAACTGTCATAACATGGTAAATTCTGTTCTACATATTTTACTACAACAGAAGAAGTTGTGGGAGAAAAACCCATAAAGCACTGTTTGGCCAGCAGGCTATTACAGTTACAGGTAACTGTAAGCAAAGTTTTGACAAGAACGATAAATGTACTAAATGTCTGGTAGGAGCCACAGGCTTTGTCAAGGTCACTTAAATCACACAGCAGCCCCTCGACGTGTGTACTATTATCCACATGTCACAGATGGGGAAACCGAGGCTCAGAGAAATTGGGTAACGTGCCTGAGTCAATCAAGATGAACTTGGATCGGTCTAACCTCCCTCCCAAGCTGGAAGTCTCCCTACTGAGGCCAGGGGGTGCCTCTGGTCCCAGCTGGGGGCCACTCAGAGCACCACCTCTGCGTCCCCCCTCCCTCCCCTTAACCTACCTCGGCTCCTTCCCCCACCACCCACCTAGCCCAGGCTCTGCCCTCAGAGGCCAAAACCCTTTCATTTTAATTCCCCACCACCTCACACACGTGGATTCTCTCCGGCCCACCTCGCTCTCAGCTTCTTTTTTTTTTTTGCCCCCCCCCCCTTTTTTTCCCGCTCTCACCTTTTGAATGGTCTGGATGAAGACCCAAAGAGCCAGGTTCAAGGCCGAGCTCTGCCACCCACCAGCTGTCTAACTTGGAGAGAGCCCTCAGTCTTTATCTGGAAAATGGGTATGACAGTCCCTCCTCAAAGTGGGGTTAAAGGTAAAAGAGAGGAGGTCCGCAGGGGGCCAGCTCGGGGCCCCGAACGTTCCCTCCTTTCCCACCGTCCAGCCGGAGATGCGGTTGGGAAAGTCCAAGGATCCTTCCACTTCCACAAGTTTATTTGGGATCCAAGCCTCACAGAGCGACCCCTTCTAACCGAGTGCCTTTTCCTGCGTGTTGTGGGGAGAAGCACAGCAGATCCCGTTCAGGAACCGAGGAACTCCCGGGCACACCCCTTCTCCCCGCCGAGGCTCTCAGGCCAGCGGGAGACTGGACAGTCCCACACGCAGAGGAGGGCGGGGAGTCCCTGACTCCAAGGGGCTGGGGCCGAGGGGCGGGGTCTCCTAGGACCGCCCCCCGCGCCGCCCCGCGCCCAGCGGGCTCCCCAGCCCGGTGGAGAGCTAGCACGGAGGTGCAGCCACCAGACCTCGTCTGTCCCCAGAACACTTCGCAGCGGCTGAGCCCGGCGTAGGCGCCTAGCCAGACGGAGCAGGTGAGGAGCTCGGCTCTGAATAGGGGAGGGGTCAACGCGGGTGAAGGAGGGGGAGCCCTTGTCCTGGCTCATCAGCCTAGAAGCATTCCCCACTGGGCCCTCACGGAGGAGGGAAGGACATGCAGTGTCGCAGTGTCCGCCGGACTTCGCATCTCCCTCTTGGGTGCCAAAGAGTGTACGGTGAGCGAGGAGGGTGGGGCAAGGAGTTTGGGGTCGGGGGCGCAAATACAGGCAAACGCGAACACGGGAATGAGGCGGTCCCCATTTATTGAGCCCATACTATGTGCCCAGCACATGCTAGGGACCAAGTCTGGGACTCCTACCATCGCCCACCCACTGAAGGCGGGGGTGGAGGCTGGGCACAGGTGCTGTTTAAAAAGGGGGAAAGTGGGGCGCCTCGTCGGCTCCTTTGGTACAGCATGCAACTCCTGATCTCGCGGTGGTGGGTTTAAGCTCCATCTTGGGTGTGGAGCCCACTTAATTTTAATTAATTAACGAATTAATTAATTAATTTTTTAAAAGGGGGAAAGTGACAATAAATTGGTGCTTTTCAGAATCCAGGTGTGAACCCCCGTGTATTCCTGTGCAGGAATGGGTCTGGTTTCCACACTTAGGCACTTTATCTGTAAAGGGGGAAAGGGTATGAATTGTCACTGGGCATGGCTCCGGACATCCAGCTGGCATGAGGCCGACTGGTGGGACACAGTGGACCATTCTTTGTTCTCCAGTATTTTCTGGGACCCACTGGTGCTCGGCCACTGCTGGAGTAGAGACCCAGGAGGATTAAAGCCCCCCAGACTGCTAAGAGTGACCCCCAAGCCACCCACAATTAGGGTATCCTCAGCTCACAGCAGTGTGTGGCCATCAGTGCAGGTGGAGGCCATGACGGCAGGCTGATCTGTAGAAGGTGCCCCTGAGGGAGTGGAAGGCCAGTCCAGGCAAGAGGGACTGCGCACCCCAAAATCTGGAGAAGAGATGCTGCCTGGAAAAATGGGGGCAGCTTGGGGGACAGGGGAAAGGTGACTGCAGGGGAGCTAGGAGGCAGATGGATAGGGAGACTGGTGAGGCCAGCGAGCTCAGCAGAGGCCTCATGAAGCAGGGCCTTGAATGCCAAGCTGTGAGCCCAAAAGAACACAAGGAAGTCTAACAGGGATCCTGTGCTCGGTTTCCACCTCTCTCTGGCCAGTCAGCTGCTGCTGCCTTCCCTCCCCACACCCAGCCGTTCCCAGCTCACCAGGGCTACAGCGTTCCCAGCTGTGGTCCTAGAAAGGGCTCCTGGAGACCATCCTTTTGTGCAAGCAAATGTCAAGTAGATTCCCATCCTGGGCTCTCCGCCCAGTAAATTCTGGAAGCCAAACCTGGGGGGAAGATGACCCTGCAGGAGACAGAGCGGGTAGCAAATCAGGACGCTGAATGTTCATTTGCTTTTTTCCTTCTTCAGTCCACAGTGGCCACATCTGTGACCCTTGCTGTCCCTCCCCTGTCCCTGCTGGATTCCAAATGGCCTTCTGGTGCTACTGCCTAGTCTACCTCCTGGTACGTGAACGTGGGGGCTGGGGGTGAGGCGGCCAAGGGGACTCAAAGCTGCTGACTTCCAAGTGGGCACCTCTGAGGTCACTGTGAAGGTCACACGAGATAAGCCTTTGGCAATAATAAGAGTAAAAGCATCCACTGCTGCTGCACCTTTTACATTCAATCAACAGCTTGTTAATTCCTGGGGGGGGGGGGGAGCGGGGGCGGGAGGGGGGGTGGGGAGTGGAGGGGGGCTGGAGGACAAACTCAAAGCAGTGAAACTCCCTGCCCAAGATCCCCTCTGGGTGGGACTGGAACCCAGGTCTGACTCAGAGCTTGGAGCTTCCAACGCATCCTGCAGGAGCATAAAGTAAATAATCAGTAACTGACTGACCCAGCCCCAAACTGTCCGCTTCTTTCTCAGATAAGGAGTCTCTCTGGGACCCTCTCCAACTCACCAGCTGAATCAAGGGGCTCCTGGGTCACAGGTTGGTATGAGGGTCCCAGAGGGGTTCCTCCGTCCTCCAGCTCAGCCAGCCTGTGGTCCACCTGGTGCATTGGCGTCTAAGGCAAAGGAAGGGAGGAGATGCCGTTTAGTTCAGCCCCATCATCCCCGGACCCTGGACTGAAAGTTTCAACCGTGTCCATCTTATTCTTGGCTCTAAAGAGATGACAGAACAGGCTCAGCAAAGGGACTAGACCTGACAGGTCACAGAGCATTG
This sequence comes from Mustela putorius furo, assembly GCF_011764305.1. Taxonomy (NCBI): domain Eukaryota; kingdom Metazoa; phylum Chordata; class Mammalia; order Carnivora; family Mustelidae; genus Mustela; species Mustela putorius. The sequence goes on from NW_025421428.1 coordinate 6,582,939, forward strand.
AGCTGCGAATGACTCCCAGCTCAGTGCACATGGCCCACACCCTGCTCTCCCACACTCTCTCCTCTGACCCTGCAGCTCCAGTGGGTCCCGGGGAGGTTGTGGAGACTGCAGATGGGGTGTGCAAGTTTCCAGGGCAGCACCTGACCTGGTGGCAGGCTCAAGAGGCTTGTGAGCAGAGGTTTGGCCACCTGGCACTCGCGCCCCCTGCTGGGGCCCTGGCTCTACGGCTGCCCAACCCTATCTGGGTGGGCCAAAAAGAGGGCTCTCTTCGGAGAGCCCCGAAAAGGCGTGAGTGTGGGCCCAGGACCTGGGAGGAGGAGGCGGGGGTGCGGGGGTGCAGAGGCTTTGGAGACCTCCAAAGATGGGGCCCACAGTGATAGTCCTCTTGGGTTGAGCTCAGAAGAAGTCCCCGTTGCATCTCCATTTCCCTTGTCCTGGAGTAAAATAGAGGGTTGGCCGCATGGGTATGAGCACAGGAGCCCCCATTTCTTCCTTCCCGAGAGAGGGAGATGCCCCAAAGCCCACAGGGGGCCCTGCAGCTGCGCCAGTGGGTTGCCAGAGGCTGTGCGCCGCTGGGGACACTGAGGGGCCGGCCCGCGTGTCCCCGCAGGCGCGCTCACGTCGGCCGCGCTGGTGTTCGGGGAGCGGACCGCGGACAGGGCGGCGCGGCTGCGACGGCCCCTGCCCGCGCTGGGGGCGCTGACTGCGTGCGCGCACGTGCAGTGGGACGCCGCCTCGCCCGACCCCGCGGCGCTCTTCTCCCTCGCCGCGCCCGCGCTGCCCAACGCGCTGCAGCTGCGCGCCTTCGCCGAGCCCGGCGGCGCGGTGCACGCGGCGCTCGTGGTGCGCGGCCACCACGCGCCCTTCCTCGCCGCCTTCCGCGCCGACGGCCGCTGGCACCACGTGTGCGCCACGTGGGAGCAGCGCGGCGGGCGCTGGGCGCTGTTTGCCGACGGGCGGCGGCGCGCCGGGGCGCGGGGACTGGGCGCGGGCCACCCGGTGCCGGCGGGCGGCATCCTCGTGCTGGGCCAGGATCAGGATTCCCTGGGCGGCGGCTTCTCGGCGCGCGATGCCTTCAGCGGCAACCTCACCGACTTCCACCTGTGGGCTCGGGCGCTGAGTCCCGCGGAGCTGCGGCGGGCGCGAGCCTGCGCGCCGCCAGTCGGCGGCCTGCTCTTCCGCTGGGACTTGGGCGCTCTGGACGTCATGCCCTCGCTGCTGCCGCCCCTGCCGGTGCGCCTTCTCTGTCCCGGTACGGCCCGCCCCGCCTTTGGGCGGCTAGGCCCCGCCCACCACCTGCTGGGTCCCGCCCCCTGGTTGCTGGGCCCCGCCCCTGGCTTCCGCAGGCTCCCTTCTAAGCTCGCGACCCAGCCCACGTCTCTCGAACCTGGCCACGCCCAGCTCTGGTCACGCCCTCCCCAAGCAGGTCAGGCAAATACCCAATCCGAGTAGCTTGACTAGGCTCACCCCTTAGCTGCCTTGCCCCACCTTGTGCTGGCTGCAGCACCCTTCACCCAGGTTCCCATATTGCCCCCCTAAGTCAGGGACTGGGCGTTTTGGCCCCCAAAGGTGTACAAGTGTCTTCAAAGCCCGAACAGGCCAGTGAGTCACAGGGGCTCCTGGGGAGCCACGATACGGTCCTGACCCCTGTCCCATCCCTGCCAGTGCCTTCAGAGGAGTGCCCTACATGGAACCCAGGATCCCGTACTGAGGGCTCTTCGCTCTGCCTTCAACCACGGCCCTTCCTCTGCTGCTACCGGACAGGTGATTCCTGGCAGTCCCCAGGGCTCTGCGGAAGGGGAGGCTGGGTATGGACAAGTGTAGGCCGAGGGGGAGTAAGCAGTTAGCACGAACTGGGAATTCAGAATCTTCTCGAAGCTTCAGGGCCTCCTTGGAGTCCAAACTACAGGACGAGGTCGGGGCCAGAAAGACCTGGAGGTGAATCCCAGCTGTGTGTCCCTGGGCAAGTGATTTTGCTATTGTATGACTCAGTTTCCCCATCTAGAACACTGTAAGGCTCCAGACACGTAGCAGTGAACATGCTCTTCCTCCTAGAGCAGCAAATGGTGGATAGGGCACCTCTGGGCTGTGTCGCTCGGGACCCAGCCTGGCCTCCCCTCCTTTGCAGAGACTTACCAGCGGCTGCAGGAAGCCCCATCATGGCCTGGCCAGGATGTTATCAGCCGAGTCAATGCCTTGGCCAACACCACTGTGGTGAGCCCCCCATCCAGGAAGCTGAAGAATTGGGCACACTCTGGGTCACCTTCCTGCATCTCAGCTTCCTCACCTACAAAGGGGACACCCACCTAACATGTCTTCAGCAATCAAGATTGTTCATATTCCCTATTTTGGAGCCTTTGAGAGCTGGGGGCTTGTGATATGTTTGACATGGGCCACCAAGAAGACCCTAGTGGGGCTCAAGTGTGGCTTGTCCTAGGAGATCCCTCTTAACAGCCAGACCTGCCGCAAGGAGCTCCTCTGCCCACAGCTCCTCCCGGACCCTCTCTCTGAAGTCCATGGACACCTGTCGCCGGCTGAGGCCTGCATCTTCCTGGGTATCCTGGAGAGAGTCCTGGCAAAGGAGGCGGCCCCTCTAGGGCCCGCGGCACTGCTGGCCATCATCCACTTCCTGAAGAGGGTGACAGCCCTCGGGGTTGAGGAGCCAGACCCCTTGACAGGACCCTGGGAGCAGCTTGGCCAGGGCATCGTGTCTGTGGCCAGCTTGGTCCTGGAGGAGCAGCTGGCTGGCACGTGGCTCTCAGTCAGTGAGGTGAGGCAGGCAGGGCTTGGGGTGGGGGCGGTGGGGGAGGCCTGGGCTCCCATTCCGTCCTTGCCTCCAGCTTCTTTTGTAGCCATGGGCCAGTCAGCACCCGTTGCTGAGCTTTATCTCTCCGTCTATCAAAAGAAGCTCCTCTTTAAAAAAAAAAAAAATGAGAGAGAGAGAGAGAGTTTTTTTTTTTTTTTTTTGAGAGAGAGAGCGAGCCAGAGAGAGAGAAAGCACAAGCAGGGGGAGCAGCAGAGGGAGAGGGAGAAGCAGACTCCCCGCTGAGCAGAGATCCTGATGTAGGGCTCGATCCCAGGACCCTGGGATTGTGACCTGAGCTGAAGGCAGACGCTTAACCCACTTAGCCACCCAGGCACCCCAGAAGTTCCTCTTTTATCTGTTATGAAAGTTGGACTCCCACACACAACCACGCTTGAAGAATAGTTTCTACAGTCGAAAATAAGAGCCACTAATCCATAAGGACCTCCCCCATATCCAAGAGTCTGGCAGCCCCCCCTAAGAGGGAGGACGTCTCTGCTGAGTGTTCAGCCATCTTGTCTTCCAAAGCAGCCCAGACGCTCAGGAGAACAGGACAGCTGCTATCCAGATGGCAAGGGTGTCGGAAACATCCTCGGGCAGACGTGGCTGTAGGCTTGGGAGCAGTCGGCCCAGAGAAGGGAGAGACGAGGGGTCATAGACATCACCGGAAAGTCTCGAGGGCAGGAAGAGCACATGTGGTGCCTCTTGGCCTGAGAGGACAGAACCCGGCCCGAGGCTTGGGGACGGGCTGGAGATGACACAACAGGCGGCCCTAGTTCCAGGGAATGGCTCCCCTGGGGAAGTGAGCTTCGGAGGGTGCCCAGATGGTAAGCGAGCGGCCGGCAGGCACGGAGCCCTGGGAGGCCTTTGCCTGGGCCAGCGCCGATGACCGCTCAGGAGAGGCTCGGAGAGGCCAGAGGAGGCCCATGGGGCCGGGACTCGATCCTGGAGGCCCTGAGCAGCCACCAAGGGTCTGGAGCAGGGCGGCCACTTCACAGATCCCAGGGAACACGTTCACGACCGGTCAAGGCGGGTGGCAGCAGGATGCCGAGCGGGAGGGAGCTGAGGTGTGGCTCCTTCCAGGTGGTCGGCGGCCCCATGGCCTTGGTGGCAAGTGTCCAGCGCCTGGCACCCGTGCTGAGCACCGTGCTGACCTCCGAGCGGCCGGGACTGCGTATCCAGCGCCATGGAGCCGGTGAGCCTGCGAGCCACCCAGCTGGGCCCTCGGAGCTCAGACATCTCTTCTCAGCCTCCGTCACTTCTACTCCGTCTCCTGCGTTTGCCCGCGCCGTGCTCTCCCTCAGATGCCCTCTCTCCCTTGACCTCCTAGCAGACTCCAATCTATCCTTCAGAACCTTGCTGGAGCCTCAGCTCCTCCAGGAAGCCTCGTGTGGTGTTAGCTCTCCTGACAGTCATTTCCTCCTTCTGCCGACACCCCATACGCAAACACATCTTTTTGCCTTTGTGGTCGTCACCACAGACCTCCTTCCTCCTGAGGCCTCCTGAGTACCAGGACCGTCTCTGACTCATTTCTGCCTCTCAGGCCAGACCCCAGTACACTCTCAGTGTTTGTGGATTCACAGTTGGAATTTTGGCAAAAACCTGTGTCCTTTGGGAACCCTTTGGTTTCTGGGGTGCATGGATCTTCGGATCCTGGTCCCCAGGGACGCCTCTCAGTGATTCCCCTCTTCTGGACTTGAAGGAGAGGGGAAGCTGACCCTGCCGTGGGGGCTGGTTGGGCAGAAAGACCTCCCTCCGGAGGTCCAGCCACCGAGCCCCGTTTGATCCCAGGTCTGGAGGTGCGGAGCCTACACCTGGGGGAAGCCAGCAGAGAGGGCTGTGTGTTCACGATGCCCCGTGGACATCCAGAGGGGCCCGGCCACATCCGTATCCCCGCGGGAGAAGTGGAGCAGCTCCTCAGGAAAGGTGGGTACGGAGGGTGGGGTGGAGAGGGGGTTCCTCTTGGGGTGTGGGTCAGCTCGTGTTGCTAACTCGGCTACTTTGGATAAGTCACCTCACAGTTCAGAGCCCGTTTCCTTGCCTGGAAGACTGTCCTCTTTGTACTTGCCTTGCGGGTGATTATGAGGTTAAAAGCACTTGTGGGGGCGCCTGGGTGGCTCAGTGGGTTAAGCCGCTGCCTTCGGCTCAGGTCATGATCCCAGGGTCCTGGGATCGAGTCCCGCATCGGGCTCTCTGCTCGGCAGGGAGCCTGCTTCCCTCTCTCTCTCTCTGCCTGCCTCTCTGTCTACTTGTAATCTCTGTCTGTCAAATAAACAAATAAAATCTTTAAAAAAAAAAAAAAAAGCACTTGTGGCATCATAGATGTTCGCTGAGTCTCCTCCACTGAACCACACGTTGCCTCTTGGAAGCGGGTGGTGGAGGAGGCCCTCAGCTTGCTGCTGCTGCCCGGGGCGGGAGGATCAGGACATGCAGCATAGGGCCTTAGAGCTGCCGGGTTAAGCGCATGAGCCGTGGCTGGTTGGAATTCCGGTTCCACTACTTATTAGCTGTGTGATCTTTGGGAAGGCAGTTAATCTCTATGAGCCCCGGTTTCCCTGTCTGTAAGGTGAGCAGAGCATCTCCCTCGGGGCCAACCCGTGGCACTTGCTCACACAAGTGACACAGGTGGGGTCTTGCGCCCCCTCCCACTCAGCCAGGCCTCTCCAGAGTCACCGTGATCCACAGCTGGTTCAGCTCCAGTATCTTCCAGCACACCCTAGGGGAGCCCGGCCTAGAGCCCCAGACCCCTGACAGCTCAGAAGAGGCGAGCAAGGCGCAGAGGTGAGTGGGGCCCAGCCAGTAGGCTGCTGAGGGTCTGGATCCCCTCCCCAGGGAGGGCCAGGCCTCCATCCCATGCCAGAGCCCTGATTCTGAGAGGCAAATCTGCCTTTAGCACCCAGAACCAAATTCTCCCCCATCCCCCACACACACAACGCTGGGCGTGCCGCTGGAACCTGGCTCGACCGCTGTCTGGGGTCCAGGCTTCAGTGTCGAGACTCAGGGAGAAGACAGGACTTAATGAATTTCCTAGCAAGTCCCCAAGGCAAAACTGGAACTCGTATGCCCTAATTCCGAGCACAGGACATTTCCTGATGTTTCTTTGGACACAGAGGGTGTCATCTCTGCATCTCCAGGCCACCCACAACCTCTCCTGTGCAGCCAGCTGGTGTCCTTAAAAGCTCCCTTTCTCCCCACAGGTTTCTAAGCACCCGGCTGGGCTCGGCCGTCATCTCCTCTGAGGTATGGGATGAGACCGGGGAGGTCAGCACAGCCGTGACGTTTCACCTGCAGCACCAGGCCCAGGTACTGGGGGGGGGGTACTTCTGGGAACTGCTACCCCACTGCACTTATCCTGGTTTGGTGTCCCCCTTCCCCAACATGCATTCATTTGAACCAAGGTCTAAAAATGTACAAGAAAAATACTCATTCCCAAGGCACCCCATTGCCTTCCAGGGACCTGAAGGGAATTGGTTTATTACACACTCACTTTGGGCTGGGGGACTTAAATGAGCAACATCCATGTAATCCTCCAACTGCCCATTCGACATAGCAAAGAGTGAGCTTGGCGGAGGGGCTGTGATGGGCCCCAGCCTGTAAGCGGCAGAGCTGGGATTTCATTATCGGTGTGCATGACTTGAAACATTGGTGGTTCCTGTTGGAGCATCCAGGGACATGTGCAGAGACCTGCATGGCCATGTGCTCCTGAGACCTGGAAAGCCCAAGCGTCCACCAAGGGGTCTGGGCAAAAAGCCATACGCAGCTGCACCCTGGAATCGTCTATCCGCTAGGGTTATACAAGGAACAGGTCTCTTTCTATAAACTGATCTGGAAAGATCACCAAAAAACCTTGCTTCATTTCATCACGTGAAATACACACATTCCTTCCTGCTTTTGCAACGTTAGTTTCAGAGAAATCTAAAGTTGACTTTTACCCACGACCACTAATCCTAGACACGAACACACACATACACACCCCCCACAGTTTATCGTCTTCGGTATGTCATCCCAAGACTGTAAAAATCAATCTCCAGGGCGCCTGGGTGGCTCAGTGGGTTAAGCCGCTGCCTTCGGCTCAGGTCATGATCTCAGGGTCCTGGGATCGAGGCCCGAATCGGGCTCTCTGCTCAGCGGGGAGCCTGCTTCCCTCTCTCTCTCTCTCTCTGCCTGCCTCTGTCTGCTTGTGATCTCTCTCTGTCAAATAAATAAATAAAATCTTAAAAAAAAAAAAATCAATCTCCATACACTGCAGTGTCCATTTTAACTATACAACATGGTGGGTTTTGACCCGCATATACACTCAGGGACCACTGCCCCAAGCAAGGTAAAGACCCTTTCCACATTCCCAACAGGCTTCTTTGTGTCCCCCCGCCAGGCAGGTTTCCCTCCCTTTCACCCCAAGGAATCACCTGATCTGCTTCTTGTGACTGTAGATTCTGTCTTTTCCAGCGTTTCCCATAAATGGAACCAGAGTATATGCTGTGTCCCATCCCCCTGCACCCTCCTGGTCTCCGCTCTCCATACACATCCACACCCCTGCCCCAGGCCCCCCAAATACACTCACACGCCTGCTCTGTCCCTGCTTCCTGCCCTCAGGCCTTCCCGCTGAGACTGGTGCAGCCTGTCTGTGCTTTCTGGAACTTCAGTATCAGGTGAGTTTCAACTTTCCAGCTCTTTAATTAAGGAAATTTGGTGTTAGTTTTTTTTGGTTTTTTTGTTTGTTTGTTTTTGTTTTTTTTAAGCCATCCATTCTGCTTGAGGATGAGGTGTGTTTGGGGTCACCAGTCACCACCTGTCTTGCCTTGGGCCCCTCCCCAACTCCAGAACAAGCTGGAGCAAGAGAAGCTGTGACCCAGAAGACAGTGAGCTCCCCATCATGGGAGATACACGAGCTCACTCTGTGGGGTGCCTAGGGAGAGACCCATCCGTCAAATAGGTGTTAGACTTGATGATATGTCCCAGGCCAGGGCGCTTCAATGTTTGAAGGAGCGGAAGACGGTTCAGAGATGAGTCCCAGCTCCCAGCCCTGGATCCTTGGCTGAACGTCGGTCACTGTCACTTAGTAATTAATGCCATTAATCAGTTGTAATCACTGGTCTTGGCCCCATGGCCCCCTATCATCCCTAAGAGTGTTAAGTCCATTTTACAGATGGGAAACTGAGGCCCCAGGAAGGGCAGAGGCTTGCCCAAAGTCGCAAAGTTGGTTAGAGGCAGAGTGGCGATGGGTCCCAAGCTTTGGAGAGAGGCTGTCCCCTGCTTGCCACCTACCCCCACGTCCCTCCCATTTCAAGAGCCCTTCTGTTCCCTGCCCTTCCCCAGCCCGGACACAGGAGGCTCATGGGCCACCGCTGGCTGCTCTGTGGCCGCCCTGTACGAGGCCTCCACCGCCTGCTTCTGCAACCACAGCACCAACTTTGCGGTCCTGCTGCAGGTGTATGACGTTCAGGTGAGTCCCAGGGAGGTAGGGTTGGGACGGGGGGGGGCGTCGGGGGAGGCGATGTCGGAACCAAGTCTTAAAGGGTGACCAAGAACTGAACAGAAAGGCATCCCCAGCAGAGAGCCAGTCTGAGCAAAGGCAAGGAGACTAGAAATGGCAGGCCGACTCCGACACATTTGAGAACTTCGACGTCTCTGGAGCTGCCTGTGCCGGGCCCAGGAGTGGACAAGATGGAGGGACGAGTGGCAGAAGTCAGAGCCCAGAATGCTCAGGCGCTCAGATGGCGATCCTATGGGTCCTATCTGTCGTGAATGTGTTCAGCAGGTGTTGGCTTTGCCCCAAGGGCGCCCTCTGGTGCCAGGAGTGAGCTGGAGGGGCAGAGAGCCTCAAGGGGTCTGCGGGCAGGGGGCAGGCCCTGCATGGGGGGACAGCGGGCCAATGGAGGACACGGGACTAAAGGAGGAGGAGGTGGTCTGGGACAAAGGCCTGGGCAGCCGGAGGGGTGAGGGAGTCATCTCAGAGGTGGGTGGGGCAGGCCACGGGGCTTCGGGCTTCGGGGTGGGAGAGGTCTCAGCTGGCGACGAAGGGTCCACAGATGAAGCCGTGGCTGACATGAGGTCAGAAGTAACTGAGACCAAAGCAAGGGACGCCCTTGGAAAGACCCAGCATTTCCACCCAATCCCAAGAGCAGAGCCGGACCGGTGTGGTCACTAGAGCTGACAAGGGACTCGGAGGGGTCACTTGCTAAGAGACTGAGTGACACAGGGCTCAGGAATGCCAGGGTTCCTCGGCGTGTTGGGGAGCACACTAGAGAAACATGCTACAGACACATTTGTCCGGTAAAAGCAGAGAGTGGCCATGTTTGCGTGTGAGCTCCATGCCCCCTCCCCCCAGTGGGGGGGTTGTGACATGCCATCATCTCCCTGTGGCTGCCTCCCAGCCAGGGCTCTCAGGACCTTTGACATCAGCAAAAGCAGGACCGGTCAGGGCCAGGTTAGGGAGAGCCAGCAGGAGAGGACAGGTGAATGCTCTTGTATTAAGTGCCTCCTGTGTGTCAGCCTGGATGCTCTTGTATTAAGTGCCGCCTGTATGTCAGCCTGGCCTTGCCGGGGGCTGCCATTGTCACCCCTGCGTCACCGCAGACAAGGAGGTCTGGGGAGCCTTGCTGGGCTGGGACGGGGCGAGACTCAGTGTGCTCAGGTCAGGGCCGTGATGGGGTTACTGTCCTCCGGGGTCTTCGGCTGGCCGGCAGAGGAGTGCCGAGGAGGAGTCACTGCTGAGGACACTCTCATTTGTGGGCTGCGGCGTGTCCTTCTGTGCCCTGGCCACCACGTTCTTGCTCTTCCTGGCAGCCGGGTGAGACGAGCTCCCGTTGTGTCCCTCCTTGTCCAAGAAGCCCCTGGTCGGGGGTCTCCCTTAGGGCTGTGGGCCCCCATGAAGCCACCCTCTCTGTCTTCATTAGCTCACCCACAGGGACCCAAGCAGGCAGGGCAGATAGTGGGTGGGGGCTGCTAGTGGTGACCTTGTTGACGGACCCCTGCCTGTCCAGGGTCCCCAAGTCAGAGCGAGCCACGGTCCACAAGAACCTTACCTTCTCCCTGGCCTCGGCGGAGGGCTTCCTCATGGCCAGCGAGTGGGCGAAGGCCAATAAGGTGGGCGCCCAGCAGGTGTGCTTGTGAGCTCAGGGGGGACCAGCCGTTTCTGGGTTGCCCCCCACTTCACTAGGCTCCATTTCCTGGGGGGAGCATGGCCCTGAGATGAACAAAACCCCGAATGCTGGAGGTGGGCGGGGGGCGCTGTCCAGAGACCTTCCCCATGGATACATCCTTGCGTTGGTGGTGCCAGACGCGGGCGTGGGATCCAGAGCTGGGCTGCACCCACAGCTGGCCTTGGTGGGGCTCTGCCACCCTCCCACCCACAGGTGGCCTGTGTGGCCGTCACAGCTGTAATGCACCTCCTCTTTTTGGTGGCATTCTCCTGGATGTTGGTGGAGGGCCTCCTGCTCTGGAGCAAGGTGGTGGTCGTGAGCATGCGCCCGGGCCCCCGGATGGCGCTCTACTACACCACAGGCTGGGGTGATGCCCCCCTGCTCCCTGCTCCTGCTCTGTTCTCAAGTCTGCTTCATGTGTCCTCTCGCTGTCCGACACCCTCCGGTCACCGTCTCCACCTGGGATCCAAAGCCCCAACCAGAGCTCCCGGTGCCCACAGTGCACCTGCTGCCACGGACAGCCCTGGGTGGCCGGTCCGGGGTGGGGCGGGGCGGGGTGGGGAGGTCCTGGGGGGCGGGGCCAGATCCTGGGGGCCAGGCCAGGTCCTGGGGGCGGGGCCGGGTCTGGGAGAGTACAGGCTGCGAGGCATGGTCCGAGGGACACTCGTTCTTCTCCTAGGTGTGCCTGTGGCCATTGTGGCCGTCACCCTGGCCCTGTCTCCCCATGACTATGTGGCGGCCGGGCACTGCTGGCTCAACGTGCACACAGACATCATCTGGGCCTTTGTGGGGCCTGTGCTCTTCGTGCTGACTGTGAGCGGGGTGACCTGGGGGCCTAGAGGGGTGGGCAGGTCACGCTGGGGAAGGGGGAGGCCCTCTCACCCGCTGACGCCCGGTCTCCAGGCCAACACCTGCATCCTGGTCCGCGTAGTGGTGGTCACTGTGGCCAGCGCCCGCCGCCGTGCCCGCATGCTGAGCCCACGGCCCTGCCTGCAGGAGCAGGTCAGGATCCAGACATGGTGAGGCCCAGAAGTGGGGGAGCACGCAGGAGGCTCACTGGATGGAGGCCTGTGCGAGTCTGTGGTGGCAGGATGTGGTCCTAAGGCCATGTGTGCTCTCGGGGCCAAGACGGGACCTGAGCAGGTGTCGCATGCTCATGTGTGTGAACGAGGGTGAGCCCGTGACCTCGCAAGTCACCTGGGGGGGGCAGTAATCAGTCCTAAGTGCTGAGGGGTGGGAGGTGTTTGTAGACACAAGCCGCTGTCCTGGGGGCTCACTGTCTACTGATAGCACAGATGGCCTGGTAGGGACAAGGTAGGGGAGACCCCTCGATCAGGCAGTCCCCAGAAGTTTAGGTTCAGAGTGAGGATTTAGGTCCCTACCCTTGCAAGAACTCTCCTCACTCTCCAGGGCCATGTCCTGCCGAAAGGAGGCTGCCCCTGGCCTTCCTCTCCCCGCCCCGTCCTCTGCCAAGGACAGGACAGCCCCAGCCAATGGGTCCCTGAAAAGCCAGAGGGCCCCAGGGGTCCCTGAGAAGGGAAGATTTTGGACTCCATGCCACCTGGTTCCCCTCCCCAGTCCTTAGCCCTCCCTCTGGGCAGCTGCACCCTTCCTCTGAGCCAGGTTTGGGACTGGGACTCCCCAGTGCCAACCACTTCTGGGTCTGAGAAGGGACAGCCAAGTCCCGCTGAAGATCCCAGCTGCACCTAAGTCCTGAGCAGCGGTCCCCGGTCTGCACGGCCGACCCGCCTCTCCAGGCACCTCCCATGTGCCGCCCTACCCAGCAGCCTGCAGGGATTCCCAGGCCAGCCTGGCCTCCCTCAGCCCGGCCTGCTCTCCTGCAGGGCCATGGTGAAGCCAGTGCTGGTCCTGCTGCCCGTCCTGGGCCTGACCTGGCTGGTCGGCGTGCTGGTGCACCTCAGCCCGGCTTGGGCCTACGCCGCCGTGGGCCTCAATTCCTTCCAGGTACTTCTAGGCCCTGGACCTCCTGGGACCAGGGCTCTGACGCATAGTGGAGCTCAGAGGGAGGGCCTGGGTTGTCAGCAGATGGGAAAAGGAGTGTCCTGTCGGTCATGGGAGGCACCAACAGTGACTAGGGGACATTGTCAAGAGGCAAGAAGTTGAGGGCGAGATTGGGAACCAACCCTCGAATCAAAGAGGCAGCACGTCAGAGAGGATTTTGTGCCCATTTTACAGTTGAGGGAGCTGAGGTCCAGACCCCCAGGCGGGCACTAGAGCCACTTCAGGCCTCAGCAGGAAGCCAATGATGGGGCGCAGGACCCCTGGGATCTCTGCCCTCAGGCTCGGGGTGGGGGGCGCCCGCTGTGGGGCACTGGTGAGGACAGCAGTGAGGAGAGGCTGTGTCAGGAGGACAACACTCAGCTCCCATGGGCCTGCGTCCAGAGTCTCTGAGAGGAGTCAGACTCGGTCCTTGTCCTCAGGGGGGTGGCGGTCCTATGGGGGGACCTAGACATAGACACAGAAGGCCCACCGCAGGGGCCTGAGTGCTGGGAGGGAGGTGGGTCCAGGCCGGGCCTCTCCACCCCTGCCCTTCCTGCTGTCCGCCCTTACGCCGCCCAGGTCCTGTCAGGGCTGAGAAAAGGAGTGGCTCGGGTATGGACAAAGAAAGCTCAGGAAATAAGGTACAAATTCTGTCCAAACCCCATGTGTCCCAGAGGTCCTCCTGGGGACCTTTCTGCCCCTCCTGGGATGAAGGGGCCTGAGGGTATTAACAGCCACTTAGATGCCCAGGTGCTCTGAGGCCCGGGACAGAGCCTCTGTCCTGTATTTGTGTCTGCGAACAGGGCTTACACATGAGAAGACAGACCCCGTGAAGTCATGGCCCAGGCCTCACGGGAGGAAGGAGCAGGGGAGGAAGGAGTGGGGTGGGAGGGGCGGCAGCCAGTGGGGCGGAGCTGGCATCAGGAAGGGTCCGATCCAGTCGTTCATCTATCCTCCTGATATGTGTCGAACGACTAGGAGGTGTCGGCTGTGGACACTGTTCCAGGCAGTAGGGACAGAGCAGGAACAGAGGCTACAAAATGCCGTGTTCTTGCGGAGCCGGCCACGGCCAAGGCCAGGCGTCAAGTGTTGGGTGGAGGCAGGGAGCGAGGAAGGGTGCCGTGGGTAATGACTACCAGCTCCTGGTCCACGTCGCCTTCTCGGCCTGGGCCGTGGGGACGCTCAGCCAGGCATGGGAATGGAGAGAGGAAAGAAGGGGCCGCTGCTGGGGGAGCATGGAGGCGCCATGCCCAGAGACGGGCCCAGAAAATGAAGAAAAACAGGGCTTCCAGATATTCCCAAAGAAGCGCCGCTCCCAGACACCTGTGTGGGCCTGAGCAGTGGGGGACCGAGGGCAGCGCTACACCCCTTCCTGGACACAGACAAGCCCTTCCTCAAGCCCCACGCCTCCAGAGCATCCTGGCTTCAAACGTGGGCCCTGCCGGGTTAGCCTGTGACCCTGACTGGGGTGCCCGCACCCCCTTCCGGGGGTGGCCAGGTAGCAGCAGCCCATTGCCAAGGCCACCACGGCAGTGGCCACCTCCCCGCCTTCCTCCTGCCAGTCAGCCACAGACCTTCCTTGCCAAGGTCTCCTGCTGAAAGAGGGAAAAGGCTGCCTTACGGGGTCAGCGGACGCATGGCCCCGGGCCCACCCTGCCATTCCCGCATAGTCTCCAGGAAGGTTCCCCAGTCAGGCTGAGTCCTCTGGGTCCCTCCCCACGCCTGGCCTTTCCTCTCCTCCTGCCGTCCTCCCTGTCTTCCTCACCCCGCCCACCTCCGGGTGTCCCTCTCACACTGTGGCCGGGCCATCAGCTGGGCAGGACCTGCCCTCAGGACTGCCCTCCTACCCTACAGCAGGCCCAGGGCAGAGGGACTGGGCTCAGCGGGGCCTCTTTCCCTCGGTAGGGCTGATGTGTCTTCTTGTGGCTCCCGGGCCAGGTTTCCGGGCACCCTTCAGGAGCACCATGGGCGGGAGAACTTTGTGGGCTCTGTGCTGGAGAGAGCTTGCTAGTGCCCAGGATCCAAGCACCGGGCCACACGCCCACGGCAGGGCATGGCGGAGGCTGAGAGGCTGAGGGGACATGGGGGCGGGCTGGGGACAGAGGAGCCACTCGTGGGGACACAGAAAGGGTGCTTCCTGGAGGGAGCGATTCTCGGCTGAGACTCAGTGAGACAGAAGAATGTTTTGGGTCAGGGCAATATGGGGGGAGCCAGCAGAGACATGAAGGGGGGGGACACGTGAGCTGGTGAGAAATGGGACAGGAGGGCACATGGGGGCCAGACCGTGCAGGGTCCCCAGAGCTATTGTAAGGAGCTCGGATGTCATCCCAGGGGTGCCAGGGAGCCTCGGAGAATGCTAGGCAGGGAGGTGCTGGCGGGGTTGGGTGGAGTTTGGAAAGCTGCCTTTCTTTGAAAGGCTGCAGAGGGAAGACAGGCTAGCTGGGGGTGCGGAGGGGCGGGAATCTGGGGGGCACCAGGGTCTGTCTTAGGGTGGAGGGTGGTATGAACCCAGTTAGGGGCTAAGAACCAGGGGGAGCAGCCAGGCTCTGAGGCTGAAGCTAGAAGCCGCAAAGAGGGCCCCTGGACCCCAACCTGTGTCCTCCAGTCTGAGCCTCAGGGCAGGGGCTATGGCCTGTCCTGGTAGAATCTGAAGAAGGCCTAGGCTCCAAATTCCACCTGCTGGGTCACACTTTGGCCTAGGACTCATTGTTCTGTCCCCTGTCCCAGGCCCTAGGGTCCTGCTCCATCTAACAGGAAGGATTAACCCACCCCCCACCCTCTCAGCATGGAGCGGTTATGAGGGCAGTCACCCTGTGTGTGACGGTACTTCGTGAGTGGCCAGGCCCTCTTGGGCCTCATGCGTGTGAGCAGGAAGAGCCAGCTACAGCCCAGACACTGCGCTGAGTCCTTCACACACAGCAGAAGCTGAGTCCTGGCTTCTGCTTCCCAGAAGAAGAGACAGAGGGTCAGAGACACACGCAGCTAGAGGCATGAATCAGCATGCATTCACACATCTGCTGTCCCAGGATTGGAGTTAGCCTTGATTTCAGGAACTCCTGCAGCCATGATGAGGCTGTGAGGAAGGGGCAGGTGGGAGTCGGGGGACAAAGAGGGACTGAGGGCAGAGAGGCTATCTGTGGCCAGAGGCTGAAGGTATGGGGTCAGGTAGGGGAGGGCCCCTTCTGGTTCTCTCTGCCATAGAATGTCACAGATGTCCCCTCCCAAGTGCAGGAGGGGGATAGAGTAGGATTTGTGTTCATCCGCCTGTGTCTCTCAGTGTCTCTGGGTATCTCTCAGTGTGTCTCTGTTATGGCCCCGGGGCCAAGCGGTGGAGGGGGCTGGCTCCAAGGCAGTGACACCCATCCACATGCTGGGTCTGTCCGCAGGGGCCGTACATCTTCCTGGTCTATGCCGTCTACAACGGGGAGGTGAGTTGGGGATATGGGTGGTTGGGGGGGGGTGGAATGGGCAGGGCTAACTTGCAGGACACCTGTGCCTGGGGGTCAGGGCGAGGGGCCTAGGCCTGACCCTGATGCCCAACCCCCAGGTCCGGAGCGCCCTGCAGAGGATGACGGAGAAAAAGGCAACAGAGGCATTCACAGTGGGTGCTGGCAGGTGGGGATCCTGGGGCGGGAGGTCCCACTCCCTGTCAATGCCACACCTCTACCTTTCAGGCCTGCTCCAGCCCCATGGGCCCAGCGTCCCCCCCGAGGTCCCTGGGTCCCTGGGAGGTGGCTCAGGACAGCCCTGCAGCCTTGGCTCCAGCCCGAAGTCACTTGGCTCTTAGAGGTAAGGCCACACCAGCCTCCAGTCTGTACTACCCAGAGCCTTGGTTTCCCTGGTGCGCAGGTAAAGCTGGGAAGGCGCTGGCGATCCTATTAGCCCATCTGAAAGGCAAAGAGACTGAGGCCCAGGGAATTCAAGCATGGGGCCTGGGGGATGGCTTAGAAGTGGCTTATTTTTTTCCACCACCACCAGGGAACAGGGGCCCCAGCTGCCCTGCCCAGAGGCAGGGCTTGACCAGGGTCACGTTCCTTGGGTCTCTGTCCAAAGGGTGTTTGGGGGGTTCCAAAGCCAGGTGGGTAGATGAGGTTTGGGGCCCTGAGATAGAGCATGGGCTGAATGACTTCAAGGCTAGGCCGGGAGTTTCAGCCCCATCTCCTAGTTTACATGCTGTGTGCCCTTGTGTATGTTACCTTCCCTCTCTGGGTCTTAGTTTCTTCATTAATCTGTGGAGTAAACCTTTGAGTGGATCCTTAGGGTCTTTGATAATGAGGTCCTGTCCAGGGCAGGAGAGCAGAGAGTGAGCTTCCTGTCTCAGTCTCTGAAAAGGGTTTTTCTCCTGTAGGGACCCACAGCCCCAGAATCCCCACAACCTTCTCCTCCATTGCAGAACCTGAGAGGCCGGTGAGGCTGGGACAAGGGTGGCAGGGTGCTAGCGAGTATGTCCCACAGGGTAGAGGAAACCACAGGGACTAGGGGAAGGGGGGCTTCCTCCGGAGATCAGAGGAGCCTCATTCCTCAGTTGCCAGGTGGCAGGGCCCTGGGAGCCGCCAGGCAGAACCTGAATGCCAAGGCCACTGGGGGTGGGGGAGTCATTACAAGGTTTCCCAGGGCCCCCAGGGCAAGGGGGAGCAGGAGTGGGGGGCCCCTCCCCTGATGATCTCCTCTGTCCTCAGGCTGTGGAGCTGACAGCATTCAAGGTGTCAGGTACAACTCTCCCCCCCCAAGAGGCTCCCCTTTTCCCCCTCCCCTGCAGCCCCACTGCACCAGGATGGAAGCGATTGGAGAAGCAGCGTACCCGGCTTCCCACGGCTTGCGGGGCCCTTCCTCTTGCTCTGCTCCTTGCTGGTGCCCAAAGTCCCCCATTAGCACACTGGGGGCCTGTCAGGAAAGGGCAGTGCTCTTTGGGAGAGGTGCACTCAGGGGATAGGTTTGGGACCCCTTCCCAGAGCGGGCGCTGCAGGAGGGGCAGGGAGCCGGGAGCCTGCCTTCCTCTGCGCACCTGCTCTGTCTGCCCACCCCCCAGGCCCAGCGCTCTCAGAGCCCCTACCCTGATGCCTCCTGGGCGGAAGGGACTTTCCAAACCTGGTGAGAAGCGAGCACTTCCCTCTCAGGCTCCATTCCCCAACCACAGGGCTGATGGGGGCCTGCAGGCAGTGGGGTGAGGCTGGGGCCCCCGAAGGGAACCCAGAGCCCTCTGGCCACTGTCAGCCTCTCTCAGACTGAGTCCCCCAGTCTTAGAGCACAGCTGGCTGTAGGAGGGCCTGCCAGGCACCGCCGCGCCTCAGGCCGAGGGGTCCTTCCCAGCATGGGCAAGAGGCCTGTTTGTCCGGCTCTAACTGGGGCTGGGCTCAGGACTAAAGCGCCGCGTTGGCTGACTCCTTTAAACCTGGGGACCTGGGGGAACTATCCTCCCATTGTGCAGATGGGGAAAGTGAGGCACCGGGGCAGTCACACCGGTGTAAGTGGAGGCACATTCGAAACCCTAGTCAGTGGGACCCCAGGCTCCCGACGGCTTCCTCCCCTGCCTGGTGTCCCCAGTTCCCTGGAGCCTCGACTCCCCTTTCCGCAACGTGGGCAGGAGGCGCCCCCTGCAGGCCGGCGCGCCGTGGGCCTTCCGCGGAGCCGACAGCGCCCCCGCTCCCGCGAGCCCCGGCGCCCCGCCCCCCACCCCGCCCCTCCCCCCACCCCCGCAGGCGAGGCGCGGGTGGGAACGAGAGCGGTAGCGGCGCCTCTGCGCTCAAGTGACAGCGCCTTTGTCTCTGCTGAATGGGTGCGTTGCTAAGGCCGCTCGTAGCAACGAGCCGCTTCCACCTCGGCCCGCGACGGCCCCACCCTCCGGACCCCCAACCTGCGTCGCCCTCCCTCCGGACGCCCTAGCCCCCCTCCCCCTCCGCACCCCGCGACCTTCTCAGGTGGCCCGAGACGAGGAGCGGGGGAGCGAAGGCTGCCAGCCCCGGTCCCTCACTTGGCAGCCACCGCCCTTCCTGAAAGCCTCTGGGCATCAGGTGTTCTTTGAGAGAATCTGAGGGTCCGAGAGAGGGAATGGGGGACACTGCCCAGGGTCCCCCGGGGCCAGAATCCCCCCGAGGGCTTCCCCCCAGCCTCCGTTTCCAGACCCCTCCAGACACCCCCACCATGATCCTCTGCCAGCTCAGCCCCGCCCCCTTCCTCCCAGGTTTCTAGAGAAGAGAGTGTGCAGACTTTACCCCCAGGCTCCTGGGGGGGACCTCTGAAAGGGCCCACTGGGAGCCCCTGCGGGACAGACAGCGGTCTCAGCCTCCCCCTGCTTCCAATAGGACCCCTGCCTAGTGCCGTGCCAACGCAGCTGCACCCCACAGCTCAGGCCCCCCCAACTTTGACCAAGATCGTCCCCGGCACACCCTTCCTGCCTGCCTTGAAGTTCTGACAGCCCCATGGAAGGTGTCGTAATAAACGATACTCCTGTGACCCTTGCCTCCCTGGGGGGTCACCCTGGCCTGGGGAGGGGGACAGGATGCTGACGGGAGGGTGGGACAAGGGAAGGGGCCGCTTTGTCTTCAGGACTCAAGACAGCCCCGGTTTCATCAACAGGGTAGGCGCCGCCAACACTTACACTTACCAGCACCGACTGTGGGCCCGGCTGGTACTGAGCCCCCTCCTGCCTTAGAGCTCTGGGTCCTCCCTCAGCCCCGTGACCACCGTCACTCCTTGGTGTACAGAGGAAGAAACAGAGGCTCAGAGAGGGTCTCCCCAGGAGGTAGCATGGGGGCCAGGGGTGGCAGTCGCCGTGAGAGGGAGTCCCCCAGGCAAGATTGTTCAGAGAAGGCACGGGGTAGGGGGGAAGGCTCCAGGTGTGACGGGCCATGCTTCGGGGAGACCGCAGCTCATACTCTGGCTACAGGTCCAGGTCCTGCCGCCACTAATTCCGTGGCCAGCGGCAAGATTCTGATTCTTCTGTGAGTCCGGGTCGCTTCTTAGGTAGAGCTGGTTTCCGGCCCAAGGTGAGCAGTGTTAGGGCCTGGCACCAGGTGGTCCCTGAGGTGGAAACCAGGCGAAGGAGGGGCCCAGGGACTGCGTACCCTGTCCTGCTGACCTCCGGCTGGCCCAGATGCTGCCGGAGGATGTGGAGGATGTGGCACAGCCGGGGGCATCAGAGCAGCCTCCCTGATGGAGGTGCACGTGCGTGGAGGCGGGGCAGGGCTGCACAAGAAGCCCCGGGACCCAGCCAGGCCCAAGTAGCTCCCCACAGCCTTTTGTGTCGTTTCTACTCTGGGCACCACCTGGGCTGTCTACAGGGACAAAATCTACCCTGGTTGGGGGGGTGGTGCCCATCATGCAGAGACAGGGGTCTGGGTATTTCATTCCGGGGATGGAGGCTGTCGAGACTTCTGAAGCTTAGCTTAGGTCCCCAGACACCTGCCCATGCTGCCCCCAACTTTTGTCTTAGCTGGCAAACCCCGGAACATCCCTCAAAACCCAGTTTGGATGATACCTCCCCCGAGAAGACTTCCTGGCGCCCCAGAGGAAGAATTCCTCCCCTTTGCTGGCTCTTAGTGGTGGATCACACAGGATCACAAAATGACAGAAAGTGGCCTCGCGTGGGACTGGATGCTCCCCAGAGGCGGGAACCAGAGCATCTGCTTCCCTTCTGAAGATGCCAGGCGGAAAAGGGACACACTTTCTTTGCATGAAAGCCACTGCCAAGCTGTGTGCCTAGGGATACTTCTCCCTAGAGGGGGTGTCTTTTTTCTAATCGGCACAGAGGCCTGAAGTAGACCGTGAGTGGCCCCGGGGTGAACTTGTCAGGTCGGGATGATGAAGGTGGCCGTGATGGCTCTGCCCCTTCTTGGTGTGTGATCTTGGACAGGCTACTTCACCCGCCCCCCACCCCCGGACCTCGGTTTCCTCATCTGTAATCCGGAGCTGCCACCTACCGAAGTGGCTTTGAAGAGCATATGGGACAACAAAATGAGACAAAGCATGTGAAGTCCTGAAGGCCATCTCAGAAGAGGCAGCTGGTCTCAGAAATCAGCCATGCTCACTGCTGCCTCCTAGCAGTGGGCGAGGCAAGAGAGCCAGGAAGAAGTCCCAGGCCCAGGGCCACCAGAGGGACTGAGAGGAAATGTCCGGTGCTCTGAAGTCAGAGGGACCCAGGTTTGAATCTGTCCCTGCAGATTCCTGACTGAGGGGCACCTGCCTAGTCCCTCTCCTGGATCATAGCCCCTGCCTGACTGGGCCACCGCAGGGACAGAGAGATGAGGGGACGGCACACAGTAGGTGCTCATGAAATGACCGTTCCCTTCTTCCCAAGATGTCAGTTGAGATGCATGGCCGGGCTAGAACTCTGGCCGAGGCCCAGGAAGACCCAAGCCTCTCCCAGGCCTCCTGGGTATGGCAAGATCCCAGGAATGACATGGGGCCCACAGGCTCCCCAACGGTGCCTGGTGTTTTGAACCAAAGCTTATCTGACCGTCATGCCCATGCCAGTCAGAGCACTGCCCTGCCCCAGACCACCGAAACCCACCTTGGAGGCTCTGCTTTGGCCCCAGAATGGAAACGGGCAAAGGGAGCTGGAAACTAATTGCAAAATTTATTCCAGGGCTGCAAGGGCTGGGGAGATTCTTAAGGGCACTTCTCATTTTGGGGCTGTGGGTCTCTGGCCTTGGCAGGGGCACATGTTTCAGTGGGCAGGGGCGGGGACAGAGACAGGGCGGTGGGAGGCAAGGGGGGCGTGGATGCCCAGTTACCTCTAACTGGGCAGGCTCAGCACAAGCTGCAATGGCGACGTGGAAGCAGGAAAGACGGCGGACACCCAGCCCGGGGACCAAGGAGAGCCAAGGCCTCCCCTAGCGCCTGGCCCTGGAGAGTGTCCTTCAGGACACAGGGCAGGAGGCGGCCAGGGAGCAGAGACCCAGCTTCAAAGGTTTGCAGCAAGGGATCCAATGGGACGGGGCCAATGCGGAAGGGGCTTATCAGCAGTGTCCCCCGTCTGGAGACCCATACACCCTCCTCAAGTTCACCCGTATTCCCATACACACAGACTCTGAGACCCGACAGGCCATCCTACTGTTCATCGAAGGAGGGGCAAGCAACAGCTCCTCTCCGGACCAAAACAATGGTCCAGCACTACCCATGGGGTCCTTGGCACACAGTGTTTGGAGAGAAACCATAGGCTGTACTTGGGGGTAATCCTCAAGTCCCCGCCTCGGTCCTCAAATCCGTTCCCTGCCCCGCCCCCCACTACATACCCACCTTTCCAAGAGTATCTAGATTACTACATTAAAAAACGAAACCCCCAAACCCACAAACCTCTTGACTACAGCCTTTGCAGACACATACCAGCCTGGGCTGGCCAACTATGGGTGGGGCTAGAATGTTCTAGCTCCCTGGCGAGAGAGGAATAGAAACTTCTCCTTCGGTGGGAGAGGGACAGAGAGAGCGGACTGCGGAGAAATTCTTTTCAGATAGCATGTCACAGTTCCCCCCTGCACGAGTCAGACGGGGTGGAAGGGCTGGGGAGGCTTGGTCCTAACCCGCCCCCTAGTGTCCTCTAGGCCCCACAGTGCCTGACCAACTTCACCAACTCAGTGACCCCTGACAGAACAGAGGGCTGCCCTCCTGGTCTCCGGGAGGGAGTTCTGGAGACCCTCTCTTCTCCTCCATTTGGTGCCCCCTCAACGTCCCTCTGCTTCTGTTTCCCGGAGAGGAGAAAGGGACAACTTGGGACCCAAGGGACATGGAGGCCCACCAGGGAGTCCCGAGCCTCCTCCCCGGATCTCTGCGTCCAGACTCCAGGACAGACAGGGGAGCAAGAGGAGGGTGAGAGGGTGGTTAGCAGCCGCCTTCTCCGGGGGGGCCCTCCGAGCGGGGGCCACCCTACCTCCACCAGACCCCGTCCCCCCTCACCCACCTTCCCAAACACGGGGCTGCCGAGAGCGCAGGGGCAGGGGCGTGCAGGGTGGGGCTCTTGGGCAGGCAGAAAAAACTCAGTCCCCTGGAGGGCCTTGGGCGGGGGCGGCTGCGGCTGCGGCCCCGCCCACCTGCCCGGCCCCGCCCACCTGCCCGGCCCCGCCCAGCCCAGGCTCAGGTCTGCTTGGCCTGCAGCATCTCGATGAGCAGGTTGTTACGCGGCATCTCGTTGCCCAGGTGCTTGTGGTACAGGTACTCCTTGGCCTGCATGCTCAGCGCCCGCACCTCCACCAGGCACAGCAGCAGCTGCTGGAACTTGTCCCCGCAGTGCGGGTAGTGGCACAGGGTGTAATCGAGCAAGGCGGCGTTGGCCTTCTCCTGAGCGTCCTTCACCAGGCTGTGGTTATTCAGGAACTTCACATCTGCAAAGGGAGGGGCTCCGTCACCATCAGCAGCCCATCGCATCAGCCGCCGTCACTGGCAACGCCAACACCCCCTAGAAGCACCAAAGACACGGGCGCCACTACTGTCAGAGACGCGACCAGGCCTCCCGTGGCCACCACACCGCCACCGCAGCCGTGGAGGAGCACAGCCCCCAGCACCCATCGCCAGTATTGACAGCCCCGCATCCCTCCCAAATGTGGCCACCGCCGCCACCATCCCCCCAACCACCACAGCCGTTCCTGTCACCACCACAGCAGCTATCACCAACACTGCCCTCTCTGCAGTTATCCCAAACATGGCCACTGCCACCGTCACTCCCCCAACCACGATCACCTGCCACCATCATGACGGCCACCATCACCCTCCCACTGGTCAGGATGAACACCTCCATCGTCTCCAAAACCATCTCCACCTCACCAGCTGTCTCCCTGTGCATGTGACAGGTGACAACAGTACCTACTTCACAGGACTGTCGGGAGAATTCAGGGACATGCTCGGTGGGAAGTGCTTGGAGAACAGTGTTGGACACGTAAGAACACGTAGGTGGTGACATACTTGAACACAAGTTATGTCGCCACTGTAACCCCTACTCTCACCCCACCATGATCAACACCAACCCCAGCCCGACAGTCAGAACCATCATGGGGCGCCTGGATGGGGCAGTTGGTTAAGCGTCTCGTCTGACTCTTGATCTCGGCTCAGGTCTTGATCTCAGGGTCATGAGTTCAAGCCCCACATAAGGCTCCACACCACGCGTGGAAACTACTTCAAACAAACAGAACAAAAAACCATCCTGTTGCATCATCCACCACCACCACCCACCGTCGCCATCAGTGGACAGGCCCAATTCTAGACAGCGACAAGCACTCCTCTTGTCTACCGATCAAGAGCCTCCAGTACCACAAGGAGATTCTCTCATGGGGCCGTGGGGGGATGTGGATTCTCACGGCAACTGCATTTATGGGGGGGGCACCCCGGGGAGTCCCGCATGGGAGACACAAGCAACAGAGCAGACATAGCACAGAGCATACGGGCAGATCTTTAAAAACATAGAGCTATGTGGGAAAAAAAAACAGAAAAGGAAGGTCCAGAGTTCAATCTACATGGCAAAGCCATCTACATAAATTAAAAATGCTTGCACAGAAGCCTGCACATTATGTAAGAACAGGGACAGACAAGGAATCCAAGTTAAACATGAAGGCGTGGCTGCCTGTGGGAGAGGCAAGGGCTGGCAGCTCTCCGTGGAAGGGTGATCGCTTGTGCCAGGGACAGAGGAGTGTGACCAGTGCCTCCTGCACGCCCAGGAGGGGTGCAGTGAAGACACGAAAAATAAATGTCTTTGGAGAGAGGCGATTGGGGTTCAAGACCCAGTCCCACCAGTTAGGAGCCGTGGCATTGTGCCCTGTCCCCTCCTGGCCTGCAAGGCCTCCTTCCTCTGGGAACGGGGCACGCCCACCTTGCGCAGGTACCTGGGCCCCGGGGGGCACCCAGAGAGGGTCAGTTTGTCACTCAAGTCCTCATCACGGCTTGGTGGGTGTCTCTCAGCTCCTGGGCCGCACCCCCAGCTGGTGCCTCGCCTGGAGACTGAGGTTCAGCAGGAATCTACGGGATCCGTCCCCCAGCCCCAAATCAGGCCCGGCCTGGCCTGTGAGTCGGCCTCCAGGGGTTCAGGCAGTGGTCATCCGTCCATTTCCCTTCTGCCCCCATCCCCATCAGCTCCGTGGCTGCGGGGGAGTCTGGAGCCCAGCATGTGCAGCCCTTGGCCCTTCTAATCCCGCTTAACACCCACTGCGCCAGGAGGGCTCGATGCTCCTGGCAACCCTGATCCCCAGCCGCCCCCGGTACGCCTGCCGAGGCTTGTGTTGTCCAAAGTTGGATTTAGGGAAACCTGAGCTGGGCCTAAGGCGTATGGCAGGATCTGCCCACCGCCGCCCCCCCCCCAACCCCGCCGTCCTCCACCCCCACCCCTGGCTGCCTCACCTCCCTGCAGGGAGCCAGGGTCACTTTCTCCCTTGCCTCCCCATGATCACCATGAGCCCATAAGGCACCTTGCTGCCAATTAGAAAGAAGTTTCCCCTTGTCCACAGGGACAGTATGGCAAGGGGCTCACAAGCAGGATATCAGCCCCTATTCATCCCCTGTCTAGGGGCCCTTGTGCAGTGAACAACGTGTTCAACTGTGCATTGCAGCCCTGCTCCTTAGCCTGGACTACTCCAGACACACTCAAAGGTCATGGGAAGCCCCCACCCTCTCTGAAGCCGGCCTCCTACGCACAAGAGGTGGCTACTGGCCCGTCCCTGTCCCAACCTGTTTTCATCCCACAGAGTCCTGTCTACCTTCACCTCCCACCCCCACCTCTCCTCACGGCTCCCTCCCCCCCCACCCCTGACCCCTAGCCCAGGCTGGCCAATTCTCCTGATACTGCCTTCTGACCATACGCAATAGGAGGCTGAGGGTCCAGAGAAGGGTAGGGACCAGCTCAAGGCCACACAGCAGTAAGGGGGCCCAGAGGAAACAGCTGGGGGTGGAGGAGGATGGGCTGGGGTGCTGCAGTAGAGGCAGGAGTGGGAGGGGGCTGGGAGGACCAGAGCCTCGGCTTTACCAGGATTTACTGTTCCCCACAGCCCCGCAGCACCGCACCAGCGAGGGACAATGGGGTGGAGCGCAGGGTATGGTGCAGACAGGGACAGCCCCCACTCTTAACAGTTCTCTGGACCTCTCAGCTCTCTGGAGCCTGGAGACCCCCACCGCACCCATGCAGTGGGCTACCGGGCTGGGGAAAGGAAGCCATCACCAGTTAAGCCCCAGTGACCACCCTGCAGTGTAGGCGCACCCAGGTTCCCGGGCACCCGCAGGGTGTCGTGCTCTAGCTCAGTTAATCCCCAAAGACACCCAGGCAGGCAGAAAAGGGCTTCCCCCAGGCGTGGGGTGCGCCTGGGACACCGAGTAGATGCCAGAGTCTGGACGCAAAGCCAGGTCTCCTGGCTCCAAAGGCTGGTAGGTAAGCACAGGCAGTGTCAGGCTTGGACATCAGTTCCTGAGCGATGGGACACGAAAACTTTACATTTTGTCCCATCTAGGAGTCCTGTCCAAGGGCCCGCACCCCTGGGATCCTAGGTTTCCCAGGCTACTGTGGACTCCAGACTCCTCTTCCTCCTCACCCTGGAGGAGACCACTGTCAAGTCGTGTCCCCTCTCCCACCTCCCGGCACCCCCCTCTAAGGGACTGTCGTGAAGATTCTGTGGAATAATGGGTGTGACAGCCAACATCCCACTGAACGCCACGCCCTTCTTCCAGTAGACAGGGGGGAGCAGGAGTCACACAGACCTGGAGGTGCCCCCTTAGTATGTCAGGGGTTCAAATCCCAGCTCTATCACCAACTGGGTGACCTTGGGCAAGGCCCTTCCCCTGAGCTGTTTGTCACCAGCAAAATGGGAACCAGGCCTGATCTGTGTGCCCACCTCTGGGCCCCGGGACACCGCAGGTTGGAGATGGGCCCAGGGGAGAAAAGCCTGCCATGTCCCCCCCACCCCCAGCCTGCTTAGCCCCAGCAGTCCTGGAGATGGGAGGCGGGAGGGGGCTGGGAGATGGCACCACCCCCTCGGAGAGCAGCCTGCTAGCGCTGCGGAGCTGGGGGCCCCCAGGTTCTCAGAAAAGCCCCCTTTTCACGGTTTAATTGAATATTTGAATAATCCTTTCATTCCAGCGAGGCATAAAGAATGTTGTCCCAATAGCGGTGACTCAGGCAGGCGCCCCCGCGCACAATGGCCCCTCGAGTGGGGCTGCTATTCAGGCCGCCTTTTGTTGGCGCGGAGCAGTGGGTAAATTGCAAACGCTTAAGGGAATGCTGCGGCGGCCGCCTCAATGGGAGTCAGGAAATCGAATGTTAGGTCAATCCATTAAGCTTCGATTAAGTCCTCTGCGGAACAATGCCAGCCGGGCCCATCTTCATAAACACCGCGATTGCCAGGAGAGAGGCACTAATTTTAATTAAACCTCCTTACCTGCCTCGACGCCTGCAGGGGGAAGGCTATTTAGACGCCAAATGGCACCCTTCTGCGGAGACCGGCAGGAAGGAGGCGCGAGGGGGCTGCAGGCGATGCGGAGGGGGGGTTGGGGGACAGTCGTCACAAGGGACAGGGCTGCCCAGCCCAGGGAGGCACTGCCCCAAGGGTGAGGTCCAGCATGCCAGGTGGCGGTCTAAGAGCAAGTGGCCATCCCTCTCTGGGCTCCAGGTCTCTTAGGGACTTAACTCCTGGGGCCTGGGATCATGGGAGAGCCACCCCCACCTCCACCTTCCAAACTCTGGGCAGATCTTCCCTCTCGTCTTCCCCAAACTTGTCCACTTCACTCCAGCCCCAGGTCTAGCCTCTTGTAGGGCTCTGGGCTGCCAACTGCCAACTTTCTTCCCTGCAGCAGCTGGAAGGACCTTGCTAAAATGCAAATGCGATCATGTTACTCCAGCTGAAAAGCCTTCCCAAGGGAAGGGTCAAGGTCCTTGGCCTGACATTCAAAGCCTTGCACAGCTCAGTCCCTGCCCGCCTCCCCAGCCTCCTCTCCACCCGTTCCCTGCCCCGCACCACAGCAGACCTCCTGGATTCCCCATCTCTTTGCACACGCCTTTGCGGCCGCTTGCTTTGCTTCACCTAGAACACTCCTACTCATACTGCAAGGCCCAGCTCAGAGGTCCCTCCTCCAAGAAGTCTTCCTTGATATCTTAAGTGTGGGGTGGTTTCTTCTTTTTGGCCCAACCCTGATCACACTGGCCTGCTCAGGCTCCTCCTGGAACCTGGAACTTATCCGCCCATAGCCTCGTAGCTCAGCTGGCCTCCTCTCTTACTGTTCTCCCAGGAGCTCAGGCAGGTGCAGGCACCTGGGCCTCCTCCTCCTCCTCCTCCTCCCCTCCCAGATTCAGCCTCATTACGGATTCTGACCTGCTGGGCTGGGCGTTCCCCTACCCACCTCAGCCAGACCTGCATCCCTGTGATAGGGCACTGTGCCAGACAGCATGCAATGAAGATGGAGACTGACTTGATCATTCATTCACTTCATTCATTCGTTTCTTCCTTTGCTCACTGGTGGTAATGATGGTTAGGAGGAAAATCACCACCAACGCACTTTCCAAGCGCCCAAGCGATGCGGAGCACCTCGGGGGAATTCCCTCATGAAATCCTCCTAGCAGTTAAGGATTATCAGGATGGTCCTCTTACAGATGGGGAAATAGAGGCTCAGAGAGGAGAGTGGCTTGCTCAAGGGCACACAGCCAGAGAGAGAGTTCAGATTTAGAATCCAGGCGGTCCGTCCCTGGTTCCTATTCCTAAGCACTGTTCCACTGTGCCTCACGTGTGTGAACACACACACACTCTCTCTCTCTCTCTCTCTCTCTCTTGCTCGCTCGCTCCTGTATCCAGCCCCTCCAGCCTATGCCAGCCAAGCCCTGGAGAGTGTCCCTGTCTCTTAGGCCCCACTCTGGCAAGCAAGAGGAAGACTAGCGAGAAGGAGGGGCCAGCACTCTGGCTTCGGAGTTCGACCACTCACCTGGACCCTGGGAAGAGGGCTGGGCTGGGCTCTGCTAGCCTTATCCCCACCGCCCCCCACCTCCCATACAAGGAGAAGTCCTGGATTTATCACGTGGCTGAAGCCAGAGCTGCACTGGGCCTGGTAGTCCCAGCCCCCGAGGCTTTATTGGGAGAGGGGCAGGGGCTACAGGGGTGTGCCTTGGGCTCTAGGGGTCTAGAAAGCCAAAGTGGGGCAGCAACTCACAGGGAGGCCTGGCCAAGAAGGCTAGTGGCTGGCAGCCCCCCTTCCACCCACCCCACCTCTGGACCTCCCTGGAGGCCTCCTGATTAGTGTCAGGTCAAGAAAGCAGCCCGATGGCACCTGGGTGGCTCAGTGGGTTAAAGCCTCTGCCTTCAGCTCAGGTCATGATCTCGGGTTCCCGGGATCAAGTCCCACATCGGGCTCTCTGCTCAGAGGGGAGCCTGCTTCCCTTCCTCTCTGCCTACTTGGGATCTCTGTCAGATAAATAAATAAAATCTTTAAAAAAAAAAAAAAAAAAGCAAGCAAGCAAGCAAGCAGCCCGACCGCCACAGACCCCGCACTTCAATTCTATGTGCACTCCACATCCTTCCTGTCTCCAAATCTCCCGTCACTCCCCAATTACATACAGATTCTTTCTACGAAGGGACATGGAAAAAGTCACCAGCCCACGAAAGGGCATAGTTCGCTCATATGTGAAAACAGTGATACAACTGCAAAGGCACAAACACGCACATGCCTCCCAGAGTCTCCACACCCCCAACCACACGCCACCATGCCCGGCAGCTCACAGAGACACGGCTCGGAGACGGGTCTCGCTGGAGGGAAGAGAGGGCTTCCCCCAGCTGAAGACAGCATGGCCCGGGCCCCAGAGGCCCTTCCACGGGCTCCAGGCCACAGCTCCTAATTGGCTGCCCACGATTCTGTCCCCAGCCAGCACCATGGTTGTCCCCTACCAAGCCCTGTCGCCTTGCACGGAAACCCTCCAACTAGAGCAGTAGTAGGGAGAAGAGAACGGCCCAGGAACCATCATCAACACTCCCTTAATACCCGCCCAACACGCCCGGCTCTCCCCAGTCTCGGGCAGACGCTCCCTTGCCTGACCCGGGCTAGGATGTCAATTACCACAAAGATGACATCTGAATCCTGACGCCGAGGCAGTCATGCCCCTCCATTCTGACCTTCCATCCCACCTACACCTCTGCTAAAAGACTGACCCCTCCGGCAAACTCCTACTCATCTTCTAAGGCCCTGCTCAGATGTCCCTCTTCCAGGAAGCCTTCTCAGCAGAGCCCTTGTTCCCCACTCCGAGTTCCCCATCTCTGTCCCCACCCGGGCAGCACGAGCCGGAGGCCTCTACTGGACTGGGAGCCACCTGAGAGCAAGGACACGCCCGTGTTCACAGCCCTGCTGAACCCGGGTTAGGCACGGATGGCTTGCTAGGGGAAGGAGGCCAGGAGGCCAGACTGAAGAGAGCCCCGAGCAGGGTGGAGGCTGGAGCGGCACTGGCTGGGCAGGTCAGGAGGTGATGAGATGGAGACACCCCCCCACCCCCACACTCCCCCCACTCCCGCCTGACTCAGGGGACCCCCGCCTGATTCAGGGCTGGGGGCTGCTGGGCTGGGCTCACCCTCTGCCACTTCCCTGCTTTACTTTCCTCCTCAGCCCTATCACGGTCCTCCGGGCTGTACATCTCACTGATCATTTCACTCCTGTCCGTAGCTTACTAACTGGATTATGATTATGGTCTCTCCACCGATAGGGCTGGCTTGGTGACAATAGGGACAGGGAGACACCCTGTGTCCCCGGTGCCTTGCAGAGTGCCCATGCTCAGCACATTTATAGAACGAATACAGGAGCGAATGAATGAGTGGGGAGCCCAGAGCCGAATCCCCCCCCCCCCCCCCCCCCCCCCCCCCCCCCCCCCCCCCCCCCCCCCCCCCCCCCCGCCCAGAGCAGGGAACCTGGAGAACAGGGACCCCAGGATGGGAGCCAGGGAACAGAGCCTCCCCAGCTCACACAGGCCTTTTTCTGGAGGCGACCTGGGCACTTCTCTGGTGCTTCCAGCCAGGAATTTACCGAATTCTTCGGAGTCCTTCCCCACAGAGGGCCAATCTTAGACCGGGTCTTGGTCGGCCCTACTTCCAAACAGAGAAACTGAGGCCCAGGGAGGAATCAACCTCCATTTGAAGAGCGGGGCCCGGGGCCAGGTCCCTCAGGCCCTGACTCACCACGGGAGGGGTCCCCGCGCGCCGCGGAAGCCCCCTCGGGGGCGGAGCCTCACGGAGCTGGGCAGGGGGGGCGGGGCCTCCAACCTCGCCCCCTCCCCACCTCAGGCCGCCCTCCCGCCGCCGCCGCAGGTGGGCAGGCGCACTCACCGAGGCTGAAGAGGATGAGGAATTTGAGGCAGACGAACTCCTGGCGGTCGAGCTGCAGCGCGTGCAGCTGCAGGACCAGCTCCTGCGCCCGCAGGACCAGGCTGTGCAGCAGGGACCCCGCCTGGGCGGCCACCGTGCTCAGCTCCACCTGCGCGGGCGGAGGGCAGGGTCAGGGTCGGGGGACCCGGGGCGGCGGGCAGGGGACGCGGCTGGCACGGGAGGGGAGGCCCGGAAGGAGGCTGGGGAGGGTGGCCCCGTCCCTGGAGCTGAGGGGGTGGGGGCCGCTCCCCGCGCCCCAGAGACCCTCCAGCCCCACCGCGCGGCCCCGCCTCCCCAGGGCTCCTCACTGCGGGGCGAGCTGAGGGCCCCACGGCCGCAGAGCCAACCCTGGGGTCCCTCACGCTCGGAGAGCTGCCGCCGACCCCGTGTTTCGTGTGCTGTCCGCGGCAGACACGCGCTGGGTGCGGGGACAGGGTGGGGTCTGGTCCCCCCGGATCCCCGTTGGCCGCGGGACTGCCCGGGCCCCGACGCCTACCCGCGGCCGCTCAGACTCGGGACGTGGTCACAACTCAGCTCTCGTTCACACACACTCCTGGGCACACTTGCAGGGCGGCCCGGCCATTTC
Source organism: Mustela putorius furo (assembly GCF_011764305.1). NCBI lineage: Eukaryota > Metazoa > Chordata > Mammalia > Carnivora > Mustelidae > Mustela > Mustela putorius. The sequence goes on from NW_025421428.1 coordinate 6,613,764, forward strand.
AGGAAGTGAACGCACACACATACACACAGGCGGTTGTAGGGTCACCTCACAAGGTAAGGGGACGGACACGCACCGGTGTATGAGTTCCCACACGTGGTGACAGGCAGATCTCAACAACCACAGGCTTAGGTGTGTGGAGATACGACCTCAAAGACCACAGCCTGTGAGTTGACACCGGCCAACAAACATGCTCACACCTCAGACTCTCCTGTCCCGCACTCCTGGGGACCTCCAAGCCACACCCTCGCGACCAGCATGCCCTGGCCCTGGAGGCCCAGGGTGAGAATAGAGCATGAGGAAGAACACAGGATGGGGAGCGGGGCCTCAGCCTCCAAACCCCACCCTGGAGTGCCTGTCAACTGCTCTTCCTCAGGTCTCCCCCTTGGGAACAATGCTCCCCCCACCAGCCTAGACCCCGGCATCAGCCTCTCTTCTTTCTCTCCCTCCTTCCCTCCATCTCTCCCATACCTCCTCCTGCCCAGGAGGGGCCTTCCTCCTTGAACTCCCCCCGCCTGGGTCCTCAGCATTACTCAAGGACCTCGACTTCCCTACCCCCCATGTGTCCCCCTCAAATACAACCTAGATGAGCCCTTCCTCACTTATAACTCTCCTGTTGCTCCCTGCTTGATCTCAGGAGGTCCCAGCTCCTATGCTAGGGCCAGTAATTCCCTGCTCAGGGCGGGGTGGGGGTCCCTAACTCCTTCACCCATTCCTCATCCACCCAGGATTTAGGGCCTGCCCCCAGCCCTACCGCTCGCCTCACAGGGCTCCTGGTCCCCCAAACCCACCTACTAGCACCCACATACGGGCAGCCTCTGGTAACTCAGAGGTTCTAACCATCCCCCTGTGTGCCTTTGTCCATGCTGTCCCCTCTGCTGTGACGGGAGTAGGACTGGCCCCCACCACCCTTTACAACCTGACCAACCCCTATGTGTTCTTTCAAGACCCAGGGCCATTTCACCTCCACCAAGAGCCTCCCTGACCCTCCCCACATCCCTGAGCTGCTTCCTCGGGGCTGGAACCTGTCGAGGTCAGGGCCAGGGCTGGTCAGAGGGAGGTGGGGGCATGAACTTGGGGAAAGGGCTGACATTGGGGGTGCCCAGAGCCAGCCCTGGAGAGGCCTAGGACCTCTTCTGGGCTCAGAATTCTGGAAGCATCCTTCAGGGCATGGCACAGGACACAGTAGGGTCTGGTCACCTCCTGCCCGGTGACCAGCAGGATGCTGCCCTCCTTGCCGTGTTGGATCTGGCGGTAGATGTGGTCGAATACCAGCAGCTCGCTCCAGCAGTTCTGCAGCAGCGTCATCTGGTCGGCCACCTGCAGGGAAGAGGCACGCGTGGGGCTAGGGTCCAGCCGGGTTCAGCCGGGGACCTTCCTCCCACCCCTGCCTCTCCCAGCCCACGATGCAGAGGCTCACCTGGACATGGGACCTGGGCGAGCTGCTTCCCCTCTCTGTGCCCATTTTGCTTATCTGCCTGCTTCATCAAAGGGTAGCAGGGATCAAGCAAAAAAAAAAAAGCCACTGGAGGTGCTCAGAACTCCGACGGGCCTGGCTGCAGGCCCCAGCTCTGCTCCTACAAGGAGTATGACCTTAAGCAAGTTCTATAGCCTTCTGAGCCTCGAGTCTCTCACCTGTGAAGTGGGCAAAGTACGGCACCCGGTGGGGGGTGTCCTTCCGCCCCAGAGGGTCAAGACATTCTAGCACCGCAAGAGTGGACACTCATGACCATGGTGAGCGGGACTCAGGACTGTGGGATGCCAGAGCCTGAAGGGCCCTCAGGCATCCTCTGGCCAAAACTTCTATTGTTCAGATGACAATCTGCTGCCCAGAGAAGGCGAGGGACTATCCTGGGATCACAAAGAGGTAGAGCAAGACCAGAGCCATGGCTGGCCTTCTCAGTCCACAACCCTCTACAGTGACAGACACCGCGCTCTCCTGGGTGCTCCGAAGTGCCTGGGGCACAGGGGCCCGCAGGTCACCCTGGGGAGACACGCTACAGACGCCAGTCCCTCCCAGCCCCCGCGGCTCGCTCGCCCGCCACCATCTGCCCAGCTGGTACTTCCTGGGCACCTTCCTGGGCCCTGCCCCGTGACGAGAGCCAACTCTAACAGCTACTAGTCTCCGTGCTACGGATCCATGCCCCTAGGAGGCTGGGACAGTCCCTAACCCCAGTCTAAGGAGAGAAAACACCCCAAGGAGTCAAGTAACTTGCCCAAGGTCACACTGCCCCGTCTGGTTCCAGATCCGCGCTCCGAACTGCCTGGGATGGAAGAGGACCCAGGCCGGCCACCCAGGAGTTTGCGGCTCACTCGTTCCCTCCCCCACGAAGCTCTCCTCCCGCGGTGCCCTCACCGTCCTCTGGCTGTGGCACCTGCCACATCGGAGGACTCCAGTTCACGCCTCTGCCTCCCCCAACACCTGCGGGGTCTGGGAAGGTCTGGGAAGGCAGGGCTGGTGTCCAGCTCATCGCTGGGCTCCCGGAGGAGGGGCCGGTGAGCAACTGATGAACACGCATGTGCTCCTGAGATAGGCACAGGGAGCAGAGAGGGGCTGCCCCCAACCCTGGGGGGCCAGAGGGATCCAGGCAGCCTCTGGCCTGAGGGGAACTAGCAACACCCAGTGACCGGCTCTCTCTTCTTGGGGATTGAAGCCCCCTCCTCCCCTCGGTGCCCCCCTTCCCCCGGGGGCAGCCTGGGGCCCATCCTTAGGCCGATGGAGGCAGAGAACAAGTGCACAGCGAACGAACGAGTGAGCAGCTGCTCAGGCTTCCTTCGGGCCTCACCCGCCCACCTTTCCACGGCCCGGCCCGCCATGGCTGAGCACAAGAGGGAGGGCCTGTCTCTGTCCTGCTCTGAGTCACCAGCCCCCTATGTTCCCTTGCTCACCTCATCTCTGTGTCAAGAACCTGCACACCTCTCCCCTCCCCTCCTAGCAGAAAGTGCTTCCTAGAGCCCAGCTATGGTCAGAGCAAGAAGCGCGGCTGGGGCCCTAGGCTCAGCCGCAAGGAGCCCTGGATTGCAGGCGCCAGGAGAGAGGAAGACCCGGGCAAGGGTGAATCACAGAGACATGTCTCCTATCTCTCCTCAGGAAGTGGCCAATCCCCAGAGACCCACAGGCAGGAGGCCTCCCCACCGGTTTCTGAGGAGGAAGGCATGGCTCGGGGAGCGCCTGTGGCCGGGCCCACTCTCAGCACGCCGGCCCGGCCTCCTCACCCCTCCTGTCAACATTCTGCCCATGTTACAGATGAGGAAACAGAGGCTTGCCTAAGGTAACCGGAGGCCCCTAATTGGGCCAGGCTGCTGGAGGGCCCCGGGAAGTCCCGAGGTCCGCATGGAAGGCGCCGGCTAGGAGTCAGTGGCCTACCCGGGGCCACCCAGATGGAGGCAGAGAGAGAGAGAGGACGTGCGGGGCTGGGCTCGGCTCACCCCTCACTGCGGCCCTTGGGCCTGGCTTAAAGGACCAGGGGGGTGGTGGGGGTGGAAGAGAGAGAGATAAAGGGGAGAATTAGGAGATAAGCAGGCTGAGCTTCGGGCAGAAAGCAAGAGGGGTCACAGTGACCCGGCTGGCCAAGCCCTGGGAGCAGACTCTGTACCCAGACCTCAGACCCCAGGAGTGGGGGCAGCCCTGCCCACGGGGCTGATAGGGGTGGCAGGGCGGCCAGATGCCATATTAGCTGAGCCGCGGCGTCCTGTCCCTCTCTTCGAGTCCCCACTCAGCACCCTATCCTCCTCTGCCCTGATTTTCTGTTCTGAGGAACTGGAAAAACAAATGCTTCCTCTTTTGGTTAGAGAAGACGGGGTGTGAGCCCAGGGGCCTTTGTTGCGAAGGGCTCTGTGGCCCCGTGGCGGGCTCTCCTGCAGATCCTGCCCCCGCTGACGTGCCCATCTACCCCTGGCCAACGGACTCGTCACTTGCTTCTCCTCTAGGTGGACAGATGGACACATACCAAACTCTCAGACACCGCCCACACACAGATGAGCACGCAGACGTGTACTCACACGCACGCGCACGCGCGCGCACACACACACCTCTTTTTATTTCAAAGAAAACCAGAAGGCCCTCGCTGCGGGCCCCTCTCCATAGGAAAGCAGGTGGCTAAGAGCCTCACTTAACCAAAGAGGCTGGTTTTCACCTTGCTTCGCTTTCTCCCTAAGCAAAGGTTCCTCCTCTGCCCTCGGACCTCCCTGGCACCCAGGGAACAAGGACATTTGCCGGCGGCCTGGCCCTGGGGTCCCTCGCCGGCCTGGCCTGTCTGCTCAGCCTCCCAGCCGCCCACCCCTCCCGCCGGGCTGCCATAAATCCTCCTGGAGCCTTGACGCTTCGCAGCCTGCCCTGGAGAAGGGGTATTTATGGGTGCCGAGCTGACCTCCCTCCCAGCAGGGTTCCCCCCCCCCCGAGCCCCCCAGGGTCTGATCCGTCTGGCAGCCGAAGGCCAACGGGCTCCGTAACTCTCCGGTGACTGACATGCCGCAGGCCGGCCGGGGCGCGGTCCCCGCGGAGCGGTCGCCCGGCCCTCGTTTGTCAGGCCGGGAGTGACAGAGTTACTGCTGTTTAAATGAAACCATCAATCTGAGCCGTTCTCTTGCCGATCGGGGGCCTCGCAGTTGGATGTTGAGGGTGAAGTGATGTCAAAATGGGTCATTAGGCCCTCTCGGGGCTCACCTCCCCCTCCCTGACTCCTATGGGCCGTCCTGCCCTTCCTGGGAACCGTCCCCAGAAGCTAACGGCTTGGGCGGACACATGGCCCTCCACCGAGCAGAGCAGCAGGGACGGGTGTTTCTGCCACCTTGCTGCCACACAGTGGCTTTCTAAGCCCAGGGCAAGGTGGCCTGGCCCGAGACTGCTCCCGGGACGTAGTGCCCAGGGGAGCGTGGGTAAAGCCTATGCTTTCGCATTCCTCCCGGCCAGGCCTGAGCACCTCCTGCAAGTGCAGGTTACGGGGGGGGGCGGCAGCAGAGGGGACCGGAAGGACGGTAGCCACCACTGCAACCTGCCAAACTCTCCTGCGCGCTGGGCCCTGTGCGGGCCCTGTGCGGGACCGCGGACCTGTCCTGGCCACTAAATCCTTGCAACAGCCCTACGAAGCAGAAGTTTTTCAACTTCCCTTATTGTATAGCTGAGGAAACCGCGGGCGGAGGAGTAGTGCCTCGCCCACTGTCACGCAGCAGAGCAGATGGAGCTGGGACTTGAACACGGGCTGCTCTGATCCTGGTCTTTGTTATGAACTCCTCTGCCACAGTCAGCGACCACACACCTCGACTGCGTGCGATGAAGAACTGAGGCAGGGGGACGTCTAAGCTGGGGGAGGGGATGGAGGAGGAGAACCCCAAGGGGCGTCCAGGCTCCCGGCATCCCTGGCAGCTCAGCAAGGACCCCAGGCCCTCCCCTAGGCAGTGAGATGTCATCAGCATCACACGGGACTGGGTGGCCTCTGGGGAGAACTCAGCCTCCATGATAGGGCCCGTCCCTGTCCCAGGATGTGGGGCCTCTGCCAGCCCTGGCTCCTGGTCCAAGCTCTGCTTCTGCCAACCTCTCCGGACACAGAGGACCACCTGAAACTCCCTGACATAGGACACCTTTTCACATTTCTAGGTCTTTCCCTATGCTGTTCTCCCTTCCTGGGATGTCCTTAACCTTCTCAGACTGCTTTCTGGAAAGGCAGAGATCAAAGAAAACCCTGATTTCCTTAGATAGAGCCTTTTGCCCTGCTGCTGGGCCCCACTACCCCCCTTCCATCGCTCCCAGAGCCCTGGATGGTGTCTGCATGCCTGTCCGTCTCCTGCAAAAGCCTGGCTGCCTCCTGGGTCCAGTTCATTTCAAGGTGCCCACTGCCCAGCCCCAGTGCCCCACTCTCAGAGCTCGAGAGCTCCCCACTCTGTCTCCTAAGATGTATTCTGCTGGAGGTGGTGGGGGGGGTGAATGGTCACCCAAGAGGGAGAACAGGGTCATTCAGCCCCACTCCCACTTTTCTGCTTCCCCACCTCTGGCTTTGCAAACAGACACCAGCCAGCCTCGCTGGACCAGTAGGAAAGAAGTTCCACGTGGTTGACTATGGGCTGGGCTGGTACTTATCTGCAAGGTTCCTTTACAGAAGATGGTGACCATGGTTCATATTCCTGGGCTCCATTCAGAGATTCTGGGAAGGGGAAGCAGGAAGGTTTGGACCACAGAGAAGCCAGAAGCAGGAAAAAACACTCAGCCAAGCTGGGACAAAAGCCCTTCCCATCCTGCGTGAAAAACCCCAAGAGACTAGGAAGGCGGCCAGAGGAAGTGCCCTGCCCCTGGATCCAGGGTTCTGGAAAGCCAGGAATGCTCTGCTCCTCCTCCCCTCTGCACAGGGGGCTCATGGGAAGTCTGGAGTGGAAGCTGGCAACCAACCCAAGGGTCCTGAGATCCTCATCCCCAACCAGGGCCTCCAGCCAGGAGTGAAAGGCAGATAGGATTGCTCAAGGTCCCGCCTCTTGTCCCATCCATGAGGTTGGCCTAGAGTGGGGACAAGGGTGAGAAGTCCCACCCTGCGGCAGAGGGAGGGCACATCCCCAGCTCCTCCACTGTGGAAGCAGGAATCGTCACCACCAATTCCGGGCCCCCAACCCCATGATGCCTCAAGAGCTTACAGGCCCAACCTCCTATTTTATCCCGCCCGTGGCCAGCCCAGGCAGGCAGTGCCCCCGGCCCATCCGGCCACATGCCCCTGGAGGAAGCCCAGGCGTCAGCATTGACAATGCCGCTCAAGGCTGCGGTGGCCCCAGCAGGGAGGGCAGCGGGCCTTGCTGTTCACACCCAGCCCGGGAACAGCCAGGGAGGCCGGCGGGGGAAAACCGCACACCAGTCAGCCCGGACTAAAGATGGTCTGTGCGCCGGCCAGCGAGAAGGGCCTTGCCTGGGCTTGAGCGGCCTCAGAGGTTGGCGGAGCACCCTGTTTGCAGGGAGCCAGGTCCCCAGAGGGGCAGCTCCCAGGCCTTGGGTCCTTTAAACCACCAGGCAGAAGGACTGGGAACCTCTTCCCTATCTGGCCTCAGTTTTCCCCGCTGCTTTCTTGCTTACTTTCGCCGCAGGTACTTTAATCCACGGGAAGGGAAGACTTGGGCAAGAGGTAGACGGGCTCCTTTGGGAAGATCGGTGACAGGACTCACAAGCCCCACCTAGCCCCCACTGCACACACAGACCCTCGAGACCAGCCATCATGAACAAGAGACGCAGGGACAGCAGGAACTTTCACCTTAGCTGGGAAGGAGCACGTCCACAAGCATTCCACACTCTGAGATACGAAGACCCCCACCTATCATATTTGAGGCTGGCAGGGATTGGCGGCCTCTCCAAACGGGAGGACCGGATCCCTTGTGTCCTCTTCTCGACACTGGGCTGGGGCAGCCAGAGACAGCTTCCAAAGGACGCAGGTAGTCCTTGGGGGGAGCTCGGGGTCTCAGAGGAAGAGAGATGAATGCCTACAGAGACCCTGACCAGAAGAGAATGGAACAGAGACCTAGAGGCCCAGAGAAACAGAGATGCAGAGAGACAGCACATCAGGGAGAGAGGGATAAGAGAAAGAGACAGAGGCAGAGATAAAGCAGCAGAGTCTGTGACAAATAGAGATTCAAGACACAGAGAAAGAAAGAGAGCAGGAGGGGTGAGGGAGAGGGGCTGAAGAGCAGGGAAGGCTGCGATGGGCCAGAGACACTCCTCAGTGTCCCCAGAGAAACCTCCCTGTGCCCAGATGTTGCCTGAAGCCAGTGGGCAGGACAGCTCCATCCAGAGGTTAACTGGGACAGAGGCTCGGGCGCCAGGAGGACACCCCAGACCCAGTGGCCAGCCAGGCGGGAGGAGGGACTCACCTCCAGCTCCTTGAAGACCATGCACCTGCGTGCCCAGTCCACGATGGAGATGAACGTCTGGTCAGCCATCCTGCACAGAAGGCTGAAGGGTGCGGGCTGGTCAGGGCGGCCTTTGGCCGGTTCCTGCAGGCAGCCCACAATGCGGGCCCGCACCTGGTCCTCTTCTGGCTCCAGCTGCAGCAGCTGTAGGATGAGCTCGGGCACACCAGGCCCTCCGGAGAAGGGCTCTGGGTAGCCATAGGGTGGCCCCGGTTGCGGGGGACTGGCATAGGGCTCTGGGTACTCAGACTTGATGGCACGGCCAGGGAAGGTGGGATAGAGGTAGCCGGCCAGTGGCCCGTGGGCACCGGGCATGGCCATGGGCAGTGCTGGAGCCCCAAAGTCGCCCAGTGGCCCAGCAGGTGGACCAGAGGCCAGGCCCTTGGGCTCAGGCGCGTGCAGGCTAGGGGGCAGCATGTAGTCCGGCGGCGGAGGGGGTGGGGGAGGCACCCCCATAGGGGGGCCTGTTTCCAGCTTGAAGCCATTGGCTCGAATCTGTGCCTTCTTCTGCTGCTTCAGGGCACGGTCTCGTTTGTACATGGGCCCAAACTTGTTCCGGCCACCCCGCATTCGGTCAGCACGCACAGCTGCGGGCAGAAGGAGAGCGTTGGTCTCAGCCCCTCCGAGCCACCTACCATAAGGCCACAGTCACAGATCTTTCCCAAACTGCGTCACTTCCCCCGCTCAGTACCTTCCGTGGCTCCCACTGCCCACAGAGGAAGTCCATCTCCTTAGCCAGGCATTCGAGGCCCTGCTTGCCCTCCCGGATCACCCTTTCCAAGACCCCATGTTCTTTCCCCACCGCGTTCTCTCTCGGCTCCTCTGGCTTGGCACGTGTCCTTCTTCCTCCTCCGCTCCCCCCCCCCATATTCTTTCTGCCTCCAACCCTTGCCTTCTCTCATTCTGCCAAACATCTAGCCCTAGGGTCACCACCTCCAGAAGTGTTCCTGGATTCATCTAGGCACACTCCACTGTCCTTGCCCCAGATGTCCCGCCTCTTGTGCGCTGTCATCCTGCTGAGGGGTATCACGCCATGTGACCCTGGCTGAGAGTTTCTGGGGACTCAGCAATGGGTTCAGGTGCCTAGTACAAGGCCGAGCAGGGAGATGGCGGCAGGAAGCAGGCCCCGGTCAGCCTTCCTCACAGCCTCCCTCCAGTGCCCAGGGTCCAGCTGCTTGCTTCTTGACCGACTGCCCGACTCTGTCGCACCCCTACTGCAAAATGACTCGGGCTTCCCCCAGTGCCTTCAGATATGACGCTGAATTTAGGGCTGGCCAGGGTTCCAGAAGGGACCTCCCTGGCTCACCAGATGTCCCACCGCCTGGCCAAGAATGTGTCACCAGCCGGACCCAACAGGTGCATCTCTGCAGCTGGAGTGTGGCTCCAGGCCTTGCTCAGACAGGACCCCACCCTGAGTTCTTGGAAAAGGGACAGAGCAGGAGGGAGAGGGTGGTGCCCAGGAGGGAAGTGTCTTGGAGGTCCATTCAGCCTATCTTCCTGCCGCAGGGGTGAAGAGCCCAGGCTCTGCTCCCTCTGCTGCATCCGGGCTTTTCTCCCTCTGCTGCATCCGGAGTGTTGCTGCTCCTTGCACACAGCTAGCTCCCCTGGCCCGGAGGACCCAGAGCTGGCGATATTGGGACATTCCCCTCTCATCTGGGAGTCCTTCCTCTAGGTGGCAGGACTTGTGGTCAGTGGCTCCCAGAGCCACTAGGGACCTTCTACATTGTTTGAAAACTTGAGCCAACAGCTGCCTGCTCGGCACACAGCCCGACTGGGGGCAGCAGGGCGGACGCCTAGGACTGTCCACCCTCAGAAAGTTTGAGGTTTTCCTGCTGAAACGTTTTCCCTCCCCTGTGGATGGAGGGGGTGGGAGGGATGGGCCTGGGTCCTCTGGGACCCGTGGTTCCCCTTCCCTCATCCTCTCAGGGTCCTCCCAAGAACACGGTAGAAGGACTTTTACCCACTAAGTGATCGACCTGAGCGAACTTTTGGACGGACAAACATTTGGGTGGGCTGGATGAATGAAGGCTGTAATGATGGACAGATAATAATATAAATAATGATAATAATAATAATAATAATAATAGCAGTTGCTCTATACTAGCCTTTCAATTCCCTCACCCTAACAATTCCCTCACACTGACTCAAGAAGGACCTAACTACTGTTAGGTCCACTTTTCAGATGGGGAATCTGCAGCTCAGAGAGGTTAAGCAAGTTGCCCAGGATCAACCATCCTGTGCGTGGTGGCCCTGGGACTTGAACTCTATCTGGTTAAGGTATTAAACACCCTGGCTCCCGTGGCTGTTGGGTGTCAGTGGGGGTGTCCTAGGTCTCCTTGCAGAGGGAGGAGATCGGCCGGGCTCTGCCCGGAGCTGCACACCCTCTCAGAGGCTGGAGAGACGGTCCTCTCCCTGGGGTTCCCTTGCGGATGCCTCTGCACCCAAGCCCGCGGAGCCTGCACGCATCCCCTCGCCAACAGAGCCACTCCTTACGCCTCCGTGCGGAGAGCCGGCCTCACCCCACGTGCAGGGCCCACGGCTGGCCCCAGAAACTTTAAGAAGGTCACGGGTGCCCTCCTCGCACCCCTTCCACCACCCGCACCCCCACCCCCAGCCGGGCTGTCAGAGGTCAGCGGTCCCAGCCGCCGCGCCGCGCGCCCACCTTCCAGGCGCATCCCCACCGTCAGGCACTTCTGGAAGCGGCAGAAGGGACAGCGCTTGCGCTGCGTCTTGTCGATCTTGCAGCTCTGGCTCTCGGTGCACGTGTAGTGCTTGTTGTTCTGCACCGTGCGCTTGAAGAAGCCCTAGGGGAGAGCGGAGTCCGCGCGGGAGGCGAGCAGGCCCCGTGTCCCCCTCCCCCGGCCGGTCCCCGCGTTCCGGCCGCCCGCCCGCGGGGCCCCCGAGCGCCCAGCCCGCCGCCCGCCGCCCGCCGCCCGCTCACCTTGCAGCTCTCGCATGTGAGCAGCCCGTAGTGGTAGCCGGACACCTTGTCCCCGCACACGGGGCACAGCTCATCCAGGTCCTCGTCGTACGAATAGTCCATGCCCGCGGCGTCCGCCTGCGGAGGGAGGAGAGGGTCACCGCGGGCGGGACGCGAGTGGCGGCGCGGCAGACCCGGGGCCGGCGGGGTCGGCGCCCCCACGCCGCTGCCCCCCGTCACCGTGCCCGGGGCGACGCCGCCCATTCGAGCGCCCCGAGCAGCCCGTCCTGGGATGCGGCCGCTGCGGCCCGCGCCTCGGCCCTCACCGGCCCTGTCCCCCTGCTCCTGCTCCTGCTCCTGCTCCCGCTCGGCGCGTCCCCCGCCCCAGCCCGCGGGCTCCCCCCGCGGGGTTTGCGGCGCGCCCGTTCCGGGACCCTCGGTTCGGTGCGCTCGGGTCTGGATTCGTTCGTCTGAGAACAAAACCCCGATTCTGAGAAAACGAGATGGGCTCGGCCGCGGGGGAGACACCGGCGAGCCCGGCCGGAGTGGGGCCTCGAGTGTTCTGCGGATCGGACAGGGACGAAGGAGACAGACAGAGTCCGGGGGAGACAGAGAGACGGCCAGAGCGAGAGCGAGAGCCACCGACCGACGCCGCCTAACGGAGCGAGCGCCCTGGGGCGACAGAGACAACGAAAATCCGAGGCTGACAGAGACACACGGATGCCGGGCAGAGAAAACCCGGGGGGAGACGAGACAGAGAGACAAGGAGGAGGAGAACGAGAGAGAGAGAGAGAGAGAGAGAGAGAGAGATCAGAGACGCCGAGAGGCAGAGGCCCAGGAGAAAACCTGAGAAGGAGACGCGGAGCCAGAGACACAGCGGTAGACGAGAGACAGCCCGAGACACGGAGAGGCGAGAGAAACCCGGGAGGGAGGAAGGCGGAGAGGGGGACAGAGACACCGGGGGAAAACCTGCAGAGACGGAGGCGCCCAGCGAGGGGGCCGGGGCCGGGGAGACGCGCGGGAAGCGACCGGACCCGTGCGCCCGAGCTCCGAGGCGCGGCCCCGCAGGGCCGGACCCCGCCGGGGACTCGCGCCGAGGGAGGCGGAGAACGACGGCGCCCGGGACCGGGAGCCCGAAAGCGCCGAGCCGCCGGGGCGCCCCCCCGGGCAGTGGGAGACAAAGCCCGCGGCAGCGACGGCAACGGGAGGCGCAGCCTGTGCCGCCGAGACCGAGACGTCGGGCGGAGCGCGGGCGCAGCGGAGGCGCCGGCTGTGGAGCCGCAGGCCCGGCGCGAGGCGCGGAAACCTCGGGCGGAGACCCCCGGGGCCCCGGGGAGCCGAGCCCGAGGCGGGGAAGCGACCTCGGGCGGAGAGCCGAAGTCCCAAGGAGGGAAGCGCGCAGAGCCGGGGCCCAGGAAGAGAGAAGGGGCGCGACGGAGGCCGCGGCCCGCCCGGCGCCCACCTGGCGGCTCCTGCGAGCAGCAGCGCCCCGCGTCCCGCCCGCGCGGAGCCCCGCACCTCCTGGCCGCGCCGCCGCCGGCGATGAGCCGCACCCGGGCGCAGCGCCGCCTGCCCGCGATGACGGCCGATCGGGCCGGGGGCGGGGAGGCGGGGGCGCGGGGCCTCGGAGTCCCCCCCACCCCCCAGCCTCTCCACCCCCCGCCGCCTCCAGGGCCGCACCAAGGCGCACCTGGGACCCGGGCCCCTCCGCCTCCAATGCGCGCTGCGCTAACCCGCCTCGCCCGGGCCAGGGGCCGGCCCCTCTATATCAGCGCGTGCGGTATCCGGGGGCGGAGGCCCGGCCCGCGCCCTCCCCCGCCACCCAGCCTGGCTAGAGCCTTTACCCTACCCTCTCCGTCCCCCATCCCCAGCCCGGGAGCCTCGGAATCCGGGCAGGTGCTGGGCGCCTGGAAGCCTCCAGCCACCCAGGAGGCGAGCCCCTGTTTGCTAATCCAGCTTAGTCGTGGCAAGGGCCACGCTGGGGGCGCTGGTCGTTTTGCAGCGTGGAAGTGGGTAAGGGCGAACGTGGGGGTACATGGCCAAGGCACGGGTTCAAGGCTAGAAACCGGGTTCGAGCCCTGGCCCTGCCGTATTTCCTCACTGGAGACAAGCAAATTTACACACACACACACACACACACACACAGAGAGAGAGAGAGAGAGAGAGACAGTTTGTTTATCTGCGAAGTGGTAATGATGACTGGACTTCCTTAAGAGTGGGCGTGCGGATGAACCGAAGAGGTGCTGACAAAACGCATGCCTTAACACTGTGGAGCGGTCAGTAGTACCCAGCTGGGAGACCTGGGGCCAACCCTTTCTCCAACGGAGACCTCGCTTTGCTGGGCCGGAAATGGGAATCCTCCGAGGACTGGCGAGGACCCGAAGCCACCAAGGGCGCGGGAGCTAGGGGAACAGAGGGACCTCTGCCCCCTTTCCGTTCTGAGCCTTTCTCCAGCCTGAGGGAGGAGGAAGGGAGCATCCCCGGGACAAAGGGGTCCCCCGGCTGGGCTACACTGAGCAATTGCTCTGGGTAGGGAAATGCTACCTGATCACTCTCATTTTTCAGAAGAAAAAATTGAGACCAGAGGAAGGGGCCTGCTCTCATCTTGCCCCCCGCCCGCTCCGCGGAGAAGTGTATTGAGATCAGCAAGGCCAAAAAGCCGCGATCTTCAAGCGGCCGGAGGGGGGTGGGGTGACCACAGTTAGGCACCCGCAGCAACGCGCGGATCTGAAGACTCTGGCCCTTGGCCCTGGCCAACTTCGCCTGGGCCCCCGACCGGAGCCTCCCCCGCCCCAGGAGCCTCCCCCGCCACCCGGCCAGGGCTGGAGCTGGCACCTTGGTCCTGCCGGCTGTGGCTGGAGAACCGGGGCTGACCATTCCTCCTATCTTTCACCGGCAGAAGAAAGGACGGAATAGGCAGCCGACTTGCTGTGCAAGCTCTGCCGGGTCACTTTGCTTCTCTGAGCCTCAGTTTCTCCACATGTAAAATGGAAAAGTCCGGCCCTACAGAAGGGGTCCTGCAGTCTCTGTGACATGCCATAGATGAGACTTGGTGAGAACAGAGAGAGCTGAGTCTGAGTTTAGCTGCAGTCGCCCCCCCCATGAGACACCGCCCCCCCCCCCCAAAGAGGAGCATCTGCAGGAGCAGGAGGTGGGGAACTAGTGCCTCTGAACAGCTCTCCTTCCGGGAGGGGCCTCAGAAGAGGGAAATCAGGACGGGCACCACCTCTGTAGGGGAGTGACGGGCATTGAGGGTGAGGGCTGGGGTCTTCTGGACATTGCTGAGGAACTTGGGTAATGTAAGCACAAGTCTGGGCTGGGGACCCAGGCGGTCTGTGGAGCTGGGCCCCTCTCCCTCCACCTCTCTCTACCCTGTTTCTCTCCAGAGGCTACACTGTCCTAGGTTGGGAGCCCTGGGCTTGACCCGGGCTCCACTGCACCCTCGTCCACCTACCCAGGGAAGGAAACCTTGATCTGCACCAGCCACAGAGAAAGACGGACAGAAGGACGTTGGAGACAGACACACAAATCCATACAAATGCACGGAGACAACACAGATACGCAGGCAGGGAGACCCAGAGACCCAAAGACAGGCCCAGAGACCACGGGCGCATTCCCGGACTGCTAGGCTTGGCCAGCACAGCCCTGTGGGCACTCGGCCGCTAGTAGACAGCGGGACACCGCAGAGCCCCATGGGGCCTGTCCCCATAGGCCTAGCTCCTCCCATCAGCTGCCCAGGGAAGAAGAGGGGGAAGCATGATGGGAGGGCAGGTTGGGAGTAATCTCTGGCCCCTTCCCTGCGCAGAGCCGCGGGCACCGGTCACCCAGCCGAGCAGGCAGTGGCTGGCCCAGGCCGCAGGGAGGCACTGGGGAGGGAGGCTGGCCATTAGAGGCCTGGGCCCAGGCCCTCACTTACGGAGCGGAAGGACAGCTCTCACGCCGGATGAGGGTGGACAGTGGGCACCAGGGGTCCGAGGGAAGGCTCCGGCAGCCCAGGTGGGGCAGTGGTGACCGTGGGCACACGGGAACTCCTTCACGCCACGGCGGGCGGCGGGCGGACAGTAGGCTGGCCCTGTCCGTCCGTCCTCCTCCTCCCCGCCCTGGCGGGGAGGGGGGGGCACCGGAGGCCCAATTGGTCTCTGCCCCCACGTGACTCTGCAGGCCTCTCTCCTTCTTTGTTGGTGTTTCTCTTCATTTGGGTCGATTTTTTTTCTTCTCCTAAAAGAAAAAAAAAATACCCCTATCTATCTGGGGGCCGCGGTGGGGGTGGAGGCCAAGGCACTCTGGAGGCCTTGGCCAGCTGGCTGTTCCAGGCCGCTGTGGGAGCCCAGAGGCAGGGACCCCATGTAGGCGGTTAGGCAGCCCCGCTTGTTAGTGACTGGGTGGGAGTGGGGCCTGATTTATGGGCGGCTCCCCCACCGGGCCTGCAGCCTGGCCTCTCTCCCCTTGGATGGCTACCTCCCTGGGGCCTGGCCCGCCGGGGTCCGCCGGCCTGGTCCAGACGAGGGAGTGGAGTCAGGTCGGGCTGGAGTGGAGACAGGGGCATGGATGACTTGACCAGGTGGCTCTCCTGCTGTGGCTTGATCTTTTTACTCTTGAAGAAGGGGGTGGAGGGCAAACAGGTGAGCCGGCCGCACACCGCCCGTGCGCCTTCCCTGCTGGCTGCTCTGAATGTCCCATCTGCTGGGGGCTGCTGATACTCCCAGCGGACAGCTGGGGAAGTTGAGGCAGGGCTGAGACTGCCCCAAGGCCAGGTGGTTGCCTAGCGTGGTCGCAGGTTGGGCCAAGTGGGTAGCTAGGCCAGGATAGGGCAGGGCAGAGGGCATGGGGTTTTGTCTAGAAGGCTGGGCTTTCGCACGCAGCCAGGGAGGTCCCCGTCCTACCTCCACACCCAAATGGGTCCTGAACTGTCCTGGTTGATCGGGGCCCCAGTTGCTCTGTTTTGCACCCCTCTGCCGCGTGATACCCTCTTTTGTGCATTCCTCCCTCGTCTCACATTTCCTGAGTGCACCCTAGATGCCAGCCATGGGTCCAGACACTGGGGAAAAGGGAAGAAAAAGGAAGAACTTTCTGTACCTGGACCATTTACCTCCTAGACATAGGTCCTGGGGGTTGGGGAAGGACACAGAGAGGCCATGGGGCAATCACTGTTGAGAACCACCACCAGACGCTTTCATTTCAGGAAACGGGCCCATCACACAACATGTCACTTATCTGGCTGGGGAGGGAAGGGTTTTCTGGATAACTGAAGTCAACTGAAGTCACTTAATGCATTTTTTTCCCTCTCTTTTTTAGATTTTATTCATTTATCTGACACAGAGAGAGAGAGAGAGAGAGAGAGATCACAAGCAGGCAGAGAGGCAGGCAGAGAGAGAGGGGGAAGCAGGTTCCCCGCCGAGCAGGGAGCCAGATGTGGAGCTCGATCCCAGGACCCTGAGATCATGACCTGAGCCGAAGGCAGAGGCCCAACCCACTGACCCACCCAGATGCCCCACTTAATGCATTTAAAAAAAAAAAAAAGATTTTAGAGAGAGTTTAGCGAGAAAGAGAGAGAGACACAGAGAGAGAGAGAGTGAGAGTGAGTGCTGGGGGAGGGGCAGAGGGAGAGAAAGAGAAGCAGGCTCCCTGTTGAGCCTGGAACCCCTTGCCAGGCTCCATCTCAGGACCCTGAGATCATGGTCTGAGCTGAAACCAAGAGCTGGTCACTCAAGTGAACTGAGCCACCCAGGTGCCCCCAGCACTTTTTATTATCATGAAAATACCTGCAAGACAAAAATTTTGTTGACAGTCGTAACTAATCAGTTCTACAGATTAAAAGCACAGTAGTCCCTGCTTACCTGTGGTTTTGTTTTCCACTCTTTCTTGTAAAGGTTTTATTTATTTATTTGACAGACAGAGATCACAAGTAGGCAGAGAGGCAGGCGGGGAGGGGGGCAAAGAGAGCCCGATGCGGGGCTTGATCCCAGGACCTTGGGATAATGACCTGAACAGAAGGCAGAGGCTTTAACCCACTGAGCCCCTGTTTTCCACTGTTTCAGTTACCTGGGGTCAACCGGGGTCAAGAAGTCGAGGACCCTCTTCGCGACCTGTTGGTAGAAGGTCAGCCCCTAGTAGCCTCTCGCCACGTCACGGTGCTCCCACCATTCAGCTCACCTCTCTCACGGAGGCCTCGGATCATCTCACAAGAAGAAGGGAGAGCATAGTTCACGGTATTTTGAGAAAAACCACAGGCACATAACTTTTATTACCAGTATATTGTTATAATTGTTCCGCTTTATTATTAGTTATTGTTACTGTGCCTAATTTAGAAATTAAACTTTATCATAGGGATATAGGTATGGGAAAAACCAGAGTGTATATCCGGTTCAGTACTATCCATGGTTTTCGGCTTCTGGTGGGGGTCTTGGAATGCATCCTCTGCCAATAAGGGGGACTACATATTCTAATTCTAATTTCTACCTATGACATCACATATAACTTATTTCCCAACATGCATGACCTCACAATTACGTCTTTTTCACCCATTGAAGTTCTTACGAGGTATATTTCTCTTGCCTATGACTGACCCTAACTCATCCTCCCATTTTTTTTTTTTAAGATTTTATTTATTTATTTGACAGAGATCACAAGTAGGCAGAGAGACAGGCAGAGAGAGAGGAGGAAGCAGGCTCCCTGACGAGCAGAGAGCCCGATGCAGGGCTCGATCCCAGGACCCTGGGACCATGACCTGAGCCAAGGCAGAGGCTTTAACCCACTGAGCCACCCAGGCACCCCTGATCTTCCCATTTTAATACAATGATTTTGTTTCTGGATTAACACCATTCATTGTCTGGATTTAAGAAACACCCCAGCAAGCACCTTGACATCACTGACATGTCACATCTGCGTAACAACAACGAACAATCCCGGTCTTTTGTGCTTCCTTTGCTGGGAGACTGTGAAATGGGGTTCACTTTAACTGCCTTCGTGAACAGGGCCTTTCAACACGGTTGTGCCGTGGGAAGAACTAGATTGGTCTTGTCAGTCTCCTGCTGAGGCTCTGAGCCCTAAGGAGAAACCTGAGGGCTTAGTGGTGGAGACTCGGGTTTAAATCCCAGTTCTGCCGTTTCCTAGCTGTGTGACCTGGGACCAGTCACATCTCTCTCTGGACCTCCCATCCTCTCCAAAAAATGGGGACAAAATGAGACAATGCCTGCACCACACTCAGTGGCTGCCTGAGCGTGTTATGTATGCTCAATAAATGTTTTGCAAAACACAAACAACAAGCCCCAGGACCGGCATGTCTGGCCTCAGGGGCCCTTTTGGTGTGGAGTCTGGATTGCACCATCATCCTGAGCTCTGTTTGCCCTTCTGGGGGAGCGTGACTCACCCCAGCCTGGGGAACCCTCAAGGCTCAGGGCTCAGGGCTGATTTATCTCTGGGTCCACAGCAGCCAGCAGAGCCAGCGTCAATGGGCATTTGTTCAATGCCTACTTGTCTCTGCACCAAAGGCCCCACATGCTGCCTGCAGAGGTGGAGTTCTGCTGCCTGTCCCTCCTGTCCTGTTGCCTTCTCTGTAGGCGGTCCGTGCACACTTTCCACTGCCCAGGCTGGGCACTGCTCACCTCTGATCGCCCTCGACACCTCTATGGGCATCCCCTTCCTCTGCGCTGCCCCTCCTCGGCCCTCACCCTTGCTGGGTGAGGCCGGCAGGGAATGTATTGGGGACATAATAATACAGAGGTCCCCAAGCACCGCGTCCCCTACCATTCCGCCCCTGTGGTCCGCCTCCACCATCCTGGAAGGTAGGCAGTATTTTCCCCTCACCTTCCATGAGCAGCATTGGAGAGATGAACAAACTCGGGGTCAGGGAGAACCCAAGTCTTTCCAAAGTCACAGAGCAAGGGTGTGATGGAACTAGGATTTGAATCCAGGCAGTGAGCTTGGAGAGTCCGTGTCCTCCCTCCTCTGCCAAAGCCCCTGGGTGGCCCATTTGTCTTTTCCTTCAAGCTCCAGCCCAGGTGGTCCCAGGCCCTGAGACCCACCCAGAGGGGAAGGAGAAGGGGGTGATCCAGGCTCCCCGCTCCCACCCTCCCCAAGTAAACAAAGCACAGGGTCTCTCTTCTAAGTGGGGACTTTCCCAAAGTGCCAGGCCTATTTCCTGGAGGTGGAACAAGGAACAAACAAACTAGAGACCTAGGAACTGACATGGAGCGGCGAAAGGGGATCAGGCTGGGGTTGGAGCACCGTGGGGAAAGACAAAAAAAAAAAGAACCCACCGAGAAATGAGGCAGAGAATGAGAGAAGAGAGACCCACTGCCAGCGTAACAGACCCAGAAATGGTCAGAGAAAGAGAAAGGGAAAGAGGGAGGAAGGGAGAGAGGGGAGGGGGAGGGGGAGAGAGAGAGAGAGAGAGACAGCGAGCGCGGGACAGAGCTAGGAGGGAGAGGGAGAGGCGGAAGGACCGAGAGCAATTTCGAAAGAGGGAAAGTAGAAATGGGGGAGAGGGAGACTGAGGCAGAGAATGAGAAAAGAGAGAGGGGCAGGGTCCGGAGCCGGAGGCAGAGAGGATGTGGACGTGGAGACCCCTCGCAGGGCAGTGGAGGGGGGCGGGGCTCCTGGCAGCCGCAGACGCTGTTTCCGCTGCACCCCTTATCAGCCTGCTGCCAGATGTTCAGATCCGATGCCAATGTCAGAGAAGTCCATAGTGCCAGGTCAAGGCCGTGGCCGGCGGGAGCCTCAGCTGCAGTGTGGGGAGGGGAGCTGGGGGCCGGCAATTGACCTGCTTGCTCTTCTCCCTGTGCCTCCTGCTTCTCGGGACTGGACCACCTGGTGGGGGGTGGGAGACACCAGGCGCCTCCGGGGGCCTCTTCTCCAGGCTGAGAGCAGGGACTTGCAGCGGCAGAGCGGGGCTCCCGGTAGCACGTGGACACATCCATGTGTGCAAGTCCCCACGTGCGTGGAAGCACATGGACACAGGCGCACAGACCCACACGGGTGCCCAGGAGTGCACAAAGCTACCAGGGGGCCACGCAGAGGCCAGGGCACAACTGCCCCCACCATGGCACTCCTCTGCTGGAGCCCCTGCTCTGCCTGGTCCCCCTCACCTGAGCCAGGACTGTAGCTGGGGCTGGAGAAGGAAGGCTTGTGGCTGGCAGGGTTCCCAGGGCCCGCCCTGCTCTTCCACAAACGGGACCCTTAAGGGCCAGAGGGACGGACCTGGCACCTTCTAGAATCTGAGGCCTGGTGAAGATCCTCGGGAGGAGAGGCGGGAGCTGGGTGTCTGGCAGGGCTGGGGCTTCAGCCTTGGGCCTGGGCCCCTCCGCCATGCTCCTGGAGCGTGCAGCCGCAGCTGGGGCCCCCTTCCTGGGATAGTTTATCTCCCAGTGCACACGCTTGGCCCTCAAGGGGTGACCCAGCCTTGCTCCCCACATTCCTCTTCAGCCACGCAGCCGGTGGGCCCCCCACAGCCCTGAGACAGGGCCTGTACTTGGGGGGTGGTCGGGAGCAACAGCTCAGAGCCGTCTCGCTGACCTCTTGGCCTCCTTTGCAGCTGTCTCTTTGTTTTTCTCTGCTTTTGTCTCTGAGTATCTCTCTACGGCTGTCTCTGCTGTGATTAATCTGCGTCTCTTACTACTTTTGCCTCCGTCTTTCTCTGGGCAGGTCCCAGTTTGCTTCTCTCTGTTTCAGTCTCTTAGTCCGTCTCTCTCTGGGGTCCTTGAGCGGGGCCCGGTCTGAGGATCCCCCCGCTCTGCTCTCTGCCCTCAGGGCCGACTGCAGCGTACGAGACACGAGACGCCGGCTGCGGGCAAGCGGGCAAAGGGCCTGGGCAAGTGGAGGCCCTAGACCTGTAATGGGTGAACTGGGGTGGCCCAAGCGAAGTCCAGACCCCCTGCCACCCACCTGCTGCAAGCCAGCCCAGATAAGGGACATTGATCCGGGCGTGCAGCTGCTGAGCTCCCCCATGTAGAGAAGACTGGGGGGGGGGCGGGGGGTGTAGGAGGAGGAAGCTGAGGCTGGAGGTCTCCTGGCCTAAGGGCCTCCTTCCTGTTTGTTGGGAAGTGAGTGCCTCAGAAAGCTGCTCAGGGGAGAGGAGGGAGGCCATGGTGACTTCCGGGAAGCTGGCCAAGGGCCCGAGGCCACCCTCCCTGTGCCCACATGGGGCCTGTTGGCCCTGGCTTAAAATAGTGCAGTTCCTCTGCTGCTGCAGGGCCCAGCCCAGGCCTCAAAGGGCTGCTGGCTGCTGCTTGTGCGACAGCCAGGGCCTAGGGTGGAGGGGAGTCACCCAACCGCCCAAGCCTCCCTGGGGTGCAGCGGCCGTGCCTCGACACTGTGGGTGGGGAGTTGCAGACAAAGCAAGGGTTCCTGAGTCAGAAACCCTGGATTCAAGTGTCAGCTCCAACAGTGACCAGCTGTGAGACTTCGGGCTGGTCCACTGTGTCTCCACGAGCCTCGGTGTCCACTGTGTAAAATAGGGTAAGTGCTGGGCTTTTGATCTAAACGAGACCACAATCCGTAGATGCCTCAGAACCTTGCCAGGCTCAGAGAGGACACAAAATTGGAAGTTCCTTTTGCCTCTCTTGTCGGTTGTGCCCCAAACTCCTCACTCCGAGGAAGGGCCTCCTTGGAGCTCTCTTCCATTCCTACAGTTCTCCTAGGACTAGGTATTGAGCAGGGAAGGTCTGTGGAGAGGGAGATTGCAAGGGAGGGCAAGGATGGGGCTGTGGTCTCCATGGTGAGACTTGTTGCCAAGGGAACAAGACTCCAAGAGCCCTGGGTCTGACAGTTGGGCACTTTTGCCACAGGATCTCAGACAGACTGATTACCACCGTGGACCTAAACCCTGGTGGGCAGGCAGAGCCAGAGTGGTAGCTTCTGGCTCTGCTAGGTTTCTGTTATTGGGGTGTGAGGGGCCACGGCTCCTCTCATACAGCCTTCTCTTAGGGATTGACTTAATTAAGCCCTACTTTGAACCAGCCACAGTGAGTCCTCCTTAACTCCTAGGACAAAGGCACGTCATCTCCATTTATCTGACCAGGAAAGTGAGAGGGATCTATCTGGGTCAAGGCCATGCACAGCTGGTAAGGGAGAAGAGCTAGAATTAGACCTCAGATGGTGAGACCCTGTGATGTGCCTCTGTCACACAAGCTGCCTGAGAATGGTCCCTGAGAGCGTCTATGTGGCCACATCCAACCTGATCCCAGCATCCTCCCTAAGCCGTCATATCTGGGGGTTTCTGGCTTCAGACTCTGACCTGGGCCAGAGCTCCGTTTCCTCTTCAGTTATATGGAGATGATCTTATTTACCTCGGAGTGTCGCGTAAGGATGAAGATCTCAGCACAGATCCGAACAGGAGGCACTCAGGAGTGCTTGTTTATGTTCATTCCTGAGGTTACGTACGAGTTATGTAACCTTGGGCCAATTACTTACCCTTTCTGGGCCTCGGTTTTCTGATCTGTAAAATGGGATCTTTTATAGCATCGACTTCATAGGGTGGCGTGGAGGACTCAGTAACGTAATGCATATAGAGCGCTCAGTGCCATGCTTTGCCGACCTCCATATATACTCACTATTCTTCCAGATTATTGCCTGGCACTCAAGGGAATCAAAAGCTCAGCATTAGTTCAGTAGCAATTAATAAATTTAGAGCAGTGTTCTAAATTTTATGCCACAGAACAGTGTCCCAATGGAATTTTAACAGGAAGAAAAGATGTTCCATGCTGGGACACTTTTTTGGTAGGCCCTGGGTGAGACAGAATTAATTTTTTTCAGGCAAGACTTCTCAAAGCCTTTGATATGCCAACAAAGGTCGGGAAGCAGTAAGAGGAAGACAGAGTGAGTGCAGTTATTTCTCAGATTTTTGGCAATGGAACACCTACTTCTTTTTCCATGAAGCCATCTTGTTGGGTTGTCTATGTTGAGAAACCACAGATTTGGTGTCTATAGCATTCTACATATTTTGGGGACAACACTGCTTTTCAGATCAATTTGGTTGGGTCTGTTCACTCACCTCTTACAGAAATTAACCCTTTATTAGTTTAATAGTTTGTTTTGTTAATAGCAAGAAGTTCAACCAAAGGCCATTACAGAGTTTTGTTACAAACTCTAGACATTCGTATTCAGCTCTAGAAAACCAGTCAGGAAGAACAGGGAGGAAGCCTGCTATAACTTTGGTATCAGACAGACCTGGATTCAAAAGAGAATTCTGGGGGCACCTGGGTGGCTCAGTGGGTTAAGGCCTCTGCCTTCGGCTCAGGTCATGATCTCAGGGTCCTGTGATCGAGCCCCCCATCGGGCTCTCTGCTCAGCGGGGAGCCTGCTTCCTCCTTTCTCTCTGCCTGCCTCTCTGCCTACTTGTGATCTCTGTCAAATAAATAAATAAAATCTTAAAAAAAGAAAAGTGAATTCTGCCACTTACTCATGTGTCACCTCAGGCAAACAGCTTAATTTCTTTGGGCCTCAATTTGCTGATGTGTAAAACGGGGCTGAGACATGAGCCTCATGAAACTGTTACGAGGGTGACAGGAGACAATGCGTGCAAAGCCCCAATCATAGTGCCTGGCATTCACTGGGTGCTCAGCAAATGTATTTCTTCTCCTCCTCACACCTCCATGTCCTAGCTGTCCCCTCTTGCGAGGCAAGGGAGTCTATTAATTAGTTCTGCAGTGTTTCCTTTGTTCTAAAGCCATCTCTTTCTAACCTCAAGGGCTCTCTGGTCCCTTGTGCCGGAGGAGGCTGAGGTGTGGGACGGCAGCTGGGCTTCCCCTCATTTCACACATGGGGATTTAATAGACTTTGATCAGATTCTCCTCGGCCTTTACGACTGCAAACTGAGAAGTCTCCACCTTTCCTGCCTTCATATAACCCTCAGCCCAAACTCTGCTGCTTCTCTGACCTTATGCAGCAGGATTACAGGATGAGTGGGCTTTGAAGTTGGGCAGACCTGGGTTCAAGTCCTAACTCCGACACTTCCTGTGTGACTTTGGACACATCCCTCCATCTCTCGGAGCTTCCATTTTCTCAACTCTGGAAGACCTCATCTATTTCCTGGGTATTTCCTAGTTATTAACTGGCTGGACCATGGTGACAGAATAGGCAGGCCACCACCAGCACACTGCTGTCATGGAGATGTAGCTCTCTTTCCTGTGACTTAGCAGATGGCTTTCCTTCCTAAACTCCTGAACGTGGCGGGGCGCCTGGGTGGCTCAGTGGGTTAAATAAGCCTCTGCCTTTGGCTCAGGTCATGATCTCAGGGTCCTGGGAGGGAGCCCCACATCAGGCTCTCTGCTCAGCAGGGAGCCTGCTTTTTCTCCCCACCCCGCGTACTTGTGATCTCTGTCAAATAAATAAATAAAATCTTAAAAACAAACAGACTCCTGAACGTGGCATTCAAGGTCCCCAACAGCTTCTCCAAGCTCAAGTCTTGCTATCCCTTCCATCTGCCGCCATTCCTGGCGTGGCAGTCCCTTGTTGTGCCTGAGTATTCCATGTCTCTGATTCACGGCCAGGCGATCTCTCTCCCCTCCACCTGGGCTAGCCTCCTCTGCCTAGTGCCTTTCTTCAAAACCCACCTTCAGTGCTCATCTGTGAAGCATTTCCCGAGAACAAGCCACTCCCTCCTCTAGCTCCTTACCACCTCATTTATACCCTTAATTAGAACTACTGCAAAGGTCCGTGTTTGCCTCCCCCACCAGACTAAGTTCCTCTATTTGTGCCACTTTCTAACTGGGAGTCTTTTCACCTCACTTCAACAAAATAGAGGTAATAATCCTTTTAGTTCAAGGAGGTTCAGGCTTGTGACAAGTCCCCAAACAGTGCCTGGCACACAGGGTAGACAGCTTATTATGGGACTGGTTCATCGATTCAAGCAGCTCTGACAGAGAGCCCTCCGCCAGACCCTCAGCAATAGAAACTGAGTGGGTGTCAGCTACAAGTAGGGCCAAGCAGACATCAGCCAGCTCCTTAGGGCAACCCCATGGTCCCTCCATAGAACCCCAGACAAGCTTCACAGACAGATGCCATGTGCAGAAGAATTCACATTTATTGGTTCAAATACAGTACCTAACATTTGCTAAACATGCATTTCACACTAATTGGTCACATTTCCACAGGTAGTCAATTCACAGCAAAGGGCCCATCCCTCGCCAGCTGGCAGGGTGGGAGGTAGCAGAGGGCCTGGGTACCCTGCAGAGCCCACCAACGATCATTTGGTCATGCAGGGTTGATGGAGCCAGGCTGGCGGGCAGCCCTTGGCCGGCCCTTTGGGGACAAGGGCTCAGAGACATCCCATTTACACGATTCCTACATTGGACTGTGGGTAGAAGTGGGCCTAGGATAGGTAGCCCAAGGATATGTTCACTGATGCTTGTGCCACCACAGCCCCTGGAGATGGGGTGGTGAGAGGTGGCGCTCCCTGTGCCCTGGATCACAGGAAAGAAATGATGGCCTCTTCAAAGGGGTGGCTAGTCCGTGGCTGGGCAGGTGGCTGGGCCTCTCCAGACAGGGCCCAGACATCACAATGCAGCCACAAGCCGCTATTGCAAGCCTGGGATGGCGGCACAGACCAAAACACCAACACCCCGGGGCAGGCAGAGTCTCTTTCCCGACAGAAACATGTAAACAGAGCAGGAGCTACGCTATTCTTTTCCCACAGGATTCCTCAGAGAGGAATCGATCAGGAATGTCACTCAAGAGGTAGTTTTATTTTTTTTTTCTTTTTCATGGAAATTTGAGTCAACAACATTATTACCTATCATAAGACATTTCAGAGAAAGAAAAAAAAAGTCACCAAAAGGCAAAAATGATCCTTTGGCTGGCAGGGCTGGCTCCAGGATTTGGAAGACTAGCCTCCACCAGTAACACAACTTTCTTCTTGGGCTTGGAGCAAGCTCTGGCCTAACTGGGTTTCCCTTTGAGCCTGCAACTGATTCGTGAGCGGGCTGTGCTTCACAGAGGGCTGCAGGCCCAGAAGAGGGAGGCCGAATGGGCACTGGACTGGGCAGGGGGACTGGGCATTTTATGGGCTGGTGGAGGCAGGGCCATAGTGGCTCCTGTTGCAGGACAGCCAGAATTCTTCAAGTTTCAAGGTGGCCCAGGTCTAGCCAAGAAGGAAGCCCCAGTGTGCGCCTCGACTCCGCATGTTCTCTGGGGCTCCTGCCTCGGAGGAAATGGTCCAGGTCCGGTTCTCAAGCCCAAAAAAGAAGCTGCTGCTTGTGGCAGCCAAGAGAGGGGTTTCTGGGGACCCTGTAATTAAATACACATCCCTGAGCTATGGCCCTAGAAACCCTTGCCTCGAGGCTAATCAGTTTCCAGCACCTGGTGGAATGATTGCCGTTTCTCATCCTGAGACACAGATAAAACATCATTTCACAGACACTGGACATAGATGCTTCGAGCTGAGGAAAAAGGGAGGAATGATCAACTACAAAGGCAGAGGGGAGTGTAGGGAATTCTCATGGATCAAACTGGGGAAAGTGAGAGCAGTGGTATTTTTGGGTTTTTTTGTTTTGTTTTGTTTAAAAAAAAATCAATAAAGAAAAACTTAAAGTTTAATGAAAGAGCTGATCTGAAAGACTGGATTTCTTAAAATAATTGCAAAATTTTTAAACAGCAACAAGAAAAAAAGACATAGACCAGGGGCCCAGAGCTAAAGACTTGGAACCACTGCCCAACTTCCTGCCCTGCTGGGAGGCCAGGGTCCCCTTACTCTGGCCAACCGAGGGCATGGCTTCGATGCTGCCCATGCTGGGTTTGTCCATCCGTCTCCATCTGCCCCATTCTCCAGAAAATCAAGAACAAACAAAAGTAGGAAATGGGAAGCAGAAGTAGAGCAAGGCAGCTCACAGAGCTCAGGTTTTTAAGGACCTGGTGACATACTGGCCACAGCAGGTACTCACATCCCTGGAAAGGGGTGGCACGTGAGAGGCAGGTCAGTGTGGGGCGGGTGACTGTCAGCAACGCTATGGAGACCCTTAGATTCCCTCTATCCACCCTCTGGTTCTGGGAAACAAGATAAGGAGGTCTCTGCATGCTGCCTTCTATTCCATGAGGATCGCCCACCTCAGTTACGGGTTAAGCATGGGGCTGGGTGTCCTCTGAGCCAGGTGGAGTGCTTAGAGAAAGGTTCTGGGGAGTTTCTCCAGACTAAGGGCAAGACCACCAAACCTTGTGAAAGACTCCAAAATTGTACAAAGGAGCCAGAGAGCGTAAGTTGTAGGTGAAGTTCCAAAATTCCAAACTTTTGTCTTGGGTCAAGAAAACATTTAAAGGGAAAGGAAAGGAAAAGCCTGTGTGTTTCAATGCAGTGCGCGGAGGCAGGACTCTCCATTACCACACAGCTTTCAGGGTTACATTTTTATGGCTGAAAAACTCTCACTCAAAGTGAGTGCTGTTGGTAGCAGGGGATTGAGAAAGGACAGAAGAGAGGGGAATTAGAGACAACATGCACAACTTTTTTCTTCTTCCACTAGCAAAAAGGCTACCTGCTAACCAAATGTTATGGGAAGAAAGGCAAAAAACAAACACACCAAACCTCCCCCTCCAACCTTTCTCTGTGTCCTTCAAACCAAATTCACAAATACATCTAGTGGCTGACCTAATGTCTCCACACTGCTAGCTACACTCCTACCTTCTCCTCATAATACCTGAGTTTGCAATGCAACACATTCACTTTACCCTGTTTAAAAAAAGCCCACGTCATAAAAGGACTGGGTGCAGAAGACATTAAAAGCTGTCCACAGGTCAGGCTCCGGCTTGGAACACACGGCCACTTGGCTCAGAGATTCTGCAGGGCTCTTGGCAATGAATGGGCTCTTTGTTCTGTGGAATCTGCTGCAAACATTTGTAAAAATGGATTTGTACAATGGCAACTTGCAGAACCTTTCCCCCACTCCACAAATTAACAACTTGCTCTATTTAATGCTGCATTATTGGAGACATGTTCTTGTCTTGTCAGAGAGCAATTTCCTCTGATACCCAACACAACCAGTAAAATGCTTAATTTAAGAAAAAAGCAATTTCAAAAAATAATAATTTGACAGATGGAGGTCTAAGCAAAGAAAGATATGGCACACAGGAGCAGTGCTGGAAAAGGGACTCTGATAGGTGTCTCCTCCCCTACCTTAAGAAAAGCAGCTCGGAGTCTGACCTGTAGCCAAAGAATGTGATCTACTTGGTTAAATAAAAAAATCAGGGAAACAAAAATATCGTGACTTTAGAAATAAACAGATACACAAACATAAATCTTCCCATCAACATGTGAAGAACGTTCTGGTTGGAGGTTTTCCTGAGGAACATGTCTCTTTTTTCTTTCTCAGAGCAGCTGGGGAAACGGCAGGAAGGAGTAATGCTCTGAGTTCTAGATCCGTCAAGGGACAAAGTCATCGCTCTGCTGGTACCCGTAACATGTCACTGGAAAAAAAATATATTATAATCCGACACAGACTACCTGGTGTGCACACGATATGGTGGCCCACTCGGTCAAGTTGCTGGCTGGGTTGGGAAGAGAGCAAACGGCAAAACAAAATGCTACAGGCCCCTCCAGCCCACTCAGGGAGGTCCCCAGTTAAAGCGGGCTGTGCACTGCACTGGCTGTGGGAGATGCCGGGGCACGGGCAGGGACGGTTACAACAGTAAGGCAGAGAATGGAAAAGCACCTGAAAGATTTCTCAGACAGACACGGTGTGGCCACTGGCTAAAGCCAAGAGGGTGAAGAACGTTTCCCAGGACTAGGCAGGGTAGGTAGTGAAGGAATAGGAGGTCCAGGCCGTATCTGCAGAGGGGGGCAGCCAGGCCCTTAGGAACATGAGGTAGTTTCAAGCCCCCTCCTTCCCTTCCAGGTGCTTTGGCTCCAGCCCTCCAGGCCTTGGTCAGCCAGGCCACCAATAATCTAAGGGGCAGGTGGGCCAACTCTGGTACTTGGGCTTTCTGTTCTAAGGAAACCTGGTCTCATTTTTGGAGAGGTTAGGAGAACTTGGGAGGAGAATGAAGGGGCAAAGCCTCTGTTTAGCTGATGGGTGAATGGTCCCTCCCACTGTATGAAAGACGGCAGGGTTTGGATTCAGTCCTGAGGATGAGACAGGATGGGGTGAGGGGAACAGGGAAAGGAAGATTGTTTATTCTTTTGGCAGTCTGGCCTTTGTCCCACTACCCTTTGAAAAAGAGCAAGGTGAAAGCAGAATAAATCAGTAGTGGGCACCAGGATTCGGAGCATGACATTTTGTTCAGCTGTTTTTTCAAAGGGCCAAGAGGAAGTCAAATGTGCAAGACAGAGTGGCAAGGAGTCTGAGGAAGGTAGACCTTGGTAGACTCAGGTAAAGACACTAGGTAGCTGTGAGCTCCAAGGGAGTAAATTCCCAAGAATTTACTGCCAGGACCACGTGTGGACAAAAAGTTGACAGTAGCAGAAACCAGTAGTGGTGGTTCGGACGGTGGGGCAGGGGCAGCCCACAGCATGGTCTGGGAACAGAAACCTTTCTCCCTGAAGAGTTGTTCGGAGGGAGGACATCTTAGATTCGGTCACTGCACTCTACTCCCTCAACTACCATGCTTTCCAAAGAAAAGAGAATGCTAAATCCTCATATCCTGTTTCCAATATTTCACCCATTTTGCTTAATAAATCTCCCAACACCACTTTGCCCCTTTATGGTGTGCTCTTTTACTTTTACCCGGTAATTCTGTGACTAGAAAAAGGCAGTCTGCTCTCGGACAGACTAATGTAGGAGTCTGCTGAGAACATGTGGAAAAAGTAGGGATGGTTACACCCCTCCCTTTCCACTGAGGTAGTCGTCTTTGTCAACATTATGGAAATATTCATCTCAGCCCCATCCCACCCTCTCCCTCAAAATACAAAAGAACTATCTCTAAACAATGACAACACTATAACATTAAACATCTTCACATTCTGTAAACTGCAAGGAAATGCATCGGCTGCATTCACACAAAAGCATGTGCATCATGTTGAAGGCCATACATTCAACTCTGTCGTGAAATAAATATATAGAAAAATGAGGTTAAAAAAACAGACAAACAAACAAAAACTCTTCTTGCTATGGAGGCAACTAGAAACACTGCTCCACAGCCTCCATCTTGGTCTCTCTGGCTCTTTCTTCCGGAGCCTGTTCTGCCCACCCACGGCGCCATGGCTGGCCCGAGGAGGAGCGCTGGGAACAGGTCATTCCTTGCCCACGCTTGTCTTGCAGGAATGCAGCACCACCTTAAAGAGGAGGGGCAGCTGCTCCAGGGGTACATTCACCATCTTTCCTGGTAACAAGGTGGGAAAAGAAGAGTTAGTGATGGCTGCAGTGGAAGAGTGTGTCCGCCTCCTCTTGGGCTGGGGGAGGGAGAATGTTGCCTTTTTGAGGGACTAGAGCAAGAAAGTGACGGGAGTATCACAAAGATGGGAGTACCAGACCAACTGTGCTAACCACCTGATACCCAGACCCATGTCGGTACCCTAGAGTCTAGTCATGGTGCAAGCTATCATCATTGCTACCATCTCCTTACTCCATGCCAGCTGTTTCAATGCATTATCTAATTCTCATAATATTTCCAAGTAATAGATATTACTTGTTATCTCCATTTTATAGATGAGGAATGTTAAACTGAAAGGTGTTCCCTAGGTATTTTCTTCTAAAATACCCTGAGAAACATACCCTATTTTTTTTTTCCTGGTAGAGTCTCTAATTAGCATTCTATTCTTTAGAAGAGTATAAAGGGTTAATAAAAGTACTGGAAAAGAAGGAGGGGGTGGTCACAGGGGCAAATAAATTTCAGAAATTTGGGGCTGAGAAAGGTGTACAAGCTTCTTCACTGGAAAACATCTCAGAGCACTCAGTGTGCTGATATACTTTGTAAATACCGGACGCTGTGATTCTTCTCACTGCCAGTACCTTTTTTTTTTTTTTTAAAAGATTTTATTTATTTATTTGACAGAGAGAAATCACAAGTAGTTGGAGAGGCAGGCAGAGAGAGAGAGAGAGGGAAGCAGGCTCCCTGCTGAGCAGAGAGTCCGACGTGGGGCTTGACCCCAGGACTCTGGGATCACACACTACCTGAGCCAAAGGCAGCGGCTTAATCCACTGAGCCACCCAGGCGCCCCTCCCTTGCCAGTACCTTTGAGTCACCTGGGGAGTTTTTTTTTTTTTTTTTTTTTTTTTTTTTAAAGATTTTATTTATTTATTTGACAGAGAGTTTTTACAAGTACACTGAGAGGCAGCCCAGAGAGAGAGAGAGAAGGAAGCAGGCTCCCACTCCATACCAATTAAATCAGAATCTCTGTTTTAAAAAAATATTGATGCCCATCTCCAAAATCAGAATCTCTGAAGAACAATCCAAGCACAGATATTCTTAAAACATTTTCCAAGTGATTCAAAATGTTGCCAGAGTTGAGAATCCAGCTCTGTCGGGGAGAGTGGGGTATTAACCACTGACCTCCCTGTATTTCAGAGAGCATCTGATTAACATCTTATTCAGTAAAACATAGATTTGGAAACGCCAAGCCATAAACTATCAAAGCACCCCTAAAATTCAATATTTTAGGTCCAGTTCAGCTCTGTTAGACTCTTTAGGTCCAAAAAGTTGGGAAAAAATTCCTTTGTCAGACTGAAAATTTTTTCCTCCTGAATTTGGCTGAATTTGACAGAACAGTTTTATCTTAGAGGTCACACTTCTGAGTTTTCCCTCAGTATATGCTATTACTATACACAAGAATCTTTACCAGAAGACCTAAATCAACAATAAAAACAAAACCCAGGGGACACCTAGGTGGCTCAGTGGGTTAAAGCCTCTGCCTTCAGCTCAGGTCATGATCCCAGGGTCCTGGGATCGAGCCTGCATTGGGCTCTCTGCTCAGCGGGAAGCCTGCTTCCTCCTCTCTCTCTGCCTGCCTCTCTGCCTGCTTGTGATCTCTGTCTGTCGAATAAAAAAAACAAAAAAAACAAAAAAAAAGGAACGCCTGGATGGCTCAGTTGGTTAAGCAGCTGCCTTCAGCTCAGGTCATGATCCCAGTGTCCTGGGATCAAGTCCCACATCGGGCTCCTTGCTTGGCAGGGAGCCTGCTTCTCCCTCTACCTCTGCCTGCCACTCTGTCTGCCTTGTGCTCGCTCCTGCTCCTCTCTCTCTGACAAATAAATAAATAAAATCTTTAAAAAACAAAAAACAAAACAAAACAAAACAAACAAACAAACAAACAAACAAAAAAAACAAAACCCAGGACTTTATACTGGAGCGGACCTATTTAAATGTCAAGAAGCTCAGAAGGGGGTCAAGATTTCAAAGCAGTAACAACAAAAATTCCTTTGCAAAGGTAGGATTCTTGAGAATGATTTTAAAGATACTGCTTTAAATGAATAATCTCCAAAAATCTGTAAGAAATTCTATGAAATGAAGTTAATTTTAAAAATTGAGATATAAGGGGCGCCTGGGTGGCTCAGTGGGTTAAGCCGCTGCCTTGGGCTCAGGTCATGATCTCAGGGTCCTGGGATCGAGTCCCGCATCGGGCTCTCTGCTCAGCGGGGAGCCTGCTTCCTCCTCTCTCTCTCTGCCTGCCTCTCTGTCTACTTGTGATTTCTGTCAAATAAATAAATAAAATCTTAAAAAAAAATTGAGATATAATTATTTCACATAGCATAAAATATATCATTTTGATGTCTATATTTTAAAGTATATATGCAGGAAATGAAGTTAATTTGAGAAACTCTGAGCCTATTTCCCCATCCATAGACGGACCATAAATATCACCAACAACCAGCCTTGCAGAGTTGGTTCCGAGATTAAAAAAACATAAGGCTACAAAGCACCTTGCACGTGATAGGCACTTGGGAAATGTCAGACTCTCTTCCCTACAAAGAAAACACAAACTTCTCAATAGAATAGAACTTTCTGAGGGCAATGGTAGTAGCTCTTTTATGCAGCTGGTGACAAGCACGGAATGAGCTATCCTGAACACAAAGCCTATGTCATTTCTCTCACAAGGCAAGAGAAGCAAGGAAGGTTTGCACGCCCCGCCCAAAACTGTACCTGCAATATAGCGAATCTCAGGTAAGCACATCATGAGGTCAGGAAAGCGGTTCGGCTGATGGGTATATTTATATTCAGTGAAATCCTGGCATATGTACCAGTACCGCTTGTTCAACTGTTCCAGCTGTGAGGCACTGGTCAGACCCCTGATATCTGTGGAAAAACAAAAACAAAAACAAAAACAAGAACAAAAACCACACAGGAAAAGGAGGGGTTCTCTACTGTGGAAGAAACATGAGCTCCTTGAATATGTGCATCTTTCGATTAAAAGCTATTCAACATTGTCACAACAGGAGATCTTTTCTCTTTCTATCACAGAGAAACAAAACTCTGGATAAGGGAAGAGAAATCAGATAAAGGAGGAAAAAAAATATGAAGGACAGTCACTAGACCGAGACACTTGAGCGCTGGGCGGCATCTTTCTCAGCTTCCTGCACGGCTCCCAACACAGGGCTCGACACAGAACACGGACCAGTGGATGTTGAACAACTGATTGAGTAATCTCCCTTTCACAAAATATCTTTTATTTATTTATTTATTTATTTATTTGACAGAGAGAGAGGGAGAGAGAGAGATCACAAATAGGCAGAGAGGCAGAGAGAGGAAAGCAGGCTCACTGTAGAGCAGAGAGCCCGATGCGGGGCTCGATCCCAGGACCCTGGGATCATGACCCAAGCCGAAGGCAGAGGCTTAACCCACTGAGCCACCCAGGCGCCCCCGTCAAAATATCTTAAATTGGCCCTTTGCTAGAGCCAATAACAAAGTCTGCTGATAGCTGCACCTACTCACACGTGGTCTCCTATGTGCGTCTGCTCATACTATCCGAGCGGTCACTCCACCTTTTCTCTATATAGATCTCTCTCTCTTTCATTTATATATAAATGTATGTGTATATATATAATGTATATGTATGTGTGTATATATAATGTCTATGCACATACCAACTTTTTATACACAGAATATAAATACAACTTATCTATATAATTTATACATAAAATAGGACATAAATATTCTCTATATAAATCTTACCCAGCCTTTGAGGCCCAGCTCAGATTTCTCCTCCAAGTAGCTGTTGCTGATCTCCCCCAATATGAGGCTCAAGTAATGTGTCAGGTCCCATTAGAGTGTGTACCTCTTTTTTTTTTTTAAGATTTAGTTTATTTATTTGACAGAGATCACAGGTAGGCAGAGAGGCAAGCAGAGAGAGGAGGAAGCAGGCTCCCTGCTGAGCAGAGTGCACAATGTAGGGCTCAATCCCAGGACCCTGAGATCATGACCTGAGCGGAAGGCAGAGGCTTTAACCCAATGAGTCACCCAGGCACCCCTAAAGTGTGTACATCTTGAAGCCAGGGACCTGCGATCTATTTTACTTAATGTCTTTCATGGTCAACACAGTGCCTGGTCTAAGGGAGGCACATGGAACAGCAGATAAATGAAGATGAATGAATAGCGAAGCAGCAGCTAGAAGGAGTAAGCCAGAGGAGGGGTTCAGACTCTGGACTAGGAAACTGAATACAGTAACAGAGCAATTCCAATGTCACAGGAAGCAAAACAGCCCTGTTCCACTGTGAGAACAGAGCAGTCATATGCTACTTTGGAAAAAAGAGAGTATGAATTCTCCTTCATGCTTCAGTTATGAGCAGCTACCAAGCACCACTTCGTAGGTGATGCCCCACATAAACCGCAGCCAGCAGTCTTCTAATGAAAAGCCATGCTTGAGGGGTGCTTGGGTGGCTTAGTCGTCAAGGGGCTGCCTTCAGCTCAGGTCCTGATCCCGGGGTCCTGGGATCAAGCCCCGCATCAGACTTCCTGCTTGGTGGGAAGCCTACTTCTCCCTCTCCCACTCTCCCTGCTAGTGTTCCCTCTCTCGCTTTTTCTGTCAAATAAATAAAAAAATCTTAAAAAAAAAAAAAAAAAAAAAAGCAAGCCACGCTTGATCCATGTTGTGGATCCACGTTGTTTCTGTACAACCACCCCCTCCGCCCACTCTGCCCTGAAGAGGCCGTCAGAACCACTGCCAGCCTGTCACACATGTCTTATCTCCAATAGTTTCATCAGTCACCCAGCTCTTCTTCAGCCACTGGTAAACTTGGTACATATTTTAAATGACGCATGTACTGTCCTTGGTGTCTGTGTTTAAATGCATTAAAACTGACTAAACAAAGCAAATCCTCTTCCTTCCTCTATGAGTTATAGAGACTGTGGCATTTAGGTTTGAAAAAAAAAATCCAAAGCATGCCCTGTGCTATAGAGGGGCAGGCTGAGGAAAGCAGAGGCCTTCTAGGACTGGTACCCACGTGGTGCGACAGATTCTGTGTGCCAGTCCTGAGGGTAAAAGGGCGGGAGGTGGTGTGAAACATGAGGGAAAATGCTCTCTGGCAAAATAAATAAATAAACAAACAAAGTCCCCTTTTCTCACCTCCAGCTACTTACCTTGATTTAAGAAGTTAATGGCTTTCATGCAAGCATACTCCTCATTGGAGACCTTCAGCTGATGGAACTTGTGATACAGGTAGATGAGCCGCTCGATCACCTCCATCCCTTCATCACTAAATCTGGGGAACAGACAGAGGTGTGAGTGGGCTTTGATGCCAGTGGGGGTTAAGGAAGGGAAGAAAGAGGTCTCCTACAGCTCCTTAAGGCATCTAAGATAGAAAAGAGTCTGAGCTTGGGGGAAATGGAATCCAGAATCATTATGAAGGACAGGT
This sequence comes from Mustela putorius furo, assembly GCF_011764305.1. Classification (NCBI taxonomy): domain Eukaryota; kingdom Metazoa; phylum Chordata; class Mammalia; order Carnivora; family Mustelidae; genus Mustela; species Mustela putorius. The sequence goes on from NW_025421428.1 coordinate 6,649,263, forward strand.
AGATCCACGGTTTGTCTAGAGGGAAGGCAGCTCAGTCAGCTGCTGTTCCTAAGGTCAGGTGGGGTGAGTTAAATCTAAGTTCACATCCAGCTCCAACATTCAAAAGCTGTAAGGCCTTGGGAAAATCATTTGACCTCTCTAAAACTTCGAGATTCTCTTTTGTCAAATAATAATGCTTGCCTGCTTGCGGGTAACAAGGGCCAAAGGCAGTCTGAAATGTAAATGTGGAAAAATACAACACTATCAAGATTCTGTGATAGCTGAGATGTAGCCTCCAGGTTCAACGGCAGCTGCCATGGTGATTCTACCTGAGCCTTTGCCACGGTGAAGAAAAAGCTGATGATTATATTTTTTAGGTTCACTGCTTCCAGCAGGGTTGAGGTTACACACAATGAAAAATTTTACTGGCATCCCTCACTTTAGCTATGGGGAAGGGAAACATTACCTGAGCCTTCACGCCCTACCAGTCTCCGTGCTAGGCACTTATGTGCACTTTCTCATTGAGTTTTCTCAGCTTCATGGGCTCTGTGAGAGGATCATTACCGCTGTACAGATGAGAAACTGAAGTTCAAAGAGCAGAGGGGACTGGTCCACAAGCACACAGCTAGCTGGTGGCAGAGCTAGAACTTGGAACCTAGGCTAACTTCCCAAGCCCTTGGTTCTTCCAATATCAGAGGGCAGCATCACACTGTAGCAGGTAAGACTCTGTGCAGACCATGCTCCTTTCTTTGGATTAGAAGCAAGCTCCTTGGGGAAAGACCAAGTTTTAGAAAAAGGAGCCCCAGGTTAGGGGACTAATACTCTGGGTCACAGTGGGGCACACCTCATATCAGAGGTGGAGATACCACCAAACCAAGCATCAAAAAGGCTTAATGGGGAAGCAAGAGTTTATAATAGCTGGGGTCAGGGTCAGTCTCTGCCCTTCTAGGAGTGGACTAAGGGGAGTTCTAGAGAGGCCTCAGATGCAGCTCAGTCAAGGAGAAAAGACGCCCAGCGCTGGGACTACGTGCTGGGGACATCCTCAGACCTGAGTACTGCGGCCCTATGCTGGGCAAGAAGTCCCTACGTGGGTCCTGAACGCCTGCTCTACTGCCTTCTTTGTTGATTCTGAAGGCTTTGCAAAGGCTTGGCCTCTGGGCAAGCAGCACATCTCCTCTCCCTGGGGGGCAAGCCTGGCTCCTTTCTGGGCCAGAAACGTCTGCACTTCTCAAGCAGCAGAGGGAGCTATAGAAGAGCTACCAGCAATTTAGAGCCTGACCCCTTCGCCTCAAAGCCCCATCAAGACCCACCACAACCCGCGGCTCCTGTCCTCCATCCGCTGATTTGAACAATGAGGGCTGATTCCATTTCTCTCTATGCCTGGCCCAATGGCTTTTACAACGTTATTAATACTTCCCCAAACTGGCTGATAGACAAATTGATACTGAATAACTACTATACTAACCTTATCTATCATTCTATCCTTTGTTGAGTATTTGCTACTTGCCAGTTAACTCTGTTAAATATTCTACACTTATTATTTCACTGGATACTCCCAATAAATCTACAAAATTGGTATTACAGTCCTTTCTGTGCACATGTGGAAACAAAGCTCAGACAGGTTATTTACTGGGTCCCTAGGCCTCTCCTGCATTCTTACATTTTACCTCCCTGACAACCTGGGGGCTAAGTAAGATCACCTGCTTGTTAGGGACGAGGAAACACAAGAAGAGCATCCTGCCTACCCCAAAGCAGCACAGCAAGTAAGTGGCGGTGGGGTGGGGCCAAAGTTTAAACCAAGTTTTCTAACTCCAAGCCTTTCGCCTTAGCACCACACGGTCTGCTCCCTGTCTTGTCCTTAACTGGTAACTGGGAAAGGCTGCCTCATGCCACCACAGGGGACCTCAGGAGCTCTGGGTTCCTGCAGCGACTCAGTCCCGGGCCCAGCTCAGGCAGGCGTGGGCTCTGCTGCAGGGCCTCCACGGTGCTGAGCCATGCGGGAGGCAGCGGGCCTGGGAGTGAAGAGCACGCGCCATCACAGGGCTCTGATCACTCTTTCTGTTCTTGAGAGGGAAAAGGTTTCCACTGTGAAGCCCTCTAGTAGCTGGCCGGAGGGCTGGTGTGGGGAGGAAATGCGGCAGGCGTCAAGAAGGAGGCCGGAGGCAGCGCGGCACCGCCAGCATCTGTCTGCGGCCGAGCAGTGTAGCCAACAGAGATAACGCTCCCTGCCTTAATCAGCAACCGCTCGGCCCAAGTGCGGCCTCTGGCACCGCAGACCGCGCAGGTGTGTGGTTATCAGCCAGACCCCCGGCCAGCGGCACTGCACTTACGGCCGGCTGAGTCCAGACGTGAGCCGCACAAAGGAGCTCCCAAGTGCCCCGCGAGAGCTTCTGTCCCCAATCTGCCCTTTCTCTTGGGGACAGCACGTACCTTCTTTTCCACATTTCCTAGGACAGGCAACCGTCACGGACCCCTGGCAGTGGTGGGGGGGGGCTGGCAGCCAGCCCAGGAGCCCCCACTCAGTCCCCACAGCCCGACTGCAAAGCTTTCCTCCACACCCCGCATCCCGCCCCTTGATAAACAAATCGTTCTCTGTTTCATGGGCCTGCTTTCTCCTGCAGCCGTGCCTCCTCCACATCTGCCCACTCCACAGTTCTAACGCCCCTGTATTCCCTGTCTGCAAATTATCAGCATTTAAAGCCAGAGAGTTGGACAAACACACCCATTCTTCTTCGAGGTTCCCATTACACAAGCACGCTGGGACAAAGAAAACATTCCTGCCAGGATCCCCCAAACCACTGGACCATTCAGTCAGCAATTGAAGCTGACACCGTGTAAGTTATGTCCCATTAAGGGGGCTGAGAGGTCCAGTTGTCTTTTTTTTCATTGAGCTAAGTGCACGTACCCCCAGGAGCAGTCATAGCTTTAAAGGAATTGTCACCTCAGCACCCATGTAAACACTCCGAGACTGAAAGTAAGATTGTTAAGTCTAGGACACACTGCAGAAAGTTGAACTTTTTAGAAGGCTAAATTATTTAGTAGAGGGTACTGGTAAGGATTCTGGGCTTTGGAGCACAATAGATCTAGGGGATAATCTTAACGTCATCTTTTTCTAGGTTTGTAGCCTTCAGTTTTTTCACCTCTCTGAACCTGAGGCTCCTTATCTGTGGAACAAGGGGAACATCAGTGCAGTTGCTTGGGGTGGTGGTGAGGACTAAACAATGTTTGTAAAGCACTTAAGATGGAATCTGGCCCAATGAACAGTCCATACTTGTTAGCTATTATCATTATTAATGGCATCATCATCATCACTCCTGTTATCACAACAAAAAGAAGAGATTGTTTCTTGAACCTTACAGCTAGGGTGTGAGCAGGGAAGCTGGGAGGCAACTGTCCAGAGATCTGAGAGAAACGGAGCTACTGCTCACGAGACAGAAGTGCCCATTAAAGCCCATCTAGTGCAAGGCGTCTTCTCTTGAGAGCGAAGGAGTCTTGATTAGGGCCAGGAGCAGTCACTGGCTGGTGCTACAATCTGCTTTAAATCAAATTTGCCCAGCTCACTGTCTGATAACATCCTGATTAAGGAAAACGGGTACCATAAATTTGATTCAATATTTGAGAAGAGAAAAGGAGGTGGTCATGTATCATCAGGGAAAAGCCTTTTCATGACAGCAGGAACTCACTGGCACTCAGGAGTCGTGAAAAAGTAAAGGCATTTTGGGGGAGTAGGAGTAACGCAGGAGCAGGCAAGGTAGAAAAGAGCTCTGGCCAATTACAGACTCCACACCCTGAGTCTCCAGCAGAGTAAGAAATGCTTTTCTCTGATGTACCTGATTCCAGAGGTTCTCATACTTCCTTTTCCTCTGACCTCCTGGGCTCTCAGGCTCAACAGACTCCAAACCAGACTCAGAGTGGGGCATCTCTTGGCCTGTTCTTCTCAGGCTCCGTTATCTTGGCTCAGAGAATTCGCACTCACCTGCCTGGCAGCACCCCCAACCCCGACTTCTGCCTCCCTGAAGTCCCACTGACTATACCTCCTTGTTATCTCTCAACTCTGTGCAGCCCTCCCTATTCCCACAGTCACGGCTGCCTTGTCCAGGCCATTTTCTCTTCTACCTAGGTTATGGAAAAACCTCCTACCCAACCACCATCCTCTCGTGATGTCCATGCCAGTCCATCTTGAGCTTTACAGCCACAGTGATCTTTTCAAAATGACACCTGACCATGTAACTGCTCCACATAGAAGCATCTTATGACTTAATAGTATTTACATAATATAATCCAAATTCTTTTGGTAGGCATTTAATAATCTTTTCCCCAAAATTTTATTTATTTATTTATTTAAAGATTTATTTATTTATTTATTTATTTGACAGACAGAGATCACAAGTAGCAGAGAGGCAGGCAGAGAGAGAGGAGGATGCAGACTCCCTGCTGAGCAGAGAGCAGGGCTCGATCCCAGGACCCTGACTGGGATCATACCTGAGCCGAAGGCAGAGGCTTTAACCCACTGAGGCACCCAGGTGCTCCATAAATCTTTTTTTTTTTTTAAAGATTTATTTATTTTCTTGAGGGAGAGAGTGCACGTGTGTGTGTGAGCACGGGGCGGGGGAGGAGACAAGCAGACTCTCTGTGGAGTGGGAAACCCAATCCCAGGATCCTGAGACCACGACCTGAGCCAAAATCAAGAGTCAGACACTTAACCAACTGAGCCACCCAGGCTAGCATTTGAACACCTTCATGATGCTTCATGATCTGCTAGGGTCCTAGGTACATGAGCATGGAATCGGAACGAAGGTATTGAAGTTAACTCCTATTTCCCACGGATGGATTCCGTAAGCTTCTTGCACGGAGTATTAAGTCCCGACAATAAATTTATTTCTTATCCTCAGAATGAACACATGTTCTAGAATCAGCATTCCCAACAGAACTTTCTGAGATGATGGAGAGGTCCTGTATCTGCACCGTCTGGTACCGTACTCACGAAGCACGTGTGGCTAGTGAGCATGTGGAATGTGGCGAGTGCAAATGAGGACTGAATTTTTAGTGTTATAAAATTTTAATTAACTTAAATTTAAAAAGTGACCCGAGGCTACCAGGTAGTATATTAGACAGTGCAGCTCTACATTCTCCTTGGTAAAGAGCCTTCCTAGAAATAAACGTTCCCTCACTAATTTACTAGCCTCTGCCTTGCTCTTGGGACTTAAGGGACTGCACAGAATAGGATGGGGTGCTTTATGAAGCTCAAAGCCACAAGGAGCCCTGCATGGCCAATGATACCTGCCTACATGCAGAGGGCCTGGAGAAACCCATCATTCTATAGGAACTAGAGCTCATAGACTGACTTTCTAGACAGCCCCAGGCTGTACTGGTGGATTCCAAGCAAATTCCAGGTGAATAAAAAGGACAGAGTCAACGGGGCAGCTCTGCAAACCCTGGCAATATTAAAGTCTGCTGAATGCAATTCAAACATTCAGTTGGCCCAGAATTAAGGACCAGCAGATAGGAATTTGATGGAAATAATGGATTAGAGGCTCAAAAGAGGGAGTTTGGTCATCTGCAAAATCAGAGAGCTCTGTTTACAGGACAAAGTGTCACATGGGTTCAAAACTCTGTCATTTACAGATTATCCTGAAGCCAGTAAGCATCACTGAAGAGGAAATATTAGAAAACCAGGGCAGAGTGTCAGCACCCAGACTCCTCCCTCCCTCATTGTGCAAAGGGCCCTGACGGTCTTGGAACTTTACTTTCAGCCTCAGCCTAACACTTAGCCTGTCTTTATTCCATGACATTTGGGTGACAAAGGAAAGGCACTCTGGTCCTGCATAGAGAAGTATGGGGGTATCTCTTCAGCCCTCTTTATTGGTGTTCTGGAATCTGATGACTTCCATTTTTAAAAACTGTTCAGTAAAGGTTAATTATTGAAATGTCTATATAAATGTGATTTAAGGGGCACCTGGGTGGCTCAGTGGCTTAAAGCCTCTGCCTTCGGCTCAGGTCATGATCTCAGGGTCCTGGGATCGAGCCCCACATCGGGCTCTCTGCTCGGCAGGGAGCCTGCTTCCTCCTCTCTCTCTCTCTGCCTGCTCTCTGCCTGCTTGTGATCTCTGTCAAATAAATAAATAAAATCTTTTTTAAAAAAAATAAATAAATAAATGTGATTTAAGCTTTATTTTTTCACATGATAAACTAATAAGCCAGAAAAGTTAAATCAACAGATCACCTGTCCTGATTTTGGGGACTCACTGTGTGCTCTAGGACTTCAAAGTGAGTAAGTAAAAGATCTGTGCTAGACAGGGAGATTAGGATCCTGCCCAGATAGTATGAGAAGTTATGCCAGAAAACAATGAAGACGCCTGGGTGGCTCAGTTGGTTAAGCAGCTGCCTTCGGCTCAGGTCATGATCCCAGCGTCCTGGGATCGAGTCCCACATCGGGCTCCTTGCTCCGCGGGGAGCCTGCTTCTCCCTCTGACTTTGCCTTCCACTGTGTCTGCCTGTGCTCGTTCTCGCTCTCTCTCATAAATAAATAAAATCTTTAAAAAAAAAAAAAAAAAAAAACAATGAAGAGAGTGGCTCGGTTCCTTAGCCTCACTGCATCTCAGATGCAGTTAGAGCCTAAACTTCGACATTAGGCAGGCATGGGTTCGAATTCAGGCTCTGGGTTCAAATCCAAAACATTAAAGGGCAGGTCTCTTTGAACTTCAGTTTTTTAATCCATAAAATAGGCATAACAATGCCTATAATGCTAGAGGCTGTGAGAAAAGAATAAGACAGTAATATCAAATACCAAGCCCAGTGCCTGGCATGTAACAGGTAACACAGTGACTTTTAGATCTTATTCTTGAATTGTAAACTACAGCTCAGAGCCCCTCACTTTACAGATGAAGTTTAGAGTTCAGATTTTTGTTCTCCCCAGATATATTCTCTTACCTGAGTAATCCGGATGTGATAAAAAAAAAAAAAAAAACCAAAATAATAATAATAGTGTAGCGCTCTGCTAAGGCTTGCTGCCCAGTATCATTTATTTTGCACAATTACCTTGTTGCAGAGGTACTGGTATTATCCCATTTTATAAATTCAGAAGGTAGGAATCAGAGACTTGACTATGGTTACAAAGCTAGTCAGAGGCAGAGTAAGGATTCGAAGCCAGGCCCGTTTGTGGCATTAATTCCTATCCTCTGGAGTGTCAGTGAGGGCACTCCGTCCCCACCCTCCAGGATGACAGTGGTTTGGTTGCTTGGGACTTCCTCCCCAACCAACAGCCCTTACCTGTGTAGTTCTTCATCAGAGGGTGAGTACTTGGCAGTGACATCAGCCAGCTCCCCAAAGATCTGTTTGCTATAAACGGTGAGAGAGGACAGCAGGATTAATTCCTGCCAGGTAGAGCTCAGGAGGCACGTGTAATCCTTGATTGAGAGCTCGCAGAAGAAAGGCAGTTTCTTGATCCAGGCAATCTGCCTAAAGAGTAGCTCATCGGCCAGGCGGCAAAGCAGGGCAAACAGCTCTGCCTGAGTCACAGCGTACCTGGGGGGAGGGACAGTGGAAAATCACTTCCAGTGGCCAGAGAGGGAGGATGGGGGCACAGGGAAAGGGTACTCCTAAGAGTAAAAAGGGTCTCCGGCAGTGGGTTCCTTGCCCTTGATCATGGGTCTCCAGCTCCATTCAATTGAGTCTAATGATAAAGGGGCAAGACTGGGGCCAGCAGCAAGCTCAGGGCTTAAGAGGTGGGTTTGGTGAGAAAAGGTTGAAGAAAGGGAAAGGAAGCTTGGAAATCTGTGCAATTATTAGGGAATATGACTTTTAATGTTAACATTTCAACATCCCACTAATGTTCCATGTGTTAGAGAAAATTCCATCGCTTCTGCATTACTTTTGGCTACGAGAGCTCCAGCAGGGCGAATCTGGTGCCCACCCAGCACAGGGGCTGGCACAGAAATGCGCCCAAGGTCATAGGGCTGAAAGAGAAGAGAAAACACGTTTAGCTTTCCCTGCTCTCAGTGCACCCCCTGGTGGAGAGACTTCAGAAACTAAAGTTGCTCAGTCCTTGAAAGCTACCCCTGCATGGAAGGAGCAGGGCATTTCTCATCTCTGCGCTGGATGAGAGAGGGTCCCAGTTTTCTTCTTCTCAAGGCCCCTGGCATGACTCGTCTCCATATCCCCACGCCCAGGTTTATAAAGATTTTGTGTGGCCTTCTTGTAAGCAGATCTTTGAATTTCCTCTTCTGATACTGGAGACTAGCTTGAGAAATCTCAGGATACGTCCTACGAGGTCTGAATTGATAACAAACAGCCTGTGCCTCAGGCCCAAAGAGTAATGGGTGCAGCAACTGACGGGCCTAGAGGCTGAGCGAGCATCGACTCAGGCAGAGCTGACCGGGGAACAAGAGTACTCCTTCCCCCCACTCAGGTCTGTACACGGCGCACATGGCACCAGCGCACATGGTACCTTGGCTGGGGATGCAGACAGTCGGCACACAGGTAGTGCCTTGAATGGCTTGTTCAGGAGCCTAGACTTGATGTGTAATTATTCCCAGAATTACAGCTCAACTCTGGCTCTGAGCCAGAGAAGCACTCAGGCCACCTCAGGGCCTGGCTTACCTAGGCCCAAGCAGAAACAAAAGTCCTTTAATCCCAATTCCCTAAGGATTCAGAAACAGCCCCAACTCTGAAAAAAGATGCTCAAGAGAAAAACAAGGGACTGCTGACTTCAAAAATAAATACAGATTTGTCCTCTGAGGCAAGTCACTACTCATTACCCCTGACTCATTTCAGAGCCTATGGGATTAGCAGCCAGGGATGAAGGCGGGTGAGGGGTAGGGGTCATTGTGAAGTTTCAAGGGCTAAACGGGGCACTCACCCATCTTCAATCAACATGGGCGTGCCCAGCGGCTCCAGGTCCTCGGCTGACACCAGCTGGTGAATCAGACTGTATGACTGGGGATCCAGGCTGCGAGCTTGTGGGGGCAGGAGTGGCGAGTGGGCAGAATAGCTAAGAAGGTGCGGTATGTATTGATAGTGTGGAGGCACAGACATCCCCATGTACTGCTCCCTGAACGCCATGAATCCATTTAGTTCCACAGACCTACTGAGGAGAAAAGTCTTATGTCAAGCAGAACCGTGGCAGGTCTACTGTCTGCTCGAGGTGGCTAGGGAGTTTTTTGGCCATGCAGTCTGTCTTCCTCAGGGACATAATTAATGATTACATGCATGTCTCCCCCACTAGACAGGGACTCTTTGCAGGAGTGTATATGTGTGACTTATCACTGGACACCCAGGACCTGGCAAAATAGGTACTGAATAAAGAGTGGTTGAATAAATTCTTTGTATAGGTGTCACGTTTAAAGAGATTTTAATGGATACTCACAAACTATGACCCACAAAGGTGGGGGTATGTATATATTTTTTACTGCTAGGAAAACTAAGGCATAGACAGGCTAAAGGCCTTGCCAGGCCATAAAACAAATGCAGCACCTAGCAAGGAATCTGACATGGAATCTGGCAAAGAATGTGGCACGAACTTTCCTAAACATTTAAAGGAAGGAACACCAAATGAATAAAAGTTACAACAGAATAACCAAGAGAGAGGCAGATTCTTATCTTCTTCTCTTTCCTGGGGAAATCTAACCACTCTGTCACCTAAAACAAAAATCCTCACCTAAAATCTAAAATCCTATATGCATTTGCTGTAACAGGGGTTGACAAACTGTAGCCTATGGCCCATTTGGTAAATAAAGTTTAATGGAACACAGCCACAATCATTTATATAGTCTCTAGCTGCTTTTGCTCTGTAATGATAGGGCTGAGTAGCTGAGACCCAGACTGTGTGGCCCGCAAAGCCTAAAATATTTATTTTCTGGACTTTATAGAAAAAGTTTATCAATCCATTTCCTATAAGAAAGAGTTCTGTAAAAAAGGAAATCTATCCTGGTAGTTGATGGCTACATTTTTTATACGTAGCAACTAACTTAAGATAATATTCTTGAACCAAGAGTCTCCAAATTAGCATTCCATGATAGCAGCAAATTTAATTAGCTTAAAAATTTTCAGTTTCTTAAAACTTACAAAGTGAAAATCTTCACTCTTGCTGAGACAGAGAAATGAGAACTTAATTCAATATTGTCAATGCGGTTTGTTTTATTTCCGTGATCAATGTGAGAGAAGAGCTACATTTAAAATGGTATTCTGCTAGGTAAAGAACGTCTGGGCACAGGCGGCAGCAATATCACTTTATTAGCCTGCAGAAGAGAATGCTGACATTTTTCAAGGTCTTTAACAAAAAGTAGGCTGTGAAATGCTGCTCTGTGTCATCCCGGCCCCTCCCCAAAAGACAGAGCTGGCTGAGACAGACTGGCAGGAATACCTAGCCCAGAGTTTCCCTGTGGGTCTACTCTTTGGGTGGTCCTAGATGATACTGGGTTTGCCTTAAAGCTCACCTGGAGGACAGTGTGGAGCCTGGTGAGGGCTGGTTGCTCTCTGAAGCCCTGTTCCCAGGGGAACTGTGGTCGCTGTCACCATGGTTGCTCCAGTGATTGGCTTCTTCCTCAAATTCCTGCCCAGACATGATCCTTTCGATCTCTTCCTCCGATATCTTTGATAAGGAATTGATACATGTTAGATTGGGTGCTTGGGATAGCCTTTGTTCCTCCTTAAGGACCAAGAATTCATTTAAACGTCATAAGGATTCCCAGAACTCTCTAGAGAGATACCCAGATTCCCTCCCCTCCATCTCCATACTCCAGGGCTTCTCACTCATCTTAGGACAGCTCAGTTGCTTGCTTCCCAGCACCGTGGCTCACTATGGCCTTCCTCTTGTCCGTTTACCCTCCTCTGAAGCCACAAAGCCACCACGTTCTTCAACACTCTTTGAGTCTATTCTTTCCTACCCCTGAAACACTACTCTTCAAGAACAAACTCCTGCGTGCCTTTTAAGACCCAGTTCAAATGTCACCTTCTTTGTGAATCCTTCTATACTACCTTAGACAAAATTTTAGGTCCCTCCTCTATCCCCTTCTAATTCTGTGTATTCTGAGATGAACAGAATAGCACAATAGTTACGAGGATGAATTCTAGAGTCAGACCACCTTTGTTCCAATATAGTTTCTGCTACTTTCTAGTGGTACAAGTCATTAAATTATTTGAACTTGAATTCAAAATCTGAACAAAAATTATCCATGTCATAGAGAAAATAATAGTATCTGTCTCATGGGATTGTTGTGAGGATTAAATTAGTTAATACATCATCACATGGTTAGAAAAGGGCTTAACACATAGCAACCAGTGTGGAAGGTTGACAATGTTATCTTCATCATCACTGCTGTTTTTTTTTTTTTTAAAGATTTTATTTATTTATTTGACAGAGAGAGATCACAAGTAGGCAGAGAGGCAGGAAGAGAGAGAGAGAGAGAGGAGGAAGCAGGCTCCCCGCTGAGCAGAGAGCCCGATGCGGGACTCGATCCCAGGACCCAGAGATCGTGACCTGAGACGAAGGCAGCGGCTCAACCCACTGAGCCACCCAGGCGCCCATCACAGCTGTTTTTTTATAGCACTTATGGCAATGCATCATAAAAATACTCTCTATCAGACCTAAAGCTATAATAAAACCCAGAAGAAAGTACTCAAAGAATGCACATTGGATAAATAAACAAATGTTCACTTATTAAGTACTGTCCATGAAACTTCACAAGGATTTTTCAGGATGAGAAAGACATTCCCAAGCCTAAAGTGTAAGTAAGAAGAAATTTTAGCTTAGACAAGTGAATTGACTTGCCCAAGAGCACAATGTGTGCCTGCATCTCAGGAGGAGTTTAAGGAAGAGGCCAAAGTACCCAAGTATTCAGTCCACGGCTCCTGCTACTATACCGTAAAGGGAGTGAATAAATACATCTTCTATAAAGTGTTTAACTCCGAGTTGAAGCCTAACTGCTAAACTCAGCACGGGATGAGAGTGAATAGGAAGGAAAGAGGGCCAGATAAATTTTTATTTCTTGCTCCTATAGAAAGCCTGGGAGGACCTTTTCTTTCAAGTCCATCTGACTCAAACCTACATAACTCTTTGTTCTAGCAGCCTGTGAGGAAACCTTGAGCTACTCTGATCATCATCAATACAGGAGGCATCTAGAACTGGAAGCCAGCCAGCACACAGGACTTGAGAGGGAAAACATGAAACATTTAACTGGTACAGAAGTTGAGCGATTTGTCTTAAACTTAGATTGTATACTGAATTACGGGTAGTCTTTGTTTTGTCAATAACATGTAACAAAACAAACAAACCTTTTCTTTTAGGGATCTTTAGAACACTGAAATCTCAGATGTTATAAGACATGTAAAGACAAAAGACGCCATCAAACTACAAGACATCTACAGAGACCCTGACTGAAGCAGCCTCAGTAATGGTAGTGAGAGCAGTTCCAGAGCTTGGAGGTCATGCAAGCACTTGAGCTGGGTGAAAAGAAGCGGTCCTAATAAATCAGATTATTCCAGCTGGGAGCCAAAGTTGGACTGCATCTGTTCCTCCCTATGGGTCCCACAGGACGCTGGGCAATCACTGTTAAATTAAGGGGATAGAACATATCAGGAGGGCTTATATCTAGGTTCAGATCTCATCTGTCATTTTCTAACTGGGTGCATACTGCTGGCACGTCACTCAAGTTCTCTGAGCCTTAGTTCCCTCCCCTATAAAATGAAGCTAGTGCCACCTACTGAGTAGTTTGGGCTCCCTCTTAGGGTACAGAACTGAATCAGTCAGACTTGAGAGGCTAATCTAAGATAAAGTGATGAAGTGCACAACAGGTACTCAATACATCGTAATTTTATCCCTGATTTTTAATTATAATTAAACATAGTTAAGAACTTGGGAGATTGGGGTGCCTGGGTGGCTCAGTGGGTTAAAGCCTCTGCCTTCGGCTCAGGTCATGATCCCAGGGTCCTGGGATCGAGCCCCGCATCGGGCTTTCTGCTCTACAGGGAGCCTGCTTCCTCCTCTCTCTCTGCCTGCCTCTCTGCCTACCTGTGATCTCTGTCTGTCAAATGAATAAATAAAATCTTAAAAAAAAAAAACAAAACTTGGGAGATCACAGCTCTTTCTTCCTAACACTCCCTAAAAAGTAAGGAAAAAAGGGAAAATTATATGCTCAGTATCAGAAAGTCAAATGCAATGACATATGAAATCAGTTTCTCTGAGCATCAGCTCCCTCCATTCTAGAAAGAGCAGAAAGTCTAGAGACGTAAGCGCCTAAAGATCCCTACCACAGTGGGAGAAGAGTACTCAAAAGACACTGAGTAATGAATGCTGAGAAGATTTTTCGTTGAGGAAACACTTAAGAATTCTTTCCAATAGATAAACACTACATCTAAATATAAAAAGAATGACTACAAATAAAGGCTATACATGAAAAGTCTACACGAACATCATACTCAATGAAAAACTAAAAGTTTTTTCTCTAGGATCAGGATCAAGGCAAAAATGCCCATTTTCACCATTTCTCTTTAACACAGTACTAAAGTTCCAGCCATTGCAATTAGATATGTAAAAGAAATAAAAAGCATCTAAATCAGAAAGAAGTAAATTATCTCAGTTCACAGATGACATGATCTTATAAATAGAAAACCAAAAAAACTGTTAGAACAAAAGAATTCAGCAAAGTTTCAGGATACAAAATCAACACCAAAAAATCAGCTGCATTTTTATATAGTAACAGTGGACCTGGAAAGGAAATTAAGAAAACAATCTCAGTTACAATAGTATCAAAAAGAATAAGATACTTAGGAATAATCCTAACTAAAAGGATGAAAAGACTTTAACAGTGCTGAAAAAAATTAAAGGCATACTGGGGTGCCTGGGTGGCTCAGTCATTAAATGTCTGCCTTTGGCTCAGGTCATGATTCTGGGGTCCTGGGATCAAGCCCCATATTGGGCTCCCTGCTTGGCAGGAACCCTTGCTTCTCCATCTCCCACTACCCCTGCTTGTGGTTGCTTGTCTCGTTATGTCTTTCTCTATCAAATAAATAAATAAAATCTTCAAAAAAAAAAAGAAAAAAGAAATTCATAGATTAAAAGACAATTATTGTTAAAATATCCATACTATCCAACGTGATCTACAGATTCAATACGATCCCTATCAATATTCCAACAGCATTTTTGGCAGAGATAGAAAAACAAAATCCCAAAATTCATATGGAAATCCAAAGAACCCCAAATAGCCAAAACAGTCCAGACAAAGAACAAAAAGCTAGAGGTCTTACACTTTCTGGTTTCAAAACATATTAAAAGTTATAGTAACCAAAAGAGCATGGCACTGGCATGAGGACAGGCCTATAGATCAATGGAACAGAATAGAGAGACCCCAAATAAACCCACGTATATATAGTCAAAGCTGCCAAGACTACGTAAGAATAGTGTCTTCAACTAGCAGTACTGGGAAAACTAGATATTCATATACAAAAGAAGGAAATTAGATTCTGGTCTTATACTTCATACAAAAATCAACTCAAAATGGGTTAAAGACTTAAATATAAGACCTGAAACTATCAAAGTCCTAAAGGAAAACATAGAGAAAAAGCTTCTTGACATTGGCCTTAGCAATGATTTCTTCAATATGATATTCAAAGTACAGGCAATAAAAGCAAAAATTGACAAATGGAATTACATCAAACTAAAAAGCTTCTGCAAAGCAAACAATCACAAAGTCAACAGGAACGTACAGAATGAGAGGAAGTATTTGCAAACCATTTATCTGATAAAGGCTAATATCCAAGAGATATCGGGAATTCCAACAACTCAACAGCAAAACCCCCAAATAACCTTATTTAAAAATGCAGCACCTGGGTGTCTCAGTGGATTAAGTGTCTGCCTTTGGCTCAGGTCATGATCCCCAGGGTCCTGGGACAGAGCCCTGCATCAGCCTCCCTGCTCAGTGGGTAGCCTGGTTCTTCTGTATCCCTCTGACTGCCACTGCCCCTGCTTGTGGTTTGCCTCTCACTCTCTCTCTCTCTGTCTGCCAAATAAATAAATGTAGGGTGTCTGGGTGTCTCAGTCATTAAGCATCTGCCTTCGGCTCAGATCGTGATCCCAAAGTTCTGGGACCGAGTCCCCCGTCAGGCTCCCTGCTCAGTGGGAAGCTCGCTTCTCCCTCCCCCACTCCCTCCCCATTTGTGTTCCCTCTCTTGCTGTGTTCTCTCCTCTGTCAAATAAATAAATAAGATCTTTAAAAGTAAATAAATAACATTAAAAAAAATTGAAATGGGCAAAAGGGACACTTGGGGGGTTTAGTCAGTTAAACGTCTGCCTTCGGCTCAGGTCATGATCCCAGTGTCCTGGGACTGAGTCACGCGTCAGGCTCCCTGCTCAGTCAGGAGACTTTCTCCCTCTGCCTGCCGTTCCCCCTGCTTGTGCTCCCTCAACCCCTCTCTCCCTGACACATAAATAAAATCTTTAAAAAAATAAATAAAAACGGGCAAAAGATTTGAATAGACATAAAAAAAATACCTTCTCCAAAGACATGTAAACAGCACAACCAACATGTATATGTACAGATGCTCAATATCACTAATCAGAAAAATGCAAATCAAAACCATAATGAGGTAGTGCCTCACAACTACCCAGAATACCATTGTCAGAAAATAAGAAATACCAGAGAAGATACAGAAAATTGGAACCCTTATGCACTGCTGGGTGGGAATGTAAAATGATAAGGCCACTACGGAAAACAGTATAGAGGTTTCTCAAAAAATTAAAAATAAAACTACCATATGACCCAGTAATCCCCCCTTCTGAGTATTTACCCAAAAGAACTGAAATCAGGATCTCTAAGAGATATCTGCCCTCCTACATTTACTGCAGTATTATTTATAATGGCCAAGAGATGGAAACAATTTTTTTTTTTAAAGATTTTATTTATTTATTTGACAGACAGAGATCACAAATAGGCAGAGAGGCAGGCAGAGAGAGAGGAAGGGAAGCAGGCTCCCTGCTGAGCAGAGAGCCCGATACGGGGCTCGATCCCAAGACCGAGATCATGATCCAAGCCGAAGGCAGAGGCTTTAACCCACTGAGGCACACACGCGCCCCAGAAACAAATTTTTAAAATATTTTATTTATTTATTTGACAGAGAGAGAGAGAGAGAGAGAGAGAGAGATATCACAAGTAGGCAGAGAGGCAGGCCTAACCCACTGAACCACCCAGGCGCCCCAGAGATGGAAACAACTTAAATATCTGTTGATGGATTAATGGATAAACAAAACATGTATATAAATACAACAGAATATTTAGCCTTAGAAATCCTAGCATATGCTACAATGTGGATGAAGCTTAAGGATATTATGCTAAGTGAAGGAAGTCACAGAAAAACGAATACTGCATGATTCCACTTACATGAGGTATCAAAAGTAGTCAAACTCTTAGAAAGAGGAAGTAGAATGGTGGCTGCCAGGGACAGGGAGAAGGGCAAATAAGGAGTTGTTGTTCAATGGGTATACAGTTTCGGGGCGCCTGGGTGGCTCAGTGGGTTAAGCCACTGCCTTCGGCTCAGGTCATGATCTCAGGGTCCTGGGATCGAGCCCCGCATCGGGCTCTCTGTTCAGCGGGGAGTCTGCTTCCCCTCTCTCTCTGCCTGCCTCTGCCTACTTGTGATCTCTGTCTGTCAAATAAATAAATAAAATCTAAAAAAAAAATGAGTATACAGTTCCAGTCATAAGATGAAAAGGCTGTAGAGATCTACTGTATAAATGTACGTATAGCAAATAATACTGCGCCATATATTTAATTTGTTAAGGAGATAAGATCTCATGTTATATGTTTTTTACCACACACACCCAAAAGAACACATATGGGTACAGACCATAATAAACTAATTTTTATTATAACATGAATAAAAATGTTTATTTATTTATTTATTAAAAATATTTTATTTACTTGACAGATCACAAGTAGGCAGAGAGACAGGCAGAGAGGAGGAAGCAGGCTCCCCAACTGAGCAGAGAACCCAATGTGGGGTTCGATCCCAGGACCGCGGGATCATGACCTGAGCCGAAGGCAGAGGCTTTAACTCACTGAGCCACCCAGGTGCCCCAAAATGTTTGATTTAAAAAAAAAAAAAAAGACATGAATACAGCACATGCCCACAGCCCGACTGAGTGCATATATGTGCTAGGAACTGTCCCATATTTCATTGGCATATGTCTCAAAATACCTACAAATTCCTGTCTTTCTCTCATTCCCTCACATTCAACTGGATAAATCCTATTAATTTTTCCTATTACATCTCTCCTGAATCTATTCTCTCCCCTTCAAACTGTACTACCATTGCCCTTCTTAAAACCACTATCTGTATCTCTTAGCTGGACTGCTGTAAAATCTTTGAACTGCTTTTTCCTCTGCTTCCAGTTTCATGGACATTTACCCAGCTCCTCAGAAACCACTTCTATTGCTAGAATGATCTTTCTTTTTTATTTTTATTTATTTGACAGAGATAGAAAAAGAGAGCAAAAGCAGGGGGAGCGGCAGAGGAAGAAGGAGAAGCAGACTCCCAACTGAGCTAGGAGCCCAATGCGAAACTGGATCCCAGGATCCTTGGATCATGACCTGAGCCGAAGGCAGATTGCTTAACTGACTGGGCCACCCAGGTGCCCCTTTCTTTTTTAATTGTAATTTTATAATTTCTTTTTTAAAAGATTTATTTGTTTTAGAGAAAGAGAGCATGTGCATGGGGGCAGAGGGAAAGGGAGAGAGAAAATCTTCCACAGAAACCCTTCTGAAAAAGGAGCCTGATGTGGGCCTTGATCCCACAACCCTGAGTTCATGACCTGAGCTCATGGGTGAGTCACTCAACCATTGAGCCACCCAGGTGCCTCTAGAATGATTTTTTAAAAATGCAAATCTGACCATGTCTCTCTCTGCTTAAAAGCTTTTAGTAGTTGCCTCTTGGTCTAGAGCAACAATCCCCGAGGCATGGTCCTGCTCACTGGTGTGCTGAGGGATTCACTTGTTGGGTCATGAACAGATCCAATTTTCTACCTTCATGAAGTTCTTCTGCTGGCAAGTGAGAACAAGTTGGTGTAGGCTGGCCCTACAAAGAATTTACCTAAGAAGCTATAATCAAAAGGCCATTCTTTAGAGAACAGATTCCACACTAAAGGAATCTGCCTTCTCTTCTGCCGCTCCACTATATGTGCCCAGTGCTCCAGCCCAACTCCATCAACTTCCTGTGAGTCCTTAAAGATTCATCTTGTGGTCTTTTTACTGTCTGTTCTGTCTAGCAGTAATAGAAGATATTTGGCTCCACAACCCTTCCCAGCATAGCTAATTCCTCCTTTTCCTTCAAGACTTGGTTCAAACTTTACCTCTTCTATGAAGGCTTCCCTAAATGTCTTCAGTTCCCAACCATGTTCCAATTAAAAAACAAAAAACAAACAAACAAAAAAGAAAGTCCCTCCTTTCTGTACTCTTTGGGCATCCTCTGTTACCATTCACTATATTCGGATGTCTAGTCACACATCTGTCTCTCCCACTAGACTGAGTTCACAGTACAAAGGACCTTCACACAGTAAGTACTATTTAAATATCGGTGGGATAGAATGGTTATTATTAATCCTATTCTACAAGTAAGGCAATGAACTTCCCGCTGATGTATCTTTAGAGACATTGAACAGCAAAGTAGTCTTACTTATTTCTGCCAGGCTAAGTTATCAACAACCTTGAGTGACTGACATAAAAAATCCTCTGGATGGTTTAGAATCAGAATTAGATTCATTTCCTATGAAATCCTTGGGAAGGGTTGAAGGAATCGCAAGAAGAGCTTTCATCATTATGTTGCATATTTAAGATCTTCAAAGCACTTTCATAACCAGGCTCTAAAAACCATTTTACAGTAATGAAAGCAAGATGGCTCCCCCCATCAGGAGATGAGAGGATCAAGGTAAGTAGCTACAGGAACATCGAAAGCACTGGGCTTCCAGAACAGGTCACAAGGACTGAGGCCTAGAACTCACCTGGACGGGCCCAATGCTCTTATTTCGGCCTCCAGGCATGCCATCTTCTCTGATTGCTGGAAGGAAACATAAGTCAAGACAGTCAAAAGCATACCCACAGAAATCTAAGCACAGAAAGAGAACTTACTTGGCCAAAAGCACAAGGTAGTAATTGGTGAAATCAAGATTAAAACAGAGGTCTTTCTGGACCCAAAGTACATACACTTTGCATTATTGTAGGCTACCTCATAAGCAACAGATTCTTCTGGGCCCCCAAGGCAATGGACACATACTGCACACCTGCATACATTTAAAATGCTCAGCAAAGGTGACGGCGTTATTAATAGTCCTGTGCACAGTTATGAACATCTCACCAGGATGATGCATCTGAAGGCTTCAGTAAATTCAAAGAGAGGAAGAGAAAGAACACTTCCATTTTTATTATATTTTATTTTTTTAAGATTTTATTTATTTGTCAGAGAAAGAGGGAGCACAAGCAGGGGGAGCAGCACACAGAGCAAGCAGAGGGAGAAGCAGGCTCCCTGCTTGTGGGACTTGATCCCAGGACCCTGGGATCGTGATCTGAGCTAACAGCAGATGCTCAACCAACTGAGCCACCCAGGCGCTCAGAATATTTCCATTGTTAAAGAAAGTTTTTTGGGGGGCACCTGGGTGGCTCAGTGGGTTAAAGCCTCTGCCTTCGGCTCAAGTCATGATCCTAGGGTCTTGGGATTGAGCCCCGCATCGGGCTCTCTGCTCAGCAGGGAGCCTGCTTCCTCCTCTCTCTCTCTGCCTACCTGTCTATAAATTAAAAAATAAAATCTTTAAAAAAAAAGAGTTTGAGTCTAATTTTTAGGATGAGGAGAACAGATTTTTTAAAAATTAACCAACATTTTGATCTGACTGGTTTCTCCCTACAAAAGCAGTCAATAAAGGGGTCCCTGGATGGCTCAGTTGCTTGAGCATCAGACTCTTGGTTTTGGCTCAGGTCATGATCTCGGGCCCTGTGTAGGGCTGTGCATTGGGTGTGGAGTTTGCTTGGGATTCTCTCTCTCCCTCTGCCCTATGTCCCCACCCAACGTGTGTGTGTGTGTGTGTGTGTGTGCGTGGAGAGTAGCAAGAGATGGAACTTGGAAGTTGAAGAGGCCAACTGGGACCAGATCAGAGATAGCCTTTAATGTCAGGGTAAGAGTATGAACTTCAGCAGAAGCAGCTGAGGGTAAGATGGAATGCAGAGGATGTGGTCAGGTCGGCATTTCTGAAAAATCTTTGTGATGGCTGCTGTGGAGGCTAGCTTGGAGGAGGCAATGTGGGAACAACAGAAGATAAGCAAACAGCATCATATGACAGTAGCTCTGCTATATATACATATACATATATAACTAATACACCTTCTTCCAAAAAAATTAACATGAAGAATCTAGAAAGTCCTTGGGGGCAGGATTGAGGGTTCTAAGCATAACGCTCAGTTCCCGTGGTAACTGAAAGTCTAAGAGGAAGTTCATTTTCCTTACACATTTCAGAATTAGACAAGCTTGTCTAAATCCCATTTTGGGGGCACCTCTGTGGCTCAGTCTGTGAAGCGTCTGCCTTCAGTTCAGGTCATGATCCCAGGGTCCTGGAATCAAATCCCACACAGGTTCCCTGCTCAGTGGGGAACTTACCCCTAACCCCACTAGTGTGCATTCTCTCACAAAAAATAAATACATTAAAAAAATCTTTTAAAAGCAAATAAATCTAGTTTTTGCCTGGTCTGTGTAACTACAGGCAAATTTCTTCACCTCAGTTTCTTGAAGAATAAAATGGGGCTACTGGACCCTATCTTATAGGTTTTACTGGGAATTACATATAAAATAACATAGCTAAATCAACAAGCATAGTGCCTGACACATAAACTAGGAATTCAGTAACTAATCCTTCCCTCTAACCAGCCTCTTTTCTATGTACACAGTAATTAAAAAAACCAAGGTTCTATTCCCAGCTTTGAGGGAGACTTAACGTCTTCATCTGTGAAATGGAGATAACATAGTCTTCTTTACAAGGCTGCTGTGAATTCGGAGTGGGAAACATTTACAGCTTATATTAGAATCAGATGCATACTGGTTTTTGTCTGGAGATCTCTTTCAACCTAACTGCAAGCTCTAAAAATCCTTAAAATTCCCTCTCTGCTGTTGTAGAGTCAATGATAGACTTTAGACACTTCTATACCAATACTGAGTTTTCTATGTCTTTGCCTCAGCTCACAGGTGCAGAATAAAGATCTATCCAACACTGAATACATTTTACTTGATATCTCACTCTCACTGTATTGGAGGTGAGGAAGGAACTTAACAGGTTTTTCTTTTCTTTTTTTTTAAGGGCCACAAATCTTAAAGATTTACAACTTACCAATTTTTTGTTCTGATATTTAAAAGCTCATGTTATCTCTCAACCCTCCCACCCCTTGGACTAAGGAAACTCACATATGATGGACACGTACTGTGTTTTAGGTACCATCTTGTATAAAACAAACCCATGAGGGAAGTGACAGTATAACTCCCATTGAACGAATGAATATAAGGCTCATAAGAATGAACTATTTTGTTTACAGTAACAGAAACTAAACAGCAGAATCAGAGTTGGACTCCAGACTATTAGATTAAGACCAGGCTTCTTGGGGCGCCTGGGTGGCTCAGTGGGTTAAGCCGCTGCTTTCGGCTCAGGTCGTGATCTCAGGGTCCTGGGATCGAGCCCCGCATCGGGCTCTCTGCTCAGCAGGGAGCCTGCTTCCTCCTCTCTCTCTGCCTGCCTCTCTGCCTGCTTGTGATCTCTGTCTGTCAAATAAATAAATAAAATCTTTAAAAAAAAAAAAAAAAAAAAAGACCAGGCTTCTTTCCACAACTACTTTTCCCCATAGTATGTCTATATACCACGGCTGCATAAACTCTTAATTACACTACCCTTAAAAAAAAATACACTGATTTTCCAGCCACTGAGGTGGTAAAAAATTCCCTTTGAAAATTAACTTTGATTTTCTTAAAATTTGATTTAAAGAAGAATATAGGGGCACTTGGATGGCTCGGTTGGGTGTCTGCCTTCAACTCAGGTCAGGATCCCTGAGTCCCAGGATCAAGCCCCACATCGAGCTCCCTGCTTGGTGGGGCATCTGCTTCTCCCTCTGCCCCTCCTCTGGCTCGGGCTCACTCTCTTTTGCTCTCTCTCTAATAAATAAAATCTTAAAAAAAATATATATAAAGAAATAAAAAACAGTACTGGTTTAGTCAAAGATGGGAAAATCTGTCAGGATGGCATGAAACTGTCTGAAGTGTGGGAAATAATACAATGTGTCACAACGCCCCTGTCAAAACAAAAACTTGGATCACAGTTTAAAGCTTATAATGTATTCACATATATGGTATCACATTTGATTCCTGGAAGGTCTACATTATTATTATCCTATGTAGTATAGAGATGAAAAAGCCTGAAGCTCAGAGAGGTAAAGGGACTTGTTCAAGACCATTCAGGGAAAAACTGACAGAGTGGGGAATTTTAGCTTAGGTTTATATGTATTTTCTTAACTACTACTTCTGTAGCAGTTTCTGTATCTTAGCTATTTCTAACTTTTCTTAACTCTGATTCTATATGCTATACTGGTCTAAGAACAAGTTTCTCAACAGGGCTGAAAATCTTTCTGATAGTGAACTGATCTAGAAAAAAAACAAAAACAAAAACAAAGGGCTTCTGGGTATAAGATCACAGGATTGGTTTTGCTGTATCTCTTATCCAGGTCTGAGTGGCAGCAGCTATAGCTCTTCTACCTGCTTAAAAGAAGTACAAATACTTTTTCTGCTGTAGAACTCATGTATCTACCATTTCTCACTTAGGCTTAGGCGGCCGAACCAAACCCCAAAATGGAAAGGAGTAAGATATAAAACTAACTGTATCAAAGTTCTGCTCAAAATGCATTGGTGACTCCCTTTGGTCTTTGGGGTCAACCCCAGCTCTCTAGCCTATCATTCAAGACACTCCAATGATCTGGTTTTTCTGGGGTTCCCCATCTTCATCTCTGCACACGTTGTTGCCTGTACCAGAAGGTGGGGAAGTCTGGCAACACCACCTTATCCAAGTGAATCACCAAGTGATTCAAGTCAACGTGACCAATAGCAGGGCAAAGCTATACCATGCACTCTTGATAGAATGCACAAAAGGACCCAACACCGTCGTTGTGGCATTCTCGGAAAAATGCATAACTTGAATGTACTGGGAGCAAACTGACAAGACCAAGTTAAGGAATATTCTACTTGTTTTCTTTGAAATTAACAACTATTCAAGCCAAAAAAAAAAAAAAAAAAAGGATGAGGAATCATTTCATATTAAAGGAGATCGAAAAGACATAAAAGCTAAATGTAATGCATGACCCTGGACTGGCTTCTGGATCACAAAAAATACACTGCTATAAGGACACTGAAATAACTGGTGAAATTTGAATAAGGTTTGTTAATTAGATTACAGTTTATGCCATGTTAAAGTTCCTGTTTTTGACAATAGTACTGTGGTTATGTTAGAAAGCAAAGAGGAATGAGGTCTTTAACTTCCTCCCAAACAGTTAAGAAAATACAGATAAACACACACACTTTGCTCTCACCTTCTATTCCCCTCCCTCCTTTTCTCTCTCTCTCTCATGCTTGGAGAGAGCAAGAAGCTTTTTTTTAAAAAGCTCTTAAGGGATGCCTGGCTGGTTCAGTCAGAGGAGCGTACAAGTCTTCATCTTGGGGTTATGACTTCTAGGCCCACACTGAGTGCAGAAATTACTTAGAAATACATACATACATACATACATACATACATACTTATTTAAGCTTGTAAGGAGCATGAACTTCTATGCCTTCAAGATTCTGCTCAAATATTCTCTGCTTGGGACTTCTTGGTGCTCAATTTGAATCCTGGTACAAGTCGGGCAATGCTACAGAGTTATTCTCACGATGCCATTCTATAAACGTCAACCCCTTCAAAGAAGTTTTCCTTAACCTTTTTACTTTTTAACGAGTTAACTAGTAAGTTATGAGAGAGTTAGTTTAAATTTTCTCAAATAATTTTTTTCCACATTAATTTCTGCACTGAATAAATTCCCTCGTGAGGTTCAATGTAACTTCCTCTTGCCTCAGATGAAATTAACAGTATTTCCCCCATTCTGCTTCATGCTCTGCCCCCCCCCCCCCACTAGAGTAAATCCACCAAGTCAGAAAGCATCTTACCTAACTTGGTTAACTGGTGAAGGATAGGAGGAACGTGGGACTTGGCATAGCCCTTGAGGGCCACACTCACTAATAATGGGGGGGAACAGAAAAGGAAATAGACAAAGATAGCTCAAGGTACTTAGGGCTATGGCAGAGGGCAAAAGGGGCTATGGAAGTCCAGGAGGGTCAGCTTTCTGGTTGAAGGGTGGTGTCAGAGAAAGCTGATTAGAGGATGTTACAAAGAAAAGCTGAGCCCCCAAAGGAAAGTGTATATAACCAAGTAAAGAGGAGGGGGTAACTCATTCCAGGAAGACGGAACCACATGTGCAAAGCCCCCCAAACATGAAACATCATTGAGTTTTTGGAGACTTAGGATGGACTGTGCATTGCATGGGGGGCAGCAAAGGGAGAAGGGATGAAGCGACTGATGCCAGAGTCAGAGGGGCTTTGAAAAATCATTCTGAGGAGCCAGTATTCACCCTGAAGGCTGCAAGATGGGTGAGCAGTTGGTGTCTGGGGGGTAATGGGGTAGTAGTGAAGATGGACAGATGGAACTCAGCCTCTACTCACCACCCTTATTTAAATTTCCCTCAAAAAAAAAAAAAAATAAATTTCCCTCAATGTCTTGCTAACTAATTTCCTGACTAGTTACATTCCAGATATGAAGATGTATCTCTGGCTGGAGACAAGGGACAAGAGAAGGCTGACTTACACATGTCAGCTGAAAAATTTTTAAACATTTAAAAAAGTTTTGAGGTATGTTTAGACTTACAGAAGAGTTTGCAAAAAAAAAAAAAAAATAGTACAACGAATTCCTATATACTCTACACCCAGCTTCCCCATCAGTTAACATTTTACATAACCCACAGACTATTCGTCAAAACTAAGAAATTAACTTTAGCATAATAATACTGATCAAAGTATAAACTTAATATTCAGATTTCTCCACTGATGTCCTCTTCTGTTCCAGAATCCAATCCTGGATTCAATAATGCATATGGTTGTCATGTCTCCATAGTTTCCTTTAGTCTTTCCTTGTCTTTTGTGACCCTGACACTTTTGAGAATATTCTGCATAATGTCAGTTATTTTAGGGGTACCTGAGTAGCTCAGTTGGTTAAGTGTCTGCCTTAGTCTCAAGTCATGATCCCAGGGTCCGGGGATTGAGCCCCATATGAGGCACCCTAGGGAGCCTACCTCTTCCTCTCACTATCCCTGCTTGTGTGCGTGTGTATGTGCTCTCTATCAAATGTAGTCTTTTGAAAAAAAAAAAAAAAAGTGTCAGTTATTTTGAAGAATGTCTTTCAATTTCGGTTTGCCTGTTTCCTCATGAGTAGATTGGGAATGAATCCATCCCTGTGTGTCTATGTGTCCTTACCGTTATCCTATCAGGGGACATATGACACTGGTGATATGACTTTGCTTGCTTGGCTAAAGTGGTATCTGTCAGAATTCTCTACTGAAAGTTATTATTTTTCCCTTTGTAATTACTAAATATTCTGGGGCTATGCAAATAGTTTAAAACTATGCTATCTTATTTTAGCATCCATAAGTCAATCCTGCCTACAGCAATTGTTACTGTTTTTTTTAAATGGTGATTTTCTATTTCCCTCATGCCTTCTATAAACTTATAATTTTTTTATGAGAAAGAACTGTCACTCCTCTATTTATTCAGTTAGTTCTATCAGTATGAACTCATGGATATTTTATTCTTTGGGTTATAAACAAATACATAGTTATTTTGTTGCTCAAGTTTTTCCAACTTTGGCTACTGGAAGTGCTTTTAGGTTGACCTCTCTGACCTTTTGATAATCCTTTAAAAAAAAAATACAGCACATTCTAACTTTCTGGCATCAGAAAAACACTCTAGGCCCCTCTTATATTTTCCCTGCCTCAATGCTTAAATCAACCCCTTCTCCAAAGAGTCCTTATTCCTTTTACTGATATTTGGAAACCAAGATCTGGTTTTTCTAAATCTTTTTCCCTAAACTTGAGTACATACTGATGCTTCCAATCGAGCATCAGAGGTTTCAGCTCAGCCTTCCCCTTTCCTGATTTATAACTTTTTTCTCTGATGTGAGAAACCTAACTCTCATCATCAGTATATTCACTTGTTTGTTCAGCTCTAGTATACAAATAAAGTAGTGACAGAATTCCCAACCCATAACCTTGAGAGAAATACATTTACAAACTAGAGAGCTTTGTTTGTATACAGTTTTTTGTCTTCAGCCCTACAGTGTACAGTATATAGTTAAAACACTATTTCCCAAGGACAGATCCTTTCTCCCCCATTCCCTTGAGTGTAGCTATGTGATTCATTGATCACAGTCTACATTCTGCCTTTTCCAGATATACTGGTTGCTTTTAAGCAAATTTATATACGGTAAAATTCACTTCTTTAGTGGTATAATTCTATAGGCTTTGACAAATGCATAAAATTATGCCAAACGCTACAGTTCCATTTGGGACAGTTCCACCAATCCCAAAAATATTCCAGTGGCAACTGTAATTTGAATTCTGCTTTCTCAGCACCAACCAGGAGGTGGCAGGAGTTTCTCTCCGAGAGGCAGCCTTCTCAAGGCACCTAAGCCTCTTGTAATGCATGAAAATGGACACAGAAGGCAGTTAGTTCCCACCCCTCACACTCCACGTGTCATCTTCTCCTGGCTATGGCTACAGGAATTTAAGAAGTTAAGCTTCTTCTTCCCTGAAGTAGGAGAGTTTGGTTAGAAGCCCCAGAATCTCACACTCCAACTGAATAAGGAGGATGAATCATCAGAGAGTAGTCAAGAAGGCACCCCATAAAGGTGCTTTGATAAAATACGGTTAAAACAACAAAGCAAGACGAGAAAATGAGACCAAGACCAAATCAGATGAAAGTGGGTAGATGCCCACAGACCATCTCTTCAGGCATTACCTATTTGGTACTGGTGGGAAAGAGTGGGGAAGGGAGAGGACTTCCACGCAAAGGAAAAAACCTGAGCACTGGCAGGATAATGCAAAGCAGGCTTGAGGCACAGGAAGAAAGTTCCAGACAGAAGAGGAGATTAGAAATATAGGACAAAGCTGTTAAGCTTTTAAATGCTCTATTATAGGTATTTATCATCCAGTGAACACAGGGCATTCCATCATGCAAGTAGCTATGCCATTTGATAGACATGTTGTCCGTGTGGATAGTTAGATACAAGCTCTGCTTGATTAATAAACAAACTACAACTAATAATTATTATCAACATAATCACCACTAACCTATATACTGGTAAGTCATTTTATCCCTCCCAAAACTGCATCTATAAACTGAGGGTAATATTTTTTTAAAGATTTTTAGGGGTGCCTGGGTGGCTCAGTCGTTAAGTGACTGCCTTCGGCTCAGATCATGATCCCCGGATCCTGCGATTGAGCCCCGCATAAGGCTCCCTGCTCAGGGGAAGCCTGCTTCTCCCTCTTCCACTCCCCATGCTTGTGTCCCTCTCTAACTATCCATCAAATAAATAAAGTCTTTAAAAAAAAAAAAGGCAACTCTTAAAAAAAAAAGGAAAAAAAAGAAAAAGATTTTATTTTTAAGTTATCTCTACACCCAGCTTAGGGCTTGAACTCATGACCCCAAGATCAAGAACTGCAATGTTCTGCCAACTGAGTCAGCCAGGTGCCCCTAAATGGAAGGTTATATTTAATAATAGGTCTGTGCATATTCAATGGCATAATGGATGAAAAGTGTATAAGAGTTTTCTAATATAAATAGTAATCAATAAATATTAGGGTTATAAATAAATTATAAATGACCTAAATTCATCTTAATGCCCTTCTACATCTTTCTTACCTTTCTTCATAATGAGCAAATTTTCAAAAGATCCTTCTTATCCCACATATAGTAAAAAAAAAGTCTGAAGAATATCTGATAGTCTGCATTTATTAATGTGACAAATCCAACTTGGATAGTTTGCTAAATCTAACTCCTACCCCTATACACTACTAATATGAACCCCCTAGTACCTTCCTGAGTAGATATATGTTGTCATATTTAATCCTCTAGAGAACTCTGAAAAGGTTAAGTATTACCACACTATTTTAAAGGTAAGATAATTGAGCATTAGAGACATAAAGCAAACTGCCAAAGGTCACAGAGCAGTCTGTCACCAACCTCTGCCTCCATTCTTTCTATAAACTATACTGTACTACTCTCCACTCTCCGTGAAAATACTGAGTTTCTGACATTGGCCCTTTTCTCTTCTGTATCCAAGTTCTCTCTAGGTGATTTCTACTCGCTAACAAAATTTTACCATCTGATTGCGAACAGTTCCACAAACATCTACTTCAAGGCAGGACTTTTCACTTCAGTTCCAGTCCTACATACCCAAATTCCTCGATGGACATTGTATGTGTCCTCCTTAGATACTTCAAACAATGCACTGCCAAGGCCAACATTTTGTCCCACCCTGCTTTTTTAGCCTGGTAGGGTTTTTTTTTTTGGCTGTTTGTTTGTTTGTTTTTTCGTTTTTTTCCTGGTGGGGCCATTACTATTATTCCAAATCTGCAACTTCAACTTCTGATGCTGCCCAATACCCAGTATGTTACCAACTCCTATCAGGTAAGCTTCCCCACATCTCCCCATCTGTGCCATGACTTTTCCTGCGCCTCCCTCAGATTCTTCACACCTTTCTTCTGGACTCTTGCTCTCGGAAAGCTTCCCAATAAATCCCAAACTCTTCACCAACCTGGTTGCAGATTTCTGGGCACGCCTAGCCTCTTGAGTATGCCATGACTGTAGCAAGCAGAACGATACCACATTCAGGTGACATACTGCCTTTTTGTTTCTTCATCTAAAATCCCCACTTCCTGTCATTATGCTTTGAAAGAAGAACTAGTGGAGTATATTAATCCAAGTTAGGACTTGGTTGTTAATTGGGGTCTTGCCAATTGGAGCCTGTGAATTCATTCTCACAGAATCTGTAACATCTCACCCAGTCTTTCTCCCCACCTAGTCTGGGAAATCCCTGTAGGCAGAAACTGTGTCAAATGTGTTTTGGGGTTATGAGTACATGGTACAAGACCTGGCATATAGTGCAGGCCTGGGAAATGAAAAAACTCCGAGGCTTAATAGCTAACCCTAAAGGTAAAGTGATGGTAACGTGGGGAGTCGAGCCACAAGCACCACTCACCCTTCCGATTCATCCCCATCTGGAGGCACTTGAGCAGGCGGCAATACTGGCACCTGTTCCTCTGCTTCCGAGACATGACACAGTTCTTGTCACGACTGCACCGATATACCCGCTTGTTGCAAATGCTCCGCTTGAAAAATCCCTTGCAGCCTTCACAGGAGATGATTCCATAGTGCAAGCCTGTGGCACGGTCCCCACAAATGAGACAGGTTCGTTGTTCAGCCCGATCATCTGGAACAGAAACTGAACATACTCAAGTTAGAACGCATGGAAATAATGGCTTTAAGCCTGCAGTTCTCAAATAAGCAAACTTGCTCTGGGAGGATCAAGAACATCGCTCTTTTCCGACTAACTGGTAAATAGGGGTCATTTTTTGAGCCTTCGTCCTAGGAAGAGACCCTTCCATCTACCTACAGGTATCACAAACACAGACTTTTTCAGAAAAACAACTCATGGGACGCCTGGGTGGCTCAGTTGGTTAAGCTGCTGCCTTCGTTCGGCTCAGGTCATGATCCCAGGTTCCTAGGCTCAAGTTCCGCATCCGGGTCCTTGCTCAGCAGGGAGCCTGTTTCTGTCTCTGCCTCTGCTGCCCCCCACCCCCGCTTGTTCTCTCTCTATCTCTCTGACAAATAAACAAATAAAATATTAAAAAAACAAAAAACCCCCAAAACCCCCTCTCCCTGGGTTTAATCATCAGTTGGACCAGTATCCAGGTCAGAAACTTAGGCGATATCCTCGACTCCTCTATCTCCCTCACTTTCCTCAGGCACAGCCCATCACTTACTTCTACCCTGTAGAAAGGAGATAAGGGTTACTGATAATTAATGTAGGTGCCCAGCAAATGGCACGCACCTAGTAAATGAAATCTGTAATTATTAGCCAGTGAAGAAGTTTTAACCAAGCCCAGCCAGCCAACCAACCAGTCTTCCACCTATTCAACAGATAGGTATTGGACAACTATTCTGTTCCACGCACTGTTGTAAGGCATGGCTACAGCAGTGAAGTGAAAGTCCCTGGGGACGCTTACGTTCCAGCAGAACATCTACTCTGTGACCAGGCCCTGTGTTCGGTACTGGGTACTCAGAAACAAGTCATCATGGTCCCCACAGTCAAGGAACTTACTGCCTCGTAACAAACAAGTTAGTCAAAGAGGAAATTCAGGCTGGAATACAACTCTCTAACTTCCCCTTAAATTTCACTTACTCAGGATCAAGCAATTGCCAAATAACAGACATATGACAAAAAAATGCAGATCTGTGATGTCAGATCTCGCCAGCAGATACAAGAAACCTCCAAGAAAAGGTTTTGATCAGAGGCCAAGGCAAGAAACCAGAGATCCGAACCACGTTCCTGAGTAACAGGCAAGATATAATGATTAAGAACACAGCCCTAAGAGTTTGAGAAATCCTTACTTAAACCCCTGTTCTGACACCTACCAGCTGACTGACCTTAGGCAAATTAAGTTACTTCACCTCTCTGAATCTAGTTTCTTTCATCTGTAAAATGGGGATTATAATGGTACCTACATACATAAAGTATGCAGCACAATGCTTGGGCTACAATGGGCATTTAATGACAGCCATTATTTTCATTAACATTGTTATCCTAACAGGTCCATGCTTGATGGGATACTAACATTCCTAAAAAAAAAAAGCATTTGAAAGCAATGTTACAGGAGGAGCATGGTAGTGTACATAGGAGAGATGCAGAGAAGCAAGGAGACTACCATTTAGGCAATGTTTATTATATGCCAACTTTGAGATGTCTTTATGATCCCTATTTGTAGTAGGTTAGATAATGGCCACCCAAATATATCAGGTCCTAATCCCTGAAACCTGTAAATTTTTTCTTGTAAGGTAAAAGGATCTTTGCAGATGTGATCAAGTTAAGGATCTCGAACTGGGAGATTATTCTGGATTATAAAGGTGGGCCCTACTTGCAATCACACATGTCTTTACAAGAGAAAGACAGAGGAGATTTGATATAAACAGAAGAAGAGAACACACACACGTGCACGCATGCACACATGTACACACACAGGAGAACGTGATGTGAATACAGGCAGAAGGTAGCCAAAGCCAAGGAATGGCTTTCATTACAAGCTGGATGAAGCAAGGAATGAATTCTCCCCTAGAGCTTCTGGAGGAAGTGTGGCTCTGCCCATCTTCCTTTTCACCCAGTGATACTCATGACTTTTGACACTTCCAGTTCCAGAACTGTGGGAGAACAAATTTGTGGTATTTTTTTAACATCAGCACAGGAAACTAATACACAATATCTTTTTCATAAGGGTAAACAGGCATATATTAAGGCCCTTGCCCAAAGTCACACAGCAAATAGCAGGTATGCAAAGAGAAGCAGATACTAGGGAAACAGAGAAAGATACACGTGGAAAGAGGAATCACCTAGGTTCTTGAAGACTCTGTATTTCCTAGTTATAGACCTTTCCAAGCCTTTCTTCTTCTTCTTCTTCTTTTTTTTTTTTAAGATTTTATTTATTTATTTGACAGACAGAGATCACAAGTAGGCAGAGAGGCAGGCAGAGAGAGAGAGGGAGAAGCAGGCTCCCTGCTGAGCAGAGAGCCCAGTGCAGGGCTTGATCCCAGGACTCTGGGATCATGACCTGAGCCGAAGGCAGAGGCTTAACCCACTGAGCCATCCAGGCACCCCTCCAAGCCTTTCTAAGGCTTGGATGAACTTCCTAAGTATGGGTGAATTGGCATACCATGACAAACTGACTTCCCATGTCTTATAACACAATACCTTCTTTTCTTTTTTCCTTCTGGAGCTAACTTAAATGAGTTTTTGTTATTTGCAACTAAAAGAAATTTGGTTAAAATATAAAAATGGCCCTGGTGTAATAACAATTCTTTTTCCTTTCTTTTTTAAAAATGCAAAGGAAAAATAAATAAACAAACTAAAAAAAAAAAAAGAAAAGAAAAGAAAAGAAAAAAGAAATGCAAAGGAAACTCAAGGTAAACATTAGAGCAAAGTTATAATAGAGAATTAAGAAACTAAATCAGGAAAGGCCAAACAGGCAAAAAAACAAACAAACAAACAAACAAAAAAACAAAACAAAACAAAAATGGCCCTGGAACAGTACTCTGTGTGGACGGGATTTCCTAGGGGGCTGGGCTTGAGATGCTCAAAGGGCTTAGAAATAGAACAAACATGGAATGTTGTGGAAAAAAATTAGATTAGATACAGAGAATTTAAATTTTCTCATTTAAAATTCAAACCTTCAATATTATATATCACCTTTCTATACACACACACACACACACACACAAACACACATGTATTTCACATTCTACAATATATAGGATACATATCATACATATATACACCAGAAGTCTACTAGAATAGAATTAAAAATCAATATCTAGAAGAACCACACAATCCCTTTTTCCCTTTCTTCAGAGCTATGACCTCACTGAATACCGACCATAACTAAGTACCGTGCTATGTGTTGTGTCACATAATTCTCATAATCCCAAAGGTGGATACAACAGCTATCACTCTTTCTGTAATTGAGAAAAAGGAAAGCTCAAAAAAAGTTAAGGAACCTGTCTGTTTAGGAAGTGGCTGACCCTAGTCTGCTGATATCAGAACTGGAGTATAGTAACCTCTTCAGAAAGCATTTGTATGTCGTTCTGTGCAGCATCTGGATCCAGGGCAAAGGGCCCAGTGGACAATAATCAAATATAGAACTCTTAAGAATCTGGGGCGCCTGGATGGCTCAGTGGGTTAAAGCCTCTGCTTTCAGCTTGGGTCATGATCCCGGGGTCCTGGGATCGGGCCCCACATTGGGATCTCTGCTCAGGAGGGAGCCTGCTTCCCCCTCTCTCTCTGCCTGCCTCTCTGCCTACTTGTGATCTCTGTCGGTCAAATAAATAAATAAAATCTAGAAAAAAAAAAAAAAAGAACTCTTAGGAATCTGCTTGTGGGGGCGCCTGGGTGGCTCAGTGGGTCGAAGCCTCTGCCTTCGGCTCAGTTCATGATCTCTAGGTCCTGGGATTGAGCCCCGCATTGGGCTCTCTGCTCAATAGGGAACTTGCTTCCTCCTCTCTCTCTGCCTGCCTCTCTGCCTACTTGTGACCTCTGTCTGTCAAATAAATAAATAAAATCTTAAAAAAAAAAAATCTGCTGTGTCTTATAACATGGCTTCATCTTTTCATGAGCACTTAAAAGGCCACAATGAGATCAGAGATGTGGTGCGACTCTCTCCACTGATGGTCACAGATCGGATTCTCTTTGGGTCCTATGACTGCTTCTCTTCCACAGCTATTCTTACTGCCATTTTCTGTTTCTGTAAAGAGCACTGGTCTACACCACAGACCAGGAACTAATTCAGAAGGAAGTCTCTCAAAGGTACAGGAGAAAGGCCCTCTCCCAATCAACCGTGAAGCCTCTCAAAGAAGCATTTTACAAACTTCCCTCAAACATGTGGGAAAGGATCATAAAACCAGGAGAAGCTATTGCTAACTGACCACTTGGGATACCAGGTTCTGTGACAAGCACTTAACACGTTATTGTGGTGAATCATAAAAAATAAGTACCCTTATTTACCAGAAGAGGAAACTGAAGCTTATGAGGTGATACCACTTCCCAGTGGAAGCTGGGCTGGAACCCGTGAAGTCTGTGAACCTAATCATCACGTTCTGTGGCCAAGTCAAACCAATCTATACTATATGCAGGTAAGTCAGGCCCTTCCCTACTTAGGAAAAAAAGTTAAAAAAGTCAAGCCCTTTGTAAGTGAATAAATTGAAGCAGAATGTCCCAGTGGTGCCCTGCCAGATGTCAGATACGGATTTCTGCATCTCCTATTCTTGTAAAGGACCTGAAGGACACTTAAAGCATATTTGTATTCATTATCTCGCTTGTACCAGGCCAGGGCGAAGATTATTCTTACAGCTACCACAAAGAACACTTAGTGAGTACTAATTGTGTCCCATGCAACATTCAAGAACTTCTTACATGGATGGCCTTACTTATTCATCACAGTAACTGAGAGTTATCATTATCATTACAGAAACCTGGAATCTTAGAGTTAAAAAGTACCTTAGAAATTGCCTTGATCAGACCTTTATCCGAGGCATGAAATCCCTCTAGGATATCCCAAAACAAGGGGTTGTCTTGCACTCTATTTACACATCTTTAGTGACTCAGTAAGGTACTTCATTCCATTCATTTCATTTTAGACAGTTTTAAGGATTCAGCTTTTTCTTACACTGAGCTGAAGTCTGTTAACCTGAAGCTTTCCCCACTGGCCTGAGTTATGTGCTCATGGGCAAAAAATAAATGTATAATCCAGGCACCTGGGTGGCTCAGTGGGTTAAAGCCTCTGCCTTCAACTCGAGTCACGATCCCAGGGTCCTGGGATTGAGCCCCACATCAGGGTCTCTGCTCAGCAGGGAGCCTGCTTCCTCCTCTCTCTCTGCCTGCCTCTCTGCCTATTTGTGATCTCTGTCAAATAAGTAAATGAATTAATTTTTTAAAAAATGTATAATTCAACCTAGTTCATATATCAATCATTCAGAAATTTAAAGCTAACTGGGGTTCCCAACTGTAAATTTTTTCTTCTATTACATAATGAATCATATAGTATCAAAATTTCTTTAAGTATCCAGAACTGAATGGGGGTTGGGGGGGGGTTCTTAATATAATTTAAGATTCCATTAGCTTTGTTTATGTTCCTTCAGCTATCAATACCAGTAAACAAACAATATTTATAATTACTGGTACTATAAAAATGCCACACATTTTATAATGGGCAAACTGAAGCTTAACGAGGTAAAGAACTTTCATCTTGGTTACACAACCAGTCAGCGGTAGAACTGGAATTTGAATTCCATATCTCTTATTTCCACACACTTAATTCATATCTGATTCATAGACATCTAAAGCTTGGAGTATTTATTACATATACTATTAACCCATGAAGTTTCTCTCTCTCTCTTTTTTTTTTTTTTAAGATTTTTCATCTTTAAAGTAATTTCTACATCCAACATGGGGCTCAAATTTACGACCCTGAGATTAAGAGGCATATGCTTTACCAACTGAGCCAGCCAGGGGCCTCAACCCATGTAAAGGCATTTCTTTTTTTTTTTTTTTTAAAGATTTTATTTATTAATTTGACAGAGAGAAATCACAAGTAGATGGAGAGGCAGCCAGAGAGAGAGAGAGAGAGGGAAGCAGGCTCTCCGCTGAGCAGAGAGCCTGATGCGGGACTCGATCCCAGGACTCTGAGATCATGACCTGAGCCGAAGGCAGCGGCTTAACCCACTGAGCCACCCAGGCGCCCCAACCCATGTCTTTCTTACTCCATTCTCAAGAAGGTAAATGTTGAACCCAAAGGTAGGACTTTGTATTTGTCCTTGATTAATTTTATCTTTTTTTTTTTTTTTTAAAGTATTTGACAGAGAGAGATTGTCACAGAGAGAGAGGAAGGGAAGCAGGCTCCCCGCTGAGCAGAGACCCTGATGTGGGACTCGATCCCAGGACCCTGAGATCATGACCCAAGCCGAAGGCAGCGGCTTAACCCACTGAGCCACCCAGGTGCCTCCCTAATTTTATCTTTATAAAGAATCTTTATAAATTCTGTATGTCTTTATATATCTTTATATATAAACACATATTTTAATTTATATATCTTTATATAATAATTTATTTAATAATAAAATATATGATTATATAACACATTATATATTATATAATACAATTTATAAATAAATTATTATAAATAATAATTCATATATTTATATGATAAATTGTGCATGGCCTGCTGAATCTTTAGGGATCTGGTCCACTCATTATTTCTCCCATATCCTTCTTTTCTCCATGTATGGTATTAGATTAATTTCCTTTTTATCCTTAAAACAGTACAGAATGTGGGGACGCCTGGGTGGCTCAGTTGGTTAAGCGGCTACCTTCGGCTCAGGTCATGATCCCAGCGCCCTGGGATTGAGTCCCACATTGGGCTCCTTGCTCGGCAGGAAACCTGCTTCTCCCTCTGCCTCTGCCGGCCACTGTCTGCCTGTGCTCACTCTCTCTGACAAAAAAAAAAACAAAAACAAAACACATACAACCTTAAAAAAAATACAGAATGTGGCCTTTATTAGAGCCTCTTTTCCAACCTGACTTAACTGTTAACATTCTGGAAATGGATGCTCAGTTAGCTTTGTCTCTTAATTAGAGTATACACTCTAGTCTGGCTGACATTGCTCTATCTTATTCATAAAAATATCATGAATGACTATGTCCTATAACTCACTGAAATCTCAGATTCATACAGCATCTACAGCATTCTGATGAGTGAGACAACACAAAGGAAATGTTCATAACCATTCCTAATTCAGCACTGTTAATCTTTTAATTCCGTGTCATTAATCTGTATTATTCTACCTAAAATACAGCGGAAAGAAAATCAAGCAAATAAGTACTTCAAATTGGAGATTATGGATCACAGTAACTGTAGCGCTCATAAGTCAGTAAGAGACAGAGGAGTTGATGAAGTGAGGACTTGAAAAGTGACAGGTATTTGAAACCGTGAACAAGTAGTTCGCTATCTGCAAAAATAGCAATGGGTAAAAAATACTGTAGGAAAGTGAAGACTTCTTAATTTATCGGAGAAACTGAACGTTTATCTTGATCAGCAGTACCAGAAGGCCTCAGATAGTGAACTTTGAAAATACTATTTCCTACAAACATTAGCCCAGACTTCTTGGAGAAATGTTTGATTCCAGGTTTGAGTGTTGTTGTGCTACCTAAGACCAATAAGGGGGTCATGTCAAAAGGATACTGGAGGGGCGCCTGGGTGGATCAGTGGGTTAAACCCTCTGCCTTCAGCTCAGGTCATGATCCCAGAGTCCTGGGATCGAGCCCCTCATCGGGCTGTCTGCTTGTCTGCTCAGCAGGGAGCCTGCTTCCTTCTCTCTCTCTGCCTGCCTCTCTGCCTACTTGTGATCTGTTAAATTAAAAAAAAAAAAAGGGATACAGGGAACAACAGTGTGCCTGGGTGGGTGGCTCAATCGGTTAGTTACCTGCCTTCGGCTGAGGTCATGATCTCAAAGTCCCGAGATCACGCATCTGGGCTCTCTGCCAGCGGGGAGCCTGCTTCCCCTTCTCTCTCTGCCTCTCTGCCTACCTGTGGTATCTCTTTGTCAAATTACAAAATAG
This sequence comes from Mustela putorius furo, assembly GCF_011764305.1. Taxonomy (NCBI): domain Eukaryota; kingdom Metazoa; phylum Chordata; class Mammalia; order Carnivora; family Mustelidae; genus Mustela; species Mustela putorius. The sequence goes on from NW_025421428.1 coordinate 6,686,758, forward strand.
GATATAGGAAACAACATAAAAATTCTCCCACTGGCCTAAAATGGAGCAACCTATGCATCAAAAAGAATAATGATAGCAATGGATTAAAACACTTCGAATATAAAAATCAATGCATTCACAATAATATTCAAAAGAAAAATCTCAATACTTATCATGGAGGTTGGTAGGACACCAATTCATTATTCTGAAAATTGATGTATTAAGGGAAAATAATCAAATATTAAAAATAAAAACTACTGGAATCTTTCTCTTGCTCCTGTCCCCAAGAGTAAAAGAAGAGAGGAGGGTAGAAACTAAGACAGTTTTTTAAGAACTTTAAACTTTTAAATTTGAATAAAAAGGCTGATATTAGGTGAATAAATAGATCAGCCTGGCAGTCAAGAAAATGGGGTTGGAGAGGAAGGTCGTGTTTATCTCAGGGTCTATGGCAAGGTAAATCTCAACCCAGGGATGGAAAGGAAAGAGACAACTGTCAGCTCTCTAAGTCTCTTGCACATAGGCAGTAGAACACAGAGACTAAGAACTTGGGCTCCTAGGCTCAAATCTAGGCTGTCAATTGCCAGCTGTGTTACCTTGGAAAGTTTCTTAATCCTTTAGGAGGTACCTCAGTTTCTAGTGTATAAAATGGGGATATAACTGTTGTAAGAATCAAGGATTAACAGATTGCCTACAGCTTATAAAGTCCTGTCTTAAATGGAGCTGAAAAACCTCTCTCCAACTTGGGTTTCTGCTGAGAAGAATCTCATTCCTTTCTAAAACCGCCAATATAGTTCATTAAACTTTAGCAAGACTATCAAGATGAGTTACATGGAAATATCCACAGATATATTATCAGGTTATGTCCTACCCCTCTATATGTAAAACAGTCACTATCTGCCCACAATTTTGTTCCTGTGCAATGTTCTAAAAGGAGCCTGCTGGTTATTCATGATAAATAAATGTAACCATACATAAGCAATATTAGAAAAAACGTAACATGACTGTCATTGCTAGTTTTCCAAACCTTAGGAATAATCTTAAGAAAAAAAAAAATTTTTTTTTAAAGATTTTATTTATTTATTTGACAGACAGAGATCACAAGTAGGCAGAGAGGTAGGCAGAGAGAGAGAGAGGAGGAAGCAGGCTCTCCACGGAGCAGACAGCCCGATGTGGGGCTCGATCCCAGGACCCTGGGATCATGACCTGAGCTGAAGGCAGAGGCTTTAATCCACTGAGCCACCCAGGCGCCCCTTAAGAAATTTTTTTTAAGATTTTATTTATTTGGGAGAAAGAAAGAGAGAGCATGAGCAGGTGAGGGCAGAGGGAGACGAGGACTCCCTGCTGAGCAGGGAGCCAGACTCGGGGCTTTATCCTGGCACTCCAGGATCATGACCCGAGCTGAAGGCAGACGCTTAACCACCTAGGCTGAGCCACCTAGGTGCCCCAAGAATTTTTTTTTTTTAAAAACCAGTAATTAATCTAGTGGAGGTAACAGGAACTATAATATTAAGTTTCATTTCTTCAAATTTTAACACTCCTGCTGAGATTGATAAGGGAAAATGCAGAGCTCATTTGGGGTCTCTGTGGACACAGATTAATTTTTTGAGGCAGCTATGTCAAATTCAAATGAAATAATGAAAATGATGAATAAAGCAGCTGACATAGTTGGTACAGAAAAACAGATGACAATCTGAGTCAGGTAGAGAGCCCCAGAACATCTCTTCAGAGCACCACTGACAAGCGTCTGCTCAAATAAATGGATGTTCCCATCTCTACATCATTTATCATGAACAGTGAGTAAATGAGAACAAAAACATTCATGAACTAATCTATTCATCAATCTGAACAGAATTTTACAATAGTTAGGTTCTTGTTTTATAAAAGTAGCAGGACCCCTTAGTTATACCTAACCAAAGTTACATTGCAGGTTAAGTCTCAATCACAGACATTAAAAGTAATATCTGGCACCATGAATGCTACAGAGAAGATGCTCATTTTGTTGAATAAATGAGTGAAAAATGGAAAAGTGTAAAAAAGTCTGAAATACATTGGCTTGGTAGTTAAGACACAGTGAGTGTGGATTCCAGCACTGCCACTTCCTACCTCTGTAACTGTGGGCACATGCCTCAAGTCTTGCTATCAACTGAAAAACAGAGATAACCATACCACTCACTTCATGGACTTACTAGAGAATAAATGATAGAGGTTACAATGATAACAACATGTACCCTGGTGCTATGCAACCAGTTCTGTTCTTTATGTATCACATAAAATTCACTCTTTCCTCACAATTCTATGTAGTAAATACTACTATTACCTCTATTTTACAGATGAAAAAAAAAACCCGAGACACACACAGAATAAGAAATATGCCCAAAGTCCTCCTAAGCAGGGGAGCCAGGATTCTAAGCACACAATCTTGTATCAGAATCAGAGACCTTTCACACTCAACTATATTGCTGAATACAATGCCTAATATATAATAAACACACAATCCATGTTAGTTGTGCTCCTGTTGTTAAAGATAAATTTTCTGTAAGATTAGAATCTGATAAAAATTTGCAACTTTAGGGACGCCTGGGTGGCTCAGTGGGTTAAGCAGCTGCCTTTGGCTCGGGTCATGATCCCAGATTCCTGGGATCGAGTCCTGCATCGCGCTCCTTGCTTGGCAGAGAGCCTGCTTCTCTCTCTACCTCTGCCTGCCTCTCTGCCTTCTTGTGCACTAGCTCTCTCTCAATCTCTGACAAATAAATAAATTTGCAACTTTATGAAACATGTTGGAGTACTTTGTTTAAAAAAAAAAAACATCTTAGGGGCACCTGGGTGGCTCAGTAGGTGAAGTGGCTGCCTTTGGCTCAGGTCATGATCCCAGTGTCCTGGGATCAAGCCCTGTATTGGGCTCCCTGCTCAAAATAGAGTGTGCTTCTCCCTCTACCTCTGCCTGCTGCCCTGCCTGGTTGTGCTCTCTGTCAAATAAACAAATAAAATCTTTTTAAAAAAAATCTTAAATAAAAGCAATAAACAGGGGGCGCCTGGGTGGCTCAGTGGTTTGGGCTGCTGCCTTCGGCTCAGGTCATGATCTCAGGGTCCTGGGATCGAGCCCCGCATCGGGCTCCCTGCTCCTCAGGAAGCCTGCTTCCCTCTCCCTCTCTCTCTCTGCCTGCCTCTCGGCCTACTTGTGATCTCTGTCTGTCAAATAAATAAATAAAATCTTTTAAAAAAAAAAAAAGCAATAAACAGTACTTTTAATTTAAAAAAGTCTTTGATTGTGGCACCTAGATGGCTCATTCATAAATGTCTGCCTTAGGGTCAGGTCATGATCCCAGGGTCCTGGGATGGAGTCCCACCTCTGGCTCCCTACTCTGCGGGAAGCCTGCTTCTCCCTCTCCCACTCCCTCTGTTTGTGTTCCCTCTCTCGGGGTCTCTCTCTGTCAAATAAATAAATAAAATCTTTAAAAAGAAAAAAAGTCTTTGATAGATTTCAACATTATTATTGTTCAACTCTTAGCAAACTAGGACTAAAAACTTGTCTAGTATAATAAAGGTTATCTAAAGAAACCTATTCCAAATATCATACTTGATGGTGAAATGCTTACAAAAGGTTTTTCTTTTCAGACTGGAAGTGAGACAAGGATGGTCCACTGCCAGCACCTTCATTCCACAGTGGAAGTACTAGGAGGTTCTAGAATGCACAGTGAAATAAGAAATATACATAAACTAACCATATTTCTATACCATCCACAAAGAGATGAAATTTTTAAAAGATGCCACTTAAAACAGTATTAAAAAAATAGGATACAATCCAATAAAGATATGTAAGATCTCTATGGAGAAACTATAAAAAAAATTAATATAAAATATTTCTAACATAAATGAAGAGAGATTTCGGTAAATGGAGAGGAAGACTATGTTCACAGATTGCAAGTTACTACTGTAAAGATTAATAGATAAAATGAAATCCCAACTATGTGTATTCATGAATAACTTGAGCTAACTGTAAAATATACGTGGGAAATGCAAAAGAACAAAAACAGCACAGATATTTAAAAAAAAAACAAGACTTTACCATACATCAATATTCACTTTAAAGCTATGGGAATTAAAATATATTTTATTGCCTTAGGGATAGACAAACAGACCAAAGGAACAGAACGAAAACATACCATTCTGCAACATAACTAGGCATATTATGGATATTTAATTTATGACAAAGTGCTCTGCTCACTGCAGAGCACTGAGGAAAAGACAAGTCTTTTCAGTGAACAGTGTTGGGACAATTAGATATCTATAAGAAAAGAAACTTAACTTGACCCTACCTCCCACCATGCAAAATACTTAATCCCAAGTAGACAGAAGACCCAAATACCAAAAGCAAAATAATATACCTCTCAAAAGATAATAAAAAAAAATCTTTATGATCTTGGGCTAGGAAGAGATTTTTTTTTTCAAAGTTTTTTTTTTTTTTTTTTTTTTTTAATTTGACAGACAGATCACAAGCAGGCAGAGAGCCCGATGTAGGGCTTGATCCCAGGACCCTGAGATCCTGATCTGAGCCAAAGGCAGAGGCTTTAACCCACTGAGCCACCCAGGTGCCCCAAGGAAGAGATTTTTAAAGGAGTACACAAAAAGTACTAATCATAAAGGAAAACTTTTAAAAAAATTAGACTACATTAAAATGTAGAATGTTCAAAGAGTGAAAAGGCAAGCCACAACGTGCAAGAAGATATATGCAATACATATAATTTACAAAGAACTCATATTCAAAATATGTAAAACTCCTATACAACATTAAGAGAAATGCAAAGCAGTAGAAAATTAGGCAAGAAGCTTGAACAAGCATTTCATAGAGGAGACTATCTACCATCATCAGTAAACTTCAGGGGGTGCCTGGGTGTTGTTAAAACACAATGATGTGCAGGTTGCAACAAGGTGAATGGCATGGGCATCTGGGTAACAGGAATAGGGAATGGGTCACAAATGAACTTGAGGTTCTATACCAATGTGGCTGTAAGAAATGTGGTATTACTAAAAGAAGAGGGGAAAATTAAAGCTGTGTGAGGGACAAAATCATCCTCTCTTTAGTTTAAGAGTCAAGCAGAAATATTCCAAAGGCAGTAAGAGGACAGTGATTCAAACTAGGATGGAAATAGGGAGTCAACACATGGAGGAACTGAAGCTCTGACAATAGATTAGAACTCTATGAGACAGAGGGGGAGGTAAGAAGTTAGGGAAGGAAAGTGAGATGACTTGATGATCAAAGAAGATACAGGTGGAATATAAATCCATAATTAAGAGAAAGATAACAAACAAAAGGGTTTTATAAAGAAGAGAGTACTTTCAAATGCAATGCAGGTCAAAAGGTGCGAAGAAGTAGGCTCAAAAGGTCACCACTAATAACATTTTCAGTAAATGATTAGAACAAAAATCATTCTGAGTTAAAAAACAGGTGAGTGGTGGGGCGCCTGTCTGGCTGAGTCAGAAGAGCATGTGACTCTTGATCTCAGGGTTGTAAATTCAAGCCTCACGATGCATGTAGAGATTACATAAAAAATAAAATCTTAAAAAAAAAATGTTGAGTGGTAAAGAAATAAAATAAGCAGCATTTTATTGAGTAGGTGTCACTCCATTTAAAAGTAATAGAAAAACACTGCAGGAAGAAGCAACAGCTTTTAAGCAGATGCTTATTTTTTTTAACTAGGGGAGATTCATTTGCATTTAAAGAAGATAAACATAAGAACAAAGCTTTTCTTTAAAGATTAATTTTTTTTTTTTTATTTTTTAAGACTTTTTTACTTCTTTGACAGAGAGAGCTTGTGCACAGAGAGAGAGAGAACAAACAGGGGGAGATGCAGTGGGAGAGGGAGAAGCCGGCTCCCCACTGAGCAAGGAGCCCAACGTGGGGCTCAATCCCAGGACCCAGGGTGATAACCTCAGGCCAAGGCAGACACTTAAATACCTGAGTCCTCAGATTTTATTTTTAAGTAATCTCTACACTCAACCTGGGGCTCAAACTTACAACCCTGAGATTAAGGGTCACATGCTCCACTGACGGAGCCAGCCAGGTACCAAAAGAACAAAGACTTTTTAAGAGAAGAATGAACTATATATAATTCAGACATATGTTCAAAATAAAAACCTGTATGAAAAGAAAAAAAAGTTTAACATTTAAATTTTTCTTATGTATTTTATTTTCATTAAGAGAAAAAGGGGCTCCTGGGTGGCTCAGATGGCCAAGCGTCCGCCTTTGGCTTAGGTCATTCTCTCCAGGTCTTGGGACTGTGACCCATGTTGGGCTCCCTCCTCGGCGGGGAGTCTGCTTCTTCCCCGCATCTTTCAAATGAATAAATAAAAATCTTTTAATACAAGAATTAAAAAAAAATCTTTAATAAAAGAAAAAAGAAGAAGGAAAAAAAATGAAGGCAAAAAACAAAATTAAAAAGAAAAAGATAAAATTACTTGGCCACGGTCAGAAAAGTAAAGTGACTGGCCCAAGGTCCCAAAGTAAGTCAAAGTGTGGAGCTGTCTCAACCTTACTACTTTTCCAAAGACCTCCCATTAAACCAGATCACCTCCTACAGAGGCAGGGTGCAGGAAGAGGAGGACGGTACATATCAAAATTGAGCCCCAGTGTTACTGCTGACTTTTTTCCCCCAAACCAAAGAAACAACAGGAATCACAACAAAATCTATGAGACGAAGAACTAACTAGATGTATTCTTACTATCCTGTGCACGATCACTTAGTACCACATATAGCAACTAGTTCTACTTTAATTTCTCCAAATATAGAAGAAAGCCTGTTACAAAAATTTCTCTTGCGCTCATCTCTCCTTTCAACCCTACTGTTACACAAATACCTCCCCCACTCCAAGAAGGACATTTTACTCATTCCAAGGGCTCAGGTTACGCAAATTACAATTGGAACTGATTTTTATCAAAACCTGCTTTTCAGACTGTGATGAAGGCCAGATATAGGAAACGGAGAGTACAGCTGCTTACTTGGCCAAAATTACACTGACAACTAAGGCAATTTGGAACTTGCCTAGCTAAAAGGTATTTAAAACAAAGGGTATTTAAAACAATTTCAACTGGATTACTGGTTCTAACTCTCCTGATCAGCTGCCCATTCTACTAAGTAATACTGACTCCACTCAGTTTCATAGGTCACCACCATATGAAATGAAGTCCTTGAAATTAGTAATGAGTACTCTCAAAATTTCATCTGAAAGCATGGAATTTACACGGAAAATCATAAGAATTCTCCACTACTACACATACCACTATAAAAATCCATTTCCAGAGGCCAATGTGGATACCTCCAAGGACATTTTCTTTTCTTTTTTTTTTTTAAATTAACATATAATACATTATTTGCTTCAGGGGGTACAGGTCTGTGAATCATCATCCTACACATTCACAGCACTCACCATAGCACATACCTTCCCCAATGTCCATCACCAGCCACCCTATCCCCCCCCCCCCCACACCCCCCCAGCAACCCTCAGTTTGTTTCCTGAGATTAAGAGTCTCTTATGGTTTGTCTCCCTCCCTGGCCTTAGAGGACATTTCTAAAAAATATTATCAGTTGAATGAAAACAAGTGAGCAATTCCCAAGATTGGTATGGACTGCATGTTCGGGAGTTGTCTTTACAGGTCACTGAATAAAAGATGGGAAAAAGACAAAAGAGGGGCGCCTGATTGGTTCAGTTAGTGGAGCATACAACTCTTGAACTCGGGGTTGTGAGTTCGAGAACACTGCTGCTTGTAGAGCTAACTAACTTAAACACACACACACACACACACACACACACACAAAACAAAGAAAATGTTACCATCATTAACTGCTGATGGTAAAAACAGGCCTGAAAACAGAAATGGTTCACAAATTACAATTAGCTGAAGTCACAGGAAATGAATCCAGGGAAAATGTTACCTCGTCATTCAACAGGTGGGGCCTAGAAAATAAAAATTCAGACCACATCCCCAGTCCTTCCTATCTCTTATACACATGTAGGAATCTTCAAATTAGGAATCAAGTTTCTATTTGAGGTGAAACAGTTTTCCATATTCCTGTAAATTCAGGTTTTCCAGAGAGAGATAAGAAACTGCAAATCTGTGGTTTGTCCTATTTGGACTGCTACTGGGAACTCTTAAGGATCCCTTATTTATTTAGGGGGGAAAAAGAGGTGGTTTAACCTGGGGCATCTTCTCTCAAAAAATATAGATATTTCATTAACAGCTAGCCTGGATCCATGCACTAGAGCTCTAGACAAGTACATGTTTTTGAAGCTCGAAGAACAAAGTAGACAATGATTCACTATGTAATAATTACTACTTCTTGCTTCAAATCATCTTGTGACATTTATTCACTGAATAAACATTTGAGAGTTCCTCAGCACTCTTCACATATACCTCACAAGAGTGAAGGAGACAGACATCCATTCCATAATTTCAATACAGAGCAGTCAACACTAAACTAGAAAGAGAAGGTATACTGGGCACAGAGGAGTGGATGGTTCTAGTGCCAGACGAGGAAGCTGAAGAAAAGATTATCTAGAAGAGGTGTCACCTGAACTGGGCGTTAGAGCAGAGGTATTTCAAAGGGAATTTCAGCCAGAGGGAACAGTTAAGGCAAAGAGGCTTGCTGGCTAGAGGTATTTAATCATACTTTAGAGGAGTATAGTTATCTGAGATAAAGGCCTCAATGAATGGCTCGATGAATGCTGTAACATGCAATTCTGGAGTCAGATTGACTTGGGGGTCTTCTGTAGGGAGGCTATAGGCATGCATGAGATTGCCAGAAGGCAGTATATCGTTAAGAAAATAGAATCTGTAATAGGTAACTTTTGGGTTGTGTGCTCAGCTCACACCAACCCTCTTTGCTTTTGAGAACAGCCACTGCTGTGCCCTGTAAGGCAGCAGGTTTACACTGCTAGAAAAACAGAATGGAGCAGAAGAGATACTGGCTACTGCTAACTGGACTACAAAAAGACAATGGCCCAAGTTGGTTCAATGAAATTCTCTGTTCCCAAGATTTTGTAATGAGGACACAAGGATTGCTAGCTTCGGATAAGCCCGGAACTGTGAATGTGACTGGTGAGACGGCCTTGTTCCAGAAAAGGAGAGGATGCTCATCTCTGTGGTAGTGGTGGTGGGGAGGGGTGGGGTAATGTGAAGCAGAGGGGCTGTACCTCATGACTTCATAAGGATTGAGAGTGGTTGCTACAGTTCCTGAAGCTTAAATATGTAACTAAAACATACTTGTCTCAATTCAATCTGTTGACACTTCCAACCTGAACATGCCTACTTCCTCCCTTCCACCAAGAGTTTTATAGCCTTTGGAATTTAATACCACTAGTCTCAACAAGTGACTTACATAGTTACATGATTTCTAGTCCCCTTATCATACTGGTCATCTGCCTTTCCCTCTGGACATGTTCCTGCTTGTAAGGATCGTATGAAAATAAATTGTTCAGAATCTACTGTGCTTGGGGTGCCTGGCTGGCTCAGTCGATAGAGCATGCAACTTTTGATTTTAGAGTTGTGAGTTCAAGCCCCATGCTGGGTGTAGAGATCACTTAAAAATAAAATTAAGGGGCCCCTGGGTGGCTCAGAGGGTTAAAGCCTCTGCCTTCAGCTCAGGTCATGATCCCAGGGTCATGGGATCGAGCCCCGCATCAGGCTCCCTGCTTGGCAGGGAGTCTGCTTCTCCCTCTAACCCTCCCCCTTCTCATGCTCGCTCTCTCAAATAAATAAATAAAATCTTTATTTAAAAAAAAAAAGGCCCTATATTCTCTAAAGTTCAAGGTGCCTATGAAGAAGGATGGTAAAGGCGCCTGGGTGGCTCAGTGGGTTAAAGCCTCTGCCTTTGGCTCAGATCATGATCCCAGGGTCCTGGGATCGAGCCCCACATTGGGCTCACTGCTCCGCGGGGAGACTGCTTTCCCCCATTCTCTCTGCCTACCTCTCTGCGTACTTGTGATCTCTGTCTGTCAAATAAATAAATTAAAAAAAAAAATCTTAAAAAAAAAAAAAAAAAAAAGGACGGTAATTCACCTGAGTGAGATCTAACTGTTATGCCTGAGGCCTCCTGGGTTTGCCTATCAGAGTGGTATAGATAGGGTAGCTTCACATATCTGACTTTCTTCAGCAGCGTGACTGCTCCCCTTTATATCGACTGAAAAAATTATTTATTGGGCCTTTGTAATAAATTGTCCTCTAAGTTTTTTGTTTATATATTTTATTTTTACTGTAATTATAAAGCAAAAGCAACCCCAGCTTTGCATTCTAGCTAGTCACTATTTGAATTGTGAGATAATCTCTCTGAGCTTCAATTTCCTTATCTATATTCATCTTACGGAACTGTTGTGAAAATGAAGGGATTAAAATATGTAAAAGACCTGTACAAATGAAGATGTGGATCAAACAATGTAGTTGCATTTTATTATGCTGTGGTTATTATATCTCCACCCAGGGTCCATAGCTCTCTTTTTTTAGAAATATCTTCCATGGGACACCTGGCTAGCTCAGTTGATAGAGCATGAGACTCTTGATCTTGAGGGTGCAAATTCGAGCCCTACACTGGGAGTAGAGATTACTTTAAATTAAAATCTTAAAAAAAAGAGCAAGAGATTAAAAAGAAATATCTTCCATGAATTTGAGCTTAATTTACAGGTCCCTATAGATAAACACACACAAAGTACAATTATACCAGAGTTAAGCAAGAGCTGTTAACCTCTCCTTTAGGAAAGTGTGCATACACAAAATTGTCTCTGCCTTTATTCCAAAGAGACTCTAAGGGACTTTCATTATAATATATAGCTTGCAACTGTTAAAATCTTGTACTTACACTGTCAAACCCTGATTTTGAGACAGATCTGGCTACCCAAGGTTCCACTGATGTGGATATTACTGACTTTGAGAGTTGATGTGTTTGTTATTACGTATTTTGCCACTTGTGACTTCTCTGATTACTTGATCCTGGATTTTGCAGTCATTAAATTTCAGAGCCGCAGAAGATGGAGAAACTGAGGTCCAGAGAATTTAAGTAACTAGCGCATGTTTGCATTACACTATACACTCCACTCTCCACACTCCAGCTGCTTCTGCATTTCATTCAGCTTTTATTTATTTATTTATTTATTTAAAAAAAGGATTTTATTTATTTGACAGACAGAGATCACAAGCAGGCAGAGCGAGAGAGGAGGAAACAGGCTCCCTGCTGAGCAGAGAGCCCGATGTGGGGTCGATCCCAGGACCCTGGGATCATGAACTGAGCTGAAGGCAGAGGCTTTAACCCATTAAGCCACACAGGCGCCCTTCATTCAGCTTTTAGATGACGTATCTGTCTACAACACTCAATGGCTGCTATTCTGGATCGCATGAATTTGCATTCCAGACTTTCTGTTCTAGTGAACTGATAACTCTTTGCAGAAATTGGGAATACTATGGAATCCTGAGAGAAGTGTTCAAGGCAACTTTCTGAAATTTAAATATCAGAACTGAATATAGATGGGTCCTCAGAATTACTATATAGTTCCACACTGAAATCCTTAAAATATATGTGTAAACTGTATGTGGACCAGCACTTTATCTGTCCTGATCACTGTGGGGCCTATCCATGGAGTTTTACGAAGTGAAAGGACTCAGGAATGTTTGCTGAATGAATGAAAGAAACTGGACAAGCATCTGAACTCTTTGCTTTTTGAAACACTTTTTTTTTTTTTTTAAAAGATTTTATTTATTTGACAGAGATACAGCAAGAGAGGGAACACAAGCAGGGGGAGTGGGAATGAGAGAAGCAGCCTTCCCACTGACCTGGGAGCCCGATGCGGGGCTCTATCCCAGGACCCTGGGATCATGACCCGAGCCAAAGGCAGCCGCTTAACAATTGAGCCACCCAGGGGCCCCTTGAAACACTTTCTTCCCTTGGCTTTCATAATACCACTCTCCGCATTTTCTTACTTTCTCTCAGACTACTAGTTTCTCAATCACTTTTACTGAATATCTTTGGAACTCCTAGATGTTGGTTGGCGTATCTGCAGGGGATAGTTCTGGGAGATATTTCTATCAAAATTCTCTCTTTAAAGGACTCAGTCTTCCATTATATTGTGATAATTCCCCCCAAGTGTACTTTAACCAAAAACCTCTCTTGAGTTTCAGACTTCAGTATCTTAAAAGGTCTATTTAGCATTCCATTTAGCTTTCTAACAGGCATCTTAAATTTATTGAATGTAATTCTAGATTCTATTCCTACCTCCTATACTCGTTAATCTTCCTCATCTTACTAACTGAAACCCATATCCATTAGCTGTTCAAGCCTAAAATCTAGGAGTCACTCCTTAATCCCTTTGTCTTATACTCCATCATCCAAACCATCAGCAAATCCTATCAATTCTCCCTCCAAGACAGATCTCAAATCTCCACTTCATCTCCACTACCACTAGCACTACTTCAAGCTATTACCATCTCTCACCTGAATGACCATTTGGTCTACTACTGGTCTCCCTACTTCTCTTGGTTCTTATAAAGTTAAATATATACTTACCATATGACCCCTTGAGTCTACACTTAGGTAATTCATCACAGAAAAATGAAAACTTAGGGGGCGCCTGGGTTAAGCCTCTGCCTTCAGCTCAGGTCATGAGCTCAGGGTCCTGGGATCGAGCCCACATCAGGCTCTCTGCTCAGCGGAGAGCCTGCTTCCCTCCCCCACTTCTCTCTACCTACTTGTGATCTCCCTGTGTAAAATAAATAAAATTTAAACAAAATCCAGAAAAATGAAAACTTAGGTTCACACTCAAACTTGTACATGACTGTTTATATCAGTTTTATTCATAATCACCCCAAACTAGAAATAACTCAAGCGCCCTTCAAGAGATGAATGGCTGAACTACCTACCATACGATGAAATACTATGCATCAATAAAAAAAGAGAATCAGTTATTGATTGATACAGGTAGCAACTCGGATTAATTACAAAGGCATTTATACTGAGTGAAAGAAGCCAGCTTCAAAAGGTTACATGCTATGTAATTCCACTCATATAACATTGTCAGAAAGATAAAAGTATAGAAACAGAGAACAGACTGACCAGTGGTTGCCAGAGGTAAGGAGTAAGGTGTAAGTAGGAGTAGGGTGAGGTTATGACCACGAAGGGATAGTCGTCCGAGGGAATTTCTGGGGGTTAAACTGCTCCATATCTTGACTATAGTGGTAATTCTACAAATCTTTATTTATAGAACTGCACACCACCCTCAAAAACTCAATTTTACTACATGTTTATTTTACAATAAAATTTAAAATTAAAAACAAAAATAACTTAGTGGGACTTAACCAAAAACATTATAATACTTTGGTCACTAATCATCAACTATTTGACCTAGATAACTACAATGAATATCTTAGTAAAAAGATACACAACTTGCCCTAGAAAACTAAAAGAAACCTTTTAGTCTTAACTAGTGAAAGAGATATTATTAAAATAATACATTACTAAGGTATTATTAAGACTCTTATTTCTCCATTCATTAAAGAAATACAACAGAGCCCATTTCTGTCTGAAACATTCCTACCGAGCACAGATGGCCCTAGGCAGGGAGTACAACTTCTTAAAACCATTTAACCAAGACCTCTCCCTCTTAAAGGAACTGGCAATTTGCAACGAGGTTAAGTAAGGTTATAGCATATTCTCTGTAAATCCCAGGAGCAGTGGTAAACAGGCTTCCAGCTCTGTGGCAGACCTGTGTTGCCTTCTAGCAAAGTACTACATTAATCTCTTCAACACATTTGCAAGGGGTGGATTGAGAGGAATGTGAAGAGGGCTCTTTTCTGCTCAACAGGGGTAAGGGCATCCATTCACAGACTAAAGCTCTCTCTAGGGATTCCTTTGCATCTAGAACCTTTAGCGGGCCTTACTTATAACTCACAGGATGCCCTGTCAGGTTGTTTTATACTGCTGTGCCTTCGCTCATGCTGCTCTTTTCTTGCTAGGAGACCCTTCCCCACTTAACCCGCCTGGCAAATGTCAACCAATCTCTCATGATGCCTTCCTGGGTGAAGTCTGACAGTCCAAACAGAAATGATCACTCCAACCTCTGCACAACTTCTCCAGGATTGCTATCATTGCTCCTCCAATATTTTATTGCACTTACCTATTTATTTCCCTCTACTAAACTGTATGCTCCACAGAACAGGGGGAGATTCTTACTTTTTCTGCATCCCAATATATACCAAGCACAGAGCATCAGTGAGTATCAGCTGAATGAAGAGTATAGCTTCTCTACTTGCAAATCAAAGTGCACAGTTTGTAAGGACTCTAGATGGCAAACTAGCGGGCCAGCACAGATACCTTACACCAATGCTTAAAAGCTCAGTACTCAGTTCCCCAGGTCCCCCATTTCTAAGGTCTTGGTGAAAGAGAGACCAATTAGCATGCTTTAAGTAAAACCATATGCTCTAGGAGAGTGGAAAATGTAGTTGCCACATTTTCCTTTGCCTTACCAAAAGGAAAGATTTAATTTAATGGGGCCAGAAAAGACACACGTGCATTATTGGAGAGTCTCATACTATTTGCCAAAAAGTACATTTGTAACTATTTCCACATGTAAAACAATGTTCAGAATAAGTGGTAGAGTCTCTCTACATTCACCATCAGGACCGAAAATCATGAAACTTAAACAAGGAATATAAGCACTCCTTCATACTTTACACACACACACACACACACACACACACACAGTTTCACTAATGTAGCCAAAGGGTTCGGTTTCCCTGAGGCACTGAATCAATACTTTCACCTTCTGTAAAACTAGCACTCCTTTACCCTACTCCTCCCTAGACATTCATCATTCTCTTACTTTGAGGTAAAACTAATGGTTGGTAGAGATAAAGAATTAAGGAACTGAATCTACATATGATAAACTATGATCTTTTTAAAAAAGATTTTATTTATTTATTTGACAGAGAGAGCAATCACAAGTAGGCAGAAAGGCAGGCAGAGAGAGAGAGAGAGAGAGAGAGAGAAGGAAGCAGGCTCCCTGCTGAGCAGGACTCCATCCCAAGACCCTGAGATCCTGACCTGAGCTGAAGGCAGAGGCTTAACCCACTGAGCCAACCCAGGTGTGTCCAAGCTTTTCTCTTAACACACCTTTTCTTTCCGCACTGACTCATGTTTATGCACTTTGGGATTAAATGGCCACTGGGATGGTGTTTACTTTTTTCTTTTTTTAATATCCAAAACATGCATCTGCTATAGAATGGTTATTTAATGAACTGTAATTGACATTTAATAGATTACCCATAAGTTATCACTCCTTTGAAAAGCAAAGCTAGGATGCCTTAGCCATCACTCTGAGGGAACATGCTAAACCTCACAAATGGAAATTTTTTTGCTAACAGTGAATAGAATGCAAACAGAGTAATGCTGTTTAGAGTATTTCCCCACTTTTGCCAACTGCAATCCAGAGCTCTAATTTTATCATGTTAAGAAAAATATTTGAATATTCTATTTTGGAGCCATAAATTTGGAAGAAAACAAAATTTCAGAAATGTAGAGCAAGCTTAGTTTAAAAAAAAAACAACAACTAAAGAAATACAGGGCCCAAGTGAAACAAATCCTTCTGCCAGTTTTGAATGACGCTTTTGCAGCCAAATGTTCCTTGTCTCCTCACAATTGTTAATATCTGTTAAGTAACATTAACATTATTACCTCTTTGTGGTTCAAAACTGAGAGCTGCAATTCTAATTCACCTGTTTTCCCAGGGATTTGAATACAGTAAATGCTCAATGAATGTTGGCTAAATAAATTATCATTTTATACACAGAAATCAGAATATTGAGCCACTGATACAAGCTCTTAACCTCCAGAAGGCAGGGACATCAAAGATTGCAAAGTTAAAGAGGGCAGTGATTAGCATGATAACAATATTCCCAACTTTACCACTTCGTGGTAAAGCTTCTGAGAAGGGGCTATTAAACATGACCACGGTCACAGTCTTGGCATCTATTTATCTAGCAAACACACAGAAGGAGGTGGCCATCCTGACTATCCTTCCTTTCCTGTTGATTACTTAATCTGTGGGCTCACAGAACTCATCCCCTCTCCTTTTTCTTCTAATCTGCACAACTGTAAAAGACTCTCGTAGGGGAAAGAAAGCCACAAATTTTGCAGAGACACTGTCATTACTAATTATTTTTATTAGCCCAGGAACAGATTATTAGGGCAACAACTAGTTGTAAAGGAGAAGACTCAGCAGCTCATCTCACCAGTTACACATTTTCAAAGCTAAATTTCCAAAGGGCTCATCCCTGAATGTTGTTCCCTGAATGAACTAAAACAAAACATTTGTATGCCCAGCTGTGATATTGAGGGGCATGCAGACTTTTCTACTTGGAATATTAAACAGTACCAGCTACAGGCTCACCCAAAAGTCTTCTCCTTCCTAATCTCCCTAAACTTGACATTCTGTAAAACTCATTTCAATGTCAAAGCATGTTAAGCATGTGCTGAGCACTATGACAGAGGTTCTCTGAAATAAATCTTAGAGCAACACTGTGAGATTGGTATTACTATCCCCTGTTGTACATATGAGGAAATTGAGGCTCACAGAAGTGACAGAATCAGGCTGCTCAGATTCTTTCCCCAATACTGGGAATCCTGTAGCAAAGCAATGGTTGCAGCCAAGTTTTTAGGATACAGGTTTTTAGGATACTTGGGCAACAGAGGATGCGTCCTAACCATACAGATCAAGAGGTCTGCTCAGAGGCCATGAAAGTAGCAGCAGGTTTTATTTTTGTTTTTATTTCATTTTAATGGCTAAAAATCCTATAGGAATTCTTACTGGCCCCACTGAGAATCCACAAGAGGCCACCAGTCAGTTGACTCCTGACCTTCCATGCTTCTCATCCTAATTGATGCAAGGTCCTTGGATGACAGTGTGAGCATCAAGACCTTGTTAGAGTTAGCAATGACCTTTACATCTATCAGGCTTTTCAAAATACGTAAAACAGCTGTGCATCGGGAATGCCCCCAAATTCTCAACCATGAAATAGGAGTAGACGCATTTTTCCTAATTATGGTGTTTTTACCAACTCTTTGGACATGACTTTTTACATGGCTAAAAAATATTTGAGGAGTGGCTTGTTTTTCAATTGCCTAAGCAAACCACTGAGGCGTGCAGAAAGAAGACTCTAACAAACTGATTTCTCTTGCTTACAAAGAAAGCATAGCTAGTAGCAGGGGAGATAGGGAAAAGAGAACCATCTGAAAAAATTGGGGGGGAAGGGAGAATGTTTGGTTACCGTGCTTGTGCCTCTAATATTCTTTTGTTTTCCCACCTCATTGTATTAAGGATGCTAAATCAAACATGATTGCAGTGATGTTTGTGTGTGAAAATGACAAAAGCAATGGGCTAAAATCCCAACCTCATCTTGAACCCTGAAGACTTTTATGGCTTCTCCTTCAGTAGGCCCTCCCCCTTAAAGCACATTAAAGACCACATTGTTCAAAAGGGTCATGGTAGGTTTCATACCCCATTTTAATACAATGTAAATGGTAACTGAACTTCCAAGTTTTGTCAGTAATATCTGTATCTCTCTGGAAAATGCCCATTAAAGCAAAAGAACTCTTGGTTTAAGTATTAATGAAAAATGTAATGTATCACAGAGGCAAAAAAATGGTATCAAGGAGGTACTGAGATGATTAAGTTAGATTTTAATACATCATTTTCCCCAGAAAAGGGGTATCGGTGAGAGATGGGTTAAAAATATCCAGATGATCCCGTTAAGTGTCTACATATTCTCTCAAGCCTCAAAACTGTCCAGGAGACTGTGTCACCTCAACTCAAGAAGCATAAAATAAATTAAGCTTGGGACTCATTTCAACTGCAGGTCTTTCTCCTGCCCACCCCCCACCCCTGCCCTTATTCCATTAGCATGTCTGCAAGTCACAGTATGGACCCCACGTTGGTTTATGCATTCATTCCTGAAAGATTTCAAATGGTGAGAATGATAGTAGAGGCTCTTTCTGATTCCACTTTCCACAGCTGTTACCATCAGTTGTCACCAATACTTTGGGGGTTTAGTGGGAGAGAGGCAGCAATGACTCCATTACTCTTTCCAACAGCAATAAATAATTTGCATCATAAAAGCACCTACTGAACAACTGCCTTAGTCCTCTGAAAAAGGATACAGTAAAAAAGGAATGTTACAGGTGGGTTTGGGAAAGAAGAATTCAAAACCTGAAAAGCTAGACTGGAGTAAAATTACAACAATCTTGGTAGTGCTTTTAAAATCATAATTTCATTGGTGGAACTGCTCACTTTCCCAAACTCAGGTATCTCTGTTCAACACCCACATATAATATGCATTAAGATGTGACATGACATCATGAGTTAAATGCATTTTAAAATAAACCCTATGATTTTTGTAGATTTCTTGGCTATGAGTCTGGTTTAAATGATTTCAAAATAACCACTAAGAGCATCTGTTTAGTTCAGATGAAGTTTCATGAGCCAATACCAGCTGTTGGGGGAGGGATTTCACACAAGTGTTACTCAAATCCTAACCAAATTTTGTTTTTTTTCATTCCCTGAATGATGTTTCCAACCCCAGTAGGGTAAAGCAAACGTTAGAATTTGAAAAAGAAAGAAGAAAGGAAAAGGAGGGAAAAAGAAAGGAAGAGAAAGAAAAAGAAAGAAAAAGATTACTCAATGCATTGATGCATGTGACTAAGACCAAAATGATCACCCTCTCCAATTCAATACAGTATTAGCATGAGGACAAAAGGCGTTTAAAAATCAATTTGGAGTTATTTCTAGTGGGGACTGCATCATCCTAGCAAGTTGAGGAACGAGAACATTCCCAACATTAAAAGGGCACTCTTTTAAGTATTTTCTCCTTTAAGAGCAATCTGATTTTCACAAGGAATTCATTTGGTGGCATTGTTTTGGTTTTAGGTGTCTGTCCTGCCAGGCAGGGGCCATGCACAAGGGCCGCATCTATCTTGAAGTGTGCACAATGGCCTCTCTTGCGGCTCCCTTTCTGTTATTGATCCTTACAGATGCTCCAAGGCCCTTCCCCCACCTTTCTCCAAATCCCAACCCCCATTCTGAAAGATAGCTTAAGAAATAAGACTTCCTGCCTAGCGACTGGCAGGGCTGAAAGACCAGATTGTATGACTCCACAGATCAGGCCTGCCACAGTGAAAGCTTGAATAGAGTTAACCCTCTGTGAACTAAAACAAAACATTTGTATGCCCAGCTGTGACAAAGGTTAATTTAAATGGACAAGGGCCCGATATCTAAAACCAGGCAACACTTTTTTTACAGTAGCATTTTCACTCAACTCTTTTGTAAGTAGTCTGCTTTTGCTTTTTAAGCTTCCAAAGGTCTTCAGCTGGGATAATTCATTTTGCTATACTAGAATTATATACAGAAGATTCGGTTGAAAATTTTAAAATCCACTTCCTTGTTTTATAAGAGTTCTTGTTTTAGTACCATAATTTATTTTCTGTCATTGAACAGCTAGGGAAAATCAAAGTTTCAATACTTAATTAAATAAGAAGTGAGGGAGAACTTTCCCTTCAAATCTTTTCTTCTTTCAGAACTTGTGGACCATACAGCACTAGGAGATTCAAGCTGGTTGGAAAAATACCCAAATCCTCCAGGGCTATCTCTTCCAAACTTATGCAACCACCACTCTGGTATCTCTGCCTGCCCTTAAACTCCTATTTTAATGGGTCCAGAGCAAATCTTACTTCTTAAATGACTCCTTTTTGGAAAAGCTAGTATACCCAGAATACAATGAATTTTTGTGTATTTTGGGAGAAGAAGAGGAAGCTGTTCAAAATTTAAAATAACAGGAATTGCATGTAACCAATAATTTCTACAAACATTTCTGTTCCCACTAATAGACACTAAAAACCAATGAGATTGTAATTCTGGCAGATATGGTGCTGGGAGAGAATATATAGGAAGTATTACTATGAAGAATAATGTTGTTTGAGAGAAGACCGGTTCCTCTTCCCTGGATGTGTGCGTCCTCAGAGTGAGAACGAAACTGCAAAGCTGCCTGTGGCAGATGTTAGCCATGCTGCACGGGGCTAGGAAGCTTTCCTAGGACTAGCTATTTATTAGTTAATGTCCTAGAAATTTACTAACTTCCTCAAATCTGAAACTCTTCTGGCTATAGCTCAACAGAGCTTGTCTACAAGAAAGAAAACTTTTGGCAAAGTCTTAGACTCTGTATTTTCTAAACACAGCAAACAAATACAAGAAATCTTTAATGCTAAGATTCATCTTCTAGCTGTTTCTTTAACTGTGTATCTGGTCCAGATAATAAAGTTGTGGGGCACTAGGGTTTCCTCATACAAGTAGGAGCTTATCTCTGAATATACAAATCACAATACCAACTAGTTGATATTAAGGAAACACACACGAATCTACCCATTTTAAAAACAACCTACTTAAAAAGAAATTAGCAGTGGCTTAGTCTTATACCCCAAACCGTAAAATATCTAAATTCCCCCAAAGGAAATGAGGCTGCCTTATCAACAGCCCCATGACCCCAATACTATCTATAATTACAGTACTAAATAAGGCTTTCACAGATGGTGAACTGGATTAAGGAATTTAACATATAAACAAATTCTGTCAAGAGGTAAACAGAACAATTTTTTTTATAAAATGTAAACTTTACCTAAGGACTGTGATGTAAAATTAAGCTTAAAATTTTTTCAAGTCACTATAAAACTTACACCCAGTTTGTTTTTTTTCTTTTTTGTGTACTCTTTCTCTTACAATCATCAACCACAACAATCAATTTACTACATCTCTCCCTCACTTTTCTTTCAATCCAAAACATTTTCATGCTTACATGAAAACTTGTTGGCTGAATTCTGCTAAGATACAAAAACGGAGTGAACTGCCTCCCTCCTCCCTCAAGGCTACTATTTGTTCTGAGCGTTCAAAGGAAATTTCTAAACCTCAGATTTGGGCCCAAACTTAAACAGTCAGTTCCTTTACCTTCCCATGTCTCCATTTCATGCTTCTGGGAGTCTGTTGAGAAGTTCTATCGCAGCCATGAAGAAACAGAGATTACGGGACAAGTCCAGCTTGATGACTACCCTTCCGACACTTGGCCAATTTCTCTCTTAGCTGGGACTACAACAGTCATCCTCACAGGTCAGTTTACAAGCCAGTCATGTGATTAGAAAGTTCAGGCGCTAAGGTCACAATGTGTATGGAGTTCGTTTATTACCAAAGGTTATCTAAGTGGAGCTGATAGACTTATTTTCTTTTTTAACAATACTGCCTAGAGTATCTCTCTGAAAAGTACTATGTGAACATGTAACAGGAAATACTCGTCTGGCCTTCCTTAAATTGAGATCCTAAAATAAAAAGGGAGCATTTTAGAAGACTTGATCTTCATCTAATTTAGAAGAGTTCTAATACATGGAGCGTTCCCCCTTTTTTCTTTCAAGAGCTATTGTATACTCTATTTTCCTATATTCTGGACTAGAAAATTTAGAGTTGAAATATTTGACACAAGGAAAAGACAAAGCAAAAACTCCATGTTATGCATGGATGGGGGGGGAGGGTAAGACTGGGATTCCCTGCTTTTTGTCATTATAATAAACAGTGACAAGGCAAATTCTTCTGAGAAAATTAAAACCTGAAGCTCTGAGTTATTGTGCAGGGCTCTCTTTAATTTTGGTCCTTAATTTCCATGCTCTGGTTATATTATACACACTAGTTTGAAAGAACGTAGAGAAAGAAAACTACGTCTGCAAAATCTTTTAGAAAGCATGATGGTTAGAAATATCCCCTGCCCCCAGCCAAAAGCTTAACTCTTTAAGCTACCTGCTTCATTCCCTTAGAACTCCTAAGATCTTAAGCAATCTTGTGCTATGCCTCCTTGCTGGGGAAGCATGCCAGTAATACAGCAGAGTATGTATGCTTATTTATGCTCAAACTCTGCCACAGAGCTGCAGGGGCTGGCAAATCTGAGCCGTATGCTAATGATATGATGTCAAACAGCAGCTATCCATTCAGACAACAGAACACTAATTACAGGGCGAATTCCTGAGAGAAGGTGGTATGACCTAAGGACTGACTGATTTCAGGGATAAACTCTTTTTAACTATGCAAAATGTTTCACACTATGAAATCTCCCTTTCTCCCTAGCCTTGGGAGTAACTTAAGGCCAAGCACATTCTGTAACAGTGTTCCAGAAAAGGAGACCCTTCTTGGGGTGGGAGAGGAATCTGTCACTTGGCACCCATACAAACTGAATGGCAAATATTGCTAGCACAGTTACGAGAGGGCTTTTCCAACTAGTAGAGACCATTAGGATCATCTTACAAAGTAGGACCTAAAGAGAAAGTAACCAATGATTTAGAGGAGAAAAGGCTATGCTTTGTTGCCTAAAAATATATGTTCTGCCACTGCCACCACATATCTCACCACAATACAAATACAACAGCCAGTTTTCAAACTCCTCTAAGAGATTAACATTTTCTTCATAGTCTCTGTGGAATTAAGTGCAGTTCTTACAATTTTAGTAAAGTGACTATAAAAAGAATGAGGGGGAAAATCTGAACAAAGGGAAGGTCTACCAGCAAAAAGCTATTCAATGGGGAACACTCATTCAAAGGGCAGCTCTCTGCCTCCCTGAAGGACACAGGTATATCTAAAACTCAGTATCTGCATCTAATAGAGTACATGTAGTAAGCATCTTTGCTTTATTGTACCAACTTTTGGAGGAAAGATCAAAGGGGAAGCTATTCGTCGGGCTCCCAGATCAAGACTAAAGCAATGCCCTTGATTTTTAAGGTCAGCCTCTCTCTCTCTCTCTCTCTTTTTTTTTAAAATTTATTTATTTGACAGACAGAGATCACAAGTAAGCAGAGAGACAGAAGGAAGCAGGCTCCCCGCCAAGCAGAGAGCCCGATGTGGGGCTCGATCCCAGGACCCTGATATCACGACCCGAGCTGAAGGCAGAGGCTCTAACCCACTGAGCCACCCAGCTGCCCCCTCTCTTTTTAAAATATTTTATTTATTTGAGAGATAGAGAGAGTGCACACCTGAGAGAGCACAAGCAGTGAAGAAGGAGAAGCAGGCTGCCCATCAAGCAGGGAGCCTGATGTGGGGCTCAGTGCCAGGACTCTGGGATTGTGACCTGAGCCAAAGGTAGCCGATTAACCGACTGAGCCACCCAGGTGCCCCTAAGGCTAGGTTTGAGTAATAATCTTTGATACACCCATAAGCCTGGGAACAAATCTTTAACATAGCTTAAGAAGATGGGTAATCTTCATCTTTAGATATAGAGTCATAAACTTCACATCCTCAGTCCCACAGGTTTCTTAAAAAGTCCTTTATAGGTTCTATTGGGAGTAGGAGAAAGAGAACATGAACATACATCTCATTTGCCAAGTGAATCCAAAAGACAAACTGTAAATATTAACCAGGGGTCCCAGTAAGATTGTTAAAAACAACTACATACAAGAAAAATAATTTTATTTTTTATTTTTATTTTATTATTTTTAAAAGATTTTATTTATTTATTTATTTGACAGAGATCACAAGTAGACAGAGAGGCAGAAGGCAGGGCGGCGAGGGGAGGGAGGGAAGCTCCCTGCTGAGCCGAGAGCCCGTTGTGGGGCTCCTGTGGCTCCATCCCAGAAGCCTGGGATCATGACCTGAGCTGAAGGCAGAGGCTTTAACCCACTGAGCCACCCAGCACCCCTTACTTTATTTTTTTTTTTTTTTAAAGATTTTATTTATTTATTTGTCAGAGAGAGGGAGAGTGAGAGCTAGCACAGGCAGACAGAGTGGAAGGCAGAGGCAGAGGGAGAAGCAGGCTCCCTGCGGAGCAAGGAGCCCGATGTGGGACTTGATCCCAGGACGCTGGGATCATGACCTGAGCCGAAGGCAGCTGCTTAACCAACTGAGCCACCCAGGCATCCCCCTTACTTTATTTTTTAAAGATTTTATTTATTTGTCAGAGAAAGAGAGCACCCAAGAGCACAAGCAGAGGGAGTGACAGGCAGAGGGAGAAGCAGACTGCCCCCTGAGCATGGAGCCCAGTGCGGTACTCAATCCCAGGACGCTGGGATCATGACCTGAGCCAAAGGCAGCCACTCAACTGACTGACTTCTCCTAGGCATCCCAAGAAAAATAATTTTAAAGATTAAAAGCATTTCTAGGGGCGCCTGGGTGGCTCAGTGGGTTAAAGCCTCTGCCTTCGGCTCAGGTCATGATCCCAGGGTCCTGGGATCGAGCCCCGCATCGGGCTGTCCACTCCGCGGAGAGCCTGCTTCCTCCTCTCTCTCTCTCTCTCTGCCTGCCTCTCTGCCTACTTGTGATCTCTGTCTGTCAAATAAATCAATAAAAATCTTAAAAAAAAAAAAAAGCATTTCTAGAATTTATTAATGGGAAGGAGAGAAAAGAAAATAAGAAAATAAGAAACCAGCAACATTTTTACTTCCTAATACTAACTTTGTAACGTAGAAAAAAGTAGATGAACAAAATTCTACATCTAACCATTTATATTCTGCTTATCTAACAGAATTCAAAAATTGAGTCTGAATTATGGCAGAACCTTAGTGAATCTTGCAAGAGACTGGTTCCACTTTCATTTTATAGATGGGGAAACTGAAGCCCAATGAAAGGAAAAGGCAGGAGCCATAAGAGCAACAATGGAGGAAATATCTAGTCCCTTATTTTTTCCATTATACCACATATCTTGAACAGGAAAAAAAAACAAACAAACAAAAAAAACAAAAAAACCCTCTTCTCAGATGTTACTATTCAACATTATTTCCCATCTGTTTATTATTCAAATGGTAGCTTTCAAAGAAGACTGAAGATTCTGAAGCTAAAGGGAGGTATCAAGATGTAATATGCTTGGTTTTTCAATGTAAGACAAAAGAGAGCCATTCTAACAGCCACCCAATCACTGGAATCAGTTCAGACTTAATTTTAAGAAGTTTCACCAAAAATGTGATGCGAAGTGAAAACCATGTGACCACTATGACGGAGGAGGCCTAGTTAGAAAATCTCTATCCATCTCAGAAAATAAGAAATATTCAGAGAATATTTTAAATTCCTTTTTAGCCTTGCAAACAACAAAAAACAAGAGTCCAAGGTCTCAGTTTCTCATCTGTCAGATCTTTGATACAGACATCCCCTATGGCAAGGGAAAGAGCTGAATTCAACTGAACAGGAATAAGGAAACACAGCCAGGTGAAATCCATACTATCTAGGACTAACAAGCAAACCTCTTGAGTGCAGAAAAAGAACAAGAAGAACAAAGAACATACTTAGATATGATTTCCAGTTTTGCCTTTTATCATGGAGTTGGAGAAGGGAATTCACAGTTCAGGAAACAAGAAACAAACAAACAAACAAAAAAATAACTCAGAGTGGTAAACTAAAAATATTTCAGAAATTGGGATTTTCATCCAATTCTACAGACATTAGTTGAGCGTCTACTATAAGCTAGGCTTATGCTGCCTGAGACAACTGAAATTAGTATTATGTGATCCTAGCCCTAAAGGTGCTCAACATCTGCTGACTTCTCCAGCTTCACTTTCTACCACTCCACACTAACCCACTTATAGTATAAGCATAACTAAACAGATAACTGATTATTGGATGTTATGAGTGGTATAACAGAAGTACATATAAAGTAGTATAACAGAAGGTACCAAGTGTTAAGGAAACACAGAAGAATGCATAATTCATCAGACTGGAGATATAGAGAGGACCTTACATTTGAGCTGAACCTTGTAGTTCTGCAAGTAGACAGGTAGCAAAGGTATTTCAGGACTTGAAGGGAGGAGTAGAACTGGGCAAATCTCAGAAGATTTTTTTTTTATTTAAAAGATTTTATTTATTTATTTGACAGACAGAGATCACAAGTAAGCAGAGAAGCAGGCAGAAAGAGAGAGAGGAGGAAGCAGGCTCCCCATGGAGGAGAGAGCCTGATGTGGGGCTCGATCCCAGAACCCTGGGATCATGACCTGACCTGAAGGCAAAGGCTTTAACCCACTGAGCCACCCAGGCGCCCCTCAAAAGAATTTTTAATACTTTTTAGTACCTATGCAATAAAGTCATGAATGAAATCTGTATGCAGAAAAGTAACATGACTATCTTAAGGAAGAAAAGACTACAGGATGTGATTTAAAAATCACCTTATACAACAACCAAATGCAATGTATATAGCTTATTTGGATCCTGATTTGCACAAATCAAGTGTAGAAATATATTTTTGAGACAATCAAGGCAATTTAAATATGAGTAGGACATTTAATTACATCAGTTTCCCAACCACAGATTGATCAGGTTCCCAACCACAGACTGAAGAACTGGGAAAGAGGAAGCCCTCCCTCCATATAAAAAAAAAAAATTTCCATGGGGTGCCTGGGTGGCTCAGTTAGTTAAGTATCTGCCTTCGGCTCAGGTCATGATCCCAGGGTCCTGGGATTGAGCCCCATGTCGGGTTCCCTGCTCAGCGGGGAGCCTGCTTCTCCCTTCTGCCATTCTCCCAGCTTGCGCTCTTTGGTTCTATCTCCCTGTCAAATAAATAAATAAAATCTTTAATAAAAAATAATTCTCCAGTCAAGATTTTGTATGTAAAATTGTAAAGTATCACAATCAAGAACAGATTACAGTATGAATAATCAGTCCCTTCTGAATAAATAGAAAAATAACCAGATATATAGTTCAAACAAACAAAATATATGCAAACAAAAATGTAGTTAACTATTATGTCTCCTGAGAAGTCTGAAAAGGCTGAAAAAGTCATCCCATACACCATGCCTGCGTGTTTACCTTCTTCACAATTAAGACCTAGGCCAGCCCAGAGGGTAATGGAAATAAACACTGTAGCTCTGTATACAGAATAGCTCAAACTGTTATTAAGCCTCATGTGCAAATGAAGTTTAAAAAAAAGAGAGAGAGAGTTAAGAAGTAAAAACAAGACTTAGGGGCAGGTCAAATGGACAGATAACTTTCTCGTGGTGCTTCTTGAAAGGAAAACCACTTGAAGCCCAGTAGTTTCTGGACAGACTAGTTTCAACCCTGACTTCTCAAATGGTTTCATTTTCTATCCATCCATCTGCCTAACCCAGAGGGGGAAAAAGTCAGATAACACAAGAGGTTTCTGTCAATAAGTAATTAAGTTCAACGTAAGAGAGGAAACGGCAAAGGCCTGTAAGGTGTGCGACCACTACTACCATCACTCTGCACCACCAGTAACTGTGGCATAAGCTCACTTAGAGAATAAAGGTCCACACTCCCCACACCCTTTACAATCCAGCCCCTGCTGATCTCTCTGGCTTTATCTATCACCACTCCCTGTAAGTGCACAGCACTCCAGCCATACTGACCCACTTGGAGTGCAAGCATGCTACTATTCCATCTGCCTGGAGTAACTCTTCTTACTACTTCCTTATTGCTTCCACTAATACTTACTCATCTTTCTGGAATCAATTTAAATATCTGCTGCTCTGTGAGGCATTCTAAGACTCCATCCTCTCAGCCCCCAAATCAGACAAAGTCAAATCACACCCTTCTTGTTTCCACCTGGATCCCTAAAATACACCACAATACAAATCACTTAGTGTTTTTATTTACAGTTCCATATTCATTATTAATCTGAATATACGCCCCCCCCCCCCCGCCACCGCCAAAGAGTCAAGCCTTGGTAATCCCAGGGTCCAGCCTTGGGTTTTTAGCAGATTGCAGGCATTATGCTAAAGCAATTAGAAGGCTCTCGGTGCATGTGTTGTGTGGGTGGATGGATAGTGTGCAGTTCCTTCATTAAACTTAACCATGTGTTAATACTCTATTTCATTTCCACATTTTCTAACTCCTTACTTCATAGGAGGAATTTTCCCCTGATGAACTCTACTTCAGATCCCTTTATGTGTCAGGCCCTTTGTTTTCTATGATTTGTAAGCCTACGTGACACTGAATCTTCCAATAAATAAAGGTCCAGCACTGGTTGTATATTTCTAGCCAGGATGTCCTATTTGCGGAGTTCCTATATTAGTGTGGAGTCATATGTTGCCGGTGATCTTTTGATTAACATGTATAACTTGTTAGATTCCAAGCTATATGAAGGCCGAGACTGTGCCCCTTATTCTTGTTCACCTTTATGTTCCCAGTGTGCTCCTAGTACTCGACATAAACTGGTGCTTAATGAATATTTGTTGACTAAAGGAAGGAAGAAAGAAAATAGTTACACTTCAGAGAGCAGGAATATGGAAGAAGAAAAGAAAATGTCAAGAGTACAAATATTCACAAAAAGGATTACACGAGGCCACTCCTGCAAAGCCAAAACCAGTTCACCTAACCTCAATTCCAATTCCAGTAAATCCTACCCATACACACAGTTCTCCTCTAATTGAGGGACTGGGTGTAATAAATCTGAAAACCAACAGGACCGGTTGTAAACCAGCCAAGTGGCAATCCTACCTGCAACCAACCCCGTCTTCCTACTCTACTAGAGATTGAACCTGACTCTAAGGATAGGCACAAGAGAGAAGGCAATAGGGGTTTACTAATCTTGCTCTGGGGTAGAATGTGGCTTCTGACAGCAAAGAGACTGATTTTTATCAAACAAAATATCTGAGTCAACTACACATAGCAACTGAGCCCTATCCTGGGTCCTGGAGTCATGGATTGCTCCCCTGAGCCTTACATCTTGATATCTAGCTGCCTCCTGGGCATCTCCACCTAGAGATCATAATTACGTCAGACATGTCCAGACACAACCTCTCTTTAAAACCTGCTCTTCTTTCTGAGCTCCCTGTTTCAGTGAATGGCCTCAACTCCCAAGCCAAAAGGACTCTTTCCTTGACTCCTTTTCCCCCCTTTGACCTCACCCACATTCAACCTGCCATCATTCCTCTTTTCTATCCCCTCAGAAAGCTGCCAAAACACCCATTCTCTACCCAAAGATGGACAATTTGAGTATCCTTAAAAAAAGTTACAATTAACAGAAGCACAAATGTTTAAATCCAAAATTATTAATAATTCTAAAAACATTCATTTGCCACTATTGAAAGATGTTAGGGAACCAACAGAGCATTTTGAAAATTTTTACATAAAGGGAAAGAATCATGCCTTTCCTAGGTGAAATATACCACAGGGAAATAAATACCTATGGAAAAATTTCTCTCCATAGAAGCATACCAGAAAATAAGTGAACAAAAAATACTGGAATTAGAATATTACTATGAAATAATGGATCCTAGATCCTACAAACAGCTAAAATAACAAGAGAAAAAGGATGTAATGGATCCTACTAACAGCTAAAATAACAAGAGAAAAAGGCAGTAATACATATTCTGATGTAAGAACTCAATACCCCCATGAGACAGTAGTCTTGCCAAAAAAGTTGAATCTGAAGATGGTCATGCCTCTAGATCTAACTACTGAAATAAAAAAACTACTACAGAGGAACATATTCATCTATAACACAAAGATGCAATTAGCAAAATCTGGGTTGTGGTAAACTCAACAAGACAAATTACTCAATCTCTCAAATTAAATTAGAAGAAAAAAAGATGGAGGAGAAATCTGTAGGTAAAAAATCTTTTAGAGATGGGGCAGTCTGGGTGGCTCAGTGGGTTAAGCCTCCAGCTTCGGCTCAGGTCATGATCCCAGGGTCCTGGGATCGAGTCCTGCTCTCTGCTCAGCGGGGAGCCTGCTTCCTCTCTCTCCCTCTGCCTACCTTTCTGCCTACTTGTGATCTCTCTCTCTATCAAATAAATAAATAAAATCTTAAAAAAAATCTTTTAGAGATATATATTGGAATCTTAATGGATAAAATAATATTATACCTAAGATTTGCTTCAAAATAATATGGAAGGGGAGAAAGTAATTGATGAGACAGAATTAGACACTAGATGGATGACAGCTATTGAGGATGGGAACATGGTTCATTATATTACTTTATGTATTTCTATGTATGTATAAAATCTAATAATATTAAGTAAAATAAGCAAATCTTCCTGAACCCATATATTTATTTTCATCTCCACTGTACTATTCTTGGCCACCATTATCTCTCATCTGGTTTATTTCAAGAGCTTCATTATAGGTTTGTCTTGTTAGTTCCTACTTTTTTCTACATGTCTTTTCTCCATCCCTGTCTCATCATACCCTCCCCCCGACTGCCCCCTACCTCCGAAATCCATTCTCTACTCTGGCTGCTTTCTAAAACTCAAATAAAACTCTGACATTCCCACTTCAAACCTGTCACTGCTTTCAGAATAAAACACCTTCCCAAGCTTATGAGAGTCTTCGTGATCAAGTCCCTCACCAACCTCTCCATTCTCTCTTATTATATTCCCAACGTTCTCAACAAATAGCGTTACTGCCGTTTCCTCAATGTACCTTTGCATGCGCTGTTCCTTCTGCCTGGCTAGTTTCATGAATCATTTAATTCTAGGCTAATTCAGACATTACAATCATCAATTCTTCCCTACCCTAATGGTTCTAATCCTATTAATTTTTACAATTTCACCTTTTCGTATGCATGCCTATCCATGGATCTGTGAGTATTACAAGAACAGAAACAAGATTTGATTAATCACTGTATTCCTGGTACCTATCATAGGGACTAGCACAAAATGCATGCTTGATTCACTTTTGATGAAATGCCGTGGGAAAAAAGCCTAGACTTCCAAGAAATCCACAATTCTAAAGAAACAGCTAATTAAAACTAAAAGCAGCCTGAAACTGCATGCTTTGGAGTTAGACAAAGTCAAACACCAGGTACACAACTTGCGCAGGTTTGGTAAATTTCACCAGGGCATCGTCAATTCTCTGAGCTCAGTTTCCATACCCATTAAAGGGGAACAGTGACTCCACAGGGTTACTGATTAAGAAGATTAAGTTCACAGATCAAAGAAACTAAAACTATCTTTAACAACACAACAGATGCTCACATATCACAGAGGATTTAGCAAACTCCAGGAACCATGAGTTTTGTACCTTCACTTTCCCACTGGAAGCCTGTCTAATTCCAAAGGCCTTGGGCATCCTTCCTATCAGTAGGGTCAAACTACCATTGCTTGGCATGTTGAAGAAAGGGGCAATTGCTTCCCTGATACTTTCCTACTACTTGCTGCAGCTCTGTGTACATTCACTCATCTTCCTCTTTGATGAATGCTGAATTATGATCTAGGGCTTTGGAACTCAGAATTTTGCCAAGTTGACCTTTAAACATGATGAATAAAAGGAATAGATATATGGGATATATACTCCAGCACAAGGGACAATAAATCTTCTATGCTGCACCAGAACATCTTGAAGCTGGAACTAAACTCCCATTCTCTCATGTGAAGGACTACTGTTTAACAGGAAAGCAGAATAGGCAGGCAAATTCTAGGGTTAAATCTGGATTCAAATTTTGGGTCCTGCTTTTACTTGCTTTGTGACTTTAGGTAAATTGCCTAAGTTTGGTCTCAATTTCCTCATCAATAAAATGAGTTAACAGAACCTCTTCCATAGAGTCTCTGAGAACTAAAGAGATAATGTTGGGGCACGTGGCTGGCTTAGTCAGTGGAACAAGGCACTGACTCGGGATTGTTAAGCTCGAGCCCCACGTTGCGTGTGGAGATTACTTACCAAAAAAATCTTTAAAGAGATAATGTTATGAAAAATGTTTAACACAATGCTTGCCATACAGTAAATTCTCAGTACACTTATAGTTAATATAATTTAGGACAATATTTCTTATCATAAAGTAACATATATTCAGTAGGGAAGAAACCCCCAAAACAGGGGTACCTGGCTGGCTCAGTTGGTAGAGCATGAGACTCTTGATCTCGAAGTTAGTTAAAAAGTTAGTTAACTAAGTCCAACTTAGTTAAAAAACAAAACCAAACCAAACTAGAAAACAAGAAAATATAAAGGAAAAAAAAAAAACCACAAAACTCTGAATCTCACTACCTAGACAGATCCACAAGAAGTATTAGTTACATTTTGGTGTATTTCTGATATCTTTTTTTTTTTTTTCTGTGTGTACATATAATACTTGAAGATTATTTTATGTACTTTGTCAAGTACTGGGCTTTAGACAGCAAAGGACAGTCAGTGATTCCTGAGATGGGAACAGAGAGAAAAAGTCCTATGAATGCCCCACCTACCAGCCTTCAGAATTTCCAGGATGGAACACAGGAAGGGAGAGCCCAGGTACAGCCCAACAAATCCCCCCAAGTTGAGGATTCACAGCTGACAGTCTGAAAGGCCAGAGGAGCTGGAGTTAATGGGGCAGAGGGCTGGAGAGGGCTGCAGATACTGTCATCAGTCACATCTGCAGAGGGCTCTCTTGAGCCTGCAGCTGAGGACAAGTCAGCGCTTGTGTGTGAGGAAAGGAAGCAAGGTTACGACAAGAACCACCCAGAAGGAGTGGAGGAAATGATTTAGGGGGCTCACACAGGGCCAGGAACAGATCTTGTTCTCACCAGCCAGAGTAGAAAACTTTCAAGATGAGACTATGTGTTTCCTGAAGATGCTGGTTAGTATTCATATATCCCTGACACCTGGCCTTCAGGTAGTCTAAGACTAGCTACTTATCTGTCATTTTTCAATCCATAAAAGTTTCAATCTAAGACAAGTGGTGATGGCTGGTTTGTGGAATGAGAGGTGGATAAAATCAGCAGAGGCCAGAGAGGCAAGTCCAACAGGTTCAGAGAGTAGATCCTAAAAATAAACTTTGCCTCAGGCTCATCTTGACATAGACAAAATCTACCACTAAAAGCACAAGTCCCCTTTGTAAATTAGCCTAGCACAAAAATGACCGTGAAGATAACAACATCCTCACCCCTCTTCAATGACCTGGGCAGTACACTGAAATTCTCCCTTTTTTGCTTGGATGCTTCTCAAACTTCTACAACTCTGTCCAGAACAGGCCTTCCCATTCACCGTACTTTTTTTTTTTTGCAAGAGACACTCAAATTCATTAAGGCAATCGTTTTGAGCTTATTCCTGGAAAACAGCTCTTCATAGTCTTACTTGCCCTTTTGGTCCTAATGGTGTAATTATGGATTCAAAGTCTGGTATTGCCTTTTAATGGTGTTTACTCAGTCCTGGAAAAGTTCACTTTTCACACAAATAAGAAACTTGGATTCACTGAACATCTATTTTCAGATCAAGTTAATACAAAATTGGAGAACTCGGATCTTTTATCATGTAACACAGAATTCTCAGATAAATGTAGCATTAAAAAAAACTGCTAAACGTGCAGGCTGAGATGCTGTACTGAATGCAATGCCATTTTAATGATCTCATTAAAAAAGAGAAATTAAACCAAACAAATGGCTAAGATGCTTTTTACAGTAAATGCTTCACTACAAGACTCACAGTGATTTGCAAATTAACACTCAGCAAAATGATACTGACAGGACAGATCTCTGAGAGGGATTCGGGGCATTTATATAGTTGGAGTTCTGGAGTGGGAGCCAGGTACAGAGAACAGGAGGTAAATCTTGGTCTATTAAAAAAACCATCCACTCCTTCAAAATTCTAAATTTATGTATTTGGTGAATTCTAGAGCCCAGACACTGGAAAATATAAGTTTCCAGGGTAACTTGATTCCCAAGTCTATAATCCCAAAGCAATCACCACCAAAGGGGCATATTACTTAGTTTTTATTACTTTCTGAATTAAAAATTCACCCTTTTTTCTTTGGCTAAAAAATACGTCAACAGTTCTTGAAACAGGAATTTCATGAGCTATAAAAAGAACTAATCACACACATATACAAATTGAACTGGAAAAGCATTACAAGAAAAAAATCGGAGAATATATATATATATTTTTTATATTGAGGGGAGGGTAAGTCTTTCTAAGCATAACTAAAACCCAGATATCATTAAGGAAAAGATGGTCATATTTGCATTCATATAAAATGCCTAATTTCTAAAAGGCAAATACTCAAATACATATACACATTCATAAACACAAAGAAACCCTACATATCGTAAAGAAAAGACAAGCAAACTCCCCAAGGGGCAAAGAATATGACTAAGCAAAGATGGCCATAATGATTATAGTATTATTCAAATAATAACAAAAAGGTAACTAATAAAAACACAAAGTAGATGAACTATTATACATTATTTCTCATAAAAAATGGCAAAAAAAAACTTAAAATGTTGAGACTATTTCGGTGTTGGGAGAAGGTCTAAGAAAATACAAAATTGCTTATACATTGTCAGTGATGATAGCTTGAATACAGCTTACAGTATCTATCAACATTTAAACTGTGAACACATTTTGACCCAAGGATTCCACTTTCAGTACTTTATTTCACAGAAATACACATGTTCACGAAGATATATATATATATGTATATATATATGGATGATCATATGGATTTACAATTTTTTAAAAGGTGGAAGAAAATATTCATCAATATAGGAAAAGGAAAGAAATGGGGAAGTGATTAAGGAGAAAAGAAACCAGACTTTGAGGATCTTACCTGGTCACTTTGCAAGACTCATTCTAGATTTTAGTCAGGCTGTCATCCAGTTAATCATTCAGCCAGTTCCTCCCTCCCCACCGCTATGTGCCTAGAATGAAGTCAGGCAGCAGGCAGGCAATCCATCCCTGATAACCGGCATATGCCTCCCTTGATCACCTCCTCCCCCAACAATTTGGACAGAATCTCTAATACATCATCGCAGGCATTTCTCCTGGTATGAAGATCCTTTAGAAAATGGAATGACGGGGGCACATGGGTGCCCCAGTCGGTTGGGTGCCTGCCTTCAGCAAAGGTCATGATCCCTGGGTCCTGGGATCAATCTCCACACATCAGGCTCCTCACTCAGCAGGGAGCTTGCTTATAGCTCCCTGCTCACCCTGCTCATGCACTCTCTAGTAAGTAAATAAAATCTGAAAACAAAACAAACAGAATGAAATGCAGCAAAGTATATTTCGGGTCAGGGTGTCAGAAGTAGGTAGGTAGCACATGCTAGCACTGATTTTTAGAGAAATTTGTAACAATCTGTTGATTTCGCAGGACCAGACTATCTCAAGGGCAAAACACACTTTTTCTCCCTCTTAAGATGTATTTATTTATTTTAGAGAGAGAGAGAGAGAGCAAGTGAACGCAGGAGGAAGAGGAAGCTCCCCATGGAGCTCAGGGCCTGACGCAGGCCTTGATCTCAAGACCCTGAGATCAGACTTGAGCCAAAACCAAGAGTCAGATGCTCAACTGACTGCACCACCCAGGCACCCCCACAAAATACACTTTCAAGAATGAACTCTTTAGTGAGCTACTCCTCCTTGTATTAAACCCACAGCTGAAAGCCAAGTGATTAATCAAAACCTGCTCAACCGAATAGCTGCTTCTAGGGCCCAGGGCCCCTAGGCTCAGTTTGAGAAAGGGTATGAATAATCTATCCCATCACACCAGGAATGATCCCCAAAACTGAGCTCGAGGCCTGACACAGTATGTACGCAGGGACTGTTTAAGAAACAGGGCTAATCTTGCACTTGTATGACCCTGAGAATGAATACTGTCTTAAATTTTGCATCGTACATATCTCATTTGCCTCACTCTAGTCCTGTTCCTGTTAAAAATGGAATAACGTACTGGTTAAATAAAAAGGACTAAGAAATATGAGTGAATACTTTTTATTCCCATCCAAATACTGTATAATGAGATGCTGAGTTTCACAAAATAGAAGTTTTGGTTTTTCAAAAGTTTCCTTTCCCTCCCTAAGGCTTTTTTTTTTTTTTTAATATTTTATTTATTCATTTGAGAGAGAGACAGTGAGAGAGAGAACATGAGCGAGGAGAAGGTCAGAGAGAGAAGCAGACTCCCCGTGGAGCTGGGAGACCGATGCGGGACTCGATCCCGGGACTCCGGGATCATGACCTGAGCCGAAGGCAGTCGTCCAACCAACTGAGCCACCCAGGCGTCCCTCTCCCTAAGGCTTTTTACAAAAAGGAAATTCTTAGACATATCAGATAACCTGTAGGCTGTCACCAGCCCACTGGGTATCATTTGAGGTAGAGACCCACATCACAGAGACAGTCAGGCCATCAAATCACACAAAATAATGTCTACATTCTATTGGGTCTCCTTATTATAAAAGACACCATGGGTTTAAAAAAAAAAAAAAAAAAAAAAAGACTGCCTAGGAAATTCCTGATAAAGCTGGGATCTGTGCTTTAGGTACCACTTTACTGTCCCAGAAAAATCAGACCTGGAGGAGGGCCACACATTATAGAGATGTTTGTAGCAGGCCACTCAAATACCAAGTATATGTTTCAGGAGAAAAGACAGCTATATATACATAACAGTACTTAGAAAATGTATGAGCATGCTGTTTTACCAACAATATAAATGATGTGTCCAAGAGAATCATCCTAGCTTCGACAGTTAGTTTTGGGGATTGCAGATCAGTCATTATCCTACATGAGAGATAGCTCCCATGGCTATAACGGGTATATTCTTCTTCTCCTCCTTTTTTTTTTAAAGATTTTATTTATTTATTGGACAGAAGTCACAGGTAGTCAGAGAGTCAGGCAGAGAGAGAGGAAGGGAAGCAGGCTCCCAACTGAGCAGAGAGCCCAGGGTCTGTGTGGGGCTTGATCCCAGGACCCTGGGAACACGACCTGAGCCGAAGGCAGAGGCCTTAACCCACTGAGCCACCCAGGAACCCCTATAACTGGTATATTCTGCATGGTTTTTGTTTTGTGATAAGTATTTTCACTCCTCTATGTTATCTTTTTTTAAAGATTTTATTTATTTATTTGAGACAGAGACAATGCATCAGCATGAGCAGGGGGTAGGGGCAGTGAGAGAGGTAGACTTCCCACTGAGCAGGGACCCCAAATTGAGAATCCTAGAACCTGAAGATCACGACCTGGTCTGAAGGCAGATGCTTAATCGACTGAGCCACCCAGGTGTCCCTATGTTTTTTTTTACATAGCCAATTTTAGCAAAGCTGTAAGCATAAGCCCAAAGGCTGGATATCTAGGTTTTATTCTTTTGTCACTATAGATAATGGTTTTTGTTTTGTTTTGTTTCGTTTTTACTATAGATAATGTTACAGTGAATCTCTACACTTGTATATTTTCTAGTCGCCACTGAATTATTTTCACAGCAAAATGTTAGGATTGGTTCATGAAGTTGGACACTATAGAAAGCTTTAGGACTCTGATTCCACAAAGCCTTGTCAGTTCCCTAAGATCAGACCTTTCAAACTGCTGTGGATATCCTGCAGTCCAACAGAAGAGGGCAGCATCCCCCAAACTAACAGGGCCTCAGAATGAGACACCAAACTTGAGGAGTGGAAAGGAAAGAGATGGTCAAAAGACACAACCAAAATCCACACAGTAGTGGCTAGACAGGGGTCCCAAGATCTGAAAGGTGTGGTAGGCTTAGCTCCTGCAGGATAACAGGATTATCCGCAACTAGCAACATCCGACACTCAACGTCTCTGATTCCTTTACTGGCACCATAATGTCCAACTTCCCTCCCCTTAAAGAGATTTTCTATATAGTGCTACACCGGCCATAGGGACCATGCCAATTTGGCCACAGAGATCCTGCCAGCAACAAAGATGAATGAAGCCTTACCCCTGGGGAGACTGAAAAAGGAATAGTATTGGTCTGTGGGCCTCATTTTGGCAGTTTTTGTTAGAGGAAAGAATGGAAAGGGCAAGCAAACCTATCTATCACAGATGTCCAAGTTCTTGTCTACTGTCTTCTCAGATTCACTTTAAACTGAGCTGGAGGCAAAGCAAGAAAACTGTAGGCAGCAGTGAGGTGAAAGGCAGCCAGCAGGCCATAGTACTTGGGATATCGAACAAAGAAAATGGAAACAGGTGTGCTGAAACGTCTCAGTGTTCATTTTAGATCATCAACCGAGTGAGTCATTCTAAATTAACCTGAACTACAGTCTGGACTACTCCAACATTCCAGCTCCTGAGAGCCTACATAGGTAAATGGCAATCCTTACCTATCAAAAGACTAGAAACTACCGCTGCCATACCAGCTATTCACCACCGCCCTGCCCTGATGTTAACTTCTCTCTGAAACATTTATATGATTGTAGCCTACATTACGCAGATAGTAATGCAGCACTGATGCAGCTGGAAAAGCAGACTCTCTTATATCCTGCTGGCAAGGCTGAGAGAGTTAAGGGACAGGGGTGTTATTTACCACCTTTTGGAGGGGAAAGGAATTTAATAACACCAAAATCTAAATGTACAATCTCTTTCATTTGGAAATTCTACTTCCGGGATTTGCAAAAGTAATGCCACAAGTAAGCCACATATTGAGATACATCTATAAAACTCTATGAAATTATCTGTAAGACAAGTTAAGTAAAATAAAACAAGGTACAGAATAAAATAAATATATAACGTTGGCTTTTAAAAACTGCATATTTTGGAAAGTCTAAACAATATTACACCAGACTGCCCAAGTTCAAATTTTGACTCTGCCACTTACTAGAAGTGTGACTTTCCAATGAATCCTCTAACTTCAGTTTCCACATCCATAAAATGGGGGGAGGGATACTATCAAATTTAGGTAAGTATATATATGAAATAATTAACTGAAATGAAAACACATGTATACATATCAGAACAGTGCCTGACATGCAGTAAATGTTCAGAACATTCAGAAGATGATGACTCATTATTACTACTAATCATTACTATCATCACCACATCTGGAAGCATAATTAGGAAGGTGACAGGGCGCCTGGATGGCTTAGTTAAGTTAAGTGTCTGCCTTCGGCTCGGGTCATGATTCCAGAGTCCTAGGATTGAGCCCCACATCAGGCCCCTTGCTCAGCCCGTGTGCTCCCTCTCCCTCTGCCCCTGTGCTCTCTTTCTTGCTCATTCTATCTCTCAAATAAATAAATAAAATCTTAAAAAAATAATTAGGGAGGTGACTAATGCACCAAATTTATACTTCAGTATATAAAGAATTTTCCAAAACAAGCATGTATTGCTTTTATAATTAAAAGATAACCTTTATACTCAAAAAGAAATGAAAACATATGCCCACACAAAGTATACAGGGGCACCTGGGTGGCTCAGTGGGTTCAAGCCTCTG
The DNA here is from genome assembly GCF_011764305.1 of Mustela putorius furo. NCBI lineage: Eukaryota > Metazoa > Chordata > Mammalia > Carnivora > Mustelidae > Mustela > Mustela putorius. Next base: position 6,725,833 of record NW_025421428.1, read on the forward strand.
CCTTCGGCTCGGGTCATGATCCCAGAAAAGGCAAATCTACAGAGACAGATTAGGGATCACTTAGAACAGGCGTTGGGAATGGGATTAACAAAAAAGATTTTATTGGGATGATGGAAATGTTCTGTAAGTGTGGTAATCATTACATAACTTGGATAGGTTTACTCAACATTATTGAATTGTGTAATTAGAGTGAATTATGTAAGTAAAGTGTAGCTCAATGAAGTCGCTAAAAAAAAGCTGGAAAAAAGATCCCTTGAACCATGCATTATTTCATCTCGTAAAATGCTTTCCTCCTCGGAAAAGGAAATTTCACTTGCATTAAGCCTGTGTGACCCTCACAAACATCATGTGAGGTAAACAAAGTAAGGATCATGCCTTTTGAAGAGAGAGAAAAAAAATGATGCTCAGAGACGTTCTATAACTAGCCTACAGCCACTGCTAGCAAGTAAAGCATTTGAAGCCCGCGTCTAAAACATAAGTAAGTCGATAAATGGCAGTAAAAATATACAAAGACTGCAAGATTCCAGGGATAATCACCATATACTGATACTTATATCTACATATACCTTAATACTGAAGGAAAGAAGTTTTTAAAAATTCTTTAACTTTTTGGGTGCCTGGGTGGCTCAGTGGGTTAAGCCTCTGCCTTCGGCTCAGGTCATGATCTCAGGGTTCTGGGATCGAGTCCTGCATCGGACTCTCTGCTTGGCAGGGAGCCTGCTTCCTCCTCTCTCTTCTCTCCCTCTGCTTGTCTCTCTGCCTACTTGTGATCTCTCTCTGTCAAATAAATAAATAAAATCTTTAAAAAATTTTTAAAAATTCTTTAACTTTTTGAACAAATGTGAATGTAAGAAATTTTTCATTAAAGATGCTTTTTTCCCCTTTTACACTCTGGCTAAACATGAGATCATTCACAGAAGCAACAAGAAAGTTTCCGTTCAGTAACTTATAAAATGCTCAGCACATAGGGGGGATTCAATATACACCTCTTAATGTCTATGAAAAGTAACTGTAAATTTTAAAAAGCTGAATATGAACATTATTCTAAATGCATCCCATATTTCCTTTTGTACAAAATGACTTCAGAGAAAGGACAAGAGATAAAATTCAAACCATAAGCCATATGGAACATTCCTTTTTTTGGTGAGATGGTTAATTTTTGGCAACCGTTTTGCTAAAAGGTATGAAAGGTTGGCTGCTGGCATCAACAATCTCTACAGGCCTTCCTAGCACCAACACTAGGAAGGCAACTCGAAAGCAACGAAAGCCTAGTATGATCAACCAGTATTTTCCCACAGCTTTCTCTTACTGACTGCATGCAGAAACTGCAGTAGGAAAGAACTGTTTCTGTGTGAAAAATTTTGTGTCTGTCACACTAAAGTGGGTTGATAATGTGAGTGGATCTCCCTCACTCCCATTTTAAAGATAGAAAAATAAGTTCTGACAGGCAGTTGTCCTAAGCATTTTCTGTTATCACTGCTGAAAAGATCAGGGCTCTTGAATTGTTAATTAAAACCCTTTGTACTAAATCTTGACAACTGAGGTAACTTTACCTAATCATAGTCTCTGAAAAGGAAGGTCTCAGAGATAAAGGTAAACTAGAAAAGATACAAGATTAGCAAATTAAAATCCTAGACCACTCTAATGCATCTGGGATTTATTCTTGTCTTCACATTAATAGTATATTCTTTATTATCTGGGTACCTAGAGAAGGTGACAGCTATCAGGAAAAAGCCACAAGCCATAAACAAATCTGGTTTTGGAATTTTGAGCAGACCAAGAAAAGTGCTAGAAAATCTAACCAAAGGCAGCAAATGACTCAACTCTGGCTCCTAGGGCCTTCTCGTAGAGATGTAGATCCGAAAAAGCAAGGCACAACCAACAAGTGGGTTCGATTTTTACATGATTTTATACATAGACAAAGATCCCTTGGAAAACTACTCATTAACCCATGGTTGTTGGGATACCTCAGAAGCCTCAAACTGAAACAAAACTAGAGAGTCATAATTAGAGGGCTATGAACTCAGACCAAACAAAGAGCATCTAAAGATCCAGAGATATACTTCCCTCTGCAGTGAGCCAAATAAGAGGTGTGTCTCTGTAGGGGTTAGAAGGATTCTCTGTCCTTCTGTGCAGTCAGGACTCTGCAGAGAGGGTGGCATGACAAAAAAGGGAAAAGAACGTTAAAATGAAGTTAGTTGAAAACGGTAAGGAAATAATGGTAGGGTATCAAGACTTGATCTTTGGTCAGTTCTGAGTTGTCCCAAGGTTTCAGGGTGGGAGTAGTGGTAGGGAGTGGTTAGCAATTCAGGCAAGCTAAGAGCTAGGAAGGAAAGGCAATTCTCTTCAGAAGGCCAAGAACAATTATCTATACCCTGTGAGTCCAATTTTTTAGAATTGTAATGCTGTTTTATTTCCCCTTCCTACTGCCTTCTAAGAAAGCCTGGTTTAATCATTCTAGCCCTATATCAGGCTAGGCATACTGTGGGGTCTTCAGGGAAAAACCATTTACGTCTGCTTAGACCAGAGAGTTGAAGAACAAATATCTAACTCCCTACTGATGTCTTTTTTTCCTGCCCTTACGTAAGGGCCCTTACTTTATGCCTGGCACCGATGCTAAATGTTTTGTGTATCATCTCACCAAAATCTCATAAGAATTCTGAAAGTAAGCTTTCTTATCCTCATTTTAGAGATAAAGAAACTGAGGCTCAGGAAGGTTAGGTAAGTTATCAAGTTCTAACAGCTCATTTTATGAGCTAGAGTCAGAAGCAGAGCTAGGTTATGAACCCAAGAATGTCTAAAGTACTAAAACTAAGGCACAAGCTCTTAACATGCCACAGTGCTGGCAGCAACTAACAACAGACCTCAAAGATACGGTGACTTACAGAGAGTCAATCTATTTGTGAAGACTTTCCTCTAGGCACATGAAGTTCTTTTTTTTTTTTTAATTTTTAAAGATTTTATTTATTTATTTGAAAGATAGCAATCACAAGTAGGCAGAGAGGCAGGTAGAGAGGGAGGGAGGTAAGCAGGACTCCCTGCTGAGCAGAGATGCAGGGCTCTATCCCAGGACCCTGGGATCATGATCTGAGCCGAAGGAAGAGGCTTTAACCCACTGAGCCACTCAGGCGCCCTTCTATTTTTTTTTTTCTTGAGGGCTGTGGCAGTTTCCTTGTATGTGGTGGCAGTAGTGGGATCCTAGTCATAGACTGGCTACGCTAGCAAATCAAAGCATCCTGTCCTTAGATGAAACTTTTACTTTCTGCCATTTCATAGGTCGATTTTCTAATACCAAGTTGCATATTGATAATACTACTTCTTTATTTCATTCTCTCTAAATAAATAATACCCTAATTAGGTTCATATTAGGCATCTTTTCTTCCAAAATCCCTGCTGGCATCATGTCCTCGCCTAACCTGGGGATATACAAAGACAGAATGCTGGGATGGGAGTCTACCTACCTAGAAGTATGAGGCTAATTTCCAAAGGCTGCAATCAAGAAAAGTAGGTCCCCTGACACAATAGTTTCTCCAAACAACATGAAACAACTCTTTGAGATATTAAATATTGTTCAGTCAAACCTTGCAATTTGAGCCTTGCCATTGGTTGAGTCTCTACAGTTTGCGCAGTGCCCTGGGTTTTGCTCCAGATCCGTCACATTGCATTAGTGCCCTCCCTCCTCACTGCCTGCAGAAATAACAGCCTTGAACATGGCAGCACAATCCATTTGTCCTGCTCTAATTACTTTTTGACATTACTCTTTTTGCTAATGTCCTTCCTCCCTCCCTGCCCCCGCTTTGTTTCCCTCCCTCCCCTACCCCTTCGTTCTGCCTCAGGGCATCATTAGAGTAATCTGAAAAGAAATCTTTAGGTTCTGCCAACATGTATTTTTTTAATGTTCTATCACAAAATGGTTCCAAGGAGGAGTATGATACTAGTTGTAAGAAGAAAAGCCACAATGCTCTCAAAACCATTTCCAGAATTCTTCAGCTGCTGCAGAGAAAATGGCCAAGGGAGGAATACCTGGGCTTAAAGTTACAGGACCTGGACAAACTGCAGCTCTGCCATTCACTAGCTGTGAGAACTGGATCAAGTCTCCTAATCCATTTCAGTCTTAATACCCTCTTCAAACAAATGGGGTTTTATCTGTACTCTGATAACCTCACAAGAGCTGCTATGAAGTTCACTTGAGGTAATGTATGTGAAAATACTCTGGAAAGAGCTGCAGTCGTATTATTATTAATAGGCACAAAAATGATGACCAATATTGACAAGAATCTCTAACCTTGTATTCTTTGTTAAATCTAGTGTGACAGTTAATTTCGTGTGTCAACTGGGTATCCAGATACTTGGTCAACCGTTATTCTGGATATTTCCATGCAGGTGTTTTGGGATGAGATTAACATTTAAATTGGTGGACTTTAAGTAGACTGCCGTTCACACTGTGGGTTGGCATAGTCTAAGCAGACAAGGCCTAAAGAGACCAAAAGACTGGTCTCCCTTGAGCAAGAAAGAATTCTTCAGCAGACTGCCTTTGAACTTGACCTGGAAAATCAGCTCTCTTGGGTTGCCAGCCTGCCAGCCTTTAGAGTGGACCTGCAGCATGGGCTTTCATGTCTCCAACCTACTCCACTTCAAAATCATGTGAGCCATTTCCTTCTAACAAATCTCTATCGACCCACCTACCTACCTACCTACACACACACACACACACACACCCCATGCTGGGTCTGTTTCTCTGGAGAATCCTAATAAAAGTAGGATACAGTCTTGTTTAGAATTCACAATAACCACTCTATGCTCTAATAATAAACAGAAATGTCATGCACAAATTAAATCCAGGGTCTATCTCCAGAGATTGTTCTGCTCCAACAGAACAAATCCTGATTTATAAATTATATATGTTCCCAAAGTCCCTTTTAAGTCAGCTGCCTGGAACTTAAAAGGCTTTTCTCAATAATAAAATGGAATGTAAGGAAAAGATTGAGAAGCTATCCTTACAGGAATGATCAATACAGTGACTAATACATTTGTTGTTGACTAAGTTCAAGAAGCAGTATTGCTCTAACTACAAAATGCTTTTAGAAGAAAATACAACATTTATTGTGTACTTCTGTGTGCTAATAATAAACGCTGTACTAGGTGTTTCACATATATTGCTTTATTCAACACTTAATACCTATAAAACAAACACAGTATTTCCCATTTGTACAAATGACAAAACTGAGCTCAAAGATGACATGTTCTGGCATAGATCATACAATAGAATGTGGTAGAGCTGGGGGGTGCCTTGATGGCTCAGTTGGTTAAGCATCTGCCTTTAGCTCAGGTCATGATCCTAAAGTCCCGGGATCAAGCCCTGCATCAGGCTCCGTGGGAGTCTGCTTCTCCCTCTGCCCCTCACCCGACTCATGTTCTCTCTCCCCCTCTGTGTCTATCTCAAATAAATAAATAAAATCTTAAAAAAAGAAAAAAATGTGGTAAAGCTGGGATCAGACACCATCGACCTATCTCAGACTACAGAAGAGACAGTCATATTACATAGTCTCTACCCTTATTTTATTTAATTTTTTAAAAGATTTTATTTATTTATTTGACAGTGAGAGACATAGCAAGAGAGGGAACACAAGCAGGGAGAGTAGGAGATGGGAAAGCAGCCTTCCCACTGAGCAGGGAGCCCCATGCAGGGCTTGATCCCAGGACCCTGGGACCACAAGCTGAGCTGAGGGCAGATGCTTAACGACTGAGCCACCTAGGCGCCCCTCTACCCTTATTAAAAAAAAAAAAAAAAAAGGTAGAGATGATGTACCTCTTTCCCTTCCTCCATTCACGTGGAATGTGGAATGGCATAAAGCTCAAAAGGCAGAAAACAAGCAGCAGTGGGCTATTGCAGCCTTTGGAAACCCATAGGCTGAGAGGTTTTCAGCTGAGTGTCAAAGCGAGCAGTTCCATAACGACTGCATGTAAAGAGTGACATCTTCACAAACAGGGAAAGGTTCTTTTTATCCTTTTTTTAAAAAGGTTTTTTATTTATTTGACAGAGAGAGAGAGAGTGACCATGAGTGGACGAGCAGCAGGCAGAGGGAGAGGGAGAAGCAGACTCCTCACTGAGTAGGGAGCCCAATGCGGGACTCAATCCTGGAGCTGAAGGCAGACTCTTAACGACTGAGCCACCCAGGTGACCTCCTTTTTTTTTTTTTTTTTTTTTTTCCTAAAGTAAGCTCTATGCTCAATGTGGGTCTTGAGTTCACAATCCCAAAATCAAGAGTCACATGCAGTACTGACTGAGCCAGTAAGGCAGCTCAAGAAGGGTTTTTGTTTTGGTTTTGGTGAATGCTATGAATTGTTTAAGACTGATGATTCACAGGCCTGTACCCCTGAAACAAATAACACATTATATGTTAATTAAAAAATAAAAATAAATAAAAATTAAAAGCAAGAGAAAGTACAGTGGTCTTAATAAATTAAATGTAGATGGGGGAAAGACGGTATTGGGGGGAACCCTGTTTGGCCTTTGTTTCTACTCTTTACAGGTTAGCGCATCCTCTGTGTGTAGACTACCTCAAGTGCAAGTGACAAGTCAAGCCAAAGCTAGGCCAGAGAGCCTTTGTTTCATGCATTGCTTCCCTTTATCCACCTTAGATGGTCTTTCTGGATCCATCCTTAATCTACATTCTTCCTACCACAAATGCATACACTTAAAAGGGGAAACTAATTCTGTATTTTGAACTGTTGTACAGCGCCCACCAAGGACAGGAACCTGCAGAATGATAATGAGCAAGGAAACAAGAATTGTTTGCTACTGGGCCGAATAAGCTCAATTTTGACTACATTAAAATAGGTCAAGTAGAAACTAGCTCCATTGGAAGGTATTTTCCTGTAACAAAGTATGACTGCTGGTTATTTAAATGTAATTATTGCTGGAATTACATCACTGGTAAAGTTTCAAAACATACTCCTTCATCTTGATCATTAAAAAATCCACATAAACATGATTTCAAAATCACTCTGTAAGAAGATATCATTACCCCATTTTATCACAATGAAAAAATCAACACTCAGAAGGGAGTCAAATGCCCAAGTAGACAGAACTAGGACCTGACTCCAAGTTTTGAGTATTTTTTCCCTTTCTCAAGGACACTTCCCAAAGCTATCAAGGCTTATTAGGCCTCTCACTTCCTTGAGATGTACTACTATTTCTAACTTCCTTCATTTCCTGGGAGAATAGAATGGTTTCTTCCTGTTGTCTTAACACATCATTCCGTGTACAGTGTTAAATAAACATGACTGTATTTATAGCTTCTTAGACATTTCAATGTAAGTCATTGCCCGCCAAGTTCTAAATCATTAGCATGGTTTTTCTAGATAAAGTAGTCACTCGCACACAAGAAGGATTAACTTCCAGTGATACTGGTGTTTTCACCAGTATCCAGTGATACTGATGATTAACATCAGTGATTCTGACGTTTTCCCTCCAAATTTTAGGGCATCTCATTAATCATTTGTTAAATTGTAAACACTTCATGAACTAAACGCAAGAGGTTTTTCCAGATAATTTTTTTTAAAGATATTATTCATTTATTTGGCAGACAGATCACAAGTAGGCAGAGAGGCAGGCAGAGAGAGAGAGGAGGAAGCAGGCTCCCTGCTGAGCAGAGAGCCCGATGCGGGACTCAATCCCAGGACCCTGAGATCATGACCTGAGCCGAAGGCAGAGGCTTAACCCACTGAGCCACCCAGGCGCCCTCCAGATAAATTTTTGAAATGCTAAAGTAGTAAACCATGTTTTCTCAATTTTTTCACTCACATAATTAAGAGATAAAGTAACAAAACCTGCAAAATGACAGTTCTAAATCAACATGAATATGAGCACAGAGCTATCTGTGAATTCTATCTTATAATATAGCACCTACATAAAACCCCCAATGTTACATTTTGAATTATTACACCTTTCTGAATGTAGCCATTCTAGTTCTGCCAATCAGCCTCTTCTTAAAACTAGTAGAGACTGCCTACTAGGGAAAGAGCATGGATTCTGAGATCAAACAGACCTGGGTTCTAATTCTTGCTCTACTATTTCATACTTCTGACCCTTGGGCAAGTTACTCAATTGCTTAAAGTCTCAGTTTTCTCATACAAAATAGGGATACAATCCCTTACCTTCTATGATAATTGGAAAGTAAATGAACATATCAGGCAAGCACACAGCTCCTGGGATACAGATGTGTTCAATAAATGGCAGTAGGCGCTTCATGAATGCTCGTTATGAATTGTTTTTAAAGCCCTATAAAGAATATGTCTAGTGACACTTTTGGCTTAGATCATGATCCCAGGATCAAGTCCCACATAGGCTCCTTGCTCAGCAGGGAGCCTGCTTCTCCCTCTGCCTGATGTTCCCCCTGCTTGTGTTCTCTGACAAATAAATAAGTAAAATCTTAAAAAAAAAAAAAAAGTGTCTATTGTTCCTTCTATGACCCAGAGAGAAGAAAATGAAAATTTGTTATATGATCTAAAGTAGCAAAAACTTGGGGCACCTGAGTGGCTCAGCTGGTTAGGCATCCAACCCTTGATCTTGGCTTAGATCTTGATCTCAGGGTCATGAGTTGAAGCCTTGCACTGGCGCATGGCATGGAGCCAAATAAATAAATTAATAAATGGGCAAAAGCTTTTTTCCACTTCTAATATTTCTACATTTTAGCATTTATTTCTCCTGAATTAATTAGAATATAGTCACAACTGGAAGTTGACTTTAACATGAAATACCTGGATGGAGGAATCTATATTAGTTTATCAAACTCAAAAAAAAAAAAAAAAGTTTAATCTATGTACTAAATAGTCTCCAAATTGCTCCAAAGAACAACCATTTCCCCCACAGCTTGCATTTCTACAGCACAGCTTTAAAAAAAAAAAAAAAAGAAAAAGAAACCACCCTGTAATCCCATAGATTATGTCTAAAAATAAGATGATGGGCCAGCTGTCAGACGCACACATTGTAAGGAAAATGGGGCCAAGAATCTCTCCCCAGCGATCACTGTGAGTCTACTGGCACTTGCTCCTATAAAGATGAAAAACTGAAATCTGTTCACTGCCAGGAGCTACTGCTTTCTTTTTGGACTAGGACAAGGCTTGGAATTCTGAAGATTGGTGAGGGCTGTTGAAATCTCCCAAATTTGCAAAGTGCTACTTTTAATAGGCTTATAACAGAAGTGTCATGAATGATCTGGAATTACTACTTCAACACAAGCCCATTTTTTTAAGTTTTGCTTTTTTGTGAACTCTTCCTTCCACAGTTATTTAAGACTTTTTTTTTTTTTTTAATTTATTTGACAGAGATCACAAGTAGGCAGAGAGGCAGGCAGAGAGAGAGGAAGGGAAGCAGGCTCCCTGCTGAGCAGAGAGCCCGATGTGGGGCTCAATCTCAGGACCCTGGAATCATGACCTGAGCCAAAGGCAGAGGCTTTAACCCACTGAGCCACCCAGGCGCCCCTTCCACAGTTATTTAATCTTAAAAACAAGGCAATGTGATCCAGACTAGGTTCTAGATAACCTTAGGCACAGTATGCCTCTCCAGGGCCTCAGTTTTCTCATCTGCATAATGAGAAAGTAATAGGAGATATCCATATAAGGCTATTTTTCAGACATGATGCTATAGGATTTTTCTGAGCCTCAAAGTTTCCAGACATGTTGAACACAAGACAGAAGCACACCCCTCTCCAGCTAAGCTATGTTTTGAGCTGCTTCAGTCTCTATTTCATAAGCAATCTTTCCATCTAACCAAGGATTCAGCAACCCTAAAAAAAGTAAATAGAAGAAAATTCCAATATCTTTTCTACTGACTGTTAAAGAAGCAAAGGGGCAATTACTATGAATAAGGGTGGGAAATGTTCTGGTGAGAAGAGAGGGAAGTGAAATCTGCCTGAAAAAACTGGACAGAGGTCAAGGTATTACAGCTTGCATGCTATGTAGGCTACAAACGCATTCATTCAAATACTTAAGGAGTTAAGTACCTACTATTGTGCAACTGGTACTTTTCTAGATGTGAGGGACAGAATGATGAGCTAATGAAAGATACACTCCTGTTTCCTTTTTTTTTTTTTTTTTTTAAAAAGATTTTATTTATGCATCTGAGACAGAATGCATGAGCATGGGGATAGGGGCAGAGAGAGAGGGAGAAGCAGACTCCCCACTGAGCCAGGAGCCCGACGTGGGGCTCAATCCCAGGACCCCAGGATCATGACCTAAGCCGAAGGCAGACACTTGACCGACTGAGCCACCCAGGCGCCCCAACAGATACACTCTTGACAAGACTCTCAGCAGCATTTCCTCATGGCAGGTACAGATCCTGCCCAGGTCAATTCCAAACCCTGACCCTCAAAATCCAAGTAGAAAGAATGTAAAAAATTTCAGCCTCACATCTGGTATACTGAACACACGCTGACTAAACCTGAAGAAATACCTAGCTTACTTCAAAAGTTGGCAGTTTCAAAGAAAAATCACATACTGAATTTGAGTGAGGAGCTGTTGAGTGAGATACTGGAAATCAAAATACCGTGTCAGCCATTTTTAGCACTTGTTTCTTATTTCTTGTGGTTTTTGTTTTGTTTTTAGGAATACTACATCATTAGTATTCCTAAAAACTGACAAAGTGGCAAATGTAAAAGAAAGTAAGTCTCATGTCAGGGGTGTCTACTTTGCACTGTGGCTCAGAACCTGAGGGATTTCCTTATAAATCCCTCCAGGTTTGGCCACTTAACAGTGTCACTGTGAGGGCAATTAATTTGGTATGGGATGCTTTTCCTTCAAGATTATAAGCTTGTTCTTTCATAAACCTCAGACACACTATACATTGTTGAGACAATCCAAGGACTTAATGAGTGTGAAGATTCAATTATTCATTCAAGAAGTATTTATTGGGTGCCTTTAATCCTCATGATAGGAACTCAGAGCAAACAAAACTGGCCTAGTCTCTGCTCTTACAGGGTAGTAGAAGGGACAAACATTAAGCAATTATGTAAAAAAATATTTAATGCTTATTGTGATAAGTGTGATAAGTGCAAGAGATTATGTGTAACAATGAAGAGACTTAACTTGGCCTGGGAAGGGTAGGAAAATAGTAAAACAATGGATTATGAGGGTGGGCAAAGGCCAAACTATCCACAGAAAAGTCAAACACAGGCTTTCTTTCTAAAAAATGTAGTGTTCTGTAAGCTTCGTAAGTCTCAGACACGTCTTTCCTCAGTGCTCACAGCACCATATACAACTCAGCATTACTAAGCTGATTTTACTGCACTATGACAACTAGTTTTATGAATCTGTCTTCCCTACTGGATTGCAAATTTCTCCAGAATCAATACCTTATCTAACCTATTTCAGTGCCTCCAGTACCTAGTATTGAGCTAGACGTGGAGAAGGCCCTCAGAAAACAGTTGTTGAGGGGCGCCTGGGTGGCTCAGTGGGTTAAAGCCTCTGCCTTCGGCTCAGGTCATGATACCAGGGTCCTGGGATCGAGCCCCACATTAGGCTCTCCGCTCCTTGGGAAGCCTGCTTTCTCCTCTCTCTCTCTCTGCCTGCTTCTCTGCCTACTTGTGATCTCTATCAAATAAATAAATAAAATCTTAAAAAAAAATAGTTGTTGTTATCATTATAATTACTGCTCTTCAATACACAAATTATGTGACTCTGTTCCTATTCATTGAGCTCTCTCTCCCACCATTTGGTAGAGAAACATCAGTGAGTCCTAAGAACAGATCACCTACCACTTATCCCAACACATGCCATTGCTCTCAGCTCCTTTCTAGTGGTGATTTTTGCTGTTTACTTGGTTGATTCAGAGCTGTCTTTTCCACTGTGCCATGATGACTTCCAATGCAAGACTATCAGCCAAGAATAGCAATGCCTTAAAAGGTAGTGATATGAAGATCACAAGGTAGGGAAGGGGTAGGGTAGGGAGAATCAGGACACAGCTGTAGTGTTCTGTAAGCTAAAACATAGACTCAATGTGTCAAAGAAAATTAAATCAGAGGCTGAATGTAAGTTCCTGGTCTCCTGAATAAACATAAACAGGGCCCCCAGTACTGTCACTGCCCACACTGAGGCCATGCTAGGTCCTCAATGACATCCAGTCCTATGCCCCAGGATCATCCTAAATCGGGGAAGCAAGGTCACTGATCCCCCAGGCCAAATTCTACAAAGCTCCAATTGCCCCAGACAGAAAAAAGAGGATGCCAACTGCTAAATCCATTTTGATAGCTAGAGGAGGATTAAAGAAACTGCACACATGGTGATGTCCAAATCTGAGCAATGAGATTAACCTCTGTGTGCACCGCCTATACCTCAGTTTTAAAACAAAGAAAACCACCATCACATTTTTCACATCTAGAACTCAAATTGAAAGGGAAGTCCCAAGAGGAATATAATAATGAACTCTGCTACCTCCGAATTAGGGAAATACTAAGTTAAGGTCACTGTCCTCCAGAAACTGTGGGGAAAACAGACCAGGAAATGATCTACAGTGCCACAAGAAATGCACAAACAAGATGCTGATGGGAATTCACAAGCAGGAGTGATGAATCTGTAGGAGTGAGGAGACATCCAGTAGAAACTTTACAATCAGAAGTGGCACTGAGCTGAGTTTTGAAGGAGGAGGCTTCTACTAGGCAGAGAAGGGGGAGGGAGTAGAAAGTGCATTCTAGGCAAAAGCAGTAGCATGTACAAATACACAGCAGCATACAAGCATTGGCTGTTCCGAAAACATGAGTAATATTGTGTAGTTAGAGTTTAAGACACATAATAGTGAAGTGGCAGGAGAAGAAATTACAAGAGGCTGAGGAAGGCCAGACCAGGAAAGGTCTTATATACCAGGCTAAACAGTTAAACTTCTTCGTGGAATTAATAACATACATTTATTAGTCTTACAGCTATTTATTTTATTATATACCTACACTGTAGTAGGCATGGTGTCTTACATACTTCACTGCATTTCATGTGCAAAACTCTCCCATATGAGTATTTTTCTCCCAATTATACATAGATGAAGGTTCAAGAGAAGTTAACTTTCTCAAATCAGATGTTTGGATTCAAAGACTATAAAAAATCTCACCAAAAAAAGGATTCCAAATCTAGGTCTCCTGACTTCAAATAACCTAGGGCTCTTCCCATAAACTACAGGTTATAATGTAAGTTTCAGAACACTCTCACTTGGCTCTAGAGCAAACCAAGTGAGCGGTATAAAAATGTTCAAGGAGCCCTTGAAATCATGGACATCAAACTGAATACATTCATCTACTCTTTCTTAACAGTCTCTAAAACACACAGATAACTGAGAAACCTAAGATCAATTTTTCCCCAGTGGTCCTTGTCTGAAGGTTTTCTCTCTCCTGTCATTACTTCACAAGTTGTTGACATCAACAGCTTTCAGGAGGCAAGGTAGCCAGACTTCCAAAAACAGAGACAGGATCAGAATGAGACTGTGGCTTAGATACCACCAAATGTGACACCTGGCCATGAAAATTCAGTAATGAGGAAACAAGGCTTTGTGGAAACATGTCAGTCTCTGAAGCTTATTAGCTGGTTGATTTTGGTCATGTTACTGAAACTTTCCAAGCTCCCTTATATTTATAATGTATTAATAAACACTACCTTTTAGGATAGCTACAAACATTACACAGAAGAACATACAGGAAGAGCTTTACACTTAGAGCATGAAAGGTATCCAAACCTGTCTTTCCTACTTGTTTACACACTTAGCTAGCATTCCGACTACCTAAGTCACTGGGTATTTGTGAGGTCAAATGAGGTGATGGCTATGAAAGCCCTTAATCAAGTAACTGACATTTAACTAAGTTTAAAACAATGTTCTGGCCACAAGAATGAATATTTTATAATCCTACTCTTCAAGGAGCTAACCTTCAGATAAGGGAATTCCAAGTATACAAATGAGTGTATCACTGGTAAGAAATATTAAATGCTAGAAGAGTGGGAATAATAAGCTAACATAATTTAGCACTGACCACGGGCCAGACCTGGTCTAGGTACTTTATCTATATGATCTCATTTAATACTGAAATGAGCCCGATGGAAAAGTTTTATTATAGATGTAGAAAGTGAAGCACATGTTGCCCAGGTAGTTTAAGTTTACACAACTAGTAAATGGTAGATCCAGGATTTAAATGCAAGAATTGTGACTCCAGAGCACATATTATTAGAGATACAGAGGTGTGAATTAAAGAAATAGTGAAATAATATAGTAACTATAACGCGGTCTATAATGGACTAACATTCATTGCCCAGTCAACATTGTGCCAGGCCCTGCATTTAGCTCTTTACATGCAAGCTGTCACTGGATTCCACAAACCTGTGAGCTAGATACCATCATGATTTTACAGGTGAAGCAACAGACTTAATGCAGTTAGGTTACTTGCTCAAGGTCTTCACACTTAGCCCTCTCAGTGTGTAAAGCAATTACCTGATGTTTTTTATTCACGCACATGATACATATATATAGTATATTAAGTAAAAACAGGATCACTTCATTTTGTAATCCCTACATTGTCAGAGGGGCCCTCAATTACCCTCTTCCGCCACTAAAAAGAACCTTTTAAATTTCAAAAGCAATGTTATAGACCATAAAAATATAAAGAAGCTAATATTAGAAAATAAAGCATGTCTTAGAAACTAAAAAGAAGGGAATTGTTGAAAATAAAGTTCAGGGACTGACTACACGCCCTGGCCTTGAATACCAGGCTGGAGAACCGAAGCTACGCTCGATGTGCAATGGAAGACTACGAGCAGAGAGGCAGCATAATTAGAGACTTATGCTGTGCTTAAGACAGACTTAAATGGAGAGACAAGAGGGAAGAGGATCAGGTAGGGGCCCATTATCATGGTTCAGGTAAAAGTTAAGGGCCTGATTTATGAGCAGGCTGCCTATCATTAACTACAAGCTCAGACTGAGTGAGACAGACCTAAGTTTGGACTTGGTTCCATCACTTACTTGCTGCGTAACTCTGACTAAATTTTGGACTCTAAGTGGGGTTCCATCCCTTACTGGGTGGCTGAGGGTAAACTCTGACTAAATTACTTCGAATCGGGCTCTCTGCTCAGCGGGGAGACTGCCTCTTCCTCTCTCTCTCTCTTATCTCTGCCTAAGTGGGGATCAAATAAAAATAAAATCTTGTAAAAAAAAAATAAATATTGTGGGAATGTAAACAGCTATTGTGGGAATGAAAGATGTGAAACAATTAACACGATTCAGGTTTCTCAACTTCTACACTAATGACCTTTTAGGCCAAATAATTCCTTTCTATAGGGGAGCTGCTCTGCATATTATAGGAATCTTTAGTAGCATCGTCTCTAACTATCCCCTCTTCCCAGGCTGTGACAATCAAAAATGTCTCCAGGCACTGCCAAGTAGAGAGCAATTTGTCATAGTTCTGACATATAAAGAGATAAGTAAATATAAGCTTTTAAAAATGGTTGCAGGGGAGGAAGGGAGGAAAAAGTGGTCACTTAATGATGAAAGCATAAATATAAAAGACAAAGACTCAGATGGCCAAGTTGGCTGCTTGAGTGGATACTAGAGACCACAAAAAAAAGGGAAGTAGCAGAGGGGACCACAGCTTTAACTGTATGTGACTTATGTCACCAAAAGAAATAGGAGAACATGCAGGTTTGAGGAATAAGACAAGCATGCAAATGAAAATATCTGAAAGGCATTATGAATTCTGACCCAGGAGCACCTGGTGTCTCAGTGTGTTAAGCATCCACTCTTGATTTTGGCTTAGGTCATGACCTCAGGGTCGTAAGATCAAGGCCTGCATCAGGCTCTACACTGGGCATGGACCCTGCTCCAAGATTCTTTCTTCCTCTTCCTCTTCCCCCAATTCTCCCACCCTGCACAGGCACACACGTGTGCACGTGCTCTCTCTTTCTCTCAAAAAAAAAAAAAAAAAAAAAAGTTCTGGCCTGTAGTCAAGGAGAAGGGTCAGTGCAGGTCTATGTATCAAATATCAAAATCACTATGTTTCCTGAACATTTAATGGTTTCACTTTTATCCAATAGTCCCAAAGTGAGTACTAGTCACACATATTGATAAATAAACTTAAAGGACATGTTTGACAATGAATATGTGTTACCTTGAGGATCAGAAAAAAAGACATCCTATTTTCAGAAAGAATTATACTGTAATCAGAAAAAAATATAAAGCAAATAAGACAAAAACTCATTATATATTTGTGCATTTGTATAGATCTGACTCTCTTTTAGCTTTCCATCCTTTTACTGGACAACTGAAAAGTAAGTATGTACCAATAATCTTTTTTTTTTTTAAGATTTTATTTATTTATTTCACAGAGAGAGACACAGCCAGAGATGGAACACAAGCAGGGAGAGTAGGGAGGGTGGAAGCAGGCTTCCCACTGAGTAGGGAGACCGATGC
The DNA here is from genome assembly GCF_011764305.1 of Mustela putorius furo. NCBI lineage: Eukaryota > Metazoa > Chordata > Mammalia > Carnivora > Mustelidae > Mustela > Mustela putorius. The sequence goes on from NW_025421428.1 coordinate 6,742,268, forward strand.
AGGGCTTGATCCCAGGGCCCTGGGATCAGGGCCTGAGCTGAAGGCAGACGCTTAACAACTGAACCATCTAGGTGCCCCTGTACCAATAAACTTTAAGATTAAACCAATTTCCGAACTTTATTATATATGTACCACATATTTAAAGACATTGGTGAAAGAAAAGGAAGCTGAATCCAAACTGCTATGTGTTCAAATTCCAGCTGCATGATACTTTAGGAGGATCCAGATCTGACCCTACAGTCTCCAGGTCCCCACTAGTTCCCGTGACAGTTCTTGCAGCCTTTGCCAAGCCACCTGAGCAAACAAGACTACATCCTGGCTCCTCACCTGCTATGGAGTCTATATCAAGGCCTCTCAAAGCACTAGCCAAAGCAGACAGGCACTGGGATTGATCTGAGGCATCTATATACAATAACTACACTTTGGATTTCCTAAGAATATTCTGTTCTGTGGTCTCCATGAACCAATATTTTCTACATTCCAATATTCAGGAATTCATAATATATCTCTCAAAATAAAAAGTCCATGTGATATCATGATCTATTTGTCAAAACCCACAGAATGTAAAACATCAAGAGTGAATTCCAATATAGACTACAAATTTTCGGGGGTGCCTGGGTGGCTCAGTTGGTTAAGCATCTGCCTTTGGCTCAGGTCATGATCCCAGTGTCCTGAGATAGAGCCCCACATGGGGTTCTCTGCTCCTTGGGGAGCCTGTTTCTCCCTCTGTTTCTCCCCCTGCTTGTGTTCACTCTCTCTCCCCCAAAATAAATAAATAAAATCTTTTGAAAAACCCTATGAATTTTGGGTGATAATATTGTGTCAATGTAGTTTCATTGACTGTAACAAATGTACTACATCATATGGAATATTAATAGGACGAGGCTGCATAGTATGTGTGAAAGAGGATTTATGGGAATTCACTGTATTTCTACTCAATTTTGTTATAAACCAAAAACCCTATAATTGCTCTCAAAAAAGTATATTTAAAAATTAAAAAAAAAATCCTTATGTGAGATCTGTTGTTACAATTTGGGATTCAGATAATGTGATTCTTGTAGATGTGCAGCAGCCTATGCCAGAGAGAAGAGTTATGCTAAGGGCCAGGAACTCCAGGGACAAGGTCTGAGAAAAACAACAAAGCCTTCAACTATCTGGATGGTCATGAGGAAAATAAAATGTTCCAAACAAAGATTCTGCAGAAATCCAAACAGTGAGCTTTCTCCCTATAGTTGAAGACTCCCATTTTGTAAATGTATATAACCAAATTTCCAAAGACGGAAACAAAACCCAATGTCTTATCAGGAAGCTCTCTAAATTGACAATTTTTGGGTAGAGTTGAAAGTGAAAAGAGATGATACCCAATTTCTATTAAAAAACAGTTTCCAGTATAGCCATATAAGGAGTTTAGAAGTTGCCACCCTGTCCTAACAACAAGAAAAAGCTGAACAAAATGAAAAATCAACAACTCTTCTCAGATTTGATAGAGAAGTGAGATCACATGGCAAACAACTGTCCCCCAAATTGGAGAGACAGATACAGATACAGATAACAGAGAATCACAACTTACCAAAGCAGAAACTCATGAGCATAAAACTTCACGGGAACCAGTGAAGTAAGAAAACCTCAACTATAATTGAGGAATTGTCTGCTGGAGACTAAGTATGGACAGCTCTGAGAGTTAAAAACTCCACGGGGGGTAACAGAAGGGTCCCATACTTTTCATGAGTCTTACCTCCAAGAGCTCTACTAGGACATCACAGTAGATGTCAGAGAAAAATTCCCATTGCTTCTAGTAGAAAGAGGAGAAGAGGAACCATTTTTAAATGTATCTGAGCATTCAGAATAAATTATTTCACCAGAGCCTAACCTGCTGAAGTTTCATCAGAGCCTAATCTACCTGATAAATGGAAATATATAACAACTCCAGACCAACAATTCTTTCTCACCTAAGAGGTTTAAAAAAAAAAAAAAAGTGAGAAGCACTGGTATTCAAATTCCAGTCCATGGGAAGAAGCTCGCCAAGACTCAAACCTAATCAAAGGACTACAGAATGCTTTCCCTTGGGGCGCCTGTGTGGCTCAGTGGGTTAAAGCCTCTGCCTTCAGCTCAGGTCATGATCCCAAGGTCCTGGGATCCAGCCCCGCATTGGGCTCTCTGCTCAGCGGGGAGCCTGCTTCCCTTCTTCTCTCTCTACTTGTGTCTACTAGTACTGTCTGTCCAATGGATAAATAAAATCTTAAAAAAAAAAAAAAAAAAGAATGCTTTCCCTTCTCCTAAATCTTACCACTACGTTATTAAAATTTTACCATAGTTCTTTTTCCCAATACATCGTATCTGATTTTCAACAACAAAAAATCACAAGGCAAACTAACAGGCGAAAAACAGTTTGATAAAGCAGAACCAGGGTGCATCTGGATGGTTCAGTTGGTTAAACATTTGCCTTCAGCTAAGGTTAGGATCCCAGGGTCCTGGGATTGAGCCCTGTGTTGGAAATTTCTGCTCAGCAGGGAGCCTGCTCCTCTCTCTTTCCTCTGTTCCTCCACCTGCTCCTGCTTTCTCTCTCTCTCTCTCTCTCTCAAATAAATAAATAAATAAATAAAATCTTTAAAAAGGGAGGGGGGCAGAATGAGTATCAGAATCAGATATTGCAGGAATGTTGGAATTACCAGACCAGGAGCTTTAAAAAAACTATGATTAATATGCTAAGGACTTTAATGGAAAATGTAGACAACATGAAAGGCAGGTGGATAATGTAAGCAGAGAGATGGAAATTCTACTAAAGAATAAAAATTAAATGCTAGAGATAAAAAATACTGTAATGGAAATGAAGATGGCTTTGATGAGCTCATAGACTGAGAATGGCTACAGAAAGATCTCTGAGATTGAAGATATATAGTAGAAACTTCCAAAGCTGAAAAACAAAGAGAAAAAAGACTGAAGCAAACAAACAAAAAGAAGAAAATATTCAACAAAAAAAAAGGTTTAAATGTATAGGAAATACTAGAAGGAAAAGAGAGAAACAGAATACTTAAAGCAGTAATTAATTTCCAGAAATTTCCACAAATTAATGTCAGATACCAAACTATAGATCCAAGAAGCTCAGAGAACACCAAGCAGGATAAATTAAAAAAAAAAAAAAAAAAAAAAAACACCTAGGCATATCATATTCAAACTTAAGAAAATTAAAGGTAAAGATAAAATCGGATGCCTGGGTGGCTCAGTCAGTTAAGTGTCTGCCTTCAGCTTAGGTTGTGATCCCAGGGACCTGAGATCTAGCCTTGTGTCAGGCTCCCTGCTCAGCGGGGAGCCTGTTTTTTCCTCTCTCTATGCCTGATGCTCCCCCTGCTTGTGCTCTCTCTCTCTAATATATAAAATTAAAGAAAAAAAAAAAAAGAAAGAAATTCTTCAGAGACAATGAAAACAATACAGGTCAGAAACTCAGATCTATGTAATGAAAGGAAGAACACTGAACTCAAAACCCTGAGATCAAGACCTGAGCTGAGATCAAGATTCAAATATCTAACTGACGAGCCACCCAGGCACCCCTATTTTTCTTATTCTTAAATGTTCTAAAGATACCAGTTTGATCAAAGCAGTAATAGCAATAATGTATTCTATTCTGTACATTTATGTATTACTGTAATGAATTACAACAATGATATAAGGGACGAGAGTGAGGAATTAGGAATATTTTGTTATAAGGTATGTGCACTACTTGTGAAACAGTACAGTGTTACTTGAAACTTGGATTTGTGTTACAGTGTGATTTAGTGTTATTTGACTTGGGTTAGTTGCAAATGTATATTGCAAACTCTAGGGCAACCCCCCTCAAAAAGAAAAGTAAAAAAGAAATATAATTGCTATGCTAAGAAAGGAGAGAAAACAGAATCAAATGAAATGTTCAATTAAAACTAAAAAGGTAGAAAATGTGTGGAAGAAAAAAACAGGAACAAAGAGCAAGGAAAACAGACAGAAAACAGTAACAAATAGGTAGATATTAATCCAACTATCTTAATTACCACCTTAAACATCAACGTCTAAATATACTAATTAATAGGGTGCCTGCTGGCTCAGTAAGGTAAGCATCCAACTCTTAATTTCAGCTCAGGTCATGATCTCAGGGTTGTGAGGCCAAGCCCTATACATCAGGCTCCATCCACACTGGTCGTGGAGCCTGCTTAAAATTCTCTCTTTCCCTCTCCCTCTGCCCCCCCCCCTCAAAAAAATACACTAATTAAAAGACAAAAATTGTCAGAGTGGATCCAGAAACAAGATCCAACAATATGCAGGCCAGAAGAAACCCATATACAGATTAAAAGAAAAGGGATGAACAAAGATACAGCATAGTAACACCAATCAGAAGAAAACAGGAGTAGCTATATTAATTTTAGACAAAGCAGATTTCAGAGCAAGGAGCATTATCTGGGATGAAGGGAAATATTATATAATGATAAAGGGGTCAATACTCTAAGATGACATAACAATTCTTATTAGATATGTACCTAACAATAGTGTCGAAATACATAAGGCAAAAACTGAAAAAACTGCAATGAGAAATAGGTTAAGCCACTACTATAGTGATTTTAACATCTCTCTATCAGAAATGGACATATCCAGGGACACCTGGGTGGTTCAGTTGGTTGAGCATCTGCCTCTGGCTTGGGTCACGATCTCAGGGTTCTGAGATCGAGCCCTGCATCGGGCTCCTTGCTCAGTGGAGAGTCTGCTTCTCCCTCTATCTGCTCATTTTCTCTCTCGGTCTGTCTCTATCAAATAAATAAATAAAATCTTGGGGAAAAAAAAGGAAATGGACATATCAAAAAGCTATAAAATCAGTAAGGACAGTTGATTTCAACTGCACTATAAATCAACTGGGTATGACTGACATCTATAGACTACTTCATTCAACAACAACAGCAGATTATACTCTTCCCAAGCTTATATGGAACATTCACCAAGAGAGACCACATTCTGGGCCACAAAACAAACCTCAACAAATTTAAAAGAACAGAAATCATCATTCAATATCTGTTCTCAGATCACAATGGAATTAAAACAGAAATCAGTTAGCTAGCTGGGAGATGCCCTTAAACTTGGGAGATAAAACAACACAATTCTAAATAATACATGAGTCAAAGAAGAAAATTCAAGAAAAATTTTAAAATATTCAGAAACTACAACTTATCAAAATTTGTATACTGCATTAAAAACAATGCTATAGGGAAATTTACAGCACTGAATTGATATATTAAAAAGAAAGAAAGAAAGAAAGAAAGATTTGGGGCTCCTGGGTGGCTCAGTGGGTTTAGCCTCTGCCTTCAGCTTGGGTCATGATCTCATGGTCCTAGGATCGAGCCTCCCATCAGGCTCTCAGCTCGGCTCCTTGCCTGCCTCTCTGCCTACTTGTGAGCTCTCTTTCTGTGCCAAATAAATAAAATCTTAAAAAAGAAAAGAAAAAAAGAGAAAGAAAAAGAAAGATTTAATAGAAAGTATCTAAGCTTCCAGGTTAGGAAACTAGAAAAAGGAAAGCAAATTAAATCCAAAACAAGCAAGAAGAGAGATACTAAAAATCAGAAAAATAATCAATGAAATAGAAAACAAGAAATGAATAAGGAAAATAAACAAAACCAAAAGTAAGTTCTTTGGGAAGATAAAATCAATAAACCTCCATCTAGGCCAATTAGGAAAAAAAGAGAGAAGACTCAAATTACTAATAGCAGAAATGAAAGAGGGTAAAATACCAATACAGATCTCATGGACATTAGAAAGATAATAAAGAAATACTATGAACAATTCTATGCCCACAAATTTGATAGCCTAGATGAAATAGACTACTTCCCTTGAAGACATAATCTGCCAAAACTAACACAAGAAGCAACAGATAATCTGAATAGGCCTTTATCTATTATAGAAATTGAATCAGTATTTAATAATCTCCCGTTCCAGGGACGCCTGGGTGGCTCAGTTGGTTGGGCAGCTGCCTTTGGCTCAGGTCATGATCCCAGCGTCCTGGGATCAAGTCCCACATCAGGCTCCTTGCTCGGCAGGAGCTCTGTCTCTGCCTGCCACTCTGTCTGCCTGTGCTCGCTCTTTCTCTCTCTCTCTGACAAATAAATAAAATCTTTAAAAATAAATAAGTAAATAACTTCCCGCTCTAAAAAAGCACCAAGCCCTTATGGGTTCACTTAAGGAAGAACTTATTCTCTATAATCTTTTCCAGAATATACAAAATTTAGAAGCAGAGAGAATAGTTCTTAACTCATTACATGAGGTCAGTATTATGCCAATAACAAAAACAGACCAAGACCTTATAAGAAAATTCCAAACCAATACTTCTCATTAATACAGATGCAAAACTCCTTAACAAAGTATTAGTAACTGGAATCCAACAATGTAAAGAATTATACATCACAACCAAGTGGGGTTTATTCCAGGCATATAAGGCTGGTTTAACGTTTAAAAATCAATTAACATAATCTATCCTATCAACAGGCTAAAGAAGAAAAATCACCTGAATATATCAATCAATGCAGAAAAAGCAAGACAAAATCCAAAACCCATTCCTACTAAAGCTTCTCAACAAATGAGGAATTGTGGGGGAACTTCCTTAATTTGATAAAGAAAATCTACAGCTAACACCATACTTAAAGATAAGAGAATCAAAGCTTTCCTGCTAGGATCAGGAAACATGCAAGGCTCCTGCACTACCATTCAACATTGTACTAGAAGTCCCAGCTAATGTAATTAAGACTAGAAAAGGAAATAAAAGGTATACAGATTGGAAAAGAAAAAATAAAACAGCCTTTGTTCACAGATGCATGACAGTCTATGTAGAAAATCTGAAAAAAACCCATACATAAAACCCAAAACTCCTGGAACTAATAAGCAGGGATAGCAAGGTTTCGGGATTCAAGGTTAAGGGGGTGCCTGGGTGGCTCAGTTGGTTAAGCGGCTGCCTTTGGCTCAAGTAATGATCCCAGGGCCTGAGAACATGCTCCACATCAGGCTCCTTGCCCAGCAGGGAGCCTGCTTCTCCCCTGCCTACCGCTTCCCCTTGCTTGTGCTTGCACTTTCCTTCTCTCTCTCTCTCTGTCAAATAAATCTTAAGAAAAAAAAGGACACAAGGTTAATAAACAGGACAATTGCTTTTCTGTATACCAGGATTGAACAAGTAGTATTTGAAATTAAAAATATATTACCATTTATATTAGCATGCTCCCCAAATGAAATACTTAGGTATTAGATCTAACAAAATATGTACAAGATCTGTATGAAGAAAATTATAAAATTCTAATGAAAAATATCAAAGAAGTACTACATAAACAGGGATATATTCAATGTTCATGGATAAGAGAAGTCAATGTTGTACAGACACCAGTTCTTCCCACCTTGATTCATAGATTCAACATAATCCCAACCAAAACCCCAGCAAGGGGTGCCAGGGTGGCTCAGTCAACTGAGTGTATGATTCTTGGTTTTGGCTCAGATCATGATCTCACGAGACTCTGCTTAGCAGGGAACGTGCTTGGGGATTCTCTCCCTCTGCCCCTCCTTCTACTCTCTCTCTCTCTTAAATAGGTAAAGAAATCTTAAAAACAAAACAAAACAAAAACAACAGGGACCCCTGGGTGGCTCAGTCAGTAAAGCATTTGCCTTTGGTTCAGGTCATGACCCTGGGGTTCTGGTATTGAACCCTGCATCCGGCTCCTTGCACAGCAGAAAGTCTGCTTCTCCCTCACCCTCTGCTGCTCTCCTTGTTTATACTTGCTCTCTCTCTGTCAAATAAGTAAAATCTTAAAAAACAAAACAAAACAAACAAAAACACAGCAAGTTATTTTGTGGGTATTGAGAAACCCAGGATAGCCAATACTACCAATACTGAAGGAGATGAACAAAGTCAGAAGACTAGCACTATCTGATTTCAGTAATTTCTGCAAAAATCCAGTAATGAAGACAGTGTGATGTTAGGAAAAGAACAATTAGATCAATGGAATAGAAGAGACAGCCCAGACATGGACCAACATAAATACAGTCAACTGATCTATGACAAAAGAGCAAATGCAACACAATGGAACAAAAAACAGTCTTTTCAACAAATGGTGCCAGAACAACTGAATATTCACATGAAAAATAAAAAATGAATCTATACAAAGCACCTTACACCTTTCACAAAAGTTAAGCCTAAATGAAGCATAGGCCTAAATAGCAAAAACAAAACTACGAAACTCCTAGAAGATAACACAGAAAAAACCCTAAATGACCTTTGTATGACAATGACCAAAGGCACGATTCATCAAAGAAATCACAGATAAGCTAGACTTCATTAAAAATAAAAACTTCTGGTCTGCTAGAGACAATTTAAGAGAATGAGAAGACCAGCCATAGAAGAGAAGGAAATACCTGCACAAAACACATCTGATGAAAGATTGTTAACTGAGATAATAAAGAAACTCTTAAAACTCAGCAATAAGGGGCGCCTGGGTGGCTCAGTGGGTTAAAGCCTCTGCCTTTGGCTCAGGTCATGATCCCAGGGTTCTAGGATCAAGCCCCGCATCGGGCTCTCTGCTCGGCAGGGAGCCTGCTTCCCCCTCTCTCTCTGCCTGCCTCTCTGCCTGCTTGTGATCTCTGTCCGTCAAATAAATAAATAAAATCTCTTAAAAAAAAAAACAGTAATAAAAAAATGAACAACCTAATTTAAAAATAGGCAAAAGAGGGGCACCTGGGTGGCTCAGTGGGTTAAAGCCTCTGCCTTCAGCTTGGGTCATGGTCCCAGGGTCCTGGGATCGAGCCCCGCATCGGGCTCTCTCCTCAGCAGGGAGCCTGCTTGCTCCTCTCTGTGATCTCTGTGCCTACTTGTGATCTCTGTCAAATAAATAAATAAAATCTTAAAAAAAAAAAACAGGCAAAAGACTTGAACAGATACCTCACCACAGAAGATACACAGATGGCAAGTAAGCAAAAGAAAAGAAGCTTAACACTGTATGTCATTACAGAATTGGGAATTAAAACAACAATGAAATATCACTATATACCTCTTATCCAAAACACTGGCAATACCAAATGCTGATGAGGATATGGAACAATAAATACTCCCCCCCACTCCTTATTGGTCAGAATGCAAACTGGTATAGTCACTTGTTTATAGCAGCAATGTCCATAAAAGCTAAACACACCACACACACACACACACACACACACACACACACAGAAAAAGAGAGAGAGAGAGAGAGAGAGAGAGAGAGAGAGAGATGGAATACTATGCAGCCATCAAAAAAACTTGCCATTTTCAATAATGTGGATGCTAGGGGTATTATGATAAGTGAAATAAGTCAATCAGAGAAAGGCAATTATCATATGATGTCCCTGATAAGAGGAATCTGAGAGGCAGGGCAGGGGTTCGTGGAGGGAAGAGAGTGAAAAACGAAACAAGATGGGACCAGGGAGGGAGACAAACCATAAGAGACTCTTAATCTCGGGAAACAAACTGAGCGATGCTGGAGGGGAGGGCAGTGGGAAGGCTAGGGTGGCAGGGTGACAGACACTGGGGAGGATATGTGCTATGGTGAGTGCTATGAATTGTATAAGACTGATGATTCACAGACCTGTACCCCTGAAACAAGTAATACATTATATGTTCATTTTGTAAAAAAGACTATTTGAGAGAGAAAGAGAGAACAAGAGTGGGCATGGAGGCGGGGGTGGGAGTAGAAGGGCAGGGAGAAGCAGACTCCCTGATAAGCGGGGCTGGATTCCAGGACTTTGGGATCATGACCTGAGCCAAAGGCAGACACTTAACTGACTGAGTCACCCAGGTACCCCTGGTATAGACACTTTTGAACATTTTGGCAATTTCAAAAAAAAAAAAAAAACTAAACATATTTATACTGTAAATTCAGCAATTATACTCCTTGGTACTAACCCAAATGAACGGAAAATTCACACTGACACAAAAACTTGCACATAGATGTTTACAGCAGCTTTATTCTTAATTGCCAAAACTTGGAATCAATCAAGATGTCTTTTAGTAGGTGAATGGATAAGCTGGTCTAGACAGACAATGGAATATTACTCATTGCTAAAAATAAATAAGCTATCAAGTCTTAAAAAGACAAGGGAAAAACTTAAAATGCCTATCAGTAAGTTAAAGAAGCCATCCAAAAAAGGTCACATACTTACTATAGGATTTCAACTGTATGACAGCTGGAGAAGGCAACACTATGGAGTCAGTAAAAATACGAGTACTTGCCAGTTGTTAGGAGGGACTAAGGAAATGAACAGGAGAACACAGCATTTTTAAGGCAGTGAAACAATTTTGTACAACACTGCAAAGGTAACACACATCATTATACATTTGTCACAATCCACACAATGCACAACATCTAAGAGTGAACCCTAAAGTAAACTATGGATTTTGGGTGATAATGATATGTCAGTATAGGTTCATCAGTTATAACAACTGCACCAGTGTGGTGCCTGACATGGACAGTGGGGGAGGTTCTGCATGTTGGGGACAGGGGGTATATGAGAACTCTCCATACTTTACAGTCAATTTTGAAATGAACCTAAAGCTGCCTTTAAAAAAATAAAATGTATTAATTAAAATATGTATGAAATAAAAATACCATTTTCCTAAGTTTTCAAGTGTTAATAGGTATTGCCTTTAGAACGTAGAGAAAAATGAGAGGTTACAATTTTTATAAAGTAAAAAACTATATATTCAGAAAGTTTAAGTTAAAAGAGGCTCCCTAAGAATTGCCTAATTAATCTCTGCCATCTTACTCAATGGGCACTTGTGATTTTAATGGGAATGGTGAACATGTAAACTTTTAGAAAGTGTGTTAATTTTGGTGTCACATATATCCTGGACAAGATCTTTATGTAAAAAGTTAACAGAGCTGCTTAGAGAGGCCTGGTAGAAGCTACTACAAATAGAAAATCGGACCAAAGTGGTCTCAATGGGCCTGTGTCCATCCATGTTATTATAATTAGTACCATCAGAAGATTCTGATGGCCTGAATTTTTTTTAGAGGGGGGAGCAGCCAAGGGAGAGTGAGAGAGGGAATCTTAAGCAGGCTCCACGCCCAGCAGGGAGCCCAAGGCCGGGCTTGATCTCATGTTGGATCTCATGTCCATGAAATTATGACCTAAGCTGAAATCAAAAGTTGGGCGTTTAACTGACTGAGCCAAAGATGCCCCTTGATGGCCTGAATTTTAAGTGATAAAGTCAACATAACCCAACTCTGAAAAAGTCTGTCCTAAGGGATATAATCACCACCAACACTCACTGAACCCCATAATGCTCTTGAGAGTAAATGGAAGTGCTTCAGTGAAGACAGTAAACAGGTAATAAAAAGAGAGGCCTTTGGATGCTTGGGTGGCTCAGACCGGTAAGTGTCTGCCTTCAGCAGACGTCATGATCCCAGGACCCTGGGATTGAGTCCCACCTCAGGCTCCCTGCTCAGTGGAGGGTCTGCTTCTCTTTCCTCCTCTGCCTGCTGCTCCCCCTGCTCTCTGTCAAATAAATAAAAATAATCTTAAAAAAAAAAAAAAAAGAGAGATAGAGAGTGCACGCTTTGGAGCCACACAAACAAAACAACCCATAAAAAATCTGAGCTACTGGTTCTGTCTTTTGAATCCTGAAAAACTTACTTAACTTCTCCATACTTCAGTCTCCTCATTTATATAAAAGAGAAAATGGGGGGGTGCCTGGGTGGCTCAGTGGGTTAAGCATATGCCTTCAGCTCAGGTCACAATCCTTGGTCCTGGGATCAAGCCCCAAATCAGGTTCCTTGCTAAGCAGGAGTTCTCTTATCTCTCTGCCCTTGCCCTGGCTTGTGTGCACTCGCTCTCCCTCTCTCAAATAAATAAACAAATAAAATCTTAAAAAAAAAAAAAAAAAAAGAGGAAATGGCAATACCAATTTAATAAGAATATTGTAAAAATTCAATGTAACAGTTTTGCAAAGCAGCTACCATAGGGTCTAGCCCATGGCAGTTCCTGTCTCTTTTTGTTTAATCTACATTGCCATCTTTACCCTTCATGTGATCCGTGGGAAGACAAAATGGAAGAGGATAATGTTATCTTCTGTATTTTTCAGAGTATTTGAGAATTTGAAAAAATAATGTGGGCCAAATACTAGCAATTAACCTTATTAGAATCAGAATATCAGAATACAACCTTATTTAAAAATACTGAGAAAGTTCCTTTTTACTGGTCAATTTCAGATTCTTTATTTTCTTCATAGCATGCTTTTCTGTTTTACTTCCTTTTATTTTGCTAACTAATTTTCTGTTTATCACTAGAATATAAATTCCGTAAGAATCTTTTCTGGGGGCGCCTGGGTGACTCAGTTGGCTAAGTGTCTGCCTTCAGTCAGGCCATGATCCCAGGGTCCTGGGATAGAGCCAACCGCTTCAGGGCTCCTGCTTAGTGGGAGTCTGCTTCTCCCTCTGCTGAACTCCTTCTGCTTGTGCCCTATCTCTGGCTTTCTCTTCCTCTTAATAAATAAATAAAATCTTAAAAAAAAAAAAATCTTTTGTTTCTTTCTTTTTTTTGAACATCAGATGGTTCCTATAAGGGAAATTCACCATATTTTTTTTTCAAGATTTTATTTATTTATTTAATAGAGACACAGCGAGAAAGGGAACACAAGTAGGAGGAGCAGGGATCCTGATGTGGGGCTCAATCCCATGACCGTGAGATCATGACCTGAGCCAAAGGCAGAGGCCTGACGACTGAGCCATCCAGGCGTCCCTCTTTTTGTTCTTGATCTCTTCTTAACCTAGATTTCACTCACTCACTTATATATATATACACATATATATATGCACCATAAGCATATGGTATACCTATATACATGTTTATGGGTGTGTATCTGCCAAATGAAAAATAAAGAACACTGATGCATTCATTCCAGTATATTTCATTTACCTGCACTTTCAAAATAATATGAGAAAGAATCTTCATACGAGGAATATCTGTGAACCGAGTTCTACAAGCAGTTGCTCAGCTAAAAATCTATAAAAGGTCCAAGTTACTAACGTGCCAAGCTTTCCTCTGAGTATCTACTCATGAACAATATCTATCATAGGGCTATAGCTCCTGGTGCCCAGTGAAAGAATACTTGACTTGGAATCAATGCTTAGGCTAAAACCCACTGACCATCACCTATGAAGACTATTAAATTGGGGCGCCTGGGTGGCTCAGTGGGTTGAGCCTCTGCTTTCGGCTCAGGTCATGATCTCAGGGTCCTGGGATCAAGCCCTGCATCGGGCTCTCTGCTCAGCAGGGAGCCTTCCTCCCCCTCTCTCTCTGCCTGCCTCTCTGCCTACCTGTGATCTTTCTCTCTGTCAAATAAATAAATAAAATCTTAAAAAAAAAAAAGACTATTAAATTTGCCTCTAGCATAATGGATCTGGAGCTGAAAGAGATAAGGGTTCAAGTTCCCATTTTATCTTCTACATGCTGTGAGGTCTTAAGCAATTTCCCTGATCTGTTAAATGAAGGTAATGGTACTTATACTGTAGGGTTATTTTGAAAATTGGATAAGCTTATGTATATAAAATATCTGTCACAGTGTCTGGTACATAATAAAACCCAGTAAAAGTTATTATTATTATTCATTCCTTTTTTCCCCCAACTAATATTAATGTCTACTTTGTTAACAGGTCCTGAGTCTACACAGGGACACAGACACAATTCAAGAGGAAGTAGCTACAGTCCCTGCCCATGAAGAGCTGAGAGTGTAATACGAAAGATAAACCCATAAACAAAAAGTATAAAAGAATTACTAGGAGTATAGTCTGTATTATCTCATCCAGGCAGGCTGAAACGAATCTGTCCTTCTCTAGCAAACTTGATTTCTTAGGGCCTGATTGGTCTCTAGAATTGATAAGTATATCAAAACCCTCCCAATTTATAAAACAGAATAGCTTCTAAGATGGGTCAGAGCAACTCTGAAAAGAAGCCCTCGTAACACTGTAAGAGGAATGGTCAAGAATGACTGCCTTAACAGCCAGAAAGTAGAAGCAACTAGTGTTCACTGACAGATGAAAGGAAATGTGGTATATATAGAAAAAATTCTGACGGTATATGGATGAGAAGTGGACATTACGCAAAGTTATTCAGCACTGTATGACCTGTTTATATGAGATATTTTGAGTTCAAAAAGGAAAGTAGAAATTCTGGGACGCTTAGTGGGTTAACATGGATGAGCACAGGTGGACATTACGTCAAAGATCGAGTCCCGCATAAGGCAGTCCGCTCAGCAAAAGACAAGCACTGTATGACTCTCTCTTGCCTATGCCTACTTGTAAGATATGTCTCTGTGAGTAAATAAAAATTCATAGAGAAAGAAAGTAGAAATGTGGTTGCCAGGAGCTAGGGGGATGGAAGAATAGGAGGTTAGTGTTATATACAGAGCTACAATTGGAGAAAAAGATGAGAAAGTTCTGGTGACGGATGGTGGTGATGATTGCACAACAATGTGAATGACCTTAACTATAAAGTTAAAAAACTGTACAGTTACAAGAACTGTACAGCTACAGAACTGTAAAGTTAAAAATGGTTAAAATGTAAGTGTTATGTATATTTTACCACAATTTAAAAAAGAATAATTGTCCTATGACTTATAGAAAGAGTGAGAACATGCATCCCTTGTTCTCTGACTTTGGTGATTCTTTTTTTTTTTTTTAATAGTTTGCATTTTAAAGATTTTATTTATTTATTTGTTTGTTTGTTTGTTTATTAAATCACAAGCAGCCAGAGGCAGGCAGAGAGAGGAGGAAGCAGACTCCCTGCTGAGCAGAGAGCCCGATGCGGGACTCGACCCCAGGACCCTGAGATCATGACCTTAGCCAAAGGCAGTGGCTTAACCCACTGAGCCACCCAGGTGCCCCAACTTTGGTGATTCTTATATCTGGTAGCCTATTAAGCCAGCTTTTCCCAGATTAAGACATGAGAAGAATATAGGGTCGACCTCCAACATAGGACCCTGTAAATGTAGTCAACACCTAAGAAACCACAAGTGCACAAATATCCAAACCCAGAATTTATAGCAAAATAGACAGTTGTTATACAGTGACTACAGGTTTATTTATACAAGTGTAAGAAATGAAAAATAGGGATGCCTGGGTGGCTCAGTCGGTTAAGCGGCTGCCTTTGGCTCGGGTCATGATCCCAATGTCCTGGGATCGAGTCCCATATCGGGTCCTTGCTCTGCAGGAAGCCTGCTGCTTCCTCTGCCTCTGCCTGCCACTCTGCCTGCCTGTGTGTGTGTGCTCTCTCTCTCTTGTCAAATAAATAAAAATTAAAAAAAAATCTTAAGAAATAAAAAATAAATCAAAGTATTATCTGTCGAAAAGCCAGTTAAGGATTATATAAATTAATCCCTAAAGAGATAAGTCCCCAGAAAAAAAAAATGAGTGGCCCATGTGGAGTGGATTTCACATATCAGTGTCAAGGCTGCATAACACACCTTTATAACCTGAAATTTTAAAAATCATGTTAATTTGCATTAAACAAAGCAATTTTTATATACTAAACAAAAATGTCACAATTGACAGTACTATACAATGAACTGGTTTTCTAGTGGTCCAGAAAGATGGGAAATAAATCCCAAGAACCCTTTTTCAGACAGACTGGAGAGGGTAGACTCTGGTTGTCTGGCATGATTAAAGGCTATGTCATAGCTTACTAGGGTCTACACTTGGGAAGCTTCCCCCAACAGTCTCCTATATGACTAAGGACTGGAATAAGAGTGACAGCTTCACAAAGGGGATAATAAGAGATAAAGCTTTTTCCTAGTATGTTAAAAGACTCCAGAAGCCAAAACTTAACTTCTCTGCTATCTATCCATCTAATTTTCATGAAGAGCAATTTATATCATCTAGTAAGTCAAATGTACCTTTATTTTTACCCTACCGAACCCTAAAATAAAGGCCAGGGTGTGGTGTGGACATAAGCCTTGGTTAGGATCACAACAATCCTCACTCCAAATAATCGGTTTAAGTTTGGGCCAAGTTCATCAACAATATGAGGACAGGGTTCAGGCAAAGTCGGCTGCCTTCTTGCATTTTAGAAAGACTAGCATTTCTCCTGACCCTAGTACATAGGTGTAAGCAACCTCTGGGTGGGTAATGCCACCAAACAAAAGCAACACCTTCAAAGTCTCTCTCAGTGACTAGAGGCAGCCAGACACTCAAACTGCCAGTCCTGAATTACGGCCTCTGAATGGTGAGGGCTTCACATTTCACTGATCAGGGCACAGCCCAATCAGAAGACAAACCCCTACACTGCCAGGGACCAGCAAATCCGCTTTCTTCCAGAGTGCACATGACTGAATGTGCTTCTGTCCATCATCTGGGTCATATATAGTTCAATGCGAGCTGAGCAGACAGGGCTGCAAGGAAATCTGGCGCGGTTCAATACCTCGTCTAGCCTGGGTTCCAGTATCTAATTTTTTTTTTAACTGACAAACTCATTTCTCTACCGGGACAGGATGCTCTGCTGGCTGGAAGTTCCATTTCTACAGCAAGAATCCTATCTGGAAACACAGAAGTTGTCCTCTAGCCACAGCAGCTCGAACTTTTTTGATTGTTGTTGCTGCTTTCTCCCATCACCCCCACCCCCTTTTGACAAAGATCCAACTGTAAAAAGTCTTACGTAACAGTTCAGGACTACTTCGGTTCTTTTACTGGGTAAGCACTTTCAATTTTTTTTTTTAAACTAAAAACCATTTTAACATTGAATCTGTTGAGAAGCTTAACTAAAATCTTATAAGTAATTTGTGTAGTGAAATACTGTCAGTGGATTTTTTTAGTCTCATTTCTGCACGTGCTCCTTTGTTCTCAGAACAGAAGCTTTTTATACACACCCCATAACGCAGCTGGAGAGAGTTATGAAGTCAGTTATTATAAGGAACACAAAGGTTGTTTTGCATTCTTTGCCTTTAGATAATTAATTTTGTATTTGTTTTCTTAAAGCAGAGTGGTTAAAAAAGGGAGAGATTCACAAAAGAATAAACTGTTGGAGAAAAAAGTTTGAAGTTCTTACCACCTTTTCTATCTGTAGTTTTGTGTGGCCAAACACTTGTGCTGCCTGGGGCGGTGGGGGTAGTGGCAAGCGTAGACAGAGAGGAACTAAGCCAGACATGGACAAAGGCATGAGCCAAAACCAGACAGTCCTGGCCGTTCGATAGGCCAGCAGTGGGTGAGACAGGTCAGCCAGCTGCAGGGGCGGGAGGGGCGGGGGGAAGGGGCATGGATGTGTGAGGTGCTCATGCGTGCGATCGTGACTAGATTCTGAAACTGCCAGCCATTTTCCCAGCTATGCTTTGTGCAGTCTAAAGGAATGCATCTCCTCGGAAGCAGTCTTGCCAGAGCCCAGTGATAGCGAGGAGTGTGATAAATACCACAACATATGGAATCAGAAAATACCGGGATCTGGGGTGGGCAAGAGGGAATGCAGAGGGTGTGGAAATTTTTTAGTGATCTGGAATGTGTTGAGTGACAGGAAGTGCCCCAAGCTTCCCCCCCGCAACTCTTCTCAGTCGCGCCTGCTTTTGTCTAACTCTTGTAATCTACACACTACTGCTTACAAAGCTGTCTGAGTTTAAGACAAAAAGAAACATAAAAGGCTCTCCTTTCCACAGTACCTGCAATATGGAAGGAGTGTAAAAAAGCATGGCCCTTCTGGCCTATGGACATTTTTTCAGGTATACAAGGCAAAGATAAAATAATAATTTCCCAAGGATAAATGAGAATTGTGACTTGGGTCTGGTTTCCAAATCTGATTTAAAAAAATTCTGATTCTGCTATACTTACAAATGCTTAAGTTGGTTCTTAATTTGAATAAGGCTTGTTTGTTTGGTTAACATACTGCCTTTGAAGTTGTTTCTATTTTCTTTGTATTAATTTGGAGTTTGGGGGGAAATGCAAGTAAGTAGAATGCACACACACAAAAAAAGGATCTTTCCCTTCATTGGTTAAAAAGCATTTTTAAGGGTTGGTTTCTTGGAAAAAGCAGCTCGCTCTTTCTCATTTTTGTATGTATGCTATAAAGAGAACTTTATGCCATAATAAATGCGAGGTAGAAAACTTTTGACAGAAAATAATACAGTGTTTCTAGGTGAAAAACAACTTAGCATTTTCCCAAACTTCCACATTATCAACAGAAACACTAAAACTCAGTAGAAAAGTAGCCAAATAACTGAATGGTTAACTCTACTTTGGGAGGATAAAATGGAAAATTAAGTATGAATAGAATGATACTTGGGAATGTTTCTACCTCCTACCATAAAGGATGTTAGTGGTCAGCCTAGGAGTTAATCTTTCCTAGTGTGGCTCTGAGCCTTCATGCCGAGCAGACATTATTCACATGACGATTCGAAAAGTCCATTCATATATCTCACTACCTGGATTTGAATAGAAACCAGACAGCAATTCTTTAGTTCCAGCCACCATTCGCCCCACTGGACAATAGCGATTTGTTAGCACAGAGTCACAGGCTGTGGGACACAAAGCTTGGAGCTGCAGAAAGATGGGGGATTCAGAGAACAGGAAATTACAGGCCCGATGCACTCCTGGCAGCTCTAAGAATACAAAAAAAAAAAAAAAAAAAAAGGCAACACAGAGATGCCATGTTTAAGAACTACTTCTAGCTTTTTAAATCACCTCCAATGTCATAAAAGCTCTATTGTTGGAGTACATAAAGTCACGAGTCCCATGTGCTCTCTTTTCTCCCTATAGGGAACTTCAGTCAATGCCCTGGCACAGTCAGAAAAATCAAAAGCATCCAGAGTTGATTAGTTGTAAGCTTTGATAGAAAGAATATTTTACAAATAAAATGCCAGAGGAAAAAATATGCTTAGTAACACAAGTAACACATAATAAAATCAGTATCTTTTACAAATTATTTCATAAGACCAACCAAAATAAAAACCAAATGTACTAAGACTATAGGGAAACAAATTTTTCTTCAAAGTATCATATAAAATCTATTATTTAATTCAACCAGAAGTTTCTTCAGATGATATGTATCAATTTAAAAACGAATCTTACATAGTACATTTCTGAGTTGAGTTGTATTTTCCAAAACAAAGAGCTAAAAACAAAGCCCTAAGGATTTATTTTGGCATATTAGAAAGGAAAACTACATTTTGTTTTGTTGGTTATCAAATTATTGTAGTTCTATGACTAAATTTAGAAACTGCCTCTACTTCCCTCTCTTTACACCTAAAAAATAAAATTAATGGATATTCTAAGTGAAGGGGAGATGTAATTCTCCAATCTCAGTCAATGAGCACAGGCTCCCATCCAGGTCCTCATGTTGCAACCTGAGTACCAACAGGCCAGAATGGTGTCCATTTCAACAGGAGGAGACCCTACACAAGGAAGTTATAAATGGTTTTGTTCTTCAGCCTTTCTTCTATGATCCATTAGCAGACATTAAACCTAAATGATATCATACCTAAAATATTCATCAAATGAGATCATGAATGATCAAAAAGTGCTTTGGAAACACGAACTGCTCTACTCTGGTCCCATGGCCTGCTAAATTTAATGCTGCTGGAAAACAA
The DNA here is from genome assembly GCF_011764305.1 of Mustela putorius furo. Classification (NCBI taxonomy): domain Eukaryota; kingdom Metazoa; phylum Chordata; class Mammalia; order Carnivora; family Mustelidae; genus Mustela; species Mustela putorius. The sequence goes on from NW_025421428.1 coordinate 6,761,847, forward strand.
ATCAGCAACTTTTAAACTACCAATTACTGGATCTCTTCAAATTCTATCATTACCCACCAAACACAAGCATTAGTTATAACCTCAAGCTGTGCTGCTGTCCAATACAGTAGCCACCAGCTATATGGGCTATTTTTATTTGAATTTAAATTAATCAAAATTAAATAAAATATTCATTTCTTCAGTCATGCTAGCCGCATTTCAAACTCAATGGCCCCATGTAATTAGCAGCTATCATACTGGACAGCATAGATATAAGATATTTCTATCAGAAAGTACTACAGGGGGTGCCTGGGTGATTCAGTCAGTTGAGCATCTGCGTCGGCTCAGGCCGTGATCCCAGATCCTGGGACTGAGTCCTACATCAGGCTCCCTGCTTAGTAGGGAGTCTGCTTCTGCCTCTGCCCCTCCCTCCACTCATGCTCTCTCTCTCTCTCTCTCAAATAAATCATATCTTAAAAAAAAAACAAAAAACAAAAGTACTACTAGACAGATTAGACTATGCTGAATCCAGAACACCTATCTTCAACTACACATCCAGCTGCACATGAAAAAAATTAATCTCTAAGTAAAAAATATAATGACAAGTATGACAAGGCAGCTAGCACCATGATACTTGAGACACGCGTCAAAAAGCATTTTGATACTAAAGGTTTCTTTTTTCCTTGCTCCATAATAAAAAGGTTATGAAGAAAATATTAAGGCAGTAGTGGCAGGCAGGTAAGAGTGGCCAGAGTAAGTAAAATGTTCCAGAATGGTACTTAGTATCAAAAAGTTCTTCCCAGGAGCACCTGAGTGGCTCAGTCAGGGTTAAGGATTCAACCCATTTTTTATCAACTCAGGTCTTGATCTCAGGTTAGTGAGTTCAAGGCCCTCACAGGACATCATGGAACCTATTTAAAAATAAAAAATAAAATTAAGAAAAAAGAATGTTCCTCCTAAACATATGAAGCCAATAATTCTATGGTCTCCTTCACATAACTGTCATGGATAATATAGAACAGCAAAGAACAAGGGGCTAGAAATCAGTCAGACCTGGGTTTGATTACTAATACCCACCCTACCATCTACTGAGTATCAGGCAAATTAATCCACCTCCCTGAGATTTAGTATCCTTATCTACAAAATGAAGAAAGAGCCAACCTGCACAAGGAATGGAAGGAATCACAATAAAATATTTATTAAAGCATCCAGAGTAAGGTGCCAGGCATGTAGTGGGAATTTTTAAAAGGGTAGTTATTATTTATTAATATATTTTCCCCCTAGATCTTTATAATGTGACTCCTTGTAGAAGACAAATATTATTTGACACACAAAGCAAGCTGTCATAAACAGGTATCCTAAAATACTAACATGGCCATTCAGTAAACGAACTGGGAAAAAAATGGAATAAAATTTGTATGCTAGACAGCTTTCCCCAGCCAATATGTGACCACGCTGCTCTATGAAGCCTGGCTTTTTTACTAGAATAATCTCAAGTCATACTTAGCTCAAATAACCTGCAAGGTCCCTGTGTGTTCAGACTCTTAGTATTTATGGATGTGGGCTTAAGTTTTATATAGAAGGACAGTGTTCTATAGCTAAAAAGTAAACTCTACCAAGGGAGGCATACAGTGTTGGGTGAATATTTTTAAAAAATGGCTTCCGAATGGGGAACCTGATACCTGTTCAAGAAAATGGAAAAGATTATTATATATATTTTTTAAGATTTTATTTGTCAGAGAGAGAAAGACCACAAGCAGTAGGAGTGGCAAACAGAGGGAAAGGAAGAGGGAGAAGTAGGCTCTCTGCCAAATAAAGAGCCTGATGCAGGACTCAATCCCATGACCCTGGGATCATGACCTGAGCCAAAGGCAGATGCTTAACTGACCGGGCCACCCAGGTGCCCCAGAAAAGGTTATTTTAGAAATGCAATTCTCCTTTGCTGAGATGACTGAACCACAGAGAAAAACTGCAGATAAAAATCTCTCATTCAAGTATTGGACTGAGGCTTTTTTCAAGGAAAATTTAAGTAACTCAGATTATAATAATAGTAATAATGAACTGGTAAAACATCCATTGCTTTATTGCCTTTAATTATTGTGAACTTGGTATTGGTCAAGACCAGTTGCAATGAGTGGTACCTCCCCAAGGCTTTAGTGGTTTAAAAAAAAAACAAAAAACTTCCAAGTGATTTCTTCATGACCACGTCTTAATTTCCAAATCTACCATTAAATAAACTGGACATGATAAACATGGATATGAGGTTCTTACTTTTTTTTTAAGATTTTTATTTATTGATTTGACAGAGAGAGATAGCAAGAGAGAGAGGGAACACAAGCAGGGGGAGTGGGAGAAGGAGAAGCAGGCTTCCCGCTGAGCAGGGTACCCAATGCAGGGCTCAATCCCAGGACCCATCCCATGACCTGAGCCAAAGGCAGTCGCTTAATGACTGAGCCACCCAGGCACCCAAAGTTCTTAAATTTTGATATCATTTTCAACCCATTCTACGTCTGCTAGGTGTAAGAACAATGGGTCTTTTTTTTTTTTTTTTTTTTAAAGATTTTATTTATGTCAGAGAGAGAACATGGGGCAGAGAGAGAGAGAGGGAAGCAGGCTCCCCGCTGAATCCGATGCGGGGACTCGATCCCTGCCCTAGATCATGACCTGAGCCGAAGGCAGTGGCTAATTTACAAGAACAATGGGTCTTAATGTCAAGTGAACATGGGCTGGAATCCTGGCTCTGCTAATTATTTACTATATAAGGCTATTTACAGCACAGGCCATTCTCTGTTTAAATTTTAATTAAAACAAACCTGAAGATGAAGGCTGTCAACACTGCACAAAGAGTTTTAGGTCTTAGAAACATAAATATTAGGGGCACCTGTGTGTGCAGTCGGTTAAGCGTCCAACCCTTGGTTTCGGCTCAGTTCCTGATCTCAGGGTCATGAGACTGAGGCCTGCATCGGCCCTGAGCTCCGTCCACAGTCTGCTTAAGACTCTCTCTCCCTCTATCTCTGTCACTCCCTGACTCTTCTCTATTCTCTAAAATAAATAAATAAATCGGGACACCTGGGTGACTCAGTGGGTTAAGCATCTGCCCTGGGCTCAGGTCATGATCCCAGAGTCCTGGGATCAAGTCCGCACTGGCTCCTTGCTCAGCAGGGAGTCTGCTTCTCCCTCTTCTCCCTTTGCCTGCTGCTCCCCCTTGCTTGTGCTCTCTCTGAAAAATAAATAAATAAAATCTTTAAAAATAAATAAATCTGGGGCATCTGTGTGGCTCTGTGGGTTAGACCGCTCTGCCTTCAGCTCAGGTCATGATCTCAGGGTTCTGGGACTGAGTCCTGCATTGGGCTCTCTGCTCAGCGGGGAGCTTGCTTCCTCCCCTCTCTCTGCCTGCCTCTCTGCCTACTTGTGATGTCTCTCTCTGTGTGTCAAATAAAAATATTTATAAATAAATAAATAAATAAATAAATCTTTTAAAATAGAAACATAAATATTAAATAACTGGACTGAATAGAGGATAATTACCTGAAAAGTGAGGTAGAACCTCAGATTTTATTATAAAATGTAATTTAATATTTATAATGTTATTACATATATAAGAATAATTTCCTTAAATTAAGAAATAATATTTCTTTTTGGAATAAGATTTCCACTGATTCTTCTTGGTGATTAAAACAAAAATATTGAAGTCCTAAAGTACTGCCCCCACAGACTTCCTGGGTGACTCAGTAGTCAAGCGTCTGCCTTCATCTTAGGTCCTGGGATTAAGCCCCATGTTGGGCTCCCTGCTTGGTAGGGAGCCTGCTTCTCCCTCTCCCACTCCCCCTGCTTGTGTTTCCTCCCTCGCTGTCTCTCTCTCTCTGTCAAATAAATAAATAAATAATGTTTAATAAAATATGTCCCCAATCAAGAAAACAGCCTCCTGCAGGTAAGGGAAAGAAAATTTATTACTTTTATTTTATTTATTTTTTGTTTTATTTATTTCACAGAGAGAGAGAGAGAGACAGCAAGAGAGGGAACACAAGCAGGGGGAGTGGGAGAGGGAGGAGCAGGCTTCTTCCCACTGAGCAGGCAGCTGGAACCATGACCTGAGCTGAAGACAGACACTTAACGACTGAGCCACCCAGGTGCCCCGAAAATTCATTACTTTTAAAAACAAAGCCATAGAAGGAATTCCTGGGTAAAATGTTTTCCTATCACATCTATAGATTTATTTTGAAGTTGAAAATAATCCAGTAGAACTAGAAATAGTAGGGGTTTCTTAATGCCAGATAACTGAAAATGTTGACATGCCACAAAACCTTTCAGAGTACAGAAAGTAGTAGATTTAAAAAAAGAAGAAGAAGAAGGTGAAGAACTATAAGGGAGATAGTGTGGTGTAGTCAGACATCGAAAAGGTAGATTTGTCTCCAAGAAACAGGCTGGATTAGACAGAGGACATCAAGTTTCAGCTTGGCTGCTACCTAGCGATAACTAGTCATTTCTGAGTCCTTGTTACCAGTAGTGGTCCCAAAAAACCCATTCATACTAGAGGCTAAAGGGTAGACAGCACTTAGAGGTGAGAAATTTGGATTGGCCGAGTGTATTCAAATTCAGTCTCTGCAAAGCCTAGTTACCATCAAAGGTTTGAGTGGACTGCTTAATCAGGTAGATTAGACAGACAGACAAGAAAGACAGTTAAATAAAGAAAGATAAAATAGATTAGACTGCAAGGATTTTCACAGATGCTATTAGCATACATAAAGAAATCACAAAAGATAACCAAAGGAAAGGCTCCTCAGCAGGCAGGTGTTTCTGATTTCTTACTAAATGCTGATCAAGTAGAGCCTTCTTTTTTTGTCATTCATCCAATAAATTTGAAGTTCCCAATATGTATAATACACAGACCTAGGTTGAATGATGAACAAAATAGATATATCAGCTGCCCTCATGAGGCTGACAAAGCTCATGGCCAGAGCTCCATCATTTAAAAAATGGTAGAGATCTGAGAAACTCAGAATGAACCTAGTGATTTGGGCAAGTGCCTGGCCATCTGCTGAAGCTGAACTAACACAGTCCATAAGAATACGGAAGAATGTACTCTCAGCTGTGTTTGATTCAAGCAAAGAGATACACTAAACTACAAGATCTTAATGGCTTTTAAACCACTAAGGAAATGAAATACCTTCAAACACATAGGCTGGTCTCAAATGACCAATACTCAGATCTGTGGTAAACCACTATCTCATGCAAAAACTCAGTCTCCTTTTGATGAATAAGAACAAGATAATTTCTGCAGGGGAGACTATAAAGCGGTCTAGGCATGGAATGACATTCCTGGAATCACGATACACTGGAGCATTAAATGTGATACATTCTGCCGTCACCCCCTTTCCTAATATTATGTATACAGCACTCAGCATTCCTTTAATGGCACATGCTATCACCATCATGATTACACAGCTAGTGTACTCAGAGTACTCAAACCATGAGTCAGCTAATTCTTAGCAACCAAGAATATTTGAGACATGCACAATAAGTGCAAAGAGAAAGAAATGCTAGAGTCACAACAAGGCTTCTGTAACGATTCATCTTAAAAACTAGAACCACTTATGCTTATAAGATGTCTAAATATTAAACTTTCTTCCAATTGGAATTTAGTCTTTGCTGTCATAGAACTATTAAAAAAAATTGCTGTTACCAGTGAAATAAAGTATATTCATGTACCACAACGGCACATTGTTATTTCCACAAAACCCGAGGTTCCTAATGTCCCAATCAAGAAATTCCCATTGTAGTTTCTTGACATTTACAGAACCTGAGTTTCTACCTAGATTTTTTTCACTGGTAAAGATTCAGTATCATTTATCTTTTGCTTTTTCTTTGTTCACTGGATATCAAAGTTAAGTGGAAAAGAGATCTAGCATATGTACTCAGAAGAAATTACACAATTACATCAAAAAAGAAGATCCCAATCTGATCATTTGTTATTATCACCTAGATTTTGGTGTAAGTACCTCCATTTGGCTAATAGCATTATATTGTGTCAGCCTTACTTCTCTATATAATTCTGTGTTACTGGAACAGAACAATTTCTTTTGCTTGGCCACTTAAGAGAAGCTTCTAGGCATACAGCTCATTCATTCAAAGGGTATATGTTGAGTGCTTAGCATATACAGCTCCTGTTCTAGGAACTAGATATACAATAGGAAACAAGACAAAGGTCCCACATTTGGGCACTGCAGTCACAAAGACTTGAATCCAGTCTCAGCTTGAGCACTCCCTGGCTGTGTGGCACTAGACAAATTTGTCTCTCTGAACCACAGGTGCCTCCTCTACAGGGAAAAAAGGTAAAGAAATATAACTTCACACAGCTGTTGTGAAAATTATATAATGTTTGTCAGTGTCTGATACAGTGCCCAGAACACCACAGATGCTTGACAAGTAGTAGCTATAGTTTTATAAACACCTATTACTATTATCCATCCTGCTTTCATATTCATCTATGATAATAACTCTAGTTTTTTAAAATAACAGGTTTCAAAGGCTTACGCGTATCTAAAATATGTGTTTCAGGTGTTAACAGCTGGACAAAATAAGCCATTTATAGATGAAATGCTACTTCTGCTTATTAAAGAGCTCCTAGCTCCATACAGTAAATACAGCATAGCAAGAACATAAAAGAAAAATACTCTGAAGCTGGCATATCAGTAGTAAAATGGAGGGTCACCCTCACACCAATTTCAAAGGGTAGGACACTTTATCACTAGTAGTAATAACTACTTCACCCAATTCAATCAGAAATTGTACAGAAGAAACATATTTAAAAGATTCAGAATATCAAATCTACCATAGCTATCAAAAAATGCAAAGAAAGCCTGTTTTTCCTTTAAAAATGATTACAAAAGGTCTCATAAAGAAAATTCTCTTCAGGCAAATTCCTAGCTGACTGCAGTTATATCTTATAAAATAACTTATTTTTCAACTTACCTTACTGGAGATAGACTGGGGAACAAAAAAAAGTTATTCACAATCCAAAAACTGTTATTCACAATCTATCTAAAGAAAACCACTGTCAACATTTAGTAAATTCTCTCTAGTCTTATTTTATAGTTAATATATTAGTGATTTAAAAAAAAATACTGGCAGTTTTTCTGTCATTATACATGTAATACATGACCTATATAGAAAATCTACATAATAAAGAAAAAGATAAAGAAAGCTTGTCATCTACAATTCCACCGACATATCTTGATATAGTTAATTGACAATGGAATCAATTTTCTATAGTATTATATTCTAATTCGTTCACATGTAAGTATTTTTAAAAAGTCATTAAAATGGGGGCACCTGGGTGGCTCAGTCAGTTAAGTGTCTGCCTTCAGCTCAGGTCAAATAACCAGGGTCCTGGAATGGAGCCCCACACCGGGCTCCCTGCTCAGTAGGGGAGTCTGCTTCTCCTTCCTCTGCCCCTACTCATGTGCTTGTGCTCTCTCTCTCACTCATTCTCTCTCTCAGATAAAATCTTAAAAAAAAAAAAAAATGAAGAAACATATGCATCCAATAAACTTTATTTTACTTTGTTTTTTTAAAGAGTTTATTTATTTATTTGAGAGAGAGAGAACAAGAGAAAGCATAACCAGGGCAGGGGAGAGGGAGAGGCTGGCTCCCCACTGAGCAGGGAGCTGGATGCGGGGCTCAATACCAGGACCCTGGTATTCTCTATGGTATAAATAATACTATAGCAAACATATTTATATAAAATCATTCCTGACCTTTTTTTTTTATGGTCTGACCAATCTGTACTCCTACCAACAGGGACTGATAGCACTTGTCTCACCCTAAGCTTACAAACACTGAAAATGTGCTGTAATTAGCTGCCACCCAAATAAAATAAAGTTTTTGTTTGTTCAATAATGAGAAAAGATTTGGGGTTTTAAGATTTATTTTGTTGGTTATTTATTTTGAGAGTGAGAGCACGCATGCAGAAGTGGCAGGGAGGGGCACAGGGAGAGAGACTGGAGAAGAGAGAATCTCCGGGGAGCCCAACACAGGGCTTGATCTCAAGATCCTGAGATCATGGCCCGAGCTAAAGTTAGACACTTAACAGACTGAACTACCCACATGCCCCAGGAGAAGAGAGTTTTAAAGGAAAATTTAAAGGAAAATTCAAATAGCGGAAGAAAGTAGAAGACTCTCCATAGTAAAATAAAACAGACATCCATAAACATGCTGAGCAGTTGACAGAAATCCTGAAAACCTTGCAACAGGACACAGAGAAGTTTAACATCAGTTCCAAAAGCCCCAAAAACAAAAACAATCTATTCAAAATAAAACAAAAATAAGCTCATGGATGTGTTTCATTACTTGAAAACAATACCATGAATCAAGAATCAGTTCCACCTTTGGGATAAAAATGAAATGGACAAATGTGCTGATAAATTAAGATGCACAAAACCATTATTATCACACTGAAATTATTTTCAAATTTTAGGAGCAAAGATATAAATACGGATATGTATTTTTGATTTCCCAAATGTAATAGAAAATTCTGTAAATTCTTACCAAGAAGATAACCAAGAATATAATTTATTCAGAAAATCTCTATGGAAGGACAACTTTGTTTCAGATACGGTACGTGTAAGAAATCCAAAGTTGTTAAGAAAAAAAAGCTTGCCTTTAGAATCCTTCACAATGTGGCCCTCTAACATTATGTAATATTTGCCCTGCCTAATTGTTGAAATACCACCTTTCTTAGGTGGAAAAGGAAAAGGAAACCCTTTCAGGACATTATACTAAGTGATCAACTTAAAAATCAAAATTCCTGGAGAGGGGAAAAAAAAAAACACACCTGAAGTCATATAATCCAACTGAATAGATTCTACTCACATGGCTTCACACCAGCACACAGTAATGTTTACCCAAGTACCTATGGTCAAGAGGAATTCAAATATTGACAGGAAGAAAAATGCCTTCTACTTTGCACAAAATAACTAATAAAACTATTATCATTTTTCATTTCTTTGTAATTTCTCCTGTAAATCCTGAATTTGAGTATTACAAGAGAGATTTCTCCTTAACAGAAAATAATGTCCCCAGTTTCCTGCAGATGTTTGTACCACACAGGAGTGAAATTGTCACAGTAACTTCATTCTCCAGAAATAAAAGCTGATCAGCTCAATGTGAAAAGTCAGACTTCTGAGAAAGTTCTGTGTCTGCTAAAAGACTTTGATACTTGCATATACCTAAAATGCTGCAGAAATACACCCTCTCCCAAATAACAGCAAGTAACATTTATCAAGGGGCTACCATTTATCAAACCTTATGCAATACTTTTTTTTTTTTTTTTAAGATTTTATTTATTTATTTGACAGACAGAAATCACAAGCAGGCAGAGGCAGGCAGAGAGAGGAGGAAGCAGGCTCCCTGCTGAGCAGAGAGTCCGATGTGGGGCTTGATCCCAGGACTCTGGGATCATGACCTGAGCTGAAGGCAGAGGCTTAACCCACTGAGCCACCCAGGTGCCCCTATGCAATACTTTTATAAACATGTCATTTCACAATAGAAACCACCAAAAAAAACCCCCGATACTGTTATTAGCTTCTATTTTTTACTTATTTTTAAATAAATTTTATTTATTTGACAGACAGAGATCACAAGTAGGCAGAGAGGCAGGCAGAGAGAGGGGGAAGTAGGCTCCCTGCTGAGCAGAAAGCCCAAAGTGGGGCTCAATCCCAGGACCGTGAGATCACCACCCAAGCCTAAGGCAGAGGCCCCAACCCACTGAGCCACCAGGTGCCCCTGTTATTAGCCTCTATTTTATTGATGAAGATACTGAACTTGGAAAGAAATTATCTGACCACTGTTAAAAGTGCTAGGAAACAACAGAGTCCAGATTTGAACACAGATGAATGGCACTTAGGAACCTGCTCATTCCACTACTGCAGTTTGATTTTCTATGGTTTGGTGGGACTTTCTTATCTTTTAATTTTTTCCTGTCAAAGACTAGATAAAATTTTTTCTGCTCCTGACTTTGAAAAGAACTAGCTTCCAAAATGACAAGAACATGGGGCAGTACAACGCAATTTCATATACAATGAAAACAGATTTCTGGGATGTTAGCAAGTATATCCAGTCTAAATTATGCATGGAACTTCTAAAAATAGCTAAATATCATTATTTATTAGGCTTAATTATTTAATTAGAAAAATTATTTAACTAGAAAGAGTAGAAAAACTATATGATTTCTTTAAAAAATTTACTGAAGTATGAACAATTTAGTCTAATTTGGAGAAATACAGTATTTGCTAAGACACTACAGTCTCCACTGCACCAATGCTCTATGCCAATATTTTAATGCTGTTTGTAAGAATTTATAATATCTTAAAAGAATCCATCTTTAGATTATCATATATGAATGCAAAAAAGCCCTTTATAAATGGTAAAGCAAAATTATCATTAATATTAAAGCATTCATTCTGCTTTACAAGTTTCTAGGGACGCCTGGGTGGCTCAGTGGGTTAAGCGTCCGCCTTTAGGTTCAGGTCATGATCCTGGGGTCCTGGGATCCAGCCCAGAGGCCAGTTCCCTGCTCAGTGGGGAGCCCACTTCCCCCTCCCCCCTCCTTGTGCTCATTCTCTCTCAAACTCTCAAAAAAACAAACTAAAACAGTTTTTAAAATTTGTGGCTACCTTTTGATAACATGACTAGGATATACCAGATAAGACCCTTATTTTTGGGCAGACAGCAAAATGTGGAGGAAAAAAGCACAGACAGTAAGATAACAAGGGTTTAATCAAATTAAGAAATTTCTAACTAAAATTCTCTCGGTGTCAGTTGCCTTAGCTATTAAAAGGGAAAATAATAAGTTCCCCATACAGCCAAATGAAAGCCGTAAATGACAAAGTCCCTAGTGCCCAACACAAAGTAGTATTCAATTATGGTTAGTTCTCTTCCCTTTAGGGAGTTTTTGTTTTTGTTTTTTCTTTGTAAGGGTCAGACAGATGTCCAAGTTTGCTGGTGAATAAGGCCTACACAGGAACAAGACTGCATTGCACAAAACTTATGATTAGAAATCACTTGGCTTCTTAGTAGGTTTGGCATTAGGCTTTTGTTACTCCTTCAGTCACACGCTTTTTTTAAATCAATCATTCAGTAACAATACAATTTATTCATTCAAAGAATCACTGAGAACCTACGTAGCAGCAAACTAAGCACAGAAATGCCTTAAACCTCAAAAGCAGCTCACAGTCTAGTAGCAGACACAAACCTTAAACAGACAACATGGTGCTCTAAGTGTATGATAAAGGAAAGCCCAGGATTATGGAAGTCCCAAGTAAAAGCTCTTAACCTGGTAAGGGGAAGACAACTTGGAGGAGAAACATCTGAGATGAGTCTTGAAAGATAAACAGAATTTGTAGAAAAGAAAAGAACAAGATAAGGAGCTTTTCAGGCATAAGGAATAACATGAGCAGAGCACTGCCAGGAGAGACCAAATCATATATTCAAGAAACCATATATGCAATGCGACTACAGCTCAGGGGGAATAAAGAAGGCTCATAAGGCAGGAAGGGGTTTCCTTTGTCAAGCTCAAGCTGTGATACTCATTCCAGATGTTTCAGTAATTCACTAAACTTGTGAAAAGTGGGTGACTTCAGTCCCATTTGAGAGTCTAATGTGGGAGTTCCTCCTCAATCTAAATAGCTTAAAAAAAAAAAAAAAGATCATACAACATACTTTGTTTTATGATGGGTATGTGAACTCCAAACACTAGCTACTTTCCATCCAGCTGTCAGGAAACACTGCTTGAGGGACACCTGGGTGGCTCAGTCCGTGAAGCCTCTGCCTTCGGCTCAGGTCATGATCCCAGGGTCCTGGGATCCAGCCCCCCATCCGGCTCCCTGCTTGACAGGGAGCCTGCTTCTCCCTCTATTCCCCACTGTGCTCTCTGTCGCTATCTGTCTCTCTCTAATAACTAAAATTCTTAAAAAAAAAAAAAAAAAGAAAAGAAAGAAAGAAAAGAAGAAGAAATGAAAGAAAACACTGCTTGAGAAACAAAAGAAGTTATATGAACTGGGTAATTACTGAAATATGTGTAGCTACTCAAGATGTACAAACTTCTCTCAGAATTTTACCTTGTTGATTCACAGCTTAAATGCATAGCAGGCCCTCAATAAATAAATAAATTACAGTGTGAATGAGTGAGAGAGAGAGAGAGAAGCCTTTAATGTATTCTTTATTAAAGTGCCAAGTGAAACGAAGACTTTAAAATAAGGAAAATTCCCTATCATTTTTTCCCCCTTCATGTGAATTTGGTCAACGTATTTCTTAAGTTTCTTTTGTTTTCAGATCAGACTATTTTTAGTTGAGAAAAGCTCTAAAAATGGAAAGTCTGTATTTTATTGTCAAATTATTACATTCTGACATTAAGTCTCTAAGTTAGTTCCATGCAGGGGCAGCTGACAAGCATAGTAAGCTTCAGTCAAAGTCATGATTCATTCATGATTCTCCATCGACAAATACTGGCTGAGAAGATAAAACAGCATGATCAAGGAAAAAACTTAGAATGTATGAACCAGAGAGTATATCTAGTTTGGGAGCCATGAGGAAATGATGTGGCTTAGGAAATAGTTTATTAGGGCCTAACAGTGAAAACCATGTCAGGTTAAAGCATTTAAATTTTATCAAAAGATAGTCAGGGCATCAAGTTCTCAAGTCAGATATGCATTTAGCCACTGGGTGGAAGACAAATTAGAGGTGGGCAAGACTAGAGGCAAGGGGGCCATTTGGACCGTTGCAGTCAGATGAAAAGACGATGGTTTTGACCACCGTGGTGGCAATAAAGAGGTCACTTGCTGGAACATGTATGAACTTTGAGGACATTATACAAACTGAAATAAGCCAGTCACAAAAAGACAATTCCTGTATGATTCCATTTATATGGGTTATCTGAAAGTAGTCAAATTCATGGCAACAGAAAGGGGAATAGCGGTGACCAAGGGCTGGGAGAAGGGAAAATGGGGAGCTGTTTAATGGGTGTAGGGCTCCCATTTTCCGAGATGAGAAAGTTCTGAAAAGTTCTTATAAAAGAGCCGTAATGTTCATTTTAAAAGGGTTTATAAATATATTTTTCACATAATGCAGAACTATACATTTTAAAGGGTTGAGCAGAGAGCCCGATGATAACCCTGGGATCAGGACCTGAGCCGAAGGCAGTTTTTTTGACCACCAGGCCCCTCAGGCGCCCTCAGGTTTTTTTTTTTTTAAAAAAAAAAAATGCAAAGAGAGGGCTAATCTTTTTTTTGTTTATTGCATTTGGTTTGGTTTAACATTTACTCTCTTCAACCTCTGAGTAATGTCTCTTGCTATTTTACCAAGTTGAAAAATAAACATGGCTAAATGGAATCTAATTTGTGGGGCACCAAAGTTCAGCATGGCACCAAATATCATACCTTATTACTTGTCACGCTACTTAACATTTCCTCCATCAATGTCGTGGATTTCTTTTTTTTTTAAAGTTTGATTAAAAATTTTTTTTCAAGGATTTTGTTTATTTATCAGAGAGAGAGAGCACAAGCAGGGAGAGCAGCAGGCAGAGAGAGGGAGAAACAGACTCCCTGCTGAGCAAGGAACCCGATGTGGGACTCCAACCCAGGACTCTGGGAATATGACCTGAGCCGCTGAACTGACTGAGCCATGCAGGCTTTCCTTGATTAAAATATTACTGAAAAATCACTTAAAATGGGGGCACCTGGGTGGCTCAGTGGATTAAGCCGCTGCCTTCGGCTCAGGTCATGATCTCAGGGTCCTGGGATCGAGTCCTGCATCGGGCTCTCTGCTCAGCAGGGAACCTGCTTCCCTTCCTCTCTGCCTGCCTGCCTCTCTGCATGCTTGTGATCTCTGTCAAATAAATAAATAAAATCTTAAAAAAAAAATCACCTAAAATGTAAAAGGTAGTGCACAGTATAAAAAGTGAAACCTTGGGTGCCTGGGTGGCTCAGTGGGTTAAGCCGCTGCCTTCGGCTCAGGTCATGATCTCAGGGTCCTGGGATCGAGGCCCGAATCGGGCTCTCTGCTCAGCAGGGAGCCTGCTTCCCTCTCTCTCTCTCTCTGCCTGCCTCTCCATCTACTTGTGATTTCTCTCTGTCAAGTATATAAATAAAATCTTTAAAAAAAAAAAAAAAGAGTGAAACCTCACAATTCTACTCCTGGCCAAAAGTACTACTGGTTTGATATGACTCCCTCCAGATCTTTACCGTAAATACACGGGAAAAAAAGTCATTCTTTAAGGCCACTCTTAAGTGACTAATCCAAAGCCATTAACTAGAGATGGTATTTTAACCCAAGTCCTTGACCCTGATGCTTCCCCTCAAACTATTTAACCAAACTATTGCCTAGCTTTTAAAAATAATAAACTTGTTTATCCAAGTACAAACATACAATAAAACACAATTTATCTCCAATGTATATATAGTTCAATGAATTTTTTTTTAAAGTGAACACATTTGTGGAATCAACAACTCCCAAGTCAGGATTAGAACATCAGTACTTCAGAAACTTCCTCTACGCCTCCTCCCAGTCATTATATTCTATCATTAAAAGTAAACACCCTTCGACTTCTATCACCACAAATTAGTTCTGCTTGTTTTTTAACTCAATATAAAGGTAATCCTACATTATGTAATCTTTTATGTCTGGCTTCTTTTGTTCAACATACTGTCTAGGACATTCATCAATGCTGCTGCATTTTGTAATAGTTTGCTGGTATCACTTCCATATGGTATTCCATTTTATGGGTTATACCACAATTTATTGATCCACTCTACTGTGGAAAGATACCTGTTTCCAGTTGGGGACTCCTACAAATAATGCCGCTAGAACATTCTTATACATGTCTTTCAGTTCATAGTTTACCCATTTTTGTTGAGTATGTGCCCAGAAATAAAACTGCCTATGTTCAAGTTCCATAGATATTACTTAATAGCTTTCAAATGTTTCTCTCAATTTATACTCCACTTCGGCTGACAGAGATTGAGTAGTTGGGTTGTTCCCACCAACACTTCAAGTAGTCAATTTCTTTGCTATTTTAATTTTAGCCATTGAGGTAGGTATGCATTACTACCTCATTTTTTTAAATTTTCATTTTTCTGATATCTAATGATGTTAATTACCTCATGTCAGAGTGACAGATCTATATTTGGGAGTTAGACTTATCTTAGTGACCAACTAGTTTGACAGAAAGAAGAGATAATCTAGAATGACAGAAAAAAAGACAATTAGGGAAAGAGAGAAAGGACAGAAAACATAGTTCTAAACCATTTAGGTTTGACTTTGCTAATGGGAGGGAGGGAGTGAGATATGAGACCATAAAGGTTCCACATAAAAAAATAATTTAAAATAAACAAAAATGTTCAATACCAACCATATCTTAGGGGGTAAAGAAAATAGATTTACAATCCCAAGGAGGCAAGATAAAGATAAACTACTGTATTTTGGAAACAGAACCTCACAGATGCTTAAGATCACCCCACTATAACTTTCGGAAATCCCTATGAAGATAGAAAGAAATCTCTAGAGTGATGAGCCCCAGCAAATGGAATTAAAGAAAAAGTCAAAGCCTTAAATAAAAGACCAAGTTCACCAAATGCCACGATATCATGAAGATTCAGTTACAGAAGAATCTTGTCTTCAGACAAGAAGTCCATCTCTGACACCTTTATGAGAACATGAAGTAGTAAGAAAGGCAAGGGTCATGATTAATCAACACAATATATGAGGATTAAGGATGAGGAACAAGAGTTGGCTCTGTCTTCCGGGACTCACCTCACAGTACTTCCTCTCACCAAATATTACAGGATAGTTAAAAGCTTGGGGTCTGGAGTCAGGCAAACCTACGGTCAGATCTAAACTCTGTCCTCCTCAGCTATCTGACTCCAAGCAAGTGACTTTCTCTATCTTTGAGAATAACAGTAAGGGTTTACAGAGCTACTGTGAACAATTACTGAGATAACACAAGTAAACTATTTAGTACAATGCCTGACCCATACAAAGTGCTCCACAAATGTTAGCTGTAAAATGGGACCAGTTCACATATCCGTAAATTGAAAAGAAATAAAATGACATATGGAATGCCTAGATACACAGGAGGAACTCGAATGCTAGAAAATTAATGCCCCTTACTTTTAGGGAATTCTTTTTTTTTTTTTTTTAATATATTTTAATTGTTCAAAAACCAAAAACAGTTTAAAAATACAGAAATACATATGGTGGAATGTCTTGCTTCTAACTCTGATCCCCATTTACCTGTCAATTCAAACTTTTAGGGAATTCTTTATCATTCAATGTCAAATTGAGTATGAAGCTGAAAGCGCACTCATTAAGAACACAATGGGTCTGGAACTCCTGAGTTCAAATCCTGACTCTGCTGTTTATTAATTGTATGATCTTGGGCAAGTTATTTACCTCACTATGCCTACCTGTTTTCTTTCTTTCTTTTTTAAGCTCAGGGCTTAAACTCATGACTGTGAGATTGAGACCTGAGCTGAGATCAAGAGTCAGATGCTTAAGTAACAGAGCCACCTAGGTATGCCCTGCCTTCCTGTTTTCATCTGTAAAATGGGAAAAATAATAAGTACCTATCTTATCGGGTTGTCATGAGGATTAGACAATGCTTCTTTTAAGTACTTTACAGATAAAGCCCTAAAACCAAAACCTGGAACATAAGCACTATGTGAGTATTAGCTTTTCTTATTTTAATAGCACATGTTTTATCTGAGACTGTTTTCCATCAAGGAAATGAGAGAACTAGTTTGTATGAAAGCAATTTAATATTCTTTTTATGGTTAAGAGAAGCCAAATGGAAATACTCATATACTCATCCTCAAAAATTGAGGGAGGGGTGGTTGAAAGAAAAACAAGTTAAAACACAGGAACTATATCATAACTAAATAAACGTGAACTCATCTATTCAGAAAGTTATGACCAAAAAAATGTGCTATCTGGTTCTGCCCTAATTATGCAAAAATTCAGATGAAGGAAGCCTACTTTCCACAGAAAGAAGGGAATCACTTTTCCTAGTCTTACTTGCATATAACCAACATATCTAGAAGGACTGATGCAACTGCTTATTACTTTTATATAAAGCAAACATCACTTAGAACAGAATAACCAATTCTGTAAGACTTCTTAGGAAAGTCTTCCTGCATTATACTAGCATTTTCTTTCCACACTCAGAAATCTTCATCCCTGAATAAGTCAGAAGAGGTATTTAAAGAGGCAAAAATGCAAGCAAGTAAGCATACTTTAGAATTGGAAAGGAAATCCCATGTTTGTTCTTAGAAGGTCAGGAAGTCAATCCTGTGCATTGGTTTCTGTAGCTAACTTACGAACTGAACGAAATACTAAAACGTATCAACAACAAATAAAATGGGTGAATTGTAATTTATCTGTTTAAGAGTCTATGCCTCCCAAGGCTATGGGTCTCTTGAAAAAAGATCTTATTCATAACCAGCCTCTAGTACACAGCCTGGTACACATGGAAGGTGTTCAATAAATGGTGACTGGATATAGTCAGTGAGCACCTCCCTCCTTGGGCAAGGTACTATGTTAGGTGCCAGAGAGCCCATAATGGTTCACTTATATTGATGCCAAATGTTTTAGACTATTTAAAAATTAAACAAGGCCAGATTTGGTTAAGAAGCTGCAGCTGCAGTTGCACCTGCTCTCATCCCAGCCTTATTCCCACAGCAAGGCTAGACTCTTCTGCATGCTGCTGGAGCAAATCAAGTATTTCTCTCAAATGATGGAGAGTCACTTCACATGCAGCTCTGATATGGTGTTCTTTCTGCGCAGCAAAGGATGCAAACTCCACATTCTCTGGTCATAAAAATATGATGGTTAGCAAAAGCAGGTGCTGAGTAAGCTTGGTACACTTACAAATGAAGTCTTGCCATCTAGAATTCTGAATTGAGGATGCCAGACTGAAGAACATCTGGATCTGCTCCTCTGGCTTTGAGTTTTCTCTAAGAGAGGCCAGGAAAAAGTATACGGTTGCCAATATGTGTATGGGTAATTGCATACTCAAATACTTTACCTTGGATAAGAGTCCAAGACTTGGCAAATGGATGGAATGTAGCACATGGGTCTTCCTGAATACAGAACCATGCAAGAGAAGGGTTTTCTTGCAAAACAGAAACTAGGCAAGGTGTGAATTGCCCCTCTGTGTCACATTTTGGAAGAATCTACCCAGGAGAATACCCAGTTAGTCCTCCCTGACTAACTCCCAGGAGGGAGGAATGCTCAGGAGTGCATGAGAGGCAAAAGAGCACCATTACCTCAGAAAGCACTGAGTTTATCAAACAATAACTCCTTATTTCCCTACCCCCGAAGAGATAAATATATGTGACTATAACTCGGTACACACCAAAAAAAAAAAATACTGAGCTGCGGACTCTGGCAGACAGACGGTGTTGATACTGAACAGTGTGAGTTTTGGCAGCTGCATTATGTACTCTTTCAAATTCTTACATCATTACTCCCGTAAGGGCCCTGTACCAACTTGGCATGGGTTCTAATATGGTTTGGAGAGAGAATTTCTTGCCTTTTTAAAAAAGATGACCTACAAATAGCCTTCTTTCATACAATAAGAAAATGAAAATATTTCTTTTTACTCCAGATTTTGTTTTAAAGGACAATGCCATGTTGCTAAGTTATTAAGAAAGTGTCAGAAATAATTCTGAAATTTTAAAGACCATGCAATATAAGCTCTAGAAAGACTTCTAAACAGTACATGAATGTCTCCTAAGATAGTGATGATCTATTTGTGGCAATAAAGAGTCAGTTACAAAAAATGATAATTACCTTCATCTTTATACTGACATTGGCAGCTTAAGTACCATTTAGAGGCCAAGTATAGGGGGCCCTCCTTACTTCCTCCATGAGAAGCCAGATTCTCTGGGTCCTCAAATGCAAAAGGAAATAGTAACATCTTCCTACAAGACAGTTCTCACAATATCAAGTACATGAAAAATCTTCAATAAGTATTAGGCTTATGAAAGACAAAGCCTTTAAAACTGGTGTTTAATTAGAACTACCATATACCTAAAAGAGCTAAGTGGGCTGGCTTTTCTCCAGTCAGAATCAAGAATGAAATAAAATTATATATAAGCTGGTTTCAATATCAAGATTGAATTTGTTCTCTTTAAACAAGTGATATCAGTAATACAAGACTTCATTCTCTATACTTCTCCAGTAATATCCAAGAAAAAGACAAAATTCCAAACCTGAAAAATGACAGAGTAAGGAAAAAAAAAGAAGAAGAAAACTTAGCGTTCATAAATTGATTTAATTTGACATGTTCAGAGTGACAGGGTTTTTTTCATTTTTATCATAAAATACTTTAAAACTTTCATGAAAACAGTAAATGTTTTATTTAAAAACACTAAAATGAAACATCACTCATGCACAATCATGATCAAGATTTTGCCACATTTGCTTCAGATATGACAACTATTTTATTTTTCGAGGTAAATTTACATATGGTAAGGTAAACAAATCTTAAGGTTAAGTATGATGAATTTTTACATATACATATATAACACATAATCATCAATCAGAACAAATTAGGGAATATTTATAGCAAGATTCTCTCATGTGACCTTCCCCCCCCCTACCCCCACCAAAGTGTCTATTATTCTGAACTCAGCATTAGTTTGTTAGGTTTTCCTTTTATCACTAATAATCAGATTAATAACCTTTACTCTTCTGTTTTCCTAGACTACAAGCGTCTATTCTGATTATACACCCCGTTAGAAAGAAGTTTATATAAGACTTTTAATATCAGTAGTAATAGTAAAAACAGGCCAAACACCTAAAAACCATAGTAAAAAAGAAGTCCACATATTTATAATGCATGTACGCCCACTCTCCCCAACTTTCTGAAAGGAGAAAAAGGGTGAAAATAGTAACATAGAAGAGACCAAAGGGAAAAATGGAATTCATTTGATTAAAATAAATTCAATTTGATTAAAATAAATCTTTAAAAAAGATACACTAGTTTTTTTTTAAAAAAAATAAGATTATAACCAGTATACACATCTAAACCATATTTAAGATAATATTCAATGAAAATGTAAACCCTTAATATGTTAATTTTTATTGCCTGTCAGTGTCTAAATAAATCCCACTCCAAATACATTTTCTTTAAAGTTTACAAGCACTTTAAGGCCATGCTCCCATGCCCAGAAGCTGACAGCCTTCCTAAAGGAGCCAGACTTCTACACAATCTTAGCCCCAGTACACATCACAATTTGAAAAGTACCCTAATCAGCAGCTTTTTCATGGAGTCAAGTGCCTTCAGTAACTGTAGAATTCAGTATTTGAATCAAACAACACAACCTACTTGATCTGATATATTCGACACTATGTACCACTGTTCAATTAATATGTTCATGTGACTGGACAACATATGACTAAATTATTTTTGTACATGAAAAACAGTGGAGTGGAAAAGAGTATCTGGGTATAGTGACAAATGCAATAACCACTACCTTATCAGAAGGGCTGTTGGAAGCATTAATTAAGATAACACAAAGAGGGGCGCCTGGGTGGCTCAGTGGGTTAAGCCGCTGCCTTCGGCTCGGGTCATGATCTCAGGGTCCTGGGATCGAGTCCCACATCGGGCTCTCTGCTCAGCGGGGAGCCTGCTTCCCTCTCTCTCTCTCTCTGCCTGCCTCTCTGCCTACTTGTGATCTCTCTCTGTCAAATAAATAAATAAAATCTTTAAAAAAAAAAAAAAAGATAACACAAAGAAAGGGTGTTACTTTTCTCACCTCCTCAGCAGTTCTGAGAAAGCAGAACTCAGACCTACATGGACTAAGCTGTGATTTAACAGAAATGCCCTCTCCTCAACCTCCATATCCTGGAGCAGCACAAATATTCTAATAGCCAAAACTTTCACAAAGGCATTTGTGAACCAAGTATCTCTGAAAGAGTTAAGAAATGAACCTTGGGTAAATTCCTTTCATGAGTTTGCTTTCACATAACCTAGTTAAGACACCTTAACAGAAACAAAACTTTGAGAAGGTGGTAAGGAGGCCCCAAAGGAAAGAGCTCCAGTCCTAAGAACTTCCTAGAAACAAAAGATACGCTGGGGGCATATCAGGAAGAAAAATGCACGTGGCTTACCAAGAAATGATCCCCACTCTCCCTCCTCTACCCAAATCTCAAGTTTCCACTCAAGATGCTAGCTAAGCATTTATGGTTAGTCCCTTTTACAGAAGTTACTCTTCAAATAATCTTTTTACAGAGACTATACAAAAATAAAGCAATTATCATAACTGGCTGCTTCTGATCATTGTTTATTTTGAAGACAGTAATAATCACCTGCCAGTTACTGACTTTATTGTGACGGACATCTTACAGAAGATGCTTTGATCTCCAAATTGATTTATAAGCTGCAAACTGTTAAAAGGAGGACTGAGCTAGACTTTTACAACTTTCTTCCATATGCTTTGATCTAAAAAATAAATGTATCAACTCAACTGCCCCCCATTCTCTTATTGTAGAGCCATCTCAAAGGAGTCAAAGAGGGTACAACTTAACACTAATAATATCAACAAAAATGTTCACATTTTTCATTGATTTTCTAACTTAGGTGTTGAAAATAAGACATTTGACACCTCCCCAACAGATACAAAATGCAGTTTCTAGAACAGATAGATTATAGGGTTATTATTCACATCTCAAAAGGAAATACTGTATTTATTTAAAATCAACATATTCAAATGACTTCATTTATACACTATTTACATAAACAATGAACAAAGCAAAGGACATGCACTTACAGTTTAATATAAACATTTATCAAGTGCCTGATATAATGTATATCTAAATAAAATGGGTTTGTTTTCACTGAGTTTATATCAGAGTAGAAAAGATAAGCCTTGCACACAATTCTACAAATCTAAAATAAGGTACACCATGAGACATGCTATAGAACCAAGGAGGAAAGAAGAGTTGGGGAGAAATTTAGGAAAGTGTTAAGAAGAATATGGGATTGGGAAAATAATTAATTCTACCCCATCCCACCCATATTGTTTTCACCCCTCTAAGAACTTAGGCATTTACTGAAAAGTTTGGCACCAGACAGACAAAGGCTCTGGGACCTTGAGCAAATCTATGTCCTATTAGAGTCTCATTCCTCATCAACGAAGTGAATATAATACCAAATAGCTGGCAGGACTGTTGAGAAAATTAAATGTGAATGATTTCTATATTTATGTAAATAAATTTATATAAACTATCTGCATATATACATATCTGTATACAAATATATCTATATATTTTATCTACTTATATATCTTGAATATGTACACTTAAATTATATACTTACATATATGATTTATACTTATATTAAATATATATATTTATACATACATACATGTGTTTATATATATACAAATCACAATGCCTGACCCTGAAAGGATGCTCAGGAGGTGGTCATTATTACAAACGTCTACTAAATGCTGAATCTTATGCCAGGCCACTTGTGCCTCTGCATCTGGATGCTGTGTGGTATGTTGTTTAACTGCTTTTATATTCCCAAGATCATAAAAGAGCAAATGCCATGTGATTTACTTCTTATACATCCACAAGGAGAAAAAAAAATACGTAGTAACAATATTGAACAATCAGTAACAGAGGATTCAGCAAGACTCGGAAAATACATGGTATATATGAGAACAGAGAAAACTGAGTTCATAAGGTATAGAAGAAAAAAGTTGATAAGTACAATATTTAGGCAATCTGCATTGACTAATCAATCTTCACTGAGGTTCCACTATAGGCAAGCCCCTTAATACTATGCTAAATGCCAAGGGGATGCCAGAACAATACCCCAGGGGTTGTCTTTCCTATAACCCACTGCAGCCCTATGAGTCTTCATGCTGAAGGAATTAGAGAAGTTTCAACCATTTCCATAGAGTTTTATTTTTATTAGAGAGGGAAGAGACAGATATGGCGGGGCGGGGGAGGGCGTGTGGTAAAGCAAGGGAGAGAGGGAAAAAGAGAATCTTAAGCAGGTTTCATGCCCAGCACTGAGTCCAGCTCAGGGCTCAATCTCATAATCGTGAGATCATGTCCTGAGCTGAAATAAAGAGTTGGACACTTAACTGAATGAGCCACCCAGGTGCCCCCATCTGAAGTTTTTTAACATTTGGACTCCGTATCACTGGTTCTCAGAGAGTGATCTACAGACGACTTCAAAACCTTTTCAGAGAGTTTGCATGGCCAAAACTATTTTTGTACTGATTATAAGGCGTGATTTGCCTTTTTTTACTATGTTGACATTTACAAGGATGGTGCAAAGCCAGTGTTGGGTTAAATTGCTTAGCTTTACCACTAATCAAAGCAATGCCACAAAACGTATGGGCAGTCATTGTGTTTACCGCCACCACACACTGCGGGGGGGAAGCCATTTTAACTTAAGAACATCCGTGACAAATTCCATCCGATGAAATCGTCTTCATGGAGTGCTTGCTTGATGGATTTCATTTCCATTTCCATTTTTTTTCCATTTTTATTTTTAGCAAATGCTTAGCATTCTTTCCAGAAAATACCAACTATTCCTTTTTTTTTTTTAAAAGATGTATGTATTTCTTTATTTGACAGAGAGAGAGAAAACAGAAGCAGGCAGAGCAGTAGGCAGAGGGAGAAGCAGGCTCTCCCCTGAGCAAGGAGCAGAATACAGGACTTGATCCCCAGGATCATGACCGTAACCAACTGAGCCTCCCAGGTACCCCCCACCTATATACTTTTCTTAAAGATCCAATGAAAAGATCTAATTTATGTTTGAACGGTAACAGTATTACTAATTACTTCAGTCTATATAACAAGGAAAAAAGACTGTGTTCCTTATTTCAAATTGTAAATGAATGTATGAGGATTTGGAATAATTGTTAATAATGAATTCTGGAATACTGAAAAAAATTAAATTAAATTTTAAGAAATGCTCATGGTAAACGTAAAAAGGAGAAAAGAAAGAATGTCCTTGACGAAGCAGTAAGATTTACTGATTTTAAATCTCAATGCCTGACTATGCAACTTTTTAATATTTTGTGTGACAAAATGGAAAACACACTTAAAGCATTTCTCAACACTGACTGTCTCAAGGAAATGCACTTTAAGCTATTGTTTGAGTTGTAAGGTAAACTAGCTTATTTTTTCATGGGCTATCATTTTACTTGAAAGAACAACAGAAATTATGGTTATTCAGATGTGGATGTTTGACAGTTATTATCTTGAAAATGAACAAAGTGGGCATGTCTTTTCAAGGAAAACAACTGGCAGTATTTGTTGCCAATGATAAAATTTAAGACTTTAAATAAAAACTGGAATTTTGGAAAATTTGTATCTGCTACTGTATGCCTCACAGCTTCCCAGGAGAATAGTGGTAATACTAAGAAAACTGATTTACTGGATTTTATATGATGAAATATGTCCATATTTAGAAATTCTATATAACTTGTTAAACCAGTATTTTCCAAATAACCAAAGCATGCTGTTTCAAAATCATTCATGGGTCAAAGACCCATGTAAACTGTAAGACAGACTAGGGGATTTTTAATGAAATAGAGAATGAAAAGTTCATTGATATGGTTTCAGATTCCATAGTGCAACTAACCTTTAAGAGACTACCAACTATTGGGGCACCTGGGTGGTTCACTGGGTTAAAGCCTCTGCCTTCAACTCAGGTCATGATCCCAGGACGAGCCCCAAGTCGGGCTCTCTGCTCAGTGGGGAGCCTGCTTCCCCTCCTCTCTCTCTGCCTGCCTCTCTGCCTACTTGTGGTCTCTGTCAAATAAATAAATAAATCTTAAAAAAAAAAAAAAGAGAGAGAGAGAGAGACTACCAACTACTGAGATCTGATACACATGAAAGAAAAAAATACACAATTATCCAAACTATTAAAATCCATTTTCCATATATATCTGAGTATAGAGGCCATATTTTCTTCATATACTTCAGCCAAAACATATTGAAACAGACAGAATGTAGATGCAGATATACACAGCTATGAAAATTCAGTTGCCTTTTTTTTTTTTAAAGATTTTATTTATTTATTTAACAAAGAGAGGAACAGGGCACAAGCAAGGGGAGTGGCGGGCAGAAGGAGAATAAGAAGCAGGTTCCCAGCTAAGCAGGGAGCCCAATGCAGGGCTCGATCCCAGGACCCTGGGATCACGACCTGAGCCAAAGGTAGATGCTTAACCGACTGAGCCACCCAGGCACCCTGAAAATTCAGTTGTCTTTCACAAAGCCAGACATTGAAGAGACCTACAAAAATACAAAATAATGTCACTCTTCTCACTAAGATTTCTTTGTTTTTTTGGGGGGTGGGGGGAATCTAGAGATATTTTTATAGTTACTCTTACTTTAAAATGTTACTTATGTTGCTATGCAGTAAGTTAATCATTTCTATTTTAAATGAATTAATAAACATTTTTAAATTTCTCAACTTTACTTTTTTTTTTTTAAGATTTTATTCATTTATTTGACAGAGAGAGATCACAAGTAGGCAAAGAAGCAGGCAGAGAGAGAGGGGGAAGCAGGCTCCCCGCTGAGCAGAGAGCCAGATGCGGGCCTCGATCCCAGGACCCTGGGATCATGACCTGAGCTGAAGGCAAAGGCTTATTAACCCACTGAGTTACCCAGGCACCCATCAACTTTAACTTCTCATACAGTGAAAGGTGATAGGTATAACCCACATAAGCAAAAGCTCTTGAGAACCTCAATCATCTTTATGAATGTCAATTTTTTGTGCATGACAAGAGATCTCAGAGATCCTGATTTTGTTTTAGTTGGTTTAATTTTTTTTATGAAAAAATCTGGAAATTGAAGTTACATACAGCATAGTCAAGACTTGCATCTGGATCTCCTGATTTCAATTTTACATTTATTCTACACCATGATTCCTATATTCACTAAGATAATGGTTTAGAAAACCCTCATTGCATTCTTCTCAGTAGGCAAGAAGTTAGACCAAATAATTACAATATTAACAATAACTGAAATTTGAACATTATGGGTCATGCATTTTTATACTTCTAATTTCATTCAGGTCTCACAACAACCCAGTAGTATAGGTACAGTTATTTACTTACCTACATTTTGCAGGTGAGAAACAGAGGTTAAACCACTTGCCAAAAATCACATAGCTACTACATGGCAAAGCTGGGATTTGAAAACAACACTTCTAACAAAGATATATCAGCAAAAAAGCTTTCTCCTAACTGCCCATCAAAACACTTGTGTGGTCATCAGCAGTGGCATTAATGGAAATAAAGGACCCAAAACTCTGGCCCAATACCATCAGATAGAGACAGAACAAAACACTAGCCTGGAGTATGGCCAGACAAACTTAGTTCTACACAGAGAATGGCAAGAAAACAAGCAAACAGGGAAATGTGATAGATATAACCAGGCTGCCTCTCTTCCTTACCCATCCAGCATCTCTACCATTACCCATTAAAAAGAAGTGACAGGAGTCAAGGGTGAAGTATTTGTCACTGACATACAGCTGGGGCAGTGAAAACTCTTGGCAGGTGTTCTCTAAGCTATAACTCCTCTTCTATGCAAACAACCCCCCAAGCTGAGTCCTCCTGGCTTTATCACACTGAGCCTTGACAAGAGCCATCATTAGTGTCCAAACTCCACTTTTTCCAGGCTGATGACATGTGTCAGGCCTTGATTCCTGGAGCCATTCCTGCCTGCCAACTCAGGAAAGGCTTCTGTAATGCCTTTGGCTTTTTTGAAATACCTCAAGTCACAAGACAGCAGCTGACACCAACTCCCTCCAGAGGATGGACACTTGGCCAGGAGCCCAAGCTGAAGTGGATTTGGAGGTTCTTGATCTTTACTGAAATCATTCCTACCTTCTCACTGGCAATTAAAATAAATTCCTCCCCTGAGAGCAGCCAGAGGTTCTGCAAGCCTCTTCCATCCAGTGGTAGTCACCTTTGATTAGAGTAAAGTGTTAAAGTGTAGCAGCAGCTGATAAATGTCAGAGCCTAAAGGGCCTTCACAGACTTTTGATCACTCACAGCTATTCCTCATTTCATACCATGGACAGTTTTTATGCCAACACCACTCAGCATCTCTTACTTAGTCAAATACTTCAGGTCAGGATGCTAAATTCAAGTCAATGGTCCATTTGCACTAGTTCTGGGTGTATCCCTAAGGCTAAGATGTTTGACCCGCCAGACAGATAGACTTGAAGTACTTTTCAGATGGCCAACAGGACATTAGGAAACTTCTGCAAAAAACATGCTTTTTCACAATGGAGAGGTAGTGTCATATAAGTAAACAGACGTGCACATGCACACGCACAGTCAAGAATTTTAATTCTGACCCACTATCTGACTTCGGGTCTTCATTTCCTCAGGGTGCCTGGGTAGCCCAGGCAGTTAGGCCTCTGCCTTCAGCTCAGGTCATGATCCCAGGGTTCAGCATCAGGTTCCTTGCTTAGCAGGAACATGCTTTTCCCTCTGCCTCTGCTGCTACTCCCCCTGTTTGTGTGCGGGTGTTCTCTCTCTCCCTGTCAAATAAATAAATAGAATCTTAAAAAAAAAAAAAAATTTACCTAGGGGCACCTGAGTGGCTCAGTTGGTTAAGTATCTGACTCTTGATACCAGCTCAGGTCTTGATCCTAGGATTCTGAGTTCAAGACTTGAGTGGAGCCCACATACATAATGCAAAAATAATAAAAAGCATTTCCCCTAAATGTTTTAAATAGTAAGTTACTTATAGGATGAATGTCTAGTTACCTACAACTTACAATGTCTTAACACAACATTATAATCTACAGGAGACAAAAATAAACTTCATAACAGACATCAAGTTTTTAAAGCATATAAAGTATCATATGATTACATTTAACCCAGTAAACTAAAATAGGTCAGAGGAAGAAATACATATGTTATTCTTAGATCGTCAGGGTTTCATCACTGTACAAAAGGAAAGATTTGAGTCTTTTGATCACTGTTTTTGCTTATTTCATTAACTGTTTATTGCAAAAACACATGCTGGTTGGCTCTCATGGACTTTTAAAATCTCTGCCAACACTTTTCACATACTGCAATAAAATCCAAGGTTCTTTCTACCTCATTCCTTAATACCCATGAATATTAACTACCGCATGATTTTGATCCCTATTTCTTTTATGACTTTATATTTCCAACTCACTTAATGTACTTACTCAATCAGGTCAGCTGAACAACAGTCCTTAGTATAGAGATACTTAGAAGAATTGTTCACTGATTATAGATACCCTGTGAATTAACTTACTATGGAAAAGTGAAGTATTGCTTATGGGTTTGTAAAATAATCTGAAGTAGTAATATCTTAAACACATTAAGCCACTGTAACTAGGAGATGGAAAATCCTGGTGGCCCTTAGAATATTTGGATAGGGTTTTTTTTTTTTTTCCTAAGAGATTTTACGTATTTATTTGGCAGACAGAGATCACAAGTAGGCAGAGAGGCAGGCAGAGAGAGAGAGGAGGAACCAGGCTCCCCGCCGAGCAGAGAGCCCGATGTGGGGCTCAATCCCAGGACCCTGGGATCATGACCTGAGCCGAAGGCAGAGGCTTTAACACACTGAGCCACCCAGGCGCCCCTATTTGGATAGGTTTTGAAAAGAAATGTCCCATTTGAAAAGAAATACCGTCTTTTGGCACTAGGTCAATTTGCCATTTCAGTGAGTTGGCCTGCCCACCCCCTGGTCTTCCCAATTCATAAAATATCTGAAATAACCTGATATAAAGTTGCCATGTCAAGAAGTAAAATGTTCCAAGCTACAAAGTTTAAATTTCTCTTTCTACTTCTCAATTGTCTGGTAAAACCTCAGCAGGCTAAATATAAGAATGTCCAATAATTCCATATACAACTACAATCTTCAGCATACTCTTTTCCCCCCTTCCCTAATACTCAAGTAAACACTCTGGATCTAGCAGGCTTTGTAAGCACTGTCTTGAAACAACACATTCTCTGACCCTTACTTAAGGGCAGAATTAGTACTCATAGTGCTGGGATCAGCTCCAAACCAAATGGTTGCTGTGGAAGTGGGAGAGAAACTGTTGCAAAGTCAGTTAAATTCATTCAAATATTTGTGTAACTTCTCATCTGGCAACTTCTGTATAAGTGCAGATTTACTAATTAAAGGTTGTTGATGAAGCCTAGTAACTACTTTTTCCAGGGATCATCACTGTCCAGTTTCCACTGTCTGGTTGTTGTTTTGTTTTTTTTTTTTTTTTTTAAGATTTTATTTACTTATTTGACAGACAGAAATTACAAGTAGGCAGAGAGGCAGGCACAGAGAGAAGGGGAGGCAGGCTCCCTGCTGAGCAAAGAGCCTGATGTGGGGCTTGATCCCAGGACCCTGGGATCATGACCTGAGCTGAAGGCAGAGGCTTTAACCCGCTGAGCCACCCAGGTGCCCCACTGTCTGGTTGTATTGCACAGATTACAGCATAGGGAACAATGTGACTAGATAATGGTGACAGGCTGCAACAGCAGCAACATTACACCAGTGACAAGATGAGATGGTGAAATCTTGGTCTACAGCTCTGTTTGGAATGTCTGAACCTAACATTTAGAGGGAGGCTATGGATGCGCTCTTAAATTCCATAACTTAAACTGCTTTCAAAATTTTGTGTTTATGTGCAGATTAGGGAGAGAATCTATAGCCTTCTACAAAGTTTCTTATTATCTAATTGTTAATCCTCACAAGCAGTATGAGGGAGGTACTACTATACTATTATTCTTATTTTAACAGATTGAGGATTTTGAAGTTCAAGAGATAAAAACTTTTCCTAAGGTCACAAAGAAAGTGGTAGAGAATTAATTTCAAAAAGCCTTTGAAACACACATATACATACATACATATGCAATGTAATAGTTATCTGGAAGTTACTTTAACTATAAAATAAGGGTTTTACGTTAGTGTAAATGAACCAAAACCAGAATATGGGTAAAATATGCAATTTAATTTCATAATACATAAGTACATTATAAATGATTTTAAGAATTTAAATCATTTTGAAACATATAGAAATTCATATAAATTTTAACATGTGTTGTGCTGTTTTACACACTTGACATTTAGTTCTCACAACAGTTTTTTTTTTTTTAAAGATTTATTTATTTATTTGTCAGAGAGGAAGAGAGAGCACAAGCAGGAGGAGCAGCAGGCAGAGGGAGATGCAGACTTCTTGCTGAGCAAGGAGCCCATTGTTGAACCTGATCCCATGACCCTGGGATCATGACCTGAGCCAAAGGCAGATGCTTAACCAACTGAGCCACCCACACGTCCCTCACAATAGTTCTATGAGGTAGACACTATCGTTATCTCCATTTTATAGGTAAGGAAACAGAAAAACAGAGAAGTTTTTTTCTCTTGCACAAGGTCACATAGCTAGTAAGTTGCAAAGTCAAAATTCTAGCTCCAAATCTGTATTCTTTATTGTTACAATATTACTTCTCTGAACACTTAATATATGAAAAATTTAAACTATGGCCACTCAAAGGGAAAAAAAAGAGAACAAATAAGAATCCAATTTGGAAAAGTCTATCATGATAAGGTATTTCATATACTCTATTTTAGCACATATGAACCCAGAGCAATGAAAAAAAGAAATCTAGAAATTATATTAACATGCTACTTTCACATGCACAACCTCATTTAATTTTCACAGCTTTGTGCAAAGGGCAAGTGCTATTTGTCCCCCATCTTAAAGATGAGTTAACGGATGCTGAGAGGTTAATGTCATCACTCATCATTACCTGAACTTTCCCTTCTCTAGGACTTTCTATGCAGAGCTTTCCCTCTACTGGAGTATCTTTCCTTCTCTGTCTAGAAAAATTCAACTATACGTTTGAGTCCCAAGTCAGATGTGACCCTCAGATATATCTTTCCTGCGACTTTTGGGCAGAATTAACCCTTTTCTCTACTCTCCCTTAACATGATTTGTACCTTCCCACCAGCATAGCAGTCATTCTCTTTGTCATCTACTGTGTCTATGTGTAGATCCCTGGGCAGACACTGTGCTCCATAATGGCAAGGATTGTATGTAAGAGAAAGGATCCTAGGATTTCACTGATGAATTAGCAAAAGGATAAAGCAGAACACTAGCAGTCAGGCTAAAAGAAATATGGGTTCATGATGCCACGCTGTTGTCATCTTTATAACATAAGAATCTGTCCTCAAGGTTAGTAGCATTACCCCCAAATACCCCAAATATATGCTCCCTGCATAATGCTTGGGAAGTGTCTGGACAGAAGCCACCTGAGATAGTGACTCCTCTTCTCTTCTATGCTACTAATCTCTCAAATATATTGCTTTATTAAGTTTATGATTCTTGTTTCTTTCAAGTATATCAAGAGGCCTCAAGAAGACTATGAAAACAATTACATGTCCAAGTTGGAGCAATGTGGGTTTCAATATTTCGTAGTACCTTTGGAAAAGGAAAAGAGGTAAGTGAAACAGTAAAGGATGGCATGGTAAATTTTGACAAACTCAAAACCAACCTAAATCAAGAATGAAATAAACCAACTTATTAAATTTGTAGTTTCTACAATTCTTGTTTAATTTAACCCTAATGTTTTTAACCTTAGACTTTATCCTGGCGTTAAATATATAAACCCCTTAGCAAACTCATTAAAAATACCAGTGTGTCCTTCTAACTTGCCTGATGATAAAAACTTAAAGGCGTGAGGATGATGGTAGCCTTCCCTGCCATGAAAATTAATTATTTCCAACACAATGGGAAATACCCCTATGCCATTTTGGAAACCTACCTTTCACTCTGCTCTAGTTTTTCAAATCTATAAAAAGCATTCTTATTAGAATGCCATGAATTTAAGCAATGGTATTTTGTAAAATATCTCATGGCTTGGAGCAGCAGAAGTCAGTATTCTTTTAAAGTCTGAACATCTATCTGTCCAAACGGTTTAAGGCATTCACATCTCTTTCTACTATGAGACCAAGGGAAGACTGTTTAAACACATTAAAGAGTTTTTAAACGACTACACAGTAACAGTTGCTTGATTTTTTTGTTGTCGTTGTATACAATTCACTGTCATAACACTGAGAATTCAACAAAGCTGGCTAAATGGAGTGTTTTGACAGAGGGTGAAATAATTAAATTGATGTAGATGTTCAACAGTTTACATTCAAACCAAATTCTCAGTGATTTTTTTTTTAATGTGTACCATTTGGCTCCTTTAAAAATGAATTTGAGAAGAGTCAACCTTTACTATTTAAACCCAATCCCTGATTAAAGATTAACCTTAATTCAGCCAGCAGTTCTCTAAGCCTTGCTTCTGAGCACTCCTCCATCTCTCCAGTAATAAAACCCTACATTCTGAAACCCTCTATCCCTACCCATAGAATTATTTCATTTTCTAGCTTTTTAATCAAGGATATTCAGGAGTCAATGAAAAATAACCAGTATGTCTATAATGTACCAATACTCTTCATGCCAAAGCAAAAAGACACCTGACATTTTAGTTGCTGTGATCTTACAGAGGAGAAATGCAAGCTTTCTCTTAGGTGATAGGGGTTTTTTGTTTCTGTTTTTTCAAAATGGAAAATAATGTGTAGACTACCATTGAACCTCTGTGGCAACTCACTGATCTAGGATCTCAGCTAGAGAGATCACCAATTGTGAAGGTAAATTTTTTTCATCTTCCTCTATGAAAAATTTTGCCTACAGACCCACCTGCTATTTATACAGGCAAACAAGGAGAAAATGTTTACTAGCTTGATATAGTTCTCACTGCAGATGCTACTTCTGATACAGAAGAGTTAAATTTTGTGGTGGACAGGAAAAGAGGTGATATGCTCAGGGAGCTGAGCATTGATAAAGTCCAGTATTCAAGTTCTGGCTTACAACAGTGACTCCTGGCTATGTAACTGTGCAAATCACTTAATCTCTCAGTTTTTTTCATGAGGTACAAGTGGGTTGTTTTGAGTTTGATGAAATAAAAATATACAAATTCCAGCACATAACAGAGTCCATAATATATATTAACTTCTTTCTTACCCATGCCCTTTAATAATCAATCTACTGTAAAATGAGGCACCTGACATTTTCAGAATTAAAAAAATAATACTGTTCAAAGCCATTTTCTCAACCACCCATTGGAGTCTGCTTGTATAAGTAACTGCAGTCTCACAAGTCCATTAAGTTCATGAGCTCTCTGCTATACACAAACTGATTTCATAGTCTAAATATTCTCAACCTGAAACCTGGAAAAGAACATGAGAGCCTCTATCAGCAGTGGTTTCACTGCTCATTGGCTCTTGGAACATGGGTACAGGCTGAAGAAGGGCTGCCAGGGCCAGAAACCAGCCTTCAGAGGACTCCAAGGAACATTCAACGCTGTCGGTGAGTTTGGGATTTGAAAAAACCACCGACCGTTGACTGTACCTTGGGGTCCTTACAGACAACACTACATTTCCTGAAGCAAAGGAGCAGGCTGTACCTTCACATGTCACATAAGATCACCAGAACCAGTCCTGCTGCCTGTCCCTAAAAGAGGTCCAGTGAACTCTGAAAGAGCTCCCCCTATTTCTATTGCCCATTGTTCCTTGCTTTGTGTTGTTTTTCACAAACAAGTGTTTCACTTCAACAAGATAAGGAGAACTCCACTATAATACTGAATGTGCTTAAAAATGTCTCCTAGAAATATGTCACTCTAGTGAAAAACGGGATGGAGCAAGGAGACATTAAAAACATATATTTCAGTTTTGAGTGAAACCCGGTTATTTTACACCCATTTCTCCCCCATCCCCTCAAAACTTTAATTAGGAGCAAGAGAAGGATTTAATAAGCAAACATAGCATACAACTGTCTAATGCCTGTACAACTCTTATCATATTCTACCTCCAACTACAGTTAATATGGTTAAGTTTTCACAGCCCTGTTAGAATATGAGATGTTTGAAATCAACTATTGCCTCACTACTTCTGGGCACACATATGCTTACTTAAAAGTTTGTTAAATGTTAAGTAAAATGTCAGGTCCGAAGTCAGATATCTGGGAAAAATCTTGGTTCAACTCTCTAACTAGCTATGTGATCATAGGCAAGTATCTGAGTTTCTGTTTTCTCATGTATAAAATGGTAGATAATAAGAACACTTACCTCATGGAGTTTTGAGATTCAAGGAGATAATATATAAAGTGCTTTGTACCATTCCAAGCACACAGCAAACAATATATGGAAACTGCTATTATTATTTAAGCCAAAACATAACCTGTGCTAATTTACCTTGAAAAGTGCTCATATTTCTCAGCCCAAAACAGAGAGGAAGAGCCAGGACCTTCGACTCTTGTTTGTATCTATCAGGTATGCAGGCACCTATCTATCTGTATGGTCACAGAGCTACCTGTTAGCTTCTCCACGAGCTCCTTCCATTCCCTGAACCAGTTTTTCAACTTGAAGAAATCTCCCAGCTCTAGTATCTAGTGTTACCTATAATTAGGTGGGCCCTCAATCATCGGTTACTAAGAGAGATACCGGACCTAGGCCTCAAAGAACCAGTGTGGAAAAGAAGAGCCAGGAATTCAGGAGGGCCGAGGCAACGCCACCAAATGGAAACGCTGATGGCTGCACTCAACATTCATTGCTGTCGGTGGGTTTGAGTCTGAATCAACTCACTGATCAATGAATGCAAACTGCGGACCAAACAACCTAAGGAAAGCAAAAAAGCAGAGTCACCTGAGTGCATCAGCTACCGTGCTGGATGGAAGCTGCCGCTGTCTCCAGTACACCAGCTAAAGTCTCTCTTGCTCTCTTTGCTTCTAATACTAAATAAGTACTCTAAATGCCTAGTGCTTTACTTTTTCTTATTTTTAAAAAATGTTCTAGGGGTGCCTGGGTGTCTCTGTGGGTGAAGCCTCTGCCTTAGGCTCAGGTCATGATCTCAGGATCATGGATCGGGCTGTCTGCTCTGTGGGATGCCTGCTTCCCCCTCTCTCTCTGCCTGCCTCTCTGCCTACTTGCAATTCTCTCTCTCTCTCTGTGTCAAATAAATAAAATCTTTTTAGAAAAATAACTGTAAAAATGTTCTAGAGTTAAAGAAATATATTTTTCAATTTTTTACTAACATATAATGTTTTATTAGCCCCAGGGGTACAGGTCTGTGAATCACCAGGTTTACACACTTCACAGCACTCACCATAGCACATACCCTCCCCAATGTCCATAACAAAACAAGAAATGATATTTTATAGGAAGAACTGTATATCTTGACATGACACGTATTTAAAAAACCAATGCTTTTGTAATTATTAAAATTAAAAAAAAACAAACATACTCATTATTTAAAATTTAAATATTGAAATAAAGTAAAAATTGAGT
Organism: Mustela putorius furo; assembly: GCF_011764305.1. Taxonomy (NCBI): domain Eukaryota; kingdom Metazoa; phylum Chordata; class Mammalia; order Carnivora; family Mustelidae; genus Mustela; species Mustela putorius. The sequence goes on from NW_025421428.1 coordinate 6,797,225, forward strand.
ATCCCTTTCTTCATCATCTTCCATTTCCTCAATGGAAATCATCTATAAATATAATAAATAGTGGGGTGCCTGGGTGGCTCAGTCATTAAGCGTCTGCCTTCAGCTCAGGTCATAATCCCAGGGTCCTGGGATGGAGTCCCACACTGGGCTCTCTGCTCAGCAGGAAGCCTGATTCTCCCTCTCCCACTCACCCTGCTTGTGCTGCCTTTCTCTCGCTTTGTCTCTGTCAAATAAATAAATAAATAAATAAAATATTTAAAAATATATACGATAAATGGCAAGTTTAATAACTTGTCATAATCAAAAAACTTATCTATATTATCTGATATTATTAAAATAATAAATATCATAAACTATACACTTATTTTAAATTTATGTCCTTAGAGACCTTTATCCATGCACATACAAATGGATACATATCTATAATTTTGTGGGGCTTTTGAGAGGTGGCTTAAGCAAAAATAAGCTCATTTTATATTTACAGCTGTATAATCTGCTTTTTCACTTGACTATACTAGCTACTATAAACAGCCTTCTGCAACAATCTTGCTATATTGTACTAGTTCTTTCAAATGACTATATAGTATGCCTTAGTATGAAGGCCCTGGTTATTATTGTGACCAAAATTTTGAGGCTCATTCATTCTAACCTTTGCAAACCATGTCTCTCAAACAAGAAAAGAACCTAAGTGAAATGGGAAATGAACATCATTCATCTAAACAAAATGTAAAATGTAGTACCAATTCTCTGACTTCTGTAACATAAGATAAGATGAGCCACTTTCATGATAATGACAGGAAAACAAACCTTGGTCACCAATAATTTAATCATACACTTAAATCTGAGATAGAGAAAAACAGACTCTCATAGCAAAAGTCAAATTAAATAAAGCAGTACGAAAAGAATCTTATCTAAAGTTACCTTCCAGGAGGCCTGGGTGGCTCAGTCCATTGAGACACTGCCTTCGGGGGCACCTGGGTGGCTCAGTGGGTTAAGCCTCAGCCTTCAGCTCAGTTCATGATCCCAGAATCCTGGGATCGAGTCCTGCATCGGGCTCCTTGTCCAGCAGGGAGCCTGCTTCTCTGCCTGCTTCTCTCTCTGCCTTTGCCTGCCACTCTGCCTGCTTGTGCTTTCTCTCTGACAAATAAATAAATAAAATCTTAAAAAATAAAATAAATAAAGTTAGCTTCCAAACCCAGGGACAGGAAGGAAGTTGAAGTGCAGGTATAGTGATACAAGAAAGAAAAAGAGAAATCAAAGTCAAGAGAAAAATGAAGAAAATGACAAGAATTCAGGAAAAATAGAGGGTTCGGGCCAGTGTTTCCCAATCTGGTTATATATCAGAATCATCTAGACTAGTTGCTCTGAAAAATGCAGATTCCTGAGATCTACCCTAGACCAGATGTAGGGTCCTAGAATCTGTATTCTATTATACCAAACATTCTAGGCATTATTTTTCAACCACCAATTACTTCCAAATTTTCTGAAAACATTAGAAAAGAATATCCAATACATTCTTTGAAAAATGTACACCTGAACAAGCATGCCACCTATTTATTTACAGAGAATCAATAATCTTTAAATATGCCAATAAAAAAAAATTCATTTCAGCCACCAAAATCCTATGCTATTTCTCTTGGATAAAACTAAATGCTACATGGGCGCCTGGGTGGCTCAGTTAGTTGAGCATCTGCCTTCAGCTTGGCTCATGATCACTGGGTCCTGGGATTGAGCCCCCAGACTGACAGTCTTACAGAGAACAATTTTGGAGTGATAGTCACAGAAGAAAACAGAAAGGTCGTGGTGAAAAGCTTGAGCTATGTAAGGGTAAAAATTCAAGTTATAGGATTTATCAACTATGTAAACCTAGAAAAGTTACTTACCTTTAAATCTGTTTCTTCGGTAAAAAGGAGATATGATAATAGTATTTGCTTCACAAAGCTACTTCTGAACTAAGAATATGCAATTATCATATGGTTTTACTCATATGTGGAACATAAGCAATAGCAGGGCCATAGGGGAAGGGAGGGAAACCTGAAGGGGGAGAAATCAGAGGAGACGAACTGGGGAAACAAACTGAGGGTTTCAGAGGGGACGGAGTGGGGTGAGGAGGTAACAGGACGATAGGTATTAAGGAGGGCATGTGTTGTGATGTGCACTGGGTGTTATACATAACCAATGAATCACTGAACACTATATCAAATATGAATGATGTACTATACACATAATTTAAAAACACGATAAAAAAAGAATACATGTAAATTATTTCACACAGAGCTTGACACAACAAAATACTAAAATGTGCATACTCGCACAAGCAGACACTGACAGGAAATTCAAACAGATTGGAAGCAAAAATGTTAACCACTGAAATCTTAAGTTGTAGAATTAAAGGTGATTTTTATGTTTATTATTTATAATTCATCTATGCCTTCCATGTGTTTAGCAATAAGCATCAACTATTTCAACAATTAGAAAAATTGTTTTTAAATGTCTTTTTTTTTTTTTAAGATTTTATTTATTTATTTGACAGAGAGAAATCACAAGTAGACGGAGAGGCAGGCAGAGAGAGAGAGAGAGGGAAGCAGGCTCCCTGCTGAGCAGAGAGCCCGATGCGGGACTCGATCCCAGGACCCTGAGATCATGACCTGAGTCAAAGGCAGCGGCCCAACCCACTGAGCCACCCAGGCGCCCCTAAATGTCTTTTTTTTTTTAAAGCAAAGATTTCTTTTAGATGAGAGATCTACCTATGTTTGGCTGAAAAGCAGACTGAAGAATCCACAGTGGGAAAGGAAGAAAAGATGGACTGTTTTTATCAAGAAAGAGAACCTGTAGAAAGCAAAGCTACAAGGACCGTAGAAAGTGACAGGTTCCAGGTCCATATGGATGTGGTCACTTTGGAAGGCAGACACATCAGCCTCAGAGCATGAAAACGATAAAGGAAATTCCAGCCTACTTCTGTCCTCTCGGGCTGTTTCTTTCTCAACAGGATCCAATTGGACCTTGTGATCCTGTACCTTGGCAAGGAACCTGGCATGGAGTAGATGCTCAGTAAATGTCTGTCAAATGAATTTTCTTTGATTTCTGGCACAGTTATATTTATAACTTAGGAAGTGGTCTGCTCCTTGAACCAAGCACTGGATAGCTTCAAACCATCGGTGCCATGAATTATAGTTCTAACCCAGGTATATAATTTTAATAACTACCAGATATCAGGTTTGTCCTTGATTACTATACTTGCTATAGAACTCCTGAACTTACACTTTAGTCTAACTTCCCTCCTTTTCTTCAGACTAAATCTACTGAAAACATATGCAATCAGTCAAAATTACATGCCCCTTCTGCTCCTCTTCCCAGTAAACAGCTGAGGCAAAACACAGAGTATAAAAGAAGTGATTTAGAATATGGAGTCAGAAAACTTGAATTTAAGTCTAACTCTGCCAAAGCTGTATCCTCTTGGACAAAGGAGTCACCCTGTAAACCTTCCTTCTCTGTAAAATGGGGACCAAAGATACCTCTCCTATCTCACAGGATTGTTGTGAGGCCTCAGCAAAAAAGCCAACCAAACAAACAAACAAACAAACAAAAACCAGTGAAAAGCACAGGTCAAAGCAATACAGCCTAACGCATCCTTGCACATGATGGTACCACTCCACTGGCTCTTCTCTTTCAGCAGACAATATACCCTCATTTCTCAAACTCTCACCTACTCGTCAACCCGCAGGACCTATTTGCAAGATGTCTAGCTGGGACTAATCTATCTATAACCTGGGGCTCAAAGTAAGCATTTTTCTCTAAATAAGTATCATCTGCCTAGACAGTCCATCAGAGCCACACACCGAACAGATGAGTCAGTTCTCCCCAACAAAGAGAAAGTTTTCCGACACACTTTAGTGAGGCAGGGCATAAGGTAAGGCTTTGGGAGCAGGGAGGGTCTAGGCCTCCAAGTGAAAGAGTAATATGAGATATCACAAACTAATAGGACATCCATCACCTGACATACCTAAAACCACTTCATCAAAAAAAACCCATAAAACAGTTTTATCCAAAAGTCTCCAACCAATCTTAGGTAATTTTTTAGTTTTACAGCTTTATTTAGGCATTGTAAATGTACAACTCAATGACTTTTAGTTACTCATTTAGAGCTGTGAATTATCGCTGCAATCCAATTTTAGAATATTTTCATCACTCCAAAACTCCTCTTGAGCCCATTTACAATCTTCACTCCTACCTGTAGAACCAACCACTGATCTGTATTCTGTCTCTGTAAATTTGCCTTTTTTATTTTTTTAAAAGATTTTTTTTTTTTTTTTTAACAGGCAGAGATCACAAGTAGGCAGAGAGGCAGGCAGAGGTGGGGGTAAGCAGGCTCCCCGCCGAGCAGAGAGCCCAATGCCAGGCTCGATCCCAGAACCCTGGGATCACAACCTGAGCCGAAGGCAGAGGCCTTAACGAACTGAGCCACCCAGGCGCCCCTAAATTTGCCTTTTTTAGATATTTCACATAAACGGAATCATATAATATGTAGTCTTTTGAGTTTGACTTCCTTCATTTATAATGTTTTTGAAATTTATTCATCCTGTAGCATGTGTTAGTAGTTCATTATTGTTTACTGTTGTTGAATAGCATTCCATTATATGGATATTTCACATTTTGTTTATCCTTTACCAGCTGATGGACATTTGGATTGCTTCCAGATTTTGGCCATTATAAATAATGCTGCTATAAACATTCATATACAAGTCTTTGTGTAGACATATATTTACATTTCTCCTGGGTAGATACCTTGGAGTGAAACTGTTGCATCATATGGTAAGTTTCTATTTAACTTTTTGTTTTGTTTTTAAGAAAAGGATTTGCGGAGGGGCAAAGTGAAAGGGAGACAAAAACTTAAGCAGGCTCCACACCAACTGTGGTACACAATGTAGGGCTCAATCTCACAGCCTGAGATCATGACCTGAGCCAAAATCAAGAGTCGGATACTTAAGAAACTGGGCCACCCAGGCACCCCATTTGCAACTTTTTATTAAATTTCCAAACTGACTTCTGAAGTGACTATACCATTTTACATTCTTATGGCAACGCACAAGGTTTCCAGTTGCCATACATCCTTACCAATACATTTTTATAGTCTTTTTGACTACAGCCACTTGAGAGGCTGTACAGTAGAAATTCACTGTGATTTTAATTTGCATTTCCCTAATAACTTGGGATGTTGAACACCATTTTATGTGACAAAATGTCTGTTCAAGTCTTTTGTCTCATGTTTTTTCTTTTATTTAATTGTGATAAAATATACATAAAACAAAGTCTACCATTTTAAACATTTTTTTTAGTGTGCAATTCAGTGGCATTAAATTCAGAAGACTGTGCAACCACCAACACTATCCATTTCCAGAATATTTTCAGAATTTTGTATTTTTTTTATTATATTTTTAAGATTTTATTTATTTATTTGGGCGCGGGGGGGGGACAAGGAGGGGGAGCAGCAAAGGGAGAGGGAGAATAAGGCTGAGGGAGAAAAAGGCTGAGCAGGAGTCCCATGCAGGGCTCAATCCCAGGACCCTGGGATCCTGACCTGACCCGAAGGCAGATGTTTAACCGACTGAGCCACCCAGGTGCCCCTATTTTCAGAATTTTAAAAAAGAAAAACAAAAGCTCTCTATCCATTAAACAGTAACTGTCCATTCCACACTTCCCCTGAACAACCTATTCTTCAACCATTTCCCCTATTTTACTGTCTCTATAAACTTGCCTATTCTAGTTATCACATGTAAGTGGAATCATGACAAAAAATAATTTTTATTTTAAAAAAATTTTTTTTAACTAGCTTGTCTTCTGAGTTGTAAGAGTTCTTTATATGTTTTCGATACTCCTTTATCAGATAAGCAAATCTTTCTGTAGCTTTTCATTTTTTTTAATAATGTCTTTTAAAATGCAAGTTTTACATTTTAATGAAGCCAACTTACCAAATTTTTCTTTTATAGCTTGTGCCATTGGGGTCATGTCTAGGAAGTTATTGCCTAACCCAAGGTCACAAAGATACCATTTCGTAGTTTCAGACTGAGGTGTATGATCCACTTTCAATTAATTTTTGTGTCTAGTATAAATTAAGAGACTGAGTTTTGGGGTGGGTTTTTGTCTTTTTTTGTTTTTGCATGCAAAAAAAAAAAAAAAACCAATTTCCCAACATTATCTGTTGGAAAAAATTACTCTTTCCCCCACTGAACTGTTTTGGCACCTGTGTCAAAAATCAACTATATATTTCTGAACTCTCAGTCCAGTTCTAGTACCTGTCATTACACCAATCTATCACCCTCTTGATTATTATAGTGGATTTTTAAAACCATGTAATAAGTCCTTCCAATGTTGTGCTTTCTCAAAATTGTATTGGCTCTTCTACTTTAGGTCCTTTGCATTTCCACATAAATTACAGGATTAAATTTCTTCAAAGAAGTCAGCTGGGATTTTTCTTTTTAGAGAGATTACATTGAATCCATACATCAAATTGGGGATAACTATCATTTTAACAACATTTGGACTCATAATCCATGAAGACAGAACGTCTCTCCATTTATTTAGGTATTTTAAACTTCTCTCAACAATATTTTATAGTTTTTAGTGTAAATCTTGTTAATTCTTCTGTTTAATTTATTCCTAAGTATGAAGCAAATCATGAATGGAATTCTCTTATTTCATTTCTGGATTGTTGCTAGTATATAAAAATTTTTTAATTTTTTTGTGTAGTTGGTATCCTGTGACCTTGCTTAAACTCAGATCTGTTTTGGTTTCTTTTTTGTGAATTACTGGGGTAATTTAGATGCCTTCCCACCCCCACCCCACTGCACTAGGTAGAACACTCCAGTGAAGAAGTGCTAAGAGTAGACTTAAGAGACATTCTTACCCACTTTGTTCCCAGTCTTAGGAGAAGAGGATTCATATTTCACCATTAAACATTACATTAGTGTTAGGATTTTCATAGATGCCTTTATCAAGGTGAGACATTGCCCACTCTTCCTGGTTTGTTGCAACATTTTATCATTTACATCAAATGTTTTTTCTGTATCTACTGAGCTGATCATGTGGGGTTTTTTAAAACCTTTTAATATGATTTACTACAAGACAGCAAACTATGACTTGTGCACTAGCTATTTTTGTAAAGTTGCAACAAAACAGGCATATCCACTTATTTACATATAGTCTATCACTGTTTTGCAGTACAACAGCAGAGCTGAGTAGTTTAAACAGAAATTGTAATGGTCCAAAAGTCTAAAATATTTACCAACTGGTCTTTTTTTTTCTTAAGATTTTATTTATATATTTGAGAGAGAGACACAGAAAGAGAGCAAACACAAACAGAAGGAGTGGGAAAGGGAGAAGCAGGCTTCCCGCTGAGCAGGGAGCCCGACACCAGACTCAATCCCAGGGCCCTGGGATCACGACCTGAGCCACCCACGCACCCACCAACTAGCCTCTTAAGAGAACATGGTATATTGGTTTACACATATTAATCCAAACTTGCATGCCTGGGATAACGCCCAATTGATCATGATCTATAATCTGTTTTTCTGTGTTGTTAAATTTGGTTTGCTAATATTTTATTAAAGATTACTGTGACTAGAGGCGCCTGGGTGGCTCAGTGGGTTAAAGCCTCTGCCTTCGGCAACCAGGGAGCCTGCTTCCCTTCCTCTCTCTCTGCCTGCCTCTGCCTACTTGTGATCTGTCTGTCAAACAAAATAAATAAAATCTTAAAAAAAAAAAAAAAAAAGAGGGGCGCCTGGGTGGCTCAGTGGGTTAAAGCCTCTGCCTTCAGCTCAGGTCCTGATCTCAGGAGGGAGCCTGCCTCTCCCTCTCTCTCTGCCTGCCTCTCTGCCTACTTGTGATTTCTGTCTATCAAATAAATAATTTTTGTTAAAAAAAAAAGGTTACTGGGTCTCTGTTCATAAAGGATACTGGTCTGCAATTTTCTTAATGTATCTTTGTCTGGCTTTGTTATCAGGGTAATAGCGTCCTCACAGAATGAGTTGGATAGTGTCTTTCCTCCTCTACTTTCTGAAAGAGTTTGTGAAGGATTAGTTTTCGTGCTTCTCTAAATGTTTGACAGAAGTCACCAATGAAGCCACTTGGCCTGGGCTTCTCTTTGCAGTAAGATTTTTAATTACTGATTTGTTTTCTTTGTTCTAACACAGAAAACATTTAATTGTTAATCCATCAGAGGTCCACAGCTTCATGGATACCCCTTCACCAGGCAAAAAGACAACTTTTTTATGCAGACTGTTTAGATAAGACTCTTGCGGTTTATAAATCCCAGCCCTTTCTGTCTTAATTAGCACAAACTGACAGAGATGATCAAGCAGCACTTCAATGACATTTTAACATCAGATGTGTTTGGTAATCATACAATAACTCTCCATGGAATCACATTTAGTTTTGTTTAATAGAAACTAATTTTTTAATATTTGATAGGCCAATATCTGGGCAAAAAACTAATGGATGTCAAAAAGAAATGCCCATTTGTCAATGAGAGAATATCTTTGTGCACAAGAAAAATGGTGAATTAAAGCTATCTAAAACTTCACATTCAACCTAATTTACTGTATAAATAGCATCAATAAATACTTGTGTTAATGAGGAAAAAAAAACAAACTGGGCCTGGGCTTTTCTTTGCAGTAAGACTTTTAATTACTGATTCAATTATTTAATTGTTATAGGTCTATTCATATATTCCATTTCCTCTTGAGTTGGTTTTAATAATTCATGCCTTCAGCATTTGTGTCTAGGAATCTGACCACGACACGTAAGTTGCCCAATTTGTTCAAAGAAAGTTGTTCATGGTTTTCTCTTACAATCCTTTTCATTTCTTTTGAGTGACCTCCTTGCTAAACTCAATTAGTTCTATTTGTTTCTGATTTGTTATAAATATGAGATTTTATCATTTATGTAAAAAGACAGTTTTAATCTTTATTTACAAAAATAGCTGTCCATATGTCAGTTTGCTGACCTCTGTAGCATGCCATGTTAATAAAATAAAGATTTTTTTTAAAATCCCAAAATGATTATCCTGCTTTGGGTTTGGTTTCTTATCTAATCTTGTTTTGTTTTGTTTTGTTTAAGACTTATTTATTTGAGGGACGCCTGGGTGGCTCAGTCATTAAGCATCTGCCTTTGGCTAAGGTCAGGATACCAGGGTCCTGAGATTGAACCCCACATCGGGCTCCTTGCTCAGCAGGGAGCCTGCTTCTCCGACTTGACTCCCCCGTGTTCCCTCTCTCTGTCTATCAAATAAATAAATATTTTCTTTAAAAAAAACAAACCACACATTTATTTGAGAGCGGGGGGAGAAGCAGAAGAAAATGGATAGAGAAACTTAAGCAGACTCCACAGATTCCACCACCCCAAGATCAAGAACATCTTTTATCTAGTTTCTTAAAATGGAAGCCTAGATTAACGCTTGAGACCTTTCTTCCTTCCTAGTATAAATTTAAAAACTATAAATTTTCCTCTAAGTACTGTTTTAGCTGTATTCCATGAAATATGCTATGTTTTCATCTTCATTTAGTCCTAAATATATTTAAATTTCCCTTTGGATCTCTTCTTTGACCTGTGGGTTATTTTTAAGTATGCTATTTAATTTCAAAATTTTGGAGATATCCTCTATTTCTTTCTGTTCTGGATCTCTAGTTCTGTTGTGGTCATAAAACAAACCTTTTAAGATTTCCATCTTTTAAAAATAATTGAGACTTCTTTTATGACCCAGAATATTCTTAGAGACTGTTCTATGTGCCCTTGAAAAAAATGTATATTCTGCACAGAGTATTCAATAAATATGAGCTGGTTGCCAGTGTTAAGTCTTCTATATCCTTGCTAATTTTCCATCTAGTTCTTCTATCAACTATTGAGAGTGAGGCATTAAAATCTGTAACTATTATTGTTAAGTTTTTTATTTCTCCTAATTCCTGTCAATTTTTGTTTTATATATTCTGGTGCTGTTGTTAGGTATATTTTTATAATTGTTATATTTTCCTCATCTTGATCCTTTCATTCTTATGAAATGTCCCTGTCTCTAGTAATATTTCTTAAAGTACATTTTTTCTATTATTAATACAGTCACTCCAGCTTTATTAAGATTTTATTTATTTATTTGACAGACAGAGATTACAAGTAGGCAGAGATGCAGGCAGAGAGAGAGGAGGAATCAGGCTCCCTGCTGAGCAGAGAGCCCGATGCGGGGCTTGATCCCAGGACCCTGAGATCATGACCTGAGCTGAAGGCAGAGGCTTAACCCACTGAGCCACCCAGGCGCCCCAACTCCAGCTCTTCTATGGTTACTGTTTGTATGATCTATTTTTTAGGATCTTTTTACTTTCAACATATACTCTTTGTGTCTTTAAATCTGAAGTATATCTCTTACTGACAACAAAGAGTTGCATCTTGCCTTTTTATGCAGGTTGAAAATCCCTACACCTTTTGAACAGGCAGTTAGTCCATTTACATTTGATACAATTATTGACATGGTTGCATTTATGTATGCCATTTTGCTGTTTTTGCTTCATGTCTTTGTCTTTAATCTCTAACCTCTATTTCTCCATTACTATCTTTTTCTGTGCAAAATATTTCTGGTATATATACCATTTTTATCCCTCTGTTGACTTTATCGCAATTATTTTTTGTTATACTCTTTGTGTTTGCTCTAGGCATCACAAGATACATCTTTTACTTATCATAATCTAACTTAACTCCAGGAAATACAGAAACTTGCTCCAATATATCTCCTATTCCATCTCTCTCTCTTTCTTTAGATTTTATTTGACAGAAAGAAAGAGAGAGTGTGAGAGACCTCAAGAAGGGGGAACTGCAGGGGAGAGGGAGAAGACTCCCCACTGAGCAGGGAGCCCAACAAGGGGCTTGATCCCAGAACCCTGGATCATGACCTGACGGAAGGCAGCTGCTTAACTGACTGAGCCACCCAGCACCACTCCTATCTCTTTTCTGTTTTTATTACCATATATGTGTTAGAATCTCAATAATACAGTATTATCATTATTGTTTTAGACAATCTTGTCATTTCAAAAATTAAAAGAATAAAGATAATCCTATTAAAATAGTAAGATAAAAATACAGTTGTGTTTACCTATATACTTACCATTTCCAAGGTTCTTCATTTCTTCTTAGGGATTTGAGTAACCATCTGTTGTCACTTCCTTTCAGTCTTAAGGACTTCCTTTAATATTTTAAGACAGGTCTGCTTTCAACAAATCCTCTGCCTTTTTTATGTGGGAATGTCTTTATTTTGCTTTCATTTTTGAAGAAGAGTTTTGCTAGATAAAGAAATCCTGGTTACTGGGCTTTTTTCTTTCCACATGTTAACTATGACATCCCACTGCCTTCACCTCCTTGCTTCTGATGAGAAGTCACCTGTAAATCCTATTGTTATTCCCTTGTATGTGATGCATCATTTTGTTCTTGCTGTTTTCAAGATTTTCCTTCTTTGTCTTACAGCAGTTTGATTCTGCTAATGTGTTTATCATGCTTGAGTTCATCATGTTTCTTGGATCTGCAGATGAATTTAGCCACTATTTTTTCTAATATTTTCTGCTCCTCTCACACTCCTTTCCTTTTATATATGTATATTCTTAGGTATACATTTGATGTTGTCCCACAGATCTCGGAGGCTCTATTCATTTTTCAGGCTTTTTTCTGTTCTTTGTAATAATTTTTATTGACCTACCTACAAGTCCACCAATTCTTTCTTCTGCCATCTTAAATGTGCTATTGAGTCCAGCCTAGTTAATTTTTCATTTCAGTTATTATAATTTTCAAATCAAGCACTTTCATTTTGTTTTCTCTTAAAATTTCTCTTTGAGATTCTTTATTCATTGAGTCATTGTCATCATAATTTACTTTAACCCTTCAGTCAAGATTCCCTTTATTTAACTGAAAATATCTCTAATAGGGACTTTGAAGTCTTTCTGTGCCAGATTCAACATTTGGGATCACTAGAGGACAGTTCCTACTCATTGATTTTTTTTTTTCCTGAGTATGGATTACACTTCAGTTTTTTGCACATCTTTTAACTTTCTTGTTCAATACTGAGCATATAAGGTAAGGTACTACTCACAACCCCAGATTCTGAGTTTTTCTCAACTAAGGTTTTGTGACGGTGGTGGATTTTGGTTTTGTTTTTACTAACTTTCAGGAATAAGTTTGTGAAATCTGTCTCTCCTACAATGTGTGGTCCTTCAGGATTTTTTCCCTTGTTTTTATTTTAGGCCTGGCTTCTAACCGTCACCCCTCTATCTGCATAATTTACTTATTGGTTCAGAGGTAGTGCTCACCTTAGCCCTTATATTCCCTGCTGATCGATCTGTAGTTGGTACAGGGAGCATACTCTCACTTCAGGCCTTCAAGTCTACTATAATTTTTACCTTCTGCTGGGCCTTCTCACACATCCTTTGCACTGGCCCAAAATGTGTAGATGGCTTGGGCTTGCAATGGTTTCTACAGCACATGAAGCCTCCAGGCAATAGGATATCATCAAACTCCTTGTAGTTGCCTCACCTTCCAGAGCTCTCTGTTAAAGCCCTCTCTAGCCTGCTGTTCCACTGTTTGCCCCAAATAGGACTATGACCTTAGGCTAGTAGAGTTGTTTGGCTCTCCTTATTTCACTTGCCACCAGATCACAACTTCTAACTGATAATATTCCAAATGAAGTGAGTCCCCTCCCACAAGAGTAATAAAACTGCTGGTTTTCATAGCCTACCCCACTCTAGTTGAACTACTAAACTAACAGGGCTGGAAAAAAGGGGAGCAATCCTGGGCAAGATCACAAACTTGTGTTTGATACAAAATTCAGTGGTTTTCATGAATAAATACTTCTTAACTTATTATAAGCCTGTAATTGTTTCTGACAGTTTTTTTCCAGCTCTATAGCTGATTTGGGGGGGCAGGATTTGTTGGCCTACTTGCACTCTCCTGCCAGAAATGAATCTCGTCCTCAGACATGTTTTTATAAATCTCTTAAGCAATAAAATCCTAACTGTGGTAAAGCCAAACAGTCTGAAATCAAATCTGTTTTCCTGGAATTAGACCCAAGTGCCATAATACCTAAACTGCTCAAATACAACTCAATTCAAAAATATACGTAAGAGAAAAAATTTCCCTGGGGAAGCCAGAGAAATAAAGGTATTCTAGAATACTGGAATTGTTTTTAATTCCAGAAGGCAGTAATACAAAAATTTGAGTATCAGGTTGTTATTTTCAGTTTCCACCTCCCAAAAGCCCTAACTACTAGAGTCACTAGTACTCTGTACATGTATATATAATCTGAACAGCCCTAAATCCAATCAAGGCTAGGATAAGACTACACAGACAACCTCAGATCTTGTCACCAGGTAGGTACTCAAATAGGTCCTAAACAAAGAAGGATACTGAGTGCTGGCCCTGGCCACTGTAATTAAGCCCATAGCATGACTGGGTGTATCTATCTCATGGGTTCCTTGCTTAGCTTGGGCTTAACTCTTGGCCCTCTGGTCATTACCATCCCAAGACCAAAAAGTCCTGAGTCTTAATACTTGTACTCCTACCCAGCAAGTGGTTAGTTCAAAATTATTCTACTTGCCAAATTTTGGGCATCACCTAATACCTGGATTCTCACTTCATTTGCCAGCTCTCCTTGCCCTTTCACCCCAGGGCTGACAAATAATTCCAAATCAACCCTCCCCCTGAATTTGCCCTACCTATACACTGTCCCTCAATGCCAAGCTTAATGGTGAATTTCCACAACCTCCATCCGGCCCACTACCTGACTAAAGTTATGTCAGACAATCTGTCTATTTTATTCATATTCTCCTTAAAATGTATCTGTACCTTCTACTAAATAGTCAAGGGGCTACAGCCCCTGACAAGACAAATGGACACCTAACCCAAGCTGGGCTTATCCTCTTTTCTGAGCATTTAAAATTTGAACACAAATGCTTCAGTTAGCCTGTGCTGAGCACGGACGCTGGAAAGACATGAAAAGGCAGAGCAGAGGCAGCCATTTTCCATCATGGATACAGAAGCAAAGAATATTAGTTTGAAGGAGAAAAGAAATAGGAGGCAGAGGTACCAGAAAAGCAGAAATAAGATTTCATATGAATGGAATGGAATAGTTTCGCAGAGATGCGAAAGAAATTCTGGTCTTAACCCTTCATGAAATTCAAAAGAATGCTCTGTCCTTTAGCCTCAAGAGAAACCCTGTACTTTCCACAAATGTCCCCATTTTAACCTGGCTTAAAGGGCAGGGGAGGGCAGGGGAAGGGAGGGAACGGTATTCTTGTTCCTTGCAACTGAACTACTCCAGTTAACACCGCTGGTTTCTCCCTTGCTCCCAGTCTGTATTTCCCAGAAATCCACATCACTCATACTCTGGTTAGACCAGTTACTTCTCCACCATATAGCTCCTTGTGTTCACCCTGTGTTTTTTTGGCTATACCAAGATTTTTACAAACCCCTAAGATTAGATCTTATTCTCTTAAGATCTGGAGTTTTCTTTGGCTATGATGGACAGACAATGAGAGGTAGTATGATCTTCACTTTTAACCTCAGCTTCTTACCTGGAAACCACCATCTTCTTCATAAGGTTGTGACAGGAATTACATAAGGTGAGAATAAAGTCCTTGTCATATCATCCGTCGCCCCACTAAAGGTAGTTTCTTTCAGTATTACATAGATTAAACTTGTTCAACCTGAACATTAGGTAAAAATTATTTCACTAATCCTTAAGATCTGAAGGGCACTAAGTATATTAAGAAGATTAATCAATAGTAATTCCTGTTGGGAAGTATTATTTTCACATGATAGCACTTTAACTTGTGAACAGCCATACCAACTCCCCAATCAACATCTATTTCTCCCAAATTTGTTTCTAGTCCATTGTATTTCTTAAGTTTTGGAAACGACCCTGTTATCTTGCACCTGCGTTTGTGGGATCATTTCTAGTAATTTACCAATATTGCTTAGCAGATGTGTTTACTTACTGATATTTTTACCAGTTTGTTTAAAAAAAAAAAAAGAGGATGAAACTTACTGGCCACAAATCACATTTATTTAACTTACGTGAAGACACTAATATATATTTAGTGAATTATAGTCAAGGGCCAAAATTATCATTACTATTAGGAAAGGATATAAGGCATTTTAATCTGAAGCTTTTGTCTAACAAAATCTCTAACAGAAAAAGAGAAAGGAACAGAGACTAAATGTCACAATTAAGGTTAATTGGATAAAAATTCCATTTAGGGTTTGGCTTTTACTGCCTCTTATAGTTATGTTGACAGCTTCCTGGACAACTGAGGTGCTAAGTAATCCAGACGCCAAACAAAATCAACAAAAGTCCCAGCACAAAAATCATTACGTAAAGGATTTTATTTCCTTCTCAATTATACAGATCTACTCCATTCAACAATAAGGAAAAACAATTCCTAGAAGAATCATTTGGTTTTAGACTCACACAACAAATAATAATTGTCAACAGGACTGAACACAAAATGAGGAATAATTCTATTGGCAGTATTAGAGCTATTATTATAAACATCTGTGCATACACAATGACCACATACATACATACACACAATGATAAGATTTTACTTTCAATCTCAGAAGAACACTCTTATACTATTTCACACCTAGCTCCAAAGGCCCATTGCGCTGAGCCTCCTTCTACCTTTTCCTACCTTCTCCTCTTCCCTCCCAATCTTTTAGCCCCAGGATTCTCAAGATTGGAACTTAAAGATCCTCTTGATGAATTAATCCAACATTCAATCACCATATGAGTGGCTGATGTTCAATTCATTTCTACTTATGAATAAAGGTTATTACAAGTAACTTGTTAACTGTTAATAAAATTCTGTTTACGAACTAAAAGTAAGAAGAGACTCTAGTCTTTCCACTTTTTTAGTGTTCCACCAAAAAGACCGGCTGCTACAAAATGGGTGGCAATGTTGCAAAAACCTTACAACTAATAAACATATACAGTCAGTTGGAAATCCTGCAGTTCTTAGAAGAATTCCATTATCACTATCGAAAAATTAGTGGTAGTTTTCAATTGCTGCTATTCTTGCTTTTTAATCTTCAGTTATAGCTCATTCAGCAATGTCATTTTCAAAGGTTTATTTACTTAAGAGAGAGAGCACATATGTGCATGCACAGGAGGGGCAGAGGGAGAGAATCTCAAGCCGACTCCCCTAGGCACAGACCCTGACTCATGACCCATGAGACCACAACCTGAGCCAAAACCAAGAGTATAGGCGCTCAAGTGACTGAACAACCCAGGAGCCCCTAGCAACGTCATTTTCCAATCATTTAAATATATGTTGTGTACAACAGGATGGCAGTGCATCAATAGTATCCTTATTTTAAGTTTTCCCATGATTAGTCTTTGGTGTGTACATGTCATGTTTCAACAGAAGTCCTACCTCAATTGCTAAAGCACGTTTATCATCCTTGCCCTAAAATGTATTTGTATATAATAGCCCATTTCCAATAGAAAACAGGAACACGCAGTTAAGTAGGTAATGGGGTTCTGCCTAAATTGACTAAGGTCAAAAAAGCGGGTATCACTGCTATAACCAAGCAAGCTGCTCTAGGATGCCAGGTCACATTACTTCCAGCCTAGCAGTTCTTCAACTTTTTCTCTAAACTACATCAAGGAGCATTAGAAACTCACCCCATATATTCTGAGCCACATATATTGTGCCCATGATTTCTTGGAATCTCATATGCCCTTAATGGACTTTCTTCCTTCATCATTACCTTAATTCCTTGTCCAGGATAATCTCTGTTCTCCCAATTTCCACTTTTATAAGAAAACCCCACACCTTAGACTATAACATTCATAAAAAGTCCTTTTTTGATGCCCAAGGAAAGGAGTCCCAAACTCAGAGGACAGCATGGAGCTGTTAATGCCTCTTCCTGCATTTTCCTGGAAGAGATTTTCAACTCCGGGATATATGCACACATCCTTCTTGTCCCCACTCCCCAGACTTTGATCTCTTTGCATTAATGGTTTGCTCTATCACCTTACACCTCTGAACTCCCAATATTCAACTGGATAGCCACTGACTAAGCCAAGATTTTGAAGTCTGAGAGAAAAGGGAGGCAGCAAAACAGATTCTGACATATTTTAATTAGAGTTTCCAGGCATGCTTTTACAATGAGCTAAAGGTTCATTCCTTCTCTCAGATTCTGAGTTTTAGCAGTACTACTTTTCACAAAATCTTGGTTTTCTATTCTGTTTAATTATGAATTTTACAAGCATGTTCTATTTTTCAGCACAATTGCTTGTTCTTGGCTCTTCAGTTAGGGCCTGTTGCCACCTTGTGGACTACGTGGGAATAAATGCCAATGCACTACCACAGGTTCTCATCTCTGTGCTTCCAGAAGAAGACCACTAGATGGTGACTTCAAATTTGAAGAGACTTTCCAAACCAATAGAGAAAACCAGATAGTTGGTTTATGACTACACAAAAAAATAGATTCACGCAAATAAAATATAAATCAGTATGTCCAAAATAATGAGTTAAATAAATGAATAAATATCTTTTGGAGGTACTATGGCCTAAGGTTAACAACCTCTTAACCCAGGCTCTGACTTAGCAAACTAGGAATACAAGTGAACTTGCTCATACTGATAAAGGGCATCTACAAAAAAAATGCATAGCTTCCTGATTTCAAAACTTACTACAAAGCTACTGGAACCAAAACAGTGTGGTACTGGCATAAAAAAAGACAGACAGACAAATGGAATGAGATACAGAGCCCTGAAATAAACGCTCACATATATATGGCCAATGATTTTCAACAAGGTTTTCCAAACCATTCAATGGTGGAAGTGACAATCCTTTCAATAAACAGTGAAGGCAAAATTGAATAGCCACATACAAAAGAATGAATCTTGACTTTACACCATACAGTCAAAAATTACCTCAAAATAGATCAAAGACCTAAATGCACGACCTAAAAGTATAAAATTTTTATAAGAAAACACAGGGAAAAGCTTAATGATGTTGGATTTGGCAATGACACCAAAAGGCACAGGCAACAAAAGAAAAAAGAAGTTAAGCTGTACTACATCAAAATTTAAAATCTCTCTCTATAAAAGGACCCAACAACAAAGTGAAATGCAATCCATGGAATGGAAGAAATTATTTGCAAATCATATATCTAATAAAGGGCTAATATCCAGAATAGATAAAGACCGCTTACAACAAATAAGGGGTGTCTGAGTGGTTCAGTCAGTTAAGCATCTGACTCACTTTCAGCTCAGGTCATAATCTCAGGGTTGTGAGACCAAGCCCCAGCTTGGGCTCTGCACTGGGTGATGGAGCCTGTTTAAGAGTCACTCTCCTTCTCCCTCTGCTCCTCCCTCCACCCCACAAACAAAACAAAACACTCTTACAACTCAAAAGAACAACAAAACTTGTTTAAAAATGAACAAAATATTTTAAATAGACTTTTCTCCAAAGAAGTTATATAATGGGGGCGCCTGGGTGGCTCAGTGGGTGAAGCCTCTGCCTTCGGCTCGGGTCATGGTCTCAGGGTCCTGGGATCAAGCACCACACTGGGCTCTCTGCTCAGCGCGGAGCCTGCTTCCCCCCTCTCTCTCTGTCTCTCTGCCTACTTGTGATCTCTGTCAAATAAAGTGAAAAAAAAAAAAAAATCTTAAAAAAAAAAAAAGAAGTTATACAAATGGCCAATAAGCACATGAAAAGACGTTCAACAGCATTACTCATTAGGGAAATGCAAATCAAAACCACCGTGTGAGGTATCACCTCACACCCATTGGGATGGCTACTATCAAAAACACAGAAAGTAAGTATTAGTGAGGATGCAGAAAAATTAGAACTGTTGTGCATTGCTAGTGAGAATGTCAAATGATACAGCCACTGTAAAAAACAGTATGATGGCTCTTCAGAAAATTAAAAATAGAATTACCATATGCTCCAGCAACTCCAGTGCATATACATCAAAAAATTGAAAATAAGGACTTGAAAAAATACTGCACATTCATATTTGCAGCTTTATTCACAAAAGCCAAAAGGTGTAAGTGGCCCATGTGTCCATCAACAGATGAAGAGATAAACAAAATGGTGTGTGCACACACGATGGACTATTATCCAACCTTAAAAAGAAAGGAAATTCTGACACATGCTACAACATAGATGAACCTCAAAAACATTATGCTAAAGAAAAGAAACCACACGTGGGAGCACGTGGATAGCTCAGTCAATAGGTTAAGTGTCTGCCTTCAGCTCAGGGTCCTGGGCTTGAGCCCTGAGTTGGGCTCCCTGCTCATCAGAGAATCCGGGTTTCTCCCTCTCCCTCTGCCTCTTCCCCCTGCTCATGCTCCCTTGCTCGTTCACTCTCTCACTCTCAAATAAGTAAATATAATCTTTAAAAAAAAATTTTTTTTAAGAAAGAAAAGAAGAAGAAGCCACACACAGCAGGGCAAATACTATGATTCTGCTTATATAAAATACCTAGAAGAGTCAAATTCACAAAAGACAGAAAGTAGAATAGTGGTTGTCAGAGGCTAGGGGAAATGAGCAACTATTTTTAATGGGTACAGTTTCAGTGTTAAACAATGAGAGTTCTGTGGATAGACGGTGGTGATGGCTACACAATAATATGGACATACCTAATGGCACTAAACTATACATTAAAAAAATTTTAAGATGGTAAATGTTATGTGTATTTTATCACAACTTTTAAACACAAAAGAAAAAGAATCAAAAAAACCTTATGGCTAACAACATACTTGATAGTGAAATACTAAACACCTTCCCCCTAAATTCAAAAACAATAATGTCATTCTCACCACTTTTATCTGCTATTAGACTAGAAATCTTAGCCAATGCAATAAGGTAATAAAAATAAACAAAACTCATAAACATCAAAAAGGAAGAAGTAGACTTGTTTTTATTCAAAGATATACACACAAAAAGTCCCAAGGAATTTATTTTTAAAAGTTACTAGAACTAGGAAACAAACTTAACAATGTTATGTGATACAAATTTGATACACAAAAATCAACTGCTTTTCTATACTAGCAACAAACAATGGGAAAACAACATTTTAAAATAATACCATTTACTATAGCATTAAAAACAATTATTTTGGATAAGTTTAAAGAAAGATATACTAGATCTCAACACTAATCTTTCAAAAACTTGATGAGAAAAAAACATGTTCTAATGTGAAAAGATACACTAAATTCATAGAAGTCTCAGTTCTAAAATGACAACTCTCTCCAAATTGATAGGATCAATCCAATCCAATCAAAATCTTGGGAGGCTTCTTTGTTTAAAAAAAAAAAAATTAACAAACTGATTCTAAAATCTATAGGGAAATGAAAAACAAAACACAACACCCTGGAATAGCCAAAATAATCTGAACAACTTTAAAGGGAAAATGGAGTGGGAACACTAACACTGCCTGATTTCCAGACTGATTATAAAGCTATGGTATTCAAGACACTGCAGAGAATACAATCTATAAATAGACTCATACATATAAATATCAAATTATTTTTCAGCAAGTGTATCAAAAATTCAATGAGGAAAATCTTTACAACAAATGGCACTAAAACAAATGACTATTCATAAAGAAAGACTTGGATTTCTATCTCCAACCATATGAAAATTTTAATTTGAGATGAGTTAAAGACATAAATGTAAAAACTAAAAAAAGTTTCTAGTAGAAAACACAGAACACCACCTTTGCAACCTCAGGTTACACCAAGATTTCTTAAAACACAGAAAGTATTAACCATAAAAGAAAAAAGTGAATAAATTAGACTTCCTAGAAATGTAAAACTTCTGCTAATCAAAAAAAAATATTCATAAAGTAGAACAGAAAGCCACAGATTGGGAGAAAATATTCAAACCACATAGTTGATGAAGGACTTGTATCCTAATTTAAAAAAAAAAAAAAAAACCCACAACTCAATAATAGGACAGAAAACATGATTTTAATAGTCAAAAGACTTTGAAAAGACACTTTTTTTTTTTTTAAGATTTGACAGAGGGAGAGAGAGCATATAAGCAGGAAGAGGGGCAGAGGGAGAGAGAGAAGCAGACTCGCTGCTAAGCAGGGAGCCTGACTCTGCCAATCCCAGGACTCAGAGACCATGACCTAGGCCAAAGGCAGATGTTTAACCAACTAAACCACCCAGGCAGGCCTGAATAGACACATCTAAAAGGTGATATATGAATGGTGAATAAGAGCATGAAAAGGTGATCTACATAATTAGTCATTAGGGAAAAGCAAATCAACAGGGCATCTGGGTGGCTCAGTCAGTTAACCATCTAACTCTTGGTTTTGACTCAGGTCATGATCTCATGGATCATGAGATCAAGCCCACATCAGGCTCTGCACTCAGCAAGGAGACGACGTGGAAGATTCTCTCCCTCTGCCCCTCCTAAACTCGTGCTTTCTCTCTCAAATAAATAAATATTTAAAAAAAAAATCTATTACATGCCCACTAGAATGACTAAAATTTAAAAGTTAACAACACCAAACGCTTGTAAAGATGTGGAAAAACTAGAACTCCTACACTACTGGAACTGTACAATATATTAACAATTTGGGAAACTGGCAATTTCATAAAGCTTAACATACATCTACGATATGACCTAACAATTCCTAGATATATGTCTAATAGAAATAAAAACGTACAGCCACAAAAAATCTTGTACAAGAGTTTTCACAGCTGTTTTATTTATAACAGCCAAAAACCACAAACAGCCCAGGTTATCACCAGGTGCTATAGAGAAACTGTGATATAGTCAATGGACTATGACTTAGCAATAAAAAAATAAATAAGCTACTAAAACCTGGAACAACATGGGTAAATCTCAAACGTTATGATGTAAAACACCAGAGACAAAAGAGCACCTGTTGTATGATTACATTTATATGACATTTTAAAACAGGCAAAACCAATCATGACAGAGATCAGAGGTTAATGCTTCTTGGGGTAGACCAGTACAATAGACTAAGAAAAAAGCATAAGGCAATTTTCTGAAGGAATGACAATGTTCTGCATCTTGACAGAACATGGGTTACAAGGTCGCATGCATTTGTAAAAAGTGCTTGAACCATATACTGTGCATTTCACTACACGTAAATCATACCACTATTTTAAAAAGATAAAAAATACAATGTTTCTGTAATCATACAAGCTTCAGCTCTGCCAGTTACCAGCTGTGTGGCTTTGGCCAAGTGTTAAACTGTCAGTTTCTTCATCTGTAAAATGGAGGGAACAAGAGTTGAAAACATCGTAAGAATTGCGAGAATAAAAGAGATAATGTTTAAAAACCATTAGCATACAGTAAATGCTCACTGAATAATCCAAAAAGTTAGAAAACCTCTGTCATGTATTTCAGCAAAGAAACATACAGGACTGGCTAGAGTAGCTAGATGCTGAAGAATTCACATATATATTACCTCACTTATTTTTTAAAACAACCCATAACAGGGATTATTACTGTTGTATGGACAAAGGAACTGGTCACTCAGCAAAGATGTGGCAAAAGCCAAGATGCAAACTCTCACTCATGTTTTTTCTACTGCTCCATGTTATCTTCCATTAAGGTCATTTCTAGCAGTGTAACCCTGCAACTGCCAGGATAACACAATCAAATGAGAAGCAATTAAGGATCCCTTTATTCTCGATAGTATGGTATATCAAACCTAATTCTGAAAAGCAGGCCAATTTTAAGAGCTTGATTAGCTGCAAGTAGAAGCCTGCAAACACTGCTCTAGGCTTTTATCCTGTCTCTGGCTTCAAGATGATTTCTGCTACGTGAGGATACTGATACCATTAGAGCGATTTCAAGATAAGAGAATTCTGAATGTAAAAATCTGTGATCTAAGGTGGGAAACTAGAATGTGAGTAGCTTAATTTGTAGAACAGCCTTAGAATTTGGCAACTGAAATGAGAACTAAAGATTTTTTTTTTTTAGTATCTCTCTTTTGGGGCACACCTGGGTGGTTTTGTGGGTTAAGCCTCTGCCTTCGGCTCAGGTCATGATCTCAGGGTCCTGGGATTGAGCTCCCACACTGGGCTCTTTGCTCAGCAGAGAGCCTGCTTCCCCCGCTCTGTGCCTGCCTCTCTGCCTTCTTGTGATCTCTCTCTGCCAAATAAAAAAATAACATCTTTTTAATTAATATATCTAGGGCGCCTGGGTGGCTCAGTTGGTTAAGCAACTGCCTTCGACTCAGGTCATAATCCTGGAAGTCCCAGGATCGAGTCCCACATTGGGCTCCTTGCTTGGCGGGGAATCTGCTTCTCCTGCTGACCTCTCTACTCTCATGCTCTCTCTCTCAAATAAATAAATAAAATCTTTAAAAAAAATTAATATATCTATCTCTTTGAGGTGCCTGGGTGGCACAGTCAGTTAAGCATTCAACTCTTGGTTTTGGGTCAGGTCCTGATCTCAGGATCATTAGATCCAGCCCTGCCCTGGGCTCCATGCTCAGCTCAGCTCAGAATCTGCTTAACTTTTTCCCCCTCCCTCTGCTCCTCTACCATATGCTCCCTTGCTCTCAACCTAAAATAAATAAATAAATCCTTAAGAAAATAACACAGAATAAAGTAAAATAAAATAAAATACATATCTTTCAAGTGGCCTGGTGGCTCAGTGGATTAAGCATTAAACTCCTGATTTTAGCTCAGGTTACGATTTCAGGGTCGTGAGAGCGAGCCCCATGTCAGACTCCACACTGGGTCATGGAGCCTGCTTAAGATTCTCTCTCCCTCTCCCTCTGTCCCACTCTCCCCACACATGCATTCTCTCTCTCAAAAAATAAAATGCATACTTTACTCCTAATACAAGAGCTTTGTTAAAAATTAAAATAATGAAAGTTGCCCTGTGATCCGATTTGGCCAAAGATACTATACTGTTAACAGTTCGGTGTATCCTTCTTCCAGACTAAAATCTGCCTTCTCCTTAGCAATTCTATAGTAGTCCTCCATTGCAAGGATAATCACAATCTATTGTAATTGCTGAAACGAATATATTTTGACCATATATTCTGCATACCTGTCATTTCTTATAGAATAAAGACTGAGATGTGAATTGCTACATCTGTAGTCTTTAATTTTTAAATTTTAAACCACTAAATCTGTAAAAAAAAATAAACCTGCACATTTTCAGCTTTGACAGATATTAGATTATACTCATAATAATTCCCATTTTCCCACACCTTCATCTGCACTGATAAATTTCATTCTCTAGCGTAGAAGCTATAGACTCAAATGCCTACAGAAGACACAGGAGACGTAACTGGATGAAGGAGGCCATCTGGGTCTGTGACAAACCTCAGAGCACATGCTCACATCAAGAGGGCAGCCACTATTCTATTTCAGTCAACAGATGTAATGTAAAAATCTAGTCCCAATTTATTAAGAAGGCCAAAACTCCAAATTTTTATGAAGATCTTACAGGTTTTTTGTTTTAAAGGTTTGCTTATTTATTTACTTGACAGAGAGAGAGAGTGTGTGTGCTCGCCAGCATGCTCACCAAGTAGGCAGAGAGGGGCAATCAGAGCAGAGAATCTAATGTGAGGCTTTTTCCCAGGACCCTGAGATCATGACTTGAGCCAAAGGCAGAGGCTTAAAGACACTGAGCCACCCAGGCACCCCGAAAATCTTACAGGTTTTTAATGGTGACAACTAAAATGTTTTATTTAAATACTCAAACAAAATACATCCATAGGCCCGACTACATTTAGCACATGGAATTTTACGTTGAGATGAAAAAGATGTAACCTTGAATTTTCACTTTTTAAAAAGATTATGATTTATTTACTTATTTATTTATTTAACAGAAAGGGAGAGCATGCACACAAGTAGGAGGAGCAGCAGGCAGAGGGAAATGGAAAAGCAGGCTCCCCAACTGAGCAGGGAGCCTGACTCAGGGCTGGGATCCTGGGATCCTGGGATCCTGGGATCATGACCTGAGCTGAAGGCAGACACTTAACTGCCTGAGCCACCCAGGCACTCCATGTATTTTCACTTTGAATCTTATTATTCATGCAGTTTGTTTTGCTATGCTTACGAACAGAGGATGTTTTTATTTAATTTTGGTTTATAGTGAGTGTTAGCACCCTTCAGAAGAAGATGCTTATCTTTATTTTTTTTCCCCAGATTCACATCTACAACAAATATTAGACCAAAAAAAAAAAAAAAAAAATCTGTACCTTCAGGTTTTGAGGCTAAAAAGTGTGGTCTTAGTTAATTAAAGTGTGGCCAGAAAGGGTACATGAAGACTCTTGGGACTGAGTTGCTATATTCTCCCCAGCATACTTAGAGCACAAGATTTTTAGAGAACATAATTTATAAAACTACATATAACTTTTTTTTTAAAACTACATATAACTCTTGAAGATGGCTTCAATAATGTGGTGTTTCCCTCTACTACCTGATACATTTGCTTAACAGCAAATTTTCTGATGAGATATTAAAAAAGGGAAGAATTCTCATACATCTCCTTTATTATCATACTTGGAATTTAAACCACTTTCAGCTTTTTTTTAATGAAATAAAGCACAGGTTTGCAGAAATCTTTCCCTCGTCAGGAAATGTTACTGCAAACACTGCCTCTATAGAAAGAACACTGCAGCAAGCAACCTATCTAGCTTTGGTTTGTGCTCATTCCTTCTTAGTCATCCATTACAAATCTCCAGACCCAGATGTCCCAGCATTCCCTGCACCTACCAGAGATAATGGCAGAGATCCATGACTATCCAAGGGCCCAACAACAGTCTTTGAATACAACTATCTTTTCATCAATTGTAAACAAGTCCTAAACTCTTGGCTCCACAGGGAGTCCCTACCAAGTCGGTATAAACTCTGTAACAGGGGCAGAGGTCAAGGGGATGAGCGCTCAGAGCCTAAGCTCTGAATCTCATCCCATCACTACCCTGTTCAAAAGAATCCTTATCAGAAGAGAACGCCCCAGCAAAAGGCCACATTCAGGAGAGCTGATCTAGCAGATTCAGCTTCAGTTTTGGAAGTAAGCTTTTGGAACAGTAATGAATGTGAAATACCTAATGTGCCCAGGAAGATGGCCCCAGAAACAGGGTTCTGAAGGGAAGGGAACATAAAGGGAAAAACAAGGGAGATTTGTGAATCTACATTTGTTTTGGGGAAGAACCGGTCTGAAAAGTAGTGGAATAACCCTGAACCTGAGCCACAGAAGAAATCTCTTTGGGAAACTATTCCACAGAGTGAATTATTTTGTTTGTGTCCAAAATCATTCTAATACATGCAAAAGAGCCCAAAAAACACTTAGAAAACAGTATATTCTTCTGTATGCAAAAAAAAAAAAAAAAAAAAAACAAAACAAACAACCATTATGTATGTTATAAATCATACTGCTTTAGGCTCTTCCATTAGCATTTGAGACTTGTCACAGTCAAGAGAACCAGGGCCAGGACAGAAGAGGAGTTAAATGAAATAAGTCAATCAGAGAAAAACAAATATATTATTTCACTCATGTGGAATTTAAACAAAACAGAGGAGCATAGGGGAAGGGAGAGAAAAATAAAACAAGATGAAATCAGAGAGAGAGAGACAAACCATTTAACCATAGGATAACAAACTGAGGGTTGCTGGAGAAGAGAGGATGGGGGAATGGGGTAACTGGGTGACGGATATTAAGGAGAGCATTTGATGTAATGAGCACTGGGTGTTATATGCAACCAATGAATCACTAAACTCTACCTCAGAAACTAATGATACACTGTTAATTAACTGATTTTATTTTTAATTTGAAATAGAGAGAGAGATCACAGGCAGAGAGGCAGAGAGAGAGGAGGAAAAGCAGGCTCCCCACTAAGCAGAGAGCCCAGTGCGGGCTCCATCCCAGGACCCTGAAATGACCTGAGCCAAAGGCAGAAGCTCAACCCACTGAGCCACCCAGGAGTCCCTAATTAATTGATTTCAATAATATAAATTTTTAAAAAACAGCTCTCAAGGGTTGCCTGGGTGGCTCAATGGGTGAACCATCTGCCTTCCGCTCCGGTCACAATCTCCGGGTCCTGGGATGGAGTTCCCTATTAGGCTCCCTGCTCAGCAGGAAGCCTGCTTCTTCCTCTCCCACTCCCTCTGCTGGTGTTCTCTCTCTGTGTCTCCCTCTGTCAAATAAATAAATGAAATCTTAAAGCACACACACACAGGGGCGCCTGGGTGGCTCGGTGGATTAAGCCGCTGCCTTCGGCTCAGGTCATGATCTCAGTGTCCTGGGATCGCATCGGGCTCTTTGCTCAGCGGGAGCCTGCTTCTCTCTCTCTGCCTGACTCTCCGCCTACTTGTGATCTCTCTCTCTGTCAAATAAATAAATAAAATCTTTAAAACACACACACACACACACACACACACACACACAAAACAGCTCTCAAATCTCAGATACTCCTCCACTATACACTTCGGAATGAGTCTTTTAACCTCTCCAGGCCTCAATATTCTCATCAGTAAGATCAGGATAGCATCTTTTTTTTAAAACACATTTTATGAGTGTTTACATGTGAAACATTTAGTGTGCAATAATTATTATTGTTATTATTACATAGTAGTAGTAGTAAAAGGCACTTAACAAGTTTCATATCTGTTTTCCTGACTAAACCAGGGCATGAACTGTGTTATAGCTTGGCACAGCTTGGCACACACATCAAAGAGAAAAAGAGAAGTGGGGAGAGAAGAAAACAACAATGGACTAGGTATTACAAAGTCAAACTTAAAATTAAGATAATTTTATAGGATATAATCCTCATTCCTACTGAATATATGCAAAATGCCTGGAACATAAAGAATACCCAGTAAATGTTAATTTTCTTTCCTTCCTTGATCTCTAACACCCAGCCTTAAATTCACTCTCTGCAGACCACACTTGGGCTTATATGAAGTGTCTTCTAAGATCAAAAATGGTGACAAATAGTTTGACTACTAGGAATGAACCCATTAAGACACGGTACAGAATATCTGAATTTGGACAGAAACTAGAAGACTCTAGCTGAGAAGTATATTATTCTTTTGCAGTCTGAAGAATCCACAAAAAGTCTCAAGGGGCAACTGGGCGGCTCTCCCCCTGCTAGTTTATGTGTGTGCATGCTCTCTGTCAAATAAATAAGATCTAAAAAAAACAACACACACATACACAATAAAGATTTTATTTATTCATTTAACAGATAGAGAGCACAAGCGGGGGGTTGGGGGGAAGAGGAGTAGAGGGAGAGGGAGAAACGGACCCCCCGCTGAGCAGGGAGCCCGATGTGGGGCTCCATCTGAGGATGCAGGGATCATGACCTGAGCCAAAGGCAGATCCTTAGCTGACTGAGCCACCCAGGTGCTCCCCTCATGTTGCTTTTTAAATGCCCATTTATCGGGATGCCTGGGTGGCTCAGTTGGTTAAGCAACTGCCTTCAGCTTGGGTCATGATCCCAGCGTCCTGGGATCAAGTCCCACATCGGGCTCCTTGCTTGGCGGGGAGCCTGCTTCTCCCTCTGCCTCTGCCTGCCACTCTGTCTGCCTGTGCTCATTCTCGCTCCTCTCTCTCCGACAAATAAATAAATAAAATAAAAAAAAAAAAAAAAAAAGCCCATTTATCTACATCTAGATCCTTGATCAGTAGTGGGAAATAAATAAACACACACACACACACACAATTAAAAATCCAACCATTAGTGGGTGGATATATATATATATATATATATATATATATCTTCGTTAAGTCTGAGTCAGCAAGAATCCCAAGTATGCAGTGTTTTTAAACACTAATGGTTGGGTTTTTAATTGTATAAAATTTTTCCCCAACATACGCATGGTACTGATCAAAGAGTACATAATATGAGTATGTGTTTTAAATAAGGAGAGGGTTAACTTCTTTAGTTTCCCATTAGGTTAAATAAATGGGCTGGCAGATGGTCACTTGGGAGGTTACCTGCTGCTGGCTGGGGTGGGGTGGGGGGACCAGAACAGCCTAACAGTCAACCAGATGGTAAAAAACAGTCTTGGCCAAAGTACTCAGCAATATATGAGATCTGCTCTTCTGAGGGAATATTCACTTGAAGCAGTAACTTACACCTGCTAACATCTGGAATGATTATCTTTGTGTCATTAAGAAACACAGGCTAGTTTAATTGAATAAAGTGCAGTTACAACAGTCCATTAATACAGAAAGACCAAGAATTTCAACATTATGTAGCATAGACGAGAATAGCATACACTTAACAGTGTTTATCATTTGGCAAGCATGGTTTTAAATGTAAATATAAATATATGTGTGTGTATATTACTTCATTTAATCCTCACAACAGCCCTGTAAAGTATAAATAAATTTTTATTGTCCCCATTTTACAGATGAAAACACTGAGGCCCAGAGAGGTTAAATAACTTAGCCAACATTATAAACCTAGTAAATACTGAAGCCAAACAGAATCCAAACAATCTTGAGCTAGTGGCCATGCTCTTAATTAAAAAGAGTTTTGGTTTATATGCTAATGGTTCATTTGAAATGCAGACAAAAAATTTACACAAAAAAACATGTTACTGTGGTATTATAGAATGTAGAAAAACCTGTAAACCTAAATGCCCAACAACAGAAGAATGGTTAAATAAATATGGTGGTAAAGTTGTTCCCTTACAAACAATTATCCTTCCATTCATTAAAAATATTTATGAAAAATGTTTCATGACTTAGACCAACGCTCACAATGTAATGATACGGGAGAGGGGAGAGACAGGATACACAGTTGTACATATATTATGATTCCAAATTATGTAAAAAACAAACTCAGACATAAGGTGGAAGGATATAATCTCAAATAAGAAACAATGGTTATTTCTGGGTGGTGGGATTGGGGTGTTTATATTTTTCTCTTAGTGTTTTCCACATGAACATGCATTATCCTACTACTATCAGTTTAAACAAAGACAACATTTTTTCTTTTAATCAAGCTACACCAAGATCTACAAGAAGCTGGTAAAAATAGCTAAAAAGCTTCTAATCTAACTTCAAGTAGCTACTTTCCTTGGGATAATACCCTCTGCACATCAAACAACATAGCACATACAAAAAAAATGCTCACTTTCAACTTTGGAAACTGAATTAAAATATGAGCATTTCCAATTTTGATCAATAATTATTTACAAGGAACGAAATGGATTTAACTATTTAGAGGGCAAAAACTAAGGAAGGACTTTGCTAAAACAGATAATAAGAAACAAAAGTTTGACTGAGGAGAAAGAACAGCTGTTGCTAATCCAACTATTTACCCTTTGACCCTCTATCTGCCCAATAACTGAGCAGTATCAATTGTTTTCCTGTATTATGTGCTGTTTACAATCCCTGAGAGGCATGAAAGGAATTAATAATTTAGCCTAGAAAGCTGACAGCCTTTATTGGGGAGCCCCTTGTCTGTGTGACAGAAATCAGAGCAAGTAGCTGTCCTAAAGTCATAGGTCCCTTTACTGTTCCTGTTTTATAGCCTAATTGGCCCCCAAACATAAATCAATTATTTCTCCTGTTTTAACCAACAATGACTTCTATTCTCTAACTTCCCTTGTATCAAGTCAGTCCTTGTTCTCTTGAGTTTTACAACTACATGGTAAACACGATGGTTGAGGAAAAAACTCAGGGAGCAAGGCGGACTGGGTTATTTGGAAACAGAAGCACAGAAAGGTTATGCTGTTTTGAACTTTTCTTGACCTTTGACTGCCCTTGTCCCTAGCTTATGCTAATGGGCAGGGTACAGAGATGCTTCTTGTAGAAATGAACTTAGCCTGAACCTGTGCCATAACATTGGACTCCAGGAAGCCCAGGAATCATAAGAAGGCAGCCAGAGTGTGAACAGCTGCCCATATTCTAAACATGGCTACCCATCTGCTCTATCACAGAAAAGGTTGGGGGGAAAGAGCCATCTGAATAGGACAAAGTCAGATATTTTTCCTCATCTATGTTCCAACACATCCTACCTGTTGTCCCAAACTTGCTATCTACAACCACTGCCAACCACAAGGGGAAATCAGCAACAATGGTATTTCCTGTTCCAAAATAAGCAAGCATGAGCAGGCTTTCCCTACCAAAAATTTGAGGGATAGCAGAGACACTGGGGCCTCTAAATTCTAAAGAAGTATTGGAGAGAAATTCCTATTGTTCTCAATCTAAGATGGGAAAGTCGTGAGACATTAACACAGAAAATGCTATTTCTTCCCAGTTAGAAGCCATGAAATCTGCAAGTATCAACATTCATAACTAACTTAAGACAACCCATACAGTCCATAACAGTCTTGAGGTCTCCTATCACTTGTTATGACTGCGCATGTTTCTTTGAACCCCAAGATGTATGAGACAGAGATGATAAATTTTTACTTCTGCCCATTTGTTACTGTAATAGTACTACAGTGATACTGTAAAAGAGAGAGGAATAAGACACTATTAACTTCACAAAGATAATATGGGATTAGTGAGAATATTGCCTACATAAGCTAAGCACAGTTTTGAAAAGAAAAGTGATTTTTTTTTTAGGTGACTCCTAGTCTAACTCATATTCAAAATTATGACTCCGTATTCATTCTTATGGAATGGACAGGTGTGTAAATCACCACATCTGGCTAGAGATTCAATCACAAATGTTCAATGAGTTACGCCCAGAAGGAAGCATAATTTGGCCCAGAAGTCAAACTTGGCCCAAAAGGAAGCATAATTCAATAATAATCTTAATGAGGGTCTTTCCTGGAAAATGGGCAAGAGCTATTTTCAATTGCTATTAAGTGCAGAAAAGGTGAATAAGTTTGAGTAATATGTACTAAATTAGAGGCTCAAAAAATGCCTTTTCAAGTAATTCCAGACAAGTAAATACTTTCCAATAAAATTAATACACAAGGACAGGACCCAGACTTATCTGTTTGTGTTCTGATACTAGAACTAAGCCTGGAGCAGCAAGAGCACGCAATGTCTAACAAAGTTCTCAATTATCTGGCTCATTTTTTGTGTAGCTCTATCTGAAAGATTTCAGAGCATCTCATGTCCTTCCTAATGTTAAAAAAATCCAAGGAAGGACCATGACTCAAGAATTTACCTTTTTCCTCCTCCTAAATGAAGGCAATTCATAAGAGAAGGACAATGAGAAAATATGTTCACTCAGAGATACTGGCAGCTATACTACCTATAAAGCTGACTCTGAACTTTACTTCTAGAAAGACAATTCTATTTTCCTGCTGTTTGATAAGCACTGTAGGACATATTTTGTCTTGAAATTACTAAGCATTAGTTGAACAGACATGAATTTTTATATTGTTAAGGTATATGGGAAAAATATATGAAAAGGTCCACACCCTCAGAGAGCCGATATTAGCTAGGATGGTAAGAAGGTAAACTTCACCGCTGACATCAACATCAGATTGGTGAAAATTAGCCAGTCTCATGACCCTAAAAAGTACTAGAACTAGAAAAAATAACTCTAGATCATCTCATGAATTCTCAAATCTGAATTATCATTCAACCTTTTGGCATTAAAGCAAAACAAGGTCTTTATACATTGGATATTCCCATGCGCTATTTCTAATAGCTATAACCATATCTCAGAATGATGTATGCCACATTTTGAGAGCAATTGGAAACACTAATGGTTATCTACGATCAAGAAAGACACCTGAAAAGCATCATTAAATTAGACCTCAAAACAGTCACCCTCGTAACCATAAGCTCAACCTTGATGTAGATAAAGGTGCTTTAGAAATTAAACAGTGATACAAAGGTTATTGAGTATGAACACCTACACCAAGCATAATCCCTCTTTTAAAAAATCCTCCTCTCCAACCCGTTATTTCAGAAAATAAATATTACGTCAAAGTCAGTTAATACTTTAGAGAAGTGGTTATGAATATATGGTTGTATGTGTGCATAAATGAAAACACAATTTTTCTTGTTGGTTTCAACAACAAAAAGGAGATTAATATTAAATAGAAATTTTTTGCAAACCAATTTTCTACTAAATTATTACATTTCTGACCAATGAATAATATGAGAAGAAAAGGGAAGCATAACAAGACAGAATGTCCTCCCCATAATTATAAACCAAAGTAAAGTAAGATCTGAGTCAATATGGCCACCAATGACACCCTCAAGTTAAATATTTAAAAGGACACACACACACATCTTGTTCTTACTCACAAACACTGGGGAACATTCAGAACTTACTAGTGCCTGGGTCAAGCTCTGGCAATTCATCCTGACAAAAACCTAAAGAGAAAACAATAGGGAAAAAAAGATTATAATTCATGAATTACTCTAAGGTCACTCAAAAATTCAGACCGAGAAGTCAAATTTGGATTTGAATCCTATCTCTACTACATTTATATACTATATATCCCTCCCTGAGCCTCCATTTCCTCATCATTGTATTAAAAAATGGAAAGAGTAACCGCACTTACTGCAGGTAGTGATGAGGCCTGAGTAAGCATGCCAATATTAGTTGGAATAAAAATTCACAGAAAGATTACAATCATTAAGTATCTGACATGTTCTATGCAACATTAACCATTATTTTCCAAAAGAAAGCAAAATATACAAAATATGAACTTATGAAAAATATCAAACAGGGTAATTTACTTAAAATTTTCACAAATGCTATTTACCTACATATTCAACTGGATGCAATTTTCCAAATCAAGCATAATGAAGAGCAAATATACTGTAGGTCTACATGTAGCTGATCCAACTTTCTCCAGCTTACTTTCGCCGCATCCTTAGCTTAAATATTTCCTCAGAAAAGCTTCTTTTGCCCTTGTACTCTTGTCTATACACAAGGTCAAAGCACCCTAAAATTACCTACCACCCTCTGTACATCAACAAGAAATTACTTGTTCAATGTCTAACTCCACTATGAGACTATTCTACAGAAGAAGGGACCTGTCCTGTCTTGTTCATAACTATATCCAAATCACCTCACAAGCCTAGCATAAAGCTGTTCAATAAACATCAACTATAACATCTCCACGGTCAATTCAAGAATAACGGCGCAGGGGCACCTGGGTGGCTGTCCCACCTGGCTATCCACCAAGTGTCCAACTCTTGATCTCAGTTCAGCTCTTGATCTCAGAGTTGAAAAGCCCCTCATTGGGCTCCACCCTTACTATGGAGACTATGTTTAAAAAAAAAAAACAAAAGGAGCAAAACTAGGACTAGAGGAATATGAGAGCATTTTCCTTTTTTTCTTCTTCTTTCTTTTTCCTTTTCCTACCCCCTATGAAAACATTTTCTGTCATCATATCTAGGCCATCATAAACCAGACCAGCCACTGGGAATCATGTGGAAAAGAGGTATTCAAACAGTAGGGACACTATTTAAGCACCACAACTTTTAAAGTCCTCTGCAGTCTTGACTGTTTGGATTCACCAAACAGGCCACATCTCTTCTTGCCTACCTGTGCTTCCTCCTCCTCCTCTTCCCAGTAAAGAACTATTCATCCTTCAAGATCCAGATTAAATATCAACCACCACTGTGAAACATGGAAAACAAGAGAGGCCCATCCTGCATTCACCAAAGGATAAATGAACAATTTTTTAAAAGATATTTATTTATTCATCTGCGAAAGAGAGAGCCCCAGCACGTGCACGCAGACAGAGGGGTAGCAGTGGGAGGGGAGCAAGGAGAGAGGGACAAGCAGCCTTCCATGCTGAACATGGAGCCCAGCATGGGGCTTGAACCCAGGACCAGGAGATCATGACCTGAGCCAAAAACCATGAATCAGACACCCAACCGACTGAGCCACCCAGGTACCCCCGGAACAATTTCAAAAACTGCCTCCTCCACATGATACTGAACTCTTCAAGGTTAGGAACCATGCTCCACCATTTACAGAGCTGCTTCTATGCTCAGAACAGTTGCCAATACAGCATGGAAGGTGACCAACTGCAGGATGAACGAAACAGGAAACACAAACCTACCTCTACCTCTACAGCACAGTCACAGAATTAGAAGATCTAAGTCTAGCATGAAAACTGTGTGGAAGGTCTGAGTAAGGTAATTGGACCTGAAATGGTAGAATTTGGAAGCTATTAAAAGTGGCTAAGATCCCTGAGAAGGCTCACCTCAAAGCAACTTCAAAGTCTTTTTACATACATGAAGGTGATGGCAATCAAAAAAGTTGTAGAGAGATGCAAGGCAGTAAGGAAATAACTCAGCATTACAAATGAGTTCAATACAGGACATCCTGCCAGAAGTGAAACTGAAAGTATTTACTTAATACAAAAACTGACTTGAAAACAGGAGAAAAGCCTGAGAAGGCAAGGTAGTATAATGGGAAAATTAGGTCTTTCCTAAATTCTTTTGGTTTAGTGATAGGACTTTAGGCAAGACACTCCTTATTCTGACCCTCAGATTCTGAACCTTAAACTAAAGAGCTATATTAGAAGTCTCAAAAAAGGACAAAACTTAATGCACTTTCTGAAAACAAACAATATTCTGAACTCATTAACTAGATCAAACACAAATAGAGGGTCAAAACCAACAAAGAAAATACTAACAAAAATCATTAAAGCAGACATCTATTGTTTTTATCTGTCCAGCAATCACTCCCCCCTTCTTCTATTAATGGCATCCTGATTTTACTTTGGAGACTTAGCTCTTTGACACGTTCAGTCCGTATGACCCAAGGAGAATTGCCCCTAACCCTGCTATAAATTGGGATTAACAACAGGACCTACTTTATAAGTCTGTTAAAAGAAATAAATGAAATGATTCATGTATAAGTTTGAATAGGAGCACCTGGGTAGCTCAGTCAGTTGGGAATGTGCCTTTGGCTCAAGTCATGATCCTGGGGTCCCTGGATGGAGCCCCACATTGGGTTCTGCACTGGTGGGGAGTCTGCTTGAGGATTCTCTGCCCCTCTCCTTCTACTGCTACCCTGCTTGTGCAAATGCGCATAAGGGCACACTCTTTCTCTGCCCCTCCCCCCACAATGAATCAACAACATCTTTTAAAAATAAAACAAACGGGGCACCAGAGTAGCTCAGTGGGTTAAGCCTCTGCCTTCGGCGCAGGTCATGATCCCAGGGTCCTGGGATGGAGCCCTGCATCGGGATCTCTGCTCGATAGGGAGCCTGCGTCCCCATTCTCTCTCTGCCTGCCTCTCTGCCTACTTGTGATCTCTGTCTGTTAATTATATATATATATACATATACACACACACACGTGTGTGTGTGTGTATAAAAGATAAAACAAATAAAAATAAATAAATAAAGGCTTTTCACATTACTTGACAAAGTCAGACTCAACATATGCCAGCTACTACTAAGCAATCCCTAGGGTCCATCCAATCCATGGCTGTGTCTGTGGTAGCAAAGAGCAGTTTGTAGCATAACTACTGACTGACCCATTCATGACTTCATCCTCAAAGCCTTGGGATGGAATCCTAATGTCACTTTAGTTACTTACTGTGATCTTGAACCTTTTTAATATTTTGAGCTTGCAAACTCAATGCCTGATGCAGCAATTCCAGATACATGCTACCCGCTGAGGAAAGGAGGAATGTTTATATTTGTCCTAAAACAAATTCCTCCAATGGGGGCAAGGATTATGAATGCCAGTAACTGTATCTACATTCCCTCCACCCAGCCCTGAGACCATCAGCTAATAATGCTGTCTCTGGTTTTACAGATCATCACTAGTGCAGGAGGCCTGAGAAGATACGTAAAACAATGTTAATCCTACCTCCTGACAGCAAGTCAATGGAATGAATGGCTGGATCTGTCTATACCATTCTCAGTCTTGCCCAAATTCTCAATAACCAGATCTAGCTGGAAAAATGATTCTTAGCTAGAAGAATCCAAATCACTGATGGAAGTAACCCCAAATATATATTCAATGCATTCAACACAACAGCAAAAGATATCAGTTTTCAATAAAAAAAGAGACTCTCCTAAGTCACATAAATACATGGACATATCCCCAAAACCATCTGCCTCACAAAATATAACACATTAAACAAATTAGGAAATGTTCTGAGAAATCAAAGGCTTTTGGCTACAGACTTAAATTGTTTTAAAAAGGGACAAGAAACGCAGATCCGTTCCAAAGATGATATATATCACCAAGTCACTGTACGCATACCAATCTAAATTTTAGCACAAAGCTTATACAGACTTACCACAGGTCTGAGTTAGAGTTGGATTCAAATCCTGGATTTGCTGCTATTTTTAATTTACTACCCTAGGGCTATTTCCTGAAATGGGGATAAAAATAATACCCCTGTTCAACAATCATGAGAACTGGTGAATATACATAAATTACCCACTTTGTGGCAAGTAATCCTCAATAAATGGGTCTGGGGCGCCTGGGTGGCTCAGTGGATTAAAGCCTCTGCCTTCGGCTCAAGTCATGATCCCAGAGTGCTGGGATCAAGCCCCACATCAGGCTCTCAGCTCAGCGGGGAGCCTGCTTCCTCCTCTCTGCCTCACTGTCTACTTGTGATCTCTGCCTGACAAATAAATAAATAAATAAATAATCTTTAAAAATAAATAAATAAATGGGTCTGAATCTAGGAATTTTCTTTAATACAGAGGAAGATACAGCTGCAAGCTTTTCTCCAACAGGCATTTGTTGAAAAAGAAAAACAGTGACTCCTCAATCTGACTGGCTACATAGACGAAAAGTTATTGAATTTTTTTTTAAGACTTTATTTATTTATTTGACAAAGAGAGACAGTGGGAGCAGGAACACAGGCATGGTGAATGGGAGAGAAAGAAGCAGGCTTCCCGCTGAGCAAGGAACCCGCTATGGGGCTCAATCCCATCATGGGATCATAACCTTAGTAACTGAGCATCCCAGGAGCCCCTGATCTTTTTCTTTTTTTTTTTCTTTTTAAGATTTTATTTATTTATTTGACACAGAGAGAGAGATCACAAGTAGGCAGAGAGGCAGAGGATGGGGGAAGCAGGCTCCCTGCTGAGCAGAGAGCCTGACATGGGGCTCGATCCCAGGACCCTGAGATCATGACCTGAACCGAAGGCAGAAGCTTAACCTACTGAGCCACCCATGCGTCCCTGATTTTTCTCTTCAGTTACCATTTGGAGGACAGTACCATGTATTTACCACAGTAGGATCCTAAATAAACTATGAGTATCCATTTTTATCCAAATGTGAACAAATAAAAGCTATGAGTGATGCTGGTAAAAAATTTAAGCATGAAATAGTAGTCAATTTTACTCTCTAATGTGTCTTTTACAAAATCAAGTTAAATATTACTCTAGGAATGTTTTGATTTAGTAGGACTGTATGCCAGTCACTCAATTCTGAAACCGCCACAGCACATAAGCAAAATTAAGGGGAGGCTCTTAAAAGGCAAAATTCTACAATTCTAATCAAACATTGCACCTTTCCCCCAAAACAGAAAACATGTATATCCTTCATGATCTGTCTACAACTTCAACTTTTATCTCTTGCTTCTCATTCCACCCAACTGTGTACATTCCGTCCACACCGTACTACACTGTAGCTCCCTAAATTCAACATCCTCTTTACCTTTAATCTCCATTCCTTTGTGCACACAGTTTTCTCCACCCTGAGCCTTCTCTTACCATTCTGACATCAGGGCTCAAGTCAGGTCTCTAATCCTTTCCCCTCCTTCTCCAGTACCCACTCAAGCCCACGTTAGGCACTAGAGAGACACAATGACTGAATCTATGAGCTTTTCAGGGACCTTTGAAGACTAGGCGGGGAAAACTGGCTTCAAAATTCAAGAAACAAACAAACCAAACCTGCAAATATTACATTAAATGTTTTAATTAAGAGATCTGATTTTTTTTTCATTCAATCAACTGTAATTCAACTTCTACACATTGTTTAAAATGTGAGATATGGGGGCACCTGGGGGGGCTCGGTAAATTAAGCATCTGCCTTTGGCTCAGGTGATGATCTGAGTCCTGGGATTGCGCCTGGGCTCCCTGTTCTGTGGGAAGCCTACTTCTCCCTCTGCCCCTTCCCCAGCTCATGCTTGCTTGCTCCCTCTCTCTCTCAAATAAGTAAATAAAAATTTTTTAAATGTATGATATAAAATGAAACAGAACTTCCAGAAGGAAGTCAGGGGTCTAAAGGGTTCTGATATTGTTCTGGTTAATTAGTGTCCCTCCTCTGTGCTTCCAGATTCCTGTGCTTCCAGCACCACATCATGATGGGCCACTGACCATGAATTCAGCGTCTAGAGAAACTGTTCTCCGCACTCCCCACCAAAAAGCAACAATTTTTACCCAGGATTTGTACTGACATGTAACAGTCATTCACTGGCCCTTTCTGAACTAACCAGCTCTGGTCATCTGTATCCATTTCCCACCTGCCTTGTCTTCTTCTGATCATGCTAAGTCCTCAATGAAACTTTTGTCCTTCTTTCAGTCAGATCTGGTCTCAGCCCTAGTTATATTCTAGCCCCAAAGTTGAGACATGTCCCAGATCCCAAGAAAGGCTACTCAGTAAATTCTGAGGAACTGCTTTTTTCTCCAAAAATCAATAGTAATAAAATACAATGCCACAACAATGAATTTCTTACCATAATATCAAATTCTGAGAGAACTCAACAGTTTCACTATTCTCTGACTTTAATGTCTAGAATAGCAATGTCCAATAGAAGTTGCTACAATAATGAGAATGTTCGGGATGCCTGGGTGACTTAGTTGGTTAAGCATCTGCCTCCGGCTCAGGTCCTGATCCTAGGGTCCCGGGATCGAGTCCGGAATTGGGCTCCTTTCTCAGAGGGAAGCCTGCTTCTCCCACTGCCTTCCACTCCCCTGCTTGTGCTCTCACTCTCTCTCTCTGACAAGCAAATAAAATTAAAAAAAAAAAAAAAAAAAAAGAAAGAAAATGTTCTCTACCTTTATTTTCAAATGCAGCAGCCACTAGCTATATGTGACCAAGCACTTGGAAAGTGACAAGCGGGACTGAGGAACCAAATTTTAAACTTTTTTTCATTTTAATTAATCAAAGTAGTTACATAAGGCCAGTCCCTATTAAGATGAACAATGAACAATGACTAAAAAGATAGCACCCCTCCTTTTAAACTTGTTATGCCACCTTTTGGATTCTGTTACAGCTTTAAAGAAACCAAAATACAGAAATGCTTAGGTTAGTGTTACTTACTACCCAATTTATAAATATATATATTATCCAAAAAATAATTCCATCAGCCTGCAAATACACTTATTTCTTCACATGTCATAAAGTATATGCCCACACTGTAGCTGACAGATGGGAGAGAGATGGACAAGATGCAACTAGGAAGGAGTACAGAGAATTTTTATATCAGAATAGATCTGAGTTCTATACCATCACTTCCTAATTACGATCGCTCAGGAACTGGCCTCACCTCTCTGAGTCAATTTCCTCATCTATCAATTGTTGTAAGGATTCAATGAGATAACACACTTAGGTCAGTGCAAAGTGCTTAGTAGCTGTGATCAGTATTAGTGAGAGAGCAGAAACAGCAACCATGGGGCTAGAGGCATGTGGAAGGAATAAGCATTCACCAGACAAACGGGGCTATGTGAGAAACATACGCAAAGGAAGCTGGAGGTACATGGCATGAACAGAGAGCAGAAACAGAATGTTACCTGGTAACCTGATCTAAATGAAGCCCCAGCCAGGACCATATCACAAAGGATTTTAACTGCCATACATGAGTTTTTAGTTTTCTTTTCTTTTCTTTTTTTTTAATTTATTTGACAGACAAAGATCACAAGTAGGCAGAGAGGCAGGCAAAGAGAGAGGAAGGAAAGCAGGCTCCTCTGTGGAGCAGGGAGCCCGATACGGGGCTCTATCCCAGGACCCTGGGATCATAACCTGAGCCGAAAGCCACCCAGGCCCCCCGAGTTTTTAGTTTTCATTTTACAGGCAATAGAGTCACTGAGGAAAGAAAATGTATGTATATACTAGGAAGTTTGTCAATGCCAGCCCAACTCTTGACTACTTCAATACAGTGGTTCTAAAATTTCAACAAAAAAATAAAAAAATAAAATGTCATCTCTCTCTGTCAAATAAAATCTTTAAAAAAAAAGAAAAAAAAGAGCTCTGTGGAGGTAGCTAGGAACTCTTCCCATTTTTTTCAAGGCTCTTGCCCAACTTCTTCTAGGCTCCTTTTGGTACAATGAATGGCTTGGATAGAGGCTAAGAAGAAATGTGTGTGCTCGGTACAGAGGGCGAGAGGACGTCCAGAGGGCGAGGGGAGGAGATAAACAAACAAAAGCTAGTCAGACCATGGCCCATCCTACAACCAGGTCTGCAGCCTAAGTAACCTAAAACACTTTTCTTTGAATTGGCTGTACCTAAATTCACATCTGCCTCTTTCCTTTCTACCCAGTGAGAGGAGTGACACTTGGGCCATTAGCTTTTGTTTCTCATAGACAACCTGACAAACCATACTTCAGAAATAACAGAAAATGCTTTTGAATGCAGGGACATAGCACCACAAGTCCACACAGCAGAAGCTAGCTGGCTGGCAGATCTTCAAGCCATATCTCCTTTTCTCCACCTACAAATATCAAGGTCACATTTTAAAAACCACAACAAAAACAATGCCCTTTTCCCAATGTCATTTTAATGTGAAATCTTAGGGGCAAAAAAGAGTAGGGGGAAGGGAAGCCAAGGATTCCCAATTGTATTAATCTGTTGTATCCACGTATTTGCTCAGCTTAAATGTCACTTACAAGTAGTGTCTACATTTCTATGGAAACATTAGTAACTTCCAATCTAATCAACCTGCATCACCTTACATGCAGTTTTTCAGGCTTCTAGCTTTGTAATTACAGCCTTGAAATCAGACCGAAGGCAGAAAATCTAGGCCAAGTTATGACATTTCAATTTTATGGCATTCTAAAAAAATAACAATACACACAAGCTTCAAGGCTGTGGCCACAGAATCAGAAGGTGAAAGTAGTTTAGGAAGGCAATTTGATTTGAGAAGTCAGAGGTCACCAGTGTTTCTATGGAAATATAGTAGAGGCATTTCTCAGAAAACTGCATGTACTGATGAACCTCTGACATTTTTCTTTTACAATTGCTGGTTCTCTAAAGTAACAGAAAGGATTACTGATAACTCTTCATTCCACCTAGAAGTTAAAGAAATTTTATAATGCTTAATATAAGAAAATCTGTGAAATAATCTGTCAGTTGCCATTTATTGAATCTTTATTATATACCAGGCAATGGCTTGGTGCTTTATATCAATTCTTACTGAAAGTAGTTAGTATTATGTCCACCTTATGGATTTAAAAAAATTATCATACTCTATTACTCTTTATGGGAAGAGTGACAAAAGTCAAAACAGAAGAACTTATATTTAGAGCAGTATCTCTAACAAAAGAAAACCAAACCAAACAAAAAAATGTATCTCTAACAAAAGAAAACAAAAGTGCCTATCTTTGCACTTACGTGCTTTGCAACAGCCAAACAGATGGGAATCAGACATTATTTCAAATAATAAACCCTGACAGACGCGCCGGGGTGGTTCAGTTGGTTAAGCATCTGCCTTCCGCTCAGGTCATGATCCCGGGGTCCTGGGATGGAGCCCAGCGTCAGGCTCCCTGCACAGCAGAGAGCCTGCTTCTTCCCTCTGTCTGTAGCTTTGCCTACTTGTGTTCTATTTCTCTGTCAAATAAATTAAATCTTTTAAAAAAAAGAAAAAAAGAACAAGCCCTGACATACCCAAAACAGCAGGGCCTTAGAGTCCAAGAAGAAATCCATATCTCAGAAGGATCCACTTAGAAACTTCCTCTTGAATAATCCAAGATGTCCACATCAGAAGCAGCTAGAGTAACTTTACCAACCAGCTGCAACCCAAAGTATAAAACTTTAAATGAATGAATAAAATAATTAGGAAAGAACCTCTTTCGAAAAATTTTAAGTTGCTCCCAGCAAGAGTATGGAGAGTGACAGAGATTTTTTGTTCGTTCATTTCAAAGACTAACTGAAAAAGAGTCTTACAGACCAATGAGTTGGTCTGAACGTGGTCAGAAAACATTTGAGGTCATCTTAGAAAGTTCCCCATGCCATCCTCAACAGATGGTTTGATGAAACAGAAGTCAGCTCTGTTCATGAAATCCGTTAGTAAGAAGCAGATGCAACCAAGACGTGTCCCACAAGCAGCAGAATGTACTTTTTCCTTATCCTCTTTGAAAACCTCCATAT
Source organism: Mustela putorius furo (assembly GCF_011764305.1). Lineage (NCBI taxonomy): Eukaryota > Metazoa > Chordata > Mammalia > Carnivora > Mustelidae > Mustela > Mustela putorius. Next base: position 6,840,439 of record NW_025421428.1, read on the forward strand.
AAAACAGAACAAAATGGATGCATGAAGGGCCTTGAAGAGTTTGTCGCTCTGGATTAATCACAGAAATATATCCTAAGAAAAGGGCCAGAAATAAACAGTAGAAAATAGAAAGTCACTTTAAAAATCCAACCACACAGGACACCTGGGTGGCTCAGTCGGTTAAGCATCTGCCGTGGGCTCAGGTCACGATCTCAGCGTCCTGGGATCAAGTCCCATGTTGGGCTCCCTCTTCAGCAGGGAATCTGCTTCTCCCTCTCTCTCTGCCCTATCCTGCCTGCTTGCATGCGCACCCTCTCTGACAAATAAATAAAATCTTGCAAAAAAATACAACCACAGGAGAATGACTAAATTATGGTATACCTACACAATGAGGGTATTTTGTGAGCATTTTAAATGTTTATCAAGGGACACCTAGGTGGCTTAGCCAGGGAAGCATCTGCCTTTGATGAGCTCAGGTCATGATCCCAGGGTCCTGGGATCAAATCCTGCATTAGACTCCTTGCTCTGTGGGAAGTATACTTCTCCCTCTGCCTGCTGCTCTCTTTCTCTCTCTGACAAATAAATAAATAAAATCTTAAAAATAAATAAATAAATAAATAAATAAATGTTTAGCAAGATTTTGTAAAGGGCAAATGTCACTTTAAAAAAAGATGTAGGGGGGCGCATGGGTGGGTCAGTGGGTTAAAGGCTCCGCCTTCCACTCAGGTCATCAGCGGGGAGCCTGCTTCCTCCTCTCTCTCTGCCTGCTTCACTGTGACCTCTGTCTGTCAAATAAATAAATAAAATCTTTAAAAAATTTTAAAAAAGATGTAGGAGAGCCTGGATGGCTCAGTGGGTTAAGCCTCTGCCTTCGGCTCAGGTCAGGATCTCAGGGTCCTGGGATCAAGCCCCAACGGGCTCTCTGCTCAGCAGGGAGCCTGCTTCTCCCTCTCTTCCTACTTGTGATCTGTCAAATAAATGAATAAAAATCCTTTTAATAATTAATTAATTAAATGATTAAAAAAAGATGTGAAACTGTATTCTCAGAATGAGCTCAGCTATTCTGACATATACACAGATGTAGAAGCACATTTTAGTCTATTTTATCCCAGTGATTATCTGTAAGTGTGGGAATTATGGCTGATTTTTTTCCTCTTCATTCTACTTTTCTGTTGAAAATAAGTTGTTTTTGGGTGCCTGGGTGGCTCAGTGGGTTAAGCATCTGCCTTTGGCCCAGATCACGATCTCAGGGTCTTGGGATCGAGTCCCGCTTCCCCCTCTCTCTCTGCCTGCCTCTGCCTACTTGTGATCTCTCTCTGTCAAATAAATAAACAAAATCTTTAAAAAAAAAAAAAAGTTGTTTTTATAAACAGAAAAATGTATATTTTAAAAAATCCTGAAAACAAAATAATTTGCTTAATTCTCTAAAATTGACGAATTAAAGGGAAAAAATCTACCAGACATTCTCTAAGTGAGTTTTATTTTTTGAGATTTTATTTAATTATTCAAGAGACAGTGCATGGGACAGAGACAGAGCAGGAGGAACAGAGGGAGAGGCGGGGAAGCAGACTCCCCGCTGGGTTGGGAGTCCGATGATGCAAGACTCAATCCCAGGACCCCCGCCCCCCAGGATCCCCCGATCATGACCTGAGCCAAAGGCAGATGCTTAACCCACTGAGACACCCAGGTGCCCCTCTCTAAATGACTTCTAAATTACTTTTTATTAGAAACACAATTCTGGGCACTAATCTTTCTGACATACTAGTTAGTCATTAATGTCTAAAGCTCAGTACCATCTCTCTTCGCACAGCTTCAAAAATCCATTGTGTAACAGAAAAGAGATAAAACATCTTTAACCTTTCACCCCAGGATCTTTCAAACCTGAAGCAAATCTAGTTAATCACATGGATGAAATAAGCCCAAAAGAAATTTAAAAACCATTCAAACTTGAAGTCAAAAGAGCAACAACCAACATATGTTTATAGCACTACATAAATACAAAGGCTACTTCACAAATAGGATAGTAGGTGGAAAACTGCTGCTTCTTTTTTTTTTTTTTTTTAAGATTTTATTTATTTATCAGAGGAGATGGGGGGGAGAGAGCGAGCACAGGCAGACAGAATGGCAGGCAGAGGCAGAGGGAGAAGCAGGCTCCCTGCTGAGCAAGGAGCCCGATGTGGGACTTGATCCAGGACGCTGGGATCATGACCTGAGCCGACCAACTAAGCCACCCAGGCATCCCCCCTGCTGCTTCTTAGATCTAAACTTTCCTAAATCCTAAAATTAAATGCAACAAATACTTAGCAATTTCAATGTATAGGGCACTGTGCTAGATTACACAAGGGATATAAAAACAAATGAAGCTGGCTACCCCTAGATTCTTACAATTTTAAAAAGAAAAATAGAAAACTGTCTGGATACAGGGAATTACGAAGAAATGTCCTGATGGAGAAACTAGCACCAGCAGCCAAACAGTACTTATCTCTTCCTAGGGGGAACTGGAAAACACTTTGATGGCAAGTGGTACTTTGAATCAGGCTAGTCAGGAAGGATAGGGAGAATGTAAACAGACAGATTGTCAAGACTATTCAGTAAGCCATGTCTATCTTTTAGATGTCCTTACTCACTCTGCTGGCAAATACTTCCCCCAGAGGTAGTCATATCCTAACAGATGAAGATCATAAAGGTCCTGTCTGAGACATGTCCTTCCCTGAATGAAGTCAAGAGGGCAAGAAAGGCCTCTCTCAACACACACATTAACCTTTCATCCTGGGCTGAATGGTCTCATCCACACACATTTTCACCTGTACTTCCCAACTGATGACACCCAAACTTTCAATTTCCGATGAGACTATTCTCCTAAAACACAAATCCACTTATCCAAATGCCTACTGTCAATATCTACCAGGATACCCATAAGCTTCATCAAATTCAACTTGTTGAATTGAACATTATTTATTATTTTCTCTTTGAAACCTGCCTTTTCTCTGTTCCACTCCTATACCAAGTTCCAGATAACACCAGCTCTCATCCCCTAGGCCAAAAATCCCTAAAGACTCCTCCCACCCTGCCACTTTACCATTCTCTTTCCCTGTGTCCCCATTCCAATTAAGCTAATGAATGACCAAAGCATTTTCATTCTCTCTCAAATCTCTACAGACCTAGCTCAAACCTTTTCAACACACTAGAATCTCAAGACTATTGTAACTATTCTTTCCGCTACTTTTCTTTTCTCACTTGCTAGAACTTAGATTTTCTAATCCACTTAAAATTCATCTTTTAGCTCTCCATTTTCAACTCTTTAGCATGACATTCACAGCCTTAAGTTATAGGAATAAATCCAAAATTTGGAAAGCTACTTTTTGCTACCTTTATTTCCCTGACACATTCTGAATCTTGAAAAGGGTAATACATACATTCCTATTTCCAAACTCTAACTCTTTATACAGATTTTAAAAATGTCTATACCAACTTTGATGTTAAAGTAATTTCTTAATATTTAGACAGTAATAAAGTGAGGCACAAGGAAGGCAAGACACCTAGCATCAACCCTTCTCTGGTATTACTCCCTCTGTACTCCATTTTCTCTTCAGTAAAAGGAGAGGTCAGGCCAGTCTCTTAATATTCCTATCAGCTTTCAAGTCTGGGTTTACAAAAGTTGGCAGTTGTTGGGGCACCTGGGTGGCTCAGGCATGAAGCGGCTACCTTTGAATCAGGTCACGATCCCAGGCTCCTGGGATAGGCCCCACATCGGGCTCCCTGCTTGGCGGGAAGCCTGATTCTCCACTCCCCCTGCTTGTGTTCCCTCTCTTGCCGAGTCTCCCTCTATCAAATAAATGGATAAAATTTAAAAAAAAAAAAAAAAAAGTTGGCAGTTTTATGTTCTAGGGTGCATAAATCGTATGTTAACACTTGAGGGGTTGCCAAGATCCTTGAATTTTATTTTAAACTAGAAGGAACCTTATAAACCATCTCTAATCTGCAAAAATGACAATGTTACTTCCCTTGTAAGACGGCTACATATAATTAGGACCAAGAGAGCACACAATGTACTTCAGATTAGGAAAAAATAAAACTCTTAACTACAAAATTTTCAGAGAATGACCATGGTCACAAACTAAGTACTAATTTGACCAACTTTACAAATGAATACACAATTCAGCTAAGAAATCAGTTTGAGACAAAAAGTTTTCTTTTTAACAGAGAGAACACAAATATTTCAATGTAAACTCTTAGACAAAAGATAAATCAAGTTTTTGTTATTTAAAATTAGTGGCAAAATTCTAAATGACAGCACAGTTGAGCTTAATAATAAAATTTCAAACTCTTTGATATGAAGTTTCCATTACGTAATATACCCAAGCACAACAACATATCCTACCCTGGGCTAAGATCTGGGTTAAAACCCTAGATTAAAAATGTCAGAGAGCAGTGAATCATATATTCTTGTTTATGCAAAGTATTAGAAAAATTTCATTAAGATATCCATTGAACCAAGTTTGACCTGCCATATACTACACCAGCCTGGTCCCTAGGATTAGACACCTATTAGGAATAGGCTTCACATGACAACTTATCAAGAATCCAAAGTAAAGGGGCACCTGGGTGGCTCAGTGGGTTAAGCCTCTGCCTTCAGCTCAGGTCATGATCTCAGGGTCCTAGGATTGAGCCCCACATTGGGCTCTCTGCTCAGCGGGGAGCCTGCTTCCCCCTCTCTCTCTGCCTGCTGTTCTGCCTACTTGTGATCTCTCTCTGTCAAATAAATAAATAAAATCTTTTTTTAAAAAAAGAGACTGAGATGTAAGCACAGAGAAAGCTGTTAAGAAACAACCCCAACAGAGTACCTACTAAAGTCCAAGTACTGTGTAGTAACTGTCACTTTTTACATATACTCCCTAATTTCTCCAAACATACCTGTAAGGTGGTTCCAAGTCAATTCACCAAATGGCCAAATCTCCCAACAACCAAATCTCTAAATTTACCAAAAACTTGTTTTAACTATTTATACAGTTTATAATAATTCATATGAATGAGGCAATTTAATTAGCTTTTAAACAGTTCTGCCAAATTAAGATCCACAGCATAGCAGCATTTTCAATAATGTTAATTTCTCTACCCCAGCTCTCTGCTGCTGTGGTTGCAAAGAACTAGGGGAAAGAGGGGGACCTCTGCTGGTGGAAAGATACATCCTGGGCCTGGAATGCAGATGATGGGGGAGAAAAGGGTATAGGAAAAAGGGAGAATAAGGAAAAAATGATAAGATAGCAATTAAGGAGAAGGAGAGTGACAACAAATTCTGTAAGTTCTACAATTAAGATTCAGCAAATTGATTTTTATTCAATTACATATTGGGTAAACTGGACATTGGCAAACTAGTTTCAGTGACTTGGATTTTGGTGAGCTAGCTTGCCTTTCTATGAAGCAGATGACCTTAACCTTACTTGCAGAAAAGGAAATTGAGAAATGTTAAATAACTCTGCTAAAGTAATACAGCCATACTGTAGGTTCTTCACACACTACATCATTTCACTCACCGGTAACCTGGTGTGCAGTGATTCTAACATTCTTTCACCACCACTACCCTCCCTCCAAAAACCCCACAAAAGTAGATTAGGGGCACGTAAGGTGGCTCAGTCAGTTAAATGTCTGCATTTGGCTTAAGTCACCATCTTGGAGTCCCAGTATGAAGAGCCAGGCATCAAGCTCCCTGCTCAGCAGGGAGTCTCTGCCTCTCGACTCTGACCCTCACCCCAATCTCTTGCTCTCTCTCAAATAAATAAATAAATAATAAAAAAAAAAAAAAGTAGGAGTGCCTTGGTGGTTCAGTCCTTAAGTGTCTGCCTTTGGCTCAGGTTATGATCCCAGGGTCCTGCCTGGGATCAATCCCCCCAAGAGGCTGCCTGCTCAGCAGGAAGCCTGCTTCTCCCTCTTCCATTCCCCCTGTGTTCCCTCTCGCTGTGTGTCTCTCTCTCAAATAAATAAAAATAAAATCTAAAAAAAAAAAAAAGAAAGTAGATTAGACAGGATTTAAAGACAGATCTAACTCTGAAGCCCATGCTCTAACACACCTACTCATCACTGTATCACAATTACAGTTCACTGAAATCAGTTATAATTGTCTATGTGGTTTGTCTACCATACTACAATACTTACTCTACCCTTTTTTCTGCAAAAATTTCTATCTGCTATTTAACAGCTGAGTGGTAGTGTTGTCAGGCTAAGTTGGAATAATTTCAGACAAAAGTCAGAAGATCTTATTATTTATTTAGCCTAGACAACTTTATTTCTCATATGATTTAGATCAAATTTTAAATAACTGCAATTGCTTGAGAATCCCCATTACTATCTTTAAGGATCCCAGAATGGCAATGTCTACTGTACAGTACAACCTTTAAATTAGGTTCGTGCATCTGTCCTCCTCTCTCTCTCTCTCTCTCTCTCTCTCTCACACACACACACGCAAAGAAGTACACAATTTTATAATTATTATTTTGATCAAACTGTAGGCTAGTCTCATTAAATAAATGTAAAAACCAAAATAATCCTAAAATCTATTTAAGACAATAGTGCTTACTCAAACTATTTGCCTTATGACTGGACCCTTCAGGGATTTATCACATTTATGATGCTAGAAGACATGTCTTATCTCACCAATTGACATAAAACTTCACTTAACAGTGAAAGTGGCAAGTTTCCTGCTATCAAGATAGTAGTTCAAGGCTCTCTAAACAACTAAGAATGTATTCTTTTTTTTTTTTAAGATTTTATTTATTTATTTGACAGAAATCACAAGTAGGCAGAGAGGCAGGCAGAGAGAGAGGGGTAAGCAGGCTCCCCGCTGAGCAGAGAGCCCGACGCAGGGGTCAATCCCAAGACTCTGGGACCACAACCTGAGCCAAAGGCAGAGGCTTCAACCCACTGAGCTACCCAGGGGCCCCCTAAGAATGTATTCTGCCCTTTTTGGTAATCAGAACAATTCTCTATTCATAAATATTATGATTATGGTATGGCATATTATATAAAGCATTAAAAAAATTTTTTTTTTACTTTTACACTGTGTCAGTATAATCAAACTTTTACTAGCAAAGTTCCCACTCCTGCAAAATGTTTTAAGAACCCATTACAGGGGGGCACCGGGGTGGCTTATCCATTAAGCATCTTCTTCAGCTCTGATCATGATCCCAGCATCCTGGGATGGAGCCTGCATAGGGCTCCCTGCTAGGTGGAAGGCCTGCTTCTCCCTCTCCCGCTTCCACTTTCCCCTGCTTGTATTCCCTCTCTTGCTGTCTCTCTCTTTGCCAAATAAATAAATAAATATCTTTGGGTGGGGGGAATAGAATCAATTACAGGAGTGCCTGGGTGGCTCAGTTGGTAAGGCGTCTGACATTGGCTCAGGTAGTGATCCCAGGGTTGTTCTGGGATGGAGCCCCAATATCTGGCTCCCCGATCAGCAGGGAATCTGCTTGTCCGCCCCCCCCCCGCCCCGTCCTCCCCCCATTCATGTTCTAACCTCTAAAATAAACAAATAAAATCTTTAAAAAAAAAAAAAAAAAGAACCAAATACACTGCTACTTTTATTTATTTATTTATTTATTTATTTAAGATTTTATTTATTTATTTCACAGAGAGAGATCACAGGTAGGTAGAGAGGCTGGTGCAGAGAGAGAGAGAGGGAAGCAGGCTCCCCGCCGAGCAGAGAGCCCGATGCGGGACTCGATCCCAGGACCCTGAGATCATGACCCGAGCCGAAGGCAGCGGCTTAACCCACTGAGCCACCCAGGCGCCCCACACTGCTACTTTTAAATACCATTAAACATTTGTTCTGATTTCCCATTGGGTTCAAACATCTCTTTGATGTTAAAATTGGTGGAGGGAGGGGGGACAGATCTTGTAACAAACCAAAAACTGACAGTTTGAAAACTGCCACCCTATCTTAAACCTACTCAAGTACATATTTTAAATGCTCAATGAAAAGATGACAAACTTAATTTTTTTTTCTTTTAGTCCATTCCAGGCCTCTCTTCTGCACTTTAATAGTGCCTCTTATTATTTCTGATCTTCAATGTGCACCACCCAAGGCTACCTTTAATGTTTTTATCAAACAGAATACGATTCTTCCTAATCTCTTTTGAAATCAACAAAAGCTATAAATTTAACTCAATACAGCTTTTTGTAGTTCAGTTGGATTCAAGGTCATCCCAAGCCTTTTAATTACTAACCAGGACTTGAGGAGGTTTGCAATTGGTATAGTTAAGGGAAAGAGCAGCTGGCTTATTCACTTTCTTATTAAAGAGCATTATAAAAACTGTGTCTTGGCAAATTGAAAGTTCTTTGACCACCAGTGGTGAGAACAAAGAAGCAGAGCAAATGATCTTCAAACATTTGTGTTTACCCTCAATCAACATAATTTTACAAATTACTAGAAGACTCTTTAATTTCAGCAAACACAATTTATGCTTTAATTCAAAATTTGTAGATAGCCAGCCTCCAAAAAGGTTACTATTTCCATGCTGAAACAAGCCCTCTTAAAAACTGCCAATGCCTTTCAAATTAGCACAAAATTTACTTAGGTCTTTTTCACCATCAAAACCTATTGCAGGATCAGGAATAAAAGCCACTAAGGAACCCAGGAGGATTATGCTGATTTCTAAAGGAATGTAAGTTTAACTTTTTTTTCCATGTATTTAATTTCTAATTAAATTCAGTTGTAAGTTTCCGAATCTATTCAAGACTTTGAGGAAGGTGATATAGTCGTACTGGAATAGAAAGTTGGCACACATACCCCCTAATCCATCCTTCAGAGATTTTTAGAGCCAACCAGAGAAGGTTCTGAAAGTGTCTTTGCAACCCATTCCCTAATAATCCATAAGAGAAAGAAGGCAGCCTCAGAAGGGTCCCTAAACACTCCTCTAATGAAGCTGGAGATACCGGGATGGGGGTGGAAAGAAATGTGCGTGTAAGGACTGATGCCAGAAATCTATGATTCAGGGAACAAAAGGCATTGGGAATGACTTTATCCTTCTAAAAAATGAGAACAGAACAGCCTATCACAGTGTCTCAGTTCTATCTTGTGCACCAGGCATTTAAAAAAAATAATAATAAAGGTACTGTTAATAGACCTAGATGTCAGGGTACAAGATACCTTGGTGGGGGGGGACCTTAAATTAAACCGGTTGCTTAAGAAGATACAATGAGGTAGATACATACTTCTAAAAATCTATCCCTTCAAAATAAGCCAAATTAAAAGAAAGCACAAAATGGTTTGAGCACTATTGTTATAAAGTGAGAAATGTCGAACAATTAAAAACAGTAGGCTGTGATATGCTATTAACAGTTTTAATTCTTGTTGAATGAAAGTTGATGAGAAAAAAGCTTTAAACAAGAAGTATAAAACATAATGGCATATACCATATGATTACAACAATAAGCTAAAAACTAGGATTTGAAGAAAGTCTAGAAAAAAAATAAGAAAATGTTAATGAAAGTTACTTGGAGGCAAGATTAATATATGTAATTTTCCCTCATTTTCTGTATTTTCTACAATGATTACGCATTTTTAATTTTAAAAATATTAGATTCCTAGAAAGCTCACATCTAAGTATCTACGGGCTATAGACAATTCAAGCACACAGTTCAGGGATCACGCCACTTAAAATCTAAATGTAAGATACAGCTAAATCCCTCCTCCTTTATTTATATGCAAGCACTTCCAACTGTGTTCCCCAGGATGTGTCCCTTAAATGCTCTAAAGTTGCTTTCCAAATGAAGTACTGGAAACACTGGGTTTTCTCCAGCCAGGAGGCCCATCTATGCTCCTTAAACTAGCACTGGAGAATAAATCTACCGTATTTCACAGACTTTGTATTACCGTATGTGCTCAGTAATTGTTTATTAATGGAACACACTGTATGAAAAGCAAACTCACACTGCAACATTTTGAAAAGACTCAAAACAAACAAATTTTATCTTCAAATGTTAAATGCATTTCTTCATCACAGTAGTACTTTCGGTTAGCTCCGGATTCTGGCCAGCCCAACTACCTTTCAGATTTGATCTGTCAGTAAGAGTATTTTTATGTGTGTAGGAAAGCAACTGTAATTTCCCACATTAGGTGATTGATTAAGTTCTCTCCTCTAAAAGGCTGATTGGCTTCCTGGTGCCAGTAAAATGATTGATGAATATTTCAACTGCTGCTCCCTTGCTTACTGCCCCCCCCCATTTTCCCCTCCCCCAAGCACTGCTGCCCCTTTCCTGCTGGGTTCCCTTTTTACAGACCTACAGCATTTAAGGAGGCTTTGCAATTTTCCTTAATGAATCCAAGTTCTCAAATGCAGGGCATTTAATCTTAAAAGGACAGGAATCTCATCAATGTTGAATTAGTTTTGCAGATAAAAATCCATTTACAAGGAATGAGAGAAAAACTGAAATTAACTATAGGTTTGACTCAATGAATGAAATTGTACTTAAAAAAGAGAAAGTGTAGCATGGAGGGGTTATAATGGGAAGAAAAGTGATCATTTTAAAAAGAAAAATAAACTACATCTAATTTCAAGTTTACATTACCAATTGTAGCATTAGAACTTTAATTGTAAACATCTGTATAAAAGTGCACAGAGAGAATGGAATTTGCATGTAAATTATGTGATCCTACAGACTTTAAAGCAGCCAGGTGTTCTAAATTCGAAACAGGTAAACAGAGTATGTACAGTAAATACAAACGTTCTTTGAGGGATGACTGAACAGTATCTGAAATCAAAATCCTCCCAGATAATCTGTGCTGTATCATAGCTATTTGCTTTAGGCAGGGCTTTCCTAAATTGCAACTTCCTGTTTTACCCAATTCGTTCCATCATAAAGCTGGAAAATCCCTGAAGGATTATCTAATTTAGCTCTTTCATTTTACAGGTGACATATAGATATGACTTTGTAACAAGTTAGAATCAGAACCCAGGCAAAACCCAGGCAACAACTAGCTCCTCGGCATCCTACCTCCCCAGATAGTGTGGTTGGTTGGCCTCTTCTCTCCAGTCCTTTCCTAGGCAGACCATACTGCTACCATAATTAACCCACACTGCCACATTTTTCTCACTCATTTTCTGTATTTTATAAGCTTTTACAAGTGATTCTTATACTTCCATTTGCAAAGAGTTACATCAACCTTCTTGGATTGGTTCCCTTCTTCTCCATATAGCCAGCTTTTGTGTGGCAAAAGTAAAAAAGGTACAAGAGACAAAGCCATTGTTTCAGAGAGCCTGATGCGGGCCTCCCTAGGACCCTGAGAACATGACCCAGGCCGGAAGGCAGAGGCTTAACCCACTGAGCCACCCAGGCGCCCAAAGCCATCGTTTCCTAAACTGAATTCCCCAATGCAGTCAAACAGCCAGGAGTTGATTGGCCTTCTCATCTTTATCTGGTTTATCTAGTCATTTTAGTTATAAGGAGAGCCACATTCCCAAACAGAAACTACATTCTGGTTTGAGGGCCCTTGGTCAAACCTTGGATTTACCTTTTAACACACTGCTTGACATAGATATTGGCCCCAATTTTCCCAAGTGACTAAGAAGTACATCATTCTTTTCCCATATGTTTTGGAGACTTTCTCTGACTACCAGCAAAGGACTCAGATTCAAAGGTCTCTGATAAAATCAAGACTCAGATCCCTGACCTAACTGTTCTTTCATTCATTTATTCATTCAACATTCATAAAACACCAATTCCTTGTGCTCAGTGTTGAGGACACTGATACAAGATATGTTACCTGTGCCTTGAGTAGCTCAAAACCCCTTCTTTCCTTAACACTCTTTAGGGCCACCAAGGATTGTCCCTTACTCCACAAAATAGTTTTCTGGTTGGCTTGTTAAAGCCAACATGAGAGAAAGAAAAAAGTGACTTGGAATTCTAAAAGTGAATCCTGTGACTATAGGAAGCTGAGTTCTGGGCCTCTTCAACAACTATAACTAGCCTGGATTCACAAGGATCTGCTTTGGGACAGACATTTTGCTTGGCACTTCACAGACCTTGTCACTAATCCTTAATAGCCTGGAGGTGGGGAAGAATTAAATCTAGGAAACAATTTTTCACAATGTTACTAACTACAAAATTTGGGGCTTAACCTATGGACTTTAGTTTTCGCACTTGCAAAATGAAGAGGATAACAGAGCACCTAATTCATAGAGTTATGAGGATAAACTGAGTTAATATATGTAAGGTGCTTAGAATATTATATAAATATTAGGGCACCTGGGTGGTTCAGTTGGTTAAGCGACTGCCTTTGGCTCGGGTCGTGATACTGGAGTCTCAGGATCGAGTCCCACATTGGGCTCCCTGCTCAGCAGGGAGTCTGCTTCTCCCTCTGACCCCTCCCCTCTCATACTCTCATTTTCTCTCTCAAATAAATAAATAAAATCTCTAAAAAAGACTACTATATAAATGTTAACTGCTAGAATTACTAAATGAGAACACCAAAGTTCAGAGAAGTCAAGTGGCAAAGTCACGTAGCTGTGATCTTTGTTCTGCCACACTCCAGAGTCCATGCTCTTTTCCTCTCACACCATCTAACCAAAATCCTTTCTCCTGACAAAAACTACTGCTACTTCCAAAAAACAAAGCCCTCTAAATAGATATCAGTGGGGGGTTCCCCCAGGTGGTTTATTATCCTGCTAAAAAGGGATTTTGAAGGAAGAAGGATTGTAAGGCTAGAGAGGAAGTCTCCTGACAGGTTAGATTTCAAGAGTAAAGCAATATGGAAGAAAAAATAATCTGCCTCGGTTATTAATTTTAGTAATTAAAACAATTCAAATCAATTGATGAAGCATGAATTTAAGAATTTCATGTGAAACTTGAAATTAAGTATTAAAGTGAAAAAGGAAACACTTGTATTTTACGACTAAGCTGCAACCCTGAGGGAATAATACAAAAATGCTTTAAAAGGTTCATTACATGAAACTCCAAGAACAAGATAATTACAGAGCTCTCAAGGAAGGAAGTCCAAACATCTCACTGATCTTTCATCACCCACCAAGCTTCATCTTAAGTTCTGATCCAGTAACTCCTTATTGTTATTCACATTGTCATGTGACATTTCTTCTCCTAGCAAGCTCACTACAGAATGTGTTCTATCTAGCAACTACCCTTAGGAGTAAATCCCTAACTCTTTAACAACATAGTAATTGACTTACACTAAAACGTTACTCACACTAGGAAAGGGTTTTCTTAGACCAGAAGAGGAGATACTTCTTCTATACAGGCTTTATTACCACTTCCCTCAGTGAAAATCACGTTAAAAGGCAAACCAATCTACAAAATGACATTGCCAAAATCACAACTTTAAAAGAGTCAATGAAAGCTGAACTTGTCTGAAAGCAAACAAGCAAGCTATTCTTGGAAGTTTTAAAAAGCAAGACAGGATCTTTTAAAATCCCACATAAATATTCTACTTTTACAGGAATGACTCATTAAGTATTTGTGTGTCACAGATTTATTTCCACAATTAAAAACCTCCCCTTAGTGAGGAAACAGGTTCTGTTGGAAAATTTCTACCACCAGATAATTAAGAGTTAAGCAACAGGTTTCATGTAACAGGTAACAAAAGCCTTATCAGAGAACTCAGTGAGGATGAACTATGATACACTTCATTTAGTCTCAAGCAAAGAAAACTCAAAATATGAACTCTTTCATTTTTTTCCCCTCTCTGCAGTCCCTTTGCAGAGGGGGGAAAAAAAGGCAATGAAAGGACAACCCAAAGTAACAAAGTACTAACAATAGTATCTTGTGAGGTCACCATTTTCTTACACCTTAGGTTCATTCATTTATAACAGAGTTCTCACATAGTTTTGGTCTGAGGGATCAGAACCCCTTTTACATTCTTCAAAATAACTGAGGACTTCCATGAGCTAATGTTTATGTGGGTAAAAACTATCGATCATTTATCATGCTAGAAAACTTGAGAAATTTTAAGACTACTCATTTAAAAGTAACAAACCCATCACATTAAATAACATTTTTATGAAAAATAACTATTTTACAACAAAAAAACTGGTGAGAAGAATGGCATTGTTTTGTATTTTTGGTAATCTCTTTAACATCTGGCTTAATTCTGGCAGCTAGATTCTTCTATATGCATTTTATCACAATGTGATAAAATGTTTTGGTTGAAGTATAGGCAGAAAATATCGCCTGAGATTTATGATTGGAAAAGGAAGAAGTATTTGCTTACTAAAATAGTGGGCACCTGGGTGGCTCACTAGGTTAAATCCTCTGCTTTCGGCTCAGGTCACGGCCTGCATTGGGCTCTCCGCTCAGTGGGGAGCCTGCTTCCTCCTCTCTCTGCCTGCCTCTCTGCCTACATGTGATCTCTATCAAATAAATAAATTAAAAAAAAAAAATTTTGTTAAAAAAAATAAAATAATTGTAGATATTTTTCTTTGATAATCCACCAAAACTCAGTTAAATGTTTTAGAAGTAGTTTTTTTTTTTTTAAGATTTTATTTATTTGTCAGACAGAGATCACAAGTAGGCAGAGAGGCAGGCAGAGAGAGGGGAGGGGAAGCAGGCTCCCTGCTGAGCAGAGAGCCTGATGAAGGGCTCTCGAACCCAAGACCCTGGGATCATGACCTGAGCTGAAAGCAGAGGCTTTAACCCACTGAGACACCCAGGAGCCCCTTAGAAGTAGTTTCTTAAAGGTTAGTTCAGTATGAGGGGTGCCTGGGTGGCACAGTCGGCTAAGAATCAACTCTTGGTTTTGGCTCAGATTGTGATCTTAGGATCATGAGAAGGGGCCCTACATCTGCTCTACGTGGAGGCTGCTTAGACATTCTCTCCCGGGGCGCGTGGGAGAGTGTTAAGTGTCTCAGCTGTTAAGTGTCTGCCTTGGGCTCAGATCATGATCCCAGGGTCCTGGGATCAAACCCTGCATCAGGCTCCCTGCTCTGCGGGAAGCCTGCTTCTCCCTCTCCCACTCCCCCTGCTTGTGGTCCCTCTCTCACTGTCTCTCTGTCAAATAAATAAAATCTTTAAAAAAAAAATTTTTTTAAAGGCACTCTCTCCCTCTCCCTCTGCCCATTCCTTACCCCATCCCCATATTCTCGCTAAAGTAAATCTTCTAAAAAAAAAAAAAAAGTTAGTTCAGTGTGAAATATAAAACTGTATCAATGAACTTTGTGTATTCTGTCACTTAAAATCCACTGGTCTATCGACCTTTGAACATGATTCTGTACACACCAGTGACCTGTAAAATATTCCTTCACTGAAATATGATATTCAAAATATTAGCACATTTCATTATATATAATATCAATATAAAACCAAATTTGTTAATAGTGATACTTTTCTTCTTCAGAAAAGGCCTTAAGGGGCACCTGGGTGGCTCAGTGGGTTAAAGCCTCTGCCTTCAGCTCAGGTCATGATCCCAGGGTCCTGGGACTGAGCCCCACATGGGGCTCTCTGCTCAGCACAGAGCCTGCTCCCCCAGACTCGCCTGCCCCTCTGCCTGATCTCTGTCTCTCAAATAAATAAATAAAATCTTAAAAAAAAAAAAAAAAAAGAAAAAAGAGAAAAGAAAAGGCCTTAAATACTGGGTAGCTGTCAAACTCAAAGTGGTAGGCATAAGTTTTCCAAAATTCCAATTGCCATCTGAAAGGTCAGATTTTACTCACCAGCAACAAATACTGTCAGTTTTCCTTGATGTAACAAGTTCACTGTTCGTTTTCCAAAAGAATGGACTGCCAAATACGTAAGTCCAAATAAACCATAGTTTGTCAACTGCTCTTTCAAGTGAAAACAGTGTTCCACTAAAAAAAGCAGCTACTGGTTCAGCTTACAACGTAACTGCACAAGCACTTTTCCTTATAACAAGTACTCTGGGGACACCTGGGTGGCTCAGTTGGTTAAGCCGCTGCCTTCGGCTCAGGTTATGATCCCAAGGTCCTGGAATCGAGTCCTGAATGGGGCTCCTTGCTCGGCAGGGAGCCTCCTTCTCTCGCTGCCTCTGCCTGCCCCTCTGCCTGCTTGTGTGTACTCTCTCTCTCTATCTCTGGCAAATAAATAAAATCTTTAAAAAAAAAAAAAAAACAAGTACTCTCTTTTGGTACGCAGTCGAAATTCTTTGTGTGTACTTGCCTACTTGCCATTTCCTCAATGGAGTATCAAAAACATGTGTACTGAAGGGTCAAGATTTAATAACATTAATCATTTTTACCCCTTCATCAAAGTCAGACTTAGGTGAAATGCTTTTAAAAAAAATGCAACTGCATGGGGCACCTGCGTTTATCAGACGGCTAATCGTCTGCCTTCGGCTTGGGTCCTGATCCTGGGATGGAGCCCCTCATCAGGCTCCCTTCTCAGTGGGGAGCCTGTGTCTCTCCCCCTCTCTCCATCACTCCCCCCGCTTGTGCTCTCTCGCTCCCTCTGTCAAATAAATAATAAAATCTTTAAAAAATAAAAAAACACAAGTGCATGGAGGTGACAATACAATGACTACTCGTACAGTGTATTTGTGCCTTGATTTCGTCTAAGGTGCAAACAGTTTTCAACCACCATTGTTTTTGCAACATCAGTACAAATGTCAACAAGGTGAAAAAGGCAAATAATGCCAATATTACAATAAAAGTAGCTCTGACCTCAAGAACCTCTTGAAAGAGTCTCAGGGACTCTCCCAGAAGTGCTTGAAACACCTTTGACAACCACTGGTTTAGATAATATAGATAACGAAGTTAAGGACTCAATGAATGGGAAGAAATTACATCTAAAACAATCCAGTAACCAACGATCAACAAATGATGAATGATAGAAAATAATACAATCCAACTGAGTACTGTCATTACTCTTTTATAAATTTTAAAAGGCAAGAGATGAGGAAGCAGGATAAAAAATGTGTAAGACTTCATAAAAGTGTCGTGTCTTTTTTTTTCTGAGAAAAACTAAATTGAATTAAGTTAGAGTTAACTGTGATACAAAGAACATTGCATTTGATCTCTAAGACGTTAACAAAAATGGGTAACGAGACTTAATTTTTAATGCTTCCAAAATGACACAGCTTCAAGATTGAAATAAATGCATGAGTTACATAAAATTAATTATTTTAATGAAAACTAAATATAGGATAAGGCAGTTCCCTTCAATGAAATCAGCCTGTCCTTCATTTTGGCACAGATTTGTTAATGAAATGCTTCCCAAGTCTTAAACTATGATTATACCTCTGTTTCCTTTGGATTCAAAGGGAATATCACAGTAGTTTTAAAAATTTGGTTAATCAATTATGTCCTTTTCAAGCGGTGTTTTAAAGGAGAAAATTAACAACACAGGAATCTTGATGCTATAGTGACTAACTAGAAGAGCAAGCAGAACCCACTCATAGACCTCTGAAATGCTCTTATAGACAGATCTAGAATTCCATGATACTATGAAATGTATTAGGTTACATATAAAAGCTGAGAAGGCTAGTTATCTCTCCCACATAAGGAATTTAGTTGTGCACTTCTCTCAAAATTATGATTCTGGAGTACTTTTTAAATGAATTGTGAATTGTTTCCAATGCAAATAGTTGTTCAAGCAAATATCTAGGGTTAATATATCTTTTGCTAATACCATAGTCACAGTTCCAATGTGTTTGTTACTCAAACAATGCCCTCTATCATTATTATTAACAACTTGTTCTTATAATTTCCCCCTTCAACAAAGTCACTATTCTGGTTCCAACCACCCACAGAGTGTATCTTCAAATCAAATGCTCGGATTTGTTTCTGGAATACATTACATGTTGCTGCCTAGGGAATTGGGTTTTGGAAACATTACACTTGCCAGCTGACTTATCAACAGTGCGCACAGAATTGACACCAACTTAAAAGCAAGAATCCCTCCAGAAAATAGAAAAATATGCTACTACTGCCATCTGTGGTTTATGCTTGAATAGCTTCTCTGATATAAACAACTGAAGGGTGTACAGTTTGCAATTAGGATCCAAAGACCTCATTATTTGAATATATTTTAAGTTAACTCTTAATGTAATAAACTATAGAGTTTATTTGGTATGACATAAGAATTTTTGATTCTTTATTTGAACTTATAATAGTGATAGAGAAACCACAAACTACCTTGTATGAAAATTTTTCCGCTGTATAAAGGCTCATTTTCCCCAATACCCATTCATTTCTAAAGAAACTCAAATGCTTAAATGTCTCCTGTGAATTTCTAATTAGAAGAATTTCTTTTGAAATAGTGACTGTCAGTATTAAAACAACCCCAAAATTCTTAAAGAAATGTATTTTTAAGGAATTTTCTACTGAGACATGAGAATTTGCTCCATCCAAGACAAATTTTGAAAGTCCAATTATCCCCATTTTTTCAAAAACAAAAATTCAAAAATGCAAGTGAAGCCTCAAAGTAGGCTAACTTCAGAACATATTTTCTCTCAGTTTGCATTCTCAAATGACAACCACTGTAGCTTAGGGATCAAAAGATTTGGTGTAGCTGGGGGTGGGGAAAAAAGTAATTCAGCTCCCCAGCAGCCAGCTGAGGAAATCCTGGTTAGCTCCCCAACTAAATCACTGTTAATTAGAATTACCGGGTTACCTAGTGAAGTCTTATTTAAATAATCATAACTAGCAAAAAACTGTTTTCTTGAGAAGGTGTTCTACACAGACTGCTATTTAATAGCAGGTAATAAGGGAAGGACAAAATAAAGTCGGAAATATCTTATTCTTTCAAACAAAGTTCTCTCTTTTACAGTTAGTTCTAAACCACACTGAAAAGCAAGCAATAAGACATCTCACAATGGTCTCCTCCTAATTTTCATTATCTGTAGTCTGACAGCCTTATCTTTTTCGCAAAGACAAGCCATGTTGGAAAACAAGCAATAAATACTGGGCTTGATTGTAGTACTACTGTATATATCAAAGTTACACCCAGAGGGGTTTTTTTGTTTTTTGGAGAGTTTGGGTTTTTTTTTTTTTTCTTTTTAGGCTAAGCTAAGAGGAATCTGCAACTTTGGCTCTAACACGACTCAGCACCGAAAATCAATTACCTGCTCAGGACTTCTTGCCGACTTTCAATAATTCTGGTATTTCTGAACTCTAGTTATCAACCAAAAGCATTCGTAAACCCTTAAGAAATTACCTGAGCCAGGGAAAAAGCTGACCTTAAAAATGCCAGTTTGAATCAAAAAAAGAATACAAAAGTTTGAAACAAAAAACACTCTCTTACAATGTCTTGGTTTTGGAAATACTTTCAAAGCACTGCAAAGAACTAAGTATTTGCATGGGATTCAGTAGCTACTTCTGTTAAAATTGTTTCAAGCACAATTTGGTTTTTGTGCAGGAACGCAAATTTTATCTTTTGATTCAGAACTTTAATTTTTTTGACTGTGACTCATTTTCACATATAAAGTGATTGGTTCACACAAAATAAGGTATTTTTATTGTCCTACTTTAAAAAAAAAAAAGAATAGATATGACCAAGAATATAGAATTTACTCTTAAAAGGCATCCTCTTGAATTTAGCCTTCAACCTATATGGAAACAAATACTTAAACAGAAAGTGTCCTTTAACTTGGCTAGAACACAAAGGTAAATATAAGAACTAAAAATTATGACAAAACCCCGAAGAGATCTAAGTGAGCTTGTTGAAAACTAAGTTTCCTGGCTTTTGAAATTCTGAAGCCAGAGGTTGTGATCTGAACAAAATTCACCAACGGACCAACTTATTCAACACAAACCAATAAATATCTATCTAGTTATAAAAAGTTTAAGTGATGGTGTCTTAATTACAAGATGAAACACACTAACACAGCCCCAGGCCCCCAAACATACAAACATTCATTAGCAATTTAAGGCAACTTGCACAACAAACACAAGTGGCATAAAAAACTTCTTTATCAATATCATGCTAGCAGTTGGCATTTCTAAACCCTATTCTCCCCTAACCTAAAATTAGGTATTTTAATCTAAGGCTTGTTTTTTACCTTTGCCCCACAGGAAAAGGGGGAAAAAAAGAAAAACCAAGAAGTTATGAATAAAATACGGAAAGGCAAGATTTGGCCATAGTTTAGCAAATCTACCAGGTTTTCTTTCCCCGCTTAGCTCTCCCTCCTCCTCCCCATCTAACTTCCTTTCACATGCCAATGCACACACACCACACACCTTTTTCCTATGTAATTCAGAATAATTTATAGATTATGAAGGATTTCATGATCTTTTCATTACAAGAAACAGAAATGCTAACAAAGATTTTGATGGTAAACCTGATATCAGAAATGTGGTCATCTCACACCTCAGCTGCTCAAAAATCAGCAGTGAACCTGTTTATTCTTTGTAGCCTTTCAGTGTTCTTTGGAGGTCAAAGAACTTACTAAAAAATTCCTGTGTGCCCTTCGTATAAAACAGAACCACAGCATGTTTTTGTTTTTGTTTTTTTAAATGAAAGTAGAAAACTCTGAGGTGACTCAGAATTAACTTTTAAAGTCACAGAACTAAATGTTAAACTGTCATGGAAAATATCTGATATTTTTCAGATATTTTCAGATTTGCATGACACGCTCATAGAAGGAAAAAGGCGTCAAATTATTAGCGAATTTCTCCTCATTTCCTCCAAAGTATAGTTACACAAAACATGCTTTTAATTACTGGTAATGACTTATAACCTTCCTTTTACTTAAAATATCGAAAAGACTACTTCATTCTATTAAAATACAACAAACCTAATAGTCAGCATATACTTCCTCAAATCCTCCTCCTTTGAAACCCCAAAAAGAGAGCAGTCTTCTATTATGACTAAATGAGTTCGTGTTATGAAAACCTAGAGCAACAACTGAAAATACCTAGCGCAACCAGTACATGAAATTCCTGAAAGGGTGATGGTGCATCAAAAGGCTAGCAACTGTTCTGATAGAATAATAAAAAACATCTAAAAGACTGTAAATTCAGCATTAATGGCATTTCCGGCAGGAAAACATTTCTAAAATTCCACCTCCAGTTTATTTCTTCATGACACAAACCGAAAGACCTCCTATCTAGATAGCTAACCACTGCAAATATTTCATGCAAAATGGAAATCAGTCATTAGGTTAAAAAGCCAGGAGAATTTATTTACTCTGCTTAGAACTTAAGCAGTTTCACTTACTTTTGGAGGAAAATATTAATAAGTATAAAAGCGGGGAAAAAAAGTCCCCACCATTTCAAAGGTAAACTTTTTTTTTCTATTCTGTTAATTCTATTGTAAGCATGTTAAATTACAATAGATAATGAACATAAATTGTAAAACACTACAAAATACTCATTATTACACTGAAAAATAAAACATCCCATAACAGTCTAATGTTTCGTGTATTTTCTTTTAAGCCCTATCAAACTGCCCAAAGTCCCACTGTGTTTTCAAGAAAAAGGAATATTTGTAGCACTAAAATGGACTCATGTAAAATATTAAAGCCAGCCTGGTCTAAATGGAATGTTCAATAACATTCTTTTAAATGGTTCTGACCAATTGAGGAAATGAGACTATGAATGGGAAATTTGATTAAGAGTTAAAATTACCATTGAGTTCTTTAAAATGTACTAATGAATAATTAATAGCAAATGCAGTTCCTAGGCTTCCCTTACAACATTCTCAAGTAGAACTGAAAGTAATGTCTGCACTAAAATCGATCATCTACATATTAGGCACAGGTGGGTACAGGAAGTAAACACACGTAGAAAGACATTATGAAAATATATGCCCTTAATATGGGCTATAAGATAGATGTAAATTGGGTAAAAAAAAAAAAATCAGCATCATAAATTTTAGATCAGGATTTACAACGTTCATACATCAATATCAAAAGAAATCTCTGTTTAAAAAGCTTAAAAAGTCAAAAGCCTTAAAGAAATCCTTTGTTCCTACCATACTGTCTTCTACCCTCGATGGATTCCAGCCTCCTCCTTTGTGACACGGGATTTTATTGATCTCAAACATGTTCACATTCAGAAATTATTCTCCAAAGACATCCCGGGGGACTGCCAGCCACCCAGATACCACACATCACATACATCTTAAAAAAGGACAAGAGCTTTTAAAACATACCACTACTTGGTCAGCAACATCAAGTGAAATTAACCAGGCTCTCTGCTAAACCAACTTTTCCCTTAACTGGTAAAAATACCAGATCTACTGAATTGGCAGTAAATGTCTGATGAGTTTATAAGTACACGAAGGCGCAGATTAACCCCCAAATCTCTCTCCTTCCGTAGCTCCTCATTCATTCCACAATTGAGCGCCTAAATGACCTATTTTCAGGTTACTTTTTTCACACCTGCCCGGTCACTGTCCTGATTGAGAAACTTCTTACTGAAGCAATTAATTTTTAGTGCCTCCTAACTGTCCCGGGTGTTTGCATTCAATTTGAAATCTGTTACTTGTTAGACACTGTTCGGTCCTAGATCTTTCAGAGAATTGCGAGTTTATGGCGCAGAGAGGGGAGGAGGCGCTGATCTCTGAGAGCCTGCCCTTTATTCGGAAATGAGGAGATGTGAAAGGTGGAAGGCAGGGCAAATAAATAAATAAATCGGGTTAGCAGCCGGAGCGTTTGCCCGCCTGTACGAGCACCCTTTGTAATGCAGGCCTCCCGGGGCTATCGCCTGCGCTAATTGCTCCAGGGCGCTTTCCAAGTTCAAAAGTTCACCTTTTACGACCTCACAAAAGCTCCTTACACGTTACCAATAAAAACATTCCGCGGCAAACACCGAGGGGGGAAAATATCAAACAGATACAAATAAAACACCCCGCAGAGGAAGGGAGTTGGGGGCGGGGGGGGGGGTGGAGAAGGCAAGTCGTCCCGGAGGAACCCGAGGACTTGGCCCGGACGTGGGGGCAGGGGGAGAGCCGGAGGAAGGGCCGGGCCAGGTGAGGAATTCTCAGCGCCCGGGTCCCGGACCGCGAAAGGAAAGGGGAGAACTGAGCATGGGAAGGCGCGGACCCAGACGGGCCGCTGGAGGGAGGGAAGAGGCAGGTGTCCCGAGCCCCCGGTCGGGCCAGGGAGCTGAGCCTGCAGAGAAGGGGGCTGAGTACGACGGAGGCAGGAGCAGAGGAATGGGGTGTGGAGCAGGCACCGAAAGATCCGAAAAGGAAGCGCTGAGCCGGGAGCTAACGAACTGGGGGTCGGGGCAGAGATGGAGGCTCGCGGTGCATACGGGGGTGGCAGGGGAAGCGCGGGACTGCAGAGTAGGAAAGCGGCTCCAGAAAGGTGAGGGCAGAGAACGACTAGGACGAGGGTGTGGCGTTCGCGGAGGGAGGGGGCACCCGCGTGGGAAGGAGCCGAGGGGACGGGGGGAGGGGAGAGGAGGGCGCTGAAGGGACCCTCCGAGGGGAGAAAGGGGAAGCTCTGAGCACAGGGGACCCGAGGGGGAGGGAAACCCCCACTGACGGGACGCGAGGTGGGGGGGCCGCCGAAGGTCCAAGCTGAAGGGACCCAGGGGATGGGGAGGGCTCAGCGCTGAGGGGACCTGGGGGGAGGGAGGAGGATTCGCGCACAGGGGACGGGGGGAGGGGAGGCCTGTGAAGAAGGGACAGGGGGGAGGGGGAAACGAAGGTCCGGGTTGAAGGAACCGGGCAGGGGGAGGGTCCGCACTGAGGGGAACCGGGAAGGAGGGGGAGGGTCCACACTCAGGAGCACGGGGGAGGTGAGGGAGGGTCCGCAACTAAGGGGACCGGGGTGAAGGTCCACGCTGAGGGGACCCAGAGCCGCTGCGGCTTTCCAGAGAGTCGGCTGAGAGGAAAAGAACCCCGGGGGCAAGGGACAGGCGATCGCTTCTTCCTGGGCCCGGGTTCCGCACGCCCCTCACCCACCGTTGCGCGGCGGCGGAGGGAGCGCGGCGGGCGGCTCTAGGAACCCCGCCGAGCCCCCGCCGCCTCCCCCTCCGCTAGGCGGCCGTTCGTCCCGCTCCATGCGGTGGTGCTCAGGGCCCGCGCTCGGTTCGCTGCTCCGCCATGACCGGCGCCCTCGTCCTCGTCGTCGTCGTTCGCCGGGGGGAGGGGGCTGTCAGGGGCCGGCGGAATCCCGGCCGCGGCGCTCTCTGGGCCCCGAGCCGCCCGGCTCCGCGCCCCTCCGCGCCGCGCCCCCTCAGCACTGGCCAGCTCCCTCCCCCGACGTCACGCGCCGCTGCCACGCACGGGCCCGACGGGCACTCTGGGAATTGAAGTCCGCCGGGCGAGGCCGGCCACGCGGGACCCCACTAATTGAAGGGGTGGGAAGAAGAATAAGCAGACCTGAGAAGTGATGGCTAAGGCCTGTCAGTGTCACCAACCGAGATAAGAACTTCTGATAAAAATTTAACAAAGATTACTTCAGGACCTTCTCTTTATTTGATTTTTCCAAGATCAAAGTACCCTGCGACTCCCCGTATCCCCCCTCATAGACAATGAGTCTTTCCTAGGGGCGGATCGGGAAGGAGCTGGTTGAGCACGTGCAATGAAGCCCAGCCCTGTGGGCGGGGACTAGAGGGGGCGGAGCTTTGAGGTATTCACGAGGGACTTCCTCCGCGGCTTCAGGACAAATTGGACCAGAGATTAAAGGGCCGGAGTTTAACTCCAGGTGACTACGTTCGTATGCAAATGGAATCTATAAAACTCTCCTTTCCGGGGTACTCTTAAAAGCCTTTTACCTCCGGGTGGGCGGGAAAGACAACGGTTTCTCTTCCTCCTCTTTCATTTTCCCCCTCCTCTTTCATTTTCCCCCTGCCCAACAGAATGGAAAATAAAGCTCCAGGCCATTGATGCCATTAAAGAAACTCTCAGGCTCCTGACTCCTGGTGTCTTGAAGCCCCCCGCATGAGAAACTCTTTACCCAGCCTTGTTCACCTTCCCTTCTCCTTGGTTATCTTATCTGTAAAATGGGGTGAGAATAGGGACGAAGTCCAATCGAAAGATCGCAAACCCCACCCTATCCCACCCCCCCGCCCCGCCGCCTCAGTTTCCCAGAGAAAAATGCGGCTTTTGCGGTCTCCCCTGCTCCCAACCGAGCCTAACTTCTGCAGCCACCAGGTGGCGCGCGGCCACCAGCCTCTGGGCCTGCCGGGGCATCAGCCTTGGGCGACACTCCTAGGGAAGGACTTGCTGCCACCCCAGGTCTAACTAAGCTCTACCTGACCTGCTTGAAGACAAGGAACAAGAACTCTTGCTTTGCCCGCCTCTCCCCTGCCGGGTCATGCCACAGCTTCCTCATGGCTGCCCCTTCCTCACCCCACCCTACCAAACCAATGGCTCGTCTCTCATTCCCTGCTTATCCTGGCATTCACACCCCTGCCTGGGCTGAGCCCTGCCCACAGTTCTCATCACACCCCCTTCCTCCCCTGCTACACAGGACGTTTTGCAACGCTTCCTTGCACTTTGAAGGTGTTACCTTCATTGGTTAACCTGTATTGTATCTTTAATCAGGAAAGTGTTGACCACTTTTCTGAGAGATTTACATGAATGCTATGTTGTCTAAACCTTGCACCTGCTCTATGAGGTAGCTCCTATATTGTCTCTATGATACACTGATGAAGTGACCCAGCAGTAACGGGGATTCCAAACCTAGTGCATCAGACATCAGAGTCTGAACCTTGGCTCCTTCAAGCTGGAGCTCTGGCTGGCTTCATCCAACCCACTCCCAAACTCCTATTCATTTTTAAGATCCTGTTCAAATATATCCTTAGGGACATGTTTTTAAATACTTCCCACAAGGGGACATCTAGATCCACTCTGTGTTCTCTTATAGCTCTGTTGAGCTAATTGCTTCCCTACTAGCATTCCTCAGCCCTGAAGGGGGGAAAAGAGCCTTTAGTGTGGTGTGAGTGGGAAGGGGGCAGAGACATGGATCCTCTGGGTCACACTCTTAGTCCTGGGTTCTAAAATACGTTGGGACATTTGGCTTTCCTAGGCCTTCCAGAACTTCCCTTTCTTTTTCTATCTCTCTCTCTCTCTTTTTTTAAGTTGCTTTTTGAGTTTTGTTTTTTTGGGGGGTTTTTTGAAAGATTTTATTTATTTATTTTTGACAGACAGAGATCACAAGTAGGCAGAGAGGCAGGCAGGGGGTGGGGGGGGGAAGCAGAGAGCCCTATGCGGGCCGGATCCCAGGAACCCGAGACCATGACCCGAGCCAAAGGCAGAGGTTCCAACCCACTGAGCCACCCAGGTGCCCCTGGTTTTTGTTTTTTTGACAGAGCACAAGCAAGGAGAAGAGCAGGCAAAAGGAGAGGGAGAAGCAGCCTCCCCACAGAGCAGGAAGCCCAATCTGGGGCTCAATCCCGGGACCCTGGGATCACAACTGTAGCCAAAGGCAGATGCCTAACTGACTGAGCCACCCAGGCACCCTCAGAACTTCCCTTTTTATCTCAGTCCTCTGGAGGTAATGAGTTCCCTTTCCCTGGACATCCAATCAGAGGTTAAGTGGCACTGCAGAAACCTGAAGGCCTGGGGTTTCAGTGGTGGACATATTCTAAGTTAACCCTCAAAGATGGGGCCAAAAAGTTCACCAAAAACTCAGCCCTTCGAAGCAACTTATCCTCCTCCTTCAGACTCCAGCTTTGTTGCCACTTTCTCCTAAAAGCTTTTCTAGATCTGACTAGTCAAATCCCTTTCTTCACTCCTTCATCATTATAACCCCAGCTGCTGAGCACAGAGCCTGAACATAATAGACACTCAATAAATAATTACTAAGTGGACGAAAGGATGAATAAAACAGATCAGACTTTTCTACTTAATAACTGTGACCTTGGGCGTGTTACTTCTGAGCCTCAAAGTCCTGGTTTATAAGGCAAGGGAGAGAAAATAATAGTCGCTTCTTCACGCGATTGTTATGAGAATTAACATGATGCATGCAAAGCAGATAATATAAGGCCTGGCCTAATAAATGGGACCTGTTATGTTAAAGAGGATCCTAATTCCCATTCACCCCTTCTCTGAAAATGCCCCTTGGGAAAAGTCAACTACGTTGAGACTGAGAAAGGTGAGGGAAATGACAATGTGCTGAGACCTCAGCCACTGTCCTAAACATACAGAGTCCTATAAGGTAGGCAGCTACCATGTGGCCGGCACCTATGATGAAATCTTTTCCCTGCAGTGTTCCCTACCCACCCCCAACAATCCTGAGAAGTCAGTACTTTACCTCAATTTATGAATGAGGAAACAGGCTCGGAAGGACAGATGGAAAAGATTCCCATCATGTGCAGAAGTCCTAACAGAAGAGCTGGGAAGGAAAGTATGTAAGGATATGGAGAGATCTTCAGGGGAGTTGTCCTGAGGCCAGAGGCAGACAGAGGAACAGGACAAAACAGGGAGACAGTTAAGAACAAAGCAGGTTTAGGGACACCTGGGTGGCTCAGTGGGTTAAAGCCTCTGCCTTCAGCTCAGGTCATGATCCCAGGGTCCTGGGATCGAGCCCCGCATCGGGCTCTCTGCTCCTCAGGGAGCCTGCTTCCTCCTCTCTCCTGCCTGCCTCTCTGCCTACTTGTGATCTCTGTCTGTCAAATAAATAAATAAAATCTTTTTAAAAAGAAAGAAAGAATGGGCGCCTGGGTGGCTCAGTGGGTTAAGCCGCTGCCTTCAGCTCAGGTCATGATCTCAGGGTCCTGGAATCGAGTCCCGCATTGGGCTCTCTGCTCGGCAGGGAGCCTGCTTCCTCCTCTCTCTCTCTCTGCCTGCCTCTCTGCCTACTTGTGATCTCTCTCTGTCAAATAAATAAATAAAATCTTTAAAAAAATAAAAAAATAAAAAGAAAGAAAGAAAGAACAAAGCAGGTTTTAAAAAAAGAAGAAAAGAACAAAGCAGGTTTGAGCCCCATCATGGGTGGTGTAGTCAGACACTAATCAAATCAAATAACCATACAAACCCACAAGTGCACATAAGTTCTACAACTGACAACACACCTAGAAGTTCCTGGTGCTGCGGGAATGTGTGACAGGGTTCATTTCGGTTGGGGGTGATGATCAGGGAGGCTTTCTGGGAAAAGGAACATTGAAATAAGATGGAAAGAATGAGTAGGAGTAAGTGAGATTGAGCAGAGAGACAGTTTCAGGAGGAAGGAACAGCATATGCAAAGGTCCCACGGCCAAGGGGGAACTGAGAGAATCCATTGTAACTGGAGCCTGCTGAGGGAAAGAGGGGCAGGAGAGAATGGTGAAAAGAAGGAAAGCAGAGACCTTGGGGCTCTCTTATGGAGCAGCCAGCAGAGGGCAGAGTTTGGGGCGACAGTGGACTTCTTCCAAAGCTAGCCAGAGAGCCAGAACCAGGCTAGGAAAGAGAACCCCTGTGCTTTCAGTACATTTAGTCTATTATTTGAATAGCTAAGACGTGCATTACAAAATTCCCAGATGCAAAAAAAGTATTCAACGAAAAGTAAACCTTTCTCCTTACTCTGATTCCCCAAAACTGATTTCCCTCCTGAGCAATAACCACCATACTGGTTTATAGTGTGTCCATTCACAAATAGTCTGTGCACATAAGACCACACACCAGGGGCACCTGGGTGGCTAAGTCGGTTAAGCTTCTGCCTTTGGCTCTGGTCAGGATCCCAGAATCCTGGGATAGAACCCCCATATCAGTAGGGGGTCTGCTTTTCCCTCTTCCCCACCCCCTGTCTCAAATAAATAAAATATTTTAAAACAAAACACAAAAAGCAGCACATTCATGTTTTATACTAATCCAGCCCTGGTTTTGACACATCCCCTGATCTCTAGTCTTGAAAGAAGCTAATCTGTACTGAATACTGGCCACACGTGACTTGTCACAGCTCAGAGTCCAAGAGCACCAGACCTTGTATTAATCCGGTAGTTCCAAATTATAAATCCTCTGGAGGACTTATTAAAACAGATTGCCGGGCCCCATCCCTAAAGTTTTTGCTTCCCGAGATCTGGGTTAGGGCCTGAGAACTTGCATTTCTAAGTTCCCAGGTGATGCTGAGGCTGCTGGTCCTGGGGCCACGCTGCCAGACCGCTCAGCTAGCTGCTCGTGGGTAAGGTCTGTGCACTGTTGATTTATGTCTCTCCCACAAGGGAAGGCATAAAGGATGCAAGGAAACACACATACCAGCTAGAAAGTTTCATGGGGTGATAAATTCTATGAAGAAAAGGTGCAGGGGAGGGGATATGCACGAGGGGGAAGTTCTTGAGAGTAGCGGTAAGGAAGGGCATTTACTAGGCACTCCATAAATACTTGTTGAATGGGGAAAAAAAAAATAATAAGATAATTCGGGGAATCAGAAAGAAACCCAGAGAGGAGAGGGTTTAAGAAGGAGGCATGATCCAGAGCCGTCGATTCTGGGAGGGTAAAGAGGTGCCGCCTTGGGTGCGGTACAGGAGCTCCGGGGGCCCTCCACGAGCCACCTCCCAAGTGAGATCGAAGAGCCCCGGAGCGAGGGGAGGAGCAGGGAACCTGAGGAGTGACGACAGGAGGCGGCTCCATTTGAAAAGTTTTGCAGCCTAGGAACCGGAGAAATGGAGCTCTCCCTGCCGAGGATGGGGTGGAGAAAGGGTGTTTAAACGCCAGGAGCTCCTGAAGTTGAGTTGGGGGTCCACGGGCGGGATTTTGGAGGGAAGAGGAAAGAAACAAGCGGCGGCGGGGGTGGGGGGGAGTGCTGAGCCGTGAAAAAGGCAGAGCTGGCGGGGTCTGAGTGTTGGGAGAGCTCTAAGTCTCGCCTGCCTTGGAAACACGACTCATCTGAACTTTACAACCACTCCAAAAGGAAAGCACTATTTCTCCCATTTTACAGATGAGGAAGCTGAGGCTCAAAGAGGTGAAGGGACACACCTAAGGTCTCCCATCTCACAGAGCAGGACCTCCGCCCGCGGGGGGACCCCGCGCTCCGCTTATTGGCCGCGCTGCTCCTAGGGACTCGGGAACAAGACCCTTTTTTGTGTCCTCGCAGGGATGCCCTTCGGAGAGCCGCCCAATGGCGAAGAGGCCCCGCAGAGGCCCGGGCGGGGCGGGTTGCCCCCTCCACCCTAGCTCCGCCCCTGGCGGCACGGGAGGGGGCGCGGGGCGGGGGGGCGCGCCGCGCGGGCTTTGCTGGCTGCGCACCGAGCTAGCAGTGTGGACCGCGCTTCCCAGCGTCCGCACGCGGCTGTCGGTGCCCACCGTGCCCACCGTGCCCATCCCGCCATGGCCGCGGCCGCCCTCCTGTCCCGGCCCCGGCCCGGGCCACTGCCCCTGCTCCTGCTGCCGCCGCTGCTGCTCCTGCTGCTACTGCCGCCGCGCGCGGGCCGGGTGCGCGCTGACAGCAAGGTACCGCGCGGCCCTCTGACCCGGGCTCAGCTCCGCGGGGAGCCGGGCGCGAGGGGGCGCTGTGGCCGGGGTGCGGGCCAAGGAAGGTGTCCGGGCCGGGAGCAGAGGACCAGGTAGAGGGTAGACCCGACAGGCTCAGCACGGAAGCCACTTGGGCCACCACCCAGGGAGAGGAGCGCGTGGGGCAAGAAGTGCTGGAGATGGTAGGGGTACTTGGGACCTGGGGGTCTCAGGAAAGGGCTCTGGGACCTAATCCAGTTCGGGGAGATAAGCCCTGAAAACCAGGGCCAGGAAGAGGGGAGCCCGAGAGTTTGGAGGGGGCACAGACAAGAGATGCAGTCCCCA
The DNA here is from genome assembly GCF_011764305.1 of Mustela putorius furo. NCBI lineage: Eukaryota > Metazoa > Chordata > Mammalia > Carnivora > Mustelidae > Mustela > Mustela putorius. Next base: position 6,870,982 of record NW_025421428.1, read on the forward strand.
GCCTAGGGAAGGGATTCCCAGGAACGCTGGGCAGGGGCAGCCTGGAAATCCGGCTCAAAGTTTCCATGGGAGACTGTCAGGCAGACTCCTGCGTAACTGCTTCCCAGGGACTCCCTGGGACTCCCAGGTTTGCACCAGAGCCTGAGACAATGCTTTCCGGTCATGCTGGGGACCCAGAGTCCCTACGCAATGAGCCTAGTGGGCTAGTCACTTGCCTGGCCTCTAGTAGTCCTGCCGGGAATCTGTTGCACCTTCTGGAAGACACCGTGCTTCCAGAAGGGACCTGAAGTCTTCTCAGTTGTGGCTAAAAGGATCTGCTGTGGTGTCAAGCAGACCTGAGTTCAAATCCTCCCTCCACCTCTGGGCTGGGTGATCTTGGGCCTTTCACCGCTCCCAGTTTCTGTTTCCTCACTTTTTAATATGAGAATAATAATAGCTCCCACTTCCTGCATCTGGTGATCATGCCTGTAAAATGTTTAGCACCACACCTGGTGCCCGATAAATCATGCTGTGATTACAGAATCTTACTAAGGGAACACTTGAGGGTGTTCTGGGAAATGACCCCGTAAGGACAAGGATGGAACCAGGAATGAATGAGGGGCAGGAAGGGGGTAGGACCCTGTTCTTGGTGCAGAGCAAAGGAGTGACTTTTCCTGATGTCGCTGCAGCCTCTTTCCTGGGTAGAAGGTGAGGCTGCACTGTCCAGAGGCCAGGCAAAGGGTAGAAGCCACTAGCTACATGGTAAGTATGAGCACTGGGGACCAGCAGACCCTCATCTAAAGATCCAGCTCTGGGTATGAAAACAAGGGAGCTGCAGTCTTGACCATGTGTTCCAAGGACAAGAAGGGAATCAGTATCAGTCGTACTTTACAGGTGGGAAACTAGGGTGTATAGAGAGGTGGCTAGCTTGTGAATCAAAAAACCCGGGTTCTGGCCCTTTGTTGTTCTTTGGTTGTGCGACCCTGGGCAAGTAAGTCGCGGCCTGCCTCTGGGCTTCAGCTTCCCCATCTGAAAAACAATGTCTGCCCACTTCCTTTCCATGCAGGACCTTCTTGGATTCCCTGACCTGGCTCAGGTAGGGGACCAGCAAGCAAAAAAAAAAAAAAAAAAAAAACAAAACCCGCACGTAACCTAATCAGTGCTTTGCCCCTCCCATCCCTCTGGCTGGGAAGAGTATTTGGTCCTGGGCATCCTCCGAGTGCATGTAGGGCTTGTGGGGGAAGGGCTCGCACTCAAAACAAAGCAAAGACAAAGAAAACCTAACACCCTGTTTATGTAGTGAGTCAGCCAAACACTTGCTAGGTTGTGCGTGCTTGCGTGTGTGTGTGTGTGTGTGTGTGTGTGTGTGTGTGTGTATGTGTGTGTGTGTTTAGTTGTCCCAGGGCAAGCTGGGGCTGGTGGGGTAGGGAGGGAGGCGCACCCTAGAGCCTGGAGGACGAAGCAGCTGGGGGACACAGCACAGGCCTCCTTCAGAACCTCCCAGCCCACACCACTTCAGCCAGCTGGGAAAAATAAAAATCAAGTGATGGGTGAATTTACTCCGCATTCCTCAGCACAGCCGGTCTCCTGCTGGCTCTACAGGGAGGGCTGTTTTCATAATCACCCTCTCCCTCCCCCATAACCATCCTTCCTCTCCAAGCCTGTCCGATTTGGGGGGGCGGAGAACTTGGGGGAGGGAGAGAGCCCTTCAAGGGCCAACCTGGGACTTGAAATCTATCTATCTAGGGCCCTGAAGGGTTAAGTTGGCTCTCTCCTTAGGCTTCCTGCTCCTAGGAGGTCCAGTCCCCCCTCCTGCCCCATACTTTCAGGGGTACAGGGGCAGCTCAACCCCAGTACTCACCAGAGAACTCTGTGGTCTCAGGCAGCTCCTCACTCGGTGTGTTTTAATTTTATGTTTATAGCAAGGTCTCTCCTAAACAGGACTTGGAGTTTTCATCTAGGGAAGTACTTTGTCCCGGCATGGGAGTCGGAGAGGGTTCACAGCTTCCCTGGCATCTCTGAGGGGCTGCCCAGCTCGGAGTTTGGGATGGACAGATAGGGAATCACATGAAACCCAGGCGTGGCAGCACAGACCTCTGGGAACCTGCTTTCTGCTATATGGCCTTGGAATGCAGCTGAGAATTCCCCATGGCTACCTCAGTTTCCCCATCTGTGAAAGGTGCCTCACTTCCTCCATGCATCCAGATGTGGGAAGGGGATCTTGGGTCATCCCTGTCACTGACCAGGGCCACAAGGGCAGAGGGAAGGCCAAGGCTTGTGGGAACTGGGCCAGGGGAGCAGGAGGGTCTGAAGCCAGGCAGCAGGCGGCAGCGTCGCAGGCTCGATCAGATGTTCTAGGCCAGGCTGGTCCCGGGGGCTTAGGTGTTGCTGCGCCTCCACTCTGGGAGTTTCCGCCTGTGGGTGTAATTGAAAACAGGCTCAGGGAAGACAGAGAATACAAGTGATAGAGTCCTTCTGTACACAAAGTCCTTCTGTACATGGGGCTAGGCCAGGCCCCACAGGGTCTCTCTACAGGGAAATTCTTGCCCCAACAGTCCCGTTGACCGGGGCACCTAGAACAAAGTACTGAGAAAAATCCTGTGTGCCAAGTCCCATGCCCAGCCCTTAAATCCAGAATCTTACACAACGCTGCTGGTCGCTGCACCTCCTCCATCTGACACGCTTGAACAGTGAAGGTCAAAACAGTCAGATAGAGGAGTCTGCAGCATCCTGGAACCCCAGCTTTCAGTGGGCATCCAAATGGCCTGGGGAACCTGAGAGCCTGAGTTATGAAGTGTGGACTAAGGCCAGGGCGTCTGCATTTTTTGAAGTGCATTCCAGGTAATTCCCAGGCACATCCCCCTGTTGAGAACTCGGCAGAGATACAGAGAGCCATGGAGGTTTGTGGAGTGAGAGAGTCACCGATCATCAAAGAGGGACTTTTGGAAGGTTAAGCCAGCAGGGAGGAGGGTACTATGTCCTTAGAAGCAGTTAATGGGGTTCGAACTCGGCCTGTGGTCATGGAATGGGGAGTCGGAGAGAGAGGTGGGGGCTGTTCAGGATAAAGAATTGGAAGAATATGACTGATGGCTTGTCCGGAGTAAAACAGAGGCTCAGAGGCCTCGGGTGGGTGGCGGGTAGGTAGACATCAGTTGAGAAAAGAAGCCGGTCCAGCTTTGGGTGGCTCCAGATTGGGGCCATCCAGGGAGGTGTCGAGCTGGCAGTGGGCTCTGGGGGAGGTCTTTGCCTGCAGGAGGACATGGAAATGGGCTCTCAGGGGGCGCTCAGGGGGCTCTCAGGCCATGAGAGAAGAGGGAAGACTCCACCTCAAGGTGACACAATTTGGATCTGCTCGTTTCTAGAACATTTCACAGCTTGAGCCCCCCCTCTTCCCACTGTGGCCAGATTTATCCATCTCTCTTAAGAAAAATCTCAAGTATGACCTCTTGCCATCTCATTGTAGGACTTCCTTGCAAGGACGTTCTTAAGCACGAGCCATCCACATTTTTGGGGTCTTTGGCAGCAGCGTGTGCTGTAGAGAGAGGTGGGGCGCGGGGGTTGGGAGGCTGAGGCAGGGACTTCCCTGCTTCCCAGTAGCTCCAGCCCTCGGGCCCAGGGCAGGATGGACCGGCCCCAGCAGATAGAGCCCCAGGCTCTCTACTGCCCCCCCCCCCGTGACCCACCCCCCAGGCCCCCTTTTTGTCACAGTTCGGTGGCTATTGGAGGAGACCTCTGCTGGTGACAGGGATGGTCACGGGAGGAACAGCAAGTAAACCAAATTTTTGGAGTCAGGCTCTTCATAGTGACCCTGAGCGAGCCTCTAGTCTTCCCTGACGCTCCGATTTCTCCCCTTTAAGGTGGGATTGTGAGGAGAGGAGAGAGGTAGAAAATGGCTTGCGGACGTGCGGGAGGGTTTTGGCGGCTACTGGGCAGCAAGTACCACAGAAAGAGCGCTGACCCTGTGCCAGGTTTGGTGTCGGCTGCTCTGCGTGATGGACTCATTTCAGCCTCAGGACAGGCTCACGAGGCAAAGACATATCCTCCCCATCTTGCAAGGGTGGGTGCAGAGACTCAGAGGGGCCGAGGCCGCGCAGGGAAATGGAGGACCTGGGGCTCGAGTCTGGGCATGGTCCGTCCCCCCGCCGCCATGGTGCTTGGCTGCCTCCAGTCCAGCACCACGGGGTCCAGCAATCACGGAGGAAGGGCCTTGCCTAGGCTCCTGGCAGCTGGGGCTGGGAGCCGAGGCCCTCTGCCGACTCCTGGCCAGTGTCAGGGCTTTGGCCGCCCCCCTCAGGACGTCGCACCTCATCTGAGGAGAGAAGGAATGTTGCAGTCTGATGTGGAGGCTGCAGGCCCCGGGGCGGGTGGATGCCAGGGTAACGGGTGGGTCCAGGCTGGCCTGGCCACACAGAACACAACCACATCTGCCTACTGGGGGGTGGGTGGGGGTGACTGGGAGTCCGCAGCAGAGCTGGGAAGGGGGCCCCGGAGGCTTGACGAGAAGGCAAGCTCAAGGCATTGCCCGAGATCTAAGGAACGTGGGGGACCATCACCTGGCTGTCAGCGTTCGCAGGGGAAGGAGGACTGCCCGGAGGAGTTGCCCAGAGTGTACTCAGCTCAGGGGCTCAAACAGGTGTCTGACAGCTCAGAACAGAAATGGAATACTGGGGCACCTGGGTGGCTCAGTGGGTTAAAGCCTCTGCCTTTGGCTCAGGTCATGATCTCAGGGTCCTGGGATCGAGCCCCGCATCGGGCTCTCTGCTCAGCTCAGAGAGGAAGGGAGCCTGCTTCCCTTCCTCTCTCTATGCCTGCCTCTCTGCCTACTTGTGATCTCTGTCTGTCAAATAAATAAGATCTTAGAAAAAGAAAGAAAGAAAGAAAGGGAATACCTATGGCCCTTCCCCAGAGGGCTCTGGGCCACTTGTGGGTGCTGGGATTGGCAGAAAGCCCAAAGGGGCCACAAACTCACCTGAGCCACAAACTCACCTATTCAGAGAGAACTGAATAGCCATGAGGCCTGGGGGGTCTGTTGCTTGAGCCACAAAGAACTGTGTCCCAAGAGCCTGGAGCCCAGAGTGGCCTGTAGGCTGGCTGAGCCAGCCCAGGGAGTGGCAGGAAAAGGTTGAGTTGCCCACCATCTCACAGCTGCTAACTCGGATGGTAATAGGTATAATAAACTTCAGATGGTAATAGGTATAATAAAGAAAACAAAGCCACTAGATAAGGGGACAAAGAGTAAGGGGAGGCGGGTAGTCTGGAAAGTCTTCTCAGAGGAGGTGATGGGTAAGTAACATGAGGGAATGGGCCAATGGAGTATCAGGGGGTAAGGGTTTCAGGACGAGGGTCCCAAAGCTGCAAAGGTCCTGTGGCTAGAGTGGAGGAACCCAAAGGAAGGAAAGGGCACCAAGACAAGGGGTTGTGGAGAGGCTATCAGCTCTCATAGGCCTTCTTTCCCAGTGTTGTGCAACCATCAACACTACTTAGTTCCAGAACATTGTCATCACTCCACAAGGAAACCCCTGTGCCCGTTAAACGGTCACTCCCCATTTTCCCCCTCCCAAGTCCTGGCAGCCATTAATCTGCCTTCTGTCTGTGGGTCCGCCTCCTCTGGATGCCAATAAATGGAATCATCCAACAGGTGGCCTTTTATGGCTGGCTTCTGTCGCTTGGCATCAGGTGGTCAAGGTTCATCCCTGTTGTAGCAGGTGTCTGTACTTTTTATGGCTCAGTAATATTCCATCGTATGGAGAGACCAGCTTTCCTTTCTCCATCAGCTGATAGACATTTGGACTGGTTCCACCTTGTGACTATTGTGAATCACGCTGCTATGAATATCTGTATAGGAGTTTTTGTTTCAACACCTGTCTTCAGTTCTTTGGAGAATAATTCTGCCTAGCAGTAGAATTATTAGGTCCTACCATAATTGGTAATTCTATGGGTTTTTAAAGATTTTTTTTTAAAGATTTTATTTATTTACTTGAGAGAGAGACAGTGAGAGAGAGCATGAACGAGGAGAAGGTCAGAGAGAGAAGCAGACTCCCCATGGAGCTGGGAGTCCGATGCGGGACTCGATCCCAGGGCTCCAGGATCATGACCTGAGCCGAAGGCAGTCGTCCAACCAACTGAGCCACCCAGGCGTCCCTTTTTAAAGATTTTTTGAAAAGATTTTATTTCTCAGGGGGGAGACAAGCCATAAGAGACTCTTAATCTCACAAAACAAACTGAGGGCTGTTGGGGGGTAAGGGGTGGGGATAGGGTGGTTGGGTTATGGGCATTGGGGAGGGTATGTGCTATGGTGAGTGCTGTGAAGTGTGTAAGCCTGATGATTCACAGACCTGTACCCCTGGGGCTAATAATACATTATATGTTAATAAAAATAATAAAAAACCAAAGATTTTATTTCTTTAGTTGATAGGGAGAGAGAGCATGAGTGGGGGGAGCGGTGCAGAGGGAGAGGGAGAAGCAGGCTCCCCACTGAGCAGGAAGCTGGATGTGGAACTCGATCCCAGGACCCCGGGATCATGACCTGAGTTGAGAGCAGACATGTAACTGACTGAGCCACCCAGGTGCCCCCAAGATTTTTTTTTTTTTTAAAGTAAGCCCTATGCCCAATGTGGAGCTTGAACTCATAACCCTGAGATGAAGAGTCGGATCCTCTTATCATCTGAGCCAGCCAGGTCTCTGAAATATTTTTTAAAAAGTCCCTACACCCAATAGTGGGACTCAAACTCACAACCCCAAGATCAAGAGTTGCACACTCTGATTGAGCCAGCCAGGCCACCCCAATTCTGCACTTAACATACTGAGGAACAGCCAAACTATTTTCAAGGCAACTATTCATATTTTCAGGTATTCTTACCTTAAGGCTACTGGGCTCTGTTTCCTCCAAAGGGCTACTAGCTCCTCTGCTACCTGCAACCCTGCCCACAAAGGCGGGGTGGGGGGGCGCGGGTTCTGCTGCCTGTCCCCACTGGCCCCTCCTCTCCTCCTCTCCAGCAAGCACTGGCCTTCAGCTCACCTGAGCCCCTCTTGTAGGTGTTTGGTGACATGGACCAGGTGCGTATGACCTCGGAGGGCTCCGACTGCCGCTGCAAGTGCATCATGAGGCCGCTGAGCAAGGACGCGTGCCGCCGAGTGCGCAGCGGGCAGGCGCGGGTGGAGGACTACTATACGGTGGAGACGGTGAGCTCGGGGACCGACTGCCGCTGCTCCTGCACGGCGCCGCCCTCCTCGCTCAACCCCTGCGAGAACGAGTGGAAGATGGAGAAGCTCAAGAAGCAGGCCCCGGAGCTCCTCAAGGTAGGCTTTCTGGGGGAGGGGAGGAAGGGAACACCTCCCGGAGGAGATCCTAGCACGGGCTGGTGCCAGGCTGTCCTTCCAGTGGAAAATCCACACCCTGGGGAGGCGCTGTCATTATCCCATTTCGCAGGTGGGGAAACAGAGGCTCCTGCGGGGAAGCCACATCTTGCTCGGACTATTCGCCAGTAAATGGTGGAGGCGGCGTTCTTCCGCTAGCTCACCATGCTCTAGCGGATCTGCAAAATACAGGTTTCTGTTCAGAGAGCACCTACCACCAGCCAGGCAGGCACTAGTTCTGGGGATATAGGAGGAAACCAGACAAAGTCCATGCCTTCCTGTGTGGGAGACAGAAAAGAAGCAAACACAGAATATTTTATCATCCAGTTTAGTGTTCTGTATTTTACCCAAACCTGTTCATCTGTCAGCACCCCAATACAGTATTTTAAATTTTGTAGCATTTTATTGTTTTTAATGTAATAAGAACATGTCCCCTGTGCAAGCCCCACCTGCATGCCAGATGTTGTGCTAAGCTCTTTTTACGCATGTTTTCCTCTAAATTCTCAAACCATTCTGGGACATGCGGGATCACTGTGCTCGTTTCATAGGCAAGAAAACTGAGGTCTAGAGAAGTTAGGTAACTGGCCCAAACTCTCACCTAATGGCACATAGCCTTGGATCTATGCCATACTTTCAAGTGAATTTTATGCTTACCTTCCCCCGCCAGCCACCAGCATGGGCAGATCAGAAAGAAGCACCACCTCTGGGGAGCACAGCTCCCCATGCAGGCCATCTGCAGGGCCATCTGCAGGGCCCATGCTTGAATAGACACATGTAGCCTATGTCACTTTCCCACAGCGAGCCAGGCACTTTCACACCATTCATAACACGCCCAGCTCAGTGCTTGGTGGGTCTGGGATTTGAACCACATCCTGCTGTATCCAAAGCATGTGTTCTAAACCACTTTTCTCCTGTCTTTCTTTCTGTAATGGACTAGATCGTTTTGGTGTCTTTTGAGAGTACCTTCTTCTTTTATAATTTCTTCTAAACATATGAGCATCTGCTTTGCCTTTTTTGGTATCAAGAACTGTGAAATTGACTGAGATGTTACCCTACTTGTAAGCTAACAACTTGGCAGCCAATTTCATGGATACTGGCAGAAGACACAAGCCTCCCTGGGTCAGAGACAAAGGACTTTATTACTCACAGCAGCCAGAGAATCTACATTTTCTTGAGCTAATTCTCCCAGCTCCAGTTCCCATGGGGTGACTCAGTGAAGACCTGCACACACACTGGGGTATTTTCCAGGAGCAGAGCCCCAAGCTTAGAGAATCCAAATTTTTTTTACAATGGGCACTGAGCATGCCTTCCCTACTCTCGAGGGAAACGCTCTCTCTGTGTTCTGAGGCTGTTGCCTATACAAAAGATGTCCTAGAACAAAAATGCTCAGTGCCTCTGTATGCAAGACATGTGAAAAATTGTCTTCAACATTTGGCTAAAAATGTTTCCTTTCTTTTTTTTTTCCTTTTTTTTTAAGATTTTTAAAAATTTATTCGACAGAGAGAGAGCACAAGCAGGCAGAGCAGCAGGCAGAGGGAAAGGGCGATGCAGGGCCCTATCCCTGGCCCTGGGATCATGACCCGAGGCCAAAGGCAGATGCTTAACCAACTGGGCCACCCAGGCACCCCTAAAAATGTCTTCTTTAAATTTAACGTCTGACATTACATTTAAAGAAGACATTTTTATTTTTGTAACAACTAACTGGATACCAAAGCTCTTAAAGTTGGTGTAGGGTTGAATTTTAGGCCAAGTTCCCTCTTAACTTGTCAGAACCTGGACCCCACTGTCTCTCTGGGGCCTCGCTAGGGCCCTGCAAACTCCAGGCGCTGAGGCCATAGATCAATCTTGAGCTGTAGGAACAAATCCAACTTCTGCTCAAGTCCACCTCTCAATAACTAAATTGTAAGCATACTTTACACAGGGATATGCAAACTCTTTTCATAAATTCTGGCTAATTTCATCCTTACTACAATCCTTTGGCAAGGGAACTTCAGCTTTACTTGTGGAGGAATCTGAGGCCCAGAGAGGGCTTGTGACTTGCCTAAGATCTCACAACAAGAAACTGGTAGCATTGGGATTTGAGCTCAGGAATTCTCTGCTGTGTCCCCTTGCCCATGGAAGGGGTCCCTAGGCAGCTCTTAGCCTGGAGCCCATTGTTCCTTGGGTCTTTTCAATGCACAGAAGCCATGGTGATATTCATTCAGCCTTATAGGACTGGAGTGGGGTAGTGGAGGGATTGACTCATCAGGTGGTGGTATAGGAGGAAGAGAAGATATGACTGGGGCAGGTACCCGAGAACCCCAAAAGGAGAAGGGGGCAGAGGCAATATGAGACAGGGCTGAGGCCCCTCCCACTAGATTTGGCTCCTCCTCCCTCAGCAGGAGGCCGTCTATGGGAAGCCCTCCAGGAGAGAAGGTTAAGGGAAGCCCATGGAGGAGGGGGCACACACAGCCATGCTACACCTTTCCCTTGTTTCTACCCCAGTCCTTTCCCTCAAGCTAAGAACTCCAGCTTTGGAGTGATTTGGTCTTGATAACATGACTGTGAGTAGAATGGAGAAGATTCTAGATTCCCCTTCTTGGGGAGGTTGGTGGCACATGCATGCTTTTCACCTCTTTACTCCTTTTCCTTCTGGACATGAACTAGACATGGCCCCATCCTTGAGGAATCTCCGATCTCTTGGGGACACAGTTCCTAACTCCGAAGATTGGTCACTGATGCTGGGCCAAGGGATGTCTCAGGGACTGTGGGAACCCAGAGGAGGAGATAATATTAGAGCGGGGCTTTGAGGGATGAGTAGGAGTCCCTCAGGCAGAGAAGAAAGGAGGGCATTATTGGTGAGAGTAAGGGGAGTGGATGTGGCCCAGGATGGCTCCCTCCCCTCTCTCTGCTCCAGCCCTACTAGTTGCTTGCCAATTCCTCTAATATAGGGCTTCTCGAACTATCTGTGGTGAAAGACTAATTTTTTATAAATAAGAACCAGTACTTTGGGAAAATGCCATAAAAATGAATGATTAGAAAAACGAGGCAAAAGCAGACATGCAAAATACAAGTCCACTGTTTTACTGTTAGAGTCAACACATAAAAATTTCTCTGTCGGGCGCCTGGGTGGCTCAGTCATTTAAGCGTCTGCCTTCAGCTCAGGTCATGATCCGGGGGTCTTGGGATGGATCCCTGAGTAGGGCTGCCCGCTCAGTGGGGAGTCTGCTTCTCCCTCTCCCTGTCTTCCCTGCTCATGCTCTCTCTCTCTCTTAAATAAATAAATAAATAAATAAAATCTTTTTTTAAAAAAGTCTCTGTCAAAGCATCTGAAAAAGTCTAAAAAGTCTAAAAGTCTACTTTCACTTTTTGCAATTATTTTTATCACAGATGAGTAACCTGTAGCTTGGAGCGGTGCTGGTCTGCGGCCCGCACTTTGAGTAGCGTGGCCCAAACACACCATGTCTCTTCTCACCTGCAGCTCTTTGCATAAACTATTCCCTTGGCCTGCAATGCTCTTCTCCTGCCATCTTTGCCTAATCTGTGTTGTTACTGCAGAGCTCTGCTCCAACATAACTCCCTGCTGGCGTAGTTTACTAATCCGCATCTGCTCCTCAACAAAGTCATGATCTGGGTACCTCTCGGCTACTCTCTGTTCTTTCACAGCCAGCGAAGGACCCTGAAGGCTTCTGTCTGTCTTACTCCTCACTATCCGTAGTGCCCAGCCCAGAGGCAACATTTGCTGAGGTCAAAGAGGGTGCAGGGGCAGACCATGGGGGGCTCGAATGCCAGGCTTAGGAAGTGCAGGGTCACGCACGAGCAATGGGGAGCCATGACAAGTTATCTAGCAAAGGAGAGACCCAGAGTCAAGTCAAACCTGTGCTTTGGAAAGCTGGTTTTGGTGGCCACGAAGGGAGCAGAGTGAAGCCGGGAGGATCCGCTCAGGCCCCCATGATTGTTGATAGCCATGAAGCCCTTGCTGTGTCCCCACTCTGTGCTGAGCTGTCCACACTACTGCTCCTTACCACAGCCCTACGCACTCGTTTCACCGAGAAGGAAGCTGAAGCACATAGGAGTCTACGTGCATGGTTTTCCTACTGGGCTCCCCAGAGCCTGCGGGGTACAGAGTAAGTCTTCAGAGTCCGAGCAAGGTTCCAGGGGAGCAGACAAGACTCAAGGTTCCTGCTTCCCTGAGACTTCTCCACTCCCTTTTTCCATTTTAGAGATTAATGTCTACTCCAAGAAAGGCTCTCTGGCTTAAAACAGCTTGAACACCCCTGGGAGAGTGGGAGTCAAACTGTTTTGGAAACAGCTGGCCCGGGGCCAGACAGGAGCGCTGGGCTGCTCAAACCCCAGGCCATGCTGGCGGGGGTGGGGGTGGGTGGCGCATGCTAGAGGGTAGGAGGAACTGCCCTTCTCAAGAAGCCAGGGTAAGCTGATTTCCCAGCCAGCCCCTTGTGCCATGGTTTCCTTGACCCTCCTGGCATCTTGGCCATCTGGAGAGAAGGTCCCATTCTCATGAACCATGATGAGAATGGAAAGGGGGGGGCAGCTGCAGGGTGGTGGCAGGGGGCTGGGCCAGGAGGACACAGCATCTGCCACCCATCTATTTGTTATGCAAGCTCCTCCCCTTCTCCTGGCTTCAGCTTCCCCACCTGAACACAGGAAGGAACACAGTAAAGCATGATAGATAGGAAAGAGGTTTCTGTTTATACAATCTGGGTTCTGCAGCCGGCCCCATCTAACAACTGGGTGCTTTTGGACAAGTCACTTCACCTAAGCTGCAATTTCCCATTCTACAAGATGAAGATAAAATATGTCCAGACGAGCCAGCCTGGCTGTCTCAGTGGGTAGAGCACGCAACTCTTGGTCTCGTGAGGTTGTGAGTTCGAGCCCCACGTTAGGCATAGGGATTACTCTAAAAGAAATAGTTGTTTCGGTCCCTAGGTGCCGACTCTGAGGCAAGTGATTCGTGTTCCAGGGATTTATTATGAAAATGTTCCTAAGAGAAGCTGGTACAAATAGGGTGGGGTCTCAGGCCAGGCATCAGCCTTAGCCCCAGGGGGAGCTGGAGTGTGAATGACAGCTCAACTGTCCCCACTGGGGTTAGGGAGCTGGGCCTCTGGATGCCCACCCCTGTCAGACATTGCCGGAGGACTGCCCCAGCAGGATGTACTCTCCCAGGTAGTCTGGGGACACAGCATCTCCCTGAAGAGAGTCACAGATGCAGGCTGTTAAGAAGGAGGAACATGGAAGCCAGGTATGGGATCAGGTATGGATCCCAGGGCATCCAGACTGATCTCCTCCAGTGTCCACTACACACCTCGTGGAGTTGTCTTGAGGACACAGTAAAACAGCTCATTACAGCCCCTCACACAGCGCCTGCCACATCCTAAGTGCTCAAAAGATGGCATCTGTGGCTTTTCCCATGACGATTATCACCAAGCTGGGTCTAGTGGGTGCTGAGGGCCCACATAGGCCATTGCAAGTGGTGGGGCTCCTTTTGCAGCCTTTGTGCCTGATTCCTGGTCTCTGCCCTTGCCCTGACGCTCACCCTCTCCCGGGCAGCTCCAGTCCATGGTGGACCTCCTGGAGGGCACCTTGTACAGCATGGACCTGATGAAAGTGCACGCCTATGTCCACAAGGTGGCCTCCCAGATGAACACGCTGGAAGAGGTAAGGGCAGAGCTCTCCCCAGGAGCCAGGGCAGGTCAGCATGGGGCGGGGGAGGTCGCGGTTCGGAGGTGGGCGGGGGACAGGGGCTGTGTCAGAAGGGGCCCTGGCCATTCTGCCTTAACCTGCTGGCTGTTGAAAACTGGACTTCAGCAAGGTAGCTGGGAGAAGGAGAGGCAGGCCTCCAGGTCTAGACTTTGGAAAAGAGATCTGACTGGGGCTTACAGGCCTACAGGAGGCTGGAAGGCTGGCTGGTGAAACTGAGGCACCAGCTGATTGTCTGAAAGAGATGTGGAGGGGGCTGGCAGGAACTTGCCAAGCCCTCAGTTCACCAAGACCAGGACTCACACATGGCACAACTCCAAGGCCACTGGTCACATAGAATGCCACATAAAAGCACAGGACTGGCCAAGCCCACTGGGGCAGGGCTTAAGAGAGCATGGCTGGCCCAGGGCCCACCTGCATTGGAAGCAGAGATGCTGAGCATCTCCTGGTCAGTACAAATGAACTAGAGGTCTAGGCAGGTGGCCAGGACTGGCCCCTGAGGACAGCGACAGAGTTGGGCCATCATGGGGGTCCAGGCTGCAGGTTCAGGGTTTGCTGGCATGCATCTTTGCTGGCACAGCCGGGCCTCCGCCTGTTTCCTGCATCCGGCCCCTGCTGGGCTGCTGGGAGCCTGGGGACGTGCAGCTGCCAGGAGCGGGTGTGGGGGCTTCCTTTCCCAGCTTCCTTTCCAGAGGGAGGGGGCACCTGGGCATCCTGTGCCCCAAGGTGGGAGATTAACCCCTTACTCTCCCCAAATTTGGGGGTCACAGTGGCTTTAATTATCCAGAAAGTGTTTGGTGTGTGTGTCCTAGGGGATAGGCCCTTGCCAGCACAGGAGTAGGGTACCAGTTGCTGGATTTCCACGGTGCTCCAGTATTTTCTGTGCACCTAGGAGATGCTAGGCTCTCCTGTCGCTAGCTCTGCAATTAGCCCCCTTTGGCCCGTCCTCCTGTAATCTTAGGAAATGTTAACTCACTTCATGTAACCATGAGCCAGACGATCTGGAGAGTATGTCTGCTGCGGCTGGAACAAATCAGAAGTGATTTCCATAGCCACAGAAAAATGATTTTTTAATTATCTTCTGTTTTGTATTATCTGTGCTTTGCTTCTGTTCACTAAGAGATAACTCAAAAAAAAAATTTTTTTTTTTTTGCTTATTGCTAAGTCTGGGTGGAGATGGAGAAAACAGCCTCGCCCAGGAGGGACCGGCTCCCTCTGCCCAAAGGAAAAACCTCACTCATTCACTTACTAAATAAGATTTTAATAATTACGTGGTCTCTCGGCAGCACGTGGTCTCTCAGCAGCACGTGGCCACAGGTGCCACCACCCTGCCCCTATCCCCTTGGGCCCTGCTCAAGAGACTGGGCCGCCAAGCGTGATGCCAGAAGCTGGGGTGTCCCCTCCAGGGTGGTGGGGGGCGGTGGTGGCTGTTAGAGGGGGCTAGAAAGACCCTGGAGTCCTGCCCCCGCAGAGCGTCAAGGTGAACCTGAGCCGGGAGAACGAGGTAGTCAAGGAGAGCATGCGTCACCTCAGCGAGCAGCTGAGCCGCTACGAGAATCACTCTGCCATCATGATGGGCATCAAGAAGGAACTGTCCAGCCTGGGCCTCCAGCTGCTGCAGAAGGACGCAGCCCCGGTCTCGGCCGCTGACCCCGCCCCTGGCCCTGCTAGCAAGGCTCAGGTGAGGCCGTGGCCCTGGTGATGGGGCCAGAAGGTGGGTGGGCTTGGGAACATGGCGTGCCAGGACCTCCGTCCCGACGGCCAGCTGGATGGAGGTTCGGGGTTCCAGGACGGGGCTGAGAGTTAGCACAGCTGGAGAGTCCCTGGCTGGGTGGGGGGCGGGGCTGCGGGCAGTGCAGCGAGCACTGTTGCTGAGAGGAAGGCATCTGGTGGCCTTCTGGTCCCCATTCCCAAACCAGCGGAGACAAAGGCATAGAGACGACCCTCCCTGCCTGGCCCTGGGCAACAAGGCTGGCTGCTGCAAGACCACTTCTAGCCTCCCCTAGTGTGGCTGGGTCAGGCCTGCTCAGGGTCGGGGGGCAATGTCTTGGGGACCCTGCAGACTGATACCACTTCACCAACCCAGTCTGGGATGCAGAATTCCTGCAGCAGACACCCAGACATTCCATATTCAAGCTCAGCACAGAGTGGGCAGGCACACGAGGCGGTGTCACCCAAGATCTATAAAACACCTTTATACATATTTGAAAAAGGCCCTCCTCCAGGCAGACAGTTGGTGAAAAGGCTGTCCCTCTGGGCAAATGAAGAGAAGCCCCCCGTAGGTGGGCAACTTGTCCAGTGGCTCCTTCCTATGATAGCTACACGTGAGGGGGTACAGACTCGATTTCAGTGCCATCCGTGCCCTGTAGGCCAGTCACCCTCGTGCAGGACACAGCTGCTCTGTTCCCCACAGCAGCCTCGTGTTTTAGAGTGGAGACTCCCAGCAGCCTCTAAATCTGACTTCTAAAGTCGAAACCTGACTTCCTCACAGACATGATCACATAGCCACCTGCAAGAAGGGGCAATCATGGCCTGTTGGACAGATAAGGAAGCGTAGGGTGAGGGCCCGTGGGGAGGTGGGGGGCTGTGCCGGGACTGGAACCCGTGGCTGCGTGACTGGCAAGGCCGCGCTCTTCCTCTCCACCTCCCGGCCCCCCTGTGCTGACATTGTGCTGATGGGGCCAACTGTGTCTGCGGCCAGGACCGCCTCGCTGCTGATAAAGCATGGAGGAAACCTGGTGCCTTGGCCCAGGGCAGGCTTCCTGCTCATTCCCGTGTCAAGTCCACGGGCGAGAATGAATGCTGTTCGGGCCATAGCACGGAAGGTCTAGAGACTGTACTTGCTGTATCTGCCGGAGATTCTGCCTAACTGTGGGCGATGTCACAGGGCCTTTGTTCTTGTGCCAAGCCAGCATTAGAAGCATGTAAGAGGAAGTGAGAATAAAATTTACAGAATGTTAGAAACTTCATGCGCTTAGGGAAATGGCCTTGGTGACCAACCATCCAAGTTGGCCTGGGACTAAAGGGTTTCCCAGGATGCAGGACTTTCAGTGCTGAAACTGGGAAAGTTCCAGGCACATAGAGATGGCTTGGTCACCCTGCCTTGGAGCCTGAAAACCTCGTCCCAGCCCACAAAGACCCATGAACAAGAGAGATAGGGATGGGAAGCTGATCTGGTGAGCAGCTCCCTCCTTTGAGAATTAACCATTATAATCTACCCCCTGGGGACGAGTACACAGTGGTTTGGAAATGGAACAGGAACCTAACCTATCAGGTTGGGCTTCTTTCAGCCAAGGAACTGGAGAGCTGACTGGGGAAACTGAGGCATACCCCAGTCATGGACGTAGCCACTATGGAAGGAAAGCACCTGAGACCTAAGGCCTAAAGCATCATGACCACTTCCAGCCCCCCCCGACAGACTGAGCCTCCATGACCTCCTGAACACCCCTTCCCCTCCCCCAAGTCTGAGATCTTCCCTTCTCGCTCAGGACACAGCCGGAGGGAAAGGGAAAGAAAACAGCAAATATGGCAACATTCAGAAGACCCTGGCAGACAGGGGCCTCACAAAACCTCCTAAGGAGAAGCTGCTGAAGGTGGAGAAGCTGAGGAAGGAGGGCGGCAAGGGCAGATTCCCCCAGCCCACAGCCAAGCCCCGGACCCTGGCCCAGCAGCAGGCTGTGATTCGAGGCATCACCTACTATAAGGCGGGCAGGAAGGAGGCAACCGAGGCCGTGGCCGGTGAGTTGGAGGAGAACTGGCCCCTGGGGGTGTGGGGGCCTGTTGCTGGGTGGCTGCACCCCAAGCAGGGGACCCGGTGTCTTTTCTACAAACTGCCCCAGATTTCAGGTCTGCTGGTTACCTATTGGTGTCTGTCGCTCAACCACACAATGCGACGGTACCCCTTGTGGGGTTGTTGGGGAGTTCATGATTCTATCAACGCAAAGGGCCACGAGGTTCTTCTCCGGTATTTTCAGCGGTCTCTGCCCTCACTGGACTTTTCCTTCTTCATTTAGAGATTTGGCCGAAGGTCCACTATGTACGTGCTGTATCTCCCAGAGATTCCGCCTAACACAGACTTCACAGTCCAGTGGGAAAAAAGACCCATGAGCAGGCAGCAGCCACAGGTGGGGTGGGACTCTCCAGGGGCTGGAGCCAGGCCAGGTTCTGGGACATGTTCTGGAGCCTTCGGAGCACCTCTCATTTCCACAGAGGCCTTGGCAGGGATGCCTCCCACTTCCTATTTCTCCAAAGAGGAGCCCACAGACTCCTGTATTTTTTCTGTATTTTTTCATGGGGGATCACAGTGAAGGGCAACCAAGTAATTAACCAAAAAAAACCCCACAAGAGACAAAACTCCCAAGAGCACCCAAATTTCTGGGCCATCCCCACTGGTGTGGCTCCTGATTTTTCCTCTGGGACCCTCCCCAGATGCCTGCTCTCGTCTCGTGTCCCAGAGAGGTGACCCAAACCTGCTCGCCCACCCTGGGTCCGGTTGACCACCTCCTTCCATGAAGCCCTCTGCCCACCCCATGTCCAAGGGGCCAGGAGGTGGAAATGTGAGGGACCAGACTCCTTCAAGAGCCCCCCCTAAATTCTTGGCCTCTCAAGGCTCAGGGGCCTCTTTCCAGATCTCCCGGTGGCAGCTGCTGGCTCTGAGTCCTGCCAGCTCCGCCTGCCCACAGTACAGAGCCTCTGACCCCTGGCTGGGCACTGCCCAAGAACAGCTGCAAACAGCTGGTTCTGCCAGCGAGGCCCGTGGGAACCAGGCCCTGGCCCTGGCCGGCTGCCAAAGCCAGGCCCCTCCAGAGGGTGTGCCCCATTCCCAAGAAACCCCAGGGGCTGCTGCACCATGGAACCGGCTAAACCCTATGCAAAGAGCAAGGCTGGCAGGGAGAGAAAATGAGGGAAGTCAGGTAATTGTCCCAGCGTCAAGGGACCTCAGCCCTGGGGGCCTCACCATCCCCTTTCCTTTGTCCCTGGCATCACAGTTTTCTGTGTACTTTCACACACACTGTTGGACTTGATCCAGGTGAGGAAACAAACAGAGAGGTGAAGAGACGGGCTCCAGGTTTCACAGCGAGTTGCTGGGACTGGAACCCAGGCCAGCAGACTGCCAAACCTGCCTGAGAGCCCTCCCCAGCTCTGTGCCCTGCAGTGGGGCATTGAATCTTCCTGTCGTCTTACCTAGACCCCATCCAGCCCAGCCCAGACAAGTGGGTAGGTCAGAGATGGCCCTCAACAGGCCCCGCGGGAGCTGAAAAAGTCATCCCTTCAGCAAAGGCCTTGGCCAGGGAGGGGGGGTTGGTCCAGAAACCCTGGCGATCAGAGGTAGGAGGTGAGTGAGGGGACAGAGAGATGGAGACCTGAGGGCCAGAGGTGATGGGGGGCTGACTGCATCTGTCCCTCCCTGCTTGAAGAGGCAAATGCTGTGCGAGAGGACCGATAGGCTGGGTTCCAGAGGAGAGGACCAGGAGAAAGTCTGTAAAACGGGAGCAAGGGTCTCTCCCTCCTAGAGTTGAATCTGGGGTGTGAAAGAATCGGGACAAAGTATCTGACACTTAGGAGGGAAGGGGGCTCATGTTTGGCACCTCATGCTTGCCAGGACCTGTGCAAATGTTGTATACCTTTTCCTCTAATCATAGCAAGAGCCTAACATGGTGGGCCTTACGACTGCCGTTTCATAGAAGAGGAGGCTGAGGCCCACCGAGGCAGGGGACTTGGCTGAGGTCACTCAGCTGGGGGGCTTGGAGCCGGTCTGTTGACCACCAAGCCTCCCCATCACCCTCTTTTTGAGGCCTTTCCCTCCTCAGGGCCTCCCCCATTCTCTCCGCCATGGCCCCAGACCTGGGAGCCAGGTGGGCCCCAGGAGGACCCTGGGTGGCAGCACAGGACGTGAGCACAGAGTCCTCTCTCCACAGACAACGCCCTCAAGAGTGCTTCCTGGCTAGAAGAGCTGCCGTCCAGGGCGGAGGGGAGGCCGCCGGAGCCCAACTCCGCAGAGCGTGATGAGGCTGAGCCCAGGGCCTCAGAGGGAGCAGACCTGGCCTCTGGCACTCTCAGTTCCGACCCTGCTACGACCCCTACCCCAACTCCCACCATCCGGCCCCAGCCCACCGAGCCACCTTCACACGCAGATGTCCCGAGCCAAGGTGAGTAAGCGTCACGGGGTCCGCAGACTACAGCCCATGCGCCAGACCCAGACTGCAGCCTGGTTTTGTCTGGCCCTTGAGCTAAGAACAGTTTTACATTTTGGAAGGGTTGCAAGAAAAGAATACGGGTCTGGGAAGCTTAAAATCTTCACTGTCTGATCCTTTGTAAAAAGTGTGAGGATGGGGGGGGGCGCCTGGGTGGCTCAGTCAGTTAAGCAACTGCCTTCGGCTCCGGTCATGATCCTGGAGCCCCCAGATCAAGCCCCGCATCAGGCTCCCGTCTCGGTAGGGCATCTCCTTCTTCTTCCCCTGCTCGCTCTGTCTCTCTCGCTTGCTCTCTCTCTCTCTCTCTCTCTCAAATAAATAAATAAAATCTTTAAAAAACGAAAGAAAGTTTGAGGACATTAATAGTCAAGCAGGGGACGCCTGGGTGGCTCAGTGGGTTAAGCCGCTGCCTTCGGCTCAGGTCATGATCTCAGGGTCCTGGGATCGAGTCCCGCATCGGGCTCTCTGCTCAGCAGGGAGCCTGCTTCCTCCTCTCTCTCTGCCTGCCTCTCTGCCTACTTGTGATCTCTCTCTGTCAAATGAATAAATAAATCTTTAAAAAAAAAAAAAATAGTCAAGCAGGTAGTATTTTTTTCAAAGATTTTATTTATTTTTTTGACACAGAGAGAAACACAGCGAGAGAGGGAACACAATCAGGGGGAGTGGGAGAGGGAGAAGCAGGTTTCCCACAGAGCAGGGAGCCTGACATGGGACTCGATCCCAGGACCCTGCGATCATGACGCTTAAAGACTGAGCCATCCAGGTGCCCCCAACAGGTAGTATTTTAAACAAATCCTTCCTAACACGTCAGCTAGAATCCCATCATCAAATCCGGCAACTATTTTCACTTCTTTATCTTTTTATGTCTATGTTTGTAGCTTTGGCGTGTGTCTTTCAGTAGAAATCTTTCCCATTAAATCATCAAGCCCAGGGGCGCCTGGGTGGTTCAGTGGGTTAAAGCCTCTGCCTTCAGCTCAGGTCATGATCTCAGGGTCTTGGGATCAAGCCCCACATCGGGCTCTCTACTCAGCAGGGAGCCTGCCTCCCTTTCTCTCTCTCTGCCTGCCTCTCTGCCTACTTGTGATCTCTGTCTATCAAATAAATAAATAAGATCTTTAAAAAAATAATCATCTGGGACGCCTGGGTGGCTCAGTGGGTTGAGGCCTCTGCCTTCGGCTCAGGTCATGATCCCAGGGTCCTGGGATCCAGCCCCACATCTGGCTCTCTGCTCAGCAGGGAGCCTGCTTCCTCCCCTCTCTCTGCCTACCTCTCTGCCTACTTGTGATCTCTGTCTGTCAAAGAAATAAATAAAATCTTAAAAAAAAAAATTATCAAGCTCGTCTTTCAGGAGGGCATCTTGCTACCTCCAGGTGTTGTTAAACCCATTCCCCACTTGGATCTGAGTGTATTCAGCTTCCAGGAAGCTTTCCTAAAGGGTCTGTCAGTGGTATGGACAGTAGCTGCCGCTTACCTGCCTCTCACCCCCAGCCCATTTCCAATGTCAGAAAACTGGAAATAATCTGAAGGCCTAACACCAAGGGGACTGGGGCACAGCTGTCTGGTGGCCTGGTAGAGCCTTGAAATCACATCATTAAAAGCCATTTAATGATGTGAGAAATTGCTCAGTGGAGGGAAAAAACAGGATACATAAAACTGTATATTCAGAAGAATCATGATTTTTTTAAAAGTACATCTGCATGACTGCATATGCAAAGGAAAAAAAGAAACAGAAGGAAACAAAACATGTTTAAAATTTTCTTTGGATAATGACATTTTTCATTATTTTTCTTTTCCTCATTCTCCTTTGCTGAATGTTCTGTTTTCTACATTGATCAGACATTGCTTTGATCATAAGGAAAGTGGGGAAAAGGCTGCAAATATGGGGCGCTTGGGTGGCTCACTCAGTTAAGTGTCTGCCTTTGGCTCAGGTCATGGTCTAGGGGTCCTGGGATCAAATCCTATATCAGGCTCCCTGCTCAGTGGGGAGCCTGCTTCTCCCTTTTCTCTCTGCCCCTCTCCCCTCCTTGTGCTCTCTCTCAAGCAAATGAATAAAATCTTTAAAAAAAAAACAAAATATCAGGAGGGGTTTTAAGTAAGACCCAGATGATGATCCCAGGACTTGCTCTGGCTCCAGGGCCTTTGGGGCCGAGGACCTCATGCTGCACCCCTCACTCCCCACAGGCAGAGAGTTGAGCTGTGAGGGCACCCTGCGGGCTGTGGACCCCCCCGTGAGGCACAACAGCTACGGGCGCCACGAGGGAGCCTGGATGAAGGACCCCGCTGCGAAAGATGACAGGATCTATGTCACCAACTACTACTACGGGAACAGTTTGGTGGAGTTCCGCAACCTGGAAAACTTCAAGCAAGGTTGGAGAGCCGGGCATGGGACGAGGGCCGGGGGTGGGTGGCCTGAGAAGGGTCTCCCATGGAGACTGGGCCCTCTTGTGCCTGTGCTTTCCCGTGGTCCAGACTCCCAGCCTGGCCTAGCTCCAAACGATCAGCCACCCCCCGCGAGGGGCAGCTGAGGGCACCCCCTGTGTGCTGGAGCCGGGAGCGGGAATGAGGCAACAAACAAGATGCACGAGGTCCTGTCGTCAGGAGCCTAACTCGCTATCAAGAGGAGCAATACTTCGGGTTTCCTGTTCTTGAGCACTTACTATGTGCACATCACACTGCGTGAGGCAGCTCGTGGTAGCTTCTTACTTCTCTGAGGGGGGCGGGTTATCACTCTGTTTTATAGGTGAGCAGAGCCCCAGGACTTAGAGGAGCTGCAAGTCTGCGCAAGGAAGGGCAGGATTTGGGTGATCAGCTCTGGGGCATGATGGGGGAGGGGTCATTTAGGCCTGACCCGCCCTCCAGAAACACACAGTCTGATGTGAGAGGCCATGACCTTGGGAAAGAACTCCAGTGTAGTGTTTGAGGGAGAGTTCGAGGGACTGTGGAACCCAAGCCTGGACGTCAGAGACCTCCCAGAGGAGGAGCTGATGTTGAGCTGAGCCCTGGAGAAAGAGCAGGAAGAAGCCACAGAAAAGGGAAAGGGCCAAGTGTACCAAGCAGAAGGCCCAGTGTGTGCCAAGGCCCAGCAATGAGAGGCAGCTGGCCCTAGAAGGGAGGTGGGGGAAGCCTAAGGAGAGAGTAGGCTCAGGCAGACCTTAGGAGCCACATTAAAGTTTGGATTTATCATGAGAGCCATGGAGTCCGAGTACAGCCTGGAACAGCCAAAGTCCTTCCTTTGCCGGGTCAAAAGGAACCTGATGCCTGCCCCAGGTGGCTCACAGGCTGGTGGGGAGGACACCAGTGAAAAGTGCCAAGACAAGGGTGATGGGAGGCCCTCACTCAAGCCCCGGGAGGTGGTGGAAGGCTTCCTGGAGGAGGAAATATTGGTGGAAGGCTCTGAAAGATAAGGAGGCATTGCTGAAGCAGATCGGATGGGGAATGGCAGTCCAGACAAAAAGCCTGAGCAAAGGCCCTGAAACAAAGCCTAGGGGCTGTCTAAATCCTGGCTGTGCCATTCCATAACCCGGTGACCTTGAATCCTCTGATCCTGTTTCCTCCTTGGCAAAGGGGGATGCTAACAGTACCTGCCAACTCTTAGGGGGTGGGGGTTGGACCCGCAGGTGGTAAGATGATCAGCCCAGCTCCGAGCCCAGAGGCTGATCTGTATCCCCTGCTTGCTGGGGTACTCGGGACCGTGGGAGGCCTGGCCCTGCCCCGGTGTGAGCAGCTGCCTTGCACACACAGGCCGCTGGAGTAACGTGTACAAGCTGCCCTACAACTGGATCGGCACGGGCCACGTGGTGTACCAGGGCGCCTTCTACTACAACCGCGCCTTCACCAAGAACATCATCAAGTACAACCTGCGGCAACGCTTCGTGGCCTCCTGGGCGCTACTGCCCGACGTGGTCTACGAGGACACGACGCCCTGGAAGTGGCGCGGCCACTCAGACATCGACTTCGCCGTGGACGAGAGCGGCCTGTGGGTCATCTACCCCGCCGCGGATGACCACGACGAGGCCCAGTCCGAGGTGATCGTGCTGAGCCGCCTGGACCCCGGCGACCTGTCCACGCACCGGGAGACCACGTGGAGGACGCGGCTGCGGCGGAACTCCTACGGGAACTGCTTCCTGGTCTGCGGCATCCTGTACGCCGTGGACACCTACAACCGGAAGGAAGGCCAGGTGGCCTACGCCTTCGACACACATACGGGCACCGATGCCCAGCCGCAGCTGCCCTTCCTCAACGAGCACGCCTTCACCACCCAGATCGACTACAACCCCAAGGAGCGCGTGCTGTACGCCTGGGACAACGGCCACCAGCTCACCTACACCCTCCACTTCGTGGTCTGAGCCGGGACATGTGCTCACAGGAGAGGCGTGGCCATGGTTGTGGGCGTGGCCGTGGGCGTGGCTCCCCCACAGCAGCTCCTGCAGGGGGTTCCACCAGCAAATATTTATCCCGGTCCAGGCCCAGCGCAGGTGCTGGGCACGTGGGGCAGCCAGGATAAAGCTTCCTTGGCACCCGGTGGATTAATAATCCCTTCTCCATGCAGACCACTATGCCAAGAGCTTCACATGCACAAACCCATTCATTCCTCCCAGTAGCACCCTCAGAGGTAGGGATAATTAAGCCCGTTTCACAGATGAGGACACTGAGGCACAGAGACCATGTCCCTTGCCTAAATAGCCTCAGCTTGGATCAGGCAGGCCAAACCCTCCCAATAGTCCTTTGTTACAGAGAAGGAGACCTGACCATGTTTCCCTACACCTCCGGGCCTCTCCCTGCCCCTCTAGTTTCTCTTGTTCTCTCAATTCTGTCTCCCTTCCCCGGGACCATTCAAAAGCAGAGGCCTCAGGGACCTCCGCATGAGTGTTGTTGGAGGCCCCCAAGCGTGTACCACCCCACGCCCCCGTTCTGGGTGAATTGCTGGTGGCCCTGGGCTTTAGGTCCCTTGGCTAATGTCCCTGCTCCTTGCCTTTGGCCACCCCCCACCCCACCTCACCCTCTGTCCAACCACATTCCAAACCTCCATGGTCACCCAGCCACCGAGCAGAAACCGCACCCCGAGGAAAAATACCGGCCCCTGTTCCAAGTTCCCCTCCCTCTGCATTCATGTTTATTTTCTCGTATTCCTCCTCAGTGCTGTCATTTGTTTCTGCAGCAGCAGCTGAGAAGGCCGCAGGCAGCTGCCTGCCAGCCCCGACTCTACCAGGGTGGGAGGCTGGGCCAGGCCCCGGGGCTCCCTCTCCACGCTGAGTGCTGGCTTTGGCCACATACCCGGGCCACACGACCTCTCCTCAGCAACTCCCAGAGCCCTGGGGCTTGGGGTCCATGTTGGCCTTTCCTTCTGGACCTTGGAACCCACAACCTATATGTACTCAGGGATACCTCCAGGTCTGCCATGAGCAAGACCCTAGACCCAGGGCTGGGGTGGTGCCAGGACAGAACAGAACAGATTGCCTCTTCCTTGTCAGTCCCCACCCAGTCATTTGGTGGAATGGCCCGGCAGGGTTTTTTGTTTTGTTTTGTTTTGTTTTGCGGAATCGGGGGGATTGCTGGGGAGACTGAGATCTGAACAGTTGGGTCCAGGGGAGGCATTGGACCTTACGGTTGCACAGAAGTCCTAGAGGGTGGATGCTGGGAAGGAAGAAGAAGCCGGAGTATGGACTGGGGTTTTCCAGGTTTCAGAGTTACTGGTGCCAGGACCACCCTGAGCCCAGGCCTTGGGGCTGAGGATGCACAGGCGGGCTGTCTCTGCTGGCACTGCTGGTGGCTCCCCGAGCCTCAGACCCAGACAGCCCACTGGACATAGACCTTCAAGCCAACTCCCTGTTTCCCCAAAGGAGAAAGAAGCCCAGAGAGGTTTAGAGAGTAGCTTGGGGCCACACTGGGCAACAGAACACAACTGATTTTCCAGAAGGGCTTTGTGTATTTCCTTTATTCTTCTGGCTTAGAGGCCACTCTGCCTGGGAAGGCCATAGACCCCCGAGCACCCAGTCCAGCCTTTGAGATATTGACTGCTGATCCCGACACCACCCGCTGAGCCTGCTCCCCCTCATTCTGTGCCCATGCCAGCTCCTGCATATCTGTATATTTGAATGCTCAGCTGCCATGTTAGAAAATTTAGCTGCACACCCAAGAGTAATAGGGAAAAGCATTTTGTGCAGAAGACATTTCTTTCAGGCATCATCAGGTGATGTTTTGTTTAAGCTGTAACTCACTCCTGAAATAAAGGGGAGTGGTGATAGGGAGCCAAGCAAGGCCTGACTCATAGTGGTGGACACATCCAGCCTCCCCCACCCAACGCCAGTGGCCTCCACTAAACAGTTCCTTCAGGGGGCTGCGTTTCCCTTGGCCCTGGGTGTGGGTTTTACAAGACTGTGTCTTTCATGATATCACAGCCTAACCATGCGAGCAGTGTTCAGACTCCTCTTGCTCATTAGTCTAGAAAAAGGGAAAGTTAGAAAGGACAGGATTTGGGAAAACGAAAGGACAAGCAAGATCGTTTTCAGGGGAAGGCGATGCTGCCTGCAGCCTCCAAGCCTTCCCAAAGCCCCTTCTGTTTTCAGGCCTGAGTGGGGGGGGGGGGTGTTTATTTTCCTCACTTTATAGATAATTGAACTGGAAGCCAGACATGGGCCATTTGTCATGAAAGCAGTTAAGTGGGGAGCCGAGTCTCAAAACCAGGTCATCTAACCATCACCACTGACTGAGTGTTGGGTAGGCCAAGCCTGCCAGGTGCGTATTCTTGCATCATTGCAACAGGGAAGGTCTATACTCGGAATGCGCCCATTTTATAGATGAAGAAACTGAGGTGAAGGGACTTACCCAAGGTCACACAGCAACTTAGTCTGTGGCAGATCGGGTTTCAGGGCTCGTCGGTCCATGTTGTTTGCCAACTGCATGGCACTCCAGGGGCAGCTCGGGAAGTGTAACCAGGCCACAAACTGCATCCACAAAGGACACCCAAGAAGGAGATTGGGGTCAGCTTGTAAAGAACCTTGAATGCCAAGCTAAGGACTGCCTCCAATCACATTTGGAACAAAGTCAAGTGTAAGTTAACAGAGAGAAAATAATTCTAAGACAATTGGAATTGATTTCATTGTTGATGGGAGCCAGGGACAGGTTTTTGTCATGGACTTCATTGCATTTGGCCACAGGTACTTCAAGTAAGAAAGGACCTGGACTGGGGAGGGCCAGTTTTCTTTCTGACCTTTGATGTGAAGGCAAAGGAAACTGTCTCTGGTGTTCTGAACACATGAAGGGGCTTCAATTGTCACCTTACCCCCTAGAGATTTCTAGCTCTTGACATTTAATTTGCTCTGTCTGTGGAGGAGAGAAGGGGGCTTTGCCTTGGGAGCAGCCCAAGGTTTTCCTGGGAATCATTTGAATGTTCCTGAAAACCTCTATGCTCCAAAGCATCATCTTCTCCTTGACGGCATTGGAAACCACTCTGGTGACAGGAGCACACAGCACCGGACAGCTGTCAGGGAGTAGGAGGTAGGGAGACCTGGGTTGGGAATCTGGCTCTGCCTCTTTCATGCTGCATGCTTGAGCAGGGTAGGGACTGACAGAGGGGACAGATGTCAACTCCATTTTGTGGCTGAAGACCTGCAGCTTAGGGAGGACTGAGGGCAGCTGAGGACCCAAGCAGCACCCTCCTAGAGCCAGAAGGCACCTAGCACACGTTCTCACTGGTGCACCCAGGAACCCCCAAGGTTGGCATTACTTTCCCCCCTGACAGGTTATGAACCTCAAGTTCAGAGAGGTTAAGCGACCTGCTCAGGGTCCTGAATCTAGCAAGTAGTAGAGTCAAGATTTGAACCAGGTCTGTTTCTATACCAAAGCCCCAAACTCACTGTTAGGAATCTTGTAACGAGTCGTGTTTTCTCTTTTGCTTTGGCCGCTGAGAACCTCAAAGTCAAATTTGAGATTACTTTTAATAATTGTACTGAGTCACCACCTGGACTCTGACTTCATTCTAGCTTTCTGCTTTAACTTTTACCCTGATCTGTTTATTTTTACTCTATTGTATTTTATCTATGTTTGTAAGTTGCCACAATACCTTTTTTTGCAACAAGGTGGCATATACCTAAATAAATACATGATCAAAAACTCCATTTGAAAGTCTTGACTAAACGCCATGGTCTGCTTCCTCATCATAACACAGACATCTAATAACAAAAAGAATTGCTGTCCTGGGGAAAAGAGTATCAAGGAACTGGGGACGTGAGCCTTGAGCATCTTAGTCTCACGTTTCCCAAACTTGTCCCTCCTGTACAGACCTTCCTTGTGACTTCTGCCATTCCCCTTGAACATCTTCAGTATGGTTTACTATTTCTCTTTCAGATGATTTCATTCTTTTTCTTTTTTTTTTTTTAAAGGTTTTATTTATTTATTTGGCAGACAAAGATCACAAGTAGGCAGAGAAGCAGGCAGAGAGAGGAGGAGGCAGGGTCCCTGCTGAGCAGAGAGCCCCATGTGGGGCTCGATCCCAGGACCCTGGGATCATGACCTGAGCTGAAGGCAGAGGCTTTAACTCACTGTGCCACCTAGGCACCCCTGGATGATTTCATTCTTTTTACTAAAATAATTGTATTTCAAAGGGAATCTTAAAATGCTGTCAGCAAAAACAAAAATGAGTTTTTAAAGGAGGAAAATTACAATAGTAAAAAAAAAGTTCTTTAAAAAAAAAAAAAAAGTTAGTGGCCACCGTGCAAGGTGGCTGGGGCGGGACACTGAAAGCAAGCAGCACTACGGCTTTCTTGTGGTTACTGTGCCTGTGATCTCTGACCTTGATGTGATCAGAGGGATGAGACAGGAGGGAATGGCTTCTCCCTCCTGTGATTCAAGGTGATTCAAGGGCCTTTCACCTGGCTTAGATAACTCTAAGGAGCTCTCAAACCACTGCTGGTGATACGGATTTCGACAAAATTTCCCAAACACAAACACATACACATTCAGCTAGGCCTCCGCTCCCCAGCCTTGGCAGAGCTGGGCCCTGTCCCTGTGGCCCCTGGCAAGAACAAGGGTCCTACTTCGCCCAGGCCAACTAGCCAGAAGCACAATGCTAACAGCGGTTCATGGGCCCTGTCCCTCTCACAGTGCAGACCCCGCTGAGGCTGACTCAGGCAGGCCAAACATGGCTGGGCTTTGGGTAGTCTCTAACATGGCCTCTCCACTCAGGCCATTGGCCAACCCTAGCCCAGCCTCTTCCCCACCGCCCCATTTTCTCCAGCCTCTGTGTCACCTGTTCCCTCTGGCTGCTACACTGGTACCTGCACCTGAGCATGGCTGCCTCCTTCTGGCCATTCATGTCTCAGCTGAAATCACACCTGCCCAGGGAAGCGGTCCCTCAAGGCTGGGTCTGAAGTCGGCCCCAGTCACACTGAGTAAGGGACAGGTGAGGCCAGGTAGGGAAAGATAAGTAGGAGGCAACATGCCTAGGGTCACAGAAATCCTAGTGCAGAGAAATGATATAGACAAGATATTAACCAGAGAGAAGGGAACATAACAAATCCACTTATTTTCATAATATTTACAAATCCGCTTGCTTGTCTTCAACATTTATAGACAAGATATATACCAAGGTCCCTGGTGAGTTTTCTGTAAAAGACTGTGTCCATAAAAGCCCTCAGTGGCAATCCATTTGGGACCCCTCTCACTCTAAAGAGCTCCTTTTCTTTCCTTATTGTTCTCACCTTCACTTAATAGACTTTCACTTCACTTCACCCTTTTGTCCGCGAGATTCATTCTTGGTCTCCATGAGACAAGAACCTGCCCCACCGTGGTCTTTTGTCTCTTCCCTGTGGGCACCTACATTCGTGTACTTGAGCTCCATGAAAGCAAAGCTGTTCCCACCATGTCACCAGCACCCAGGAGACTCCCAGCAAATGGCTACAAATGACTAAGGGTCAGAACTTTGGGCAAGTTCATACGGGGTCTGCTGAACAAGCCACCCTTGGCTCCAAATATGTGACCACAGGAGGGGCCCCGCTTCTTTCATTAATTTGTGCAGCATAAGTCAGGTTCCAAACAGAAATCTCTGGAATGCTATCTCAGATTGTTAAGGCTGGAAAGCAGATTGGATATTCCCAGAGGCTGCCTCCATCCTGCAGGTGGGTGTAACTGGGAAAACCCATCTTCGGGGGAAGACACCCACCTAAACACTGTTCTGCTCCACAGCTGGGCACTTACATAGCAAGGAGAGCTGTAGCTTCACGGTGCTGGACATGACAGGCACTCGGCTCTGGGTCCCGATTCAGCGTTCAGGACAGCTCGGTGGCCAGCAGAGGCCGGAAGCTGTAGAGTTCAGTGGGCTGGGGGGCTGGAGGGACTCATCTCTGACCCTCACCCGCGTGGCTGACAGCAGCCTCTGCCGGGTGGGGGGGGGGGGCAGCAGTAAGGCTACGGAACGATTTTGTAAGCCCTGAGCGTGACGTCCAGGAAGTGGCGGCTACTGTTGCCCTTGTGGCCAGTGACTGCCCTGCTCCGAGGGACTGCCAGTTCTCCATGGCCTGTGCTGCGGGCTCTCCACCGTGTGCTGAGCAGGCCTCATCCCTGCCCTTGAGAGCTTGCTGGGAGGCGGGGAGCCAGACGCAACACCACACACGTGGGGCACTTGGGGCTCCTCCAGCGGAGATCCCCGAGGGGCTCCACGTGCTTTGCTAGGGAGCCCCGGAGGAACCAAGCCCAACTTGCCTCTGCATGGAAGCAGAGCCTCCCCTGGCCCCCCCTACTGATGTCGTCCTCAAAGAGGACCACTCTCTCTCTGCCCTGTCGACTTTCTTCCCTGGTTTCAAGCCCTAAAAGCTCCCCTTGGCGCGTGTGGAAGGGAAGAAATAAAACTACCTAATTATCCCTAGGCACTGAACATCTGAGTGTGTGCCCTGCGCGGCGGGGGCGGTGCTCCGTCTTCACAGCCAGTCCTTGGATCCTTCCAGTCACCCCCCACACGGTAAGTACTATCGCTGTCCACGTTTCACAAGTGAGGAAACTGAGCCGCCCACCGTGACCTCATGAGTTCAAGGTCACACGGCTGGTGGAGTCCTCACCCTCTCAAAATGCACATCAACCTCAGCTCGTTCCAGAGCCGCTGGGGAGTATAAAGGGTGCCGATGGCCAGGCAGCCCCACTGGCTGATGCACCATAGGCTCTGATGGAGGACTGGGATTGAGTGTTTTAAAAGCTCCCCGGAAGATTGTGCTGTGCATTCAGGGCTGAGGCCCCTGCCCCTGCCCCTCCCACCACTCAGAAAGAGCACCCGGAGCACAATGGGGTGGATCTGTCCAATGCCAGGTTGCGCCCAGATTAGCGTCCTCTGCCCCGGCTGCCGCTGGAGAGGGGACAGAGAGAGCAGGCCTCAGCCTGGCATGTCAGCCACTTCTCCCCTGTGGGGCGGCTGCGGCTGGGGGTGGGGTTCCTAGGGCTCAGAGCACAACGGCTCCCTCTGCCCCCAGGCAGTGCCCAGACGCTGCCCTGCCTACCCAGCCCGCTCTGAACTCTGCCCACGTCTGGGGCCAGCCCCTTGACCCCCCACATTCCAGCAGGGACCCCGTGAGGCAGGAACAGACAGGGCTTTCAGGGTGCATGCCGGCCAGGGGGGACGAATTATTAACGAGAATTATCTGCCATGAGCACAGGGTGCCATTTCACGTGCCAAAGGTTGGCTGGCCCCGCCCCAGCCCTGGCTGCTTGGCTCTGGGGCCCTCATTCCAACTGTGCGAGGACAGAAACTTTATTCTCTTCCACAGCCAGAGGCCTCCGCCCCTCACCATCTGTGCAGCCCCCCCCCCTCAGCGAGCCCCCCCACACACACACCCAGGGGCCAGAGCTTTCCTTCTCCAAGACTCAGCACAGAGCGGATTACATAAGGGTGATTTGAAAGTCAACTTTCCCAGGTCTTTTTAAGCCAAGGACTTTTATCGACAAGCCAAGTCGTTGCTGTCAAGATGTTGCCAAGATGCCAGAGTCACTGTTGCCCCAACCTGTTCTGGCTTTTCGGCACAGGGCCCTGACAGATGCAAACAGCCGCTGCAGCCAGGACAAGCTTCCTCTGGAAGGAGCCAGGCCATTTGGAGCCAGACAGCCCTTGGTGTGAATCCCGCCTCTGCCACCTACCTCCTGTGGAACTTGAGGGCTCTGTTGGAAGTTTCTTATCTCAGTTTCCTGATCTGTAAAATGGGGGTGATGACCTTGACCTTCCAGGAATGCTGTGGGATTGAAATGAGATAGTGGATGTGAAAAACTCCTAAGTGGGAGCATGGAGGGCATACAGCAAGGCAAGGCACAGTTTCGGTCAGGGACCTCAAAGGCTGACTTAGGGCATCATCTTGGTCCTACTCCCAGAACCTCAGGTTGGGGCAGACCCAGAGTGACAATTGTCAGCAAATGTGTAAGCATATTCTCAAAACTTTTGATGACTTTTCCTTGCCTTATATGACAGAGCCCAGAGGGCACATTCCTTTCATCCATCGTGCCTACTCGGATTGATTGGTGCTGTCTACGGAAGCTGCCCAGTGTAAGGAGGAACACTGAGAGATTAGTGATGTCTGCCACGAGAATAAAAAGTCAGGCCAATGTTACATATGCTACATTTTACCATTCCTATTACAGAGCAAGGTCTAAAAATACTTCTCGCTTGAGTTTTTGTCTAGATGTGTGCAGCAGCCTCCACTCAGGTCTGCTGGCTTCTTGGTTCTTCCCATCCTCCGATCCTCAACTTCTGCTGCTGGAGGGAATTTTCTAAAACGAAAATCGGATCATTTCATCCCATTACCTATCACTGACCCCTGGCTCCTCCCCTTGCTTGGAGGATCAAACCACACTACAGGGTTGACAATCCAGGCCCCCACTGGCCTTCCCTGTCTCTTCCTTGGCCACTCATTTCCAGACACCCCCACCTATAGCCCCATTGATCTGAGCATCTTCAAGAGCAGAATTGTGAAGATTCAAGGCAGCTTGGAAAGTCCGACCGAAAACCCTGATGTGGAGTTGTAGACTCCAATGAAGATCAGAGGGGCAGCCAGAAACCTCCTCAGCATTTGCCACTAGTATGTTTGACAAATGAGAGGGGGCTGGTAAACTTCCAAGGACCCCTTCGGTGTGGTTTACCAAGGCTGTCATCCGGCTCACCCTGAACCACACTGACCTGAAGGGATTAGTACTGAGTTGCCCCACGGAGGGGAATGTACCCTACTCTCTCTCCTGATTGCCCATTCCAAGACAGCTCCCTCATCAGAAGACACAGGATGGAGGCTTTCAGGCACTGCTGGGTCCAAAGCTCTCTTGCCTAGGGTCCAGACAGGCATAAGGGTTCCTGCCCCACCAGAGGCCAGTAGGGTTCCTCTCCAAACCCCCTCAGTCCTAACTCTTGCTAGTGCCCTGAAGGCAATCAGATAATTCAGTCTTTCAATTTCACAAACTTTACACTGAGCCCCTGCTCCAGGGAGGCTCAGGGATGAGCATGAATTGCTGAAGAGGCCTGAATGAGTGTCTTGAGGGAAAATACCTTCTTTAAAGAAAAGAACCGAAACAGACTTTTTTGTTTCTTATTTTCTATTTAACTTTTACTTTGGAATAATGTCAAGGTTCTAAATCACAAGAGTAGCACAAAGGATTCCCGCATACCCTTTCCCCAGATTCGCTGATTACTCGCACTTGTGAATTTGTTTCACCATTCTCTCTCTCTAGGTAGATCCTTTTTCTGAACCATTTGAGGGTAACTGGCAGAGTCGATGTCCCCTTTGCCCTAAATACTTCAGTGTGTATTTCCTGAGAAGAGAGATACGCATATACCCACAGGACAATTAGCAAAATCGGGACATTTAGCACTGACATAACATTCTATCTAATCTACAGGTCTCACGCAAATTTAGCTAACCATCCCAGTGATGCCCTTCAGAGCAGTTTTTCTCCCAGTTCAGAAACCCATCCAGAATTATATATCACATTTAATTTTCATGTCTCCTTAGTCTCCCCCAACTTGGGAACAATCCCTCCTCCTTTCTGTCTTTCATGATGTTGCCATTTTGAGAAGTGCCGGTCATTTACTCTGTAGGATATTCCTCAATTTTCATTTGTCAGGTATTTCTTCATGATGAGATCAGGCTGTGCGTTTCGGGCAGAGCAGAAAAGATTATTGTCTATTGTGCATTCTATTAAGAAATACTTGTTGGGGTGACTGGCTGGCTCAGTTGGTAAACTCTTGATCTTAATTAATAAATCTCTAATTAATAAATATTTAATTTAATTAATAAAATCTTTTAAAAAAGAAAATCTTTAAAATTTTTTTAAATTATTTTTTTAACACTTTGTTTTTAAAGGTTTTATTTATTTATTTGACAGACAGAGATCACAGGTAGGCAGAGAGGCAGGCAGAGAGGCAGGCAGAGAAAGAGGAGGAAGCAGGCTCCCTACTGAGCAGGGAGCCCGATGCGGGATTTGATCCCAGGACCTGGGATCATGACGTGAGCTAAAGGCAGAAGCTTTAACCCACTGAGCCACCCAGGCGCCCCTAAAAAAAAAAATTCTTAATGTCAAGTTGTCCCGTTACAGGTGATGGTTATTTTGGTCACTTGGTTAAGACGTGTCTACCAGTTTTACCTACTGTACAATTACTATTTTCTCTTTGTAATTCACAAATAATTTCTAGGGGAGTACTTTGAGATTATACAGATATTTTATTCCTTTTTTTTGAAGATTTTGTTTATTTATTTTGAGATAGAGTGAGCGAGAGAGAAAGCGAGCGAGAAAGCACGTGAACAGGGTCAGAGGGAGAGGGAGAAGCAGACTCCCCACTGAGTAGGAATTCAATCTCAGGACCCTGGAATCATCACGAGAGCCGAAGGCATATGCTTAACAGGCTGAGCCACTTAGGCGCCCCAGATATTTTGTTCCTCATCAAACTTTCATTCTCTATGTTTAGATCTTGACAATTCTTATCTATATTAATTATTACTCTGATGATTACAAAATTGTGGCTCAAAATTTCTGTTGTTATTAGCAGTCTACTGTAAAGAAGAGCTTACAGTAGTTGTACATGTATGCTTGTTTAGATGACGGGCCATGAATACTTATCTGAGCCATTACTATCATTATTTACTTGATAACCAAACTGTCCCAGATTTGTTTGGGATGAAAGCTCATTCAAGCTGGCTGGTATGGCGTTTTGCTGATCTCTCTTATTCATTGAGTGCTAGCTTACTTTTAAGGGCAAAAGAATGCTCCCAACTCATCTTCTACTCTCTCTGGCCTGGCCCAGAAATCACCCCTTTCTCCACAGAGCTCTGGTTCCCTTGGTAGAGGATGGTATTTAGAAGCTAGGAGATGGAAGCCTAGGTGGCTCAGTGGGTTAAGCGGCTGCCTTCAGCTCAGGTCACGGTCCTGGAGTCCCGGGATCAAGTCCTGTATTGGGCTTCCTACTCAATGGGGAATCTGCTTCTCCCTCTGACCCTCCCTTCTCTTGTGCTCTCTCTCTCATTCTCTCGCTCTCTCTCAAATATAAAAAAAGAAAATTGTTTAAAAAAAGAAGAAGAAGCTAGGAGCTAGCCACTGGGTGGGCTTATTATTTCTAGGTCCTCTCAGTGGACAGAACTAGGAAGTTCATGCGTACCTAAATAGAAATCCAGGAGTTCATCCTGTTACCTCCTAGTCCAGCCCAGTATCCCAACATTCTTCACGGCCTTCCCCATGGCATATCTGAGTGTCTATTTCAGTGAGAAACCTGGTTCTCAATATCCTCAATGTAGTTAATCTTTTACTCAATCCTCCAGTACACAGAGAATAGTTTTAGAATTGCTAATCCATGCCACTGTGAAAAACAAGCCTTTTAGATAGCATTTTCAATATTTGTTTGTAATTCTTTAATTTTTTTTTTTTTTAAAGTAAGCTCTACACCCAGTGTGGGGCTTGAACTCATGACCTGAGATCAAGAACCACATGTTCTACTGACTAAGCCAGCCAGGTGCCCCTTTAATCTTTTTTTTTTTTCCCACAAATTTGCATATCATCCTTGCTCAGAGGCCATGCTCATCTTCTCTGTATATGTGCTGTCAAAGCAAGAACATAATTCTTTTTATCTTCAGACTGAGAATATATATCAAAGTTCTGTATTCAGTGGGAGAAGATATTTGCAAACCACATATCAGATAAAAGGCTAGTATCCTAAAATCTATAAAGAACTTATCAAACTCAACACCCAAAGAACAAATAATCCAATCAAGAAATGGGCAGAGGAGGGGCGCCTGGGTGGCTCAGTGGGTTAAAGCCTCTGCCTTCGGCTCAGGTCGTGATCCCAGGGTCCTGGGATCAAGCCCCACATCGGGTTCTCTGCTCAGTGGGGAGCCTGCTTCCTCTCTCCCTACCTGCCTCTCTGCCTACCTGTGATCTCTGTCAAATAAATAAATAAAATCTTAAAAAAAAAAAAAAAGAAATGGGCAGAGGACATGAACAGACATTTCTGCAGAGAAGACATCCAGATGGCCAACAGACACATGAAAAAATGCTCCATATCACTCAGCTTCAGTAAAATATAAATCAAAATCACAATGAGATACCACCTCACACTGGTCAGAATGGCTAAAATGAGCAAGTCAAAAATGACAGATGCTGGCAAGGATGCGGAGAAAGGGGAACCCTCCTATACTATGAGTGGGAATGCAAGCTGGTGCAGCCACTCTGGAAAACAGCATGGAGGTTCCTCAAAAAGTTGAGCTACCCTATGACCCAGCAATTGCACTACTGGGTATTTACCCTAATGATACAAATGTGATCTGAAGGGGCACGTGCACCAGAATGTTTATAGCAGCAATGTCCACAATAGCCAAACTATATAAAGAACCTAGATGTCCATCAACAGATGAGTGGATAAAGAAGAGGTGGTGTATTTATACAATGAAATACTATGCAGCCATCAGAAGAAATGAAATCCTCACATTTGCAATGATGTGGATGGAACTAGAGGATATGCTGGGTGAAGTAAGTCAAGCAGAGAAAGATGATTATCACATGATCTCCTTGATATGAGGAATTTGAGAGGCAAAGTAGGGGGTTTGGGGGGGTAGGGAAGATAAAAATGAAACAAGAGGGGATCGGGAGGGCGACAAACCATAAGAGAGAGACTTAATCTCAAAAAACAAACTGAGGGTTGCGGTGGGGAGGGGGATATGGAGAGGGTGGTTGGGTTATGGACATTGGGGAGGGTATGTGCTAGGGTGAGTGCTATGAAGTGTGTAAGCCTGACCATTCACAAACCTGTAACCCTGGGGCAAATAATACATTAGATGTTAATTTAAGAAAAAAAAAAAGCTTTTCCCTGAGGCCCCAAATTTATAGTTGGTGTACCACATGGCTCCAGACTACCAGTAAGGGTGGTTATATAATAGACTTTCTCAGAGGCAGAGAAAGTCAGGTCAGGCATTAGAAAGTGCTACAACTTATGAATGATCTTAGAGTATTTATAATATTGATAGGAAGGAAGAACTTAGGAGGCCATCTGCCAAGAACTAACTTGCCAGCCTCAGTTTCTAATGAGAAAAGCTAGACGTACCATTTATATTAGTATCGAAGTATAAGTACAGCACTGGGCCAATAGTAATTATATTTAAAAGAGGTGATTTATCACATATATGTAAATAGCTTAGTTTAGTTGTTATATAAGACTTTGTCATGTCAGCAAGTCACAAAAAAATCTGTCCTGTGTACTGAAAAAAAAAGTTCTGTATTCAAAAGTTACCTGGATTGGTTCTTTTTTCCCTTCAGTGTGGTTTGTTATTCATTTGAAATATAATTCAATAATTTATAAAATTATGAACACAGAGTGATTTCATTGGAGATTACTTCTTTCCGACGCTTGTTTTAGTTCCCTTATCAATAACACATAACTAAACTTTCTTTTTCTGCTTTTTCACCTATCTTCTTGCTGCTTTTTGTTTTAATAAAGGAAATTAACTAATTTACATGCAAAGTGAAAGCTAATATGTCTGGTCTTTTTCCTGATACTTTGTTTTTGTTTTTTATTTGTTTACATCTTTTTTTTTTTAAGATTTTATTTATTTATTTGACAGACAGAGATCACAAGTAGGCAGAGAGGCAGGCAGAGAGAGGAGGGAAGCAGGCTCCCCACCGAGCAGAAAACCCAACACGAGGCTCCATCCCAGGACTCTGAGATCATGACCTGAGCCAAAGGCAGAGGCTTAACCTCCTGAGTCACTCAGGCACCCCTGTTTACATCTTTAATATGTCTTTTTTTTTTTTTTTTTTTTTAAGTAGGCTCCATGCCCAACATAGGGCTTGAACTCACAACTCTGAAATCAAGAGTTGGAAGCTCTACTGATTGGACCAACCATCTCCCCCACCTTCAATAGGAATGGGAGAGAATCAGCCCCTTTCATCTGCCAGTGTCCAGCATGTGGTCTGGAACATAATAAAGCTCAGTAAGCATTTGTGGAATGTTCACTAAAAGCTCAGCAAGTAGCTTTCCCTTGTACCTGGATAGATAGACATGGAGTCTTTGACCTCATTGAGATGATAGCAATGACTGTATCAGTAGTTGCTGAATAATGATGCGGAAAGTCTAAGCAGAGGGACTATACTTGTTACTTCTGAACACTGACTAGGAACCAGGCATGGAGCTATATTATGTTATTTGTTCCTCACAATAATCCTATTTCACAGATGAGGAAACAGGGTTTAGAGAAGTAATTTGTCTTCACAACTAGGAAGCAGTAGAGGTAGGATCTGAATCCAGACCTGATGTCAAAAATCTACCTTTTACCCATCACATGTCCCTGCGTCTACATATTCAGAGACAAACACATACACGGGCAATCCCAGGAACTCTGAAGCTGTTGTTTACAAGATCAAAGTTTCCTTAACTGGACCCAACTGCCAGCCAGATGGCCAGAATGGGGCTAATCCCACATGGTCATGCCCATGAAGGGATAGGAAATGCTCCTTTAATGGCTTCGAAATGTACCACCCTACAATGTCCTGCCCATCAAAGGTAACTCAGATTTGTAAGGTTTGGCCAAAGTATGAGGAAACCAACATTCTTGGGTTCTGCTGGTGGGAGTGTAAATAACAGGCAACATTGATAAGACCTTATTACAGGCCAGGCCCTTTACACCGGAGTTTCTCAACTCAGTACTATTGACATTTGGGATAGGATCACTCTTTGTTGCTGGAGGGGCATGTTTAGCTGCCTCTCTGGGCTCTTCCATTCAGATGTTAGTGCTACCACACCCTGGCTGGACAACCGAAAACATCTCCAGACATTGCCGAGTGTCTGCAGAGGGGTAAAGTCACCCCCAGCTGAGAACCGCCATTTACATGTATCAGACTAATGTAATTCTAACAACAATCCTGTGAAATTGGTACTTTCATTATCCCCATTCTATAGATAAGGCAGCTGAGTCATCCATAGGTTAAGGCCCTATCTTTCAGGAACAGTAGAAAACAGATTAAAACCCAGGCAGTTAGAGTCCAGAAGCCACAATGATTCACTGTAGTGGGCACCCTTTCTGATCTGACATTTCCCTAGAACAATCTGAGACAATATAAAAAGAAATAAACATGCATGCCATTTGGCCCAGTCTAGAACTTTAAGGAAATGTACACACAGGATGCTCAGCTGAGCGTTTACTCTCACGAAAAGCTGGAAGGGCAGTAAAGACCCATCCAGGGGGGGTAATTCTTTCCTTTCCTTGTGGGCCTGAATGCTTAAGCACTGAACACAAACCAAAAATTATTATTATTTTTTTTTTTTCAAAATTATTATTATTATTAAAATATTTTATTTATTTATTTTAGCAATGGGGGAGGGGCAAAAGGAGAGAGAGAGAGGCAGAGTCTCTGCTGATTGCGGAGCCCGATGTGGGGCTTCATCCCAAGACTCTGAAGTCATGACCTGAGCCGAAACCAAGAGTCAGACATGTAACCAACTGAGCCACCCCAGCACCCCAAAATTGTTTTTTAACCTTATAAATTATTCTACAGACATTAAAAAGGGTTATGCAATACTGAGACAGATAAAGGTCCTCCGTATTTTACTGAATAATAATTTAAGAAAAGAGTAGAAAACCCCATGTAGACTATGGTTTTATTTAGAGAAAAAAAAATTTGTACGTAAAGCAAGGGGGAAAAGTACTGTTTGTACCTAGAGGTGATTTGCAGCAGCCCTTTCATTTGTTGAGAATATTACCTGATGGGATGCTTGGTGTGAGAGAAGGACCAGTCACAAAGGCCACATACGGTATGATTCCATTTATGTGAAATGTCAGAATGGGCAGATCATGGAGGCAGAAAGCTTGGCGATTGCCAGGGGCTGCGGAGTGGGGCCGGGGGAGTGGCGGCTGATGCACGTGGGGATTTTTTAATGAGGTGGTGAAAATGTTCTGGAATAAAATAGTGATGATGGTCCCATAGCCTCGTAAATATACTAAAACTCACGGAATTGTACGCTTTTAAAGTGTGGATATTATAGTATCTGAACAATGTTTCAGAAAAGCAAATTCTGACAGAAATGCAAAGAGAAACTGACAGATCCAAAGCAATGATTAGGGAGCCATTGATATGATGGAGTCTGGCTGCCCAGGAGGCCTTGGGACTCCTGGAGGGATATTTCCAACAGAGCATGGGAAGGGCAGCTACGGTTTATTGAATGTCAAAGAGTACCCGGACAAGATGGGGACATCCAGGGCTGACACAGGGCTTCCATGCACACAGATGGGTACTCATTTCTGCCCCATTGCTCTCTATGTTCAAGCCCCAAGAGGCTCTTGAATTAGAGGTTATTCCCTTCAATGGGCTTTGGTGGAGCCAAAGGGACAGTTTGGGGGTCCACCAGCCCCTACTCCTACCCCTAATAAGCCCACAGGCCAGGTAAAAACAAAAAACAAACAAACAAAAAAAAACTGTGCAATTACTGCAGGACAAGCCCTTCAGTCCCCACTTCCAACTTGACCGACTTCACCAAAACCCAACTCAAAATCACACAAACAACAAGGGGCCTTCTTTTCCTTGCATAATGAGAAATTCTGAGTAAGGCAGTACAGAATTGTTTATCCAAAAGCTAGAGGACATCGCTGAGGACTCAGATTCTTGTTTTTTTTGGCTCAACCACCATCAGATGTTGGTCGCATCCTCAGGGGCGCAAGATGGCTGCAGCAGTTCCAGATATCACATACTCACCATCAGTGTCCAGAGGCAAAAAAGGGTTTGGCTGGTTCTTCCCAGAAGCCCTCCTACAGACCCTTTTCCCTCCTCAGAGTCAGAGCTGGACCACATGCCCTCCCCTGCCCCCAACCACTGGCAAACAGATGAGGACCCCTGTGATCTGCTTAGACTCATCAAGATAACCTGAGGAAAGCAGTAAGCTAATGGCTGGAGGGGTACACACCAGAACAAAATCTGGTTTTTATTGCAATGGAAGAAGGGGAACTGGCTGCCAGCTGTGGCCCCACTGGAATTCCTCCTCCAGAGGCTTGCCCTCTATGACATGCTCTTTCCCAATTTCTCCAGGTAAATATCTTTTCTATACTCACATCAATCTGTCATCTCCTCTAGGAAGCCCTCCCTGTCCTCACTGGCTAGGTCAAAGAACCAGCATCTTCTTCACATCTCTGGCCACAGTTGCAACTAAATAATCACATATGTCATTCTCTAATGAAAGTCGGTCCCCAGAAGCAGACCTACCCTTTATTCCGAGGACACAGTCAGAACCTGACACACAGTAGGTACTCGATAAACAGTTATTGGTTAGACAAATGCATCAGTATGTTACAAGAAGCAGATTTAAGTTCTGGAACATGATATTAAGAGCTTTCTCTGGGTGGTGAGATTTTTTTTTTATTAAAGTATAACACACAGCAGAGTGCTCACATCTTAGGCGTAGCTCAATGACTATATAAATGTGTAAGCAGCTGGGGGAGTGACATGGAGTAATTTTATTTTCCTCTCTGTCCTTTCATGGGAGGTTTAAATCTTTTTCAAATTTACAAGGGGCTGAGTCATTTCTACAAAAACAAACCTTTATTATTATTATTATTTTAAACAAAGAAAATGTCATTTTCGACTATTGGGGATGTGGAAGGAACCCATGGGGTGCTAAGAATTTCTTCCTTCGTTTTGTTTTCTCTTCCTCCCCAATCCCGCAGCAGGGGCACCCTCCTAGAGTTTTAGATAACCTCCTCCTTCCTCCAGGGGGTAAGTTGGAGTGTGTTACAAAGGCCCAAAAGGCTGTGCTGGGGTCAGGATTAAAATGAGGCAAAAGGTAAATTTTCATGAGAAAAAAGGTATAGGTGTCTGTGTCTTACTTTTCTTTTTCTCCCAAAGCAGGAATTTGGGGGATTTGAAATATTTGGCTCTCTCTTTTTTTTTTTTTTTAAGTTTTTATCTTTTTATTGGACACAGAGAGAGACAAACAAGGGGAAGGAGGCAGAGGGAGAAGGAGAAGTAGGCTTCCCACTGAGCAGGGAGCCTGACATGGGGCTTGATCCCAGAAACCCGGGATCCCGACCCGAGCCAAAGGCAGATGCCCAACCAACTGAGCCACCCACGCGCCTCATGTTTGGCTCTTTAAATAAAGAACGGGAATTTACTCTTAAAGATGTGTCCATCTGAATCATTTGTATATGATGAAATGTTCATTGGTTCATTTGTTCAGTCACTCATTCATTCACTGGGGTCTGCCTGTAGGTGTGGGGAACACAGAAATGGATCAGATCCCGTGCCTGACCCCAGAGAGACAGACAGCCACGACGACTATCACTTCAGAGTGTGACTGGTGCACACATCTGATGTGGGTTTTGAAGCAGAGAAAGTGCAGAAAGGCATTTCAGGCAGAGAGAACAGCTGAGCCAAAGCACGGAGGCTAAGACAGCATAGCACGCTGAGTGCGACGGTCAAGGGCATGCATGCACAGCCGAAAGGCCTGGGTTTGCGTCTTGCCTTAACCCACCTCTTAGCTGTACCATCTTGAGCAAGCTTTTCACTCTGTGCCTCAGTTTTTTCATCTATTAAATAGAGCTAATGACAGTGCCTACCCCATAGGGTTCATGAGGACTAACTCAGATAAATCACCAAAGAGCTTATGCCTTTTTTTTTTTTTTTAAGATTTTATTGGGGGTGGGGCACCTGGGTGGCTCAATAGTTAAGCCTCTGCGTTCAGCTCAGATCACAATCCCAGGGTCCTGGGATTGAGCCCTGCATCGAATTCCCTGCTCCATGAGCCTGCTTCTTCCTCTTCCTCTGCCTGGTGCTCCCCCCTGCTTCTCTCTCTCTCTCTCTCTGTCAAATAAATAAATAAAATCTAAAAAAAAAAGAAAAAAAGGATTTTATTTGGGTGCCTGGGTGGCTCGGTTGGTTGGATGTCTGCCTTTGGCCTGGGTCGTGATCTTGGAGCCCTGAGATCGAGTCTCATGTCGAGCTCCCTGATTCGAAGGGAGTCTTTCTCTCTGCTTGCTTCCCCCCCCTGCTTGTGTTTTCTCTCTCTCTGTGTCAAATAAATAAATAAAACCTTAAAAAATATATTAAAAAATATTTTATTTATTGGGGTGCCTGGGTGGCTCAGTCATTAAGCATCTGCCTTCGGCTCAGGTCATGATCCCGGCGTCCTGGGATTGAACCCCACATTGGGCTCCCTGCTCAGTGGGGACCCTGCTTCCTCCAATCCCCTTGCTTGTGTTCCCTCTTTCACTGTTTCTCTGTCACATAGATAAATAAAATCTATTTTAATACATCCCCTTAATTGCCTCTTTAAAGTCCTTAGCCCCAGAGGCGCATGGGCGGCACAGTCAGTTAAGCATCTGCCTTTGGCTCAGGCTGTGGTCCCAGGTCCTGTCTCGGGGTCCTGGGATCGAGCCCCATGTTAGGCTCCTGGCTCGACAGGGAATCTGCTTCTCCTTCTGCCCCCTCTCGGACTTTGCTCACTCTCTCTCAAAAAAAATTTAAAAAATAAAGAGGCAATTAAGGTAAAATGAGGTCACTGGAATGTACCCTGATCCAGTTTGACTCTTATCCCCATAAGAAGAGAGAAGGACAAGACAAGCGCGCAGGACCGACCACATGAGGGCACAGGGAGAAGCCGGCCGCCTACATGCCAAGGAGAGAAGCTTCAGAAGGAATCCACGCTACGGCACCTTCCTCTGCAACTTGCCGTCTCCAGAACTGTGAGAAAGTCAACTTCTCTTGTTCAGTCTGTGGCACTCCCCCATGACTGCTCGACTCATCCAGAGTCCAGGGGTGCAGTGGAGGGACTTGGGGTTGACTAGATGTGGGAGCTACGGGACAGAGAGAGGACAACCGTGGATTCCGGCTGATGTAAGTGGAAGGAGGTGCGGTCGCCGAGATGGGACAGGGGTGAGGGCAAAGAGAGCGAATTCTGTTTCAGGCTGGTGAAGTGTGCCAGGGGAGGAGATGCCTCCACGCCCTCCCATCTCTGCGTCCTGGCCTCTGAGTGTCCTGGCGCCAGGCCTACAACGGCTCTACCAGCCACGCTGTGGTGACAGACGCTGTCCCACCCAGCCCCAGTGCAGCCTGGGTGGGGTGCAGCCAGCCGGGCCTTGCCGCAACGTGCAGAAGTGGAAGGAAGGGTGGACCGGCTGCGGCACAGGCCTCAGAGATAGGGCCAAGGGCGCCCATCCTTCTAGGAAAACAGTCCGGTCCCCAGGATACGGCTCGTATGTCTTATGTCACCTTGGCTATGTCACCTTGCAGCTGGCCCAGTCCAAGTCACAATTTTCTTGGGCATAGTGACTGGGCTTTCACCACTATGA
This sequence comes from Mustela putorius furo, assembly GCF_011764305.1. Classification (NCBI taxonomy): domain Eukaryota; kingdom Metazoa; phylum Chordata; class Mammalia; order Carnivora; family Mustelidae; genus Mustela; species Mustela putorius. Next base: position 6,914,978 of record NW_025421428.1, read on the forward strand.
AGGGTAATAGTGCCCGCTCCCCGGCTGTCATGGCCAGGGCTCATAGGGGTGCGGTGCCTTGTCCGGCTGCTTGCGCGTGTCTGTGGGCCCCTGGAGTCTGTGCTCTTCAGAGCTCTGATGGCCGGCTCGGTTCCAGGCTTCCCTCAAAGTGGACTTGGGCCATCTGCCCCAGACGTCCAGTGACTTCCAGAGGTGTCATCTCTGAACATGTATTCCTAGATTCCTAGATTTTATGGTTAAATCTGTTTTGTTTTGTTTTGTTTTGTTTTGTTTTGTTTTGAAGGAGTTTCAAGGCTCATCTGCTATAAATATTTAATGTGAGAACTTGGAAGCCTTTGGAGGCCGGAACTGTAATTACCGCAAAGTGCTCGGGTGGCATAAATCCCTGCCAATTCCTGGGCCATCTGGTTGCCCAGGCCCTGCCCCAGTGTAGCCCTTGGGGATTCCCCCCCACCCCCTCAGGGGTCCTGGCCAAAGCCACTTCCCATGGACTAGGTCCGAGCTCAGCCCGCCCGGGAAGCTGGCTGGCTTCCCGGCTGTGGTTTTTGTCCTGATGTGCTGGGAGCTGTCCCACGGTCTAAGGCCTGGCTTTGGCTAATGCCTCTCCTCCCAGCAGAGGGCTAGGGGAGACATGGGGCTTGCATCCAGTGAGGTCCTGGGTTCAGATCCCACATCTACCTCCTAGAGGTCCACAGGACCTGAGTGTGGGCTCAGGAGCCAGATTCTGGATTAGAACCCAGATTCAACCACTTCTCAGCTACATGGCCTTGGGCATCTCATTGTTTCCTCTTCTCACATAGGAAAGTAGAAGAGTACTGATCTTTGGGTACAGTAAGTACAGGCTAAGGGAAGGCATTAAATGACCCAATATGTATAAAGTGCTTGGAACAGTGTCTGACACAGACTAAAGGCCCAGCGAATGTGGGATACTACAGTTATTGTGCCTTTGAGGAGTGTCCCTTCAGCTCCCTGAGCCTCAGTTTCTCCATGAAAATGGGAGTGATAGGGGACCCTACCTCAGAGCACTGATCAGCTGATTAGATGAGATGATACAAGGAAAACAGTTAGCACAGTACCTGGCAACTAGTGAATGTTCAGCAAGTTACTAGCCATTATTTTCATCATCCCAAACCCTTCCGGCAAGCTCACCCTCCAGAAAAACCGTCTAAGAGGTTAAAGGATGGAATTAGTGCGAAGAGAAGCAAAGCTCCACATCAAACCATTTCTAGAGTAAGGCTGCTGGCCACCCTGAAGCCCTGTAAGCCCCTTGGTGAGCAACACATGTCGGGCAAGGGACGGGGAACATGAAGGGTCCGCGAAGCAGCATGTCCTGAAGGCGAGGCTGGCAGCTGACGATCGGAAGCGGCTGGGAGGATGTCAGCTGTGGGGCTGGGGGACTGGGCTGGGGGGAGGCAGAATGCCAAGGCCAAGGGTGGGGCGGGGAGGGGCCGGGAATCTGAGCCAACGGGTGGGACCAGGGGCACCATTCCAATCTGGCTGGGAGCTCAGGCAAGTTCCTGCCCCTCTGAGCGGCACTTTGCTCATCTGTTAAGTGGGGCCAATGATGCATCCGATGACTCAAAGAACACATGTGCACACCCTGCCAGGTGCGCGGTAGGTGCTCAGTCACAGTGTCGGGGAGAAACTGGGGACAAAGCCTCCTGTACGTGGGACGGAGCACAGAGAGAGGGCAGGACTGCTGACCCTGGCTTTAGAGCATCTTGGCTTTCCTCCTCAGCATCTTCTGCAGACTGTGCAGACCCGGGCAGTCTCCCCGGCATCCTAAATGTGGAAGCAGATTTCCCAACCTAAGAATGGGGCTGGTGATGCCAGTGGGCATTGGAGAGGGACCCTGTGGGTGAGGCTGCCCTCCCAGGGACTGTCTGTAGCCCGTCCCCATGCTCTGCAAACTGCTTCTTCCTGAGACTCACTCTGGGCCTTTCTTCCAACCAGGAGGCACCAGGATCATCATACATTCCTCCCCAGGCTCCAGACTTCAGGTCTGCAGTGCTGGGAGTTCAGACCCACTCTGCTCTGAGCACTGGGACTCTGATCTCCAGCTGCGAGGTGATAAAATGCCTACACGATGAGAGGAAGTGAGGTGAATGACAGAGGTATTGTGACCGGCATTAGGCTACTACTAACTGGCGATAGGTCAGTGGGAGAATCAGCTGCTCCCAGACCACAGCTGACCACAGGTAACTGAAACTGTGGGAAGCAAAACCTCAGGTAAGGGATCTACTGCATAACAAATCTAGGACCCTGCGGCCCACACTCGCAGAAGGCACAGCCAGCGTGACAGGTGACAGGGACAGTGCGACATTTGCAAAAAGTGACCACATGCTGGGATTGAAATCATTCTGAGCCTGGTGTGACCACATGCATTAGAAATAAAAAGACCCCCTGGGGACCTGGGGGAGGGGAGCTGCCGAGGCACCCCATCAGTCTTGGTCGTGAGAACAACGGGCTGTGTGGCCAATCCTGCCTCATTGTTCCTGGGGTGTTTTTCAAAACCAGCATTTACTTAGCATCCCCTGTGTGCCAGGTCTGTGCTCTCTCTTGTGACTTCTCACCAGGAAGTGGCAGGTGTCATTATCATCCCCACTCTGTAGAGGACTAGGTTGAGGGTTGGAGAGTTCAAATGACTTGCCCAAAGCAAGTATAAAGCAGCCCAGGGCTGTAAGACTCCATGATTTTAATTACCTGTGGAGCTGGTACCCCCCCACACACTGATACCCCCATTTTTCAGATGAGGAAATAGAGGCTACGGCACAAAACCCATAAATGGTAGATTGGAACTGGGGATCCGAACCCAGGTCTAAAGATGGGTATTAAGTCTTTACAGGGTGGGAAACTGAGGCGGAGGGCTGCTGGGACTTGCTTGGGAACGCACAGCTGGGGGTGGCAGGAGGCTGAGATTCAGGCCTGAGCTTCTAGAAAGGGAAACAAGTCTTAGAGGAAATGACCACAAATGCCTCCCACCCGGTCCCAGACAGGAAGGGAAGGACAATGCCCCAGACAGACTGAAGGAGAGGGCTTCTCACCCCCTGGGCCCCAGACCCGGGGGGGCCCCAAGGCGGACAGGCATCCATTATCTCGTGAGGTCTCAGGGTTGGGGCAGCTGAGCAAACAGCAGTCCCCTGGCAACGACACAAATTGGCCATTGAGGAAGATCAGGGCCTGGGGGAGGGGTGGGGCTGTTGCGACCAGTCCCCAAGTGGAGAAGGGAGGGGCTGCCTGCAGGGCATCCCAGCCCCCAACCCTCTGTTTGTGGGTGAGAAAACTAAGACACTGCCCTGGGATCCCAGAGCTAGTCAGTTCCATTCCCATCACTCTGGAGTCGGGTGGAAGGCTGGGTGTTGCCCTGTGGGGGCCAGAGTGAGGTTCCAGGCATGAGGAGATGAGCCCAGGAAGCCACAAGTTGCTTCTAGTTCATTCCCGAGCCCAACTCCAGGTGCCTCAGAGCAGCCCAAGCCTGAGGAACTCAAGGTCCCATAGCAAGCAGAGGCTGTGGTTCTCTCCTTGCCCTGCTCCTCTGCTCCTGCTTTCTGGCAGCAGCTCTGCTTCCCGCCCTACCCTTCTCTCCCATCCCCCCAGACCAGCTGCGTCCTTGGAGGGTGCACGAGGCTGGTCAGATTGCCACATGGCACGCGGGTGCCAGGTGTGGCTGAGACAGCTGGGAGGGCAGGTGGGCAGAGGGGGGCGTGGCTGCTGGAGGCACCAGCCAGGATGGAACCCACAGCAGCTGCGCCACACCTGCTCGGGGCTGCCCAAGGGGGCCCAGGCTTCCATGGCCGCCAGTCCCCAGGGTCTGTATCCTGAGTCTGCCACTGAAACTGGCTGGTGACCCTGGTTTGGAGTCTGTTCCTCTGCCAGGCCCTCAATATCCCCATCCGCAAAAGTATTGGCCTGGTGTGAAAATGTGGTGTGGTTGCGCTGTGCGTGGCACCACGCCTCCCGGCACCGTGATGGTTGGGTTATTAGGATTATTATTGCCTCCTGGTGGCCTGAGAAGAAAAGGGCAGGAAGCCAGAGACCCTCTGCACAAAGGCCTGGGGGTTCCTTGACCCCTGGAGTTCAGTTCTTCCTCCAAGTTGGGCCACCCCTTGACCCTGCTGTATACCATTCCCCTTTCCCCATTGCTCACCCCACATGTGTGGCAGCACAGCCCATAAATGGTGTGAAATTAGAGTCATTCTGGCTGGAGCCGGGCCAGCGGCCCAGAATTCCACACCTGGGTCTCCTCTTCCCAACCTTTCATTGACCCCGTCAAGGAATTCCAAGGTTGTTCTCCTCTTCCTTTTCCTCTTCTTCCTCTTCTCCTCCCTTCTTTCTTCTTCCTCTTTCTCTTCTTCTTCTTCTTCTTTTTATTTTTTAAAGTAGGCTGGATGCCCAGTGTAGAGCCCAATGCACAGGGCTTGAACTCACAACTTTGAGATCAAGAGCCGGAAGCTTAACTGACGGAGCCACCCATGCACTCCCCACTCCCCAGGTTCCTTCTTGCACCCACTGGGTTCCATGACATCTACTCTGAGAACCACTGCCCAGGAGATGTGAACCAACCCCCTTATCCTGGCATTTAAGGCCTCCATTTCCTGCAACTCTTCAGCTTCTTACTCTTGCTTCCCATATTTGACCCTCCAGGTGGCCCCCAGCCCATCGCTGCCTCCCAGATCTTTTTCTCTCTGTTTTGCATCTGACAGCTACCTCCTTACCTCCAGGAGCCTAGAAGCCCATAGTCTCCTATGGGCTCTCCAGCTGACCTCTCTGACTGCCCCAAGGGGGCCCAGTCCTCCTCCCTGAGTCTCTCAGGCCCTGCAGAGCTCAAGCGGCAGGTGCATAGGGCTTGAGGGAGGGGCAGGATTTGGCAAGAGCAGGAGAGAGGGATCTAAGTGGGAGAAGGCTATGGGGGTAGAGGACAGAAACAAAGAAAAAATGAAAAAAAAAAGTGGGGGAAGGAAGCAGAGAGGAGGGCCGATGTGGGCCGGTGTGGGGTCTGGCAGCATGACCATCCCATCTCTTTCGGCCCCACTTTGCCCTGAAGCCAAGCCCGTCACCCCCAATTCCAGTGGGATTCCAGGAGCTCCATTCAGGGCCCAAGGTGGATCAGCAGCCCAGGGACCAAGGGACAGACAGGGAGGCCACCCATCCTGGGTCTCTGGTCCCTCAGTCTTCTGGGTCAAGTGTCAGGACAGAGCTACTCCAGATCCCAGCTGGGGCCACACTGGGAGGACTCAGTGAAGTAGGACAGGGTTTAGCCCGACTCCGTGAGCAGAGCTGTGGCCATGCTTGTCTTTCCGATGCTGCTGGGTCAGCCAGGCTAGGTGCCACTGGTTTCATCTCTCAGGGCTCTGTTCCCAGATGATCTGCCCTCCTCGGTAATTCCTAGGGTAGGGTCAAGTTCCCCCCAAACACTAGGAAGTGAGGGTAGGGCCACCAGATGCCAACTTTGGTTCTCTGCCTTCACAGATGCCCCAGAGCCAGTCCTCACCCTTCTCAAGTGTTCTCCCCCAGAGCCAGGATGGACACAGGGAGCCCAAGGAGCTGGACACCAGCTTCATCTGGGATCTCTCTACATAGAATCCAGGGGAAGCTGAACCCAGCGAGGCTAGGATGGTCATTCAGGGGACTTGGGCAATTGTTGCAGGACCTGATCATTTATTTGGCTCCAAGCAAACAAGTAATGCATATGTTTTCTCAGTGGATTCATGCAAGCATCTGGTGGTTCACTATGTACTGGGCACCTGCTTTATGCTCTGCCCATGCTGGATTCCTCCAGAGGTCCCCAAAGCTGGCCCCGGCACCATGGAGAGAGCAGTGGGGGTCAGGGGAACCATCCACGGGGCCTCTGAGTTCGGACACTTTGGGCTTGAGTTCTGGCTCTCTTTCCTTGTTGTGCTGCGGCTAAAGCCTAGGGCAAACTGAATCTCAGTTTCCCCATCTGTGAAATGGGTGTGAAGTTTCCTGCGAGGTAGGATCTCGTGAGAAAAATCACAGGGAATAAGGGATATGAAAGGAAAACCAACACTGTACTGATCGGAGTGACACAGAATATATATAATGTAGCCCAGCTCATTTATTCCTGCGTCTCATCACTCAGAAAGCATTTTCAAGACCTCCTCTGGGCCTGGGCTGAGCACAGCGAAGAATAACGGACTTGCAGTCAGGGTGGCATGGCAAGACGGACAGTTTAGGACTCAGGCCTGGTCTCCATTCTGGCTCTACCGCCCACCAGTCGCACTGGTTTGGGGAACTTACCTCCCAACTCAGACCCTAGTCTCCTCATCTGCAAAAAATAAGATTGTACTAAGTTGTCCTTATCAACTGAGACTGGCAGGCCTTTGAGTGCTCTGAGTTTCACTCCCTCTCCTGCCCTGATTATTGTTGGCCTGGAGTTAATTTCTTCTGGAAGCATCTAGAAAGCAGTGGGTGGGGCTTGACCCCAGGCTGCAAGCTGGAAGACAGATGGAGCCACTGAGGCCTGAAGGGGCACAAGTTCTTGGTAACCACTGGAAGGGAGCAGCCATTTCCTGACCACTTATTAGGCCCAAGGCCCCAGGCCAGGTTCTGTTTGTCTCATTTAACGAGGCAGCCCCTCCTTTCTCAGAGCCCCTTGGACCAAGTGTCACTGTTTCCACTTTACAGAGAGAAAACAGGGTTCAAAGGGGAAGTCACTAGAAAGATGCCCACCCCCACAACTGTTCACAGCTGCCTCCTTTAAGGAGTCAGGCTGGAGGTATGGGGGAGTGAATGGACACTTGCATCTTTTATTTTTTTAGTATATATATATACATATATATATATGTATGTATTTGCAGAATGTAATTTAAGACATTCTTAAGATGCAGGCACAGGCCTCACCTGAAGAAAAACAACAGCCACAACCCCGGGAACTTGGGAAAACGGGTGACTGTCCCCCTGTTGTGTCCCGGATGTTTTAAGCGTTTTAAAAAGTCAATAAATACCATAAAAGTCCTCTCGGGCTAGGCTGAGGTCCTGTCTCCACAAGTTGGATGAGCGCACAGAGGCCCTGCCCAGACACCCGCCCCTGCCCCCCTCATTCCATCCGAATCTGGGCCTGGCTCGAGGAGTGTGTCCATGACCTTCGTGGTGCTCATCCCAGGGCCTCAGAGATTTCTCCTTCTCTGTAAAAGTTACTGGAATGTGGGATTGGCCCAAGAAGCCTGTGGTTAAGTGTCCCTGAACCTGAGAGCTTGGAACGGAGGCCCAGGGCCACGGCCCATGGTTGGGAGAGTGGGTGGTGGTCAAGCCCCCTGAGCTTCTCCGGTTCCCTCTGGCATCTGGGTCACTCTGCTACCCAAACAGAAAAACGGTCTTAGAAAAACACAGGCTAAAAATATGATAAGATAAATAAATACAACCGAGTTTCTAGGTCTAGCAAATTATATGTCAAGAGAGCCAGAACAGAAGGTCTAACTCTGACGCCACAAGGAACTGCCAGAGGCCAGGAACCAGGAGGGAAGAAAGCCACTGCATTCCCACTTTTCCAGAAAGGGTGAGTCCAGCAATCAGGGACTATTAGCCCAACACTGATTGCCAAGCAGTTCTGGACAGATTATCCAGCAGTGATCTGAGAGTCCTCAGAAAAGGACGCGGTGGCTAGAAATGCCAAGGAGGGTCACTGGGAATGAAATCACTATGCTCTTCCCTCTCTCCTTTACCAACAGGGCAACCGTGCCCTTCCAGATAATTCCTGTCCTCCCAGGGTTCCCTAAGACATGGGGGATTATCTTCTTACCTTCCGGACTACACTAGAAACTTGTGATATAATACTTCAATAACACAGCTCACCATCACAGAGCACTTAACAATGTGCCAGACGCTGTTCCAAGCACTTTGCATGTATTAAAACTCAATGCTCAAAACAAGTGTAGGAGGTGGGTATTAATCATTATCCTAATTGTAGACACGAAGAAAAGGAAGCACAGAACAGCAGCACAGAACTTCCCGAGGTCACAAAGGATGGACTCTGGATCTGAACGCACTTGTGGGCCTTCTGACCCCCACTGTGCACAGCAGGTATTAAGCCCTGACATCCCTGATTGATTAGCAGAGGAGGGTGGGACTGGGAGTAAAAGCCCTGATCATACCAGGAGTACCAATCAATGTGCCCCGCCCCACCGTGCACGTGATCCATGCTGGGCCAATCATATGCTGCCCAAGGATCCTGTGAGCTTTGAGGCGCACTGGCTTAACCGCCCTGTTTCCTGTCCTTCCCATTATTGATTCCCCCCAGCCCCTTCCCATATGGTCTCTTTGGGCCATGGATACTTTCTGTTCTTTGCAACCAGAGAGCCAGGCTTGAGGTAGGAGCTCATTGCTCTCCTCCCTACCCAGATCCGCTCCTAAGGGAGTGGGCGCTCCTTCACCGCACAGTTAGTTCATGATTCTTGAGCATGGATGGGTGCGGATGGGTGCAAAAACAAAACAAAACAAAAAACCAAAGCAGAATCCGTGGAAATCTCCAGTGGTAGGCCACAGGCCTCTGTTTGTAGCATTTCCCATTGATCATCATTTTCACAGTTTGAATTTGGAACACGGAAGACCTGCTCATAAAATTCGCAGCTGCCACAGTGGCGGAATCAACGTTTTGTGCAACAGAAGCCAGACTTAAGAATGCTTTCAGGACTAGATGGCTGGCTCAGATCCAAGAGAATGACACCTAATCAACATAACATAACATTTTGCGTGTTCCCGATAAATCCATTGTGCAAGTGCCATATAGGGAAGGGAGAGTTGGCTGGACAGCGCTTCGTGGGAAAAAGCCCTCCCTGCAAATTCATTGAGTCACCAGAATAATGCAGCTGTTGCAAAGATAAATGCCTCCAGCAATGCAGGTTGCATTGTTAGAGATTGTCTAGAAAACTGGAAATGACAGGGCCTTTCAACTTGGCACTTGTTGGCCCATACACAGAGAGCATGTTTCCAGGTCTGGTCCCATACTTTAGTAGGAGTGACAATAACAATGGCAGTGCAGTCCAGTAAAGGTGGCTCTGGTGTTGCTCCCACCTGGAGAGCTAGGACCTCTGTGTGCAAGTAACTGCAGGGGAAGTCTGGAGAAGCCCCAAAGATACAATCGTAGGGGACCAGCTGTAAAGACCACAGAAATGCTTTAGCCGAAGCCGTTTGGGAGGCAAGTCAATAGAAAACAAAACAATACACAACAACAACAACAAAACCACACTGGAGCTGACTCGGCAAAAACAGGACTTTGAGGGGCGCCTGAGTGGCTCAGTGGGTTAAGCCTCTGTCTTTGGCTCAGGTCATGATCTCAGGGTCCTGGGATCCAGTCCTACATTGGGTTCTTTGCTCAGCAGGGAGCCTGCTTCCCACTCTCTCTCTGCCTGCCTCTCTGCCTACTTGTGATCTCTCTCTCTCTGTCAAATAAATAAATAAAATCTTAAAACAAAAACAAAAACAGGACTTTGAGGAAATTGGAGCAGTTTAGGCGGGCAGCCTCGGGAACCAGTGCTGGGAGCTGGAAAGCTGGCAGGAACCAGCGCAGTCTGACTTTCCACCTTTGCTCTGCGGGCTTTTGATACAAAACAGCCTTCTCTGTTTCCTGGGGCACTGTGGGAAAGCGCACCCCAACCCTGGCATTGCATGATGCCCTAAACTGCTCAGGACCATGGGTGGTGGAGACAAGGGATGGAGGACAGGGTGAGGAAGCCAGAAGCGGGCAGGAGGGGTGGACAGGGGCCAGAAAGGTAGGGCAGAGTATTAGAGACCAACTCAACAAACACCTGAATGCCCATGGCCCAGCTCTGAGCCAGAATTACCCCCAGGAGCAAGGACTGTTCCGGGTCCCCTGTGTCCCCTCCCTTCTTCTCCTCATAGTTAACCACTCTGGTGATTTGGAAGTTTGGCGTTCCCTGCTTTACTTAGTTTCAGTACCGTGGATGTATGCCTGAGTAAAGGAGGGTTGCCTTCGGCATGTCTTAATTTTCGTAAGATGGGACCTTGTCTAGAGCACCCTCTGCTACGTTGTTATTTGCTGAGCTGACGCTGATGGTTTGTGAGACGTTTGTACATCAATATCAGAGCTATGTGTCGTTCATGTCCCTGGCGGGGTAGCTGTCATGGTTTGGCTATACAATCATCTATTTCTACAGTTTTTGACTATTTGGATTGTTTGTAGCCTCTCAGAGCTAGCTGGCTGTGTCCCTGCACTGGAATTGCAGGGATGTGTGCTGGGCCTAGCTCCGACTCTGTTGGACAGTATGAAGCAGATTCTGACTCACCCAAGACTTTCCAACAGTGGGAGTTTCCTGGGGGCATCTGGGTGGTTCAGTCATTGAGTGTCTGCCTTCAGTTCAGGTCATGATCCCAGGGTACTGGGATCAGGCCCCACATCAGGCTCCCTGCTCTGCGGGGAAACCTGCTTCTCCCTCTCCCACTCCCCCTGCTTGTGTTCCCTCTCTTGCTGTCTCTCTGTCGGATAAATAAATAAAATCTTAAAAAAAAAAAATAGTGGGGGACATCTGGGTGGTTCAGTGGGTTGAGCCACTGCCTTTGGCTCAGGTCATGATCTCAGGGTCCTAGGATCAAGCCCTGCATTGGGGCCTCTGCTCAGCAGGGAGCCTGCTTCCCGCTCTCTTTTCTGCCTGCCTCTCTGCCTAATTGTGATCTGTCAAATAAATAAATAAAATCTTTTAAAAAGATAAAAAATAAATAGTGGGAGTTTCCTGTGATGGGATAGGCTATCGTGAGGGGTAGTGAGGTCCCATTCATAGAGGAGTGGGCTATGTGTTGGGGGTAGACGGGGGCTCACACCCCAACTTCCCCAAGCTATATTGAAAGAGTGTTTGGTGCATGGAATGAGCCAAGACCTTGGGGGTGATCGACATAGATCAGAATCTAAACTTTACTACTTTTTTTTCCTAAGATTTTATTTATTTATTTGAGAATGAGTGAGAGAGAGAAAGAATGAGCAGGGGGAGGGAGAAGGAGAAGCGAATTCCCAGTGGAGCAGGGGAGTCCGATGCAGGGCTCGAGCCCAGGACCTTGAAGTCATGATCTGAGCTGAAGGCAGATATTTAACCAACTGAGCCACCCAGGCACCCCAGGTTTACGACTTTCTGGCTGTGTGACCTTGAGCAAGTAATTTCACTCTCTGAATTTCCAGTTTCATCTTTCAAGTGGCTGTGTACTCATGGCAGTTTGAGAGGGAACCGAGGGGCGTGGGAAGGCAGGTATTTTGAGAAAAAGAAGAAAGGCAAGGCTGGTCCCGGGACCGTGGGTCACCTTCAAGACTCAAAGTGAGGGGCGCCTGGGTGGCTCAGCCATTAAGTGTCTGTCTTCAGCTCGGGTCATGATCCCAGGGACCTGGGATTGAGCCCCACATCGGGCTCCCTGCTCTGCAGGAAGCTTGATTCTCCCTCTCCCACTTCCCATGCTTGTGTCCCCTCTCTTGCTGTGTCTCTCTCTGTCAAATACATAAATAAAACCCTTTTTAAAAATGATAATTTAAAAAAAGAGTCAGGGACGCCTGGGTGGCTCAGTTGGTTAAGCAGCTGCCTTCGGCTCAGGTCATGATCCCTGCGTCCTGGGATCGAGTCCCACATCGGGCTCCTTGCTCAGCAGGGAGCCTGCTTCTCCCTCTGCCTCTGCCTGCCATTCTGTCTGCCTGTGCTTGCTCTCTCCCTCTCTCTGATAAATAAATAAAAATCTTAAAAAAAAAAAAAAAATAAATAAAAAAAAAAAAATAAAAAAATAAAAAAAGAGTCAAAGTGAGAGTAGAAAAGTCCAGCAAAACCTGGACAATCTGGGCTGGGGAGAGAATGTGGCAGTCTCCCTGAGAAGGAAGAGAAAGTCTAGAGGTGGCAAAAGGCATCCTTGAGGACCCTTATGGAGAGGTTAGAATCAGACTCTCCCAATCCCAGGGGCAGAACCTGGGCCAGTGAAATACTTCTGCCGCCATGGTGACCATGATCCACCACTCAGGCCCTCCCTTCCCCCACCACGGACCAAACCCTCTGCCCAAGACCCTCAGCCTCCACTGGGCATGGAGTTGGACTGTCCTTGGGCACCAGGTTCTTTCTACGTTGTGAGGTATGCCCCGCTGCAGGCCGCTTGGGTGAGCCTGGCAAAGGACATTCAGAGCGTCACGTTTGGATTTTAGGCTTGTGGCTGTCGCATGCTCTCCCACTTCTTTGAGGGCTTACTGCTTGCCAGGAGCCCTTCTGGCACCATCTCACCGATTCCTTAGAAGACAGACACTGTGACGGTGCTCATTTTACAGTTGAGGAAACAGGGCCCTGAGTGATCAGGTGACTTGCCTGGTATGCAGAGCTAGAGTGGCAGAACTCGAGTTTAACCCAGACCGGTGGCTCTAATGCCCCATCTCTGGGGCAGAAGCTCTGACTTAGTCTGGGGGATGGGCAAGGGAAGGCGCCCTGGAAAAGTGATATTTGAGCCAGAGCCCAAGCATGAGGCCAAGAGGATGGGGAGCCCTGTGTACACAGGCCCAGGTTGGGAGTAAAGCTGGAGGGATGGGGAAAAGGGCCCTTGAGCGGAGTTTGGGGAGCAAGGTGGGGGTGGGAGAGCAGCGGACAGGGACAGGATGCGGCCGGAGAGGTGGATATGCTTTGGCTCCTGAGGCCCCTGGAATTCATGGTGGGTAGTCTCAGCCAAAACTCCGCTGTCAAGCAAAAAGATTTTAATCCTGGGGTCTGGCTCAGTCAGTAGAGCATGTGACTCTTGATCTTCGGGTCGTGAATAGTTCAGGCACCAAGGTGGGCCTAGGGCTTACTTTAAAAAAAGAATGGGTGGGGGGGCCCAGGTGGCTCAGTGAGTTAAAGGTCTGCCTTCAGCTCAGATCATGACCCCAGGACCCTGGGACTGACCCTCACAACTTCCCCCACCCTCCCTTTGCCCCCCCTCCCTGCTTGTGCTCTCCTCCTGCTCTCTCGGTCAAATAAATACAATTTTTTTTTTTTTTTTTTTTTAAGAGAGAGAACATGAGTAGGGGGAGAGGCAGGCAGTGAGACAGGGAGAGAATCTTAAAACAGGCCCCATGCCCAGCATGGAGCCGGACATGAGGCCTCTTACGACCCTGAGATCATGACCTGAGCCAAAAAAAGAGTCAGATGGTTAGCTGACTGAGCCACTCAGGCGCCCCCCCCCCAAATATTTTAACCCGAGCTCCAGCTCTACCAGCTGAGTAGTCCCTGGGCTGGTGGCCAAGGTCTGTTCCCAGGGCTCTGGGAGTGATGGGCTGGACTAGGTTAGGTGGTTTTGGGCCCTCCAGGTAGAGCAGGAGCAGCCAGTCGGCTGGGGAAATGCTCCAGAGGGGGCATGGACTCGGAGGCGGGGTTGCCTGCGCAGAGGGAGGGGAGAGGGCCCAGGGGCCAGACAACTCTGGGGAGCTGCGTATGCACGCATGTCTGGGGATGAGGTAGTGGCCTTACAGGCCCAACTCAGTGACCTGGGCCCTTTTGGAGTTAGGATGCGGGTGGTGCCGCCTCAAAGCCACCATTGTCGTCCCTTCTCCCGCCTGACTGTCTGGGACCTAAAATAGAGCAAGAGCACAGTGGATCTCGTGAGAAGAGTCTGGCAAAGAGGTCGGGGGGTGGGTGTGTGTGGAGGGGTGTGAGTCATGGCTGGGAATCCTTGAATTTGAAGCTCCCAAAGCCCAGCTCCCCCACCTCCCGGCCTCCAGGGAGCCTGGAATCCACGGGATAATGGCGGGGAGGATATCTCTGTCCCATCCCTGGCCCATTGGAGGGACTGGGCCCAGCTCTGCCATAGAGGTGCTGGATGACTGGGCCACATATGCCCCTTCAGGGCCTCAGTTTCCCAGATGTACCAGGAGTTAGGGATCTTGGCATCTGCTTGAAGCTCCTGGAATTCATGGCAGATGGTCCTACAGGCCCACAAAGTCAGACAGACATGGGCTAAGTCCTAGTTCCTTTCCTATTGCCTGAGTGGCCTTGGGCAAGTCCCCCCCACCTTGTGGAGCTTCCATTCCCTCATCTGTAAAATGAACATTGAAACCAAACCCCATTCTTGTCTGATATCAGCTTCAACTATCCAGCAAGGAACTCGACAGCTCCTGGAGCCTCCTCACCATCTCCACATCCTCGGATGCCACATTTTGTGCTGCCAGGATGTTAGCAAGTGACCCCACTTTCTCATGCCCTGTGCTTTACCCACACTACCTCTGACCCCCCCAACATTCGGCAGGGCAGAGCTGGGTATCTGTTCCAGCCCCCTCCATGGGAGCTGTTCAGCCTCAGTACTGGACACTCCAAGAGGAAAGAGGTCCTGGCACCAGGGTGGGCTCTCCTGGGCACCTACCACACGTGCCAGGCCTTGCCCTTGGCTCAAGCCTGCAGTCCCTGGGGGACGGGGATGTACAACCCCATTGCGCACATGGGGAAACCGGCTCCTCTCAAAGGGGTCTGGGAGCCCTGGGCGAATGACTCGCCTCTGTGTGCGGGTTCAGGCGGTGTTTGGGGCTGGCATGCCCTCTAGCGGCCGCCGTGCGCGTCGTCTGGCCCCCCGATCCGAGCTGCCCAAGGTCCGGCCGGCGGTGGTGGCCGGCGTGGAAGTCCCTAATCCGGGCCACCCGGAGGTTCTGTCCGCTGCGCCCCACCTCCCAGTAGCTGAGAGCCGTCTCTCCCAACCTGCCCTTTTGGCTTCCCAGAGACTCTGAGGCGGCTGCGCACCCCGCCCTGATTGCCATGGAGACCGCTTGTACACAACTTCTCCCATCCCCTCTACCTTGTCCCAAGTGAGGGCTGCAGGCCGGACCAGCGCCTGCCTGGGAGACAGCCCACCGGGCCCGGCGGCCTGGGGCCCATGAACAGCGGGGCCCCAGGGCCGCTGGCCGTGGAGAGAGTGAAATTCTTTGGCCGGCACCGTGGGGAGGTGAGGTCCAGTAGGGCTCTGCTGACTCGGCTCCTGTCTTTGGGTTTAGAGGGTTCCTGATTCTGCTTTGGGTTCTCTGGCCCCCAGCTCCAGATTCTAAGCTCTGGTTCTTGAGGGCTCAAACGCTTGACCGACTCCAGTGTTCTTTTGACTTTGGCTTTAAAGTGAATCCATGGTTTAGAGTAGGTCTTCAACTCCTAGGTCTAGGCTCCATCTCTAGAATGGGCTCTTGGCTCTGGGGTGTTAGGCTCTACTCCTAGAAAAGGCTCCAGCCTCTACCTTCAATGAGGGCTCTGAGCTGCGGGCTCAGGTTTTACAGAATTCTAGAGAGGGCTCCAAGTTCTTGCCTCGGATTGCAAGAGTGGTTCTGGCATTCTGGGCTGTGGTTGTAGAGGGAAGCCTGAAGTCCAAGCTCCCACCTGGGGTTCCTGGGGCAGTGTTTGGGGCTGTTCCTGGAGTCTAAGGTCAGGGTAAACTGACAGGTGTTTCTTGCCCCAGGCTGGAGCTACTTCTGTGCTCTCCTTCCAGGTCAACTCCTCCGCCTTCTCTCCGGATGGCCAGAGGCTGCTGACAGCATCTGAGGATGGCTGTGTGTATGGCTGGGAGACCCACAGCGGGCAGCTGCTATGGAGGCTGAGTGGCCACACAGGTGGGGCTCCTCAGGCTGGATGTGGACACGAAGGCCTGTGGTTCTGTCTGGCATTCTGTAGAGCATATCACAGTGACCTCTGACATCTGACCTGGGCATCCAGACAAGACAGTCTGGGCAGGGCTGGAGCAGTAGAGAAAGGACACAGGACATGCTCCCTGGGAACTTTGATGCCAACAGACCTGGACTCAGATCCTACTACTGCTTTTGTTTTTAATTTTTTTTTTTAAGATTTTATTTATTTATTTGACAGAGATCACAAGTAGACAGAGAGGCAGGCAGAGAGAGAGAGAGAGAGAGAGAGAGAGGGAAGCAGGCTCCCTGTTGAGACTCGATCCCAGGACCCCGAGATCATGACCTGAGCCGAAGGCAGCGGCTTAACCCACTGAGCCACCCTGGCGCCCTGTTTTTAATTTTTTAATCTCTACACCCAACATGGGGCTGGAACACATGACCCTGAGATCAAGAGTCACATGCTCTACTGATTGAGCCAGCCAGGTGTCCCAACTCTACTATTGTTCTAAAAATTGTTTAAAAATATACATATTTACTGTCTTCACCATTCTTAAATGCACAGTTCAGTAGTGTTAAGTATGTTCGTTATGTAACTGGTCTCCAGAACTCTTTATCTTGCAAACTGTAAACTTTATACCCATTCAACTCCCCATTCCTCCCTTGTTTTAGACCCTGGCAACCACCATGCTTTCTCAATGAATTTACTCTAGGTACCTTGTATAAGTGGAATCATACAGTATTTCTCTTTGTGACTTGCTTACTTCACTTGGCATAATGTCCTTCAAGGTTTCATCTATGTTAAACTACTTTTTTGACTGTGATCATAAGTTGTGTCACTTGAGTCTCCATTTTCTTCTCTTTAGAGATAGTTGCTACCCTATGGGATGAGATAATTCAAGCGAAGTGCCTAGCACCCAGTAAGGACCCAGTAGATATAACTACTGTAATTATTATTGAGACAAGAAAAAAATCTGGTGATTACAGGGCAGACTGCCTAATGCTAATAATACAGGAAGTCCAGTGCTAGAACTCTGAACCCAGGGTGGGCTCTCAAAAAGTTACTGGGAAGTGTCTGCATTTGCTTTTGGTATTGATTTTACAAATGTGCAAATTAGGGTTGGGGTGTTCCTGGTGAAGCCATGGAAGCTTGGCTTGCCAGATAGCTGAAGGGTGAGAGGGTTAGAAGGGAGTGAGAAGGCAAGCAGGTGACAAGGCTGGGAGAAATTAGCAGGGGCTGGCCAGCAAGGGCTGGAAGTGGAGGGCAGCACCCTGTTCCCTGACCATGGCTGCTTACCCAGGTCCCGTGAAGTTCTGCCGCTTCTCCCCTGATGGCCGCCTTTTTGCCACTACCTCTTGTGACTGTACCATCCGCCTGTGGGATGCAGCAGAAGCTAAGTGTCTGCATGTCCTAAAGGGTAAGCGGGATGGGACAGGAGCCAAGCAGCGAGGCCTGGGTTCCTTTTTAGATCTTGCTGTGTCCTGTTCCACCATGACCTCTCTCCAACTTCGTATCTGCAGGTCACCAGCGGAGTGTGGAGACGGTCAGCTTCAGCCCTGACTCAAAGCAGCTGGCATCAGGTGGCTGGGACAAGCGGGTGATGCTCTGGGAAGTGCAGGTGTGTGGAAGGGTGGCCAGAGCAGGACCTGGGACCAGGAGGAGACACACCCCACCCCCAACAGTGGCCCCAGAAAGGTTGTTCCATCTGCCCTACTGCCCATGCCCACAGCTGGCAATCCATCTCCCCATGAGGTTGACCTGGCCTGGCCTATCCTCTCCTGTCAAGGCTCAGGTAGTCTCCCCAGACCCTGTGTCATCACCTTACCCATGCAGCTCGCAAAGAGGGCCTGATCTGACCTATCTGAGGCCTAGAATCTGGTACAAGACTTCTGGGCTGTCCTCCAAAGCTCAGGGCTCTCTCCTGCAGTCTGGCCAGATGCTGCGCCACTTGGGAGGGCACCAAGACGCCATCCAGAGCAGTGACTTCGCACCCAGCTCAGACTTCCTGGTGAGCCACACCACCTCTGCCTGAGCCCACCTCAAGGAACCTGGAACCCATACCCACTTTCCCACCTGGGGCTGAGCTGTGGTTAGAATTCCAGACCTTGAGTGACTGCTCTTCTGAGCCCGTTTCCTCATCTGTAAGATGGGAAATTCAGCCGGGCTCAGAATGCCTGCTTTCTCGGAGTCTGGCTAGCTAGGAACCACAATGGCGGGCACGGGTTAGCTGGTTCATGCTCACAGCAGATGTCTGCAGGCCACTGGCTCCTGGGACTCCACTATTTGCATCTGGGACCTGCGGATGGAGATCCCGGTGATATTCCCCCACGAGCTGGAGGGCCACAGTGGTAACATCAGCTGCCTGTGCTACTCGGCATCCGGCCTCCTGGTGAGCTGGGTTTCCCTGGGTTCTGGGCTGGTCCCCTGCTGGCTCCAGACCCATGGGCTTAGAGCTGTCTGCTGTCCAGGCTTCTGGCTCCTGGGATAAGACTATCCACATCTGGAAGCCCTCTACCAGAAGCCTGCTTGTTCAGCTCAAGGGCCATGTTACCTGGGTGAAGAGCATAGCTTTCTCCCCGGATGAGTCACAGCTGGCCAGTGCTGGCTACTCCCGCACGGTAAGCCCAGCCCACCTGGCCCACCCTCCTGGCAAACTCCTATGCCAACACCTTCCGTTAGCAAAACCCTCAGCACTTTAGAAATGTCCATATCCTATTTGCCCTAAATGGGAGGGTTCCACAGGCAGAACCCAGCTGCCAACCTCCTCTGTACCTATTGCCTGGCACCAAGGTCTGTGCTGGCCCAAATGCTAGTGGCAATGACTTTTTCTTTTTTAGAGATTTTGAGAGTGCCCTAAGGGAGAAGCAGATTGCCCACACTGAGAAGAAGGCCAATGCGGGGCCTGATCCCGGGATCATGACCTGAGCCAAGGGCAGTTGCTTAACACACTAAGCCACCCTGGTGCCTGTCCCCTTTGAGAGTGTGTATGGGAGTAGGGAGGGGCGGAAGCTAAGGGAGAGACAGAGTATCTTAAGCAGACTCCCTGCTCTCAGCCCAATGCAGAGCTCAAACTCATGACTGAGATCATGACCTGAGCCAAAACCAAGAATCAAAGGCTTGACCAACTGTACCACCCAGCTGCCCCTGGCACTGACATTTTTAAGACTCATCACAGCTTCAGGGAAAAGAAAACCGCATTGCCCTGAATTTTTATATCAGAAATTATGCTGAGCATGTTAAATACACCTCAGAGAACAAAACCCATGCCAAAAAGGTTAAGAGGTTGGCTCGGACTCACCCCAAAGTGATTTCAAGGACGTCAGACTTACAGGGTGAGGTCTCCCCACCCTTCTGCTTGTTTTTATTTCCAGGTCAAAGTCTGGGACTGCAACACAGGAAAATGCATTGAGACCCTGAAGGTAAGGCCTGTGGGCATAGCACCCAAAGGTGCAGTAAAAGGCCTGCCAGGGGAGGCTGGGGGCAGGCAGGACATGTACCCTGAAAGTGAAATGCTTTCTGCAGGGAGTCCTGGATGTGGCCCATGCTTGTGCCTTCACCCCAGATGGGAAACTCTTAGTGTCCGGAGCTGCTGACTAAGCAAGACGCCGAGCGCACTGCTCTAGCAAATCATGCAGAGCCTCTGGGATGGAACATCACCACAGATGGCTCTCAGATCTCAAGCCTGCCTCTCCCTGCTGGGGCACGCGCAACCTGGCGGAATGAACTCATGAAAGGACCGTGAGCGCACTTCCACACCACAGCCCCCAAACCAACCACAACGGAGCCCCCACCAGATCCCCGCGGCCAGGACTGTGACGGCCCCACACCGGGGCACAGCAGCCCACCTCTCCCGCATGGTTACTCAAAACGCCCGCAAACACAAAAGCAACACCAGCCAGTTTGTCTGTTTTATTGGCGCCAGTGCTCAGGCTTTGACCGCGTATTTCCGCAGCGGGTATAGCCGCTCCTTCCGCTGTTGCTTCTTGGTCTTCAGGTTCTCCTCGTGCTTGTTCAGCCGCCGGCGCATGGCACGCGTCTTCTTGGGCCGCAGATCCAGGGGCTTGTACTTCTTACCCTGGGTGACCGGAGAGCAGGGGGGAGTCTGAGCACCAGGGTTTAGGAGCTACTGTGGCAGCAAAGGAAGCCCCCTAAGGCTGGAACTGAGCTGCTGGGGGGCATGGGGAGGATGCCGGAAGTGACTGAGGGAGGCCACTGGGGTGCAGAGGTTACTCTGTAGACCTGAGTGTGAGGAGGTGTGGTACACCCAGCGCAGCAGGGGACTGAGACCCTGTAGGGGGAACTGCCCTAGTGTGAATCAGACCTGGTCCCTGCTCAAGGAGCTCCCAGCCCAGTGGGAAAGACTGAACAGCTAAAGGGGGGGCCCACCACTGGGGAGGAGGAAAGAGATTAAGGTTTCAGCTAATGACAAGCAAAAGCCTGGAAATCAAGCAACTTGGTGAATACCACTTCCAAGGGAGGAGAAAACAGCGTGCACAAAAGCTCCAAGGGATGGCAGCTCAGGTGCTTTCTGGAAACTGCCAATAGCTCAGAGAGGGAGGCACAGGACAGGGGTGACAGCCTCAGCGCAGAGAGCTGCAGAAACCAGCTGCACAGATGAGGGTAAGTTCTGAAGTGGAGGTTTGGAGGCTAAGTCTTTGTCCACCCATATCCCCATTATCGGCAGCACAGGCAAGGGCCTCATCCATTTTAGACTGAGCCCTCCGAACTCTGCTGTCCACCAGACCAGGCACTAGCCACACCTACGGTCTACATTACAAACCCAGGTCTTCAGCCACCACAGCCGTGTGTCGCCAGAGGTTACTGTACCGGACGGTGCAGACACAGAGCATTTCAAGCACCGCAGAAAGTCTATGGGACAGAACTACCAGAGGGCAGAGGCCTCATCTTTATGGCCCTGAGTGCTGCCTGGCAGGGGCTGCACTCACTGGAAGAAGACAATTTTTCCTGACGACCACCTCTGTGGTGCCCACAGAGCCTGATCAGAGTTTCAAGCCCAATTCTCAGAAAGATGCTCCCACAAATATATACACATCCAGGGATGACGGCACTCCCCCAGCCCCGCCCAACAGTACATGCTAGAGTCCCCCAGGCAGCTAACCTAGGCCCAACACGGTGGCTTTTTTTGACAAGTGAAAGCCTCCAGCTAGTCAAACACTAACTGGGATTTTGACATGAAGCCATTTTGCAGATGTACTCAATGACCCTAAATCAACCGACTTTAAGAGGGACTATCCTGGGTGATTTAGCAGGCTTGTTTGGATCAGCTCAAAGGCCTTTAATGCAGGGCAGAGGTTCTCCCCCACAAGAAATCCCACTTGAGAAGAGCAGCTTCAACCTGTGTCGTCTTAGTCCTGGCCTGCCATGAACTTCCCTTCCTGACAGCCAGGCCTACTGATTCGGGGCTTATTAGCTAGCCCCCAAAATCACAAAGGCCAATTCTTTGTAATAAATCAGATGCGTGTATTCACACATATGAAGTCTCTCACTGGTTCTGCTTCACTACTTAAGCCTTGGTAACACCAGTATTATGGACAAGATCAGAAAATGGTCATAAAAATCTCCCAGAAGCACTCAATCCACCCCTCCCTAAGACATGGTTTGTAACACTGACCCAATCACTCCATTAACTATAGGTAACTCTGGGCAATTTAACCTCTCTACACCTTGAGGTCCCATCTGAAAAATGAGAGTATCAGGTGCTTGAAAGTGACTGAGACAGTGATGGTAAAACAATTTGAAACATTTAAAGGCAATCCTCACAGACTGCCCAAACCCACTCAGCTGGTGAGGATGAATTCCAAACCCAAGGCTCCAGCCAGACTCTTACCACACTGTTGATATCCTGAAAACTGCAGCCCTGAGGATACGCAGTCTGCGAGCCATGCCAGTGGCAAGACGCTGGTTAAGAAGCAAAAAAGCCCATTCCCATGCACCCCAGCAGAATCTCTTTATACTACCCTTCTGGCCAAGGGAGGGCTGAAACTTTGCTGCCTGCAGCTAAGCATCTAACTCCCCCAGCCCAGACTCACCTTGTAAAATTTCCTGAGGTTCTCTTTCTGCGTCTGGTTGATGACTGTGAGAACACGGGCGATGGATTTGCGAACAACTCGGCTGCAAAACACAGAGACATCAGTGAAGGTGGTGGAGACATAGAATGCTGCTGTCCCCCACCCCCCTTTCCAAGGCATCTTATTCAGGACCTGACCATATGTCCTAAGGCAGGGGGATTCCCCACCAGCTCATCCATTATCACCCAGGAGGTACCTAACCCTGTGTTTTGGGGGTTAAGGCCCCAAGACTCTAGGAGGTGGGCATCTTACAAGTAGGGACAAGTAGGACAGGAAAGGGTTCTGAGAATGTATGAAGTATTCATTGAGAAGTGGAGGGTAGATCAAGAAAGATCTTCCACCCCAGGCCACAGACTCAAAACTATGAAGACCTAACCGGTGCCGACCTGAATAAGCTAAGGGAAATCCTGCCACAAACTGTGTGACCAGCCTCAGGAGTCATAGGAGGAGCCACTTGGGAGGGAAAAATAAGACGTTTGACATTGTAGAAACGTGATGAGGGGAAAGGAGGAACACAGGAACAGGCTGGCAGTCATGCTGAACTGGGGGCTTGGTGGGGGATGAGGGAGGGCCACTGGGTTACACAGCTGGTAAACACAGTCCGCATTCAGCACGCAATCTGTGTGTTCCCCAACTCATCCAACCCCCCTCCCAGCACCACAGATCGGTTGTTGGGGGCCCATTTTATAGAAGATGAACACAAAACAGAACAAAACAAAAACTGGGTGGTGAGGCAGCACATGTTAGGTAGGATGTGGCAAAAGAAAATGTGTGCTCAGTTCAGCAGTTTCCAAACCCACATCCCTTTCACAAGCCCTGATTTTTTTTTTTTTTTTTTTAGGATTTTATTTCTTTACTGACAGAGATCACAAGTAGGCAAAGAAGCAAGGGGTGGGGGGTGGTGTTGGGTGGGGAGAGGAGGCTCCCTGCTGAGCAGAGAGCCCCATGCGGGGCTTGATTCCAGGACCCTGGGATCATGACCTGAGGGGAAGGCAGACTTTAAGCCACTGAGCCACCCAGGAGTCCCACAAGCCCTGACTCTTGATCCATGTAAATCAGTAAGTTAACTACAACTCAAGGGAGGGGTGGGCGCAACGCAGCCACCTACCAAGTGAGGAGGAAAAAAATCAAATGCTGGTGGAAAGTGATTAAAAAAGGGTCCAGGTAGATTTTTCCAGGCAGCCTGAAAAAGGGTCTGGAGGGACAATCTGTTCCTTCGCCCGTCACAGAGAAGCTGAGCTACCTTCCAGGCAGAAGGGCCAAATGGTCCACGGCAGACAAGAGGTCCATCAGACAGCGGTGTCCCACGCGGCTGGGTGCGAGCAAGGGGAGCCTGGGGAGGCTGGTAGGACTGGCATGACATTCCTACCCACGCGTCCGTTCAACCATCACCTAATCGGACGCTGTCTCTGGACAGCCTCGAAAACCCACACATGCTTCGGGCGTGCCCCGAAGTGCCCCACACCCAGAGAACCGGCCTGCACTCACATCTTGGAGAGCTTGGAAGCCGCGCCGCCTGTCACTTTGGCGACGCGCAGCTGGGACAGCTCCACCTTCAGGTCTTCCAGCTGTTTAAGCAGCTCCTCCTTCTTCTTGCCGCGAAGGTCTCGAGCCTTAATCTTGGCCTGAAAGCAAGTACAGGTGTGGATCAAACACCACCCAATAGGGCCGCCTCCCCCTCCTCAGCGGCCACCCTCCCTGGCCCGACAAACCCAGGAGGGCGCGCCAGGGCCAGCTTCCCTCGCCGAGGCCGTGCCTTGGGCTGGGTGACCGACGCCCCGGAGGGCCCGCCTTCACCCAGGTCTGCAGCGAGGCTGAGCCGCTACCCCCATTCCGCAGACTGGAAGACGGAGGCGCCGGGAGCGCGGCGGGCCCAACTCAGCAAGGGGAGAGGGCGGGAGACCGGCTGTGGCGGCATGAGGCCACTCCGCACGGCGCCTTACAAGCCCGGCTGGCAGATGGGACCCCAGTGCTCACCTCGAGCTTCCCACCCCAGGACCCGAGCCCCACAGCGTGCGGATGGCACCCGATTCCACCGCCCTCACCATTTCTGCACGATCTGCCGCAGCCGCCGCCGCCGGAAAGAGGCCGAGGGAAAGAGGAAGGGGCGGGGCTGACCTCCACGACTACTGCCGGGTGGCTGCGGACGCGGCCAATGGCCCCGCAGCGAGGGAACCCTAGCTCCGCCCCCAACGCCTCCACACGCCTCGCCTCCGGGAGCGCCTGGGTACAGCCGGTTTAGCCCCGCCCGGAGGAGCGCCGCGTCTGCGATTCCCCTGGTCGGCCTCGTCTCCTGAGCAGAGCGCTTGGGGAAACCGAGGCCCGGGTGACCGGCTGCTTACTGGAGATGGCACAGTGAGGACTCGAATTCCTCCTTTTAGTCCTTTACTCGTTCATTCATTCATTCGGTAGACCTTGCAGGATGCGCAGTCTGTTGCTCTGAGCTGGGCGCCAGTACCCGAGGGGTGGAGGGGATGAGGGTTGAGGGTTTTCAAAGATGAATTAACATGGCTTCTGCCTTGGAAGAATTTTTAAAATCCGAAGTGGGCGGGGAGAGGCAGGATCAGACAGCTGTACCTCCAACTCCATAAACCGTTCTAGTGGAGGCAGCTTGTGGCAGGGGAAAGAGCATTCAGAGCCGTTGTTTTAGTGAAACCGTTCCAGTTTCAAATTTTTGCTCTGCTGCCTAGTGCTTGCTCGCGGAGACTCTTGGCAAATCCCTTCCCCTTTCTGAGTCTCAGTTTTCTCACCTGTGAAACGGGTATTTTTGAGGATTAGGACCACGTAAAACTGAGCACAAGATCTAATGTATAACAGTCACTCAAAAGATCATTGGTATTAATGCACCCAGTGGAAGGAACACTTGAGTTCATAATGTACCCAGCGGAATGAACGCTGAAAGTTAAAGGGAAATTCACAAAGCAGGGAAGATGTTCAGGCTTTCTGACTGAGCAGTTTCATTGTTGCCTCAACCAGCAAGCATGAATCTCTCTAGTGTCACTTCATTGCTGTACACAAAGATGCACCAACACCTCTTAGAGCTTAGTGAAAGCCAGGTTGCCCCCTTGTTGCTGTCAAGTTCCAGTAAGCCTTCCATTCCCTTATGGGGCTCTATAAATGGGACTTAGCCCATCGGACTAAATCGGGATACTACTTCCCTTTCGTCCCATACTTTTTCTTTTGTTGTCCTTTATTTGTTTATTCTTAGTAATTTCTTCATCTTTCATGGCGCTCAAACTCTCGACCCTGAGATCAGGAGTAGTGCTCTTCCAACTGAGCTGGCCAAGTGCCCCAGGTCCTAAGCTTTCCGGGCAATCCTCTCTTTAGCCCCAAATATCCTGAGTTAAATGTTTATGTGTCTGTCTCCACAGCCAGCCTGGAAGTTCCCTGGTAGATCCATGGCTGACATCTGATTTATTTATCTAGTTTCCAGGCCCAACACATGGATGCTTGTTGGATGAATGAATTAATGAGCCTTGCTACAGACCATGGTGAGGCAGGCTTCCAAGAAGTGGATGGGTATGGGGAGAGAGGGCAGACAGAGGGCAATCCTGGCATGGATTAGTCTTAAAAAGAAGTTGAATGGTGCAGAGACTTTGCTGTCATACTTTCCAAATGTTTATAGTTCTTTTAGAGCTAATGACTGTGCACATCTTTCTGAACTTGGAAGTTATCGGTGGCTCCTGTTTTCTCTCACAATGCCATAGCCAGCACACCAGTAAATTCTGCAACCTCTACTTTCAAAATAACATATTCCCGCCACTCTTAATGCCAATTGCCTGGCCTAAGCTATCATTCATTGCCTGTCACCTAGATTGATGATGTCACCTTTTATTTATTTTTTTTAAAGATTTTATTTGTCAGAGAGAGAGAGCCCAGAAGCAGGGGGAGCAGATGGCAGAGGGAGAATCAGGCTCCCCGCTGAGCCTGATGTGGGACTCGATCCCAGGACCCTGGCATCATGACCCAAGCAGAAGGCAGCTGCTTAACCAACTTAGCCACCCAAGCATTCCTGGTGTTACCTTTTATTTTTATTTTTTTTATTTTTATTTTTTTAAAGATTTTATTTATTTATTTGGCAGACAGAGATCACAAGTAGGCAGAGAAACAGGCAGAGACAGAGGAGGAAGCAGGCTCCCCGCGGAGCAGAGAGCCCGATGTGGGGCTCGATCCCCAAACCCCCCCCCCCATCATGACCTGAGCCAAGACAGAAGCTTTAACCCGTTGAGCCACCCAGGCGCCCCCTGGTGTTACCTTTTAAACTGTCTCTCTACTATTGGTTTATATTCTCATATATTCTCAAGACAGCTGTTAAAGGGACCCTCTTCAAACTTAAGTCAGCTCATGTCACTGCCTGGAATTTCCAGTGTTGTCCCATGAGGTAGACCACATCCTTTCCTCAGCCTACAAAACCTTACAGCACCCTCTTTATACCCACTTCCATCTCATCTCTTTTCACTCTTGCACTCCAGGATGACCTGTCTCATGAATATACCAGGTCAGCCCAATCTCTGGGCTTTTGCTTGGCTCCCTCCTTCACTTCTTTCAGGTCCCTGATCACTGTCACCTCCTCAGGGAACTCTCTCTCTCTTTTTAAGATTTTATTATTTATTTGACAGACAAAGATCACAAGCAGGCAGAGAGGCAGGCAGAGAGAGGGGGAAACAGGCTCTCTGCTAGCAGCAGAGAGCCCGACACGGGGCTCAAACCCAGGACCCTGAGATTATGACCTGAGCTGAAGGAAGAGGCTTAACCCACTGAGCCACCCAGGTACCCCTCAGAGACCTCTCTGACCATTTTATCTAATGTACTGCCAGGCACTGTGTGATTTTATTACCCTCAGCATGCAGTCATCCCTGACAAAGACATTTAAAATTCTGCCTCCATGGCTGGGAGATCCACAGTCATAAGTAGGGTCATTATTGCTTTCACTAGAACAGGCTATATCCTTAGTTGTAAAATGGGTATTTCTGGTTTATTTATTTTTTTAAAGATTTTATTTATTTATTTATTTGATAGATAGCACAAGTAGGCAGAGCAGTGAGCGGAGGGAGAGGGAGAAGCAGGCTCTCTGCCGAGCAGGGAGCCCGGTGCAGGGTTGGATCCCAACCTTAGCCAAAGGCAGCCAGCCGGTTAACTGACTGAGCCACGCTGGCGTGCCAACATTTCTGGTTTAAAGTTCCTTCTGACCAGGAAGTTCTGGGGATTATCAATTTCTGCTGTCTTGTAGCCTGCCTGAGTCATAAAGATTTCTTTCAAGAAATGGAGCTGAAAGGCAGGTGGGCTTTGTTTCTAGGACCCCTGAGACTTTTACTCAGCGCCTACTTCCCAGCTAAGAGTCTGTATCTTTAGCCCCCAAGATTAGGTAGCATCATAATCTGGCAATATTTTTTTATCTGTAGACACAATTCAGTGGAAAGTATTGGGGACAATAAAAACGAGTCATATTTCAGTAACTATTGGCCTTTATTAAACGCCAAAGTACAATTAGGGGCACCTGGCTGGCTCTGTCAGTAGACCAAGTGACTCGATCCTGGGGCTGTAAATTCCAGCCCCACGCTGGAGGTAGAGATTACTTAAAAAAAAAAAAAAAAGTACAACTATATGAAAAAAAGACCCAATTTAATCTAAGGTTAAGGCCTATTAACAATCCCTCGAGCTGGGGCGCCTGGGTGGCTCAGTGGGTTAAAGCCTCTGCCTTCAGCTCAGGTCATGATCCCGGGGTCCTGGGATCCAGCCCCGCATCAGGCTCTCTGCTCAGCGGGGAGCCTAATTCCTCCTCTCTCTCTCTCTGCCTGTCTCTCTGCCTACTTGTGATCTCCATCTGTCAAATAAATAAACTCACTCTTAAAAAAAAAAAAAGATTCCCTCGAGCAACTCTCCAGGCACTCAATCCTGGCACAGAGTCGTCCTTCACTCTGCCCTTAGTCCCCTCGTTCTCATCTTTCCCCGTCTCATGCTCTGGGGATTTGGCTTCCCACCAGGATATGCCTCTCCAGCCAGGACTGACTTCTTAACCCCCAGGACCTTGCCCTTTCCGTTAGGTCGGTGATCACAGGGTCATCTTCCTCTCCCCGACCCGCCAGGTCCAGGTGACCACTACACTCGCGGGTCCAAAACCCAATATTTTGTGTTGTCAGCACTTTGGATACACTCTAAACGTCTTTAAAGTTTCCCAGTCCGTTAACAACAAAGTCACTGTGTACAAGGCAGAGGCAACTTCCTCCGAGGTCTGTGGTGGCGTTCAAGTTTCCTAAAATCCGAGAATTAGGGTCCCTCACCCCGTCACTCCTGGAGCTGTAAGAACTACTCAGGCTTCAGCTCGAAGATTATTTTCTCAAAGAAGTCTGCCCAGCACTCGACAAGCAGAGCCGGGAGCCTTCTCCTGGGGGCCCGTGCACCCTCCATCTGGGCAATGATGACCCACCGGGTCCGCGGCTGTGTCCGCGCAGGTCCCTTCCAGTACCGGGAGCTCCTCGGATTCAGGAGGGAAGCCGAGCGCAGTTATGATGTCCACGATGCTCGGTCTGCGCGGGGACAGAGTGCCCGCTCCTCAGACCGCAAGAATGAGGCTCCCCAAAGACGAGGGTCCGACTCCGCGCTGTTTGGTCGATTATCCCGCGGATTCTCCAGCGCTTCCAGCCACTCCCCCAGGCCCCGCCCCTCCCTCCCACCGGCCCTTCCGGTTCCGGCGTAGCCCGGAAGTGGGCGGGCGGTGGCGTCTGCGCGCGGAGGAGGTGGAGGAGGCGCTGGGCGGCCGCTTCCCGCCCCCGAGCCTGAGCCGGTGCCGAGCTGGGTAGAGCCGAGGTCCGACCCGGAGCGGAGCCGGCTGAGCGGGCGCCGAGTCCCCGCCATGGCCCGGAACACGCTGTCCTCGCGCTTCCGTCGGGTGGACATCGACGAGTTTGACGAGAACAAATTCGTGGACGAGCAGGAGGAGGCGGCGGCGGCGGCGGGCGAGCCAGGCCCGGACCCTAGCGAGGTGGACGGCCTTCTGCGGCAATATCCTTACCCAGCGCGGCGGCCCGGGCGCCCCTCAGGCCGGTCTCCGTACTCCTCTCACCCCCGGGCCCCTGAGGTCCGTCTCCCAAGTCCCTTCCCATCCGGTCTCCCTCGGGCCAGGTTCCCTTACTGCGGGTATGCCCCCCTTTCCTCTCACCTGGTCTTCCCACTCCTCTTGTCCCGGGCTCCCCTTGTCCCGGGCTCCGGCCCACGGATCCTCCCTCAGCGCGGCACCTAGCCCGGGTTGGACCCGCCGGCTCACCAGCCCCAGAAGCACGCCCGACACCCTGGCAGCCCCGCAGGCTCCTCACTCTACCGCGAGGCCTGCCCTCTTTTCTCCCCCCCTGTCTCCTTATCCCCGCAGACTGTGCGTTTGGCTCCCCTTCACTCCATCCCCCCTTTCAGGAAATGGGGCCATTCTCGAGCTAGATGGGCGGGAGGGGCCGAGGTGAGCCCCGCTGAGTAATTCAGCGGCCTAGAAGGCTCCCGGGCACAGTCCTCTTGGGCCGGCTTGCAGCAGCACATGAAGGTCGGTGGGTGGATGGCTGAGGGGTAGAAAGGAACCAAGGGGGAGCGAAGGCTGGAGCCTTAGTCCAGCCGTGAGGTGAGAGATTGTGCACCTCCCACCCCACAAGGAGTCTTACTGCCACTCTTTTTCACCTGTTCTCGGTTTCCTGTGAACACCCTGGGCAGTGGAGCTTGATGGTCTCAGCCACGTTCAAGAAGTCACTTTTGGCTCCCTCCCTGAAATAGCCTTCTTGTGCGGGAAGCCGGGAAGAACTAGTAGTTGAGAGCTAAGACAATCCAGACAGCACCAAGTGAAATGTAAAAGTAGAACCTCATGACTGGAAATGACTATTCTTGTGGCCGCATAAGGCAGGCATTTAGAAAACAGGATTAAAAATAGAGGTGGTTGTCACAGCCTGCTTGGTCCCTTAGCAGTTTGAGCACAGGAAACTAACTTATTCTCACAGGAAGGATTTTTCTCTATTCAAATGGTGTTACAGGAAGTGCCTGCCCCTCCCCCGCACTTGCCAGGGCAGGGTCGGATGCTGATGCTGTATATAAATCAGGTTCTGGGTGTTTAATCAGTTGACTCACCTTGGGAAGGCAGGCCCGAGGACTACCTTAGGGAGGAGTCCTGCGGGGTTCCTCCAGTGTGCCTTTGAAACAAAAACCAGATTTTGTTTGAACAGGAATGTGCTTTCAAAGGTGGGGATTCAACCCCTGTATTTCCTGCCCCATCAGGACCACCCTGCTTACCCCATTGATGAAATGGGGTCGCGAGAAGGACCCTCGCGAGGGAAGATTGATTCTGCAGCCTGGTGCAGGACGTGGCTTATGGGCAAGCAGTACCAAAAAGGCTCCAGGGTTGGGTCTATGGCCAGGACCATCCCCAGATGGGGAGAACAGAGTCTGGTTATCTGCTGTCTTGGTCCTGGTGCTACAGATACTTGTTGAAGATCATCTCTTGGTACACCCCCTGACTAATGACAGGTTCCTTGAGGCTAATTGGAGGCTGAGGTTTAGCACATTGAGTTGGTGGCCGTTTCTCCACTAGTGACAGTGTCAGAAACCTTGTTACCATAGACTGTCTACCTCGGGATTGGTGAAAGGGAGGTTAGCAAGGAGAACTGAAATCCTGGCACGTGTGGAGCCCAGGGAGGGAGTAGGAAGGAACTGGTATTTTCCGAGTCCCTACCATGTGCCAGGAATTGGACTTCTATTAGATCACCGAATTTAAACTATAGAGTAGGCTGCTAGGAGCTTAGAACAGAGGCCAGAGGATTAGGGATAGAGATTGATTAATTGGAGTGGTGGAGGGTAGGGAGGAGGAGGCCTGTCTTATGTCGTATAGGGAATTGAGTCATGGTAGGAAATCACTCCGATGAACTAGAACATGGGCCATGTATCCATGCAGATCTAACTCTGTTGTGCTATAGTTGCATGACCTCATACCCTGTCTGAACCTCAGCATCCTCTCCTGTGAACAGGAGGGGGACAAGGCTGCCCTTACAGGTTCCGTGGGAGCATCACAACAACCTTGCAGAGGCTTCACAGTGCTGGGCACACAGCAAGTATCCTGGACTATAGTTTGGGTCTTTGGGTAGAACAGTAGGGGATTTGGTAGAGAATTTAGCTTTGGAGTTGGGCACACTTGGATTTGAACGCCAGCTGGACAGCTTACCTTTTTGACATTGGGGAAGTCATTTTCCTTCTCTGAGCCTCAGATTCATTGCCTTTCAAATGAGAGTAATGATTCTTGTCCCGGAGTGTTGGTAGCAGTATTGAGATGACATGTGCAAGCACCTGGCACAGGAGCTGAGACCTTGTAGGGAGTTTAAATATCCATTCCTTTTCTTCCTCACTGAAGAACCTTCTGGTCTCAGGAACGGATGTGTCCAAAGAAGTGGTTTTGAATAATTTTGCACACTCTCTCCTCCCCCTGAAGAAATCTGGCACTGTTTGGAGACATTTTGATTGTCCCGACCTGGGGCACGCTGCTGGGATCTAGTGGGCAGAGGCCAGGGTTGCTGCTAAATACAGTGCAGTGAGCATACAGGACAGACTTCACACCGGCCATGTGGTCTGAAATGTGAAAAGCGCTGTGGTTGAGAAACCCTGACCTAGAGATGAGGGGCAGCAGTCCCCAGTCTCCACAGGATGTTCTGTAAGCTGAACCTGGGGCCCAGCCTGACACGTGCTGTGCACTCCCTGCTCCCCGGTTCTCCCCAAGCTGCTAAAGGGCCTGTATCCATCAACACCTATGGCGAATGCTTGGTGGACTGGCACTACCGAGGTAACTAAAGCAGTGACTTTTTGCCCCCGTGGACTAGGGACCCCCCATCCATCCCTCAAAGATTCTGTTTGCCAGCCACGCTGGTTCGCGGGGAGAGCCGGCCTCCGTTTCCTACTAAGCCGCTGAGACTGTATTGCTCTGGGACGCCACATCCGAAAACAGTGCCAAGATAGAAGTTATCAGTGGCTGATACCAGACTGGCCCTTGCCTGGCCGAGGAGAGGGAGTTCCAAAGCCAGCAGCGAAGGGGTGGGCTGCCTCTCCATCGTAGAGGGTGGATCGGCCCGGCAGGGGGTGGGGAGCTCAGCGGGTGTGGCCCTTGGGTGGTGTGGGCCCAGCACAGTCAGGATGGAGCCCACACAAGGGAGGAAGGGAGGGGGCTTTGCTCCGGAGGCTCTGTTCACACGTAGGTATCGCTGCACAACCAGGAGTAGAGACCTGATTGGGCAGAAGCCATTCCCTTGTTCTATTTTTGAAGCTTTTTGGCTGAAGCCAGTGTTTCAGATGAGGAAATGAAAGTTGGCTGATGTAATTCAGTTTAAAATAGGTGTCACCTTTGGGGACCTAACCCAGATTGTCATTTTCTTGTCAGTGCTTTGCATTCAGACCTCAGCAAAGAATGTGTCAGGATTGCAACTAAGGTTGAGGGAAGTGGGGCAGATTGACTCGTATTTTGGGGAAAAACTTTTAGATTAATAAATCTCCCTTCTAGTAGTAGTTGGGACGTCACAGACCCGGGCGGGTCTTGAAAGATAGCAATTTTAGGACATCTTAATTTCTTTAGCAGTGGCGTTGATAAAACTTTGGATTAAGCGTTAGGAGATCTCCATTTGTGCCTTCGTCCTTCCCTTTTGAGAACGGACAGGTGGGCGGGCCAGCCTCGCATCAGCGTGGTGAGGAGTCCCAGGGCAGACCCGGTGCCCAGGACCGAGCAGGTGCCAGTGGGCTCAGTCAGCCTCTATCGCGGGTCACCCGGAGAGGGCACTTGCTTTGCTCCTGCCTTCTAGGGTGGGAGGGAAGGAGTGTCCAAATGCGTTTTGGGGGCGGCAGAAGGAGCAGCCTTGCACAGTAGAGGGGCCCTCTGCTCTTGGTGTGGCTCTGGGGAGCTACAGGCCGCTCTCTCACTGGGCTCTGGCCACACCTGACATCCGCAGTGGGGCGCAGGGGAGGGGGCATGTGGATGTTGTTTGAGTCCTCTCTCTCAAGCTGTTTTTGAAATGAGTTTGTGAACAAAGGTGTGGGCATGCTTGAGCCGGACCGTCCTTAACCGGTGGTGATGCACAGGGGACATGCTTCGGGCCTTCCACGCCGCCTTGCGGAACTCTCCCGTCAACACCAAGAATCAGGCCGTGAAGGTAAAGCGGGTGCGGCTGTGGCTTTGCCGGGTGCCGCCGGGCCTGGGCCGTGACCGTGACGGTCTGTGTCACAGCTGAGTGAGGGCTCCGCGGGGCTCCACACAGGCGTCTGTTGTGCGTCCGCCTCAGCGAGGCTCTCCTGAGGGAGTGAGTTGGCACTGGGCAGCGCTTCCATGGCAGCCTCCTGGCACTCCTGCCATCAGGCCTGTCTGCGTTTAGAGTAAAAGCTCCCCAAAGAAACAGTCTCGCCTCCCCAGGGCTTCCTGGGGCGAGAAGTCGACCCAGCCCTTGCTGCTTAGCAAAACTATAAATTAGCTTGCCCCGTGGGACTTAGCAGTGGTTTGGCTTTCAAGGTTATCGAATAGGCTTTACTTGCGTAAGGATATTTAGTGCTTTTAGGATTTCCTGCCTTTTCAAACGTTGAGAAGATAGGATCCTGCTTTATCACATCACACCAGTTTAGAAGCTGTCAAAAGTTTGCTCCAGGGAAAGGGTCTCTCTGAAGCGGGGGTTTTGCTGTCTTGTGATAGCGTCTTGACGTAAGCCATGGCTGCACCTCTCAGGTGAGGGGAAACGGCCCGTCTCTCACTGGGGTGCAGCTCTTCTGGGACCTGTGAAGAAAACCGATCTCCACGGTTGGGATCTTGGGGAGCCTGAGCCTTGCAGGTGTCCTCAGGAGCAGGGACGCTTCTCTCCCGTAGACCACCTACTCTCCCCGAAAGACGTGGAATAACTTAGCGGCCGCTCACATCGTAACCGTCCCAGATAAATGAGAAAGGGGACAGTGTTTCTAAGAGTTCTGACCGCTCGGTTTGGCATTTCTGTGCCTGTCTGGGAGGGCGTGGGTGTGCCTGGGCTTGGGCTCCGGCCGTCACTCCCTTTCTCTCTGCTTCACAGGAGCGAGCCCAGGGCGTGGTGCTGAAAGTGCTCACGAACTTTAAGAGCAGTGAAATTGAGCAGGCCGTCCAGTCTCTGGACAGAAATGGCATTGACTTGCTAATGAAGTACATTTATAAAGGCTTTGAGAAGCCCACAGAAAACAGCAGCGCAGTGTTACTCCAGTGGCATGAAAAGGTACGTGAGCACACTGCCCGCACAGGTGGCCTGTGCCCGCCTGGCCCCTGCCCCAGGGTTTGACGTCAGGAGGACAGAGGTTCCGGGACCAACACGGAACAGTGTGCTAGGCATTGGAGAGTAAGGGGCTACACCTTAAACAACCTAGGACATCTGGTCGCTTCTCCGGGGAGTCCCAGGTGGGAGGGAGGCAGCTTCTTTGTGGTGGTGGGCGGCGGGGGGCAGGTCACAGGGATGGAATGCAGGCTGAGCCCTCCAGCGGACTCTCAGGGCTTCCTGCTCTGGCCTCAGCCTCACCAGGTCGGAGGGGGCAGTGGCAGAAACCTGGATGTTCACTGAATAGGGCTTTGAGCCACCGGAAGCACGAAGAGCTGTGCCTGTCCTCTGCTCAGGTCCTTACGAGAAGGAGGCATTTCAGCCAGCCAGCTTCCCCCTTGCGGAGCTACGGGCAGCCTGCTCGTCATTATCGCAGGCCAGGCTACTACTGACACCAGGCCCTTCCCCAGAGGCTCTGTTGAGTTCGGGGGGGCTCAGCCGCTTGGGCAGCCTCGGTGCTGGGCTGCAGTGGCCTTTGGTTGTGCTGCTGGGCATGCTCTGCCTGCTTGGCCAGAAGGTGAACAGGGCTTGGGGAGGGGTGGTGGCTGTGCGACTTAGGGACTGAGCAAGCCGGGTGCCTGTTTTGGAGGCCAGGCACTTTGGTCCCTTTAAGGCGACTTGGTGCTGAGCCCTGTTGGCATTTCTAAGGAGGGCTCGGGGAGGCAGCTGTGATGGGTGCCATGTCCCCCAGCAAGCCGGGCTCCCCCTGGGTCAGCCACGTCTCACTTGATTCCTTTCCTTTTCCTGCCCCCACAGGCGTTAGCAGTAGGAGGACTAGGCTCCATTATAAGAGTTCTTACAGCAAGAAAGACTGTTTAAAAAAATAAAAGGACTCATGTTACCTTGAGAAGAATTTTGGATGCACAGGCTGACGAAGAAGGGATTGCCAGTGGACCATCTTCTTAGGAACTTCCAACTAAAGTATTTCAGGACATGCATCCGCTGAAGTGTATTTTATTTTCAAGGTGGAGGGAGAACTCGTCTGTTTCCTAAATCCTTTGCAGGATCTGATAGTCTATGCCTTTGTCCACGAGTAACATACAACTGACGTAACTGTCTACCAGAGCGGCTGGCCGGCGTTGGTCGGGTATACCTGTGTGCTCTGCCTGTTTCACGTGGGGGAGGGACCATCGAGGCAGGTACAGATCCAAGGGCTGTGGTCAAAGGGAGAGCTTGTGTTTTTGAAGTAGTAAAACTTCGAGGGTTTGTACAGACGCCCCGTCTTCCCAGAGAAGACGGGCTCTCTTGGATTCATTGTAAAGTGCCTGCTGCATCAATAAAGCTCTTGGCTTATTAGTATGTACTTTGCGGTGTGTTTCATGTATGTAAAGTGAGTACGGAATGGGATGGTAATGAATGAGAAACTAATGTGGGGTGGGCGTGCCCCGCAGAGCCGGTCCGGGGAGTGAGCGTGGCCTCCGGCCCTCTTGCCGCCGCAGTACCTCTGGCCTGGGCTCCGTGCTGCGGGCTGCTGTGGGGACAGAGTTTGGCGGACAACTATTTATTGGATTTACTCCTTTGATTTGTATGTAATTTTGAAGCTTATTTAATAAAGTACTAAACATTCAATTGATCTAGGCTTTTAAAGTCTTTAGTTTGTGTGACTACATGTGGAGTCTTTTGGGCGCGTGCCCCACAAGGGCCTGGTCACCATCTCCTGACGCTGGCTGGGGCTCTGTGGCAGGAACACCCTTACTGAGATGCTGACAAAAATTTTTTAAAAGGATTAAAAGCCAGAAATGTACCATCAGCCTATAGATACAAAAGGAACATTTGGTTCCCATAACCACTAACAGCCAGCTGCTCTGAAGAGCAGGATGTGTTTGTAACCTTCTAAGCACATGGAACCGCAGTCTGCGTTCCGTTAAGGGACCCCACTGATGTGGTTCTCGGAGAAAAGACATTGACCAAAGTGACACAATCCTTCCAATTCCTCTGCAGAACCTCCACTACCTCCATTCCTGGGAGGTAGGACTAGGCTGCTGCCTTCATTAAATCACATATATTTACCTAAATGCGGGGTGAGAGTGCTTTCTGAAAGACCAATGTTCTAGAGCCGTCTCCCCTCGCTCCCTTCTGTACTTCCAGCAACAGCCAGATGCAAGCGAGCACTTGGGAGCGTAGGGGAAAGGACACGGAGCTTCTACGCTCTCCGAGCTCGCTGCTCTCCCCACACCTGTTCACCAAACTGGAAGGTCTGTTCCATAGTCCAGGAAATTTGCCTCAGAGCATTAAAAAGGAGACACAAAGGACTAAAATTTCCTTAGTCAAATACTGATACACCAGACCCAAGCAAAACCCACTGAAGCTGCATCTCGATTAAAGAGCTTTAATCAAAAAGTGACACCACAAATGAATTTTCTACAGCAGTCTTAGATAGTACAAGTCCTATTTACAACATGGAGAGCGATCCAACTCCGATGCTCATATAAAGGGCTATACACACTGTATCACAGAACGTTTTATACAAGTAAAAGTGCATTGAATCACTTGGAATATTTACTCCACTCTTCCTCTTAAAGCTGAAGGAGATTGGACATGCAGGAGGAAAGCCTACCCAGAATGAAGCCTCCCTTAGCCAGTCCAGGCCGAGTGAAAGCTGCGGGGGGCCTGTGGGCAGGGAGGCCACAGTGGAGTCAACAGGGGACCCCCTGCGCTGTCGCTGTCTCGGAGCCGCTGGGAAGCCCTGAGCCACCCAACGTGGGGAGACTCCTGGAACAGCTGGAGAAGCCACCTCTTACCACAATTACAGAACAGAAGCAATTCCTATCTTGTGTCCCCACCAGAGAAAGGAAAACTAATATTCTAAACCCAGGAGAGCCATGTGCAGGGAGGAGCCAGGGGAGGAGCCAGGTGACTGGAACCAGGAGGGCGGCAGCCAGCCGAGCAGAGAGGACGGTGATGCTGCCCTTGCTGGGTACTTCCGGGTCTGCGGACCTGTAGTACATTTACTCGGCAAATCCCTGTTTTCCCGTGAGATTATATTTTACGTATTTTAACCCTATGCATTTTTGAGAAACGTAACTTTACATCATTGGCTAACTGAAAATAAATTTAGGAGCTTCACTGGTTCATTTAACCAGTGAAACTTGGGTCAAACGTAATCAATTAGCAGTCTCCTGGGAGTCCGTACTGTGTATTCTCCAGTGCAAGCACGTTCCCCTTTCCTTAGTAAGAGAACAAGTTTTCAGGGTCCCTGCCAGAGCCACTGGCCTGCTGTCACGCACTATGGCCAGTGGGGGGCTGTCTGGAGGCCGGAATGTAGTGTTGGCTTAAATATGCAGGGATAGGGGCAGGGGTTGGGGGTAGAGGGGGTGGCTCCACATACAAGGCGATGTTTTGGTCGAGGATGGAGCAGACAGTCCTTAACCACAGCAAACGGGATTAGCATTTGCTCAGTCTTACAACACGGAGTTAAAAGCAAAGCAAACGAAATACCACCACTGCTTCAGAGGGAAGCAGAGACCACAGAATGCTAGTGAAATTAAAAAAGGGAGAGGCGTCCCAATCCTAGAAATAGTTTCCTCTTGATGCTCTGATTTGCCTTCAAGAACACCAGTTAAATGGATTTTATGATACAGAGACATGTTTATAATAGCGAAGAACTTTAGCTATAAAAAATAGTTTAAAATGGTTTACCAGCAACCTATCCAAGACAAGTACATTCATTAAAAAGGCAATTGAGTGTATTTGGTACTAAGGATCTTTTTTATAGATTTGCTAGTTCTCCTCAGTAAGGTGAGATACTGTCAGAGTTGCATATGCAGGAGTCCACCCTGGCCCCAGAGTACCTTAGAGATGTGCACGCCTAAAGCTCTGGGTGGTTTGGGAAACAAGGTGAAATAATGTTTTCTTGAGAGGAAGGGTTAAAAAGCCTCTTCTAGCTCATCCAACCCCAAACATGCTAACCGGGAAAGCCCAGTCCAGCGAGCTGCTGTGTGTGGCAGAAGCAGGCGGGGCAGGCCCGCGACCGCCACTCCGCCGGGCCGCCTTCACGCCCGGAGCCATCTCGGCGGGCTGGAGCGGGCCTCCTCCCTGCCCGAGGCGGCCGCCGCAGCTTCAAGCGTGAACGCGGACACTCTGGCGGGCCCCGGCGCAGACGGGCGGCGGCCAGAGCTGGGGAGATGTGGGGTGCGCCAGGACCCTCCGGCTCACGAGCGCACGGACACTGGGTCCGCCAGCTCCGAGGCTCGGGTCCGTCTGCCGGGAAGGCGGCCTTAAGTCTTGTAAACAATGTTTTGACGCTTGTACAAAATACTGCAGTTACAGTGATTAAAAACCCACCCGGACTGGTGTGTCAGTGTTCTTTTCACAGAAAAAGTGTCACCGCGTGGCGCTCGCCTGTCGGTACCTCCATCTAGGACCAGGGTATCCGAGGGTTGGAGATGGAGGGCCGGATGCTGCCCTTGGGGGCTGGCTTGGACCCAAACCACGACATCTGTGTTTGAAACAGAAGGGGCTCGAGGTGAGCACCGGGGTGAGGGGCAGAGGAAGCCCGAAGGCCGCCCTGTGGCACCCCCACGCCCCGCGGGAGCTCGCGGTGAAGACGCTGCTTGCACTGACTGGTCTGCGGGGCCCCAAGCCTGTTCTGAGGACGCCAGGGGAGCCGGAGAACATGGACTTGACCAGAACCAGGTGATGGAACCGGAGGTAATTCTGCCTTGAAATGTATTTTTGTTCTATCCCTTTGGCATGTACCTTCTGAATATTGTATTTTTTTTTTTTAAAGTCTGGATGCCAGGCCAGACCTGGGGCTGTGGACGTCAGACGTGTCAGTGACAGTGTCCAGGACAGCCCCAGGCCCGTTGGCGGGGCACGGTGGGGCCGTGCGTGCAGGAATCAAGCGCATGTCGGGGGGAGCTCGCGGCCGCCCCCGGCACCGGGCTGTAACTCAGTTTTCTACGAGCCCGCGGAGACCTACCTTATACTCCAGGGTTTCTTTGAGCATGTTCTCTTCCTCTTGTGAGAAGTTCAGCAACACTGACACAGCTTTTATAAGGTGAAAAGCCTGGAACAAAGAAAGTTTTGCTGCCGTGGGCCCTGGTAGGGGCAGAGTGAGGCGGTCGGGGGCCCAAAATGGCAGCGCTTCCCAGGTCCACTCCCGCCAGCTTCGCTTAGGGCCACGTTGGGCTTTCCCCGGTCTGACCACAATGACCCGTTCTTCCCTCCATCTTTACCTCCAGGAGCCGGCGCCATCCCCAGGACATCCCTGCAGCCGCGGCCCTGCTCTTCAGCAGGTGCAGGAATGTGGGGCCGCTTCAGCTCCCGGGACTCAGCACCCAACCCTCCTCAGCCCCCCGGTGCGCGCTGCAGTCAGCGGGTCACGGCCAGCCGGGGAAAGCACGAGGCATCCACACTGGCGGCCAAATCGGAATGTGGGAGAGGAAGAAAGAAACGGACTTGGGGGAGGCCACGCGAGGCTCAGACCAATGAGCCGGGTACTCCGTTACCCCACAGGCGACTCAGAAGCCTCTACCTCAGATTCCCGACAGGACATGAATTTCAGAACCACGTGCTTCAGGTATTCAAAGTTGATCTCGCGGGCATCGGTCAGGTCTGCGCTGTTCGGGACAGAAGGAGCCATGTTCGGCATCTCAGGGCCAGGCTTGTCCCGGACTTCAAAGAGCTCGTTGTCGGGTCTGATTTTCTGAAAACCCAAAGGAAAGATGCTACACTGAACCCCCGAGTCAGGTGTGAAACCCCCCCGGGAGATCCCCAGGGCCCACATGGTGACCACGGGCTGTTCCTTTACCAGGTCCAGCGCAGGGCAGCATGACAGGGCCCCCCATAGGCAGGGAGTGCCTTCTGGGCCCGAGGAAGGCTCGGCCCCTCCAGCTGGGGTGGCCGCTGATGAAGGAGAGGTCATCAGGGGACGTTCAGACATTTCCTTTACCCGGGTCAGGACACCTCTGGGGCAGGGAGCACCCCACAAGGGGCAGAGGCGCTGCTCCTCTAAGTCTGGGCCTGGCACCGTCCGGTCCACACGCGGCGCACGATCACGTCACCGACTTCTCAAGAGCACCAACGGGCTCGGGCAAGGACACCAAGTGCCCACAGTCCCACAGCTACTTGGCAGAAGCCTGTTCAAGTTAGCAGGGCCATTGTCCCACCAGCCAACGTCTGGCTTTCCAGAAGCCTCTTGACATCAGTGGGGATGGGTGGGCTTCAACAGGCACGAGGTAGAAGAGGGGCACTTACCAGTTCCTTCTGGAGAGTCTTTCTGAGTTCCAGCATCCTCTGCTGCATCTGCTTTATGGTCTGAGACAAAGCCCCGCCCCCACAAGACACCACTTGTTAAATGCACATGTCGCCATTCTTAAAGTGCAAAGGACAACAGAACAGCCAGCTGCTGCCTGGGGGCCTCATGTATCTGTTCTAAGACCCTGCTCTGTCTACCAGGAGGCTTGCGTTGTCACACCTACAGGCCTGGGGCTCCTCCCTGGCTGTTCTGCATGCACATGCTCACCGTGCCCCACAAAGGCCACTGTCATACCCCCTCTGTGGAGCACTCAGGCTGCCCTAGCCTCCTCACAGGGCCTCAGCCCACCGGATGGTTTCTGGGGCCTGCCTCTGGAGGGAGTGCAGTTGGAAACCCCTCTGGACAGAACATTTTGTTCTTTTTCTTTTTTAATAAGATTATTAATTAATTTATTTGACAGAGATCACAAGTAGGCAGAGAGGCAGGCAGAGAGAGGGGAGAAGCAGGCTTCCCACTGAGCAGAGAGCCCCATGCGGGGCTCGATCCCAGGACTCTGGGAACATGACCTGAGCTGAAGGCAGAGGCCTAACCCATTGGGCTACCCAGGCGCCCCAGAACATTTTGTTCTTCAGAATTATAATTCTGTGCCATGATCCTGTATCACTGCTCTCCTGAAATACCATAATTTTTATGCTTATTTTTTACAGTGTAACAGATCATAGTTTTTTTGTCCTTATCTGTTCTTTAAATTTTCTTTTTAGTGAATTTAGTTAGTGTCGAGCCTTAAGTGTAATTTGTTACACACTCCACTGATCACTAGGCTAACCTCTGTTTTCCCAACGAAAGCACTTACTGTATGATCAGCAATACAAGAAAAAAATGTTAACCCAAGTCTCACAACTGTAACATCAACATTAGTTTTTCCTGTGGATTTCTAGTCTATGTCACCAATCTTGGGGTGAGTAGCTAGAATTTCGTTTCTGTTTTTTAAAAAATTTACTTATTTTTGATAGAGAGAGGGAAGAGAGAATCAGTGAGTTGGGGGGAGGGGGAGAGGGAGCAGCAAACACCCTGGGATCATGACATGGGCCCCAGGCAGATGCTTAACTGACTGAGCCACTCAGGCACCCCAGTAGCTAGAATTTTGAATAGTGCTTTTCATTTATCAGTTTTCACACCTTTCCACAGTTTTCCTTTTTTTTTTTTTTTTTGGCAAGTTCTATGCCCAATGTAGGGCCTGAACTCATGACCCTGAGATCAACAGTCACATGGTCCACCAACAAAACCTGCCAGGTGTCCCTTCAATTTTAACTTTAAATGTGATAGTAACTCTAGGGGATGCCCTAGGCTGAACCTCCACTTTATTTTTTGTTTTTTTTTTTTTAAGATTTTATTTATTTATGAGCCCAATGTGGGACTTGATTGCATGACCTGAGCCGAAGGCAGTCACTTAACCAACTGAGCCACCGAGGTGCCCTGAGCCTCCAATTTTAAAGCGATGGTCAGCTCTGCTTTCTCCAGAGGTATGTCCACAGTCTCTGCACAGAGTGAGACGGCTCTGTGAGAGGCTCAGCTTCTGTCAAGCACATTAAATGGCCTCTAAACACCCTATTTTATAAATGGTAATGTGCTGTTTCAGTCTGTATTCTCTTGGCTAACCAAGAGCCTGGGCACTCGTTTGAAAGTACATTTGCTATTTTATATTACCTGACTTTTTAGGCTTTTGGCTCATGGACTAATTCAACTAACAAATACCGACTGAGTCCCTACTATTAGTGGCAGACAGCTAACTGGAGGCGGGGAAAAAACAATAAGGAAAATGAGAAAAATGTCTGCTCTCAGGACGGATAAGTGCCAATAACCAGTATTTAGTACATCAGAAGTATTAAGAAGCATGGAGAGAAAGAGCGAGGTAAGGGGACAGGAGGTTCTTCTGGTGGTGAGGGCTGCCAAGGGCAGCGGGGAAGATGCCTTGACAAAATAACACCATGAAGGAAGTAAGGGAATTGCAGGAAAAATCTTCCAGACAGAAGGCTCAGAAAGTGCAAAGGCCCTGAGGCAGAAGGGTGCTTAATATTCACAGAAAGACAAGGCCAGTATGGCTAAGAGGGAGTGCTGGGGACGGCAGAGGGGGTGCAGTAAAAGGAGTACTAAGGGGTCAAACCGCACAGGGCTTTGTGGGCCACTGCAAAGACAAGGCTTTCATAGGAAGTCATCAGAGGGATGGATTTGTGGGGTGACAGGGAAACCAGTTAGAAGCCCAACACCAGCCTGGAGGGGAGCGACCATGGTAACCTGACCTTGGGTGGCAGCAGTGGAGGGTATGGGGAGCAGCTCAGTTTGGGTGTAGTTTGAAAGAAGAGCCCAAGGACTGGCTAAGAGTGTGGCTGTTGCTCGTGGAGGAGACACAAGGGTTGAGAACGACACCACGAGTTTTACTTTTCATGCTTACTGAGCTAAAGGGTGGCAGCACGGTGAGTCTGAAGTTTGGCTTTGGGTGACTGAATTTTCAGATGTTTTTAGACACTGCTGCACAGGTACAGCAACGATCTAGGGTCCCTGGGAGCACCTGGGCTTGCGGGAAGGGTGCGAAGCCTGCAGCGCGCAGCAAGGGACTGACTGCCAGGAGAGAGGGGGTCGGAGCGCTGGGCCCGGGGGCACATCGTGCTGTTGGTTTGCTTTTCCGTATTCGATATTTCATACTAAGATTAAACGTGTGCGTGCAAGAGAGAGGGAGAGGGAATGAGCACTTTCTCCCCACCATCACACACTGAGGCTGAGCAATGAGCAGTGAGCACACGTGACTTCCTGGAGCCCTTGGCAAGCAGGATGGAACAAGACCCCGCGCTCGCAGGGCGGAGAGTCATGACATTTATTAAACCTCCGCCAACAGCAGAAACGCACAGGACAGCCTACGGCCACTTTCCTTTTGTCCCCAACACCCCTCCCCCCCGGTAAAACCACTTGAAGTCAGGCCTCACTGGGTCATTCCACAGCCGTGGAAAGGAAGTGGGAGGGAAGGGATCTGGTCCAGTAGGACCCACTGGTGACAGGAGAGGTGGCTGCGAACATCTGAAGTCACTACTGCTCGAGCTCTGACCCTGTACATGACCTCTAGTCGGGGAGGTGTGAAAGGAAGGCAGTGCAGGAGGAAACCCAGGCAGGCCTTCTGCTGAAGAGGGGAGATCTCCCCCGAGACGCGCCCGGGGCATCCGCAAACTCTCTAGAAAGGGACTGGCCAGTTTTCCGCACAAATACAAGGACAGTGCTGGGAGATGAACAGCTGAGCCAGAGAGCGCCCTCACCTTATTTTTCTCCAGAAGTTG
This sequence comes from Mustela putorius furo, assembly GCF_011764305.1. Classification (NCBI taxonomy): domain Eukaryota; kingdom Metazoa; phylum Chordata; class Mammalia; order Carnivora; family Mustelidae; genus Mustela; species Mustela putorius. The sequence continues at coordinate 6,958,472 of NW_025421428.1, forward strand.
CTGCTCCAAGTCCTGTTTTTCCTTCTGTAGCTGCCCTAGGTCCATGACCTCCACCTCGCCGTTTGGGATTCCCTCTGCTGCTGGAAGCTGGTACACGGGGCCCCCCGTGGCCCTTGAGGTTACCTAGACAGCAAGTTGAGAGCCAGGACAAGGTAATGGTCAAGTTAAGCTGAAGGTCCATGGGAAAGTTCCAGAGGTGTGGACTGATGAGCTCGAACAGGCAGCTGGCCAGGAACCACACCTGAACCTTGGCGATCCGGTCCAGTGCCTCCCAGAGGGACAATCAGCTTTCGCCACACGAGCGTGCTCTAACACCTGAGCCCTGACACGTGCTGCCTCATCTGATGGGCTCCTCGACACCCGAGAGCTCTCAGTCAGTTAAGCACCTCCGCTTTAAAGACAGGAAGCTAGAGCACAGGGCAGTGACCTGCCCCACAGCCCGGAACTAGTGAGCACCAGCTGTGCCTTCCTGGAATTCCAACCCCTGCAAACCCCCCAACCCGACATCTTCCCGCTTCTTCGTGGCCAACTGCAGCGGTCAGCCACGTGTCCTGCCGCAGCGCACACTGTGGCCACCACGCCCGGCCTGCGGCTCCGGTGGGGACTTACGTGTGGCTCGGGCCCCGACAGTGCCAAGCCCTGGTCCGGGCTGGGCAGCCTCAGCACGTCGTCTGCTGCAGCAGCCTCAGCCTCCTCCGCCCTCAGGCTCTGCAGGGCCTCCAGTTCACTCTGCAGCTGGTGCATCTGCGATAGGGCAGAGTCGTGACCTAGGCCGGGGGTTGGGGGGGCACTGTCAGCCAGGTGACTCCACGCCGCTTCCTGCCTAGGCCACTTCCGGGCAGGGGCACCGGGTGGGAGCAGGTCAGAAGGCTCGACAGGGGAAAACTCCTCACCTTTCTTCAGCTGGAAAATCTCCTGCTCTTTCTGGAGAATCACCTCGGTTTTTTCCTGCAGAGTCTGCTCCTTCTCCTCTACGACAGCTGTGAGGTCAGCAGCCTTGGACAGAAAGACCAACATGACGTGGTTGGCAGCAGTCCCCGTTTCCCCCAGAAGGAATCTCTACTTTTCCCCTACCCATGGAAGGGGCCCCGTGAGTCCACAGCAGTCCCTGCAGTCCACAGCCTGGAACACCTGCCAGCTCAGTTCTGCTGGTCTGGGCACACTCCGGGCCGCTGCCCACCTGGCCTACGCTGGGCTTCCCGGACATGTGGCTGTTCTGCCTGGCCTTCTGGGTCCTGCCTGCCTGCCACATGCCCGGCATTTGATACACGTGACCCTGTCACACAGGTTTGTTAAACCCTCTGAAAGGTGTAATTATCCTAAAGCCTTTCCAGAGGCAAGTAAGACTCACATTTGTTAAGGACTTACTGAAGGCTTAGGGCCCATTAACTACCAGGTCTGGGACCTGACACTGAGTCTGTCTGAAAGGGAAGGCGTTTCCCAGCCTTCCCCCTGACAGCTCAGCTGTATTATACGGTCTTGGGGGCCTGCGGCCAGTGATGGCCCCCTCACAGAATTAAGAGTCCAATAACGGGGAACCTGGGTGTCTCAGTCCATTAAGCAGGTGCCTTCAGTTTGCGTCATAATCCCAGGGTCCTGGGATCGAGCCCCGCATTGGGCTCCCTGCTCAGCAGGGAGTCTGCTTCTCCCTCTCCCTCGGCCTCTGCCTGCTGCTCTGCCTACTTGTACTCTCTGTCAAATAAATAAAATCTTAAAAAAAATTAGAGCACAATAGGTACCCAGATATGACTTTTCGCCAGGTAAGCTTAAGAACAATAAATGACCATCAAAAATCAAAAAAGGCCTATCCTGTGGGGTGAAGCTTTCTTTATGACACCTTTCTCCTACCTTTCTAGAGACCTCAGGGGAATCACTCAGTGGATGGCATTCCTGAGACCTAGGTCCAGCCCCTAGGGAGGCTGGTCCTACTGAGGCTGGCACACCCCACCCCAGGCTCACCCTCCCGTGTCCCCCGCGTCCGGAGGGGCTACCTGCTGCTGGAGCTCCTCCCTCTGCTTCCGCACCTCGTCCAGGGCTTGAGCCATGGCCACACTCACAATTTCTCTTTGGCTCCATTCTTCCTGCGATACAGAAAACAGATAGGAGATTGCATCTCAAAACTCATTTCACAGTTTTTAGCTGCGCGCTACCTGAAGCCCATCAAGAATATGGTCTCACAGGGCCAGATTAACGTTCGTCCTGCTCCTCCAGGCGCCCGGGCTGCCCTCTCCCCGCAATGCCTGCTGTAGCCCTCCAGGAACTGTCCTGCTGGGCAACCCACCAGCCTCTCGGCAGATGGGCACACTGCAGGGGCTTGGTTATCCCCTAGGTCAACCATCAGTGCCTGGGCCGAGGTTAGGGGACTGAGAACCTGAAGAGAAGAACTGGTCTAATGAAATCAACACAGGACAAGAAGAAAGACTCCTAAGCCCAACTGAACAGACTAGAGCAACCCAATTACGGGAAAAATAAGAAGCAATTACTGAACTGTAATAGGACAAAATGCCACAAACTCATCAAAATTATCTATTTTATAGAACAGAAAAAGGCTCTGCGAGGTTCGTGTGCCTGCGGTCCCACAGCTAGCGGGACAGCAGGGTTGCAAGCCAGCACCTGCCTGAGCTCAGTCTCCGCCGCCCAGAATATCTCCTACGTGGACCCGGGCTGCCTCAGCCTTCCCCGGAGCACAGGAACGATCTCCGGACAAACAGAGCAGTCCTCTTTCCTGCGACAGAAGCCGGGCTCACTGCTCAGTCCCCAGACTTCTCAGGTGCCTTTGTTCTGGTCAGAGAAGTTTGTTTTTCAGGTCAACCCAGGATCACCGCATTTCTGGGGGGAAGAGCCTCATCGCTGTTCCTCCCCGTTTCCACCCCGCAGTTCCAGGTGGTGCTGGTGGGGCTGCCAGTACCGAGACGCCCATCTTGTGGCTACCGAGATAAGCACGTGGTTCGGACCTGGCCAATCACAGTACTGCAGCCCCTGGCCAAATTGACCTGTCCAAGGGGTGGCTCTGTCACCTCAGAGGGACCAAAGTTCCTTGTTATATCAGATGCCTTTTTTATAAGGTGAAGCCTGAGGGGAGAAGCCCTCTTTCCGGAGCTGGCATGTTACCAGCTTGGAGCTGCTGTGGTGATGTCCACTCAATTTGTCGGCCTCAGCGGGCATCGTGGAGAAGCAAGGCCAACAGCTTGGGTAACTGACAGGGTAGGAAACAGCACGACACAGGGAGAAAAGAGACCTGAGGCCCCGCACCCCCTGGTTCCTGTCGGACAGGTCTTTCTGGTTCTGTGAGCTACTTATCTCCCCTACTGACACTTCCCTTTCCACTGATGCCGGTACAAGTACAAGTTGGTTCGTGGAAGGAGAGGCCAGCCTCCTGGCCAGGGGCGTTCTGGCTCCAACCATGGAGTTGTCAGAACTGACCTTCCGTTGAGTCCATCTCTAGTAAAGACGAGAACAACGGGCGCCTGAATTCAAGCAGAGGGACCCTGCCCCACCCCCAGACAACACCCCTCCTCATCAGGGGTGGCTCTGTTGCCGCAGGAGATGCAGCTTTGAAAGCCTGGCCCTGTGGGGGCAGAGGGCAGAAGCCTTTTCTGGGGAGAGTGAGCGGGGAGAGGCCGGCAGGCCGACTGAGCGAAGGCCAGGAAAGCAGCTGAGGGCAGGAACTGGACTCCAAGCCCCTCCCTGCCAGGCACGGCCCGGGACCCGGGCACTCCTCCTCGGGGCACACTGGGCCCGCAGGCTAATCCTTTTGAAGGCAAGGGGGAACAGGTTCGGTTTTAAAACAAAAAAAGAAACTAGACTCCCTCAAGAACCAGCCAGTGAGGGGCCAGCTGGCACACAGAACGGAGTCCACATGGCTGTGACGTCCACACTGCAGCCACAGAGCCACACCCGGTCCAGGACTGTGGTACTCAGGCCCCGTGCACCGCTCAGTGTGGCGCCTGTCACCGGGCTCCCTGCCTCCAGCAGCTCTCTGCACCTGGGAATGCCTTCCCTGAGGGAATTCTAAATATGTATGCACCTAAAAATAGTGCTTCCGAACACCTGAAGCAGAGATCGGCAGAATGAAAGAGAAAAAGAGACAAATCCGTGATCATCGCTGGAAGAATCCGCACGCCACCCTTACTAACTGATGGAGCAGGAAGACAAAAAAGAAAAATCAGAAAACACAGAGACTTGGACAATACTTTCACCCAACGTGATCTAAGGGGCACTTAGAGAATGCTTTCTCCTCCCGGCCGCAGGGCGCTGAAGTATTTCCCCAGACAGACTACAGGCTGGGTCATAAAACAAGCCTCAGTAAATATCAAAGAACTGAAATCAGTGTGTGTTATCTGACTATAATGGTATTAAACTATTGAGAACATTCCCCAAGCGTGCGAAAATGAACCACACTTCCTAACAACCTGTGTGTGCGTGCTGGTTTTTCAAGTTACTGCCTACCGACCTTGCTCCCCCTTTTATATTCTGTTTTGCCCTGCTATGCCCGGGACTCAGCAAACCCCATTTCTGCTCATCGAGCTGGTTCCATAGGAGTCTCCGCCAACAGGAGGAGCTCGAGGGAGCCTGGAAGGCACCAGGACAGAGCAAAAGACGTGCTTCCCCTGTCAGCTTCGGTTTCTGTGAGTAAGGCTGCTTCATGGGGGCAGCAGCAATTTTGTCCTGAGGCAGCAGGTTTTTCCCAAGAGTGGGGCTGACTACATTCTCTGCCTTGTTCCTCCAACACACACCCGGCACCCAACGAACAGCGTCCCTCGCTCAGAGGTCTGTGTGTCAGATCTGCAGGGCTCTTTGTCTTAATTGCTAATAATTCCACCTTTTTGGGGGAAGATTTTATTTATTTATTTGACATCGATCACAAGCAGGCAGAGAGGCAGGCAGAGAGAGAGGGGGAAGCAGGCTCCCCGCTGAGCACAGGCCTGATGCAGGGCCCGATCCCAGGATTCTGAGACTGTGACCTGAGCTGAAGGCAGAGACTTAACCCACTGAGCCACCCAGGCACCCCATAATTCCACCTTCTTTGCTTTGTTCCCTAAGTTGTAGCCATTCTTGCAGTGGCTACCTTTGCGATAGCTTGTAACTGTTTCTGTGAAAACCTTACATGAGAACATAAATTCTCAAATAACCAATATGGTTCCTTCCCCTGACTGGACCATGATGGACACACGGCAGGACAGATTTTCTGTTTCTTCTTGTGTACATTAGTTGTAATGATCATTGCTCCTCATTCTTTCTTACTGCCTTACATCTTATCTGTGTCTATCTAGAATCTTCCTTCACCTGAACGATGCTCTCTAGCACTTCCTTCCATTCACCCTACTTGGATTTGTAAGAATCCTCACACCTGTGCCTGTGACTTGACAGCTTTCAGCAGTTTAGAAACTTCTTAGCTATTATCACTTCAGTAACTGCTTTGGTCTCAGAGCGCATGGGGGTTCAGTCAGTTAAGCGTCCAACTCTTGGCTTCCACTCAGGTCATGATCTCAGGGTTGTGAGATCAGGCCCAGCCTCGGGCTCTGTGCTCAGCACTAAGTCCACTTGGGATTCTCTCTCCCTCTGCCGCTCTCCCTGCTCTCTTTTTCTCTAAAATAAATAAATACGGATGCCTGGGTGGCTCAGTCGGTTAAGTATCTGCCTTCACTCAGGTAATGATCCCAGGTTCCTGGGATCGAGTCCCACAATGGTCTCCCAGCTTGGCAGGGAGTCTGCTTCTCCCCCTCCCTCTGCCTCTCCCCTCAGCTTGTGCCAGCTTTCTCTAAAATAAATACAAATCTTCTTTAAATCTTTTAAAATACTAAATAAAATCTTTAAAAAAAAAATAACTGCTTCAGTCTCACCTGTGCATTCCCCTCTGAGCTCCTGCTGACCAGGCTCAGGCGCCCCCCAGGATCCAGTCTTTCATCCTGCCTTTTCTGTGTTTCCCTCTGTCCTTCCTTCCACTTCACTAATTCTCTCGAGTTCTAATTGGCTCTTAAACATAATTTTTTAAAACGTATTGTTTTTTAAAAATAACTTTCCTGAAATAAAACTAACACCACCCTGCACAATGTGGTGAGTTCAGGTGAAGCCATCACCCCTATAAGAACAGTGAAAATATTCATTACCTCCGAAAGCTCCCGTGTGCCCTTTTGGAGTCTACCAGGTTCTTTGTTCCAGCTCTACATTCTCTGGCGCTCACGTTCTAATTGTTTCCCTTTAAACACTACTGTCTTTTAGAATCGTTTCCGAATCTCTGCTGACATTTTCAATTTTGTCCTTTATGCCCTTAAACCTAGTAAGTGATTTGATATCTGAGCCTCCTAACAGGTCTTCCTCCTTCTTGCATCCTTTCCAGAACATTTTTCTACAAAGAGCCAGAGTAATTGTTTTAACACAAAACATCTCCCTCAACCCTCTCAGGCCCCGTCCCGCTTCAGGAGCTTTGTATCGTCGCTCAATAAACTGCGCTGCTCGCCAGAACCAAACAGAGCAAAATGCTGCACGAAACTTCTTCCAGCACTTTTTTGCTTAACCCTTGCAACTACTTCCCTGCCTGCCTGCTCTCATCTTGCTCTTCCCCAGCCAACTGACCGGCAGCCACACTGACCTTTGTGCTGTTCTTGGAACAAACGAAGCTTTTTTCTGCCTCAGAGATTTTCTATTTGCTGTTTCTTCGGTCTGGACTATTCCCTTCCCAAACGTGCACACCACATGACTCAGGGCTTGTGCTCAAATACCACTGTCGCCCTCCCTAACCCCCTGTTTACAAGAGCCCCCTCCCCCCTACTCTGTCCCTCACTCTGCTTACTCTCCGCAACATCCAGGACCACTGCTTGGCTGCCGTCTCCAGTTACAGGCTCCACACGGGTAAAATTCTGTCTGTTTTGCTCCTGTACCAGCACCTAGAGTGGTTACTACCTGTACTCCAATGTCTGCTGAAGGAATACAAGGAAACAGCTCGGACCCCAAGGCACAGGCTTCCCATAGTTCGGTGCCTCTGCCCGAGCAGCTGCCTCACGCAGTCGAGACTGTTCTGAACGCGGACTTCATGCAGACCCGCAGCGGGGGATGTTCTGAGAAGGCCTCTGCCAAAAGTCCCACAAGATCCCTGGGTCATGACCGAGTTGGGCAAGCACTGCGATGATCCATCATCTAAGGGCTCCTTTGAAGCCTGGAGGCCTCTACGGAAGCGGCAGAAACTCCCTTTCCTTTGCATCCAGTTATGACCAGGCAGAGACATGGGTGACGTATGATGAAAGCACCAAGTTCTCCAGCAGACTGTCCCTTCATCTCTACACATGGCCTCCGACAGAAACGGGTAAGGTCCTTAGGACCACTTGAGCCCGTGCTTCCCTGGTCCCACGAGAAAGCTAAATGACACTGGTGCTGACGGCATGACTTTCAGGCCATGTGGACGGTGACCCAGAAGGGGAGCGGGTTGAGTGAAGTCAGACCAGCATCGCTTCAAACTAACCGCGGAACTTGGACAAATAACTTCTCCTCAGAGCCTCAAATGACATTAAGTACAAAATGAGCCTAATTCTTCCTACCATCCTGGGTCACTGAGAGGAATTAATGAGGTGACAATTTGCAGCAAATGTCTTAAGAGAACTGTTGAACAAATGCTAGTTCACGCCCTCTCCACTTGGGAGTACAGAACGTTCCCTGGGCTGCCCCGAACACACACGTAAAAGACAGGCCACTGCCTTGACACACTGGCGCCACCAGATAAATACCTTTAGCTTCTTCAGCTCAAGCTGGTGGTGTTGTAAAGAACGCTCACATTCACTCTTACTTTCTTTGAGGGCTGCGTTTTCTTGCTCCAGCTGTCTCTGCAAATTGAGAAAAGCATGTGTGAGAAGAAAAGGCTTTACCCTATTTCCGCAGGGCACCGTCCTACAGACACGGAGCCTTTTTTTTTTTTAAATTTATTTATTTGATAGACAGAGATCACAAGTAGGCAGAGAGGCAGGCAGAGAGAGAGGAAGGGAAGCAGGCTCCCTGCTGAGCAGAGAGCCCGATGTGGGGCTCCATCCCAGGACCCCAGGATCATGACCTGAGCCGAAGGCAGAGGCTTTAACCCACTGAGCCACCCAGGCGCCCTGACACAGAGCGTTTTAAAAATGTACCCCACCCTGCATGTCACTGCAGGGTCAGGAGGAACCGGCTGACAGAGGCCTCGCAGGAAGAAACATGGCACCTGACCTGGAAGATGGGGAGCGGGGAGGGACCAGAGAGAGGGCGAGACCACGCCAGAGGAACCAGAACACTGCAGGGACACAGCGGGAAGAAGCTGAAGGGGCTGCTCAGGAAAAGCCAACAAGTCCCTGCGCCGACCCGAAGCAAAGCAAAGCCATCTGTTTGGGGTTTGAGAAAAAGCAGCCTTTTTACAGCCAATCTCATGAGCAGGTGCCTTGCTGCAAAGATGAAAATGGCTCCAAAAAGTGGTTCCCTCGTTTGGCAGGGGCTGGTCTTCTCCCGTCAATGCCCTGGCTGCCCAGCATGCAGGAAGCCGGCGCTCCCAGCCGGGCCTGACCCTCCTCCCCACTCACCACCGCTTGCTCCGCGGCCCTCTGCTCAGCCGCCTGAGCTCTCTCCAGGGCGGCGAGCTGGGCCTCCAGCGTGCGGACGAGCTCCATGCCCTGCTGCTCCCGAGCCAGCACCTGCTGCTGCGCCAGGCTGCTCTCCCTGTTTGCGGCGGCCTATGGGGGGTGGAGGACAGGGACCCATGAGGATGACGAGGAACCCCTTCTCTCCCTCAGTGATCCGAAGAAACAACTCTCCTTCCTGACCTCTGGTCTGGGTGCTGCTGAGGTCCCCACCTGCAGCTCTGCCCACTGCCCCTGGCCTGTTCAGAAGCTGACATCTGGGACTGGTCTCGGGGCTAGGGGGACACCTTAGGGCACCAGCCAGTCCGAAGTCACAGCCCCTCTTCACCCTACTTGGTGCTCACTGTGATGGCTGAGGCCTTTCCTGGGGAGGCAGTGTAGATCTTCTCCAACTTGTGATGGGGCTGGGGCTCGATAAGCCCATTGTTAAGTTGAAAACATGAAGTCAAAACACGCATCACAGCTTAGCCTAGCCTACGTCAAATGCTCAGAACAGGGGCGCCCGGCTGGCTCAGTCACTCACTGCATGTGGCTCGATCTTGGGTTCTGAGTCTGAGCCCCACACTGGGTTCAGAGATTATTTAAACATAAAATCTTAAAAAATTTTTTTTTTTTAATTTCTCAGAACACTTACATTAGCCTACAGCTGGGCAAAGCTTATTTTATCCTGAAGTGTTGAACAGCTCATGTAATTTAGTGAATGCTGCTCTCACAGTGAAAAACAGAACGGCTGTACAGGTACAGAACTGGTTGTTTACCCCGAGATCGTGTGGCCGCCTGGGAGAAGGGCTCCCTGCCACTGGCAGGCACTGAGGGAGAGTACTGGACTGCCCATCGTTAGCCCAGGAGAAGCTTAAACTTCAAAATTTACGTACAGTTTCTACTGAAGCCAGACTGATTCTGCATCTCATAAAGTCGAAAAATCACAGAGCTGAACCATCATAAATTAGGGACCATCTGTACAATACAGCGATGGTGAACAAGGGCTTTGACCTAAGAAAGTGAGGGTTTTGCCATTTACTAGCTGGGACACTACCACGACACTGGGTTCTTGATCCAGTTTTTCCGAACCAGCATCCTCTAGAGCACGAGGCCAACTGCACGCAGCCCTCAGGTCTGCAGCAAGGACTGCGTGAAACACGGGCAGGATACTCAGCACAGCGGCTGGACGGCAAACATGCAGTAAATACTGTTTCTAGCTCTCTAGCTTCTAAGCCAACACCCCACGTAGGGCTGCGACAACTGGCCAAGCCCTTGCCATGTTCTCCCCAGAGCCGGGACCTGTTCTCCGCAGCCCTGGCTGCGAGCCGCCCCTCTAACAGCTCCAGACCGAGGCTGGACCCTCCGGCCAGCCGTCAGAGGGGAATCAGGCTCCAACTCCTGGGGTAACCGGGCTCCGCCAGCAGGTCCTGACTCGCCCCATGCGCAATGCCCACCTGCTTACATCCAGCGCCACGACCATATGGAAGGTCGGGTCCAGATACCTCGGCGGAGCGAGTTGAGGCAGCGGCGGCACAGGCGGAAAGCGCAAGCCCTGGGGGTGCAGAACCACTTACTAGCTCCTGAATCCGAGCCTCCTGGGCCGCTGCGACATCCTCGCTGTGCTTCAGCTTCTCCTCCGATGCCAGCAAGCTCTGCTCCAGCTCCTTCACCTGAGGGGGAAGAGGAGCCTTCTTTCATTCAAAAGAAGCTGAAGCGTGGTAACAAATGGCTTTAAAAAATCAAATCCATTTACATTGTAAAACGGGTACATTATAGAAAAGTTTTAAGTTAGAAAAAAGACACCGATACATCTACCATTCTGCAATGCCAGCAGTCTAACATCTTTTCCTCTGGTGCATTTTTGTAACTTTTTTTTTAAACAACTCTGTACACAACTCTAGGAAAACTATGCATTTTTCCTCCTCACTCAAGGTTCCTTCTGCATTCCCACGTGTTCTTCAGAACTTAGTTTATCTCAAGGACACCTAACGATCCACTGAACCACAGCCGCCAGTGCTGGCTCCACGGCGGTCCCCGCTTGTGTATCTGAGACAACACATTAGTGAACGTCCTCACCCAACATTCGGTGACCTGGTTTGAGCCACTTCCTTAGGACACATTCCCGCAAGTGGGATGACCGCTCGTGGCACAAACTTTCACTCATTCCACAGACATCAGCCTGTCTGACTTGGCACTGGGCCGTGTGGCCGTCCCGCAGACAGGACCATACCCGGTCCACTCCGCTGGATGTGGCTCTCCAACGGGGCATTCTGATCGGGTTTGAGCCATCTTTGCCCATCTCCCTGGTAAAGTCCTCTTGTTTGTTGAATAAGGTCTTGAGGAAGTTTATTATTAAAACATAAACACAAGGGAGGTTGCAGTTTTGTCAAGGGGAAGTAGGTACTTAATGAGGGAAGGATACATTCAGGTCTCATGGTTCCTCATAAACATGCACATGGAAGACTGAGCTGAAGCAACCCTTGGAGAATGCTGTATTTCCACAGAGGAGGACGGTAAATGTTACTCATCCAGGATCACGAATTTTATTAGTGGTAGAGCCAGAACTGAAGCCTAGTTTTTTAAAGTCATGGGTTCAGAAAGCAGCTACCCAGTCTCAACTTGGAGGAAGCACTCAAGAAAGATTCAGATCCTCCAGAGATTAAGCACAGAGTTATAATATGACTTGGCAATTCCACTCCTTGGTATAAACCCAAGAGAAATGAAAGTAGAAGCTCACACAAAAATCTTGTTCATAGCAATACACTAATGTTTATTATTCACAGTAGCCAGAGGGTGGAAATAACCCCAAAAACCATTGACAAATGATGGGTTTGAGGGCACCTGGGTGGCTCAGTAGGTTAAGTGTCTGCCTTCAGCTCAGGTCATGATCTCAGGGTCCTGGGATCCAGCCCCACATCTGGCTCTCTGCTCAGCAGGGAGCTTGCTTCCCCCTCTCTCTCTGCCTGCCTCTCTGCCTACTTGTGATCTCTGTCTGTCAAGTAAATAAACAAAATCTTTAAAAAAAATGACAAATGAAGGGATAAACAAAACATGGTACATATGAAGGAATGAAAGCTTTTTAAAAAACAAACTTATTCAAGTCCTGGGGCACCTGACTGGCTCAGTGGTACAGCATATGACTCATGATCTCGGGGTCATGAGTTTGAGCCCCATGTGTGGTGTGGCATTTAATTAAATTTTTAAAAAGGGCTTATTCAGCCTTAAAAAGGAATGAAATTCAGACACATGCTACAACATGAATGAACCTTGAAAACATACGTCAAGTGAAATCAGCCAGACACAAAAGGCCACATTCTGCATGATTCCGCTAATATGAGATTACTAGAGTAGTCAGATTTATAGAGATAGAAAGTTGAATGATGGTTGCCCAGGCTGGGGGTGGGAGAGAGTGGTAAGTCAGTATTTAATGGGGACAGAATTTCAGTTTGAGGAGATGAATACGTTCTGGAGATGATGGCCGTGATGGTTACACAACAGTGTGAATGTGCTTCATGCCACTGAGCTGTACCCTAGAAATGGCTGAAATGGTAACTTTTATGTCCTGTTTATTTCATTACAATAAAAAGAGAGATATTCAGAAACAGAACTGAATTCTAATAAAACAAAGCAAACTGTATGAGAAATACAGAGCTTCAGGCGTAGTTATCAGAAGGTAATATTTTAAAAATGAGCTAAGTATTTACTCTGGTCGGAGTGTTTGCGTGCCCCCATATTCATGTGGAAATCCTAAGGCCGGAAGTGACGATGTGACGGTAACAGGAGGTGGGGCCTCTGGAGGCGCTTAGGTCACGAGGGTCGAGTCCACATGCTGGGGTCAGGCCCTTATGAAAGAGGCCCCACAGAGACCCCTTACCCCTTCCACCACTTCACCCTCACCCACTGGCAAACAAACAAACAAATGGCTGGACGAGGCAGCCATGCAGATGCAGAACCCCGCATGCGCTCTGGGGGAGTAGAGCATGGGGCAGCCCCTGCAGGAATGCTCTTGCCCTACTTAGTCACATTAGGTCATATGCATTCTCTGTCCTGGAGGTGACAGGGACAAGGCTGCTGGGTGCCGTGTAGCCTGTGGGGAGAGGGGGCGGCGGCTGCGGCAAGCTGGATGTCCGGCATCTGGTAGGTAGCCACCAAGTAGAGCAGCGAGCACAATGACGTGGACACGGACCCAGCGGAGTGGGTGAAGGGGACCGTGTGCGTAGCACTGCAGCGCTTACATAACTCGCACATGTGCGCACACAGCAAGGCCGCCCACTTTAAGGTAACCCCCCACACAGGGATCCGTATCAACTCCATCAGAATGGGTTCCAGTGGGAGGGAAGGGACCGAGGAGAGAAGGGAAGAAGCAAGAGAACAGTGCTATGTGCAACCACGGTGCCGATGAGGCAAGAATGAAGGTAACACAGGCCTGCGGAAATTAAGAGCCAAAACAGTCCCTTCCAAAGAAAACCTCTGAGCTCAGCGGATTCTCCCCCAGTGATGTCCAACCAAGCTACCACCCAGACACAGAAATCCCTGCAAGTGAGGTCAGTACCCGAGTCTCCAAGACGTCAATGGCCTTGGCCTGGCTGCTTCTGGCTGCCAGGAGCTGCTGTCTGGTATCCTCCAAATTCTGCTCAGCAACAGTTTTCTGTAAGTTGAAAGAAGAGTAAATGAAAACAGTCATTTTTCCACTGAATGCTTGTTGATGTCTACTGTAGACTGTGGTTTGTTCGAGGCACAGGGGACACAAAGGCATTAAAAACAACAGCTGAGATAAAAATTCACATATCATGAAGTACACATAGATAAATTTGACATACTCCTTTGACCTTGAGCCTGAGGCAAAGACTAACAAAAAAATTAAGAGAGTGCAATTAGTGCCTGTGAAAATGCCTAGAGCAGGCTACGCACTGCCTCAGGAAAGTGGGCAGCTTTCTAATTCACAGGTGGCCTGGGGAGGGAGGAGACGGAGTACGCAGGCAGAGTCATGATCAGTGGATTCGTGAAACAGCCTGGGACACTCTGGGAGCTACAACTTGCAAAAAGCTACAGCAATGGTGAATTCAAGTCAAGAAATAAGACTAGAAAGTCAGGCAAAGGGGCAGATCATGGGAACCTTTTTATGCTGCAGAAAAGAGTCTGAATTCGGTAGGCAGTATTTTTTAAAGTGCGGTTGTCCACACACTGGTGTTAGATTACCTTGGTGAGGGAGGTAGGTGGTTGCTAACCTTGAGGTCTAACATCCGGCCTACTGAAAACGGGATTCCTGGCAGCAGGAATAGACTCTACACAAAGTGCCCAGGTACCTCCTGTGCACACTAAGCTTTGTAGTAATGACGATGGCCCAACACTAAGGAGCATGATATTAAGAGCTGAAATACACAGAGACCGTACTATGTTTTAGAGTTACATTCCACACACTTCACATATTGTAACTCCTTGAATCCTAACAATTCTATTGCTTGGTACAATTATCCACCCTATTTCAGAGGAGAAAACACAGATTCAGTTACTCTCTCTAAGTCCCCAATTAGTAAGTAGAAGATACGAGATACAAACCTAGTTAGTCTGATTCTAGAAATCAATGTACACCCCAAACCCAAGCTAGACACACTATAGGCTGCAGGGGAGCTGCGGAAGAAGGTTAAGGGAGCGAGGCGGCCAGGAAGAGCAGCTCGGCAGTGGGCGCGGTGGGCTCAGAAGACTGTCTCGGGGGTGAGGGAGGAGACTGCGGCTGCCGAAGGCCAGTCTGGAGACCCTACTCTGGACTAGCCAAGAGTTGCTGGAAGCCCTGAAGTACGACACTGGCAGTGGAGATGGAGATGTTTAGCTGAAAGCAAGAGAGTGAGGATCTAATCTAGGCCCAAGGCCTCGGCTTTGTCACCTTTGTCACGGTGAGGTCAGTCACTTGGATACAAAGAGAAGGAGGAACAGAATATGGGCAGAGAGGGGCGCCTGGGTGGCTCAGTGGGTTAAAGCCTCTGCTTTCGACTCAGGTCATGATCCCGGGATCCTGGGATCGAGCCCCGCATTGGGCTCTCTGCTCGAAGAAAAGAGGAGGAGCCTGCTTCCTCCTCTCTCTCTCTCTGCCTGTCTCTCTGCCTACCTGTGGTCTCTGTCTGTCAAATAAATAAATAAAATCTTAAAAAAAAAAAAAAAGAATATGGGCAGAGAATGGGCTCCGGCATGATGAGAAAGCAAGTTCACCTACACCACTGGGGAAAAGGCCAGTCTGCTCAACAGCCTCGCTCAGGAAAGGGGGGTCTCCTCACTGCCGAAGGCGACTCTTGCTCACGCCACAGGCAGGCAGTGACGACTGGCCGGCAGCCACTGGAAACCGCGTGTGGAAGAGAACGGGGAGCTAAGATAAGACAGCCCGAGTGGCATAAATCACCAGCTGGGTGATGCCACTCATTCCTGAGCATCTCTGAATGAAGCTCTCCTTTTGCTGAGGAAAATGTGGAACACACAGGTGACAGGTGGCTGTTTTTGCTATAAACAGGATAGTCAGAAGTTGGAGGGAGTGCTCATCTCTCCCAGCTGCTTGTGAACCTTCTGGCTCTGTGGCTCTAGGACTGTAGGAACCTCCAGGATTCCCACCCCCTCCCCAGCAGTGGCTGTCCCAGGAGAGCGGCTGTCCCAAGGGAGCGGCTGCCCCAAGTTACCTCTTTCAGCAGTTCTTGCACGTGTTCTTCTCCTGATAAGTTCTGCTCTAGTCTCTTCTCCAAGGATGAGACCTTCTCCTGCAAATGGGTGATGAGTATTTCCTTCTCTTGAGTCTCAGCAGTGGCCTACAAGTGAAGCAGAGATTATATTACACTATAACCCCTTTCTCCCTCCCACTTCCTGTCTCCTCTTGGACCATCACGTTTCCCTGAAATTCTGTTCTCAACTGCCTCTCAGACGAATACACAGCTATGAAATCTTCCTTGAAAAGGGACACAGAAGATGCCAGACCAGAGCCCAGCACCACCCTGGCATCCGTTCAGACCTAGTGCAGCAAGAAGCAATCACTCATTCAACTAAGCAACTAACAATGTGGGAAAGAACAAGGCTATGACCTCAGTGGAATGCAGCCTGAGAAGATGCTCCTCTTCTTTAAGACAACCCGTTTGTACTGTCGTGATCTACTTCCTCTACTCTCACTAAGCACACATTTAATTCTACTAATGCATCCAACAGGACCTACATCTACCCAGATGCCAAACGTGGCAGAGGTAATCCCACTCAAGAAGGTCCCCACAAGCCCTACAAATGATCAACAGAACAATGTTCCTGGAAACGTGCGGCTGGGTGAAGCAGTAATGATGCCAGCGCTGGTGACTGTAGGGCTAAGGGAGAACTTCGAAACCACAGGATCACATTCACGCTGCCTCTCAGCACAGGAATCAGAGCAGAGCCACTGCACACCTCACACCTGGGTCCCAAACAAACAGCCATCTACTTGATCTCAGGCTCTCTCAGGCAATGATGGTGCCTGATGATCTCGGGCAATGATGGCGGCTCGGGACTTCGTTCCTCTGTTACCAATCTTTCAATGCTGCTTAATGTCAAAACAGAGGATTCAGGAAACTTTGATTACACAAGTTCTTAGATCCCAATGGTCCCTGTATCCACTGACGATGCCCAAAAAAAAGTTGTATAGGGGATGCCTGGGTGACTTAGTTGCTTAAGTGTCTGCCTTCAGCTTGGGTCATGATCCTGGGGTCCTGGGATTGAGCACCACATTGGGCTGCCTGCTCAGCAAAGAGTCTGCTTGTCCCTCTCCCGCTGCCCCTCCCATTGGCTCATGCTCTCTCAGGAAAAAAAAAAAACAAGTCTAAAATAAAAAAAGTTCTGGGGTGCCTGGGTGGCTCAGTGGGTTAAAGCCTCTGCCTTTGGCTCAGGTCATGATCCCAGGATCCTGGAATCAAGCCCCGCATCGGGCTCTCTGCTCAGCCGGGAGCCTGCTTCCCTTCCTCTCTCTCTGCCTGTATCTCTGTCTACTTGTAATCTCTGTCAAATAAATAAATAAAACCTTAAAAAAATACAAAAATAAAATTTAAAAAGTTTCTATAGCATCAACATCTTACTGTGAAGACCTGTACCTCCTCACAGGCACTCTGCTTCCTCACTTTATGATTCTGTTGATGTATCTTGAGCTACAGACCTTTATGTTCAGCTTGGAAGCCAGCCAATCTCTTCTCAGAATAAAATGTTGCAACTTGGGCTTAGGGTTTTAGGATGAAGCACTTAATATTCTAAATTTTCACAGGGGGGCACATGGGTGGCTCAGTGGGTCAGGCATCAGACTTCAGCTCAGATCGGTCATGATCTCAGAGTCCTGGGTCTGAGATCTGGACCCAGGATCTGCATCAGGCTCCTCACTCCCTGCTGTCCCCCTTGCTCTGCCCCTCCCCCACTCATGCGCGCATGCCCTCTCTCTCAATAAAGTCTTTAAACAAATAATTCTCACATGGGTGACAGTATGGGCAGTAGTGGATTCCAGAGATTGAACTCTGTAGATTCAAGTTTCCATAATTCAGTAAACTTTTATCAAGTCTATACTGCGTGTAGTCTTCTGAGGATACAACCAAACAAAGTTCTGGACACGGAAGCAAGGGTGCTGCTGGTAAAGACACACAGACACACAAAGAGTTATGAAACAATACAGTCTCGCTGCAACACAGGGACAGACAAGGTGCTCTCTCAGAGTCAGGAGGGATTAACTGCGGAAATCGGCTCAGACCTCCCTGGTAAATCCAGGGAGAAGGCGGGTGGGGCAGAATGAGCATTCTGGGTAAAGCGCAGCACATGCAAAGAGGTGAGGGCCAAGTTCAGCGCGACTAGGAAACAAGGAGGAGAGGTAAAGACAACTCCAAATCTGTAACTTAGCTGCCTGGTGAAACAATACCTCGACACCAAACAGAGACGACAGGGAGAGAGAGTTTGATAGGAAGGAAAACACGTTTGGCCATGACGGCCAGTCATGGTGGGTCTCTCACTAACAACGGAATCTCCTAATGCAGAGCAGGATACGGCGGCAGCAGCAGCCAGAGTGTGCATGAGGAAGCACTGCCCATACACCCTGGTCCTTAAGACAGCCCTTCACTGTGTCCATTTATAAGGACATTGAAGCTTAGGAACTAGCCCAAAGGCACAGGCCAGTGATAAATTAAAGATTCAAATTCAGGTCTTGTGGAGCCAAAGCCTGTACTCCTTCTACTACACATCTATGGGAACTTGAGAGGTACAGGTGACTCTACAGTGAAAACCAAAGTTTTGGTGTTAGGCAAAGTTAGGGACAGGAAAAGAATCAGTCACCAATTTCCATTTAGTCTTCTTGTACACCATATCCCATATGAAACCACCCTCTCCACTCTGGGTGCTTTACTTCAGGCCCCCAACACTTTATATGCCACATTATCCTTAATGGTGAGAAACTCAAAGCTTTTCCATTAAGATCACGTACAAGGCAAGGATGTCCCCTCTCATCAATCCTTTCCAATACTGTACTAGAAATCCTTGCTAATGTAATAAGACAAGAAAAGGAAATACAGGTACATAGACTGGGAAAAAAAACCTAAATTGTCTTTGTTAGTAGATGACATGATCATCTATCTAGAAAAATCCAAAGAAGTTGGCAGAAAACTTCCGAAATAACAAGTGGTTACATAAAGGTTGCAGGATACAAGGTTGTTATACAAAAGCCAACTGCGTTCCTATGTACCAACAATAAACAAGTGGAATATGAGATTAAAAAACACAATTACCATTTACATCAGCACCTCCTAAAATGAAATACTTAGGTATAATCTAACGAAATAGGTGGAAGATCTAAGTGAGGGACACTACAAAACACTGATGAATAAAAAAACCCCAAAAATATAAACTAAATAAATAGATAGTCCATGTTCACAGATAGAATGACTCAATATTGTTAAGCTATCAGTTCTTCCCAACTTGATCTGTAGATTCAATGTAATCCCAATCAAAACCCCAGCAAGTTACCTTATGGATACCAACAAAATGATTTTAAAGTTTCTATGGAGATGCAAAAGACCCACAAAAAACAATACAATATTGAGGGGAAAGAACAAAGTTGGAGGACTGAGGCTACCTGACATCAAGACTTATATGAAATTGGTCATCAAGACAGGAATGTATGGGTGAAAGACATACAGATCAGTGGAACAGAAGAGAGAGCCCAGAAAGAGACCCCCACAAATATATTTGATTGATATTTGACAAAGAAGCAAAGGCAGTACAATGAAGCAAAGACAGCTCCTCAACAAATGGGGCTGGAACAAATGGCATCCACAGGAAGAAAATGAATCTAGACGTAGTGACCTTATATTCTTCATAAAAATTAACTCAAAATTGTCACAGAACGTAAAACTCAAAACTATAAAACTCCTAGAAGATAATATAAGGAGAAAACCTAGATGACCATGGGTATAGTAATCATTTGTTAACTATACCACTGAAAAATAAACAAATAAACAAACAAACCACCAAAGGCATGATGCACAAAGGAAATTACTGATAAGCTAGACTTCATCGAAATTAGAAACTTCTGCTCTGCTAAAGACAATGTCAAGAGAATAAGAAGTCAAGCCACAGAGTAGGAGAAAACATTTGCAAAAAACTTACCTGGTAAAAACTGCTATCCAAAATATAAAAGAAACTCTTACAATTCAACAATAAGAAAACACAAACAACCCAACAGAACAAAGCAAAGAATAAAAAAGATGTAAGAATCTGAAACAAACAAAACCATCATTATTCACAGATGACTGCTACTTAAGAAACTCAAAAAATCTGTAGACTAGTTATTAAGCTTGTAAGAGTTAATAAATTGCAAAAATAATCAATACACTGGGGCACCTGGGTGGCTCAGTGGGCTAAAGCCTCTACCTTCCACTTGGGTCATGATCCCAGCGTCCTGGGATCGAGCCCCGAATCAGGCTCTCTGCTTGGCAGGGAGCCTGCTTCCTCCTCTCTCTCTCTGCCTGCCTCTCTGCCTACTTGTAATCTCTGCCTGTCAAATAAATACATAAAATCTTAAAAAAAAATCAATACATAAAAAGAATAGTACCTCAATATGCCAGCAACAAACACAGAAAGTAATTTTTATTTTTTTTTAAAGATTTTATTTATTTATTTGAGAGAGCGAGCGAGCATGAGAGGAGAGAGTTCAGCAGGAGAAGCAGACTCCCTGCTGAGCAGGGAGCCTGATGTGGAACTAGATCCTGGGACTCCAGGATCATGACCTGAGCCAAAGGCTCAACCAACTGAACCTTCCAGGGCCCCCAAAAAGTAATTTTTAGAATGATACAATTTGCAACTGGTATAAAAAAATAAAGTACCTAGGAATAAATTAAACAGTAAATAAACTTTAATGAAGAAAATCACAGAATCTTATATGCATTAAAAAAAAAAAACACATCAGGGGCGCCTGAGTGGCTCAGTGGGTTAAGCCTCTGCCTTCAGCTCAGGTCATGATCTCAGGGTCCAGGGATCGAGCCCTGCATTGGTCTCTCTGCTCAGCGGGGAGTCTGCTTCCTCCTCTCTCTCTGACTGCCTCTCTGCCTACTTGTGATCTCTCTCTGTCAAATAAATAAAATAAAATCTTTAAAACAAACAAACAAAAAAACATATGTTCTTGGATAAAGAAAATTCACATCATAAAGTAATCACTGCTCTCCAAATGGATCTACAGATTCAATGCCATCCAATCAATATCCCCCCCAAAATTTTTGAGGAATCTGACAAGCTGTTCTGTGAAAGAACAAGGGGCCAAGAATATTCAAAATACTTATAAAAAAGAATTAGTTGAGGAGATTTATCTTATCAGACACTAGGCCTTGTCCTAATAGTAAGGCGATATATAGTATCATGCAAATACCACAGTGGCGTATGGCCCAAAGCCCAATAGTTCCATGTACATCTGGAAGCCCGAACCTGACAAAGCTGACATTGCAGACTGGTGAGAAAAGAACAGATTTTTCAGTAAATGTTTATCATAATTTTTTTTTTAAAGATAAAGATCTCCTTCTCAAACCAAAATCATAGCTTAGGTGTATTAAAGACTTGACTGTAAAAAGCAAAACTATAAAATTTCCTATATAACAATATAGGAAAATAGCATTATTATCCTGGGTTAGAAAAGATTTCTTTAAAAACCAAGAGTGGGGGGTGCCTGGGTGGCTCAGTGGGTTAAGGCACTGCCTTCGGCTCAGGTCATGATCTTAGGGTCCTGGGATCCAGCCCCGCATCAGGCTCTCTGCTCAGCAGGGAGCCTGCTTCCTCCTCTCTCTCTGCTGCCTCTCTGCCTGCTTACGATCTCTCTCTGTCAAATAAATAAAAAGAAAACAAAAACAAAAACAAAAACCCAAGAGTGGGGGCACCTGGCTGGCTCAGCCAGTAGAGCACGTGACTCTTGATCTGGGGGGTCATAGAGTTCAAGCCCCATGATGGGTGTAGAGATTACTTAAAAAAACACATAAATGAAATGGAAATCCCACTGAACAGGGGAATAATTTTTTTTAACAGTAAATAAAAATAAAAAAGCTAAAGTGTGAACTTAAAGGAAAATAATAAATTGAACTATACTAAAATTAAGAGTGTATTTTTAAAAAAAATTTATTTATTTGACAGAGAGAGGGAAATCACAAGTAGGCAGAGAGGCAGGCAGAGAGAGAGAGTGGGGAGGAAGCAGGCTCCCTGCGGAGCAGAGAGCCCGATGTGGGACTCGATCCCAGCATCCTGGGATCATGACCTGAGCCGAAGGCAGAGGCTTTAACCCACTGAGCCACCCAGGCACCCAAGAGTGTATTTTCATCAGAACAGATCATAAAGGGTGTGAGAACAAGACAAAAACTGGGAGAAGACATTTGCGACCCATATAACTAACAAAGGAGAATAGCAGCCAGGATATATATAATGAACTCCTATAATCAAGGAGAAAAAGAAAACGCAGAACAGGCAAAAGAATTGAATGAGTACTTCACAGAAGAACAATAATGACCAATAAGCATGAAAAGATAGTGTTACCTCATAGTAATCTGGGAAAAGCAAATTAAAATCAAGTTTAGAGGGGCACCTGGGGGTGGCTCAGTGGGTTAAAGCCTCTGCCTTTGGCTCAGGTCATGATCCCAGGTTCCTGGGATGGAGCCCTACATCGGGCTCTCTGCTCAGTAGGAAGCCTGCTTCCCCCTCTCTCTGCTTGCTTCTCTGTCTACTTGTGACCTCTGTCTGTCAAATAAATATACAAAAAAAAATCCCACAAAATCTTTAAAAAAAAATTTAAAAAATCACGTTGAGATATTTCATACACTCTAGACTGGCAAAAAATTAATGTCTGATAATACACCATGGTAGTAAGAAAACAACAAGTCAAGCAATCCCTTATAGGCGGCTGTGGGACTGTGTGAATTAATATAGATACTATAGAAAAAAACTAAGCATTATCCAGAAAAGTTGAAAAAGTACAAAAGTTTTTTTTTAATTAAAAAAAATTTTTTTAAATTTTTATTTATTTGTTAGAAAGAGAGAGAGAGAGGGAGATACAGAGCGCAAGCACAGGCAGACAGAGTGGCAGGCTAGAGGCAGAGGGAGAAGCAGGCTCCCTGCCGAGCAAGGAGCCCAATGTGGGACTCGATCCCAGGATGCTGGGATCATGACCTGAGCCGAAGGCAGCCGCTTAACCAACTGAGCCACCCAGGTGTCCCAGTACAAAACTTTTTTCAAAGATTTTCAAAATTTTTTAAAAGGTTTATTTATTTATTTATTTGACACACAGAGAGAGAGAGAGAGAGAGAGAGAGAAAGCACGCGCTTGAGAGAGTACACAAGCTGGGGGCGGGGGTGAAGGCAGGCATATGAGAGAGAGGGAGAAACAGGCTCCCTGCCGAGCAGAGAGCCTGATGTGGGGCCTGATCCCAGGACTCTGGGATCATGATCTAAGCCAAAGGCAGACACCCAACCAACTGAGCCACCCAGGCGCCTCTAAAAGATTTTATTTTTAAGTAATCTCCACACCCAGGTGCCCGGGTGGCCCAGTTGGTTAAACGACTGCCTTTAGCTCAGGTCATGATCCCGGGATCCTGGGACTGAGTCCCACATCGGGCTCCTAGTTCCAAGGGGAGTCTGCTTCTCCCTGTGACCTTCTCCCCTCTCATGCTCTCTCTCACTTTCCCTTTCTCTCTCAAATAAATAAAATCTTAAAACAAAACAAGTAATCTCTACACCCAATGTGGGGCTTGAACTCACAATCCCAAAATCAAGAGTCTCACATTTTACTGACTGAACCAGCCAGACACCCCCAAGCTTTCCACATCTTAAATGTACTCTAGAGTAACTTGCACAGGTAGATGAAAGTTCGCAGTAGCCTTGTTGGTAATAGTAAAAGACCAGAAACACCGCAATGTTGATGGTCAATGGAACGGATACATTTTGGTAACCTCATACTACATGGTTGAAGAAAGAACAAATCACAGCTGCATGACCCATATGCACGTTTTTTAGGAATACAATGTTGGGCACCAAAATCAAGTTTTAAGAATACCTACAGCATAATTTATGTAATTTTTAACAAGCATGGGAGACAACAGAAGATACATACAGTTTAGGGATAAAATAATAGTAAAATTATAAAGCAAAAACTAAAAAGGGAACAGAACAGTTTCTAGATTGTTTACAAAAGAAAAAGCAATGTGATGGAACAGTGAATGGCACATGGGCAAGCTCAGAGGGAAGCATATTATTCTTTTTAACCTGTGGGTTAGCTACATAGGAGCTCACTGCCTTGTTACACTTGCTACCTGAAATAAATGTTCCATCTATTCAATAACCATAAGGACAACAAAAAAACTGACTCAAAACTCACGATCTTCGTGAAAAAACTGTCTTTCCTCTGGCACTCGTAGCCCAGTGACTGACACCATCAGCTGCTCATTTGATCAATCATCACCGAAACTTCTTTTTCTCTTGTTCTTCTCCTACATCCATTACATTAGCCAGTGGGTCAGTCTCCTCACGACTTCATCCGTCTGTCTACTCCCCCATTATCTTCATCGCCACTCCTGTCAAAGCCACTATCTCATGCTTGGACAGGTACAAGAGCTTCCTACCTGGAAACCCATTCAGTGGTTGCCTCCCCAACCAACCCCTTCTTCTCTCACTCAGTGTGTCCTCTCCTCCGGTTCCCTGAATGGGCTCTTCCTACTGCCTCAGGGTTTCTGGGCTTATGGTTCAAACTGCTCACTGTTCTTGCTTCAAATTCTCTCCCACTGCCCCTCCCCAGCTCAAATGTTACTTCCTCACGGGAAGTATTGTCCGACTCCAAGGCTCGATCTGATCTGATGCTGTTAAAGGATCCCACATCACCCTGTAGTTTTCCTTCACAGCACACATCATGGTTTGCAAGGGGTGTACAGACTTCTCCTCACACAAATCTTCCTCTACTATAATGATGCTCTAAGTCTCTGCTGCACTTGGGACTAGCAGTTCTCAAGGGATGAGGGTAGGGTTGGTCATAGCACCCCCCAGGGGGTGTTTTTTCATATGATGGAAGGGCGTGACTGCCAATGCCTGAAGGTGCTACCAGCACTAAGATCGCAGAGGCCAGGAAAGCTGAGTGTCCTGCAATGCGCGGGACGATCATACGGTACAACTGTTCTATTCAAAATGACAGGAAGAAACATACCACTGAGGAACACTAGTCTACAGTCAATAACAATATTTTTTATTCTTTATAGTCTCAAGACAGCACAGACCTATAATAGGAAGGAAGTAAATGTATGTTGGCCAAATGAACAAATGAATTATAAGGATTACCTTTTTTTTTTTTTTTGAAGATTTTATTTATTTACTTGCCAGACAGAGACACAGGGAGAGAGGGAACATAAGGATGGGGAGAGGAAGAGGGAGCAGGCTTCCCGCCAAGCAGGGAGCCCATCTCGGGGCTTGATGTCAGGACCCTGGGATCATGACCTGAGCTGAAGGCAGACGCTTAACGACTGAGCCACTCGGGCACCCCAAGGATTATCATTTGGAACAAACTGGATTAGGCCACATCAACCGTGAATGCTACATTTTCTTATGCTCAAGGCCCACCATGTAGTACTTAAAGACAAATGTGAGCAGATCAAATGGCGCGCTTTGAGACTTCCTACCAGGACAACACTGACCTCTTCTGTTCAGCTGTGTGACCACCCACGAGAAGGCAGCCTGGCTAGACTGGGAACTAGGGTCACTTAGGCTGCAGGAGAAAGAGAAGTTTCAGCAGCCACCCTGAGACAGAAATTTCTGACAGATTTAGTTTCTACCCCATTCATGAATCCTGGCAACCTGGATCCACTCCTAGTACTCCACTCACCTTCTGCAAATCCATGGAAAGCTGCTGAATGAATGCTTGGAGCTCTTGTTCCTTTTGCTCCAGGGCTGAGATCTTATTTTCCACACCTGTGTTTGAAGCTGTCACATGATCTCTTCATTGAAAGAAAGCAGGCAATAAACACATTTGAAAATCTCATCTAAGAGACATTCTTCTACAGGAAAAATACAGATGGTTCTTTACATGTCAGGGCTGCAAATGCTAGTCATTGGAAGATTATCAATGGAGAAGACCCCGTGGCTCTTTCTGAAGTAGAAGCCCGGAGAAAAAATCCCACCCAGGTTTAAGCAAAAAATCGCTGTCTCCTTTTGGTTACTCAATAGCTTAGAAACAAAAACATATCTGGATCACTTGGCAGGCTTGGAAGCTGAACCTAAGCAGGTGAGGGGAAGGAGGGTCTCAAGCCCTGGGCAGGTAAGGACAGTCTAGAAGCCTTTGCCAGAACTGAGATCAGAAAGTGTTGCAAAGAGCAGTGGGGAGAGGCAGGCAAGCTGTAGCCAGAGCTAACACCGCTTCCCACGGGCCCCACAGACCAAGCAAGAACCTCTGCTCTTCCAGCGCTGAGCAGTGTCTCTGCAATTCTTCTAGCTTCTGGCTCAAGTCTGATGACATCTGACTGGAGGTCATCAACTCCTCCCGGGTGTGACTAAGTTCTCTGGTTCGAGCCTCCAACTCTTGCTCCATTTTCCCCAGACTTTCTTCTTTTTTTAAAAGCTGATAAAAAGATACAAAGTTTCACTGGGCCACTACTAAGAAATACTACTGAGACTTATTTTTAAAAACATGGACCAACAAGTCAAACTTTCCTAACAATTTTGTGGGCTTATAAGGGGCCCAGTAGTAAGAAAGAAAAAGAAAAGGAAGCACATTTCAAACAGAACTTCCCCACTTTGCTAAATTGAAAAATAAACACATATGATTAATATCAAAGACTACTAGGGTATGTTCATCAGCAAGTAGAGAGTGATAACTAGTAAAATCAGAGCAATTCATCATCTATACAGCACGTAGCTATGAAAATAAAAATGCGTACCATGTGCTTTACTTTACTTAGTTCCTGTTGCTGGAACCCCTCTAATTCATCCATTTCATCCCTCCTTTGGAAAAGATTCAAACTCTGGTTCTTCATTTCCTGTAACTGAGCTGTCAGAAACCTTTTCTCCTATTTGGAGGAAGAAGACATCATCTCAGGCAACGAAGACACCACAAATCCTTATTATGTATGCAGAATGCTTTTTAATAAAATCTACAGAAAGTTTTTATTTTTATTCAGCAGAATTGTTATTTCTTTTAAAGATTTTATTTTTAAGTAATCTCCCCGCAACATGGGGCTCAAACTCACGACCCTGAGATCACAGACTGCTAGCTCCACAGACTGAGCCGGCCAGGTGCCCCCAGCAGATTACTTAATAAAGAAAAATCTTTCAGGCGCCCGGGTGGCTCAGTGGGTTAAAGCCTCTGCCTTCAGCTCAGGTCATGATTCCAGGGTCCTGGGATCAAGCTCTCTGCTCAGCAGGGAGCCTGCTTCCCTTCCTCTCTCTCTGCCTGCCTCTCTGTCTACTTGTCATCTCTGTCAAATAAATAAAGTCTTTAAAAAAAAAAAATCTTTCAAAAACTCTCTTGTCAGCAGACAATAGTAGATAACAGGAAGCTTTATGGTGATATGACCAATACAGCATTATCTAACTCTCTTTAAGTTAAAAATACATGTGTTTTAAATGATCCAGCTGTGAATAAGGGGAGTAAAAGCAACAACTGCTTGACATTAAAAGTTCTTAAGTTTGATTAGAAATCGCAGATCCTCATTTTCCCGGTCTGTTCTCAGTAGCATACTGAACTGGATGAGCAACGTGAGTAACTGGAGTAAAACTGAGTACCCTGAAAAAATGAGATGCATTTAAGTAATGTCAGTTCGCAATTTCAGTTAGGAAGTCAACAAAAATTAGACATGACTGGTGTCAGCAGGTTACAATTTACTAAATGACAGCTTCCCAAGATAGACTCTTTTCAGGACAAACCCTGCTGCTACAGTTTCTAATTCCTGATTGAAAAGAAATCTAAACAGTCTAAAAATAACAGTTCCAAAAATGACAGTGGCTTCAAAGACCTACATAGATGTCTCACTGCTCTTCTGGGTCTAAAATATTTCCCAGTCCCTTTTTGGGCAGGGAAGAGGGGGTGGGGATCGCCTTAGTGCACTCTCGGTGGTTTTACTTAGTTCAGTCCTGCATGTTTCCTTAACAATTTTAAAAGACAAAAAACAGTTCAATGAGAATTTCAACTACTATAATCTTACGAGTTTCTTTTAAGAAAAGAAAACTTTAACCTAACCAATACCTCCATATTTAAGAAGACCATCATTAACACCATGTTCAGATTTTTTTTAAGCACAAGTTTCTTTGGGAGATAGCTTTTGTCTATAATTCTTTCCTTACAAAAATATGTTCAAGCATTCTTTGATAAATTGATAACTAGATTTCTAGAACACACAAAGAGAACTGATTTAACTTGGAGTTTTATTCCAAGAATACAACAACAATAAAACTCATCTGCTTAATAAAATGAACAGTATAAATACACGTGTGTGTGTGTGTATGTGGTGTTTGTATATATATTTAGAAATGAGGTTTTTTTATTCATTTAAAAAAAAGATTTTATTTATTTATTCATGAGAGGCAGAGGGAGAAGCAGGCTCCCTGGGGGGCCCAGTGTGGGACTCAATCACAGGACTCTGAGATACTGACCTGAGCCGGAGGCAGACACTTAACTGACTGAGGAACCCAGGTGGCCAAACAGTAAATTTTTTATTTTGCAACTGAATTTATCAATCTAAGAAATAATTTTTTACCCCAAAGAGTAATTTAGGAGTATTTGATGAAAACAAAAAATGAATTAGGTAGCAGCATATAATTTGGGCTGAGGGAGCGGACTTTTAAATTAAAATGTTTTTCTAACTATAGGCCTGAAATTTCATCTTCCTGTTCATGTCTGGGAGCCAGGAATAC
This sequence comes from Mustela putorius furo, assembly GCF_011764305.1. Lineage (NCBI taxonomy): Eukaryota > Metazoa > Chordata > Mammalia > Carnivora > Mustelidae > Mustela > Mustela putorius. Next base: position 6,986,430 of record NW_025421428.1, read on the forward strand.
ATTACATTAACACCTACACAGTGTTACACAAGCTATGGTGCTAGAGTAATCAATTTTCCTCGTCCGTGTTTAGCCAAGAAATGCTCTTATCTGCTCAATGCTGAGCCTTGAAAAATGCCCTTCTTCCCCACTGCCTCCTCAAAAAGTATTCCTAACATTACCACAGTGCCAATTAGGGCCCCAGCAGGAAACAGATGGCAGTCTCAAATTGGGTATTTTGAGAAGAGTTTAATAAAGGGACTTTTGAAAGCTGTGGGTGAGTAAGAAAGCACAAAGCTAATGTGCTCGTAACAGTTGGGCAGGAAGGGACAAAGGGAATGTAGAGGTTACAAGAGACCCAGGAATATCCAACTAAAGCTGTGACCTTTGGCCATGGGATACAAATAACCTGAAGGGATCCCACATGGAGAAGGCTGGAGGAATAAATCCCGGCCACCCACAATTCCTTTGGAGTTCCCCCACTGGCAGAACCCAGTTGGAAACCAGAGGGCAATGGAGCCTGGCTGCCGCAGTTTCCGTCAGCCTCCAGGGACACGGAGAAAGGTAAGATAAGGGAGGAGAGGACAGTGGGAGGGGCAAACCAAAGACATCCAGCATGCCCTCAAGCAAGGGCAGCCATGAGCTTTTCAAGTCAGTGTCAACTCAACCAGCACCCCAAGTCTAAGAGGTGGTAGAGTGATCTGTACACTGGGTACCGGAAAAGCCATTTTCCAAGTCCTGAGGAGAGGCCAACATTCATACTGAGATAAAAATAAAAGATGAACTAACCTTTTCAAGCTGATCCATTTTTTCTGACCATTCCTAAAATAAAACAACAAAAAGGTACAGTTTCCAGGAAAGAGTATCAGTAACATAAGGTTTTCAGAAAACAAAACAACCTAACTCCCCTGCAAAGCAAGCAAGCAACCAATCAAAACAGCAAATAAAAAACCCCATAAAGTTGGCTTAGTATTAAGAGAACCAAGAGTCCTAAAAGGAGAAGAAAATGAATTTTATAGAAACTTCTAGAACACACATATAAACCTGCAGATTTTTACGAAGCAGAGCACCCAACAAAGTTGTAGTGTGGTGTTCTGATGCAGCTTTTCACTTTATTCCTGAGTGTTTTTCCATGAATACTATTATTATCTCTTGGGAGTGGGTAGCTGGGGCAGCTGAGTTGGTAACTATAATTGATATTTAGAAACTAATTTAATGAAGGTAAAAGGGACCACCCTCGCCAGCCCCTGATAATTATTTTCCTTCTTATCTTGATTTTACCAATATGCTTTATGCCATCTGGTATATGATTCCCCTTATTCACAAATCACAGGAGGAAAAATAACCATCGGTACAAAAAGCCATATTCCAAGTGCCTACAATCAAAATTCACCAATTTTAGATGATATCATCATTTATGTACATTTACACCATAGTTATGTAATAGGTCTTGGTGAATAATGTCTTTTTCTGGCTAGCAAATGTCCTAATACTCCCTTTAAAATACTCACTTTAAAACCAACCAACTCACCAACTATAGATGAATTATATATATATTCTTAAGTGAAACATAATAAATTGATCCTGTCTTAATAAATCAAGATTACTAGTATAATATCTTGATGTTTTTCTTAAATTTAAAATGCCATCGAAAGAAATATTTACTTCATAATTACTGTAATAGGTGGTAATAGTACTATTTTCCTTTCTTACTGTTATTCATTCAGCATCTATCAATGGATGGTTCTAGTGAGATTACAGGAGTTCTTTGGTCGAACTCACTGGGGTTAAAGACACTAGGAAACAGACCGTAAGAACTATGTACATCATAGAAGCTGGGCTTGAGAGCATTCTCCACTCTAAGAGGCAAATGTTTTTTGGGGTTTAGGGGTCTAGGCCTTAACACAGGTTTTTAGAGGACAGAGACCATTTCCCTTCTTTTGGGATATGCCACCAGATAGAACACATCACTTCCCTTCTCCCTGTCACAAAGTTACACAGAATGACAGAATGATATTCTCTATTCTGGATGCATCTCACGATTACAAATGTAAATTACAGAGCATTCCTTTTCTCCTAGGCTGCAGATATTTTCTACCAGGTTTACGTCATGATTTTTGAAATCACGTCACTAAGTGAAATCTTTCCACCAGTCTTGGGCGTCACATATAAAATACCTGGTCCTTTCTGGCTAATGCCAAAGCCAGTCCTTCTGCCATTTTGGCTCTGTTGGCTTGGAATGTCTCATTCTGCTCTTGAAATTTCCGCATGGAAGCTGTTAACAAAGAGGCTCTATTTGAGATATGGCAATATTTCAGAAACGGCATGACAAACAGCCCATGTGATTATTTTACAACTGTAACCTAACAAAAAAGATCAAGGTCAAGTAAGTGGATAATGAGACTGGGAAAAACCTGATCCGTCTCAACATTATCCCAGAATCTTTTGGGCTTAGCATTAGAGCATAGCTGTTTTTTTGCTTTCTCTTGTTCTATTTTGGTAATAAGCAAGTATATACATTTAGGAAGATGCCAAAAGGTAACTTTTTCAACAGTACAATGATAGTAGGTAGGTTGCTAGAAGAGGCTAACGCTGTTGCTAAGTGATGGTTACTAGCATACTTTATCAGAATTAAAAATAAAATTCAAAACTATGCAAAACAAAAAACCTTTCTTTCACTTCGTTTTCCTTTAAAATTTTTTAAGTATATGTCAACAGAAAACTTCTTCAGCATCTTTCTTGGATTGAATCCAAAGGAGAATATATGAATTAGGACAGACCAAATAAAATGTATGTTCTATTGCTGGAGAAGTGATGACAGCCAAAAATTTCCCCCCATTCTGAATACAGCAGCATGAAGCTACGGCTAGAACAAGGCTCCTAATCTAGGCTTAAGGGCCAGGCACATGATTTTACTAACATCAAAGGGCAGCCAATAAACTGGAAAACCGGATGAAGACAAGCTAGTACACATAATGACCTTCTCCTAAGAAGCATGCCCGTAACACAACATCAACAGAATTGTATGCTTATAAATATCAGACAAATGTTTTACCACTCTGATTAAGAAGTACACTTAAAAAGATTTGAACTATGATGGACAAACTTAGCCAATACACTATGGTTTCATTAAAAAAAACCAAAAACTAAACCCTGAAAAGATTGAAAAAAAGCAGGAAAAAAATACGTACAATCCTGGTGTTTTTCTAATGCAATTTCAAGCTTCTCTTTTATCTTCTGCAAGTTTCGGACCTGTTCAGCATAGTCTTGGGTGAGGAGGGTGACGCACATACCAGGAATGGACAAACATCAGGAAAGGAAGTTAATTAAACAAAAAAATGAGTGAAAGTGATGATGATTTTCTCAACCCGAAAACCATTGCTGTTAAGGAAAGCTAGGCAGACAGCCTCCCATTAACAATGAACAACACAAGCAAACAGGTATAGTACAAACCATCCACGGTGTAAATGGTGAATACAAACAGGCAGGTCTGTTTAGCCTGGATAGAGAGCAAGAAGTGGGCCTGGTCTGATCATCAGAAACGCCCTGCTCGTTAATTTCAAACCTCCGTTTTCACTTCCCCTTCCAGTATTAGCGATAGGACAGGGCGAAAGGAACTCACTGAACAGCTCACAGTTCATACAGCTGTGTTAACAGTGGTTGGGACAATAGCAAACACCTTACCACAGGATGGTCTTTACCTTCAAAGTACTTTATTTTCTAGAAAAGTCAGCTTCCTTTCTATATGGGAACTGAGCTTCCTATGCCAAATTAAAGGTGAAAGTCAGAATTAATTATCTGGGTGGCCAAAGATAGTATGATGCAGTGGAAAAGTAGGCAGGCTTGGGCCAAATCCCAGCTGTCAGTCTGTAGCTGAGAGACCATAAGCAAATTATTGATCCCAAATATTAGTTTCATTACTTAGCAAATGATGGTATTAATTACAATGGCCTCAAACGCACTTAGTAAACTGCTTTCTGTGTCCTAATTAGATAACAAATTAGGTGTTTTCCTATGCCAGAAGCAGCGGACACGCTTCAGTAAGAGGTTCAGGAAGAGGTACCTGCTGCTGCTGTTTTTCATATGAAACCTGGAGGAAGATACCTAGGACACAACTGGGCTTTCTAAGTATCCTTTCTCTGCCCTCTCCCTTCCCTAATTTTAGTCAAGCCCAAATAATTCTTCCGTCTCTATGTCAGGGAAGGCATGTAGCTTTCTCCCCAACATTAAACAAAAGTAAAGTTATTTCACCTCTGTTCCTGATGTTAGTTACAAGTAGGTATAATTGGATTTAACAACTGAATTTAAAGAAGACTATAGTTAAGAGTATGGACTCTAGCAAGCAAATGTGGGTTTGGATCCGAGCTCCACCACTTACTGCTTCGGTGACCTTAACCTCGCTAAGCCTAGTAAGGCTACAGTGAGGATAAAAGGAGATAGCGCACCAACCGGGAGCTGGGAGCTAGACTACGGACCTTTGATAACCTCACAAACACAAGTATTTGTATACAATTTGGAGAGTTTTGTAGTCTACTGCTTTCACTCCAATAAAATGTGCATAAGGCCAAGGGACAAAAAGAAACACAGAAGCCATTGACCACTTCACAGGATGAAACTTTCAAAATGTATCCGCTGGCAGAAACCAAAATAAGAAACTCACAACTCTATCACAAACATGCCCTGCTCAGGCAAGGATATAATGGAAGTTGTGTGAATTGTAAACTGCACACAAAAGACATAATGAGAGTTACAGCTTCTATACAGGTGTTGAGTATCACTGGAAAGTGGTCTAAAGACCCAGGACACTTACACAAGTGATATGCAGCTGTAGCAAGTGGCAACATAGCCACTCTAGTGCTGAAGAATCCATCTGTTGGCCATTCCCTGTAAGTACTATCCCCTACCCTGACAGCTATGCTAACAGGTGGAAGATCGTCAAATGTCATCTACGTATACTTTTAATACCTTTTATATCCATGGCTAGAAACCTCAGGAGCAGAAAAACCCAACTTATTCTTTTTGAGTTTACAGTCTTCAGTACACTAACAAAAGGAGGGAACCAAAAGGGCACAAATTGCTCCATTTTGACTAAGAAATACGTCAATATATAGCACTATCACCATAAGGTGACACTATATTGTTATTTGACATAGACAGAGGGTCAGCCAAGGAGAGTGTTCTTTGCTTGCTTTTTATGAAGTCTTAGACATACCAGAAAGTCTGGCTTCAAGTTTCCGGATCTGTTCATTCCTTCTCAAGAGCTGGGATGAAAGATCTTCTCTGGAGCTGCTTCCATCGGAAGCCTGTGGAAATACAGACAAGAGGCCACATTCATACATGGGTTTTCAGCAATGTGAGACGACCCCAATACTGGATGGGAAAGCAACAACTCTTGTTTCAGCTTTCAGTATACTTTAAATGTGATCACTGAAGAGCTTCTTAACATACCTAGGTCCTAGCTTCTCTACCTGTGAAATAGGAGCAACACTATCCCTTTCTACAACGTGGAAAAGGTAGGAGATGCTAAACGGACTGTGTGTGTGTGTGTGTGTGTATACACACAGTATTAGAATAAATAATGGCAAACAAATCCATTATGGTCATATCACACCAAGTACATGATACAAAGAATATATTTTCAGTAATAAGAAAATCAGCCTCAGTGGCTCAGTCCGTTAAGCTGCTGCCTTCAGCTCAGGTTGTCATCCCAGGGCCCGGGGATCGAGTCCCACATCGGGCTCCTTGCTTGGTGGGGAGCCTCCTCCTTCCTCTACCTCTGCCTGCCACTCCCCTGCTTGTGCTCTAACAAGTAAATAAATAAAATCTTAAAAAAGAAAAAAGAAAATCATTTTATTTTTCCAAAGGTAAAGTCCTGGCAGAAAAGGTCAGAAGGTTCTTTAACGAGGGGTCAAAGGCTGGTGAAGAACTGATCACTGACATTGATAAAGTTTCCGTCTAAATGCATCAAAGACTTTACCAGATAATACGGATTCATTTTAAGTTTTCCTTAATAAAATGGATATCTCTCAAAAAAAAACATGGATTCAATAATCAACATATTAATTAAACATCAATTTTCCTCAACAATCTACTTTATTTTAAAAAAAATTTTTAAAGATTTTCTTTGAGAGAGGTAGTGAGTGAGTGAGTGAGTGAGCACAAGCAGAGGGAGTGGCAGAGGGAGAGGGAGAAGCGGACTCCCTGCTGAGCAGGAAGCCTTGGGCTTGGCCTTGGGCTCAATCCCAAGACCTTGAGATCATCCCCTGAGCTGAAGGCAGATGCTTAACTGAGCCACCCAGATGTCCCCACAACAATCTATTTTAAAATGTCTGGATACTACTATTACTTTGGGCACTGCTTACTATTGCTAACAAGTAACTTATTTATCTTTTTTTTGGATTATAAAATTTTTAAAAATACAGAAGAGTAGGGAGAATGGTTTAATTAACGTTCTCCATCTACTTTAATAATTGCTGATGTTTTCCCCTATTTGCTTTATTATTTTACTGAAGTACTATAAATAACAGATATGACATTTTGCCTTAAATACTTTGATAAACATTTCCCAAATATGAGGTCATTTTCCTTTATAACCACAATACCATTATCACACCTAAAAATTTTTTATCCAATATCTAGTCTTTAGTCATGTTTCCCCATCTAATACCCAAAGTATCTTTAAAGGTGGTTGAAAATTCACTTTATTTTTTATTTTTTTAAAGATTTTATTTACTTGTCAGAGACACAGCAAGAGGGGGAACACAAGCAGGGGGAGTGGGAGAGAGAGAGGCAGGCTTCCCACTGAGCAGACAGCCCAACGTGGGGCTTGATCCTTGATCCCAGGACCCGGGGATAATGTCCCCAGCCAAAGGCAGATGCTTAATGACTGAGTCATCCAGGTCCCCCCAAAATTCACTTTAAATATTCACTTATGTATCTAGACACTTGTCCAGTCCAACATTTATTTAGACTTGGTTTAGTTTATACATAAGAGGCAGTCTCTGGAGGTGGAGGACCTGGGTTAAAGTTCCATCCTCACCACTTAGAAAATAAGAACTTGGGCCCATTAGTCACCTTCTCTGTGCACTGATTTCATCATAAGTAAACTATGACAACAAACATGATCAATCTCACACAGCTGTGATGAGGATTAAATAAATCAACACTTGTCAACTCCCTAAAACACAGAATAGCACATAATTAGTTTCAATACTTATCTATATTAGAAGTTATGATTATTACTGTTAGTAAGACATCTGCTTCTCAGCTGTGCTAAGCACTGGGAACAGTGGTGAAACAGAGTCCCCAACCTAAAACAGCAGGAGAAGCAGCTACTATTATGAAATGCCTGTTAAAGAGCCAGGCACTATGCAAAATGTTTTATTTATTAGGCAGAAGAGGTAACATTGCAGGCCTGCAATCACGATTCTTAGCAAGGTCTGTCTGTAAGGCCAGCCCTGGGGCTTAACTATGGGAACTTAGACTTTAAAGGGTTCCCACTATTATTGATAAGAAAGGTTCACGGTATCTAATCTGTTTGTGTACAAAAATATGGTTTATGCTGAACACCTGTTTTCCTTCCAGGGGTCTGGAATTTTGGTAAATGCTTGGCAGACGGTGCCTATGTGAAGAGCCCCAATAAAATCCCTGGGCACTGAGTCTCCAAGGAGCTTCCCTGGAAGACAACATTTTACATGTGCTGTCACAATTTTTTCTGGGGGAATTAAGCATGTCCTATGTAACTCCAGGGGGAGAGGACTTTTAGAAGCTTGCACCTGGTTTTCTCCAGGCTTTGCCTCATGCATCTTTTCCTCTTGCTGATTATGCTTTGTATTCTTTCACTATAATAAGTGACAGCAGTAAGTAAAACCACGCTGAGTCCTCTTAAATAATCGAACCTCAGGATGAACATTGGGGACCTGAGACCCATGCTTTAATAAGACAAGTATAGTTCCTATTTTACAGATGTGGGAACTAAGGCATAGGAAAGGAACTTGCCCCAAGTCATACAGTAACAATGAAGTTAGGAATCGAATCTAGGTCTGACTCCTTAACCTGACCTGAGTTCCCAACTACTACTCTCTACTGCCTTTCATACGCCTCCCAGTTTAGTGAGACAGACAAGCAAACCACCAACAATGCAGTGTAAACAGGTGCTATTACAGAGGTCAGGAGGAGATAAGGGACCAAACTTGGCCAGGAGGGGTAAGGAGTAGAGGGGATGACAAGGGCAGGTCAGGTCAAGGGGGCTTCCTGAAAGTAACATGTAAGTGGGGTCTTGAAGGAAGCTCAAAGTCTGTTAGAAGAACTCAGGAGCAAAAGGAAGAGATGAGACATTTCAGAGACAGGAGACAAGTGCAAAAAGCTGTGGGCATGAAGGAATATAACACATTCCAGAAATGCAATAGGTTCAGCGTGGATGGAGCACAGGGTCTAGCAAAGTAGAGTGAGATGAGGTTGGACAGGGAAGCTGTGCCAAGGCCATGAGAGTTTACCACTGTACTATGTATGAATTTGAACTTCATCTTGAAGGTGATAGGGAAACCACTGAGGAGTTTCAGGCATTAAAGAGACATGAATACATCTGCTTTGGGGAGTTATTAGAGGCAAGGAGCCCAGAGAGACTACAACAGTTGTCCAAAAACAAAAGACAGCTTGAAATAAAATGGAAGTAAATGAACTCCTGGCAATGGAGTAAAGAGAGCAAGTCTGAGACATTTAGAAGATGGAAAACCAAAATACTTGTTGACTGGACACCAAAAAAATGGAGGGAAGAATCTAAAATGCTTCTGAAATTTCTTGCTGGTGACTTGGGGGAATGGAGATACCCATTTGAAGATGGAGTTAAATAATTCAGTGTTGTTCATTTTAGAATTTGAGACACTAGAGGAAGAGCATTTGGTTGGAGAAATATATGCAGTGGGATATACAGGTTTGGAGACAGGGCGTGAAGATCAGAATGTAGAGACGGTAAGTTCAAGTAGATTACTTCAGCAGTCTCAATGGAAAATACTTTGAATTCAGGCCAGTTTCTATATCTGGAATACTTTCAAGATGACAGACTTCATTTAGCATGTCATCATGAAGGCAAAGCAGGTATTTCTGCCACAGAACTCAGCATTGAAACTATATCCTTCAGCCTGGGGATCAAATGTGCATTACATTTCCCGTTAAATATAGCAGCCAATGATATCAGGTAATCTTATTGTTCCATCCCAATAACCTAAGAGCTTCTGCCATGTAATTTGACCCAGGACAGGTAGCAGAAGAAAGGAGGAAGAAGACTCATCTGACCCTGGAAACAACTCAATTGTCTATCATCAGGAAAAGACAGAGATAAATTGTGGCCTTGTCAAATGCTGGAATCTTACACAGCAGTAAAAGTAAATGAATCACAGCTTCATGGAACACAGATGCATTCTAGAAACATGGTGAATTAAAAAAAAAAAGTTCAAGAATACTATGGAATACCATTTTTTATAAAGTTCACAAATAAGCAACACTAAACAACAAATTGTTTATAAATATATACATATCTGGGAGGCTATTTTAAAAATCAAGAGAATGATAAACACAAAATTTAGGATGGGGTTATCTGGAGGGCAGGGAGGAAGAAAGTGAACTGGGAAGGAGCATACAAGTGCCTTCAACAGTATCCACAATGTTTTAGTTCTTTGGATAGGTGACCCATTAACAAGCATTCATTTTATTTTTATGCTTTATACTTAACAGTTACATTACATACATTCTTTTACATACACCAAATATTGTAATTTTTTTAAAAAAGATAACTGACTTTGAGAGGATCCTGTCATATGCCAAAGACACACTTTTAATCCTAAGGCATGAGATCTACCTAACACAACAGCATCTTCATTGTTCTTAAATCTTTCCAAACACAAAGGTCCTTTACAAATAAGGGACATAGTGCAGGGGTGTCTTCTTCTCATCAACTTTCCTAGTAAAATAGAGTACTCTAATTCCACACCATAACTCACAGACCATGTTAGGCAACAATGACTTAAAGTATATTTGTCTGCAGAGATAATAAGCCAAGGCTTTTTGGAGAAACGAAATATAAAAGAAAATGCATAAAGTATAAAAAGAGTGTAACAGGACAATGTAGAGAATATGAAAAGGGACTCTGAAATAACAGGAAAAAACAGAAAAGCACCTTACAGTAGGAAGAATCAGATATAAACCCCAACTAATCTTTCAATTTTAAAAGAAAATACTTATGGGAAAGTCTCTTTGAAATACTATTTTAAAAATATATCAAGAGTGTACCAAATATTAAAAATTAGAAAAGATACTTACAAAGTCATCTCCCGAGTCAGCTCCCATAGAGGCAACCGATTCCTTGCTCACTGACCGTGGTATCCTAGTAGCGCCCCCTGGCCTCTGAGCCACAGCTGTCTCTTCTGCAATTTTCTTCTTCAGTTTTGCAAACATTTTTGCTGTGTGGTTATCCTGCACGGGTGACCAGCTAGTGAACCACCCCAGTATTCTAGTCCTTTGGCCAGCAAGCAGGACTTCAGAGACTGGTGCCTAGAAAGTTCCAGACATCCAAGAAAACTGCATTCCCACTTCAGTGTGGGCCAAGGGCTTACAGAACAGTATCTATAAATCAGACGAAAGAGAGCTAAGTTAAACACAGGAGAGATTTCAGAACTGAGTTGCTTTTTAAGCTTCAGGTTTCAAAATTAAGTTTCATAATTTTACGTGGACATTTAACAGGACACACTGCTAAACATTTAAAAAGCACTCAGGTGTTTCACGTGCATAAACAGATAAGGAAATCAAGGCTTGAGGAGATGAGGTAATCTGCCAAAGAGTGTGTCCTTAAGTGGCAGGGCTGGTATTTGAACCCAGGACTCTGACTCACAAGTCCTTACTCTTTCTTTATTATGCCACGTTGGCTGTGGCATATAACACATATAGTAAAACTGCCCAGGGTACATGTTAATGTCACATAATGGCTGGAAATCCTCCCCCCAATATTAACTACAGTTTACTTTTTTTTTTTTTTTTAAGATGAAGACAAAATATGTACTCAATATGGGGATAAAGGTATAACATTCCAATGTTCGAGGATGGTTTGCCATCAGCTCTTGATGAGAAAAAGCTGACAACCTAGAAAAAACAGGCAAGCCAGACATCTATCCTCTATAAGCATCAGATACCCTTAAACATTTCCTAGAAATTCTGTATGGTTCTCTTTAAGAGTGATTAAAATGACCTGAACTCGGTTTCGTCTTCAGAATGTTTTACATGATAATCAACATGAGATTCAACCTTCTTTTCCTCCCAGTGTTGTATGAAACACCAATATTCTGGTTCCAACCTTAACTTTCCATGTTCTGTGGAGGACACCTAGGTTCTGCTCTGAGATCTACGAAAGACTTCTTACCACTTCAGATTATCCATGTAAATCTGTACAATTCTCCAATGTCTGTAAACCACCTACTCACCTGGCTTATCTACCAGATTTAAAACAGCTTGGAGGTCAAAGCATTCTGTCCTGCATGAAAACAAAGATAAAATGCACTGGGTATTTCCTTTCAAGTGTAAGGCCAAAATGTTTGGGGGAAATGGAAGAGGATAAAGGGAGAATTAACCAGAAGACAGAGGAAAGAATCTATCACTGCCACAGTCCTCAGTGGGACACCTTCTCCTTTGCGTTTGTGATCTACCTGGAGCTTCACTAACAGGCACAAAGAACAGGATCTCTCATTGGTGCCTAAATTTACTTCACCTTGGGAGACTCGAGCAAAAACAACTTGAATGAGATTCCGGTTTCCTAGGGCCAGTATTTATTTCTCAGTTGATTCTGACAGTCGCACATTGTTTGTTTACCTGGCGAGATCCGGGCAGTCTAGTCACAGAGCCTTGACTCGCACTAAGAACGTCGCCGAGAAAAAGAATGGCTAAACTGGTAAAAAAACAACAGCCTAACGCCCAGGGAGAGGCAGGTACCTGCCACGCCAGTCTGGATCCCACTCAACTCACGCTCCTTCTAGAACCGCCCGCGTTTGGACTGTCAAGGAAGAGAGAGGGACTCAACGTCTCTCCCATCTGACAGCAAGGAAACTGAGACCCAGAAAGGAGGAATGACTTGTCCAAGGTCGCTGGTGGCGGGGGGGATCCTGACACCCTAGGCTCCAGACTCCACGGCCGGGCAGCCCCTCTGCCCCCACCCCCGCCCTTTCAGCATCCCGGTACCGCCCCCCGCCTTGGGTCTTGGGCAACCCCGTCCGGGCCGCTCTGGGGCAGACCGAGGCCACCGGGAGAAAGAGGGGCCTCCTGGCATCTCCGGCCCCCGCCCGCGCACCTGCCGCTCTCTGGGCAGCTGGCAGAGCCCCGCCTCCGGGACCTCTCGTGAACACCGGCCCGCGTCACCAGCCCCCACGACCGGCCGGCGAGCAGAGCAGCGACCCGGAACCGCACCTCCACCAGCGCGCCGGAAGTGGCTGCGCGCGGGGCGGGCCTGCCACGCGCATGCGCCCGCGCGCGGTCTCAGCGGTCGACGGCGACATCCGGGCTGCGGTTGGGCCGGAACCGCTGGAGGGCGCGGGCGCTAGCCTGGGTGCTCCCTAAGGCCGGCCCGCCACGTCACCCAGCGGCCCGACCCGTGGATGGTGACAGGGTGGCCATAAGCCTTTATTGTTCTTTTTTTTTTTCTTTCTAAGGGGGCGGTGCGGAGCGGGGAAGTGGGAGGAGCCTTGTGGCCGAAGGGAAAAGCACCCAGTTGGTGCCGCGGGGCCAGCGCGTGTTGTGGGGCTTTGAATCCTAAGGCCACTGCTGCGCGGAACTGAGAGGGAGTTTCCGTTCCGCTCCCCGCATCCCAATCCCACTGCGCCCTGCCCAACCGCCTGGCCACGGCATAGCAGGTGATCACTGCGAGTCCGTGCCTCCCTCCTCACACAGAAGCCTGTGGCTTTGGAAAGTACAACTAGGTCTTCGCGCTTTGTGACTAGTTTTTTTAAACTCTTGTGCCTATGACCAACTGCAGGTTATACGTTTTATATCTATGTAATACATAATGTACCACATAATGTACCATTGAAAGCAAAGTTTCCAGAATCATACTCATATCATACACTCCGATATACTGCATTTCAAAATAAGAAGCTGATAGCAGCCCACCACATTCATCTCATTATCTACTCATGGTCCTCCAACTTTTGACAGTTGAACAAACTCGAGAGGTAACTGCCCCGTTCAAAGTTACACTGCAAATTAGCCTGCGTCGGGTGTCTGGACTCCTCGATGCCAAACAAGTCAGACATTCCACATTGAAATCGCACATTTGAAAACCCCCAAACGACCAGAGGGTCAGCAGCTTCCATCCCCGCCAAACAATCCTCCCTCCGCGTGTGAACTTTTGACCACTTCGAGCAAGGCAGGGAAAAACCAAGACCAGGACTCAGAAGAAACTTACCAACCAGAAGAATAAGCATAGAAGCTACGACCCCAAGACAGTCCTAAGTGTCTGAGGTATGTTCTGAAAGAAGCAAACCCCAACAGTTTAGCACGTATGTTGTCAACAATTCTGAAGAAGTGCCAGAAACCTTAAGCAAATAATGTTTATTTTTATATTGATGATACACTTAATATACACGTGGATTCAAGATACAAAATTCATTTACAAGAGTTCACACCTGATGAATGTAGTCACATTCCTAGAGAACATTTATCAATGCAAAAATGTTTTCAATACACGGACAACAAAAATCAAATGTTCTGTAATCTTGTTATTCAATAAACATCAAAACAACGTTTAACTTTCCATCCTCTACCATTTAAGTGCCCTTAAGGTGGCAGGCACCATAACAGAAGAAAACATTGGAAAGAAGGGCCTACAGAATCCACCTGTGGAATCACAGTGTTTACTCTGAAATTCATTTAGTGAAGTAGTTAGTGAAAGGCTTGCTATCCTTTATGACAAATCACATATCATACAAGAGTCAAAAGTGATGAACTCAAGAAAATAAAACGTCTCAATAACTTCTGAGTTTCTAAAATCTATGAAGTATTAACTGTAACAGACAAAGCAGAAAAAGGCTGAAAAAGAACACAACAGGAAAACATCCTTAAGAGAATGTATGGCTTAAGCAATTCAGAAACACAACGAGTAAGACTTTCACAATACCACAAATGTTGAAGTCAAATGATATTGACAAAATAATTTTCCCCTTAGTTATTGGTAGTAAATAGCCCCTTTAAAATTTATTCTACTGATAACACATATAAAACTAATGAATCCAAATGGTTTGCTGTCTCACAGAGCTGAGTTGACAGATTTTGATCTAAAATATTAACCCACAATACCCCAAATTTAGTACAAATGAGCAACAAGACAAAGTTTCAAGGATTACAGTGATTTGTGAATAGCTAGATAGGCAACCAAATAGCTTCATTATTTGCACACAGATTAGCAGCACTTGGATAAGAACTGTTACATGAAAATTATTGTGCTTCAATCTCTTGAGGAGAGCTAATAAATATAACTCTATAATCCCTATAGTGTTACAATTCTATAACATTTCAGTTACAGACGAGCACAACTTTTAAAAAGTATTTCACACCACTACAAAATCAAGTAATTGTATTCTCCAAATGTAATTTCTGCTATGATTGAAACAAGTGCATTTATGTCTAATATCCATAATATAGACAATAGGTTCACCATTATTTTCAGGGAGAAAGATCAAACTTATTTTAAGTCCTATGTGATTAGCTTTAGTGATGATGTGAATAAAGAAAAAGGATATTCAACCTTACAATGGAAATTCCCCAGAGAATATAATAATGTGGGCTGAAATGACAATAATCTTTAGAGCAAAGTAAGAAATGATTTATAACTGCTTCCTCTGATTCAAATTACTATTGGTACTGGTGCTACACAATGAAGATAACCTATTTGGATAATTTCCTTCACTTATAAGCTCTACTGTGAAAATGTTAGGACATTGTATCTGCCTTTCCTATTATCTAAGTTCTATCCACCTCAACTGGAAGAAGTCTCTAAAATGTAAGACTCAATTGATTGTTGAACAGCAAGGTTTATTAAAAAGAAACAAATCATTGTAGAACTAGCCATATGGTCTATGTGGCAAAAGGAATGTATCCAGATAACTATAAAAAGTATGAACATGAAGTCCTACAATATTTTACTGACCATTAAAAGTTATTTTTAATAAGATAGCCAAGAGCTAAAAAAAAAAAAAAAAAAAAAAAACCAACAAAACAAAACCAAACCCCTCATTCTTCAGGAAATAATAAAAATTCTTATTATCCTCTAACATTCTAAGCAATTGTTTTCCTGCAGATTTTTAGTACATCACAACACACAATTTAGGAAAAAATCATAACATGCAAAGGAGGGAAGGAATAAAAATTTTTAAAATGCAGTGGTTATTTTTCTATAGTTTGTAAGTATTTACTTGGGATTATCATATATTATCATTTCACAATTTATAATGGTTTATCATACTGATTTGATGTTTGAGAAAACTTAGGGGTCCAATTTTAATGTTCACAAATCCTAATTTTCATCACAGACAACTGGATATTCACAATAGCTTAAAAAGAGAAAATAATACTAGTGATATAAAAATTTAAGTAGTGCTTACTGCAGACCTATTGGAAAGCTAGCTATAATTCCCTATCTCATTCTGAATATAATAGAATCACTCTATTAACTTTCATTCCGTAAGCCTATCATTAAGTGTAGAACTCTGAACCCTGAAATTACCAATGTCTTAATAAACAATACTACACCTAAAAAGATGATTGTCTTAGGATATAGACTGGAAATGTTCACCAAAATAGGAAAATATTCTTAATAAGTAGTATGTTTTATGACCAAATTCAGGCTTAAGTGAATCTGGATTGCAGAATTAACAAAATGTACTTCTTACTATTAAAAAATTGAATCTAGGGGCGCCTGGGTGGCTCAGTGGGTTAAGCCTCTGCCTTTGGCTCTGGTCATGGTCTCAGGTCCTGGGATGGAGGCCTGCATCAGGCTCTCTGCCCGGGGAGAGCCTGCTTCCCCCCTCCCACCACACCTGCCTCTTTGCCTACTTGTGATCTCTGTCAAATAAATAAATAAAATCTTTAAAAAAAAAAAAAAAGCAAAAAACTGAATCTACTGTTCAAATGTTTTTAAAAAATCACACTGCTTAAAAAAAAATCACACTGCTTAGAGTAGTTTGATAAGAAATAACGTTAAAGAAAACATGAAAGAAATTAACAAAAAATATTTTTTAAATTAAAAAATGGTGCTTCCGTGATTAGTATTATACAGAAATGGAATTCTCAAAAGTTACACCAAACTAATAAGTGAAAAATACCAATTTTAGCTTAAGAAAACATTTCATATTTACAATCTTCCAAAGGAAATGTTTCTATGGCACCAACAAGTCAGTTACACTTAATTTAATACATTTATCTTTACCCAATTTAAGGGTATGTCCCCCTACATTAACCTGACACCCTTCCCTTCAATAGGTGATTGAGTCCATTCACACATCAATTATTTTTCCTTAAACACAAGGCATGCTTAATAAGTTTCTGTTCAAAAACTCAGTGAAGCTGGAACACAGTGTAATACCATGTTCTGAAATTTTAGTTTGAGGAAGATGAATTGCCTTATTTATTTATTTATTTATTTACTGTAAGGTAAAGGGGTCACAGTGTTCAGAATGACTGGGAGGTGCAGCACAAACAGAAATAAAGTACAGAATGGGGGAAAGGTTTGGTTTTCTAAGCAATTCTTACTTCATTTAACTGCAAAGTAATTGACTTTGCAACTGTTGGAAAGAGAAGTCATATTCACAATGTCAATCTCACTTCTTACTGCTGCTCCTTTCCTCCAACTAATGTCCATACTGAGCCTGAGTCAGTTCTATGAATTTTAAATAGCATAACATCTGCTGTGCTACTCTCCGATGGCAATGAATGATTTGGTTACTAAAACAACAGAATGTCAAATACTACGGACATTTTCACTGATTTTTCAGAAACAGTACATTACCAGATTTTCATATTTACTTACCAAAAAAGGCAATTACAACTTTTTAAAAAATTTAATACTGTAACTGAGAGGTGTTAATGAATAGCTGGCTTCTTATTAAAAATACAATGAAGAGGCAAATAAACATTTGTTGGGTGGTAAAACCGACTTCTGACTAATTTAATATTCTATCACACAGATGTAATCGTCTGAAAAATAATGGGGTAAACAGTTGTTTTGCAGTTATATTTTATCATGCAAAAATAACCTCTACTTAATTTTTTCGTGAATGTGTTCTAGCGTTTACTATACATCTCCTACCCTCGTGCGTGCAAATACACGTGCCAGGTGGAAACAGGAGTAACCAAACACTGAGACTCTGAGATATTCTGTGTACATACACTGGCACTGCATATAGTCACTGTCCTCTAAGAGAATATCCTCCCCCGCCCATCATCCTTGGTAGAGGTTCGGAGGCCCAGACTTGATAGCACACCATGCACCTAATATTAAGAATTCTATTTCATGTGTGAATATATCATCAATTTGCAGAACACAAGTGGTCTCATAGAGACAAAGAAATGCAACTGGAGGCATTTTATTCACTAGAAGCATTTCCTCAGATGAACCTACTCCTCTTTGATATGCGACTCCAATAAGAAAAATCTGTAGTCTGAAACGCCAAGACAGGACTAAATTCATCACAGCGGCTGCAAATATACAGATTAATCATCTCCTGTTCCTTATTAAATCTGACCCCATCTAGGTACAGCTTTCCTCTGCTGATGCCCCTTTTCCTGCCTCACAGAGACAGCTATAAAACGAGACACATCGGTGAAAAACACTGTTCCAAAATTAAAACTTAGTATCAGGTATTGACATGGCAACTACCAACAGATTTCTCTACTTAATGGACATTTTCCTATCTGTTTTGAAATGTGATCAAAGTAACTTTTTCCACAGCCCCTTAGTTCTCAGTATAAATACTATTCAGTACTACTACTCAACTAAGGGTCAAGAAAATAAAGGACTAACAGACCTTAAGAACCCGCTGGTGTCCCAGTCTCACACTAAGGGTTTTCAGGCTTATATCACTAATTTCTCGTCCATTTACGTGGAAATTGGCAGATGATTTTAAAGCTAAGAATATCCTGCTTTCTGTTAATATTTTCACATCCTAATTCCAACTTCAAATTAGCCAATTTTTCCCAAACACAAGCCCCTCAGAATAGAGGCTCATGAATGAGACACAGCCACAAACTAATTACAGCTGCACGGCCAATGCCGCCATGATGTCCTCACAGAACTCAAATAAATTCAGCCCACAGTAGGTATGGGTATATAATATACACATACTGCATACCAATGTATTTACAAATATGTACATATATACAAAAGAAGTATACACAGAGATTGCATTTAGCATCACAAAAATATACACATGCGATCACAAATAAAATAAGATTTTCAAATAAATAAGGTCAACAAAAGAGCCCTCCGTGTAAATACCCTTTATACTCTCCAAACACACACAGGAACACATACATCTAAAATATCACCGGAAATTCATACCATTCATATTCATATCAAATCTCTTTACTCACTTAGGGTAGGGAGGTGGTTCTGAATCACTGGCAGTAGCCACGATTGCTGACCCTTGGCACCTTACTCTATTTCCACTCCGGAATATTCTCTATATATCAGGCTGATTACAAGACTTCATGTATAACTAAGTACAAGATCTTTCAACTGAGTCCAAACCCCTTTTAAGAGACAGAAAATTACGAAGTCACACAGGTCAGAGATTAAACTTGGGAGAAGAATGCTAAAGAAAGCACCACAAATTGACACATAAATCAGATTGGATGCTTTTCTGTTTTCCTCAATGGGATTCAGTACAACTGCCACCTAATCTATTTCAGCGAATTCTATTACAAGAAGAAATAAAGGGCAATAGCCACAAGTAAATAAAAAATAAAACCAGATCCTGTATCAGGAAAATTTCAGTCATGACTAGATTGCACTTTGCTTTTATAATTTCAAAACACTTCAACTTGGTAAAAATATAAAGGGTACAATAAATTCTCTGTGCTTTGAGGGGTTTTGAGAGCACCACTTCCTAGGAGGAAAACACACACACATATACAAAAAATATATCCTGGCTGGAATAAAGGTTAAAGTGTCTGACTCGGGGATTTCTTAAAATTAATAAATAAAAATTTGCTGGGCTGATGGATTTCCTGGTTTCAATATTTGATTACTTTAAAAATACCCTAACCTTTTGTGCCAAAATAGAAATTTCTAATTATTCCTTTCCTGTTCATTATAGAAAGCAACCTGAGCTACCAGAAAGACTGGGCTGAGGTTAGGAGATGTGAGTTTTAGTTCTAGCTCTGCCACTATGAATAAATGTACAGTGTTTTGGGGTCTGAGCTTTCTCTTCTGAGAAACAGGGAAAATAGCTGCTTTACCAACTTCAGAAATACACGGGTGAACAAAGAGAAAATAATTCAATTGTGCTTAACACTGTTTTGTGTGTAAGGGACTTCTTGCAATCCTATACCTTGTTCTGTTTGCAGTGATTCTTAAGGGAGGCGAGAGACTGTATCAGAATCTCCAGGGGGAGGTTGTGCAATTTGAAAACAAAGAAGTGCTTTTCCCCATTGCTTTGCTTTGTTTTTAGTTCCAATGTTTAAATTTCTACGAATTCTAAAATTAAATAAATAAGGGGCTTAATATTTTTAGATATATAAAGAAGAGTGGTATGCATTGAAAAAAGAGATTCTTTGCTAATACCCAGGAGTGATTGTCCTTTAACATGTCTTCGTTTTTGCTTAAAGTAATGTCTTAAAATGAAGAAGCTTGGTGATGGATACAGGATAGTTCACTAAATGCTACACATGCTTAAAATGTTCATAATAAAAAGTAAAAAAAAAAAAAAAAAAGAAAGGAACATGAAGAATTTGCACAAATGTAGTCTTCTCAATAAGGCCTACCCTGATCACTCACTTACACACTGTTCTTCACCCCAAAACAATGAAAACATTTCCCTTACCATGTTCTAAACTTTCTTCATACAACTTACAACTCTCTAACAAATTTTCTTATTATGCTTATGGCCTGACTCCTCCTACTAAAATATAAGCTTCGTGAAGACAAGGATTTTTACGTCCGATTCATTTGCTTTCTCAATGTCTGGGAACAAAATCTGGAGTATAGTTGTTCAGTGCACATTCTGAAGGCATGAATGAAACAATGGCTTAGAATTTTCTAGCACAGTTTTCCTTTCTTAAAGATTCAAGATCGCTTTGGCTCACTTTAGATTTTTAACTACCAAAAAGAAATTATACTACTATCAGCTCAAGGAACAATGTCATCATCTAAACCTTCCTTGTGATTTCTAAGACCCCTTGTTCTTGGACAAACATGTTTCTAACCACAAAAGCTCAAATTTCTTCACCCGATTAGCTTCTAAATAACTGAGACTCAGATATATTTGTGGACAAAAACAAATTAAATATGACTTAGAAAAGAAAACATCTATGCTAAACTCAGGGGAACTGGTTTTCCAGGTGGCAGGGGGCGGGAAATCAAGATTGCAATTATAGAACCATACAACTGGACGGGACCTTGGGCTAATGCCTTCATTCTACAGATGAGAATATAATAAAACAGAAACATGAAGACACTTGTCAAAGGGCATAAAGCTAGTTACCAAGAAAGGCAGGATTACAACTCAGGTCTCCTAGTTCTCAGACCAGTGTTCTTTACACTAAATAGGTGAGAATAAAGCTCAGGAAGATAAATATTATTTTAAGCATCAGGGGAGAGGAAAATACATGAGGTCAGGTACATTACTGGCAGAGAAATTCAAGGGGACTGAAACAAGAGGTCAGCCTATTGCTGTAACCCAGGTGAACATGGTTATGAAAGGAAAGCCATTAAGTTTATAAAAAACCTTAAAAAAAAAAAACCCATCAGGCAAAAAAAATCTCCCTCCAGGACAAGTCTTCTAAAGCTTTCTGAAATAATGGTTAAAAGAACAAACAAAAACAATGAAGAAAAGAATGAATGAAATGCCACGAAGTCCCCTAAATCCAAGAACAGTAATTTCAAGACTTCAGATGAAAAATTAGCAAATTGGAACAGGTATATGAATAACTTAGACCCAAATAATACCCTATGCCCGAAATGAAAATCAAAGTAAAAATGTTACAGTAAAACTTCCCTATGGACACAGGAAAGAGGCACCAAAAGCAATCACCTTATTTCCCCTGGGACCACCAGAGGTAGAATGTGAGCCTGTACAGAGTATTAGGTAGAAGGGCTTTCGGTTCATAGATTTCTGAACTTGAATGCCTTGGAGTCTAAAGAAGAGGGAAAAACCCAAAGCATCATAACAAATGCTTATGAAATTATGAAGCGGATGACAGAGAAGAAAAACACAAAAAACTTTGTATTATATACGGAGTCCTATTTAAAATAATAAAAAAAACTTGTGCATGAATATAAAATGTTAAATATAAGGAGTTAAAAAGATCTTATTTCCAAATTGTCAATGCAAAAGTTACTTCCATTTCAGGTTAAATAACAATTCAGTTACCCCTGACTAAAATTAATAACATCTCTGACTTTGACGTCTCATAAACGTGAACTAGGCAAAAAGATTACAATCTCTGTACTATATGCCACAGCCTTCAATCTGGATAGTCTTCAAACTTGATATCATGAATTAAGAGTTTAAATAGAATTCCTTGTGGAAACATTGTATTATGAAACCAACAATCTGATTTTTTGACCGAAATACTTAAAAGTCTTTTTTTTTCATTTCCAGCATTCAGATTATAAAGAAAGCAAAATATGCAAGTGTATCTCATGATAACACAGGGCTCACACATTCCAAGTGATATTTATCATCTTAAGACTTCAATTAAAGATTTAACTTTCAAATGCAAATCAATCCTATACAGTTTCTGAAATTATGACAGTATTTAATGAGTTAAGTAATTTAAAAAAAATGTCTTGATTATGCTTCAAAGGATCACACATTTGTCTACCTACTATGTTGGAATGAAAAGAAATATTATGGAAAGCCTGTTCTTGATTTTTAATAGTCCATGCTGGCTAGTTTCATCTTTGTGAACAATGATAAATTTTCTAAATCCACACATTTTTTTTTTTAAATCCACACATTTAAGGTCCAAGTATAAGAGCTGGATTTTTCTCATTATATAAAAATAAATGATTTACTCTTCTGAGGGTGAGAACAGTGACTATTTGTGTGTAGGGACAGATGTTGGAGGTAAGTAGCCATACCTCAAAACCAAAAAGTAAAAATTCCAAGATTAATTGAGTTTTTTAAAAGACTTGAAAGACTGTATTTTAAAACAGTTACCCTAAAAGTTTGAACAATTTTTTCAGTTTGTTTTTAAAATGGTGGCCTTAAATTAAAAAATTAAAACTAAGTAACACCACTATGTGTCCTGGTCATCACATTAGAAAACTGCACCATGTAAAATCTGTGGCAAATGAAAAATTGTTTCAACAAGAGGATTTTGTTTTAATAGTCATCTATGGTACTCTCGAGGAACACGTTTCGAACATCCAGAATGGATGCTAATTCCAGAATGTGCTTCTGGAGATGAGGGTTCTCCACTGTTTCATCCCTTGGCAGTTGTGGATATGATTCTGGATAGTTTCGTGTTTCCTGGTAGGCAAAGGAGAGAAAAGTCAACTTTTATAGTTTAATGAAAGAAATTATATACAACATTAATAATATTACTGTTAACATTAACAATAGTAGGAATAACTTAATATGTATTTCTCTGCATATTAGTATGACTCTTAATAGCAGTATACTTGTTGAACATAGGAAATTACTGACATTTAACTACTTTGACCTTAAAAAATTACAGTTTCACATGGTTCAACCTAATATATTCACTCAGTGAGTCATTTTACAAGTATTTATTGGGTCTTACCATTTTTGAGTACTCTGCTATACTGTAGAAATCATATAATTCTAACTTCTTAGGGGAAAGTCCTAGCATATGTGGAAATTCAACAAGTATTTGTTAAATGAATGAATAAATATATGTTGCAGCAGAAATTAAAATTTCTGCTGGGAAGACGGGGGTGCCTGTGTGGCTCAGCTGGTTGAGCAACTGCCTTCAGCTCAGGTCATGATCCTGGAGGCCCAGGACTGAGTCCCAAGTCAGGTTCCCTGTTCAGCAGGGAGTCTGCTTCTCCCTCTGACCCTCCCCCACTCAAGCTCTCACTCTCTCTCTCTCTCAAATAAATAAAATCTTTAAAAAAATCTTATTAAAAAAATGAGAGGAAAGACATGAGAAGCACTGAAAAAGTCAAATTAATGAGCCTTGGCTGGGGTGCCTGGTTGGCTCAGTCAGTTAAGCATCCACCTTTGGCTCAGGTCATGATTTCCAGGTCCTGGGATTGAGTCCTCTTCAGGATCCCTGCTCAGTGGGGAGTCTGCTTCTCCCTCCCTCTTGCTCTCTCTCTCTCTCCCTCTACCCCTCTCCACTGCTCATCCTCTCTCTCTCTCTAATAAACAAAATATTTTTAAAAATTAATGAGCCCTGGCAATTAATTATAGGATGAGAGGTTTCAAAGATGACTGTAAGATTTTAGGAACAAATGACATAAGAAAAGGTCTGGGAGCCATTTGAGAGAAAAAGACAAGTAAAAGAAGAAAATATTTGGAGAGAGTATAAAGCTTTAGGTTTTAGGTATATTTTATCTGAAGTAATACTGTAATACAAACAGAACTGCCCCCTCAAAAGGAATTTAAGAATTCAGGTCTATCTCAGAAGAAAGGTCTAGGCAGTATATGTAAAGGTGGATATAATATCCATGCAGAGAAATATTAAAGTTGAGAAAATGGCTAAGATTTCTAAGAATATTAGCAGAATGAAAAAAGAGTCCCTAAGAAGAAGAAGAAATAATATCAGAAAGGGGGGGGGAACCCCAAACAAACTCAAACCCAGAAGAGGAATAGTAAAGGAAAAAGGAAAAAAAAAAACTTTAATTACACAGAAGCAGAAGAGACCATTTCAAAGATCAGGTATTCTGACTTGGAAATTCTTCTTTATTTGATAATTTAAAAAAAAAAGATTTTATTTTATTTATTTAACAGACAGAGACAGAGAAAGCACAAGTAGACAAAGTGGCAGGCAGAGGGAGAGGGAGAAGAAGACTCCCCGCTGAGCAGGGAGCCCCAGGTGGAACTCGATCCCAGGACCCTGGGATCATGACCTGAGCAGAAGACAGCGACTTAATCGTCTGAGCCACCCAGGCGCCCCCTTTTTTTTTCTTTAAGATTTTATTTATTTGAGAGGGAGAGAAAGCACGAGCAGAGGGAGGGGAAGAGGGAGAGAGAGAGAGAGAGAAGCAGACTTCCTGTTGAGCAGGGAATCTGATGCGGGGCTCAATTCCAGGATCCCAGGATCATGACCTGAGCCAAAGGCAGACGCTTAACTGACTGAGCCACCCAGGTGCCCCTTGGTAATTTCAATAGACTAAATTTTGCCACTCATTTAAAATTTCACTGATAAATAAGTTAATACTTTCCTATGCATCTCACATGACAGTTCATATACTCAAATATCACTTCTACTTTTTTTCAGCCTGTAGGCATTATTCATTAAAATTATAAAGACCAAATTCTTGTTTTAACGCACTAAATACTATGAGGAGAGACAAAAAAGAACTGTACAACACCCCTAACAAAAGAAAAATTCCAAAAAACAAGAGCTACTGGGGGACAACTGTAAGGTGAACAATTCTCTCTGCTCACACAGGGGTGAGAGAGTTTGAGTTTTGACCAAACAATTCCTAGAGGGGAGAATATTCACCTCTTAAAAAGGGGACATATGAAAGAGACCCCAGAAACATTATGCCTCTTAGTGTTTGGCCAAAATATACTTACATCTGTATGCTACCACTACTCTAAATCTACCTCTAAAAAGCTTAAAAACAAGCTATAAGAAGGTCAAAGGAATTTGCAAATTGATTTAACCCCTGCTACAATAAAGTCCAGTACTCTTTAAAGAAAGACAACAAAGTACAGAATTCAACATCATAAAATTCACAATGTATATACCCTAAGAGAAAATTACTACATATATAAAAAATTAGGAATATGAGAACCCAAACCAGTAGGAAAAGTCATAAACACAAACTTATAAGTGATAGAGAATACAGCATTGGCAACAAGGACTTTAGCTGTTACACATACATTCAAAAGCACAAAGGAAAACATAATTAGGAGGGAAATGAAAAATATTAAAAGAACCAAACAGATCTTCTAGAGATGAGAAAAATGTAATTCCTGAAATGAAAAACTACCTGGATAGGATTGACAGCATATTAGACACTAAGGAAGAAAACATCAGTGAACTTGAAGACACAGCAACGGAAACTGAAATGGAAAGAAAGAAAAAGACTTTTTTGGAAAAATGAAGAGCACATGAAGTGATGTACAAGTTAATAACAGGTTGTGTAATATATACGTAACTATGTCCAAGAGAAAACTGAGGAAGGAAGAAAAATATCTGAACAAAAATGACCAAAAGTATTACAAAATATTCCAAAAATATTCCACAGATCCAAGATGATCAATGAACTCTAATTGAAAGAAAGAAAGAAAAAAAGAAAGAAAGAAAGAAAGAAAGAAAACCCTATCAAGGTACATCATAATCAAATTATAGGAACTAATAAGAAGAGAAAATCTTAAAAATATCCAGAGAAAAATGAAAAGACACATTACACATCACAATAATTGATAGAACAAGTATTCAGAAAATCAGTTAAGATAGAAAAACCATGATGAACAACACTATAATTCAAGGTGATCTAACAGACATTTATAAAACTCTTCATCTGATGGTATGACATTAGTAGCATGTATGTTTATTCCAAGTGTCTGTGTAACATTTACCAGGATAGATGACATCTGAACAATAAAACAAATCTGAATAACTTAAAAGGACTTAAGTCATACAAGGTATATTATCTGCCACAAAGGAATTAACTTAGAAGTCAATAAGATAAAGATAACTCAAATATTTATTTTTTATTTATTATTTTAAAAAGTATTTATTATTTGAGAGAGATAGAGAGGAGGGGGAAGGGCAGATGGAGAGGGAGAAGAGACTCTAAAGCAGATTCCACCGTAAGCATGAAGCCCAGTGGGGGGCTTGATCTCACAACCCTAAGATTATGACATAAGCCAAAATCAAGAGTCAGATACTCAACAAACTGAGCCCTCCCAGGTGCCCCA
The DNA here is from genome assembly GCF_011764305.1 of Mustela putorius furo. Classification (NCBI taxonomy): domain Eukaryota; kingdom Metazoa; phylum Chordata; class Mammalia; order Carnivora; family Mustelidae; genus Mustela; species Mustela putorius. The sequence continues at coordinate 7,012,724 of NW_025421428.1, forward strand.
ATATTCAAATATTTAGCTACAAAACAACATATTCTTAAATAACTTACGGTTCAAAAAAAAAATTAGAGTGAAATAAAGACTGTTTCAGAGAAATAAATAATGAAAGAATTACCATCAGATTTGCACCATAAGAAATGGTAACAGAAATTTTATAGTAAGAAAAATGATAGCAGATGGAAAATTAAATATAGGAAGAAATAAAGAGTGCCAAAAATGGTAATTATATTTGATTTTCTCTCATTTAACATTTTAAAAAAAGATTTTAGTTATTTATTTGAGATAGGGAGAGAGAGAGAGCACAAGTCGGGGGAGGGACAGAGGGAGAGGGAGAAGCAGGCTCCCCGATGAGCAGGGAGCCAAATAGGGGGGAAAGGGGGCTGGGACCTCGATCCCAGGACCCTGAGATCATGACCTGAGCTGAAGGCAGACACTTAACCAACTGAACCACCCAGGTGCCACATCACTTTAAAAGTTTTTAAAAAGATCATTGTTTAGGGCGCCTGGGTGGCTCAGTGGGTTAAGCCGCTGCCTTCGGCTCAGGTCATGATCTCAGGGTCCTGGGATGGAGTCCCGCATCGGGCTCTCTGCTCAGCGGGGAGCCTGCTTCCTCCTCTCTCTCTCTCTGCCTGTCTCTGCCTACTTGTGATCTCTCTCTGTCAAATAAATAAAATCATTTAAAAAAAATCATTGTTTAATTCTATGCTAACTACAAAGTATCATTTAGTATATATGGACTCATAAAAGTCAAATGCACAGAGTTGGGAGGGAGAATGTGGAAGTATACTGTTAGAAGACAATTATATCAAATTTGAAGTTGTATTAAAAAGTAAAACAACAGAGGTAAATCAGTAGTGTTGTTAAAATTTTAAACAAAACCTCAATTAATTCAAATGAAGATGAAAGCAACAGAGAAAGAAAAAAGGTACAAACCACAGCCAGGACAAACAGATAACAAATAATAGTATATTTAAGTCAAACAATGTTAAAAATTACATTTAATATAAACATTAATTCAAAACTAAAAATATCAAATGAAAGTAGACTGGCAAACTAAATAGAAGAAAAAAGCAGGACCTAACTAATGCTATTGAAAAAAAATTCACTTTAGGGGCGCCTGGGTGGCTCAGTGTGTTAAGCAACTGCCTTGGGCTCAGGTCATGATCCCAGGATCCTGGGGTTGAGCTCTCTGCTCAGTGGGGAGTCTGCTTCTCCCTCTGCCTCTTTGCGTCTTACCCACCCCAACCCCCAACCCCCTGGTTTGTGTTCTCTTTCTTGCTCACTCTCTCAAATAAATATATAAAATCTTTAAAAAAAGAAAAGAAATCTACTTTAAGTGTAAGGAGAGTGTAAGGAGAGCCATAGGTTAAAAGTGGAAGGATGAAAACAGATTTGCCATGCAAACACAAACCAGAAGAAAACAGTTATGGTTATATTAACATCAATCAAATAGATTGCAGATCAAGGAATATTGCCATGCATAATAGACATTTCATAAATGAATGGGTAATTTCAACAAGATATAACAACCCTAAGTATGTGTGAACTCAATAACATATATACATAATTCTCCACAGATTGGTTACATAGATTAAATGCAATCCCAATCAAAATGCGAAGCTGCTGCTAAATTTCACACAGAAAGGACCTAGAATAACTAAAACACTTAAATTTTAGGGGGACTCACACTTCAGGATATTAAGACTTACTATAAAACTGGAATAATTAAGTTTTTAAAAACCTGGAATAATCAAGGCAGTAGTGTATTGTAGAAAAATGCCACTGATCAATGGAACAGAATTTAGAGTCTAGAAATATCTCTATACATACATGGTTGTCAGATTTTCAAAATTGTTACAAAAATAATTCAATGAGAAAAGGATAACCATTTCAATGATACATTTCTTGGATAAAACACAAACCACAAAACAAAAAAATTGGTTAGTTGGAACTTCATCCAAAATTTAAAAGCCATTGTTAAGAAAAGTCACTGTTAAAGAAAAAAGCCACAGAATGCAAAAAAAATATAGCTGAGAAGCACATGAAAAGATGTCTAACATCACATCATTCAGTGAAATGCAAATTGAAACTACAATGAGATACCACTTTATAAATTCACAAAGATGGGGGCACCTGGTAGCTCAGCCAGTTGGGCATCTGCCTTTGGCTTGGGTTGTGATCCCGGGGTCCTGGGATTGAGTTCCATGTGGGGTTCCCTGCTCAGCAAGGACTCTGGTTCTCCCTCTGCCCCTCTCCCTGCTCATGCTCATTCTCCCTCTTAAATAAATAAATGAAATCTTAAAAAAAATATTCACGAAGATGGTTGAAATTTAAAAGACTGACAACACCAAATGTTGGTAAGGATACAGAGAAACTTTGATACACTGTTGCTGGAAACATAAAATGGTACAACAAATACTCTGAGAAAAGTCTGGCAATTTTTCCCTTTTTTTTTTTTAAATTTATTTATTTGATAGAGATCACAAGTAGGCAGAGAGGCAGGCAGAGAGAGGGGGAAGCAGGCTTCCCGGTGAGCAGAGAGCCCAATGTGGGGCTCAATCCCAGGACACTGGGATCATGACCTGAGCTGAAGGCAGAATCTTTAACCCACTGAGCCACCCAGGTGCCCCACTCTGGCAGTTTCTAATAAAACTAAACACATACCTACCCTATGACCAAGAAAAACATATGTCTGAGCAGACTTGTACAAGAATGTTCATAGCCACTTTATTTATAGCAGTCAAAAATTTAAAACTCCCCAGGTGTTCATCAAAAGGAGAAGACCTAAATAAACTGTGATATATTCAGTCAATGGACTACTACTTACTATTACTCAGTAATAATGAGGAATAATGAGCTACTTCTATAGGAAACATGGATGAATCTCAGAACAACATAGTCAAAGAAGCTTTACACAAGGAGTGCATACTGTATAATTCAAGTTCATGAATAGGTAAAACTAAGCTATAGTGAAAATAATAAAAATAGCATTACCTCTGGGGTAATGGGTACTGGACTGACTGGAAAAGAGTGTAGAGAATTTTTTGGAATGATGCTATGTGGTATAACCTGATTGGTTTGAGTTACACAGGTGTATGTATTTATCAAAACTCACCTAATGGCACATGTTAGCTTTATGCAATTCACCATACATGAACCTACATTTAAAAAAGTGTGTTGTGTGTGTAGTTATTTTTATGTATGATGAAGCATTGAGGGGTAAAAATCTATTGATATCTACCATTTATTTCAAAATGCATCACAAAATGAAATAAACTGTCGAATGGAAAGAGGAATGGGTAAATGGACAAACATACCAAAGCAAATATATCAAAATATTAGCTGCAGAATCTAGCTAGCATATATATGGATATCCACTGTACAATTCTTTCATATTTAAAGTTACCATAATAAAATGGAAAAAAGTCATATTTTTAAACTAAAAGTTGCAAGAGACTTAAAAATATTCAGGCATGTGGGTGCATGGGTGGCTCAGTTGGTTAAGCATTCAATTCTTGGTTTCTGCTCAGGTCATGATCTCAGGGCCGTGAGACCGAGCCCTGTATCAGGCTCCACATTCAATGCAGAGTCTCCTGGAGATTCTCTCTCCTTCCATTTCCCTCTCCTCCTCTCCCCATTCACACACACTCCCTCTCTCAAATAAATAAATGAAATCTTTAAAAAATGCTCCGGTAAGTGAATTTACGAATAGGTGCAGAGCTAGCTTATTCTATAGGTAGAAGAGATTAAAAAAATAAAATAAAATAAAACAAAAAAATGCTCAGGCATATTTGAAAAAGAACCAAATTTTACTTATAGAAATGAAAAATGTATGGCTAAAACTTCAACAACAGTGGTATGTAGTTATGTGAATTCACAGAAAAAAAAATCACTTAAAAGCAAAATGGACAAAAGATTTGAATATACTCTTCACAAAGAGGAACACAGAATAAGACATGAAAAATTGCTCAACCTAAAAGCAAACTCAGAAATAAAAATTAAAACCACAATGAGCTACTATTTTATACCCATTAGACTCACGTGATATAAAGTAAGACTGCAACAAGTGCTGGTGAGATTAGAGCAAAAGTAACTCTTACATGCTGCTAGTGAGTGTGAACTGATACAAGTACTGTGCAAAACATCTGGCATTACTAGTTAGAGATGCTTATATAATCTGACTTCGCATTCCACTACAGAAAATCTTATAAATGTATACCAGGTAACTGATAGGAGATTTCACAGTGGCATTGTTTGTAATAATAAAATAATGGGAACAACAGAAATGTCCATTATCAGTAGAATGGAAAAGAAATTTTTAATATACAGTCAAACAATGGAATCCTAGAGCACAGTGAAAATAAATGGATGAAAGCTACAGTTGTCATTACCTTGGCTCAATCTCAGGAATATAATAGTAGGTAAAAATAAGCAAGCTGTAGAAGAACAGATGTAATATGGATCCATCAACATGTTGTATAGGAATAGAAATACATGTAACAAAACTATAAAGAAAAACAAGTGATAATTATAAAATTCAGGATTTTAATTTCATTTGAAAGAGAGAGAAGATCCAGGAGAGGCCTAAAAGGTAATGAAAATATTCTTCTTCTTTTTTTTTTTTTTTTTAAGATTTTATTTATTTATTTGACAGAGAGAGACATAGTGAGAGAGGGAACAGAAGCAGGGGGAGTCAGAGAGGGAGAAGCAGGCTCTCCGCCGAGCAGGGAGGCCCATGCAGGATTCAATCCCAGAACCCTAGGAACATGACCTGAGCTGAAGGCAGATGCTGAATGAATGAGCCACTCAAGTGCCCCGAAAATATTCTACTTAAACTGGTATTCAGATGTGCCTTATGTGGGTTATCTTTATATGTTACATAATAATTTATAAATATTATTTTGGATCTATTCAAATTTTATTTAATATAGTGTATTTTATAAAATATAATAATACATGATTCCTAAAATACATAAAACTATAAAACTGGTCCTTAATAATATTCTTTGCCTACCCGAAAAATCTTGTGCATCCTCATGGTGGCTGAACAAAAGATAAATCTTGTGAGAAGCAAGCGAAGAAACTCATCTCCAAAAAACTGGAGAAATGCTTGATCTGCAAAGAGGAGAAAGATGAAAGTAAAAAGATGCTTAAAAGAAAAACTGAGAAAGTTTGGGAAAACCTTCTCGACTTTCCTGCTTTCAACAAATACCTTTAAAAATTCAAACAATTTCAACAATATAAAACCATTATAGTATGTTAAGTGTGCAGTTATATTAGTAGGGTACCTATTGAACGTGAATGGGTCAGTAGCTGGGCAATATCACGGTTGATTTTTCGAAGATATTCTTGACACTTTTCCCATAGGCCTCTGCGCATGCTTGACAATCCAGAGACAAATAGGAAGGCCATTAGAGGATTGTTCAAAAAGAGAGTGAAGAGGCTACCTCGTTGAGATTGATCTGTAATAACAAACATGTTATATATATATAGACAACAGTTTTGCAAAAAGAAATACACTTGAGGAATATTTCAATATGATGATAATATACAAAATTAAAGCTGTATCATTAAATCATAATTCAATACAGTAGATTCTGCCTGCAACTACAAAAACATCCCAGGTATGCTGCTTTCTGCTGAACAAACTCAAGACAGAGCCTCGTAAACTTAAGGGAAATGAAAAAGGAACATACTCCTTTGCCTTTTTCACTCCAACTAACAAATTTTACCCAGATATGACAAATACCTGGGCAGCTCACGACAGAATTCTCAGATGAGTATTAGAATTGGCAATCTTTTTCATTCCCTTTTGTTCATTGCTCTTTCTTTGCTTATCCCTTAAACATTAGTTTTTCTTTCTTTGACCCTATATATTGCTGATCTCACCTACTCCTATAATTTCAGGTATCACTTATATGCCTACTGACTCCCAGTTCTCTTATCCACGGCCTAGACTGAGCTCATTAGGCCTAGAACAGCACTGCCCTACAAGAGCTACTAGACACTTAAAATATGAGTGGTCCACTGTGACCAGGTACACTGTGAAATGTAAAATGTAAACTATGTGTAGGACTTCAAAGCCTCACTACAAAAAGGCAAATTAACATTAATTTCACCTGTTAAGCGGTTTTCAATGTGGCTACCTGAAAATTTAAAATTACATGTGACTTACATCATCTTCTATTGAACAGAGTTGCTCTAGACTATAATATTCAACCTAAGTTTCAAGGGTAACCTCAAACCCAAGATATCAGAAATGGAAAGGAAATTCTTCCCCCTTGTGTTCTCTACAAATCTGCTTCTTACCCAGTACCACCATTTTCATCAGTAACTTAGCCAGAAACCTAGAAGTTCACCTCTGCTTCCTTCTTCTCCCTTATTCTCTCAGATCCAACCCATCACCAAATCCTGCTGGCTCTCTGGGCTCGTATCTTTCAGAGCCACCACTATCTCCCTGTTTCCATCAGTGTTCCTCTACAATCCATTCTCCACAGGGTGAATGAATGGCTCTTCCATGCTACTCTTCTGTTCACAATCTTTTGATGGCACCCCACTATCTTCCAGTTAAAGCTCTTCTCAAATCCTGAAAGGTTTTCATGATTCAGTCACACAGTCCCACACCCTATCCTTCCACTAGCAGGATGTACTTTAATTTCTCTAAGTGTTCCATAAACTGAGGCATCTGGCTGGCTCAGTGGGTAGAGCACATGACTCTTGATCTTGGGGTTGTGAGTTTGAGCCCCACGTTGGGCATAAAGATTACTTAAGGGGCGCCTGGGTGGCTCAGTGGGTTAAAGCCTCTGCCTTCGGCTTAGGTCATGATCCCAGGGTCCTGGGATCGAGCCCCACATCGGGCTCTCTGCTCAGCAGGGAGCCTGCTTCCGCCTCTCTCTCTGCGTGCCTCTCTGCCTACTTGTGATCTCTCTGTCAAATACATAAATAAATAAAATCTTAAAAAAAAAAAAAAGATTACTTAAAAATAAAATCTTAAAAAAAAAAATGTTCCAGGGGTGCCTGGGTGGATCAGTGGATTAAAGCCTCTGCCTTCGGCTTGGGTCATGATCCTGGGGTCCTGGGATCAAGACCCGCATCAGGATCTCTGCTCAGTGGGGAACCTGCTTCCCCCTCTCTTTCTGCCTGCCTCTCTGCCTACTTGTGATCTCTGTCTGTGAAATAAATAAATAAAATCTTAAAAAAAAAAGTTCCATAAACTTTCTCGTCACAGAGCTCTTATGTCTGGGCTCGAATGCTATTGTTCTACGAGAACAGTCTTGTTAACCATGTCCCAGCGCCATATGATTCTATATAACCTTCAACTCCACTTTGACTGAGAGAACTGGAGACTTTGGATACCAGAGGTGCAAGAACCTAATTAGACATCCCAAATACTTAGTTATCTTCTAGCTTTGTACCCACACGGTCCATATTTAAGGGATTCGAGGTCTAAGCTTTCTCGCATAAAGATATGATACTTGACTAAAAAAATGTTAAGGACGTATACTACAACTAAGTGTGATAACAAGCATTAATAACAATAACCATTAAAAAATGATAGTTGGGGCGCCTGGGTGGCTCAGTCATTAAGCATCTGCCTTCAGCTCAGGTCGTGATCCCAGGGTCCTGAGATCGAGCCCCGCATCTGGCTCCCCGCTCGCTGGGAAGCCTGTTTCTCCCTCTCCTACTACCCCTGCTTGTGTTCCCTCTCTCACTGTCTCTCTGTCAAATAAATGAATAAAATCTTTTGAAAAAATGATAGCACATATTGAATACTTACTGTATACCCAAAATTATTTAACAAAGAGAACTATTATTATCTCCATTTGATAGGAAACTGAGGCACAGAAACTACAGAATGGCTACGTAACTTCCCAAGGTCACATAGCTAGTCGGTGGTAGTCGAAATTCAAATTCCATCAGCTTGCCTCCAGAGTCTCTGTTTTTACCCTCTACACAATAAAGCCTTTTGGAACAAATAATCTTGGTATTAACCCATTAGATCATGCCATTTTAAATGAAGCTGCATCTTGACAGGACACAGTGACAGCAAAAAGCACTCTTTAAGTAATTGGAAGGGGTTACACTTCTCCAGAAATGACAGGAAACAGGTTAACAAAGTCCTCAAAGCAGGAGAATTTTACCGTTGTTTGAAGGTAAGTTCTATCCCTTAGTAATTTGACTTTTGGATACAAGAACTTAATATTTCTATGTGTTTTTCCCTGTTAAATAGCAAAACTTACCTTAAAACAACGGTGAAAAGTCTCCAGCTTCTCTCAGGCTTTCAAATGCTGACCATCACTTCCTGTGTCAAACTATGTCAGCAGACAGGACTTCTGGCTGGGAAGTAGCAGTAAAATGCCATCTCCCAGAGAGACATCAGCACTATTCACGGTCAGGGAGATAGTGAAACAGTGACAAGTACTGCTAAAACACGGTTAAGGTTTGTTTAGTTTCTACCTAGCGTAAAGACTGGGAGTTCGAACTAGATTTTACATGTTGGTTTATCAAGGACAAATTATTAAAGACAGTCTTTCTCATTTCTCAGCCATAACAGACACAGTGTCTCCCTAGCACACTGAAAAGAGGGTCTTTTACTTTAAAAATACAACAAGGTAAAAATGTGAATAAAAGAAACCCTTTAAGTTGTGCCAGTAAGGTTATCCTAACTCTTAGGCATAGGCTGAGAAGTTTTCTAGACCGGAAATCACATGGTCTTAAAAGATGCCTAGAATATGTAGCCAGAGATATAGGAAATCATGCTGCTATGAAGGGCGACACACACATCAAAACCAAAACCAAAACCAAACCAAACAAAAAAACACCTGCAAAACAAATCTAAAAATTCACAGATCATGAGGCCCCTAGCAGTAAGGGAGCAAAAAGCACCTTTTCTTAGGGACGATTTACCATTTCTTTTAGCTTTATCTCAAGACCTAATAGCATATTAAAGAAGTCTAGCTGTTGGCAAGACTTCTGGGTTTATTTCAGATCGACACCTGCCACATTAAACACTATAAAACCACATGTGATCATTACAGGTGGGGAGGCAAAGACCCGTATTATTCAAAATGTAGACTGTGTTTATTTGCAACCTATGGATATAACAGGTAATGACAACATACCTTGTAAAGCTTTTGGATATGCTGTAGGAGAAAGCAAGCAGACTAGTGGCTGTCCAAATAAGTTTGTGAAATTCTGTAACATACAAGAATTTAAAACTTTCATTAAAAATTTGACTAAAGATAGTTACTCAAGTAATTTTCCAAAGTATGTCATTAGTGTATATAGGGCCCTTTTACTAAGCAGATGCAGAAACATCAGTGACAGCAGAACAGACTGCCATCCATGTATAACTACCATGCGTAATGAGCTTTCTTAAAATAGTGAAGTTTACTAAAAATAAACTATTGACTTCTAAAATAAAGGCATGTAAATAGTTGTAGTGTTATAGGGAGAGGTCATCTGGCTGTCTGTCAAGCGACCACTCCAAAGGGCGATATACACCAATATTTACAAGGGTGGATTTTCCAAGCTCTAGAATCTGGCTCTCAGCCTCAAAGGCTCTAGAACCTGACTTACTGGGGAGCAGAGAAGACTGCAATCATTTCTCATTGTGAACCAAATTAACTACTCAAACAGAATGACGTATAAAACTAGAATGTCAATAGGTTAATGTACAGTGAGGATTAAAGCTGATAAAACACTAGAGCACTGTTTGACTAAGGATATCCATTCTCTAAAGGATGGAAAGACACAATATGCTCTTAGAGAGAAACCCATTCTAAAGATACTATTACACTAATTTATTGGAATTTGAACCAACCTCAATAAAAATGGCCACAGCTATTTTTTCCTGCAACTGAAAAAAATAATTCTAAAGTTCATATGGGAAAAGTAGATTAGCCAGGAAAGCTCTGAAAAAGAGAACAAAGAGAGGGAACTAGACTCGTGAGATACTGAAACATACTTTAAAGCCTCAGTAACTAAAAATACGTGGCACTGGCATTAAGAGTAGGCAGAAGACTGATGGAAGAGAACAAAGAATCCAAAATTAGACCCCAAAACAGATAAGACTTCAGTATATATGATAAAGATGATAGGTCAAATTAGGAAATAAAAAAATTTGGCTTAGTTGCAAGAGCATGGCATACGTGCAACTCTTGATCTCAGAGTCATGAGTTCGAGTTACATGTTGGGTGTAGAGATTACATAAAATAAATGAACAAAATAAAATTCTGAAGAAAGTGGGAAAATCTGATGGTTAGATGGCTATCCAGTAGGGGAAAAAACTGGATAGCCCTCTAGAAAAAAGTTGGCTCCATACTTTGCAGCACACATGGATAATTCCAAATATATTAAAGATTTAAATGTAAAAAAATTAAGAAAGAAAAGTGCTGAATGAAAAAAGGCTTTTTTTTTTTTTTTTAAATAATCTAGAAGATCTTCCTAACTATTATGATTAATAGACCATGGGATGCCTGGCTGGCTCAGTTGGAAAAGCAAGCAACACTAGACCTTAGGGTCAAAAATTCAAGCCCAATGTTGGATGTAAAGATTACTAAAAATATATATAAATAAACTTTAAAATGATTAATAGACCCAGTTACAAAATCAAAGGCTTATGCATAGTAAAATACAGTATAAGCTAAATCAAAAGCAAAATGATTAACTGGGGGAAATATTTGCAAGGCACATTACAAAGATTAAGCGCCTTAATATAGAAAGAGCTTCTCCAAACCCACAAGAAACAGACCACTGATCCAACAGAAAAATGAGTGGAAGATAACAAGGAATTCACAGAAAAGGGAATACAACTGGCTCAAATACATGAAAAGATGTTATAATATCACTTTTTAACGTACCAGTTTAGCAAAATTTCCAAAAGCTTGAGAATATATACCACTGGCAAGAATATGGGGACACAAATACTCATATGTAGATGGTAGGAGTATAAACTGGAACAAATTCTTTAGAAGACAATATGACAGTATCTATATTCCATTAATGCAGGAATTCTACAACTAAAAATTTATACTACCAATAAATTCTCAAACCTGTGAATAACATTAAGCCCGAATTTACTCCTTGCAGCACTGGTAGTAACAGGAAAGATTAGAAACAACCAAACGACCAGCAACAAGGGATTGGTAAAATAAATTCTGGCACAACCATATGATGGAGTACTATGCAGTTATTAAAAAAAAAAATAAAAGAACAGAGAAGTTCTTTATGAAGGGATATGGAAAGATCTGCAACATTTTTTTGGTTTGTTTTTTAAGGGAGAGAGAGAGAGAATCTTAAGCAGGCTCCATGCCCAGCATGGAGCCCAATGCGGGGTTTGATCTCATGACCCTCAGACCATGACCTGAGGCAAAATCAAGAGTTGGACGCTTAACTGACTGAGGCACTCAGGCACCCCTCCAACATTTCTCACTAAGTGGAAACAAAGTAAGCTATAGAACAGCTGTATGTAGCATGTTATTGCCATTTATATAGCTAAGAAGACTAAAGACTATATATTTGTTTTGGCTTACATATATGTTTTAAAAAATTCTAGAAGGATAAACAATAAACAAACAAAAGTCATTATCCAAAGAGAGAGAGGGAGAGAAAGAAACTGAGTGAACTGAGACTGGGAAGGTTATGGGGTATCATAATAAGCCTTTTGGAAATTTTTGATTTTGAGACTTTCTGAATATCATATCAGTATTAAAAAATTAAACAAGTAAATTTGCAATTTCTTGCAATCAAAACAAAGGGAGTAAGTAGAATGATATTAAGGACCATTTTTCAGATTAAGCGCCTTGAGCCATTTAGCTACACTGAAAAATGGCCTTCTGGATATTTGGCCTCTTAATGTTCTTGTTCTTGGGTAGTGCTGGGATGCAGATGGCCTTATTTATGTTCCAAGGTCTCCTTTTTCTTTGCTCCTCTTGTTGATCAACCTTTCTCTTCTTCTTCTTCCTTTTTTTTTTTAAAATACTGTGTGGAGACAGTTGCTTAACAAGCCTGACTGCTATCTTTTGAAAGTCTGCTTATAAACTTTGAAACCCTGCTTACAAGACTGGCAGTAGGCTGGCTTCTGGGGACTTAGATTTGAGGAGGGTTCCCACCATTAGCAGAACGAGTAAGAGCAGTTTCCTTTACCTGGACTGTATGAACAACATGGTTTATGCTGAGCACCTGCTTTTCTTCTGGGAGAATGGCCTTTAATATGTCCCAGGCAGAGGGTGCCTACACAATGAGTCCCCAGCAAAAACCCCGGGCACCGAGTCCCTAGGGAGCCTCGCTGGTAGACATGTTACCCATGTCATCTCACTTGCTGCCAGAAGAACTGAGTGCATCCTCTGTGACTTCACTGGGAGAGGCCTCTTGGAAGTTTGTGCCTGCTTTTCTCTGGACTTGATCTCATGTGCCTTTTTCTTTTGAGATTTTGCTCTGTATCCTTTACTGTGCTAAATCTTAGTAGCGAGTGTGATTATACGCTGAGAATTACCAGTTCTCATGAATCGCTGAGCCGGGGGGGGGGGGGCTGTCCTTGGAGACCTCTGACTTCCTCCTATCAGATTATATTTAAATTTTAGGTCTGGGAAACAGTTTCTTTAAGATACCTTACACATCTCTGGTCTAACCCATTTGGTATTCAATTTTATAGTGTAACTCCCATGGTATTATCTTATTTTCTTGTTTTTGGGAATGTCTCATAATTGCCCCCATATAGGGCTTATATGGTTTAATGCTATTAAGGCAGACGCTTAAGGGATGAGCCACCCAGGTGCACCTCAATGCTTTTTAAAAGATTTTATTAATTTATTTGACAGAGAAAGAGTGAGAGCGCACAAGCAGGGGGAGCAGCAGGCAAAGGGAGAAGCAGGCTCCCCACTGAGCAAGGAGCCCAACTTGGGGCTCAATCCCAGGACCCTGGGATCATGACCTGAGCCAAAGGCACAGGCTTAAATGACTGAAACACCCAGGCACCCCTCTCTCTTTTCAATATTTACACTTCTTGCTAGTCTGGACAATCTTTTTCATTGCATTATTTTGGGAATGTTAAACAATTCTGGTCAGGACTAAAACAAGATCAATCACAAGGATGATAGCAGGCACTCTCTATTTCTTGCTTATTTTAACTGAGAATACTTTTAATGTTTCTCACTCAGAGTCCAAAATTGGCGACGTAGTATAGTACCTTTTCATCATAAGCTGAGTTTTTTAGTTTAGTTTTTTTTTTTTTTTTTAAATTAAGAATGGGTACTGGGGAGGAGGGTGCCTGGGTGGCTTGGTTGCTGGGCATCTGCTTTTGGCTCAGGCTGTGATCCAAGGGTCCTGGGATCGAGCCCCACATTGGGCTCCCTGCTCAGCAGGAAGCCTGCTTCTCCCTCTCCCACTCCCCCTGGTTCTGTTCCCTCTCTCACTGTGTCTCTCTCTGTCAAACAAAATCTTAAAAAAAAAAAAAAAAAAAGAATGAGTACTGGGGGGATGTCTGGGTGGTACAGTCAGTTAAGTGTCTGACTCTTGGTTTTGGCAAGGTTGTGATCTCAGGGTCATGGGATGGAGCCTCAGGTGGGGCTCCATGCTCAACAGGGGTGTCTGTCTTCCCCTCCCTTCACCCCCCTCACCACCACATTCTCTCTCTAAAATGAATAAATAATTCTTAAAAAAAAAAAAAAAAAAAAAAAAGAATGTGTACTCAGGGCACCTTCGTGGCTTAGTTGATTAAGTGTCCAACCCTTGATTTTGGCTCAGGCCATGATCTCGGGTTCCTGGGACTGAGCCCCAGAGTAGAGCTCCACACCCAGCAGGGAGTCTGCTTGAGGATTCTTTCCCTATGCCCCTCCCCTCACTTGCTCTCTTTCTCTAAAATAAATGAATAAGTGTTAAAAAAAAAAAAGAATGGGTACAAAATGACCCCCGAGTTAAGCATGTGATTCTTCTTACTGATCCTATCTGTATAGTATACAATATTGATTGATTTTCACAAAATTGATATACAATTCAGATAAACTCTTTTGTTAGATTATTCTATTAATCCATTTACTAGTCTATTTACTAGTATTGCATTTTTTTCTACTCTATAATAATAAACTAATCTGGGGTAGGGTTTTCTTTTGTGTGTGTTATTTGTGTCTTAAAATTGTCATTACCATAATAATTTCTATCATTTACTGAGTACTAATACTACTTTTCAGGGATTATCCTAGGCTTCGTAAATCATAACCTGTAATCTTAACAATACTGTAAGATCAGTATTGCCAACCTATTTTACAGAGAATGGAAAAGAGATACAGAAAAAAACAAGGACATGATCAAGGTCATGTAAGTGTCTTGTGACCTAATTGCTATTGAATATAAAGTTTTGATTTTCATTGCTCTGGAACTGTATATTTGATTCCAAAAGTTTAAAAGCATTTACAGGTGAACTCCAAAGGGCTAATCTTTCTTGTAGGGGAAAATGAGATAACTTCGATCATTTCCCTCTATTTCATACCCTGACTGGGTTTTTCTGATTTCCTTCTTACAGTGATTAGATTTTTTTTCTCCCAGGAAATTATCTATTTAATGGGTACTTTAAAACATCTTTAAAACTTCAAAATAGTACATAGTACCATTTTTAAAGATCTCTTTTCTTCAACAAATACTCCTTGATCCTACCGACTAGACACTGTTCTAGGTGGTAGGAATATAGCAATAAACAAAACAGATAAAAAAACCCCAGCAATCTGTTTTCCTGGAGCTGGCATTTAGATGCGGGTGGAGGTGGCAGGTAGAGACCCACAGTAAACAAAGCAGTTATGTAATATATAAGGTGACTAATGCATATTACATATGGAAAAAGCACAGAGTATGGTTAGCAGCACAGACTTTACAATCAGATTGTTTAAATCCCAACTCAGCCACTTACTAGTTGTGTGACCTGGGGCAATTACTTAACCTTTCTGTGCCTTGATTTTCTTTTTCTTTCTCTCTCTCTCTCTCTCTCTCTTTTTTTTTTTTAAAGATTTATTTGTTTGACAGACAGAGATCACAAGTAGGCAGAGATGCAGGCAGAGAGACAGAGGGGGAAGCAGGCTCCCTGCCAAGCAGAGGGCCCGATGAGGGGCTCGATCCCAGGACTCTGGGATCATGACCTGAGCTGAAGGCAGAAGCTTTAACCCCCTGAGCCACCCAGGTGCCCCTTTTTTAAGATTTTTGATTCATTTTTTTGAGAGAGAGAATTTGAGTGGTGGGGAGGGGCAGAGAACAGAGAGAGAGAAGCAGGCTCTCCACTGATCAGGGAGCCCAAAGTGGGGCTAGATTCCAGGACCCTGGAATCAAGACCTGAGCTGAAGGCAGACGCTTAACCAACTGAGCCACCCAGGTGCCCCTGCCTTGGTTTTCTTATCAGTAAAATGGGAATAATAAAAATAACACATTGGTTTCTGAGGATTAAATGTGTTAATGTTTGTAAAGTGCCTAAAATAGTGTATGACACTACACAGAAGCTAATTGTCATGATCGTTAAGGAAAAAATAAAGAGAGGTGGATAAAAAATAAAAGAGGCATATGATTTTAAATAGGGCAACTAGGGAAGACCCTATTGAGAAACTTCAACCTGTCAAACACCTGAAGAACAAAGTGGGTGTCTTTGGAAGAGGACTCAAGGCAGAGGGAAGAGACTCAAAGATCCTAAGCAGCTGACAGCCATGTATGTTAGAGGCACAGCAAGGTCAATGTGGGTGAAGAGAACTGCTAGGAAGATTGGCAAGAGAAAAGCTCAGAAGTGACTCCGAGGGGAAGAGGGGGCATGTGAGGGCAGATAACATGAAGCCTTTACTCTGAGTGAGATGAGCAGCCTCTGGAGATTTTGAGTAGAGAAGGGACATGATCTGACGTACAGGCACACTCCACAGGAGAACAAGGGCAGAAGGCAGGGAGCTGCTGCAATAGTTCAGGGCAGAAACAGCAACAGCATCAGCCAGGGTGAGGGGAGCGGAGATGGTAAGAATCTGGGTGTATCTGTTACAGCCAAGAGGACTGCCTGAAATGGAAGTGGGGTATGAGGGGAAAAGGAGGCAAATATGAAACCAAGGATTTGGCTGGTGCAACTATAGAAGTTGAAAATCATTAACTGCTCTGGGGAAAGCTGGAGATGGAAGAGGTCCAGGGATTCTGTCTTGGGCATGTGAAATTTGCAATCTCTATTAAAATTACCAATCAGAGATATGGAGTAGGTAGATTATATTTGAGTCTGCAGTAACAGCGAGTGGTCAGAGCTGGAGACAGGTTTAGAAACTGTCAGAGCAGAGATCATAATTAAAGTCATGAAACTAAATAAGGGCATCAAGTGAATGAGTTGTAGCTGGAAAAGAAGAGCACTAAGACAGAGGCCAGGGACATTCCACTGACAGGAGCTTACAAAGATGTGGAAAAACCAGCAGAAGAAACTGAGAAAATCAGCTGACTCCAGACCTCTTTTGCACTGAGGCAATCGAACAACTTGAAGTTAGGTTTTAAAGATCTAATCCAAAGAAAAGGATCCCTGAGAGCAGGGTCTGCCTAAGATGGGAGTCTGGTAAGAACCCGGCCCTGTTAAATTGGAATCCTAAAGGGTTATACCTTTCATGTAAAGATGAACCAAAACCAAACTTTTGTACCTTCCTTTCCCCATGACTACTCCTCAAGGTGTCTGCAAGGAAAATTTTCTCAGTAGTGAACAGAGCAGAGACAAACAAAAACACCACAGTGCCTGAGGGTTGTAATTATAAGCTCCCCCTCTCATGTTTGCAGCTCAAATTCATACCATGAAGATAATCCTAAAAACATGGTCCCAACACAGTCATGTCTCCAGGTGTCTTGCCAAAGCAGATACACACTATCTCTGGATGAAAGTATCTTCATTCTAGGGCTCAGTGAATTTCCCACAAATCGTTTTAAGGATAATGAGAAGAAACTGGTCAAATGTCATCAAGCATTCAAGAACACAAAAATACCAAAGGGTGTCTTTTGGCAGCAAAAGCAGATTTCAGGTATAAGAATTATCAGATAGATAATAAATAATAAATAAGTATGCTTATTAAGTTTAAAGAAATAAAGAACAAACTCAAAAACAGAAAAGAGGAAACTATAAAAAGGTAACGGGTTATTTTAAAGGAACCAAACAGAACTTTTAGAAATAAGACATGACCAATATAAAACTCAATAAATCGGTTTAGAAGAAAGTTAATCACAGCTAAAGAAAGAATTTTTGAACTGAAAGACAGAACAAAGAAATTATCCAAATGTCAACATGTTACACAAAAAGACAGAAAAATGTAGAAGAGAAGTTAAGAGATGTGGAAGACACAGCAAGAAGGCTGTGCTAATGAATATGAATGTATGATGAGTTCCAGAAGGGGGTGAGAGAGATGCCAGGGTACCACCAATGTCTGAAGAAATAATGGCTGAGAATTTTCCAGCAATAATGAAAAACTCCAACGTATAATTCAAGAAATCCAACAAATCCCAATAGGTTAAGTATAAAGAAATAAAATGTAGACATACCACAATATAATTGTAGATCACCAAAAAAAAAAAAAAAAAAAAAAAAAAAAAAAAGGAGAGAGAGACTATCTTTCAAAGTAGTAAAGAAGAAATGGAATGAGGGACGCCTGGGTGGCTCAGTTGGTTAAGCAGCTGCCTTCAGCTCAGGTCATGATCCCAGGGTCCTGGGATCAAGTCCCGCATCAGGATCCTTGCTTGGCAGGGAGCCTGCTTCTCCCTCTGCCTCTGCCTGCCTCTCTGTCTGCCTGTACTCACTTGCTCTCTCTCCCTCTGTCTCTGACAAATAAATAAATAAAATCTTAAAAAAAAAAAAAAAAAAGAAATGGAATGAGTGTGGCTGACTGGCAGAAGAGCTCTTACACGCTCTGGTTAGGCAGGTGAATGTCTTAACAGACTGCAGCAATCTGCAGCCATTAGTCAAATACTTTAGGATGGGGCTGTTTATATAAATATCACTGTTTGTTTGTTTGTTAAGAAATTTTATTTATCCATTTGAGTGAGAGAGAGCACAAGAGGGGAGAAGGTCAGAGGGAGAACCAAACTCCCCATGGAGTTGGGAGCCTGATGCAGGACTTTATCCTGAGACTCTGGGATCATGACTTGAGCTGAAGACAGTCACTTAACGAACTGAGCCACATAGGTGCCCAAATATCACTGTTTTGACAAATGCATAATTCATGTTTGTTGGCAGAGATCCAGTTCTGTCACAAATATTTAAATATTCAAAGGGTTTTCTTCTCCCAAAGAAAAGAAAGCAGAACTAAAAGAACTACAAGAACTAAAAGAACTAAAAGAACTAAAATTCACTGCCCAGAATGACCGAGGGGTTTACCTTACTCCTACTATACATGTTACACATCTTGGCATTTCAATCACTGTCTTCCGAAATGACGCTTGGACTAGCATGCAAAACTCCTCTTTCGCTAAGTGTTGAGAGAGTTTGGGCTTTGAAATGAGAATGGCTGCTGGAATCAATTAGGCAAAATACTTAAACTCCATAGGCAAAGGTTCCTCATCTACAGAATAAAGATAATAGTGCATACCTTCATTTAATCATTCAACACATATTACCAAGAATATTTTAAGTGTAAGGCAGTGGAGACATAAAGATCCATGAATATATAAACATAAACACACATACAGACTTTAGCAAAAACAAAGCATAGTGCTGATAGTCAGATCCTCACATTCTAAGCTGAAGAACTGAACCTGCTCTGGTGAAAATGACAAGACCATGAAGAAAGACCTGAAGATACTGACATCAGAGATTACCCAGCTAAGTGGTCCAACTAGATCATCGCACCAAGCATCTCAGTGTGACAAGCTCTATGTACAACCTCAGAGATAACAATCATTGTGCTAGCTTCCTCTCTTAAATCTGAGCAAACAAACATTACGATACCCTGAGGAAAGTCTCTATCATGAAATATATAGACAAAACCAAAGAGAAACAAATCAACATAGAGGAAAAGATACCATGCAGGGAGAATTTTACAATGATCATTGATATTTTCAAAGGTTAGAGAAGGTATGTCAACCAAGATGATTATATATGTACATGCACATACGTCTTATAAACACACACAAATCTGTATCTTTATGAAAAAACATCCAAAAAACAAATGAGAAGTCTAACAGGTTAGAAGATAAAGGCAATGGAATTACCTAAAGAGCAAAAAGAGCAGGAGATGGAAAATAAAGGGCAAGACAATCGGAGTACTAGACTATAAGGTCCAATATAGGAGTGACAGATGGTTCCAAGGTCCCAAAAGATAGAAAAGAGAAAATGGGGAGAGGAAATCAATGGGACAACTCAAGAAAATAGATGGAGTTTCCATGTTGAAAGCACTCGTGATGTACATGCCAAGCTGCATGAATAAGCAAACCCAGACCAGGGCATCCTATTTAAGAAGTAGAAAACTTCTTAATGGAGTTTTCACCGGAGCTCAAACTGATGATCCTAGATGTTTCCAGAGTTTCCTAAGATTGAAAACAGGTCACATAAAAGAATCAAGAATGAGAACGCTTTTCTACCACTTAGGAAATCCTGCAAGCTAGAAAGCAATACAACAAACCCTTCCAAATTCTGAAGGGAAATAATTTCTGATCTAATCATTCAAGCATGAGGGTAAATTAAAGAAGAACTGAAGACACTCAAGACCTCAAATATTTTACCTCCTGTTTACCCGTCCTAGGAAGTAGCTTCTGGAGATGCTGCAACAAAATGAAAGCAAATGAAATGGGCGTCTAAGAGGAAGACAGACGGGGATTTGGGAAACAGAGAAGAGATGAAGACTTCGCAAGATAATAATGAAATGAGGTTTGGGATGAGGTCTCCGTGAAGGGCACCATTCAGAGGCTCTGGGAGTGGGGAATAATTCGGCACCAAGAGAAAAATTAAGAGAAAGACATATCTGAAGACTCTGAAAGAAGTAGGCGACTGGTGTGCAGATTGGGGACTGAATCAATGCGACGTTCAGACAAAAACAAGGAACAACGTTA
The DNA here is from genome assembly GCF_011764305.1 of Mustela putorius furo. NCBI lineage: Eukaryota > Metazoa > Chordata > Mammalia > Carnivora > Mustelidae > Mustela > Mustela putorius. Next base: position 7,032,743 of record NW_025421428.1, read on the forward strand.
CATAATTGTTTGCTCTAGGGAAAGCAGGAAGTTGCACAGGAAAGAAAAAGTTTACTATACAGCTTGGATTTTAAACACATTTTCTAGTCATTATAATATAAGCACCAAATATTCAGTGAATCAAAATCATGTTAGAAGTCAAGGTAAAAGGTATAACTGTGAGCTGGGGATAGCAAGAGGAAAGAGCTGAATTTCTGTTCCAGATTGAGATAGTAAGACATAATGCCTAAAACTGAACAATCAAGAAATATCAATATGAGCATGTTATTTAGAAAAATGATGGCTAAGCACCCGAATAATCAGCTACAAAGATGTAACTGGTGGCCTCTGGAAGAAGGCAAGTGAGGGCAGGCCTTTTTGGTAATATGTGTGGGAACTTGCTGACTGAGGGTCCCCACCTTGACCCACACTGGAATTGCAATGACACCCAAGATCCACCTCCGCTCAAGCGATGCAGGATCACACGAGCTGGGGCCCAAGGAGAGATAGTTTTGAGAAGGACCCGAATGTTTCTGATACATGGAAAGATTTGAGAACTACAGCTTTAAACTACATGCATAACTTACTTCCATAAAAATAAAGAATATTTAAATGAAGAGATATACATGAAATGTTGGTACTTATATAAAGAAACATGAGCAAACGTGTTCAGGAAACACAGCAAAATTGGCACTCGAGAAATAATACATCAGTCACAGAGTTCTTTCTCATTAGAAATGTGTAAAACGGTAATTTAAGACTTTTCACACATGCTCTGCGGGGGAGAAGTATATATCCGACACCTTCATGTATCAACACAGAGGATGCCTACTTGATTTAGAGGTACCGAACAGTACTAATTTTTAAGAAGACCAAATTTGTCTGTGCCGTGCTCTAATTTGCCTGGTACATAAACAAGTCTGTTCTGGACAATTTAATTTTTGAAAGGAGTGATACTCCACGTGCCATTAAAAGCAAACAGAAGAACCTTCTATTAATGCACTGTTATCCTCGGTGTCAGAATATCGAAATTTTGAATTAAATCATGATATACTTTTAAGATAAATACATTTCCAATGATGCACAATGGTGTTTTTAAAAATCAGCATTCAGTACTCATTCTCTATCCAAACAGCACTTTGGAAAATAGCAGGGACGTACAATGAATGGTATTCTTGAGCCTATAAAAGGTGGTATCAAATATTATCCAATCAAGTTGAGAGAAATTAATAGATGGCTAAAATACTCAAAATGCATGCTAGATCCTATTCAGTAGTACACTTGACCTGGTATAGCAAGCGATTCTGTCACACCACTAAACTGTAGCAAATGATTCCTTCTTATCGACGAAGACACTGAATGCTTCCTCTGAATTCTGTGAAGATATAAAATGCCTGGACTCTTCTGGGTTTACAGGTTTAAATAAGTTAGCCAATCAAGCTTTTCTTTCCTTCAGCAGCTTCCTACCCTCTCAAAAAGATTAAAAGCAACAACACACACACGATTTACAAAAGTATACAGGTAATTTTCCTAAAATCAAAAGTTGTAATGTCAAACTTGACAGAACGGGTAGCAGGATATGTGCGAAAAATTTAGAGTGGGTTGGATGCCCTGGAAATTCAGATACTACCTCTAAAACACAAAAATTGGATGGCAACCATATGCTTGGGATCATCTCTTGGCTAGTAGACATGTATTTCCATTGTTCTCCTGAAATAAGTCTACTAATATTTGCTTCTCCGTCTAATTATATGAACACCCACAACAGAAATAGTTTTAATTGGCAGATCTGTGTTCCTAGCATATTTTTGAGCATATTGCCAACTAATGAAATATTCCAAACACATACAAAGATTCTGTTTTCATTTTTCCATAAATTATTGTAGTTTGAATTCTAATTGCACTACGGGCGGTTTTTACACAGTCATCGAAAAACCACTGCTTCAATAGCAAAATATAAAACAAAGTCTTTTCACTTTAAATCCCTGTTACTTATTTCAGCCTTCAGGGCCATCTTTTTTTACTTACTGTCACAAATTTTTTTAAAAAGTTAAGTGCATCTAAAACCATTTATGTTGATATTTGGACTGTAACAGTATAAAATGGGATTGAAATTCCATGTAAACTCCAGCAACTCGGCGTATAAAAGGGGAAAAGTTTGAAAACTAGAAAATAAAATTTGCCTGTATCCTCCTACCTCTACAGAAGTAAATTACTCTGGGTTATATAACAAAAATAAACCTCCCACCAGAGATCTTGGAAATCTTGAATTTTTTTTTCCTGCAGGAGAATTTATTATTTTCCACTGAGTGTCCATTCATGCGTTTTCTTCTTGTCTCTATTCATAGCACCAGATCCTGACTAGCATGCACAACCTCAAAAGAAAAGAAACACTAAATACAAACTGCGTAAAATGTTTGAAGAATAACACAAAATAAAAAGGCTGGGGTTAAGACTGCTTACCTTGGGATAGTGCCACAAGGTCTAACACACACAATGCTGCACGTAGAACTCACCTTGTATGCGACACTGTTGGACGAATCCACTATAATAAACAGGGGCTTCCTCGTGAAAGGGTAGAGGTCTCCGGGATGAAGGCTAGGGAAACAGCAACGGTAACAACGATTAACTGTGCAGCTGCACCGGCCAAGTCTCAGAAATCTTACTCCTCAGTTTGGTCTGCTCCCATCTCTTTTTCAACACAGCTTAGAGCAAGAAACAAAGATTAATTTGGCAAAAGGCGAAACATGTCTATATCGACTGGAAGAGACAAGTTAGCAGTTTAGATGGAAAAATATTCAGAGAGAACAATTATTCAGGCACATTCAAGCTAAAGAGAAATCTACAGATTTAATGATGGACTAAACATAAAACATGAAAAGCTCACAAGTCAGCATGTAGGTGCTTGTTTAAAAAAAGTTCCTTCTGGGGCACCTGGATGGCTCAGTGGGTTAAAGCCTCTGCCTTCAGCTCAGGTCATGATCTCAGAGTCCTGGCATCGAGCCCTGCATCGGGCTCTCTGCTCAGCAGGGAGCCTGCTTCCCCCTTTCTCTCTGCCTGCCTCTCTGCCTACTAGTGATCTCTCTCTGTAAAATAAATAAATAAAATTTAAAAAAAAAAAAAAAAAAACTCCTTCTAAGAAAATGTTCTGAAATCATGATGTGCTAACACAATCAGATTTGTACTGCAGTGAGTCTTTTAAAAATCTTCATTTATTTTAAAGATTCTTAATACATCATGCTACAATTTAATATTACAGATACTAAGTAGAGGCTCCCTTTTCACTATCCATTAGGATTCCTCTGGATATTTTGCACCAGGATCAGCTGGGGTGCTTGTTAAACATACAGATTCACTGGCCCACAGAAGACCCACTGTCCCCAAGGTCTGAAGTCCAATAACAAACATTTGAGAACCGCTACTAAACAAGGTCACAATTTTGGTGTGTATCCTCTTTCTCATGGCCTACCAGACAACATATGTATAAAATCTTAATATAAATGTGAATATAAATAAAATGGTGTGTCAATGAGCATCATTGTTGAACCTCAATGGGTTTCAAATATAAGTTTTTCAAATATAAATCATTTATGACCAAGGTCAATGACAGCACCAATGTATGACTTGGAGGACTGTTAGCTATTATACACATAATTTGAAACACCTCCCTTTCTGCCCTTCTTCCCTCATTCTTCAATATGAACAGTTAACATTTTTCTGTAAAGTGCGATTAGAAATGCAGTTTCCTACAAGTCCAGTCTCCTTTATAACCAGACGGCTATCCCTCACCTGGAGAGAGTCTGGAGCCAATACTGGCCCAAGTAATGAATGTGCAGTATTTAGAAAAACAGCAAACTTTCATGGATGAAATTTACTTGAAATGATACAACTAAGTTCATTTATACTATATCAAACCAAAAGAACCTTATTTTAAAAAGCTTGTATTGGGGGCGCCTGGGTGGCTCAGTGGGTTAAGCCTCTGCCTTCGGCTCAGGTCATGGTCCCAGGGTCCTGGGATCGAGCCCCACATCGGGCTCTCTGCTGAGCAGGGAGCCTGCTTCCCCCCCCACTCTCTCTGCCTGCCTCTCCGCCTACTTGTGATCTCTGTCTGTTAAATAAATTAAAGGAAAAAAAAATTTTTTTTAAAAAGCTTGTATTGGGGGCGCCTCGGTGGCTCAGTTGGTTAAGGGTCTGCCTTCAGCTCTGGTCATGATCCTGGAATCCTGGGATCCAGTCCCGAGACGGGTTCCCTGCTCAGCTGGGAGTCTGCATCTCCCTCTTCCTTGACCCCTCCCCAACTCAAGTTCTCTCTGGCTCAATGAAAATTTTAAAAATGAGTATCAGCCAAAAATTCTAATTTCCTAGGACACTCAGAGCCTGAAATATTGCTGGAACCCAAATAAGTGTTCTTAATAGTAGCCTGAGGGAGTATTTCCAGTACTAGAAAAAACTCCCCAATTTACTTAGTATTTTCTAAGACAGAACTATAATTTTTATAACAGGGAGAGACACCAGAATACATACCAGTGCATTTCCTTGTGGGACTGATTTCGTTTGTGGATGGCATCTCCATTTATAATATCTCGGTTACTATTAGTAAGTACCCCTCCAAAATCATAAGGACCTATAAAAACAAAGGGAAGAATCCTAGACTTCAGATGGAGAATGATACTGATCTGACGCTCATATGACTCTCTTACTGATACAAATGGAAGACAATTACAAAATATTTTAACCACTTTAAAATTTAACATTCTAGTTTAATGCAGTATTTAAATGATTTCAGCATGTTGCCTGTTTCAACATTTTAAAAAATCATTTAATCATTCCTCAGTTCTTCAAACAGAATAAAATGAGAAACAAGACAAGAATCTACTGCACCCCATTTTTCTGGATAGTAAAAGGGATGTAGATCTGGGATGTTCAAAATGATCTTTATATTTCAAGCAAAATTATCTCTCAAATTCAATCAAATTATCTAAGAAAGAAAGTTGCAGAATTAAGTCCTAAGAATTTCTTAAATGTAATTCTAAGTGAGCCACTAATTATAAAATTTAGGGAAAATTTTGAGGGGGACTTGAAAATTCTCATTGCAAAAACTTCATTTTTAGAAAAGAAATGCCAAATTTCAGTGTGTGAAAAACATCTGTTATTGTCTCTATTATGTCAGCACTGTACTTTTGGTTTTGAAGTTAGCCTTTCCTACTGGTCACATTGCTTAGTTGAACTCTTATCTAAATGGAACTGTTAACTGTGGGATGTTAGGAATCATCTCTCTCAAAGGGCCATTTAGTTAGTACCTATTATACTTTGAAAAAGTTAAATAAGATCAGTATGTCAAAATGGGGGCGCAGATTCAACAGTACATGTTTAAAAACAAGGAAATAATTATTTAAAAATAAAATTACTAACTTCATTACCAAAAAATTTAAAGCAATTTATGATCGTGTCACTTTTAACACTGTTACGTTTTATTCCTTAAGAATCACTGCAATGAAAAGACTCTGAGATTCATTTTGCTTCTTTTTCATTTTAACACTTTAAGAGGACCTATAAGTCATGCAAGGAAGATGGCAGGGACATGCATTGTATAAAGGAATGCAAATTTCAACAAACAGATGAAGAGGAAAATGTTAAGAACTTTAAGAAAAACAATTTTTTTTTGTCCAAAGACTTAATTTCCTAATTTATATCCATGTTACTCATCTATTCTGCTCAATTTCTTATATTCTGTACTCATATATTCTGGATAGTTTTGATTCTGAAACAGCATCCCAATATTCTTCAGGTTGAATCCATAAAAACCAAAAAAAGGACAGAAAACAAAATCATGACAAGGACTTGAACTTTCACAGTTACAAGAGTGCATTAATTTCTACCAAGACTTTTAGCCACAATGAAGCCGCTGACCAGATTCCCCTTTGCCCTAAAGGCCCAGAAAAACTCAGTGATGTGAAGCAGAACAGGAGGCTTGGTTATTCCATATATATTTAAATATATATGTGCCTTTGGCAAACTTGATAATGAGGCATGCATTTAGTATACGAATTTGCTGGTGATCTGTTGACTTCAAAGTATAATATTGCAACTTAAATAAAGCAGACAGGGGTATCTACAAGACTGCCAATTCAACAAAGGGACCAGGTTTCAAATATGGAAGCCTCTCTGGAAAGCTTGGGATGGTCTGTGGGCTATGGGCCATCGTCTTGTAGAAAATAAAGAGAATTCAAGCCCTGCTCACAACAGGGAGCATTCCTTTATTGTACCTTCACTATCAGCACGACCTGTGGGGAAGACGCCAGTGGCTGACAGGTAAATCAGAAGCACACTATTGGCGGGCAGCTCCTGCAATTAAAGAAAATCACATACACCAAACAACAAACGGTTTCATTGAACATCCCGACATTTTCAAGTTAAAGGGGCAATAAGAACCTAATTCAAAGTAATGCCATCTTCTCCAGGAGTTCAACCACTCTTGCAGGTTCCAACTCATAACTGCTCAGGCAACAAAGAATCATTACAAATCTATAATCTATTATTATTGCCCAAAGTCTTGAATTCATTCTCTGCTTTGAAAACCTTGTCATTTAGAGAATGGTCTCTGCAAACCTTGAAATGGAGAAGTAAGGATCCTGGCCATAGGTCTAAAAGACCAACTCCTGCCCATGGCTTTCTCTGCATAAGCGCTGGCAGGAATCCCCTACTTCTCACAGTTCTTTCAGACCTTCAGATGGCCACAGTGCTCCCCAGAGCTCCCTGAACACACAACATGCCTGTGCAATCTGACCATTATGCCCAAAGTACTTTAGTAATAAAACCTGGAGAAAGGAGAATGATGATTAGTCAGTATTCTCATTAGTTAACGGTTAAGGAAGAGTCAAAACATCATAAGCAATTTCTGTTCCAAATAAATGTGATCAGATATTCTGAATGCAGTTTTTAATTTCTTATTTCATCAAAATTCTTGACTCAAAGATTCAAAGGAAAGAGTGACTCTCAGATTCTACTCAGGGCACACTTTTCTCATATAGCAAAGAGTATTGGATCATATATACCTTAAAAGATGCTGCTAAGAATGTGTATAGTTGACTGAAGGTTGGTTTGTAGAGCAGATACTTGTGGGGGTTTTCTCGTCTGGTAGGCTTATCAGCCGATTCCTATATTTACACACAGAAAACAAGACACATACGAACTGTATTTGACTGATGAATTATCAATGTCTTTTTTTATGATCCTCTTCATCAAATAGCTTTTATTTTATTTTTTTTTACTCCACGTTACTATTATTGTGCTTATCTCTCCTGTATCTCAAGAGAATTCTCTATTTACATGCACAGCATTTGTTGAGTTAACAGCATTCCCTAAGGAGCAGAGGCAGAAACAGTGTTACCAAGATTGCAAATGTAGAGAGAAAATCACCTGCATTCCTGGTTTATTCATCTGGGAGGCTAAGTTCATTGGCTCCCTTTCCAGGGCTTGTAACATCCGGAACATGTCCACAGTTAGTTCACTAAACTTAACCTGCAAGGAAAACAAACCTGACCATGAATGCAACATAGACCCAGAAGCCTCCGACCACATAGTACCCCAGACATTCATGCGTAATTGATGACATCGGGTAATTTTATTCCCCAGTGTATTACTATAAAACATTTCCAAAAACAGAAAACTAAAAGAATTGTACAGTAATACCCAGAGCGCATCATCTAGATCCTATACCATTAACATTTTGTTTATTTGCGTTACCACGTATCTCTCCATTTATTTATATTTCTGCCAATCCATCAACTTCCTCAAGTATTTTCAGAAACATGAAAAGCAGTCATCTAAATAAAAAGACCTACATTAGGTCCTTCAAAACATGCTAACTTTTGGCAAAACAGACTGTTAGAAAATGGCTATGGCCCATATTTCAAAACCTCGTCAATACATTTTGGCTCTATATGATGTTTAAGGGTACAGCCCTCTCCGTTTTGAATAAAACTTCTATAGAACTTCAGGGAGGCAATGTGTTGTTTAAAAAAAAAATTTTTTTTTAAATCATGCCAAGTGTACTCTTTCATCCCTACCACCTATATCACCCGTCCGCCCACCTATCTCTCCTCGGGTAACCATCAGTTTTTCTCTACAGTTAACAGTGTGTTTCTTGGTTTGTTTGTCTCTCTTTTCCCTCTGCTCATTTGTTACTTAAATTCTACATATAAGTGAAATCCTATGGTATTTGTCCTCCTCTGACCTACTTTGCTTAGCATTATACTCTCTAGCTCTACCCATGTTGTTGCAAATGGCAAGATTTCATTGTTTTTAAGGCTGACTAATATTCCATTATACAGACACACAGAGAGAGAGAGAGAACCTCTTCTTTATCCATTCATCTATCAATGCACACTTGGGCCGCTTCCACAGTTTGGCTAGAAATAATCCTACAGCAAACATAGGGGTGCATGTATCCCTCAGAATATGTGTTTTTGTATTTTTGAGATAAATACCCAGTAGGGCAATTACTAGATCATAGGGTAGTTCTGTATTTTTAACTTTTTGAGGAACCTCCACACTGTTTTCCACAGTGGCTGTACCAGTTTGCATTCCCACCAACAGTGCAAGAGGGTTCCTTTTCCTCCACATCCTTCCCAACATTTGTTGATTCTTGAATTTTTTTAATTTAGCCATTCTGACTGATGTGAAGGGAGGAATACCCCATTTTGGTTTTGATTTACATTTCCTGGATGATGAGTGATGTTGAGCACCCTTTCACGTGTCTGTTGGCCATCTGTATGTCTCTATTGGAGACACTGTTAATGTCTTCTGACCATAAGCAAGCAATTTTAAAATTTAAATTAAATTTGCAAATTAATTGCTTTTTTAAAAAAGATTTTATTTATTTATTTGTCAGAGACAGAGAGCACAAGCAGGGGGAACAGGAGGCAGAGCAGGCAGAGGGAGAAGCAGACTTCCTGCTGAGCAGGGAACCTGATACGGGACTCGATCCTTGGACCCCAGGATCATGACTTGAGCTGAAGGCGGCCGCTTAACCAACTGAGCCACCCAAGCATCCTGCAAATTAATAGCTTTTAAAGCCAAAATTGGAGAAATACTAGAAAAAGTTACCAATAACAAAAATGAAAGGTGTGCAGGAAGGATGCAATATTTAAACTTGTGTAAATAATGATACAGAAAAAGGTATTCATGGGACCCATTTCTGATATCCCATAATTTCCAGTAAATTTACATTTCTAGTACATTAAATCCTTACCATCATGGAACTATTCTGTCATGAAAAAATATTTTATATTGGCTGTGATGAATATACTTAAAAATAATTCTTCCTCCCTTTGCCTGACTGTAAAAGTAATATAGGGATTTAGAAAGTTATAAAGAAGAAAATAGGGGTGCCTGGGAGGCTCAGTTGGTTAAACATCTGACTCTTGGTTTCAGGTCACGTTGTGATTTCAGGGTCGTGGGCTTGAGCCCTGTGTGGGGGCTCTGCACTCTGTGGGGAGGAGTCTGCTGGAGATCCTCTCTCTCCTCTCCCTCTGCCCCTCCTGCTTGCTCACACATACTATACTCTCTCTCTCAAAATAAATGAATAAATCTTTTAAAAATTTTTAAATAAACTTAAGCTTTAAAACAGCAGAAAATAAATCACCTATCATTCTGTTACGCAGAGATAAACCTTTTAGGATATTGGTAAATTTCCTCCTAGTCTTTTTGCCTGTACATACATGCATACAGACATTTTAACATACATGAAATAATTCTGTTTACACAGCTCTATTCCAACTTTATTTTCACTTACCATATCATGAGTGTATCTATCTCTGCAATGAAAAATCCTAAACCTGCAAATGTCTGTAATACAGTCCATACGGACATGGCATAATTGAATTAACCATTTTCTCACAAATGGATTTAGGATATTTACAAGGAAAGTCATTGTGTAATAAAAATCTATAATTCTTTAATAATAGGAAAGCATTATTTTTCGAAGTGAATTTTTAGTATAATTCCTTCACCATTCTTTACCTGGTTATTGCAATTACCAATAATGAGTGCGTCAGCCAGAGACAACTGTCCCACAATCATGCCCTGTTCCAGCAACGGGGCTCCTGTTTCAGCGAGGCGATTAGATGTGATAACAATGGTATTGTCATCATTCAGTACCATCACAGGGTCCGCCTGGAGAAAAAAAGTAGTAAGTAGTTGATGGACAAGACACAATGTCAGTACATATTGTGTGATATATACACACAATAAAAATGCATATTATCCGTGATTACACAATCATCCTTGTCAAAAGCTGACCTCAATGAAAGCTGCTACTTCTTGAAGCACCAGGTTCCACTCCACTTGATCTTCTGTATTAAAGCGGTGAGTATAGTCTTCAATTTCATCTGATAATTCCTAATTTTAAAATATCACAAAGAAAAATGATTATAGGAAAAATACACATAAAAATAGGTTGCTATATTATACCATATTCTTTACAGAAATTGATATAGTTAAGAAGCTTGATTATTATCAACATATAGTCCCATCTATAGCCAAAAAGTCCCAATATAATAGTCCCAATTATAGCCAAAAACAAAGAATACTGCTTTATTTTGCTTTAAGACTCCAGAATAATACATACTAGTAAGATCTTCATAGAGATAGAGAATAACTCATATTTAATCAATGCTACATCAGCACTTAAATTTATTAAAAGAAGATTCTTAGAGATAAAACCCCCAATTTTTAATATTTGGAAAAAAATGAAGACCGTCTAGATGATTTTCATTGGATTTATATCATAGTGTGTTTTGGGAAGAGTCTTATTAGCAACTAGAGATGGAAGAAGACAGAAGGACCTGGCAAAACTAACATGTTCTGGGGCGCCTGGGTGGCTCAATGGGTTATGCGTCTGCCTTTGATTCAGGTCATGACCTTCAGTTCCTGGGATCAAGCCCTGCATGGGGACGCGGGGGTTCCTGCTCAGGTCCCCATCCCTTCGCCCCTTCCCCTACTTGTACTCTTTCTCTCTCTCGTTCAAATAAAACACATACACACATACACACACACACACACACACACACCACAAAAAACTAGCATGTTCTAGTTGAGTACCAAATATTAGGAAGCACACCACTGGAAGGACTGACTGAATACAGAGTGCAACCAGAATGGGGTATGCAGTAACTACAGATAGGGAGTGAATTCCAGGTACGGTTACCTCCTAATTACCTCAGCTAATGAAGGGGAGTGAGACAGACAGAGCAAAAGGATGGGAAGACCCAAACTCATTCACAATACCTTTGTAAAACAGTATATGCTTACTCTTGACCTAACCTTTCAATTACTTTCTCTTAAACCAAGTATTTTACCTTTGGTTTGCATTTCTTGACCATCCATTGATGGGAGGTGAAATGTGAAACATGCTTAAGGGACAAAAGCAAGGAATTAAGAGAAATGTCTCAGGCTAGTGTGTATCAGAAATATGACAGAGCAGGAAAATCCTTTTAGCACTGCCCTTGTCCAAAGCTACTATACTTTGAATGCTGTAATGTTTTACATATATTAAAATTATTTTTTACCCTGAGTCTATTTTTTTTTTTAAGATTTATTTATTTATTTGACAGAGAGAGATTACAAGTAGGCAGAGAGAAACAGGCAGAGAGAGAGAGAGGAGAAAGCAGGCTCCCTGCTGAGCAGAGAGCCCGATGCGGGACTCGATCCCAGGACCCTGAGATCATGACCTGAGCCGAAGGCAGCGGCTTAACCCACTGAGCCACCCAGGCGCCCTACCCTGAGTCTATTTTTGAGAAACAAAATTATCCATACACAATTACAGCCTAGGATTTTAACAATTTTAAAGCACACTCACCTTCACCAAATCCTTCACAACATCCATTTTGTTGAGCAGAAGACAAACTACAATAAACCTTGCATAGTATCGTAGCTTCTTAACGACCAACTCAGGTCTACGGCAAAGAGGAAGTTAACTCATTAGACTCAAAAAAGAAAACATGCTCTTTGATTTTTCCAGCTCTCTGGCAGCTTTTAAACTCTTCAGATATTATTTTGCACAGTTACAACTATTTCGGCACATACCCTCTAGTCGTATGTAAACACGTTTCTTACTCGTAGACTCATTACGTTTATTCACATATTCATTCATTGAACAAATACCCACGGGGGGGGGGGGGGGGGGGGCTTAGATGCCTCAGGCACTCTGCTAGAAGAATGATTAAAACAAACAACTACAGACCCAGCCCCCTCTTCACAAATCTCAGAGACAGGAAGTTACCTATAACATAGTGGACACAGATAAACACAATGACAGAATACATACAACAACAGGAGGACTAAAGGATACTATCTGAGCCCATAGAGGAGGGTTCCTAGCGAGAGTGATGTTGTGGTAGAAGACAACCGCAGGAAAATATGAGGTGAAAAGAGTTCCAGGAAGAACATTTTTTGTTTTGAAATCTTATTTTCTGGTATTAATGTAATCAAACCCAGTTTTCTTATGCTTACTGCTTGTATGCCATATCTTCTTGTATCCTCGCCTTTCAAGTACCTGTGTCTTTTCATGTTAACTGGTATATTGTAGACCACATTTAGTTAGCTTTTTTTATCCAGACAATCTCTGCCTCACAGACTCAGGAAGTTGGACCGTTTACATTTTATCTGTTACTTTGGCTGGGTTTGCATCTCCCACTGGGCTGTCTGTTTTCTATTTGCCCGTCCTGTATTTGTTTTCTAGTGCTCCTTTCTTGCTTTCTTTCCAGTTCATCACATATATTTTAGTGCTCTATTTTATGTCGTCTGTCAATTTCCTACTTAAACACCTCTTTCCTTACTTTAGTGGTTGCTACAAGTAAATGATCAAAGGCTATTGACCATCAATATTGTACCTCTTCACACTTGACCCTTTATACTCATCCCTTATCAATTCAAACTCGGTATTTCCGATTTCCACAGCCGCCGTTACAATTGTAATAATCTTACAACAGCATATTTTGTATATGCTGGACACTTTCCATGACAAAATTTGTAAAAATTCCTCTTTGACCCATGAGGTATTTAGAAAGGTGTCTACTAATTGATATATTTATTGATTTTTTTAAAATTATGTTGTCATTCTTAATTTTTAATGGCACTGGACCATGGTTAGACATCCTACACTTGAAAATCATTGAAACGTGTTTTATGTCAGGTTTAAGTCAATTTCACAAAAGTTTCATTTAAGCTTGAAAATTATGTGCATTTGCACATTGTTGGCAGTTTTAAGCACATTAGAACAAGTTTTTTTTTTTTTTTTTTAAAGATTTTATTTATTTATTTGACAGACAGAGATCACAAGCAGGCAGAGAGGCAGGCAGAGAGAGAGGGGAGGAAGCAGGCTCTCTGCGGAGCAGAGAGCCCGATGCGGGGCTCGATCCCAGGACCCTGGGATCATGGCCTGAGCCGAAGGCAGAGGCTTTAACCCACTGAGCCACCCAGGCGCCCCTAGAACAAGTTTTTAATTATGTTATTCAAACCTCAGTTTTTTGTTTTCTTGATAGATGATTAAATATAGTATATGTATACTGATTGGATCATTTATCAATTTCTTCCATAAAATATGCCACTTTTTGCTTTACTCTAATATTACATTATTGGGCATATACAAGTTTGGAATTTTTTTTTTTTTAGTTGTTCCTTGTACCAGTATGAAGTAAACCTCTATCTTTAATAATGCTCCCTGCCTTAAATATAGTGGCATTTCTTCCCTCGGCTATCTATTTTATCTTTTCCTGTACCTTGTATCTTTGGAGGATCTCTTATAAACACTATATTATTGGATTTTCCTTTAAAAGGCATACTGATAATCTCTGACTTTTATTAGGAAGTTTAGATCACTTTCATTTACTATGATTACCAATGTACTTGTATTTATTTCTACTTTAGATTTTTGTGCTAATTATATTTTAGTGTGTATTCCTTTCCTACATTTGTTGTAAAGATCATACATCATAATTTTAGTTTTCACTTTCCTCCCCTCTACCTGTTTTGAAGTTACACATTTTCTTTATGTTCTTAAAATATTTTTGTTAATTTTTTTATCTTTTGAATTTTTTAAAAAAGATTATTTATTTGACAGAGAGAGAGAGAGATCACAAGTAGGCAGAGAGCTAGGCAGAGAGAGAGAGCGGGGGAAGCAGGCTCCCAGCTGAGCAGAGAGCCCGATGCAGGGCTCGATCCCAGGGCCCTGAGATCATGACCTGAGCTGAAGGCAGAGGCTTTAACCCACTGAGCCTCCCAGGTGCCCCTATTTTTGTTAATATTTTAATAAGCAAACTTTACTGACTCTAAGCTTCTTCTGGACGATAAATGGATGTTATTGGTATGGTTTAGTTCTTTACTTTCTTCTTTCATGTTCTTGTTTTGTCCAGAATTTGGCCCCACTTTATCTCAATAACCTCAATTAGCCATTAATACAATGACCACTGTCTTATGAAGTCCGTGGTGTTTTAGGAAACAAAGGGCTAACTTTTTTCTTACCAATCCTTGTAAATCCCCTCTTCCTTCGAGTTTCAATTTTCCTCTTTCTGAAGAAATCCAGAATCGTTCTCTTACATCACCAGAACTAACCACCCTCCTACAAGGGTGTCCCAGCACTGGTCACAGGGTGAATGACCTGAGGATTTCCCTTACTTTCTTGACAGCTAAACTGTCCATTTAAAAGGATGGCTGAGGGACGCCTGGGTGGCTCAGTGGGTTAAGCATCTGCCTTCAGTTCAGGTCATGATCCTGGGGCCCTGGGATCGAGCCCCATGGGGGGGCTCCCTGGTCAGTGGGAAGCCTGCTTCTCCCTATTCTCCCTGCTCATGCTCTAGCTCACTATCTCTGTCTTTCTCATAAATAAATAAATAAATAAATAAATAAATAAAACCTTTAAAAAGAAAAAAAAAAAAGACAGTTGATCTGTTTATCCAGCATCTCTAGGTTATTTTGGATACAGTTGTTTTTTATTGCTTAGCCTATCACATTATCAAAGTGGAATTCAAACAGGAGGAAAATCTGTAGGAGGAAGATGTTCTTTCATAGCTGAACTATTAATAAGAAAATTTCTTTAATTTTTTGATAAAAATAAAACAGGTTCTGTGGATTTGTATCATATCACACAATTATGTAACACTGATTACACAAACACTTATTGAAGTAGGCATTGGCAAATTTTTGCAAATGGCCAGACAGTAAATGTTTTAGGCTTCGTAGGCACATACGGTGCTCATAGTGTATCTACCCTTTCTTTTTTTTCACTGCACATCAAAAATGTAAAAAGGATCCTAAGCTACCAGACAGTTCCCAAACAGCCGTGCCATCCCTGTATTACATGAACACATAGCAGTAGATGGATGTGTTCTGTTGTGGAAACCACTGTGTCGAACTGAGCAGAGGTCAGGTAAATAAGTCAGGGCTATCCATTCATACACACGAGAGGTTACCCCTGTCAGGCCCCAAAACCTCAACAACCCACAGCCCCACTGTCTGAAAACACATCAAACTGCAGAAGGAAAATATCCCGTGAACCACGGTAGGAAGGTCCACTTCAAGTCCTCCCTACACACACCACTACTAGAAGGTGCCACGGTCCTCAAGATTCGATTCACGGTTCCCATGATGGAAAAAGTCCATTATGTCACCCCCACAGCTGACATCACGATTCTCCTGACAAAGTTCTTCTGGTACTCCAGAGCCGTAGCTTTGTCCAGACTGCCAGGCCCACTGCTTCTAACTGACTCAGCCCACTGACTCTATACATCTGCCCGAGAAACAGTCTTCCCAGGTGGCTGACTGCCACGTGGCCCCAACCTCTGGGTACTCAGAAACTTCATCCTCTCCATATTGAACTCTGACCAGGTCAGCCTCAGCCATTTGCAAAGCCAGAGTCAGTGGCTCCCAGGGCAAATGATTATGCAGTAATATCTCCCCTACTAAACACAATAATGATGGAATGAGACATTTTCAGAGTTGTGTATGTGTCGCTCTTGGTGATCACTGGAATGTACCATTCCTTCTGGCTCTAACACAGTCCTTAGGTACTGAGACAATGCAGAGAGAATTTGCCCCTTTGAGGAGAGATTTTTGCTTTTAAAGGAACTGCGAAATTGTGCAATACTCTCTTACTTAGTTTTAATCAACCAGCTGTTCGCTTTATTTTTTTATTTAAATTCAATTTAGTTAACATATACTGTATTATTAACTTCAGGGGTAGAATTTAGTGATTCATGAGTTGCATGCAACACCAGTGCTCCTTGTATCAAGTGTCTTCCTAATACCCAGCAACCCTTAGTTTATTTCCTAGACTTAAGAGTCTCTTATGGTTTGCCTCCCTCTCAGTTTTCATCTTACTTTATTAATACAATAGAATATAATCCAGTCATCAAAAAAAGAACGAAATCTTGCCATTTGCAAAGACATGGATGGAACTAGAGGGTTATTATGCTAAACCAGCTGTTCATTTTAGTACCTAATAGCAAGTTACCTTGGCTGTCTTCCTACCCTGTATGAACTGAGAAACAACCTACCAACAATCATCCTTTCTAAGGTACAGGGAACAAGGTCAAGATTTTAATTTAGTGGCCTCAGGCAAGAGATTTGTCATACTGGTTATAAATAATCCTACCTCAAATAAATAAATAAATAAATAATCCTACCTCTGTTCATCTGCCTTGCTCTAGGAGGCAGCACAGGAAAATCATTCATATGGGGTATTTGCTATTAAGATAGAAAAGGATTTTAATAAAGGAAACTGTTGGTTTTAAGCCAAAGGGCCCAAGGCCAATTTCCCTTTGAGTGAATTAGAAAATGCAGAAGAGTGAATTATACAAGGTATTTCATTATTGCTTAAAATGGTTCTTTCCTTGGGGCATCTGGGTGGCTCAGTTGGTTAAATGTCTGCCTTTGGCTCAGGTCCTGATCTCCAGGTCCTGGGATCCAGCCCTGCACAGGGTTCCTGCTCATCAGGGAGCCTGCTCCTCCTTCTCCCTCTGCCCCTCCCCCTGCTCCTGCTGTCCCTCTCTCTCAAATGAATAAATAAAAATCTTTTTTTAAAAAAAGGTTCTTCCCTTATATGTCTTTTCATACTGAAAAGATATTCATTACATAGCCCCTTTGCATATTTTTAGAAATAAAATTTATCTCACCATGAATTCAAATTGTACAATATGAACACAAAAATTGGGGGGGGGGGGTTGTGTTCTGAGGAAATATATCTGTAGTGAGAATAGGTGAGGTAAGCCATGAGAAAATCTGAAGGAGATGTAGGTAACTGATGGAACTTTTGATGGAAGAATGAAGCACACTGATGACTTCAGGGAAAACAGAGAATCTGCCTGCCTTCCTTGTATCAAGCAAACTCCTTTGCACAAGCCTGAACAAGATCTGCTAGGGAATGAAGGGGATTTACAGGAGTGGTGCTTTCCAAAAAATACTGCTGTTTAGCCAGAAAGCTTATGATAGCCAACCATAAAGGGTTCTCTAGAAAAATATGTCAAAATTATGTTCTTGTCTGCTGGTAAGAGAATATAATTTTTTCACTATATAACAACTGTGAGCTCTGCTGTCGGCAGTAGAGAGAACATTCAGATCTTCTATGCTTGAGTTTTCCCTCCCAACAATTCCTGGAATACTAGTAACAGAGATTCTCCAGCAGAACCCTGATTCTTTCAGCAATTATGTCTTCCCCTGGAATTAATAATATCACAGTCTACCCGTACCCCAAATATGTCTGTAACTTCATAAGAAGATAATCCTCTGAAAGGAAGAGAGAACACCTGTAAACCTTCTTCTTTTCTTTTCTCTTCTCCCACCCAAGCATCTATACCACTGCCAAATACAAGACACGTGGCTCAACAGATGACAGTTGGGAATGAATAAATTCTGCATGATTTTTTTTTTCTTACAGTGGAGCTACACCACCGTAACATATCCAGTTTATATAAGACAATGTAAACAGCTTTAGCGGCCTTTTCTTTAGCCCCACCCACAGCTGTCAGCAGGCTTCTGAATGTATATGAATTTAAATTATACAGGATAACAAGAACAAAGGCTATCCCTAAGCCTCACTTTGGAATTGTTTCATTTCTATGAAACTTTGTGGGTCTCTCCAATCTCTCATTAAGAAATAATCAACCCCTCCTTCATGCTCTGATTTCTCCCAGGTACTAGGACATTTGTTGTTACATCTATGACATTTATTGCTTTTAGGTAACATAGGTCTGTATGCTTAAGAAAGCCTAATATAGCTAGTGTCCAAAATTTGTAAAGAACTTAGCAAACTCAACACCCAAAGAACAAATAATCCAATCAAGAAATGGGCAGAAGACATGAAGAGACATTTCTGCAAAGAAGATATCCAGATGGCCAACAGACAAATGAAAAAGTGCTCCACCTCACTCAGCATCAGGGAAATACAAATCAAAACCACAATGAGATATCACCTCACACCAGTCAGAATGGCTAAAATTAACAAGTCAGGAAATGACAGATGCTGGAGGATGCGGAGAAAGGGGAACCCTCCTACACTGCTGGTGGGAATGCAAGCTGGTGCAACCACTCTGGAAAGCAGCATGGAGGTTCCTCAAAATGTTGAAAATAGAACTACCCTATGACCCAGCAGTTGCACTACTGGGTATTTACCCTAAAGATACAAACGTAGTGATCCGAAGGGGCACGTGCACCCGAATGTTTAGCAGCAATGTCCACAATAGCCAAACTATGGAAAGAACCTAGATGTCCATCAACAGATGAATGGATAAAGAAGATGTGGTATATATACACAATGGACTACTATGCAGCCATCAAAAGAAATGAAATCTTGCCATTTGCGACAATGTGGATGGAACTAAAGGGTATCATGCTTAGCAAAATAAGTCAATCGGAGAAAGACAACTATCATATGATCTCCCTGATATGATGAAGTGGAGATGCAACATGGGGGGTTAAGGAGGTAGGAGAAGAATAAATGAAACAAGATGGGATTGGGAGAAAGACAAACCATAAGTGACTCTTAATCTCACAAAACAAACTGAGGGTTGCTAGGGGAGGGGGGTTGGAAAAGGGAGGTGGGGTTATGGACATTTGGGAGGGTTTGTGCTATGGTGAGTGCTGTGAAGTGTGTAAACCTGGCGATTCACAGACCTGCACCCCTGGGGATTAAAATATATTATATGTTCATAAAAATTTAAAAACTAAAAAAAAAAAAGGCCTAATATATTGTAAGGTGCTCAGTAAAGTCCATTTAAATTAATAAAAGTTATAAACAAATGTGTGCTTCTTTGCATAATTTCCATACAGGCTAAAAATTCTGAGTGTTTTATCTCCTCTCTAAAAACATAGTAGGTGCATACCTGTCCTCTTTATTGACTTGAGAATAATATGATCTCTGTCTGATTGCAGAATAGAAGGAGAAAGCTTCATTCAGATAGCTGGTCTCAGATGTGCGTAGGCTATGAGGAAAAAAAAATCCTTAAATTTGACAGTGTCTCAAAATCTTCATGATGAATACTTGTTTTATTCTTCTTCTATTCCTCTACAGGAGGGGACGGGAAGGACTATCCTAAATTTGCAATCAGCAACGCAATAATCTTAATACCCTTACAATGGGTAAAAATAACGATAAGGTAAAAAAAAAAAAAAAAAATACCTCCCCACTGCTCCCAAGCCTTTTTTGATGGCAATCCAAAGTACACATTATTCTCATTCTTTAAAAGGATTCTCCAAACAGCATTCCACCCAGTTACATCTTTCCACCAGACCTTTCACGGCCTTCCCCAAATCCATACAGAGTCACTTGTCCTTTGGCTCATTTCTTCAGTTTCTCATAGGACTCAGAAATGGACTAATCCGTATTAATCTTCAGAGGATGCTGATGAATCATGTTCTCTGTTTAACATTTCTAGTTTTACAAGAGACTTCTTAAGAAAATATTCTACCTGAAAGAGTGATTTTAATGGGGGAATGTTGGATGGCATGCCAAGAGACAGGAAGAGGAAGAAATTCCATATGGTCCAAGCTTTTTATGGTATACCCGATACTCAACGAGATTTAGATTCCGAAAAGGAATTATCTTCTTTCCTTGACTCATCATTAAGGATCTCATCTCATCAGTGAGATTTATCTGCTTCATGTAGCCTTTTAGATACATCCTACAAATATGAGTTTTAAAGTATTCCCCCAAAACCACTCATTCAAACATATAGTTATGATATGATCAAGATTTAAGTGAAGCCATTAAGAATTATAAATTCATTTCATATTTACGATTTATCTAAAACCAAGATCACGAGCATTTAAGTTATAAATGAGTCTGCCCAAATGAACTGTTAGGAAGGCAAGCCTTTGAAGCAAATAATGTTACTTAAATTATGGAAGATCATTTCATAATACTGTTTTCATCACTACGATCTGGGGTTCATTTGTAATGCCTTAGTTTTCCCTCCTGCCAAGTAAGTATATTATCCATACTTCTGCATGCTGTGTTTAAATCAGGACAATGCTTTATTTTTTCCATATGTAATTCACTTACTAATAATGGTAGTATAGCTGCCCAATCTTAGAAGCAATTTCCCCTATTTGCCACCGCTTCAAGCCATACCGATTATCCAAGACTTGTCTGTTTTACATAGGAGATAAGAAAATAGAAATAAGAGACTATAAATTCCAAAAATAACCAAATCTGTAAATTTAATAGGATAAAATACCACCCAATTCAGCATGAAATTCTGAATTCATAAATTCAAATTCATGAATTTTTCATGAGATTTCAACATCATTCAACTAAATTCAAAAAGCATGTATTAAATGTCTACCTAAAGTATGCTGAAATATGAAAAGAAACTTCTTTGAGCTATGCTCACGAAAATTAAAAGCAACAACCTCCCCCCAATACAGCTTTGACCAAATAAACAACACCTATTTTAGAATGAAACCATGCATCAAGCCTACCTATGTTAATCTGAACCATTTCAGATATAACACTCTTTAAAGGTCAGATGAGAACATTACATTTTAAAAACTTACATAAATAGGAAAAAAATCTATTTTCCTTTGTATCATGAAGATGAACTATATTAAAATGCACCACGAGATAAAGCGTACTGAGGTAGTAAAGGTCAAAACTGGAACTAACATAAACTGGCCCTTCACTCTCCTGTAACTGTAAAATTCCTTTACCGATGCTGCTGCTGGAACTTCCAGAGTTTGGTGTAAACATCGAAAGTTCTTCCAAAATAGGACTGCCACTGCTTCTGCCCATATTGTGGCAAATCTCTGTAATGACAAACAAACACGTATTATTTTTAAAACTCCTAAGCTATTTGGAAATTAAGACTTGTGACGGTATAAACTAGAGAGATTTAAAGCATCTGCATTCAGGCTTCCATTCTTTCTTTCTTTCTTTTTTTTTAAGATTTTATTTATTTGACAGAGAGAGACACAGCGAGAGAGGGAACATAAGCAGTGGGGAAGGAAGAGGGAGAAGCAGGCTCCCCGCCGAGCAGGAAGCCTGATGTGGGGCTTGATCCCACGACCTGCGGATCATGACCTGAGCCGAAGGCATCTGCCTTCAACTGAGCCACCCAGGCGCCCCTCAGGCTTTCTTTTTTAAAAAGCTGTAATTTTTGGAGCAGAAATTGTTCTGTAAGAGTCCAGGACTTGTTCTTTCCTACTCTATTCCCCACCTCTGTTCATTCTTAGTCTCTTTTGTAGACACTGTCCCATGAGGTTTCTAGCATTCTTTTTCTTCTCCTGGGGTGATCTTATTCGTAGTCACTTACGCACTGATAGCTTCCAAATGTTATCTTCATATTAGAATTTCATTATCTTCACATAAGAACTCAGCACTCTGAAAACCAGTGCTGCTTTAGGGAACGCATCTAGCAGTGGATGTGCAAGTGGTATTACTGGTCTTGATTATTCTATCGTCTCTCTGTAGGTGAACTATACATCCCTGCCCTTAGGTCTGGTAACTCAAACCACACGCCTTAGAGACAAATTCTTCCCTGTCATATGAACATTGGGCCTGGCCTTAAGACTTGCTCTGGCCAATGAAATATAATTGCAGTTTCCCACACCATGTCCTAGAAGATGACATGAGAGAGACTACGCAGTTCAGCACTTTCACTTCCCTCCAATCTAAGACCAAGATAGGCCTGGAACACAGAGTCAGACCCATTTCATGGAGTTTTAGAACTGCAGACAACTTACAGCTAGCACGGGAGCTAGAAATAATCTCTATTGTAGTGAGGCACTAAAATGTTGGAGCTGTTACAGCAGCCTCATTGAGGAAAAGCCAGTACAGAAATGGATACCAGGAAGAGGCTATTGCCATAACAAATACATAACATATGTAACACTGGCATTGGAACTGAGCAACACAACACTGTCACTGAAGGCTGGAAAAATGATGACGCATACAATACAGAGGCAAAACAGCATCTGCCTGCAATGACTTGGAGAGCAGTTAAAGTGACTGGTGAACATATGGATTTATACAAAGAAGCTGGGAAAAGTATGCTACTAGCCCCGGATGCTGTTAGGGGCACTTCACAAACACGAGAAAGAGATGAACTCAGAAAAGAACTAGCTGCAAGCTGGGCTGAAAAGGAAAAGTGATGACCCACCAGTTCCAGAACTTTCAGGACAGCAAAAACAGTTTCTCATGCGTATGGGTGAAAGAAACGAGGGGGAATGATGGCTACAAACACCACTAACAACGGAGTCTCAGCCTCAGGGCAAAACCTTCCTTAGAGCCTAAGAATAAATCTATGAATGTGGCCCCAAGGGTATTTTTTCACTGGAACAAGCTGGATCAGGGAGAAGGAAATAAGGATCCAATTGTTTTGCAGAAGCCTCATAAGCTCAAGGTGTCTGTAAAAACCTCTAGAAGAGAAAAAGAGGCAAGTTTCAAAAAACTAGGGCTATGGCTGTTGGTTTGTGAAAGCTACGTGAATCCAATAAAGAGTCAACCAAATCTTGGGAGGGTCATACTGCCCAACACTGGTTGTTTTACAAACGAACAATAACCACCCACTGATTCCAGTGAGGTACTCTTCTTACCCGAGTCTATGACTGCTGGTATTCTAGTGTTTACTGATTGGGCTTTTGGGTTTTTTTTTTTTTTAAAGATTTTATTTATTTATTTGAGAAAGAGACCATGAGAGAGAGCATGAGAGAGGAGAAGGTCAGAGGGAGAAGCAGACTCCCCGTGGAGCTGGGAGCCCGATGTGGGAATCGATCCCGAAACTCCGGGATCATGACCTGAGCCGAAGACAGTCGTCCAACCAACTGAGCCACCCAGGCATCCCGGGTTTTTTATGAATAGTTACCAAAAGGTATGAATTCAATCTCTATGGAAAGTTCTTTTTCTGTCTTTTTAAAGAAATTCATCCATACAATAATATAGCCTTTTAAAAGATTTAAAGTTTCACCTTCCAAATTCAACTGTTTAATATAACCAATATTTCAGATATATATTAACAAATTCTAACTGAATTAAAATTTTTTAAAAGATTTTATTTATTTATTTATTTGTCAGAGAGAGCGAGCGAGCGAGAGCGAGCACAGGCAGACAGAGTGGCAGGCAGAGTCAGAGGGAGAAGTAGGCTCCCTGCGGAGCAAGGAGCCTGATGTGGGACTTGATCCCAGGACGCTGGGATCATGACCTGAGCTGAAGGCAGCTGCTTAACCAACTGAGCCACCCAGGCATCCCCTAACTGAATTAATTTTTTAAAAAGATCTTATTTACTTGACAGAGAGAGAGAGAGAGAAATCACCAGTAGGCAGAGAAGCAGGCTGAGAGCACAGGGAAGCAGGCTCCCTGCTGAGCAGAAAGCCCGATGCCGGACTCGATCTCAGGACCCTATCTCAGGACCCAGAGATCATGACCTGAGCCGAAGGCAGATGCCCAACACGACTGAGCCCCCCAGGCTCCCCTCTGAATTCTTTTTTTTTTTTTTTAAATCCCGTACAGGAACAACTTGTTAAGCATCTGACTCTTGGTTTCTTCTCAGGTCATGATCTCAGAGTCTTTTTTTTTTAAAGATTTTATTTTATTTATCTGACAGACAGAGATCACAAGTAGGCAGAGAAATAGACAGAGAGAGAGGAGGAAGCAGGCTCCCAGCTGAGCAGAGAGCCTGATGCGGGGCTCAATCCCAGGACCCTGGGATCATGACCTGAGCCGAAGACAGAGGCTTTAACCCACTGAGCCACCCAGGCGCCCCATGATCTCAGGGTCTTAAGACAGAGCCCGCATCAGGCTCCACGCTCAACACAGAGTCTGCTTGAGATTCTTTATCTCCCCCTATCGCTCTGCCGCTCCCCAGTTTGTGCTCTCTCTCCCTCGCACTCTCTCTAATAAATAAATCTTTTAAAAAAATTTTTAAAAATCTGAATAATTTGAATAATTTGACAGGACTAGAATTGCAGTCATCAATTTTCCCTTATGCTTGGGTCTCAGCTCTTTGTTCTATTCTACTGGTTTTTCTAGTTCCTCATTAACATTCTGTTAATTACTACAGCTTTACTAAAAAGTGTGGCATCAGGACGCCTGGCTGGCTCAGTGGGTTAAGTGTCTGCCTTTGGCTCAGGTCGTGATCCCAAGATCCTGGAATCGAGTCCCACAGCAGGCTCCTTGCTCAGCAGGGAGCCTGCTTCTCCCTCTGCCTGATGCTCCCCCTGCCTGTGCAAGATCTCTCACTCTCTCTCTCTGAGAAACAAATAAATAAAACCTTAAAAAAAAGTGTGACGTTTCCTCTTTTTTTTAAAGGAATACCTTGGTTATTCTTGGTTCCTTATACTTGCATATGAACATTAAAATCAGCTTATCAAGTTCTACCAAAAAAAATCCTAATGGGTTCTAATGAGACTTGAAAGAATCTAGACATCCATTTGGAGAACTGACATTTTAAAAATAATTTTTAGTGTCAATAGTACCTCTTTCCATTTATGTTGAAAATACGCACTAAATAAATTTTAAAATGTTTTGCATGAAGATCTAATATTATTGGTTCACATTATTACAATGTCTCATATTTTTATTGCTTTTGTGAAAGGTATCTTTATTTTTTTAAGTTATGTCTTTTCTTTTTTTTTTGAAGAGCCCATTTATTTATTTGACAGACAGAGATCACAAGTAGGCAGAGAGGCAGGCGGTGTGGGGGAAGCAGGCCCCCAGCTAAGAGGAGAGCCCGATGCGGGGCTCGATCCCAGGACCCTGGGACCATGACCTGAGCCAAAGGCAGAGGCTTAACCCATTGAGCCACCCAGTGCCCCTTTTTAAAGTTATGTCTTAAAGTTTCCTTTATGCTGGAAGTTTTCAGACATACACAAAAGTAGAAAGCAGTACAATGAATCCCAATATACCTGAGCATTTCTATTTGGGGTTGCCAGACAAAGTGGCTGTGTTTGGGGACTCTATTCTTTTTCATTAATCTACCTGTCTATGCTAATACAACTTCAGTTAAATCAATAACCCTCTGATCACCAGTAGCATTATTTTCAACTAAGCAAAGAAGTGAAGGCTGTACTTCAGAATGACCCTTATAACCCAAATGGCAACTAAAATACCTAAAATAGAGAAAATACTTACGTGTTTCATGGTAAAAGGAGATACTTCTTTTTTTTTTTTTAGAGAGAGAAGAATGTGCACACATGAGAAAGGGGGTGTGTTTCAGGGGGAAAGGCAGAGAGAGAGAATCTTAAGAAGGCTTCACACCTAGCATGGAACTCAATGCAGGGTTCAATCTCACAACCCTGAGATCATGACCTGAGCTGAAATCAAAATTGGATGCTTAACCCACTGAGCCACCAAAGCACCCCCAAAAGAGAGACTTCTATTTTTTTTTAAGATTTATTTATTTATTTGACAGAGAGAGTGAGAGAGCACAAGCAGGGGGAACAGTAGAGGGAGAGGGCGAAGCAGACTCCCTGCTGGACAGGGAGCCCCACACGGAGCTTGATCCCAATACCCTAGGATCATGACCTTAGCAGACACTTAACTATCTGAGCCACCCAGGCGCCCCCAAACGAGAGACTTCAAATTCTCTCATTTAACCTAAGTTTAACCTTCAAGTATAAAAGCAATCCTTTGTTTATCTCACTAAGTAAGCTGAATATTCTTGGTAAACTATACTAATCTAATGAAATTTGAGGTAGTATTTGTTGTTCAATTGTTTGGGGCTGAGAGCGGAGGGATATATATATACACACACACACAGTATTTGTGTATACAGGCACAGTACTTGTTTTGTCATGTAAACTTCTCTCGCTTACTATATTGTTAACATTTTTCAAGTTTAATATAATCATATGTAGCACAGTGTATAGTACAAATACATATTTGAGATTAGCAGAAAGAGACTCTCCCCCCACACACAAAAGGCTGCTATATATTTTGTCATTTACTTAACAAAGGATACCTAATTCCATGGAAATAAGAAGGCTACAGAGCAGACACAAATACAGCTTATGTTTCTATAGCTTTTCTCCTGCCCTAGTGGGGGATCTTGCTATTGGTGACACCTGCCTTGCAGTTAGGCAAGGTGTCTTTTGAAGATTTTATTTATTTATTTGAGAGAGAGAGAGAGAGCATGAGAGGAGAGAGGTCAGCGGGAGAAGCAGACTCCCTGCTGAGCGAGGAGCCTGATGTAGGACTTGATCCCAGGACTCCAGGATCATGACCTGAGCCAAAGGCAGTTGCTTAACCAACTGAGCCACCCAGGCGCCCCCGCAAGGTGTCTTTTGAAGTCATGGGATAGAAGTAGAAAACCTGGTTATTGCGTATAATTCTATCAAGTGATAAGTATCACGAAGGCCAGAGAAAGTGATGTGTAACATGATCTCCACAACCAAGGAGCTTAAATTCAGTTAGATAGAAGAGACGAACACATATACAGAAAAAGAGGAAAAACAGCACCCAAGTATTAAATTATATAGGACTGAGTGTAGAAAAGAGTATAGAAAAGAGATACACTGGAGGACTTGAGTAGTCAGGGAAAGCTGCTTGAAGAAAGAGAGCTGGATAGGTAAAAGAGAAAGAAGTGACCATCGGACAGAGAGAGAGAAGATAATATGCAAGAGAAACAAAGGCCCAAGTGTGGACAGCTATTGGTGGAAGGCCTCCCTTAGACATCTGGCAGTTACCTGACTGGCAGCTAGGGTGCTGGGTCATGTGTTTCTCATCCAACAGGCTAACTCAGCTGAGGATCCCAAAAGCAGCAAAACAGAGGGCAGTTCTAATATGCATCATTCTTTTTGATTCTTTGCATCATGTCTGAGCTGTTCCATTGGCCAAAGCAATCCCCTTGGCTGAGCACAGACTATGGGAGGGAATGGCTCGTGGGCATGGACACAGGGAAGAGAAGGATTTTTTATAAGCAATCTATCACAGAAATATTGTAATTTTTCCTTTCTTTTTCAATTCTGAAATTAATATAAGCCAATTGGAAAATAAAATGCTACACATTGTAAAAAATACCCTATTGCTTCCCCCCCTCAATTCTAGCCCCCCCATATAATCACCATTAAGAATGCATTTTCTAGGGGCACCTGGGTGGCTCAGTGGGTTAAAGCCTCTGCCTTCGGGTCAGGTTATGATCTCAGGGTCCTGGGATCGAGCCCGCATTGGGCTCTCTGCTCAGTAGGGAGCCTGCTTCTCTGCCTGCCTCTCTGCCTACCTGTGATCTCTGTCAAATAAATAAATAAAATCTTTAAAAAAATGCATTTTTGATGTACATTTAAGTAAATATATAATGTAAATATATAATCTTCTACAATATACCTTTTATTTGTATGTTTATTTTTACATGTTCTTTAAATTTAAAAATATATCAGCATTTTTTAATGCATACAATTATCTCATTATTCACTGCATGTAATGTAGCACACAATAACCAATTTATTTAACCAATCCCTTCCCAACGGACATTTTTATTGCTTCCAGTTATTCCCTGCTACAAAAATGTTGCAATAAACATCTTCATACTATTCTTGAATATTTACGCAATATGAGTAAAAGGTAAATTTCTGTAAGTGGAGTTAATAAGTGAAAGAAGATAAGCATTTCTCTACTGGATGTTAAGACAACGAATAAAAAAAGCAAAAGGACTATGTGAAATTTTCAGGTGCCCATAACAAGAATGAGTTAGTAACTACATTTTTAAATTTGTTTCCTTATCCTTATGAGAAGGAGAAATTCATTCCAGATTACAGAAGTAAGTTAACTATAGATACCAGTTTCCACATTTGTTGTTAAGTTTTCATCTTTTGTTTTTTCAATGTCTCCACGTACCTCTAGTGAGAAAGTGCTAATCAGACATTTTAAAATTGAAGGTACTTCCAGAATCGTTAAGACTCTTTATCATGTGGCTGCTGCTAGGAAGACTGTCTATTACGTAACAGTGTGCAGCGGCAACATTACCTCCACAAGAAATGACAACAACTGGGGGCTTCTTTGTGGATATTGTACAGACTCTGTACGCAAACTTTCAAGGAAGCATGTGCCTGCTTAAGTTACTCTGAGTTTCCCAAACTGACAGATTTAATAAACCTCAGTAATACACATTGTTAACTGAGAAAACAACTAGAATTCAGTGTTTTATTTCATGATGACATATATAGTTTCAGGTGTTCAGCGTAAAAAGCTTTAAGGAAGGGAATTCTGCACCTGGGCTAGACACGAGAAGTCGATCTGAAAGGCTAGAACAGGCTCCTGACAATAATTACTAAGTATCCAAATATTTTCTGATTTATAGCTCTGAACAAAGTTGGCTAAATTCTATACTATTTCCCACAAAAGAATTTAGAATATGTGCCACTACAGTCTAAAAACTTAGCTCTAAAGACAGGAATTTCTTTTTCAATACAGAGTTAAGTTTTTTTTAACTTAGGGTAAGTCCTATGATCACCCTTTCTCTAATGAAACACATCACAGAAGCTAATAAACAAACTGTTATAATTCGATTAGAGTCTAAAACTAACTAAAGTATTTTATAAAGAGTTTTAGACAAATTCCTCTACTATTCACAGCCTGACTATGGTGTGAAACTCTGAATATATCATTTGGTCATTATTACTGACATTAGAGATGGGAAATTAATGGTCCATAGAATTAAATTAAATGGGGCCCTGTGAATTATCCTGCAAGCGAAACGACCTGATATTTCACTTTTTGCAAAGGCAACTATGTTATAAATCGGCTGCTCATACTCTTCTTCCAAAGCTTTAGAGGAAATTGAAAGTATGACAGCTATCTCACTCTTTTTTTAAATCCTAAACTCCATCAACAAAAGTTAGGAGACTACAGGAGGCAGAAGTGCAGTGCGAATGATTAAACTTGGTTCCCCGAGCTGTTTCCAGAGTATGCTGAGATGCCAAAATTTAGAAATGTCTTCTGGGTTTCTATAAATCAAATGCCTTAACTAAACTGAATTAGCTGGGATCGCTGATGCCCACCCACACCTGACATCCCGGTTCAACAGCCACCCTTCCATCCTCTGCATGCCAGTCCTTCCTGGGGCGTGCGGCTGGTCACCACTTCTACCATCTTGTAATTCTCTCTTCTTTCTCTTCTCTTCTACTGGCTTCTCTTTCCTAAGCCTGTCCTTAAATGCTTGGCTTCTCCAGGGCATGCGTATGTACACACACACACACACACACAGACACACACACACACAGACACGGTGGGCATCAAGGAGCTTAAAGTGAGTTGCTTGAGAACTCATGACCAGTAAATTGTTTAGCTGTGATTCAGATCCAAACCTCCTAACCCCTAATCTAATGTTCTCTTCTTTCTACCATAAGGGAAAACCACCTAGATTTTGATTCCACACTAGTAAATTTCTTCTCTGTGAGCTCATTCTGCTCCCCAGGTCATGGGATGCAAGTGACCTCCAACAAAGCTGTGGTCAAGGGCCTGATTCAACTTCTCTGAACAAGGTTTTCAGTCAAGGAGCACAGCGTCCCTTCACATAGTCTGGTGTACACAGAGAGGCCTTTACTACAGGGACACCGTTGTTCTGATCCATGCCTCTGTGTCTATCTGTATACCGGACAAAACTGTGTTTGGGACTTGCCAAATCAGTTGAGCAATTCCTTGTTTTAACACTAACACTTTTTTTTTTTTTTTTTTTTTTTTTTTTTTTTTTTTTTTTTTGCCAACTGGTATATCTGGTTTTCAAATATAGGTCTAGGAACGGATCTGTGACTTTGAAGGTGCCAGGGGTACCAACAGGTATAGGCTGTTAACACTGAGTGCTTCCTTTAGGGGAGGGTACCTTAATGATACCACAGTATCAAGCCTTTTGTTTACTGAGGAGGGAGCAAAGCTTTTTTTGAATGAGGGTTTGAAAGAAAGTGCCCAAGAGTGCTTGAATAGGCCGAAGGTGGACATCCTATCTATCTTGGTATCCTGTTCCTATCCCTAGCCCCATATCTAGAATGGTGTGGGCACACAGAAGGCACTTAGCAGGGGCACCTGGGTGGTTCAGCTGGTTAAACATCTGCCTTTGGCTCAGGTCATGATCCCAGGGTTCTAGGATTGAGACCCATGTTGGGCTCTCAGCTCAGTGGGGGGTCTGCTTCTCCAGTTGCCTCGGCCTGCCACTCCCCCTGCTTGTGCTCTCTCTCCGCCAAATAAATAAATGAAATATTTTTTTTTTAAAGGAGGCATTTAGCAAATTGTTCCATTCCTAATAATGGTTTGCAAATTTGAACAATTTCAAATAATCACCCCCAGTTTGAATTCAGACATGCCAAGCCAAATAAAGCTATGGAATGGTATCTCTTCCTCCTATGAACCAGCTCCAGGGGAAGTATAAAAATTCTTACATTTAGAAACGGAACTATTCATAAATTTGTTTCTAATGGCACCCTGCTCATAGGAAAAAAAAGACTGTCAAGTTTTAGATGCCATGTCCCCTCCATGGTGTTGCTGCCTTGTCCCACCAAGTGTCCATGACTATTTTGTAGGTATGACAATACCCAAGCTCTACAGACACGAGTTCCTCTGCGAACCAAGGAGAGGAGTACAAGAAGCCAGGGAGTTAACTGCACCAGTCCTACCGTCAAGCATTCGCCTATATCACCTTGGGAGAAGAGGCTACCAGAGCTCCCCTGGTATTCTGGGATCTTAACTCCTATACGGAGGAACCACTTCTCTGAAGTAGCAATTCCCAAATCAGAACCTATCCTATTAACATAAGCTATTGCTTAATACGCCAAAGCTTCAGCCTTCTCATTTATAAACCAAGAAAATAGATGCGAATGAGGGTGTCTGGAGGATTTCGTGAAATCCCTTGTTCTTAAAACATCTTCACTTTTTCTCTTTATGCTCCTCCTGGAAGACCTCAAAAAGTAAACACAAATACTTTCCCCCTTACCGAGCCTTGATCTCACCCACTAGCAACTAAATAAAAAGGTGAAGAAGCCCTATTTCTATTCCTAGCCAGGCAATTAAGGTATTCATAAACAGTAACGTTCCAGATCAGGTTATACTGAACTGTGACGGTCACAGAGAACTATTAGAAATACACTCATCTCTTTTTATTTTTTAAAATCTTGGTATAGCATTTAAATCACTGATTTTCTGGATTCTGGGGAAAGGGCAGCAGCACAGTCTTTAATTTACTCAGATCCATTCAAAAAACAGATAGAACCACTAGGTAACAAAACCAAAAACCCACAGACAATATTTTCAGCAAAAATAAGTGTTATGTTACAGGCGAACTATGTCACCCACTAGTTCATATATTGAAGTCCTGGCCCCCAGTACCTCAGAATGTGCCTTTGGAGGCAGGGCCTTTAAAGAAGTATAGTAATTAAACTAAAACAAGGCCTTTTGGGGGGGCACTAATACAATCCTTATCAAGAGGAGATGGGGACACACAGAGAGACACGCACAGAAGGGTGGCCATATGAGAAAGAAAACAGCCATCTGCAAGCTGAAAAGAGAGGCCTGGGAAGGAACCAGCCCTGCAGCACCTTGCTCCTGGACTTCTAAGCTCCAGAACTGTGCAACAATTTCTGCTGTTTAAGCCACCCCATCAGTGGTATTTCATTACGATAGTCCTAGCAAACTACACAGTGGGTAACAAAGTATCTCTCAAATTCCCAAACACAGGTGGGTCCAAGAGACCTGCAGGCCACTGGCATCTGTACGGGAAGAGAAAGAAGAAACAAATGCGACGTCTGATGGACCTGTGAAGAAGAGAGTCCCCCACCCCCACAAATGCCCGTATGTATCATATGTATTCACCAGAAAGCACAGCAGACCATCCCGAGAACGAAAGCTGAAAGTGGGAGGTATTTTGTCTGAGCCAATAGCCATATATGGGTACGAAGTCCTCGAAAAGTGGCCCATCTGAACTGAAATGTACGTAATTAAGAATATGTGTAAGAATATTCAGTGTACTTCAAAGACTAAGTGTGAGAAATAAAGGAGATAAAAGATCTCAATAATTTTTCTATATTGATGACATGTAGAAATAAAGTGTTTCAGATATACTAGATAAAACAAAATACATTACTAACCTTCATTTCACTTCTTTTTTATTTACATTTTTAAGATCCGGCTACTAGAACATTTAAAATCACCTTTGTGGCTCATATTAAATTCTTATTAGTCAATGCTTCTCTAGATCACATGATCAAGATACCTGCTGTGCTCTGGTGGCCGTGGACCTCAAATGTGTGTGCAGTTCTTTCGAATGGTAAGCCACAGAAGACAAAAGCATTCATCACGGGCTTGTACAGGTAGTTTAAGTATTATCTCTGAAATCACATATGCTTTACTATTACCAGAACTCGCCTCTAGGAAAATAGTGGTTTTTTTGAGGATAGAAGAGAAGGAAGAGGGAGCAGCAGAAAAAGAGGGAAGAAAGGGGAAGGAGGAGGCGGGGTAGGAAGGGGCCAAGGGAGCGAACCCTTACTTTCCCAGTTAACCCTTTCCTGTGTAGGGGATTTCTTCTTTAACTTAAATACTGGGAGCATATTTAATCAAAATAATCTCTACAGTTATTTTTATTTAACACCATTACACTTCTCTTTGGTGTACTTCTCTGTCAATATATATATTTATATTTATGGCCTCCAATGCTTATTTTGGCCAAGTGTATCTGCTTCTCTGGAGTCAAATAATCAGTGATTCGGAGGCCTCTGTTGTCTCAAAGCCCCAAAAGTCATGGATCTCACTGGTAGACACAGCTGTGTATCTCTAACACATGTCTCAAGATGCTGCCTTATATAATCCCAGCAAGGACTCCATTCTGCTCTAGCAGTCTTAGTCACCATGGTAACTGGAACCCTGCAAGCACTTGGGCTTTTGATCATTTTCTGACAGTATTCAAAGATATTTCCAACATTATTCTCACTTCATTACTACTGTAACTACATGCAAGAGCTATTAAAAGAAAAACACCATTCATTTCATCCATTTCTCACTGTCTTGGACTATGTTTTCTGACACAGTGAGTGGAAAGAACTTATTTATTATGCACATAATATAAGGAGATATTTTCAGTCAAGAAAAACACTTCATTAAGATATTCACATCTAGGAGAATCAAAAGGCTCTGACAAGTTAGATGAAAGACTTAATATAAGGTGGAAAGACACATCTTCAAGAGTAAAAAGGGAATTTATTATACCCAAGGAAGATATTACATAGAAACTCTGAAGCCTTTCACACACTGAAATGCACATTTTTGGTCTGCTCATAAGGAGTTTAAGTCCAAGTGAGGGGGGCACAAGGGGGCTGCTGAGGTGCTACGTGTTCTCTTTCTTCATCCAAGTATAAACAACACAGATGTGCCCTGTTTGTACAAAACACACTATACACATGATAATATGTGTACTTGTCTGAAAGTATATGACACTGCACTGTAAGTTTAATAACTACTTCGTGAACTCAAGAAAAACAGTTGGGGCACCAGGGTCGCTGAGTTGGTTAAGTGTCTGAGTCTTGATTTCGGCTCAGGTCATGATCTCAGGGTCATCGGATCAAGTCCCAAGTTGGGCTCTGTGCTACAAGTGAGGCCTACTTGGGATTCTCTCACTCCCTCTACCCTTCCTCCTCCCCCTCCACAACGGCCCCCCAAAGGAAAAATGAGTGAAAACACAAAAGCAAGCTAGCCAGAAGATAAGCACTAATAGTGAAAGGAATGTCAGGAATGAAGGGCACCATGTTAAAGGCCACACTACTCCAGCTGAGTCCCCACTGTCCCCAAATCCCAGAGCTGGCCCAGACCACCCCAATATATTTTTATTCTCTATAAACATTGTGATCCTGTTTTCTATTCAGACCAACACAACCAGAAGAAGGGAAAACACCAAAAAACCTTTCTTTTCATTTTTACCAAAGAAATCTCTATTTTATTTTATTTTTTTTTAAAGATTTTATTTATTTATTTGACAGAAATCACAAGTAGACAGAGAGGCAGGCAGAGAGAGAGAGGGAAGCAGGTTCCCTGCTGAGCAGAGAGCCGATGCGGGACTTGATCCCAGGACCCTGAGATCATGACCTGAGCCGAAGGCAGCGGCTTAACCCACTGAGCCACCCAGGTGCCCAGAAATCTCTATTTTAAAAGAAATGCACAGGGGCGCCTGGGTGGAGACTGCTTCCTCCTCTCTCTCTCTGCCTATCTCTCTGCCTACTTGTGATCTCTCTCTCTGTGAAATAAATAAAATCTTAAAAAAAAAAAGAAATGCACAAAAACTATATTAACTCTTGAAAGTAGAGAGGTGTTTAATTCATGTAACTCAAAGAACTTCTTTGGAGAGGGAACAGGAGAGCGGTGTGGACAAGAATGCCATATAACCCACAACCCAACACTCTAGGGAACTCTAACATGACCTACAGAACTGATAAACAGAGGGAGGTCTTCAACCAAGATCTAATACTGAATAAAGCACTTTCCTTTATAGAAACAAGCACAAAAAATACACACCCTACATGTGCCAGACACTTTGAGAAAACCAGCCCCCAAATATATCTGGTCGTCATTTAGGGACTGAACTGAGCACTAAGAGCAAAGAGTCCCCTCTAAGAGTTAGTATGGTAAATGGACATCGATGAAATATAAAATTTTTTATAAACTGAGATCATGAAGTTTTTACAATTTGCACTTTTTCATTTAACTATATATCATTTAACCATATACCATATAACTCTCATTTACATATCCACCAAAATATTTTTAATAGATCTATATTATTCCATATTTGGGTATGTATATAAAATAGATTTTCTTAAAAAATGAAAAGAAAATGGAAGACAGTCTGAGTACTAATCTCTCAGAGAACTATAGACCTGTGCCACCACTAGTTACATCCCTCTCAAACAGCAACCCAAAAAGCATTCAGATAATATGTACTCTTTACTCACCATTTTTATACTAGAAATAATTAAGGCTGTTTAAAATAAAAAGAGCCCTGCATGCAAAACATTGAAAATAAATCCCTGATGACTTTGCTTACCCATTCTTCTTGGCCAAAATTTAGCATTATTAGTTGTTTTTTAAATTTTTTTATTTTTAAAGATTTTATTTATTTGACAGAGAGAGTGAGAGCAAGAACACAAGCAGGGGCAGTGGGAGAGGGAGAAGCAGGCTTCCCACTGAGCAGGGAGCCTGATGTGGCACTCGATTCCAGGACCCTGGGATCATGACCTGAGTCGAAGGCAGACGCTTAATAACTGAGCCACCCAGGAGTCCTAGCCTTATTAGTATTGTCAAATTTTATTTTATTATTTTATTTTTTTTTAAGATTTTATTTATTTGACAGAGAGATCACAAGCAGGCAGAGAGGCAGACAGAGAGAGAGGAAAAAGCAGGCTCCCTGCTGAGCAGAGAGCCCGATGCGGGGCTCGATCCCAGGACCCTGAGATCATGACCTGAGCCGAAGGCAGTGGCTTAACCCACTGAGCCACCCAGGCACCCCAGTATTGTCAAATTTTAAATAGCACTTAAGGAAACTACTATTCCACATCTGGGAGGCAATCAACGTATCAGTATAGAAAATACTGCTTTTAGGTAGCAATTTATGATAGCTGCAAGTTACAAATATACACTGACAAAATTCTCACTTAACAAATGAAGAAGGGAGATTTCAAACTGGTGGGACCTGTGTCTTCATGTACTGAATATTTTAGAGAACAAGAGTCAAAAGGATTAAATCTTGAACCTGTTATAGTTTCAAGTGCTCAAGAACTAAACTGAAATAGGCATCACTGGCATATTATAATAAATTTCCCCAACAGTGAATAAACAGTCCTAAAGGTTAGAGATCACACAACATTCTCCATGAATTAGGGTTTCCTACCATTCCCACAGATAAATTTTACTCTGCAGTTACTTTAAAACTAAATAAAATTTTAAAAATCAAAATAAAATCAGTGTGATCAGGGACGCCTGGGTAGCTCAGTGGGTTCTTCAGCTAAGGTCATGATCTCAAGGTCCTGGGATCGAGCCCCTTATCGGGCTCTCTGCTCAGTCGGGAGCCTGCTTCCCCCTCTCTCTCTGCTTGCCTCTCTGCCTACTTGTGATCTCTGTCTGTCAAATAAATAAATAAAATCCTTTAAAAAAAAGATCAGTGTGATCATTAAAATGGCACTTAAAAAAAAGACCAAAATGAGACCCATTTGAGCTGGTAAAATATATTTGCACAACTGAAACAACATTTCAAAAACAGAGTGAAATAAAACAATTTAATTCTAGTTAGCAGCTGTTTTTTTTTTTTAATATTTATTTATTTATTTGAGAGAGAGCACATGTATGTGAGCAGGGGGAGGAGTGAGTAGGGGGGCAGAATCTCAAGCAGACTCTTGTTGAGTGTGAAGCCTGATGCAGGGCTCAATGTCATGACCCCAGAATCATGACCTGAGCCAAAAGCAAGAGTTGGGACACTCAATCGAGCCATGCAGGCACTCCTAGTTAGCAGGGGTTTTGGATACAATATATGCTGTTCTCATGTGGCCTAAAGATAAAGATGTACTTAAAAATGATTTATAAACTGTATGGTGCTATGTGGAATGTATGTGTTACTGTTACTGTTGTAGTAGTTACAGAATAATGCTAACCAGGCAGAAAGTCTCTAGCAGGAGATTACCTGAGCTTTATGATTCATTTATGACTCAGAATCAGATTAGGAAAATAATTCCTTTATAAGAAGGGAAATGCCAGGGCACCTGGATGACTCAGTGGGTTGGACCTCTGCCTTCGGCTAGGGTCATGGTCCCAGGGTCCTCGGATCGAGCCCCAAGTCGGGCTTTCTGCTCATCAGGGAGCCTGTTTCTCCCTCTCTCTCTGTCTCCTCTCTGCCTACTACTGCCTACTTGTGATTTTTATGTCAAATAAATAAATTAAAAAAAAAAAAAGAAGAAGGAAAATGACATTGCTAAATCCAATATGCTTCTCAGACATATTGAGTGAAAACATACTCATACTCCTACTATACTCATTCTTATATTCAAATAAGAATATACAGAGAACTAGTAAACTTTGGGTCAAATATGTAATACCTAGTTTTTGAAAAGCAGTATAGCAAAAAAGTACTGATATGAAATTACAAGAAGAAATATGTCTTGTAAATAGTAAATGAATAATAAAAGAAATAAAATGTGATATTTAGTGGACAAATTTCAGAGACATTTTCTGAAAGTGATGAAGAAAAGAACAGAGATGAAAATCGAGTGACTAGATTGTTGCAGAGGATTTGGGCTGAATATTCAATGTAAGCAATACAAGAATATAAACAAGAAGGGAGAACAAGGAACAAGAAAGAAAAATACGAAAGAAATGCAATATTCAACTGAAAAAAATGTTTTCTGATTTAAAAAAATGTCTAAGACCTCACAGCATATGTAAAAATTAACTAAAAATGGTTCACAGATCTAAATAGGAGAGCGAGCAGCGTAAAAGAAGAAAACAGGAGTAAATCTTGATGACTTCAGGTTAGGCAATGATTTCTTAGACAAAGCACTAAAAGTACAACCAATGAACAAGAAGAATAACAAGCGGGACTTTACTAAAATAAAAGCTTCTCTGCTTCAAACGACACCATCAAGAAAGTGGAGAGACAGCCCACTGAATGGAAAAATACACATTTGCGAATCATTACAACTCAAGAAGGACTTATATCCAGAACAACTATAACTTAAGAGGATAAATAACCTGGGACGCCTGGGTGGCGCAGTTGGTTAGGCAGCTGCCTTTGGCTCGGGTCATGGTCCCAGCGTCCTGGGATCAAGTCCCACATCGGGCTCCTTGCTCAGCAGGGAGCCTGCTTCTCCCTCTGCCTCTGCCTGCCATTCTGTTTGCCTGTGCTCGCTCTCTCCCCCTCTCTCTCTCTGATAAATAAATAAAATCTTAAAAAAAAAAAAAAAAAAAGAGGATAAATAACCCAATTGGAAGAATGATCAAAGGATTAGAATAGACATTTGGCTGGGTGCCTGGGCGGATCTATCTGTTAAGTATTTGACTCTTGATTTTGGCTCAGGTCATGATCTCAGGGTTATGAGATGGAGCCCCACGTCAGGCTCCAGGCTGGGTGTAGGGGCTGCTTGAGATTCTCTCTATCTCTCCCTCTGGCCCTCCTTCCCCATAAGGGGAAAAAAAAAAAAAAAGACATTTGGTTAATACATACATGAAAAGATGCCCAACATCATTAGTCACTTGGGAAATACAACAAAACCACAATGAGATACCACCTCAAAAGACCCACAAGAATGACTTTCATCCAAAGGACAGACAATAGGAGTGCCTGGCTGGCTCAGTCAGTGGAACATATGACTCTCAGTCTCATGGTTTTAAGTTCAAGCCCCACGATGGGTGTAGAGATCAATTAAAAATAAAATCTTGGGGTGCCTGGGTGGCTCAGCGGTTGAGCCACTGCCTTCGGCTCAGGTCATGATCTCAGGGTCCTGGGATCGAGTCCCACATCAGGCTCTCTGCTCAGCAGGGAGCCTGCTTCCCTCTCACTCTCTCTTCCTGCCTCTCTGCCTACTTGTGATCTCTGTCAAATAAATAAATAAAATCTTTAAAAAAGAAAAAATTCTTGAGGGCACCTGGGTGGCTCAGTGAGTTAAGCTTCTGCCTTCAGTTCAGGTCATGATCTCAGGGTTCTGGGATGGAGCCCCACATTGGGCTCTCTGCTCAGCGGAGAGCCTGCTTCCCCCTCTCTCTCTGCCTGCCTCTCTGCCTACTTGTGATCTCTGTCAAATAAATAAATAAAATCTTTAAAAATAATATAAAATAAAATAAAATCTTAGGGTGCCTGCATGGCTCAGTTGGTTAAGCATCCGACTCCGGATCTCAGCTCATCTTGATCTCAGGGTCATGAGTTTAAGCCTTGCATTGGGCTCTATGTCAGGCGTGGAGCCTACTTAAAATAAAAAATAAAATAAAATAAAAAATCTTAAGGGGGCACCTGGCTGGCTCAGTTGGAAGAGCCTGTGACTTGATCTCGAGGTCATGAGTTAGAGCCCCAAAGTGGATGTTGAGATTACTTAAATAAAAAAAAAAAAAAAAATGGGGGCACCTGGGTGTCTCAGTGGGTTAAAGCCTCTGCTTTCAGCTCAGGTCATGATCCCAAGGTCCTGGGATCAAGCCCCAAGTAGGGCTCTCTGCTCAGCAGGGAGCCTGCTTCCCTTCCTCTCTCTCTGCCTACCTCTCTGCCTACTTGTGATCTCCGTCTGTCAAGTAAGAAAATAAAATCTTAAAAAAAAAAAAGATGCAATTAATCTGACTGTTAGCAAAAGCAAAAGCGGATCTCAAAGATTCTTTTATAGCACAAAATAGGAAGCAGCAGAGTGTAGGAGTGAACACTGTCTTGGGAATCCTTCATTAACAAATGTTTATAAAGCATCTGCTGTGGGCCAGACCCTGGCTTACTTACTAGAGAAATTGTGACAGACAGGGTCTTGCTCTCAGGAACATTTAATTTTAGGTAGGAAGACATTATAAAGCAAATCAATAAGACTGCTCAAGATAGTGATGAGTTTATTAAAAAAAAAAAAAATTAGGGGCACCTAAGTGACTCGTTGGTTAAGCATCTGCCTTCCACTCGGGTCACGACCCCAGAGTCCTAGCATTGAGCCCCAGGTTGGGCTCCCTGCTCAGTGGGGAGTCTGCTTCTCCCTCTCCCTCTATACAGCGCCCCTGCTGATGCTCTCTCTCTTGCTCTCTCTCTCTCAAAATACAATCTAAAAATAAATTAAATGAATATAGGGATAAAGTGATTGAAAGAGTAGGGTTTTTTTAAAAAGATTTTATTTATTTATTTGACAGACAGAGATCACAAGTAGGCAGAGAGGCAGGCAGAGAGAGAGGGGGAAGCAGGCTCCGTGCTGAGCAGAGAGCCCGATGTGGGGCTCGATCCCAGGACCTGATCAGATCATGACCTGAGCTGAAGGCAGAGGCTTAACCCAGTAAGCCACCCAGATGCCCCAGAAGTGTAGCTTTAGATAGTGGTCCGGGAGGATTCATTTGGTGATCCTGTAATTATCTTTATAACTGTAAATGTCTTCTTAAAAGATATATTAACGTCAATACCCCAGTGTGTAAAATCAGATGTACATCAGGAATGATGTGGAACAATGTACATAAAACCATTTAACAAAATAATTATTCTCAACTTGAATAAAACAATAGAAATTCTCCTTTCTCCTATTTTTTTTCATCCGAGAATGAAGTGTGTCACAGAAAAAAGTGTGATAACCTCTAATACACGTATTTATAGAATAGTCTAGGGGCGCCTGGGTGGCTCAGTGGGTTAAAGCCTCTGCCTTCGGCTCAGGTCATGATCCCAGGGTCCTGGGATCGAGCCCCACATCGGGATCTCTGCTTAGCAGGGAGCCTGCTTCCTCTGCCTACTTGTGATCCCTGTCAAATAAATAAATAAAATCTTAAAAAAAAAAAGAACAGTCTACCCATAACTTTCAGAAACTTACCACATACCAGCCATGGGAAAAAATACAGAACTAGAGAAAAGTTTAAGGCATCAAGAGTCCACTAACCTTAATCCATTGAACAGTTGCTTAGACTTATCCAGAAGGTAACAAAAATCTGTAACTGTTTTCCTCTCTCCCTGTGGGATATCATCTTCAGCACCTCCAGAGGACATGATTTCTTTAAGCGCAAATTCAGTCCTGTAAGAAAACATCCGTCCATTTATCCAGTATGTAAAAATAAAAAGAGAAACATATCTTAGTTATATTATCTGAGCATTTTTTTCAAGATGCATATAGGATTCTTCTGATCACAGTCAAATCATCCAAATAACATAAGTACAAGATGGTGTGGGAAAACAGACAAGCTCATATTGATAGTAGGAATGAAAACTGGTACATCCATATTGGAAAGTAAATTTTTGTTAATATTCGTTCACCCAATAAGCATTAACTGGATGCCTATTATGTTCCAAGTCCTCCTCTATATGGTTAAGAAACAAAATGTTGATCCTTCCGATCTATTTATCTTTTGGATCCATTCTGTAAATCCATCCTAGAAAATGATCGACAAATGTAAAACACTTTATCTATAATTTTTATCTATAATTTTCAGTATCATAATATTTAAAAACTGGTAACAACCTAAAAGAACCAAAGAGGGCAATTATTAAGTGTTTCACAGTGTTTCACAGGGCCCCTGGGTGGCTCATTCGGTTAAGTGTCCCAGCTCTTGGTTTCAGTTCAGGTCATGGTCTCATGGCCGAGACAGAGCGCCATGTCAGCCTCTGTGCTCTGCATGCAGTCTGCCTGAGGTTCTCTCCCTCTCCTGCTTGTGTGCTCCCTCTCTCTCAAATAAGTGAAATATTTTTTTAAAAGTGCTTCACACAAGTTAGTGGACTCTTGATGGGTGGCTCAGTGGGTTAAGCCTCTGCCTTCAATCCAGGGTCCTGGGATCGAGCCCCGCATCAGGCTCTCTGCTGAGCAGAGAGCCTGCTTCCCCCTCTCTCTGCCTGCCTCTCCACCTACTTGTGATCTTTGTCTGTCAAATAAATAAATAAAATCTTCCAAAAAAAAAAAAAAAAGTGCTTCACACAATGCTAACAACAGCACTATATCCTGTCACTAACTTAAAATTATATTTAAGATAAGGTGAGAACATGCCAGTGTAACATACTACTCAGTGTAAAAAGGGTATAGAAACCACACACATACACACATACACATTAAAGATACATTTTGTTAAATCTAAGCTATCTTCATATGTAATCAATCCTGGTAATCAAGCCATTTGAGAAAACAGCAAGTTGCTGGACAGTATGGGTAGTATGAACCTATACTAAATAAAAATATTCATTTGTGTTTACATATGGACAGAAACACCCAGAACAACATACAGAAATCTGGCCCTAATGCAGGGTGAAAATACAGGCAGAACAGACAAGAGCCAGAGACCAGAGATGAGAGTCAGGGTGTGGTGTAGTTATTTTGGTAAATATTTTTCTCTCCAACATTTTCTTGAACAGGCAATTGTGGCTACAGGGCAGGAAGATTGTCAGGAAGCCTAAAAATGTCCAGGGGCTGCAGAGAACAAGTGGGTGCCGTGGAGCCGGGGGTGGGGGTGACTTGCATGCATGGTACTGCGTGGACTCTGCATGTGCACATGCTCCCTCTTCTCACCAATGCTTTCTGCGCTTGGTGGGGTAGGAGGTTTTAACAGAGGGAAACAGACCTGAAAGGGCTGGGCTTTGGAAGGGTTTCACAGTGTAATGACCCTGGGTAAGTCTTCCCTCCCAACCCAATGCCCACCTTCATTCTCTAAATCGAGCAGGACAGGCACAAACTAGGCCCAAAGCTGCCTGTAGCCTTCTTCACCTCACCTCAAATACCTTGTGAGCCAGGGTGACTCACA
The DNA here is from genome assembly GCF_011764305.1 of Mustela putorius furo. Classification (NCBI taxonomy): domain Eukaryota; kingdom Metazoa; phylum Chordata; class Mammalia; order Carnivora; family Mustelidae; genus Mustela; species Mustela putorius. The sequence continues at coordinate 7,075,599 of NW_025421428.1, forward strand.
TCCCCAGGACGTGGGAGAAAAACAGAAAACAAAAGCTTAAAAATAAGTAAACTTAGGCACTTGGCTGGCTCAGTCAATCTCAGGGTTGTAAGTTCGAGAGAGTTCGCCTGCTCTGGTGCCTGAGCAGGGGAGTAGAAGGGGAGGGGGAGGGACAGAGGAAGAGAGAGAAGATGACCCCACCCCCAGTCAGGAAGCGCGGTGCAGGAAGCACGGTGAGGGGCTCAAACCCAGGACGGTGAGATCATGACTTGCGCTGAAATCCAGAGTTAGCCACCCAACTGACTGGGCCAACCAGGGGCCTCTGAACAAATTCCACTTTTATATAAATAACATCACAATTTTACATGTTATTGCTTTTGCCTATTTTGTTCACCTGGTAAATTTATTTATTTATTTATTTTCACCTGGTAAATTTCTATTCATAGTTCAAGACATGCAAATGACACCTTTTCAGTAAAACCTTTCTTGAAAATCTAATGACAGTAGAGGCTTCTTCAGTGACTCCATTAGAAATCATATCTAGAGGGACGCCTGGATGGCTGAGTCAGTTGGGCGTCTGCCTTCAGCTCACATCATGAATCTGGAGCCCCAGGATCAAGCACTGCATTGCGTTCCCTGCTCAGCAGGGAGCCTGCTTCTCCCACTGCCCCTCACCCACTCATTCTCTCTCCCAAATAAATAAAGAAAATCTTAAAGAAATCATACATATAATTACACACATTATACACATTATATGTATAATATACATTTGATGTATATTGTACAGTATACATATACACAATTATACATATTATATGTGTAATTGATTGATTATACATACGTATAATCAAACTTTTATACATACAATCAAACAATTATTTGTTTAAAAAAGTATGACTCATCCTTTAGATCTATACTGTCCAAAACTAGTGATTAGCCACATGTGGTTACTTTGCATATGAAACATTGGCAGTCTACACTGAGATGTGCTGGGGTGCCTGGGTGGCTCAGAAGGTTAAGCCTCTGCCTTGGGCTTGGGTCATGATCTCAGGGTCCTGGGATCGAGCCCTGCATTGGGCTCTCTGCTCAGCGGGGAGCCTGTTTCCTCCTCTCTCTCTGCCTGAGTCTCTGCCTACTTGTGATCTCTCTCTCTGTGTCAAATAAATAAATAAAATCTTTAAATTGAGATGTATTGGGTGCCTTGGTGGCTCAAGTCATGATCCCAGCGTCCTGGGATCAAGTTCCGCATCAGGTTCCCTGCTCAGGGGGAAGCCTGCTTCTCCCTCTCCCACTTCCACTGCTTGTGTTCCCTCTCTCACTGTGTCTGTCTCTGTCAAATAAAAAAATAAAATCTTTTATAATAAATAAGTAAATAAATTGAGATATGTTGTAAATGTAAAATACAACAAATTTAGCAGACTTATTATGAAAAAAGGATGTAAAAATCTCATTAATAATTTTTATATTGCTACATGTTGAAATAATATTTTGGTATTTTAGTTAAATAAAATATATTATTAAAATTAATTTCATCTGTTTCTTCTTACTTCTTAATGTGTCTAGGAGAAAACTTAAAATCATACATGACTCAATTATATTTCTTTTTCTTTTAAGATTTTATCTATTTATTTGACAGAGACAGCAAGAGAGGGAACAAAGCAGGGGGAGTGGGAGAATGAGGCTCCCTGCCTGGCTCCCTGCCTCCCAGGATCCTGGGATCATGACCAGAGCTGAAGGCAGCCGCTTAACCAACTGAGCCACCCAGGCGCCCCAGAACAAATAATTATTAAGTAAAACTTTAAAAAGTATCTATCTTTAACAACTGTACCAAGTAATATTAAAAAAAACCTCAGAATAAATGTAATGCAGATATACAAGACGAATCACAGAAAGCTATAAAACCCTCAGAGCTTGAAAGTTAAAGACTTACAGAAAATTAAGAATATGCCGTATTTTATACTAGAAGCCTCAAAATTATAAAGACATTAAGATTCCCTAAATTCGTCTATAGATCAATGCAATAAAATCAAAGTATTGATAGATTTGTTTGTGGTAATGGACATACTGATTCTATCACCTACACAGAAATGTAAAGAGCCAATAGCAGGTAAAATAATCCTGAAGAAGAAAATAGAAGAACTGATGCCACTGGATGATACCAAAATAATATTTTGGTATTTTAGTTAAATAAAATATATTATTAAAATTAATTTCATCTGTTAATTTCAAGACTTTTGAAAAGTACCAGGACTGAAGACTGTGGAATGGGCACAAGGAGAGAAAAATTGAACAATACAACGGAATAGAGTTGAAGGACAACCCAAATGTAAATGCTCACTTGATTTATGACACACAACACAGAACAGTGGCACTCTAAAACAATGAGAAAAAATCATTTTACCAAAAAAAAAGAAAGAAAGAAAGAAAAAGAACCAGTACTGGGTCAACTAGATAGCTAAGTTAAAAGAAAGAGCATGAATCTTGATTCCTATCTACATTACACAAAAATCAATTCTAGGTAGCCTGGATGTAAATATAAAAGGTAAAATCAAACAGTTCTTACATAAGAATATGGGAGGCAATCTTCATGATCCTGGGATTAATTTTTTAAAAAAAAGTTTATTTAAACAGTTCACTTCAGGATGGAAAAATTAGATCATTCTGAAAACCAAGAACTGTATTCATTAAAAGACACTACCAGAAAAGTGAAAGAAAGACAAGTTGACTCCCTGTGCAGCTGAAAACCCATGTATAATTTTTGACACCCCGCCCGCTGCAAACTTAACTATAATAGCCTACTGTTGACCAGAAACCTTACCAATATTATCAACTGTAAGTGAACATATATTTGGTACACTGTGCCTATGATATACTGTATTCTTATAAATAAAGTAAGCTGGAGAAAAGAAACTGTTATTAAAATCATAAGGAATAGAAAACATGTCTCTTTGATACTGTCAGTTTATAGATTTCCTAAAAAAAATCCACCTATAAGTGGACCAGCACAGTTCAAGAACCCGTGTTGTGCAAGGGTCAGCTGTAGCGTGTTTGCAGATGTAATTAAGATGTAAATTAACATGCAGTCATACTGCAATAGAGTATTAATCCAATTTGACTGGTGTCCTTAGGAACTGAGGAGAGACAGACACCCAGAGTGAGGAGAATGCCATGTGCAGACACAGACACAGAGGGAAGACAGCCGTATGAAGAAGGAGACAGACGGGAATTATGCAGCTGTATGCCAAGGAACACCAAGGATTGCTGGCGACCACCAGAAACTAGGGGCAGGGAAATGGAACAGATGATCCCTCTGAGTTTCTTCTAAAAAGGACCAATCCTGCCAACACCTTGATTTTGGACTTCTGCCCTCCTGAAGTGTGAGAGCACAAATTTCTGTTGTTTTAAGCCACCCACTTACTGGTAATTTGTTATGGCAGCCCTAGGAAACCAATCCATATACGACAGAATCCTGATACAGATTACAAAATAGACACACAGCAAAAGAGCAACGAGTAGGGACAACTGTTCAAAGAGTCCTTCTGCTAAATACAGAGCATCTGGCAAATTATTGACCTGCCTTGTTGACAATTTCTTTTTCTAGGAAGTCTTTCAACAAAGCAACAAGAGAAACTGGCTACTCTGGACTGAATTCTGAGTAAGTGGTTGGCAACACGAAAGTATGAAAGAAACCTGGTTAAGTGTGTATTACATGACACAGGGGGAAACAATGCAGGGTCCTAACAACAGTGGAAAGAGCCCTCCCGTAGCCCAGAAGCCCGAGTATTCCTGTTCCTAACACTTCTTAGTTATGTGATTATGAACAAACAAACCAAAACTTTAGGTAACACTTTGAGCCGCAAGTTTTTAATTCACAAAAACAAGCAATTTGCACTTGTTCTGTAGATCTCAAATAACTGTTGTGAAGATAGAGCAAGGTTTTTTAGGTGTGAAAGAAGTCTGAAAACACTGTGTCATGTATAATATCCCCATGGTTATTACTCTGCAGTTTAGTGATGCTTCAAAAGAAAAAAAGAGAGAGAGAGAGAGAATCATCCTGTAATAAGAGCTAAGGGGAGAGGGCGCCTGGGTGGCTCAGTCAGTTAAGCATCTACCTTCAGCTCAGGTCATGATCTCAGGGTCCTGGGATGGGGCTCCCTGCTCAGAGGGGAGCCGGCTTCTGCCCCTTCCCCACCTCCCATCCAGCTCCTGCTCTCTCACACTCTCTCTCCCAGGAAGGAAGGAAGGAAGAAGGGTAAGAGAGAAAGAATGAAAGACCTAAAAGAGAACCATCGAGAAAACAATGGAAATACGTTGGAAGTGAAACCAAAATATAGTAAGAAATTTATTCGGACAGAACAGAGAATATATTTATAGAAATCACATGGTAGGAAAGAAATCATTTTCTAATGTACTCAGATTTCTAAAAAGTCAAATAGAGATGGAATGGCTGTCTAATTAAGCATCAGCATAAGAGTCTATCACACAGGGGTGCCTCAGTGACTCAGTCAGTTGAGCCTCTGGCTCTTGATTTCAGCTCAGGTCATGATATCAGAGTTCTGAGATCAAGCCCCCCCGTTGGGCTCTGAACTCAACATGGAGTCTGCCTGTCCTTCTCCCTCTGCTCTTCTGCCCCAACCCCTTCCCTTTCTCGCAAATAATTAAATAATATTAAAAATAAGAAGAAGAAGTGGGCATGCCTGGGTGGCTCAGTAGGTTGGACACCTGCCTTTGGCTCAGGCTCAGGTCCTGAGATCAAGTCCTCTATCAAGCTCAGCACAGAGTCTGCTCTTCCCTTTGCCTCCTACTCCTCCCAATTGTGCTTTCTCTCCTCTCTCTCTCTCTGACAAATAAATAAATGAAAAAAAAAAAGTATCACACATATGTTTTCTCACCTATAAAAAATGAGATATTAATAATAAGGACCCCATAAGGCTGTTGGACAATAAAATGAACTAATGGATATAAAACTGCCCTGTAAATTATGATGTACTCTAGAATTATTAGCCGTAAAACTGTCATACTTGTGCTCAGAACAGAGCACAAATTGAAAAATACTAAGTACAAAAATTTTTTAAATGTGTGTGTATGTGGTTTTCACACATTCACTGTAAAAGGAACAAGAAGCTACTGCTTGGTCCAGATGGTATTCCTATAATACGAACAAACGGCAGTGCTCAGAAGCTGGTCCTTACCAGCATGGAAAGCATGTTCACGTATCAAAGACAGCACAAAACTATCCTGAATTACATGCAAATTATTTTCTGAAAACAATTTTTCAGACTTAATGCAACATGCGACTGAACTTAAGCTACATGCTGTAAGAACAACATCGGGAGGAATGCGTAGGCACCACCCTTCTCCTCGCTCTGTGTCGAGAGCAACTGAATGGACTGAAGGCAAAGAGAGTTTAAGAAAAGAAAGCCAAAGGAGCTAGGTCTTGGAGCCTCAGTCCTGTACACAGAGCCAGAAGGTCATTTGTGAGATGCTGTGCACTAGACTAGGAAGATATTTTGCCTACCGAATGTGGAAGAAGAGAGGTGTTTAACACACACAAATATGCAAATCCAGTACTTACTGAATGGAGGCCTAGCACAGCCTACCAGAAAGTACTACAGTGAAAGAAAGGGAAGGTAGGCATTAGTCAGTCAGTCATCTCAAAACAATGACTATCAACAAGACACATGCAAGGACTATTTATGAGGCTAATGGGGCAGGAAACACAAAAATATACAGAATGAAAGCATCAAAAATATGTACCCTTGAGAATAATGTGAGAAAACATCATCTGAAGCAGCCTAAGGCTAATGATTCATAAAAACTGTCTCCAGTGGGGGAACCCACAGAGGTAGCAGTCAAATGCAATCTAGTGCAATTGAAATAGTTCCATTTATTCATCACATAAAAACTCACGAGGCAATAAGAAGTTCAGGCAAGAATCTCAATCACCAACCAACAAGACATTACTCTTATTCGGTATAGGAAGAAGTACAGACCACACAGACTTTTTCTTCTTAATCACAAACAAAGATGACAGTGGCAATAGTCAGAAGTCTGTGTCTATAGTACACTAAAAGCAGACAACATGAAAAGCATCTGGGGCCACCCAAAACCACCATCTCAGCATACTCGGAGAGAAAGCTGTTAGTCATGCAAATATTAGGTCACACCTGATTTGTGTTAAGCAGAATGAAAAACAAAAACAAAACAGCCAATAACCCATTAAAAGATACTTATGATCTATACCATGACAATTTGGGTTTCCTAAATTACAGGTTTTATCTGTAATAAATTGAAAGCCAAGGAAAGAAAATAATAAATTTTTCACTAAAAGAAAAATAAAAGTTACTCTTTCTTTTAGCAGTAACTAACTGATGATATGCCCATATATCTGTATATATATATATACTAATATAACAGCTTTATTGAAATATGATTCACATACCACACAGTTCACTTATTTAGGTATGTAAGGCAGCGGTTTTCAATATATTCACAGATATACAAGCATCACCACATTCAACTTCAGAACATGTTCTTTTTAAGATTTTATTTATTTATTTGATAGTCAGAGATCACAAGTAGGCAGAGAGGAAGGCAGAGAGAGAGGATGAAGCAGGCTCCCCGTGGAGCAGAGAGCCGGATGAGGGGCTCCATCCCAGGACCCTGGGATCATGACCTGAGCCGAAGGCAGAGGCTTTAACCCACTGAGCCACCTGGGCGCCCCAAATGTTGTACTATTTAATTTCAGAGAAAGAACTGAAAAATTCCAGGTTTTTTTTTTCCTACCTCAGTTACTCAGTGGTTAAGGAAAACCTATTCTCTGAATCTGCGCATGATAACACTACTCTGCAGACATGGTGACAATTACAGAAATTGTAACATGGTACTTCAATAAATTCTAGTAAGAATCTAAAAGTATATGTGTTAGCAAACATGTCACTGACTTTTAAAAAAAATCTGGTATTTCATGAAACATGGGGAGACCAAGTAAAGAGGGCTTCCCAGTTACTGATACTCAGTGTTCATGAACATTCAATTGCCAAAAGCAGGAATCAGACCAAAGGTTTGTGACAGCACTATGTGCACACAGCACTTACTAACAAAGCCCATGAGTACCTCTTTGAATTGCAATGATAAAACAAAATGACATCCAAATTATAAAAGGTACCTTGATTGCCTACATACTACCAGAAAACAGCTTTACGTATGAGATTACTTATCTGGGGGAAGTTGTTAAGAAAAAAAATCACTTGGGGGCACCTGGATGGCTCAGTTGGTTAAGTGCGTACCTTCAGCTCAGATCTGGGACCAAGCCCCACACTGGGCTCCATGCTCAGCGGGGAATCTCCTTCTCCCTTTCTCTCTGTCTCTCCCCCTGCTTGTGCTCTTTCTCTAATAAATAATTAAAAACTTAGAAAAAAAAAAAATCACGCTGAAGGGTGTTGAAACAACATGGATTTCTTGTCCCTTGCAGCTAAAGGGAGGGAAACAAGAGCAGGGGACAGGAGAAATCAAGCTCCCAAGTGGCAGACACTATGCTAGGAAATTTATATATATTATTTCATCTTCATATCACCATAAGGTAGACACTGTTACTAGAATTTAGAGATGAAGAAAAGGTTCAGATAAGCTATTTAGCTAGACTTACACAGCTGGAAAAGGACTCCAAAGTCATACTCTTCATTCCAAAGGACCCTCAAGGTCAGCACCCTTAGATAAGAATGCAAAGATTACAAACGGGAGTTGTTTGATCTCCAGTACCCCAACCCTTCCAATCCCATGGGTCTTATCTCTCCTTTCCCTTAAAACATAGCTGACCACATTTTTAAGTTTTTTTTTTTCCTCTCCCAGTAACTGGAACTCCCTCTTTGAAAAAAACTACAAGATCCAAAGAATCACTGAAACCATGTTTTTATTTTTAAACAAACTTTGGTTATCAAATCTACCTGTCAAGGAATGATTCTAATTGTTAGCTTTTTGACTTTGGGAATGTTATTTAATTTTTCTAAGCTTGAGGAGTTCTTCAATTCTAAAATGAAGATTGCACTATTTTCTTCTCATACAGCTATTATAAGTTAAATTGGACAATAATCATAACATTATAGTCCAGGAAGCACACAAATACAGTCAGTAGAAGGTAGCAAATATTAAAACTGGTCATTTATGGAGCACCTGGGTGGCTCAGTGGGTTAAAGCCTCTGCCTTCGGCTCGGGTCATGATCCCAGGGTCCTGCGATAGAGCCCCACATCGGGCTCTCTGATCCGCAGGAAGCCTGCTTGCTCCTCTCTCTGTCTTTGCCTGTCTCTCTGCCTACTTGTGATCTCTGTCTGTCAAATAAATAGATAAATAAATAAAAATCTAAAAGAAAAAAAACCCAACTGGACATTTATACCATTAGTCACAATACAAACAGTCCAGTGTTTGTTCATTCATTCAACAAATATCAACTGAGAGTCCCCTAAATGCCAGGCATTTTTCTAGATGCTAGAATATAGCAGCGAACAAAATGGGCAAAACCCCCGCTTTCACAAAGTGTACTGTATGGCGGAAAGACAAAAACAGAATAAAATACAAATGAATTAGGGCGCCTGGGTGGCTCAGTGGGTTAAGCCGCTGCCTTCGGCTCAGGTCATGATCTCAGGGTCCTGGGATAGAGTCCTGCATCGGGCTCTCTGCTCAGCGGGGAGCCTGCTTCCCTCTCTCTCTCTCTGCCTGCCTCTCTATCTACTTGTGATTTCTCTCTGTCAAATAAATGAATAAAATCTTTAAAAAAAAAAAAAAAAACAAATGAATTGAATACTCCAAGTGAGAAGTACTATGAAGAAAACAGAGCAGGAAGGACAGCGTGAGTGGGGTATTGTAATAGTTCAGTTTGAGCAGGTGAACGGACATTTGAAAAGGGAAGCTTCAAGCGGAGTCCTGGATGAAGTGAAGGAGGGAGCAGCCCGGGAGCAGGGAGGCTGGGGTTCCAGGCGGACTGGACAAGGACAGCCACTGAGGGAGGTATCCGTGCAGTATGCAGGGTAAGAACAATGGGTGCTGTCTATGCGCACGACACTGAAGAAACCTCAGCTCTTCATCAACTGATAGAAACAGGATTCTTGGCTGCTGGGTTTTGAGAGCCACGGGAGAGATGAAAATCCAGACACGGGGCACCTGGGTGGCTCAGTGGGTTAAAGCCTCTGCCTTCGGCTCAGGTCATGATCCCAGGGTCCTGGGATCGAGCCCCGAGTCGGGCTCTCTGCTCGGCAGGGAGCCTGCTTCCTCCTCTCTCTCTCTCTCTGCCTGCCTCTCTGCCTACTTGTGATCTCTGTCAAATAAATAAATAAAATCTTTAAAAAAAAAAAAAATCCAGACACTTATTTCCCAAGGCCAGCACCCTGATGTGGGCTGAACGTGCCCCAAAGAGGGATGCCTTCTTCTGACTGGCCTACCCAGCAAGAGAGACTGCCTTCTGCTAATTTGCATAGGGGTACCATGTAGGCCACCTGCAGCCTCTACAGGATTTCCCTTTCAGTCGAATTTATGGGATAGACAATCACCAAAGCAGTGCTGACTCAGAAAAAGAAACAGACTAATTATGCTGAACTAGATTCTATAATGCCATCCATTAAAAAAGGGGTTAAAATGTGAGATAATCCCAACTTTCATTGTTGCTTTTTATCTGAATGGTGAATAAAAATATTTTTAACCTAATAAATTAAATAAGACCATGTGATTTATAGTGGATCTGCATTCTGAAGCTTCAACCTAAGTACAAGTCCAAACTCCAACATTTTCAGCCAAGTCACATAGCTTACTGTGTAACCTAACTTCAATTTCCTCATTTTTAAGCGAGGATAATGAACACTTCCCTATCTCACCAGCTACTGAAATAAGCTCTAATTAAATGTATTCAGTTTTTCTTATTAAGATAATCAAGTAAAAAAGTAAGGGGTGCCTGGCTCGCTCAGTTGGTAGACCATGTGATTCTAGATCTCTGGGTTGTAAATTTGAGCCCCATGTTGGGTGTACATATTAGTTAAAAACAAAATTTCAAAAAGAAAAGTAAAAAGGTAAATCCAAAGACATCTGACCCTTCAACAACATGGGTTTGAACTGTGTGAGTCCACATATACAAACATATTTTTCTAAATAAGCACCGTATTGTAAATGTATTTTCCTTACACTTTTCTTAATAACATTTTCTTTTCTCTAGCTTCCTTTATTGTAATAATATTGTATATAATACATATAACATATGAAATACACTTTAATCAACTGTTTATGTTACTGGTAAGGCTTCAAGTCAACAATAGGTTATTATTAGTTAAGTTTTGGGGAGTCAAAAGGTACACATGGATTTTCAACTGTGCATGGAGTGGGTGCCCCCTAACCGCATATTTTTCAAGGGTCAACTGCATGAGAAGTAGACGTTTTTATTAGGGAAAAAGACCTTGTGTCTATCAAAAGACTTTAAACTAAAAAGGCTAAAAGAATTCAAATAAATCAATAGCCCAAATTAAAAAAAATAAAATGTTTTGCTGCTGCGGAGTTTCATCTGTTTCTGCTGCTTATAACCCACCCAGAGGGTCACTATGTGCCGTGACAATGACGATGCGATCAGAAGAACAGAGCAGTCCTGCTGACTGAGGATTCCTCATGCGGGCACCCAGTGTCAGACCAACTGGAGTCCCCCCTCGTCTGGGTTAATGCCATCTTATTCTTCTGTCAGGCCTCTACTCTTGGCAAATGCAAGCCCTGTCCTTAGCACAAGAAAGTAGTCCTTTGGTGGCCTATTTGGAGGTCATTAAACTGATTTAAGTGTATCCACCCTCACAAAACTTTTCTGGATCAACCCCGTCAGAAATGCTTTGTTTTGCCCCGAACTCTAAATTACGTTCCCCACACAGCTCAGCTGCCTCACGTCATGGACATTCCTGCACGGTCCCCATCCCCTTGCTAGACTGTAAGCTCCTTGAAAGCAGTCGCTGTCTCCATCTTTCCTCCAAGCACCCCAAGCAAGGGCCACGAAGTCCAAAATATGAACTGGTCATCAAGGCAGCGAAGGGCAGGCACGGCTGCAGATCTGGAGACACTGCGTGTGTGGACTAAAAAGACCAAAGATGGTCGACAGGAAGGAAAAGTGACGGATGATCTGTGGAAGCTGCGACTCCGCATCTCCCTGAGCATCTGGAAGGGAATGCCAAGTAGTTGCCCTTAAGAGGATGAAAAAAGGCTCACGTTCAATCCTCAAAGAAAGACATCTATAATCGCATCGGCATGGTGGGACGTAAGGGGGCTACAAATACCTTGTGAAGATAAGGAAATCATGTAAATTCCCACAGTCTTCTGATCCACAAATATGCCGATTAGTCACCAGGAGGTCAGCAGGTCTTCTACAAAGATCTGTTTGGGACCAGCAGAGGTGTGACACAGCAGAGTGGAGAGCGCCCGCACCAAACTGCCGGGACTCAAATCCTGGCTTCGCCACCTAAAATCTGAACAGAGCCTTGTGGTCTCAGCCAAGCTATTTGACCGCTTTGTGCCCCAACTTACCCATATGTAAGATGGGGATAATAATAGGATCTGCTTCTTAGTGTTATCACGAAAATTAAGTGAGAATGTATGTAAAGTGTTTGGGGAAAAGCGTGGCACACATTAAAGAGGTAGGATTAAAAGTAGGAGTACTATTAATTTACCATCTAAACTGGGACAGTTCTGAAAAGGGCTACTATGAATAATTACATCAAGACTGTTGGAAACTGAGACTGTATCAGGCAAACCAGGACATGTGGTCACCCTGTAAGTCTCAGAAGAAACCACAGGATGTGACCAGGGAGCAGAATTCCCTGCTTCATCTCTTTGTATGGAGACCACCCATAGATACAGGTACCAAATGTTAGCATCCCAATTATATTCTCCTGTTTGCACATATGTTAGACTATGTTTTGTTCTAAATAAGTGGTTTTCATTAATATATTAACCCAATATTGACACAATCCTCTCGAGATTAATAACAACCATCCCACAAACACTGAAGATACAGTGAAGCTATCATATCAGCCAGAGAGATGGTAAGACTCCTTGCCCTCAAGAAGCTAAGCCCCAGTTCCTGCAGGTACTTTCCACTAATAGTTGCCAAAGGCCACTGCTATAAGCAAATACACCAAAGCAGGAAGGTATCTCAAAGAAATATTGGAAAAGATGGATAGATGGAAAAATGAACACAGTAAAGAGAAATACACTATGTTACATGGTACTGCCAAATAGATGTAGACAGTCTAAGAATTTTTTTTTTTAAAGATTTTCCATTTATTTATTTGACAGAGAGAAATCACAAGTAGGCAGAGAGACAGGCAGAGAGAGAGAAGGAAGCAGGCTCCCTGCTGAGCAGAGAGCCCGATGCGAGACTCGATCCCAGGACCCTGAGATCATGACCTGAGCCAAAGGCAGCGGCTTAACCCACTGAGCCACCCAGGCGCCCCAGAATTTTTTTTTTTTTTAATTTGACAGACAGAGATCACAAGTAGGCAGAGAGGCAGGCAGAGAGAGGGGGAAGCAGGCTCTCCACCGAGCAGAGAGCCCGATGTGGGGCTTGATCCCAGGTCCCTGAGATCATAATATGAGCCGAAGGCAGAGGCTTTAACCCACTGAGCCACCCAGGCGCCCCAACGTTCTAGAAAGAAAACAAAACTCGCAGGAAGTATTTGCGGCAAACAGCTTTGTTTGCTCTGCAGTCCCCATTTCCCGTGCTTTGTGCAATTACTGTTCTTGCCGTTGCATTCTGTGCACTCTCAGTCGGAAAAAAACCCCAAAACGCTTCCATTGGGAAGAAAACATAATTCAAGGGAGAAAGAGAGAAAAAGAGGGGAGAAGGAGGGAAAGAATGAATCAATCAGAGAAACTGTTACTTGCATGTGTAAGATTAAAAGCTCAAAGAAAGAGACCTCAGCTTGACAGACAGGCACCGAAATGCTTACAGACGAAGCAATGGGATATCTGAGATTTGCTTCAAAATACTCCGTGTCAGGTGAGTAGGTACAGATACAGATAAAGGCAGATTGGCTCTGTATTTACGATTGTTGAAGCTCAGTGATGAGTACACAGGGGTTAATAATTCACCTAATTTTCGGGACGCCTGGGTGGCTCAGTTGGTTAAGCAGCTGCCTTCGGCTCAGGTCATGATCCCAGCGTCCTGGGATCGAGTCCCATATCGGGCTCCTTGCTCTGCAGGGAGCCTGCTTCTCCCTCTGACTCTGCTTTCCACTCTGTCTGCCTGTGCTCGCTCTCACTCTCTCTCTCTCACAAATAAATAAATAAAATCTTAAAAAAAAAAAAAATAATAATTCACCTAATTTTCTCTGGGTTTAAAATTTTTCATAGGAAAAGGTTATTTTTGATTCAGGTAAAGTATGGTTTGATTCACATAAGTATGGTTATGAAAGCACTTCTCTCTATTCTTCTAGCTATACCTATGCATGGAAAGACATCTGGGATAATGTTCAGCTACTGTTTACGATGCTTATGTCTGGGTGGTGAGATCTGGGATAGCTTCATTACTTTCATACTTGAACTTTTTACATAACTTAAATTCAAAATAATAATGTTGTTTTCCCAAAAATAATGGGCTTATATTTCTTTTTTTAAAGAGTTATTTATTTGAGAGACAGAGAGAGAGAGAGAGAGAGACCATAAGTGGGAGGGGCAGAGGGAGGAAGAGAGAATTTCACACAGACTTTGCAGTGAGCACAGAGCCCAATGTGGGTCTCCACCTCATGACTCCAAGATAATCATGATCTGAGCTGAAACAAAGAGTCAGATGCTTAACCAACTGCACCACCGAGACACCCCTAGAGTGATATTTCTTTTTTCTTTTTTTTAAGATTTTATTTATTTATTTGACAGAGAGAGCACAAGCAAGGGGAGTGGCAGGCAGAGAGAGGGGGAGAAGCAGGCTCCCCACTGAGCAAGGAGCCCGATGTGGGCCCTGCACCCAAGATCCTAGGATCATGACCTGAGCTGAAGGCAGAAGCCCAACCGACTGAGCCACCCAGCTGCTCCTGGAGTGAAATTTCTTAAACAGAAAGGCTAACATCCAATATCACAAAATGTTAACAACAGTTGAATTTGATCGGTGGGAATATGAATGATTATTTTCTGTATTATTTTTAATTAAAAAATAAAGTACTTGTGAAACTTTTCCAACATAAGGTTTCTCAGTCTTGGAACTACTGACATTTTAGCCCAAGTGATTCCTTGTCCTGAGCACTACTGGGTATCTAGCACCATCCCTGGCCTCTCCCTGCTGATACTAGTAGAAATACAACCACCTACTATCGTAACAACTAAAAGTATCTCCAGGTATTATCAACTGTGTCCCTGGAGGTAAAAATCCCCTCTAAGAACCCACTGCCCTAATGCGTATCTTCTCCAAAGCAGTCTCAAGTCTGCAAAATATAAATTCCCCAATCCTTAGGTATATCCTGCATATCTACTACTAATTTTTAACTATCTTTTCTTTTTCTTTTCTACAATTTTCTTTCTTATTCTTAGTTCACTTAATAATACTCTACTTGTAGTTCAGACTACCTCAGGTATATAAACCAATTTTGCTGCTGCCGATTTAATGATTCAATTTAAAAAAAAAAAAATACTGCTTCTGATACTTCCTTTATTCAGTTTCAAAGCCTGAAACTAAAATCTTAAGACTATATATAGTACTACAACCTTCAAGATTATGGGAAAAAGCAATAAACGTTATATAATCCAATCTCCTTAAAATATACTACTCAACCTTTGGTCAAACTAAACAGTCCCAAGGCATGCCCCAAAGCAGAGTAACTCATACAAAGATGAAAGCTCACAGGATAATACAATTGTCATTTAGCCTCTTACAACTCAAATGAGATGTGCAGACCAGCCACGTGAGCATCACCCCAGACCTACTAAATCAGAATCTGCATTTTAACAAGCTCTCCAGGCAATATGTATGCACATCAAGCTTAAGAAGCTGTTTTTGAGGGTGCCTGGATGGCTCAGTGGGTTAAGCCTCTGCCTTTAGCTCAGGTCATGATCTCCGGGTCCTGGGATCCTGGGATAGAGCCACACATCAGCGCTCTGCTCAGCGGGGAGCCTGCTTCCCCCTCCTCTGCCTACTTGTGATATCTCTTTATCTCTCTCAAATAAATAAATAAAATCTTTTTTAAAAACACTGTTTTTGACACAAACTGGCTTGAAGCTGAAGTTTAGTGGGCTATATTCTTAAAATAGAGATTAAGTTTCTTTTATTTTTAGAGATGAAATAAATACTGTACAGTTACAAAACAGCCAAAGGGTAAGAGAAAAATTAATGGAATCCACCTCTATCACCTCCCAAGAAAACTAGCTATAATCTTATGAAACCAATCTCAAAGATGAGACAAACGCCATATTTTAAAATCAAGCTGAGAAAACCAAACAGTTATTTATTATGGATCCTTCCACTTAAGCAAGAAGAATTTAATTAAGTCTCATTGTAAAGACCAAAGCTAGTCTCAATAACATAAAGCTATAGTTCCCAAACCTGGCTGATTATCCTTGAATGTTCATTCTTTAAATAAAGATTTCTGAGATCTACTTCCAGATACGATTCAGGAGGGCTGGGATTCTCTATTTTTTTTTTTTTCCAACTATTTTAGTCATTTCTGATGATTGGTTCTATCTGAAAATCACTGTCTAAAGAGGGTAAAAAAAGATACCACTTTCTCATTACTTTTTAAAATAATGGACATGTTATGTGGCCTGTTTCAAATAACTGATATGTAAAAGACTAAAATAAGGGACTAATCAGTTCTGGGGGCTTCAGATGAAGGGAGATCATGTGTTTTCAAATTATCCACACCACGTGTGTTTTCTAATCTATCCACATTAGAAAATGGTGGTCTAAGTCACCAATCATGAACTTCCCTGGAAGAAACGAGCCATTTCTGAGTGTCTAAAGTTGAACTCAATTTGGAATGGCCACAACTAGCAACCTTCTTTAGCACTACAGTCCACACAGTAGGAGCACAGAAATATTTTTTCAGGGGCTCCTGGATGGCTCAGTGGGTTAATAAGCCTCAGCCTTGGGTTTGGGTCATGATCTCAGGGTCCTGGGACTGAGCCCCGTGTCGGGTGCTCTGCTCAGCAGAAAGCCTGCTTCCCTCCCATCTCTCTGCCTGCCTCTCTGCCTACTTGTGATCTGTCAAATAAATAAATAAAATCTTTTAAAAAGTAAAAGAAATATTTTTTCAATGAACAAATGATGAACGCTGTAAGATTCTATGAAATTTAAGCCAGATAAGCTATACTGCCCTGTGCAAGCAAGATTACAACAAGGCCTCTAGAAAGGTTTAGATTTCAAAAGGAGGAAAAGAAACAGAAGAGGAGGGAGTGGAAGAGAAAGAAGAGGAGGAAGAAGAAAAAATAGAAGAAGAATTTTTCCAAGACAAGTATTTTAGTGGCAACCTAATGGCCTGTTCCATGAATCCATCCGTTCTTTTCATCTCCCTGTTAACATCATCTCCCTAACTTAATGTCATCTACGCTCGAGCCTCATGACTAGTTCTTCCCGCATCTGCTCCTGAACCCCTCACTTCATTCCTGACATAGCATCAAGAGTAATGTTTTTTTTTTTTAAGATTTATTTTTATTTTTATTTATTTATTTGACAGAGAGAGATGACAAGCAGGCAGAGAGGCAGGCAGAGAGAGAGGAGGAACCAGGCTCCCTGCCGAGCAGAGAGCCCCATGCGGGGCTCGATCCCAGGACCCTGGGATCATGACCCGAGCAGAAGGCAGCGGCTTAACCCACTGAGCCACCCAGGCGCCCCGAGAGTAATGTTTTTAAAGGTCTTTGAGATAGATCCAGTGAGTCAAATAAGAAATGAGTTCAGAAGTCAGACCTCCTCCAGATACAACACTGGGGTTCCAAAACAGCAGCAACAGCATAGGTCTTGGTCTGTTCAAGCTGCTCTAACAAAATAGCCACAGACTAGGTAGCGATTAACACAGAAACTGACTTCTCCCAGTTCTGGAGGCAAGAAGTCTGAGATCAGACTGGCAGCACATTCAGGCAGGGGCTCTCTTCTGGCTCACAGACTTGTGCCCTCACATGGTGCCCAATGGTTCAAAACAAGCTCTCGGGAGCTTTTTATAAGACACTAATCCCATGAGGTTCCACCCTCCTAACTTAAAACACGCCCCAAAGGCCCTACCTAGTAAGACCATTACCTCTGGAAGTTTGGATTTCAATACATGAAACTGGGGGGAACACAAACATTCAGACTGCAACCGCTTCCTTAACCAGACATCCTTAACCAAGGTCTTCCAGGGGTATGACCTTGGCAGTAATTCTAGATCTTCTGATTCCCTTGGTTCCTGCCTGCTTTTTAAACCATTAAACCAATATTTCCATCAGTGCTCTGAGGTACTTGACAACCTTCCAATAAATTCCTTTTCTGCTTAACTTGGCTGGAGTTAGGGGCTATAATTCTCAACCAAGAACCTTCCCTGGAACAATGCCATGTCTCCCCTCCCCACACCCATTCCCTTTTAAAGACCTGCCACTCACTGAGTTTTGCCTTCCCCAAATGGGTATAATTAAAAAGCAAAAATTCTAAATACCATTTACATTACCAAACATGCCAGTACACTATACACTCCTGCACAGGGTCACCCTGGCATGTACTGTAGTCTCAGCTGGTAATGCTCATCCTCAAAATACCAGTGTGTCTAGTTCTACCATCTCACTCTTGTCTCTGGCCAAATTGCCTTATTAGAGAAGACTTCTCTGACCAGTCTATATAAAACAGAAAGACCCTTCCTTATAGTACATTATTTTTCTTCAAAGTTATTATCACCATCTGATACATCATACATTTGCTTATTTATATATATTCTATGTTCAGTCACAACATAAACTCCACAAGGGTAGGGACTTTTGTTTTTCCACTTCCCTATCTCCAGTGCCTGCAACAGAGTCTGGCACCTAAGAGCTGTTCAACAAACTCTTGTGGAAGAAATTACTAAGCAAATTTTACTTTTTTTTTTTTAAACTAATTTATTTATTTGAGGGAGAGAGAGAGCATGAGCGGGAAGGAAAGAGGGAGAGAGAATCTCAAGCCAACTCTGCCCTGAGCACAGAGTCTGATGCTGGGATGGAGCTCATAACATTGAGATCATGACCTAAGCTGAAAGCAAGAGTTGTATGTTTAGCTGACTGTGCCACCGAGGTTCCCCTAGCTTTTATTTTTATAAAAATTTATTTTAGGAGGGGCGCCTGGGTGGCTCAGTGGGTTGAGCCGCTGCCTTCGGCTCGGGTCATGATCTCGGGGTCCTGGAATTGAGCCCCGCGTCGGGCTCTCTGCTCAGCGGGGAGCCTGCTTCATTCTATCTCTCTCTCTGCCTGCCTTGCCGTCTGCTTGTGATCTCTCTCTGTCAAATAAATAAATAAAATCTTTAAAAAAAATTTATTTTAGGGGTGCCTGGGTGGCTCAGTGGGTTAAGCCTCTGCCTTTGGCTCAGGTCGTGATCCCAGGGTTCTGGGATTGAGCCCCGTGTCAGGCTCTCTGCTCAGCAGGGAGCCTGCTTCCTCCTCTCTCTCTGCCTGCCTCTCTGCCTACTTGTGATCTCTGTCTGTCAAATAAATAAATAAATAAAATCTTTTTAAAAAGTTTATTTTAAAAACTACACTTATTGTGGCTAGCACTGGGTAATGTACATAATTCTCCAATCACCATGCTATACACCTGAAACTAATAAATGCTGTATGTCAACTATACTTCAATAACAAAAACTTAAAAAATAAAAAATAAATGGATATTGGGCTGCCCGCGTGGCTCAGTCATTTAAGCATCATACCTCTTTTCTTTTTTAAGGCTTTTCTGTTTTTCTTTTGCAGAGAGAGAGAGAGAGAGCAGAAGCAGGGAGAGTGTCAAGCAGAGCAAGAAGCAGATGCCCCGCCAAGCAAGGAGCGCAAGTCAGGACTCGATCCCAAGACCCCGGGATCATGACCTGAGCTGAAGGCAGACCCTTAACCAACTGAGCCACCCAGACATCCTGCATCTGACTCTTGGTTTTGGCTCAGGTCATGATCTCATGGGTTGTGAAATCAAGCCCTGTGGAGGGCTCAATGCTCAGCACAGAGTGTGCTTAAGTTTCTCTCTCTCCCTCTCCCTCTCCTCTCGCTTGCACACACTCTCTTTCAAAATAAATAAATAAATAGGGGCGCCTGGGTGGCTCAGTGGGTTAAGCTTCTGCCTTCGGCTCAGGTCATGATCTCGGCGTCCTGGGATGGGGCCCCACATCAGGCTTTCTGCTCGGCGGGGAGCCTGCTTCCTCCTTTCTCTCTGCCTGCCTCTCTGCCTACTCGTGATCTCTCTCTCTCTCTCTGTGTCAAATAAATAAATAAATAAAATCTTTAAAAAAATAAATGGATCTATAAACATGCATTAATTACTTTCACACACACACACACACACACACACACACACAGGTTGTGATAGAAGTATGTGTCTCCTAGATCTCCCTTCAAAGAAGGACATGGTGTCCTGTTTGCTGGGAATGCTGCCACCCCTTCAGGGATCATGCAGAGCTGCCTTTCCCAAGGTCATGCTCCCCCCAAAGCGGCCTCCATCCAGTGACTGATGGAGAGAAGGGTATAATGATACAGCCATTTCAGCCCAACTACTCCAGGACAACTCTGAAAGGCCACTTCGGCTCTAGGCTCTCTAGAGAGTCAGCTTGGACGGTTGTTCAGAACAGAGCTGTACCTCAACTTCTGCCAGATTCTGTCTCTTTCCCATCCCTCCCACAGGTACTAAACACAACAGCACTTCTCAACATCCTATACCCTAAACTCGACCTCAAATTCTGCTTCCAGAAGACCCTGACCTGGAGCATGCTTGTTAAAACTAAGAAACAAACAAACCAATAAACTTCATCCTTATAAAGTGGAAAACTAACATCTCTGTAACAGATCATCCTATGATACGCCTTTTCTCCTGCAGAAATGGTTACATAATGAGAGTCCTCTATTTTTAACTAGGCCTACGGCTAACCAGTAAAATCCATTCTTCCATGCCTCCAGGTGTGGCCATATAACTAAGTTATGGCCAGTGAGATCTGAGCTGAAGTGATGTGCATTTCCAGAACTTGTCTTTAGAGGAGTTAATGTGCCCTTTTCCCTCTGACCTTCCCCTTTTTTTGCAAGGAAACGTGGACGTAATACTGAGTATCTCGGACCATGCACATGTGGGCAATAACCTGTAACAGCGCAACCAAATACAAGGAGCCCAGACCCCCGTGGAGACACCACACCAGCCTCACACTTCCCAAACTTGATTATGACCTGAGAAAATACCAAAACCTCTACAGCTTGGTGACAGCTCCCACTGCTGTCTGTGCTCTGGCTGCCTCTGTCCCCAACCCTGTGCTCTCCCTCGCCAGGTCAGCATCTGCAGGTCTCCCGATGGAGACCGCCCGCAGACCGCCAGGACATCTGGCCATTTACACATCCTTCCTCATGAGCGGTGGTCCTCAAGGGTTAGGGTTAGGAGGACAAAGGCTCTACCTTTTCATTCTGCCCTTGATTGTGACACCTGTTAGGAATAAGCTCCAGAACTCCCCTGCAGAGCTGAGCCGAAGCCTCCTTGAGGTTTTGCTTGATCCTTGCTATATCCTTGTCGGCCTCTAGCCTTTTTCTCTCTTCCCAGACCCACTTCTTCACTCCCTAGCAAGTTTCCCTGAAACTCTTCCTAGTAAGTCACTTCCCTGTGAAATCCCATCTGATGTTCTGTTTCTGGGGCCCCAAACCTGAGACAGTAGTCATTGTGGATATATCCAGTGAGTATCATGCCATTCCCCAGGGTTCATCACAGTTAACACCTGTACACCTTGCCAAACCTTGTCCTCTGCAAAATCAAATATACTGTGACTCTTTTAAATAAAAATGGAATTATAAGGTAAACCATGCACCTCACCTTTTTCACTTAAAATGGTTCATGGACCTGTGGAATTTAAGAAACAAAACAGAGGAGCATAGGGGAAGGGAGGGAAAAACAAAATAAGATGAAATCAGAGAGACAAAGCATAAGAGACTCTTAACTATAGGAAACAAACTGAGGGTTGTTGGAGGGGAGGTGGGTGGGGTAACTGGGTGACGTGCATTAAGGAGGGCATGAGATGTAATAAGCACTAAGTGTTATATGCGACTAATGAATCATTAAACTCTACCTCTGAAAGTAGTAATACACTGTATGTTAATTGATTAAAAAAAACAAAACGATTCATATTCCATGGTTATAGGATATATATATATATATATATACACACTTCAATATTTTTCAGGTATATGGCTGCCTATAACTTAAAGTCCAAATAAACACCAAAAACAGTTTTGATATCAAAAATATTTTGATATTAAAAACATTTTGAGCCAGCACCTGGGTGGCTCTGTCAGAGAAGCATGTGACTCCTGATCTTGGGATCATGCGTTCGAGCCCCACATTGGGTATAGAAATTTTATTTATTTATTTATTAAAGGAGAGCAGTGAAGAAGAAATTTATAAAAACGAGAAACTTCATTGACTCATACCTAGAGTTCTGTTCATCAACAAGAAAAAAGATTATATACACATCGACTTCTAGGAACACCAAAAAGAAGCAAGGCAGAATTTACTAAAAATAGATAAATTAGGGACAGGCAGGCAGCTCAGTTGGTTGAGCATCTGAATCTTGGTTTTGGTTAGGGTTGTGGGATCAAGACCTGAGTCAGGCTCTGTGCTCAGTACTAAGTCTGCTTGGGATTTCTCTTCCTCTCCCTCTGTGCACCCCCCACTCATACAATCTCTCCCTCAAATAAATAAATAAATCTTTTTAAACAATAGGTAAATTATATCTTCTTTACCCTACATCTTTAAACTCCTGGAAGGGGTTAAAGGTCTAAAGAAAATTAATATATTTTATGTGTATATATAACTTTCAGTACATTAACACCAAAACATATAACTCTAAATATATTTAAGATATACATAAAACTCATGTAAAAAATTAGGATGTTCTTCTTTAGAGTCTTGTGATTTAAGGAGGCAGGCAGAAGATAAAGGAGAATTAAATGACGTGTTTGTGTATTATTAGTCTAATGCTATTTGAAGTTTGGTGTTTCCAAGGAATATCCTTTCGTTAATGACAAAA
Organism: Mustela putorius furo; assembly: GCF_011764305.1. Taxonomy (NCBI): domain Eukaryota; kingdom Metazoa; phylum Chordata; class Mammalia; order Carnivora; family Mustelidae; genus Mustela; species Mustela putorius. Next base: position 7,097,772 of record NW_025421428.1, read on the forward strand.
TATATTTGGGGGGGATGCTGGGTGGCTCGGTTGGTTGACTGACTGCCTTCGGTTCAGGTCAGGACCCTGGAGTCGCAGGATCGAGTCCCACATCAGGCTCCCTGCTCGGCAGGAGTCTGCTTCTCCCGCAGACCTCTCTCCTCTCATGCTCTCTCTCAAGTGAATAAATAAAATCTTTAAAAAATATATATGTGTGTATATTTTGGATATTTAAAAAGGATATGTTGCTCGAATTATGCCTATATTTCAAGGAAGAAGAGTTTATTTACAGATGTTTCATGAGTCTCCAAGAATTAAAATAACAGTCAACAAGCAATAGAAAATTTCTGTATTTCAATACCACCATTATTTAAGATTATCAACACACTTAGAACATAATTGAAAACATAACAGTAGGGGCGCTTGGGTGGCTCAGTCAGCTGAGGCTCTGACTCTTGACTTCAGCTCAGGTCATCATCTCGGGGTCTGAGATCGAGCCTGCATGGGGCTCCACACTCAGCACGGAGTCTGCTTGAGATCCTCTCCTTCTGCCCCTTCCCCTGTGTGCGTATGCTGTCTCTCTCTAAAATAAATAAATAAGGGGCACCTGGGGGTTCAGTCATTAAGCGTCTGCCTTCGGCTCAGGTCATGGCCCCAGGGTCCTAGGGTTGAGCCCCGCATCAGACTCCCTGCTCGGTGGGGAGCCTGCTTCTCTCTCTCCCACTCCCCCTGCTTGTGTTCCCTCTCTCGCTGTGTCTTTCTCTGTCAAATAAGTAAATAAAATCTTTTTTAAAATAAATAAATAAAATAAATCTTAAAAAAAAAAAAAAGAAAATGTAATCTTAAAAACGATCTCTTACTGGATTACAAGTGTAAAAGAGATTTAATAAAGCAATGTAACATTCATTTTCCACAAACTGACGATACTGGTGCATTAAATCAAACAGAAGCCTTTAAAAGACAAACTCCTATGAATGACAAAATTGTTTTATATTCATTTGGAACTGTTCAATGTTAACATATCAAAAACTCTGGTGGGCCAATAATCTGTAACGTAATTTAAGAATGTTAAAATGAGGCATGTAGAGAGATGCACTTGCACTGCTGGTAAATTAAGAAACAGAGGAGGGTCAGATGTGAGACAGAACTTCTATGGTGGTGTTTTTCCTATTTGTGCACTGCAAAGGGAAATCTCCAATCTAGTTATTAAACTTTCAGTCTGTCAGAGGTAATAGCTATTATGCCGAAAGCAATTACACAGGCTAGCACTGGAGATCTGAGGGTTTTGTTGTTGTTTTAGCAGAAGGAAGATAATTCCTGGGTTTGTGTGTATGTGCACTTATCTCTTAATCAGCAAGTACATCCACGATATCAAAACTCTCGCTCCTTTTTCCATTTCTGCTTGATTGGCAAAATCACAGATTAAAGAAATCAACAACATTACCCTAGATAAGTGTGCCCCCATGTTGCTTGCATTTGATGTAAACATTTTTAGACAATTTTTAAAGATTTTATTTATTTATTTATTTGACAGAGAGGGAGAGAGCGCCAGAGAGTATAAGCAGGGGGAGCGGCAGAGGGAAAAGGAGAAGCAGGCTTCCAGCTGAGCAGGGGGCCCAATGTGGGGCTCAATCCCAGGACCCTGGGATCATGACCTGAGGTGAAGGCAGTTCCTTAACTGACTGAGCCACCCAGGCATCCCTTAGACAATTTTTAATAACAGATTTACTTGTAGGGGATTTTCTTGAGATGCAGAGAAGTGGCTGCATTTCCATGAGGGTTCTTTCTGATATTGCTAGCTATATTTTTAACATCCTTTAAGAATATATATAAAAACGTGGGAGAAAATATATATGCAGATACTCCCCCAAATTAAACTAACCATGATGTCATTCCTACAGAATTATAAAAAGAATCACTTTTTTTTCCCTCTCTGAACAAGTATGTACCTTTTATTTGAATAAAACATAAGAATTTTCAGTTACCCTGGACCTAAACATTGAAATGGTCTGGAGTAGTACCACCCATGAGAAAATTATGTGCCTGTCAGGTAGAAGTGTTAAATTTATATTAATCACTGATATAATAAATGAACTTTTTGTTGTTGTTTATGTCTATTCTAACTATCTCATTAGAATGGTATCAATGGTTTAAAACTGGTCTCTGCTAACCCTTGTGAAGTTCTATAAAAAACAAAAGTAAAGTTCCTGACTGCTTGGTAAGAGGCCAAATCCTAACCACTAAACCACCAGGGAGCATCCTGACTGCTCTGTGGTGATTGCTAAGTATTCTAATGTGAGATGGGGGCAGGGGGAGGTAAAATACTCGTGGAATAAAATTCACCATTTTAACGATTTTTAAGCATATCTACAGGTCAGTGGCATTAAGTACATTCACACTGCTGTACAATCATCACCACCCATGTCCAGGATTTTTCATCTTCCCAAACTGTAACTCTGTACCCAATCTATTCCCCCTTTTGAGACCCTGGAAATCACTGTTTTACTTGCTGTCGCTATGAATGTGGCTACTCTAGCTGCCTCAAATAAGTGGAAGCAGACAATATGTGTCCTTTTGTGTCTGGCTTATTTCACTTAAGTTAATGTCTCCACAGTTCATCCTTGTAACGTGCCAGAATTTCACTCCTTTTACAGTCGAACAATATTACATTGTGTGTGTGTGTGTATTTATACATAGATACATATATATAAAACACGTTTTGTCCACCCATTCATCCAAGGGTGGACATTTGGATTGTTTCCCATTTTGGCTATCGTGAGTAATGCTACTAACATGAGTATGCGTACACATATGTGCTCAAGTCCCTGCTTTCCATTCCTTTGGGTATATACTCAGAAGCAGAACTAGGTGTTGGGTAATGTAGTAGTTCTCAGTTTAAGTCTGTGGGGAACCACCACACTCTAATGTAAGATTTGTGCATTGTATAGGTCTGAAAGGTATCTCTTGTCTCTTGCACACTGACTCCATGAACCTTAAAACTGCAACTTGTAACAAATGTCAGAAGTGGTCCAGGATTTCACAGCTGGAGGGGAGACAAGTGTAATAATAGCAGCTATCAGTTATTGACGGTTTACTAAATGCCAGCTTCTGCGCTATGAGCTTTATATACAAGGATGAAAATACAGCCAAGAAATCAAAAGTACCATCTTTTCCTATATGCATTTCTCAGTGTTAAGGTTGTCACAAAACAAAGAGAAACAAGTCAGTTGGTTAAACAGTTTAGATTTTCTCCTGAGGATTTTTCAGACCTCAAAAATATGTACTGTGACTTTCTAAGAAAGGATATGTGAAGCCATTATTCAAGCTGTTTGGCTTTTGTTGAAGATCACGTTGCAGGAATGATCTGATCGAGGTCAAGGGCAGCACTATTAGCACTGGGGACCAGACTGCTCTTTGCGGTGGGAAGCTGCTGTGTGCACTGTAAATCATTCAACAGCATCCCTGTCCTCTACACACTAGATGCTCCAAGTACATTCCCCAACTTATGACAATCAAAAATGTCTCCAGACATTGCCAAATATCCCCTAGGAGGCAAAAATCACCCACAGTTGAAGATTACTGGTCTGTTACTATCTCACTAAATTCACTAACCACTTCCCCACTTAAATAGAAGCCATTGAACAAATTTCCTTGCTGTCCCCTCCCAGCTCAAACCTTTGTTTTCCTCCTTTCTTCTTCATCTACAAAACAGCAGCTGCCCCCTCAGCCTCTCCTGTGCACTGGATTCCATTCCCACTCACCTCATACCAGAACCTGTCCGGCAATTACCCACTGGATAATATGTCTAATTTCTCCTTGAGCCTCCAAACATGCTCATTTTTTTTCTTTCCTAAACAAAACAAACAAACCCAAACCCTTTCTCAACCCTCTTAAGTTTATCCCTCTCCTCTATACAACTAAATTTTCATAAGAGTCCATCTTGTACTTAGGGCCTCTACTTTTCTTCACCTCACATTGATTTTTCCGCCCAATAAAATCTGGGTCTACAGCCATTTCTCTATTCTCTCAAAGACCAAGACCTCCCATTTGCCCAGTTAGGTGGTTCCCCCAGGGTTTGGTCATTACCTGCCATCACCTATGGTTGACAATATTTTGAATAAACTTTTTCCTTTTTGTTTGTTTTATTGTGGACTTTGGTTTTTGTGTTTTGTTTATTATTATTATTATTTTTTATTAACTTCTGAAGAAAATCTGTGCCCTGGGGAGAAGCCTATGTCTTGAATTATGTGACACACTCTCCCGGTTGTCTTCTCACCTCATTGGTAGTGTTCTCTATTTCCCTGTGTCTTCTGTCACCCCAAAATGTAAGCAGTCCTTGGGGGGTGACTTTCAGTACTCCTATAAATGATTTCCATCACTCCAAAAATGCCTAGGAATTCTCTGTTTATCTCTGACCCCATTATATTCTGAGTTCCAAAGTAAGATCTGTTAAGAGCAAGATAGCAGAATTTGGGGGGGGGGATCAGAATTTGTTTATTACAATAAACAATAATAACTACCACCAAAAAAATACCTTATGCACACCAGACACTGAAGAAAGCACTTTACAAACTAATTTAACGTACTCAACAACTCTATGAAGTAAGCCTCACTATTTCAACATTATAAATGAAGTTACAATCTCAGAGGAGTTCGGTAGTTCTCTTATAGCTAGCAAATCCTAAGTATCAGATCATAACTGGTTTTCACTTCAGAGCCAATTTTCTTAACCAAGTGCTACTGTTTCATCTTATCTTTTACATTTCTCCTCAAAGTTTAATTCTCTTAGATCTTCCTGATTTTCACAAACTTACAGGATCATTTAAGGTCAAAACTGTAAGCTGTGTACACTCTTGGCCTCTGTATTAAAGAAGATATTTTTCCAAGAATTCTAGGACTAAAAGAGAGTCATCATTATATAGTTCATCTCCAAGCCTGTAGGCAGAATTGTATCTAAACCATTCCAGACAGATGGGTATCTTCTATTTTTAATGACATCTAGGAAAGGAGATTCTCGCCTACTAAATTTAGATTGTGAGCCAAAGGCAGGAAGCATGTCTAATTTTATGCTCCATATAGCTACACCTTCATATACAGCTGGTAATATGCATCCTACCAGGATTATTACCGTAAGTAGAAATGGACACTTAGAAAATACAATGAAAAAAATAAAGCTGGTCACTAAGGAGAGATTCCAATGGGCTCTTCAGGCAGACAAGAGGACAAAATCATTCTAATCTAAAGTACAAAAGACTTGACATCATATTCTTCCGTATGTATTAAAATCCATCTGGCGGAAGTAACTGGAAAAACAACAGAATCTCTAGTATGAGGTACACGCATCACCTGGGTGTAACTACTTTCAAAGAGTTAACTCCAAATCTTAGGGAGAAAAGTCTTGAATGCATCTGAAGTTACTGGCATTTTGAGGTTTACAGTTCTACTCTTGCCATCACTTCCTCTAGGCTCTAGGCTTTGGAATCCAAACACGTCACCACCACCCCCAAAAGATTTCTAATTCTGCCTGTCAGATCGTCTTTGCCAGCTCTCAACACATTAAATGAAAAACAAACAAAAAATTCACAAATGCTGCAAAATGAAGTTTCTAGCAGTATACTTTACAGAAATTCTTTGCACTATTTGTTACAACATAAAGCTAAAATTGCTTTAAGATAATTATCTCGAAGAAGCTACCAACTAGAGCTGACACAAATGTTTAATTGGCCCTTTGTGAAATGCTTTCCCGAATGAACCAGCTGAGCATCCATCTTCACAAAGTTAGGAGGGCTTTAGTATTACTTCAAATAACATAACCTCTTGGGTCAAATCACACTGCAAAATTACATCTGTTTTTAAATGATTAAAGGAAATTGCAGAGTGGATAATCACATGAGTATAACTTCTGACCTCCATTATCACATTAAAATCTAGCACAGACTAGCAATAAATGAAAGCTGATAAAGCCAGGGAAATGTTTGTATAAAATTACCATAGTACCGTTGGTACACTTCTAAAAACCCAGGTCATGGCTCAATTATTTTTTAAAACAGATATTCATCAAAAACAGCAAATGACAAGTATAAGATGAAAATACTGACCTAAACCAATCTGGCAAAACCACCAAACACTTTTTTGAAAGTAATTCATGTTGTTTCCCAAAAGAGAGCATCTACTATCTAGGCAACAAGGGAGGCCATTTATGGCCAAAACAGTTCTATGGGTTTGGTGAAGAATTTGACAATGAACTGGAACTAAAGGGACAGTTTCTACTTTGTCACCTTCTAGTTTTACAATCATTGTTTTCTTTTTTTTAAGATTTTATTTATTTATCTGACACAGAGAGAGAGAGATCACAAGTGAGCAGAGAGGCAGGCAAACAGAGTGGGGAGTGGGGGAAGCAGGCTCCCTTCTGAGCCGAGAGCCCGATGCAGGGCTCGATCCCAGGACCCTGAGATCATGACCTGAGCTAAAGGCAGAGGCTTTAATCCACTGAGCCACCCAGGTACCCCTACAATCGTTTTAACCTGCCTAAGTATAAACCTGTTACAAGAATAAAATACACATTTCAAACTAACAATCACTTTCAAGTTTATACCAAGATGTCATACCTCCCAAAATTTAGCCTAAACAACAAAAATATTACCCTGTGTTTGGCTATACAGTAGCTACCACATAAGTCCCAAGTTTTACTTGGTGTCTGCTGGAGACTCATGCAATATTTTTTCTCAACTGTTTCTCAGTCATCACCCAATCTGGAGGTGGTTAATTACTTTATGATTCCAATTCATATTTTATCACAAAATAATCTCTTATTAGTCATTAGAGTAAGCCATTCATAACACACAGGATTTTTAAATAACAGCTTAGTTGAGATACAACTCACATGCCATAAAGTGTATAACCTCTTTCAAGTGTGTACCTCAGGGGCACCTGAGTGGCTCAGTTGGTTAAGCACCTGCCTTCAGTTCAGCTCATGATCCCAAAGTCCTGGAACTGAGTCCCGTGTCAGCTCCCTCAGGCTCCCTCCTCATCACTGGGCTCCCTGCTCAGCTGGGAGTCTGTTTCTCCTTCTCTTTCTCCTATGCCCCTCCCCACTAGCTTGTGCTCTCTCTCTCTCACTTGCTCTAAGTAAATAAGCTTAATAATCTTAAAAAAAAAAAAAAAAAGTGTGTAACTCAGGGGTTTTTAGTATGTTCCCAAAAATTCTACATCAATCACCACTATCTAATTCCAGAACATTTTCATCACCCCAAAAAGAAATCTCATATCCATCCAGTCACTCCCCATTTCCGCCTACCCTGGCAACCATTAATCTCTTTTGTCTACATGGATTTGCCTCTATGGGGTATTTCATTTAAATGGAATCATATAGTACGTGGACTTTTGTGACTGGCTTCCTTTACTTAACATCATGTTTCCTTTTTTTTTTTTTTTAAGATTTTATTTATTTATTTGACAGAGAGATCACAAGTAGGCAGAGGCAGGCAGAGAGAGAGGGGGAAGCAGGCTCCCTGCTGAGCAGAAAGCCCAATGCGGGGACTCAATCCCAACATCATGTTTCTTTTGAAGATTGATCAATGGTGAAGCATGTATCAGTAGTTAATTTCTTTTATGACTGCATAGTAGTTGACTGTATGGATATACCACACCACATTTGCCCAAATATCAGGCGATAAACAATTGGGTTGTTTCCACTTTTTTGGCTATTATGACTAACACTGCCTTGAAAATCTGTACAAGTTTTTGCATGAACATATGTTTTCATTTTGTTGAGTGTATACATAGAAATGGAATTGCTGGGTCATGTGGTAACTCTTTGCTCTCAACTTTTTACAGAATTACCAAACTGTTTGCTAAAGTGAATACATCATTTTACAGTCCCACCTGCAATGTAATGAGGGTTCTTCATGTCCTCATCAACACTTGAAACTGTCTTTCTCTTTTATTACAAATCACGGCCATGGGCATGATGCAGTATCTCATTGTTGTTTTGATCTGCATTCCCTAATAAATAATGATGTTGAGCAACTTCTCATAAGCTTATTGGCCATTTATGTATCTTCCTTAGAGAAATGTCTATTCAGATCCTTTGGTCATTTATAAATTGAGTTATTTGCTTTTGTATAGTTGAGGGGTTGTTTGGTTTGGTTTGGTTTTTTTACATTCTGGGTTGAAGTCCCTTATCAGATATATGATTGCAAATCAATTCCCAACATTCTGTGGGCTGTCTTTTCAGTATCCATTAGTCTGTCATTGGACCTCCTCAATTAACTTTGTAAGTGTCTCATCTCTTCTTTCTTTTCTTCTAACAACTGATAATCAATTTATTAAAAGGGTTGAATCAAACAAGTGCAACAGCGACTTCAACCTGAACTCCTGGCTCAATACCAAGGGAAGTCATCTACATAACCACCTCAGAAGGATAGTGCCAATCAACGCATTCCTTCTGGGTCCTCATCTGAAAATGATCCCACGTCTTAGAATAGTCACCACAAGGAGTTTTCCTGGTCGTGCTTCTCAGTCTTGACAGGCATCTGAACTGATCTTTGCACCCTGAGATTCTTTTCCTTCGTACCTCTGATCAAATCGGCACACAACTGCCTCAAAGGTTTTATGCTATGGCTGGTTAGAGTCATTCTAATTCAGTGAGTCACAACCTGTGGTTCCATGGGTGTCCTTCAGGCGTTTTTTAAAGCCATGGACATGGGGTGCCTGGGTTGCACAGTTGGCTGGGCATCCAGCTCTTGATTTTGGCTGGGGTCATGACCGTGGGGTCGTTGGGTTGAGCACCACCTCAGTGGTGAGTCTGCTTGGGATTCTCCCTTTCTCTCTGCCCCTCCCCACTGCTTGCACACATTCTCTCTAAAATAAATAAATCCTAAAATATAAACAAATAAGTAATCTAAAAGCCATGGCCATGGCATGGTTTCCTGACCAACTTGTTCCTCAAGAAGAATGAACAGCTGAGGAGTCAGGAGCAGAAGCAGGACTGACGAAGCTCCACTGTAGCCACAACCATGTCTTCTTCAAAAAGCCGTTTTTCTCTTACTTTCTACACCGTCTTTTCCTTCTAGTTTCTGGGAGATTTCTTCAACTTCACTTGGTTCTAACCATTTTTTAAAAAATATTTGGTTCTGATTTGTTTTAATTTGAGCTGCCACAGTTACGTATATCCAAAAGTTTTTTCATTTCTAAATCATTCCTTCTTCAAAGAATCCAGTTCTCATTTTGTAAGTCCTTTTCTCTATGAGAAAGCCCCAAAACGGGGCTTGACTCCAGGACCCCAAGACCACAACCTGACCTAAAACCAAGAGTTGGACACTTAACCAACTGTCTAGGTGCCCCATTATTTTTTCATTTCATATCTTTACTCTGAGCCCTACCCTACCTCTATTTCCACCAGATCCTTCCATGCAATGTGTTCACTTTGGACTCTGTTGTTCAGGTTGAAGGTTTTTTCCTGTCTCATGATCCTTAGTAATTGTCTGTTACTATTTAAGAACGAGGCCCTGAAAGATGCGAATGGCATCCCTGGTGTATAGACAGTGTTTTCAATCAGAGAGCTTCCCTACAGGAAATAGCTCTTTCATTAGAGAGCCTTAAATGTCAGTATGAGAAAGTATTTTCTTTGAGTCTTCTTCAGTTTCTCTAAAAAACAACCCTTCGATCTCCTGAATTAGCCACACAAATCTGGTCCCAGTGGTCAGGAGCCACAGTATATTTGGAGATGAAGTGAGAGGTTGTAGGTCCACTGTTCGCTATACAGCTAGTCCCCATTTCCCATCCCATGTGTCACTCCAGCCTGAAATCTCTCCAATTCAGAGGCCCCCACCCCTGGTCACATTTGATTTCTGAATATTAGAGGGGTGGAGGGCAGGTAGTTGTCTGGCTGCACAGTATAAGGCAGCGGCCCTGGAGATTCAACATTTCAGTCAAGAGACTTTGAACCAATGCCCCATTTTCAGTTCAATGTCTCACTCCCACCTCTGAAGTACCTGGTGCCACTTGAGAAATTTGTGGAGAGAATTAGTGTGCTTCTTACGGGCACCACATCTTCAGGTCCTAAAGATATTACCTAAAGGGTAATAACATTTCTCTGTCCTACTATGTCAGTTACTTTTTCCTCTATCAAGTTTCTATCATCAAAATTTTATTAAATCTCTGATCAGCTATTCTGTTCTCTATCACTCTTTTTATTTTTAGCCTTAACCTTTTCTGCTTTTTTAATGTCAGAAGAAATGTAAATGCATATGGAATTGCATCATTTTTAAGCAAGTTAATCTAAATTTATAATAACATTGGGAAGAAGATCTTATGAAGTACCTTTTAAAAATAAGAAAATTAAGTCTCAAATGATAAAATAAAATGCAGAAAGTCTAAAAAGTAGCAAGTGACAGAAACAGAATTTTAATCTATTAAAAGAGTGGAATGTTACATTTGAGACCAATACAAAATTATGTAAAATATAAAAATAGGCTAAGAAATGTAATATTCAACATACAGATGAAAAGTACATAACCCACGTACATTTCTTCTCATTCGTGGAGTAAATCAAGAAAATTAAGAGAAGAATGAACTTGAGGCGCCTGGTGGCTCAGTCATTAAGCGTCTTCCTTCAATTCAGGTCATGATCCCAGGGTCCTGGGATCGAGCCCCACATTGGGCTCCCTGCCCAGCTGGAAGCCTGCTTCTCCCTCTCCCACTCCCCCTGCTTGTGTTCCCTCTCTAGCTGTGTCTCCCTCTGACAAATGAATAAAATAAAATCTTTAAAAAAGAGAGAGGGCGCCTGGGTGGCTCAGTGGGTTAAGCCTCTGCCTCTGGCTCGGGTCGTGGTCCCGGGGTCCTGGGATCAGGCCCCACATCGGGCTCTCTGCTCGGCAGGGAGCCTGCTTCCCTCTCTCTCTCTCTCTGCCTGCCTCTCCATCTACTTGTGATTTCTCTCTGTCAAATAAATAAAATAAAATCTTTAAAAAAATAAAAATAAAAAGAGAAGAAAAGAAGAAAAAAATGAACTCCATGAACTAAGAACTCAAAGATAAAATACAAAAGGGTAAGCTTAAAAGGAAAATGATTGACCCAAGAAAAGAAAATGAGTAGAAGAGAGATTTCCCATCAAAACTTAAAACAGTGCCGGAAATAGCAAATGCGGAAGCAAAAGGGAAGGAAAGGACAAGGGAGACAAAGGGATGAAAAGGTGAGGGAAGGAAGACAGAAGACGAGGAGAAGGGGACTGTCTCCTGCCGTCATCCCGTCCCTGCCCCAGCCCTCAGCACTGCGAGTGGGGGATGAGCTCAGAGAGAACCACAGTCAGAAAGCAACGCGGAGACTACATCAGGTCTGACACAGAGACGATCACAACAGTCAAGACCTTCAGCCCAGTGCTGACTAGATGGGACTTCTGGGTTGTCTCCAGAGATCAGGGACGGGTAAAGTATTTTATAAAAGACTAAGAAAGGGAAGAAAATACTTACCACTGTGAGAGTGGTTTGCAGAATACTGAATTACAGCTTTACACTTTGGAAAAGGCTAGTTTAAACCGCTGAATTTACTTCAAGAACCTAAAGCCTAATACATACTGACTAAAACCTCCTAAGAACAGTAAGAGCTAACATTTACTGAATACTGACTAAGCCAGATTCTAAGAGCTTCGCATGTTATGACAGTAATAATAAGAGCTAACATCTGCAGAGTACTTACCATGGGAAGCACTATTCTAAGCAATTCACAAGTATTCATGTAATCCTCAAAACAAAGTACATGAAGGACACAGTACTTTACAGTCAAAGAAAATGAGACATACGCAAGTGAGGGAACCTGCTGGACAGTCCAGAGCAAGGCGCAAAGCTGGAGCTCTTAACTGTGATTTGATGCTGCCTCTGCTGGATGGGCTATAATGCAGCTGCAGTCTGAGCCCAAAATAATACTTCTCTGGGGGCACCTGGGTGGTTCAGTTGGTTAAACGCCCACCTCTTGATCTCAGCCCAGGTCTTGATCTCTGGGTCATGAGTTCAAGCCACATACTGGGTTCCAAGCCCAGTGTGGAGCCTACTTAATAAAAAATTTAACAAAATAGGGGCGCCTGGGTGGCTCAGTGAGTTAAAGCCACTGAGTTCGGCTCAGGTTATGGTCCCAGGGTCCTGGGGTCAAGTCCTGCATCGGGCTCTCTGCTTAGTGGGGAGTCTGCTTCCCCCTCTCTCTCTGCCTGCCTCTCTGCCTACTTGTGATCTCTCTCTGTCAAATAAATAAATAAAATCTTTTTAAAAAATTTTAACAAAATAAAAATGAATAAAAAACTTCACTGTAAGAAGAAATTTTTCTCACATTAAGTGGCACATTTTTTGTCTTCAGAAAGTTCTTTAATGTTGTTATAAACTGTATGCATTTTTACAATAATTATTATCAACATTCTATGGCCCAGAAGTGAACCAGACGGATTTTCAGTCCTGCCCTAGAAAACATTTTAAATCACACACAAAGACCTCCTAAACTGAAATCACAGGACCATCTCTATCCCTTGTAGTGTTTCCTAACATTAGTTTAAAACCTATCTGTGAATGTCAAGGGGCACTCATAATGGAAGAGAGCATGTTAAGTAGAAGCAGCCTAGAAAACTTATAATTTCTTAAATAACCTTCTCTCAATTTAGAGAACCTAAAACTACTCTTATTTGATTTAAACTGTCAATACTGTTTTTGTTTTCTGAATAATAATGGTTTTCAAAGAGCTTTGACAGTTTTTGTTTTGTTTTGTTTTTAATTTTACATTCATTTGACAGAGAGATCACAAGTAGGCAGAGAGGCAGACAAAGAGAGAGGGGGAAGCAGGCTCCCCACTGAGCAGAGAGCCCGATGCAGGGCTGGATCCCAGGACCCTGAGATCATGACCTGAGCTTAATCCACTGAGCCACCCAGGTGCCCCGCTTTGACAGTTTTTCCTTTGCTGGTAGTGAACCAAAAGCTGATACACCAACATTTAGAAGCCATGAGGTGGCGAGAAAAGCAAGGTCATCACCATATATTTGAAATTTCAAGTAACTTAGTAAACCAGACTCCATTTCCCCAAGTGCAACAAGTGTTCTTACCCTCCTTCATGACACTGGGCAAGTTACTCATATTTCAACTGTACCTACCTTAAAAGTCCCTTAAAGCTAGGGGTATCTGGTTGGCTCAGTTGGTTAAGCATCTGCCTGAGACTCAGGTAGTGATCCCAGGGTTCTGGGATCAAGTCTCACATTGGGCTCCCTGCTGAGCAGAGAGCCTACTTCTCCCCTTGCCTCTCTCTCTCTCAAATAAATTAAAATCTTAAAAAAAAAAAAGTCCCTTGGGCACCTGGGTGGCTCAGTGGGTTAAGCCGCTGCCTTCGGCTTAGGTCTTGATCTCAGGGTCCTGGGATCGAGTCCCGCATCGGGCTCTCTGCTCAGCAGGGAGCCTGCTTCTCTCTCTCTCTCTCTGCCTGTCTCTCTGCCTACTTGTGATCTCTCTCTGTCGAAAAAAAAAAAAATAAAAGTCCCTTAAGCTTGAAATTTCTATAAATATATCTGAATGTGTACAGTAGAAAAGGGAAATGTATTCTAGAAATAAAAAGAACCACAGATAAATACTTTGGCACAATTACTTATTTACATTTTCTGTATTTCCACTTTGGGCATTGAAAAGGAAATTGTTTATTTACTGTATTTTATTCCTAAGAACTTAAAGGCCCTCTCCCAATACATTTCCAAACCTAATCTCAGGATAAAACACTACGCAGGAAAAAGACAGAAAATAATACTTAATATAATCTTAGAAAAATCTTTGTTTGGTTTTAATTTTTTAAACAGTTTAAATTACCTAATTGTAATTCTCAACTGCCTAGTCAACATAAAAGCATGATAAAAAATACAAGCATTGGAATATTTATTTCCAATTGCCCAGCTATCCAGTAAAAATTTTTAGCACTGTAAGCTTTATTTCCTGCCTGACATCCTCAGGGATCTAGTCTGACAGCTCCCCTGTACAATTTCTAATACAAGACTTTCCTGGCCTTTCTTGGCACATGTAAATTGCTGCTAGGTAATATTTCTTTTGGCAATGGACTACATACTTTATAGAAACAGACCTTCAACTGAACCCTCTCCACTCAAACTCACATTCTTCCCCAACATGTGAATCTTAGACTAAGTCTACTGTAACAAGATGGACACAATTTATGGTATTGAAATGTTACATATTCACTGAATCTTCCCTGATAATAGAATCTTAGTTACAATCTCTCTTGAACAGATATTTAAAAATGGCTTTGGTAAGTCATATTCTTTTTTTTTTTTATTTGAAAGAGAGAGATCACAAGTAGGCAGAGAGGCAGGCAGAGAGAGAGAGGAGGAAGCAGGCTCCCTGCTGAGCAGAGAGCCCGATGTGGGACTCGATCCCAGGACCCTGAGATCATGACCTGAGCTGAAGGCAGCGGCTTAACCCACTGAGCCACCCAGGCGCCCCGGTAAGTGATATTCTGAACTAGAGGTTTTTTGTTTTTTTTTTTCTTTTAATTGCCCTAGAATTACAGACAGATAACTTACCCTACTAGGTTTTAGGAAATAAAAATAAAACCAAAATCTAGAAAAATAAATGCAACAGTACGAATGTTACTTCTAAAGTGTAAGAACTATACTACTCCCACCTTTTCCTTCAATGTGTGTTCTAACCAACAACAATCCACTACCAAAGAGGTAAAATGTACCTTTTAGAGACTGAAAGAGTTCAAATGAAGTAGTGAAATGGCTACTTAAATCAAGGTCTCTCCTTTTAAAATCTCAATACAAACCCCAAGTGTGCTTCAATTTAATTTAAATATCTATTTGGCCCTAATCCTCCAGTGATACTAAATTTTATCAGAGATAGAACTTGCCTGCTAGTTTATAATCTACAGTAGAAGATAAAAGTATACAAATTTAAAAGTATAGATTATGCTGGTATGACAAAGTCTGGAAAAGCACAGGCTTGGAAGATTTATTCATTATTAGATCTATGACCTTGAGCAGATCATTTTTCTTCTTAGAAAATCAGCTGACAAAAACTCAAACGCAAACAAATAAAAAATCTGAATGGTCCTGTGTCTATTAAATAAATAGCCTATTAAAGAAATAAACTGTTAATAAGCAGTTTCCCTAATGAAATCACCACATGGCTTTACCAGAGGATTTTTCTAACCATTTATGGAGAAAAAGCACCAATATTAACAAACATTTTCTAGAGAAAAGGAAGGAATGTTTCCCAACCCACCTTATGAACCAGGATAGCCTTGATGTCAAAATCTGAAGAAGGGCAGTATATGAATGTAAATTCAGATGCAAAAACTCTAAAAAATATACTAGTTCCTCTAAAGTATATATAATAATATATAAAAAAGATAATGCATCATGACAAAATAGTTTATCCCAAAAATGAGAGCTTGATTTAACATTAGGGAAAAAAATCAATGTAATTCAACACACAGTACCAGAAAAAAAAGAGAAGAAAAAAAAATCACATGATCATCTCGACAGACAGAGAAGTAACATCTGATGAGATTAAACACCCATTCAGGATTTTTAAAAAGATCTCAAAGACTTCTGCTTCTAGTCAAGATAAAGTAACCAGGACCAGACTGACCCCCTTACATTAAACAACCAAAAGAACGCAGACAAAATAGTTTAGACAACAGACTAGTTTTTCAGGTAACTGTACATCAGGCAACAAAAAAAACCAGTCATCTCTGAGGACAAAAAAGTGAATCCTACAATTGCCCCGGCTTACCGCTTAGCATTTCCTGGGTGTGGCACAGGGAAGAGGAGCCCAGGCAGAGCCCAAGGAATGTCCTAAATTGAGAAGATGGAGCTGGAGTCCAGGAGGATGAAGGTTGCTAGAGTTCAGAGTAGAATACTCTAGACGAAAAAGCTAAACAGAGAGAAAATACTAGAGATTTGTGGGGAGTCCCTCTAAAAAGTGTTCCACTGAGTACACACTGGCCCATGCATCCAAGAAAACTATCAAACACAGAAGGAAAAAATCATCCAAGAGTAATTGACGGAACAGTGCCTAGAGTTTACAAAGCCAACAATAGCACCTATTCCCATCAGCCAGACTTAGAAAACCTTGTAATTTCCTGGTAGAGTATTCCACAAAGTCTTGCCACAAGTAAAGAATGTTAAGTCCTAGAACTGAAAGCGCTGTTGCTTTGGCCCCACCCAACAAAACTTAAAACCAAAACCCAAAAGGATCAAAATATTTCTATATAATTTAACTGCATACCAGAAAAAATCTCCAGAAATATATAAGGAGGAAAAAAAACCCTAAAATCAAACAAAACTCCAGTCCCTCCACAATGTCTGGCATCCAAACAAATATTACTAGGTATTCAGAGGAACAGGAAAATATGACCAGTGATAATGAGAAAAATCAACCAATCAAAACCAACCCAGAACTGACATTAAAACAGCTATCATAACTATAAGTGTAAAGCAACCTTTTTCTGTAAAGGGCTAAATAGTAAATATTTTAGGCTTTGTAGGCCATACAGTCTCTGTCATAACTATAGCTCAGCCACTGAATAAAATTCTTGAACAGGCTTGTCACATGAAAAACAGGACATACAAAACCCAGTAAACATGTATAAAGATACATGACTTCATTAGTCATCAGAAGAATGCTTATTAATACCACATTGTTCCCTAATAGGAACAAGCATACTCAGAACCTAGATTTTGACTTTTTTTTTTTCCTTTGAGTAGGCTCCATGCCCAACATGGGGCTTGAACTCATGACCCTGAGATCATAAGCCGCATGTTCTACCAACTGAGCCAGTCATGTGACCCCAGATTTTGGTTTTTAATACCATGCTCCAATAGAAGCAAACAGGGTTCCTTGGAGAAATGTCTGATTCTATGACTGAGGCAAGAAATACACATCATGACCCTGGAGCATCTTGTGCCAAAGAGCAAGGAAGCATCAAAATAAAAAAAAAATTTTTTTAACCCAAAATGATAGGAGTACGTCAAAGGGACACAGCAACAAACTGAAGAGTACCCACAGGCCAAACTAGAACAATTGCAGGAAAAAAAAAAAAAGGTAATGCTGGGACATAACACAAAGTTGTTGGTTTTTTTTTTTAAGATTTTATTTTTATTTATTTGACAGAGAGAAAGCACAAGTAGGCAGAGAGGCAGGCAGAGAGAGAGGGGGAAGCAGGCTCCCCGCTGAGCAGAGAGCCCGATGTTGGGCCTGATCCCAGGAACCCGGGACCACGACCCGAGCCAAAGGCAGAGGCTTAACCCACAGAGCCACCCCAGCACCCCTAACACAAAGTATTAAAAAAGAAAAAATCCAGGGCACCTGGGTGGCTCAGTCAGTTGGGCATCTGACTGCAGCTCAGGTCCTGATCTCCCAGGCTTGGATTCCAGTCCCGCCCGCATCACGCTCCCTGCCTCTCCCTCTCCCTCTGTTCTGCCCTCCCCCTCCGGTCATGCTTGTACACATACTCTCTCTCTCTCTAATGAATAAAATCTTTATTTTCTTTAGAGATTTTATTTATTTATGATGAGAGAGAGAGAGAGAACAAGCAGCAGAGGGAGAGGGAAAAGCAGGCTCCTCGCCAAGCAAGGAGCCCAATGCAGGGCTCGATCCCAAGACCTCGGGATCATGACCTGAGCCAAAGGCAGAAGCCCAACCAACTGAGCCACCCAGGTGTCCTATGAACTGAATCTTTAAAAAAAGAGATGAAGAGGGGCACCAGGGTGGCTCAGTGGGTTAAAGCCTCTGCTTTCAGCTCAGGTCATGATCTCAGGGTCCTGGGACTGAGCCTGCTCCCTCCCCACTCTCCCTCTCTACCTAAAAAAATGTTGGGGCACCTGGCTGCCTCAGTAGGTAGAACATGTGACCATTGATCTCAGGGTACTGAGTTTGAGCCCCATCTTGGGGGTAGAGTTTACTTTAAAAAAATAGTAATAGGACTCAGTTGGTTAAGCGTCTACTCTAAGCTCAGATAATGATCTCAGGGTCCCAGGATGGAGCCCCACATCCAGATCCCTGCTCAGGAGGGAGTCTGCTTGTCCCTCTCCCTCTACCCCTACACCCTGCTCATTCTCTCTCTCTCTCTCCCAAATAAATAAATAAATAAATAAATAAAATCTTTTAAAAAAAAGAAGCTTAACCAACTGAGCCACCCAGGTACCTCTCTACTTTGTAACATTTCAAATTACTTATCCATCATCTAGTCTTGAGCACAAGGTTGTTTGTTATCCAGGAAAATTAAGTAACATCACTTACATCATTTCTACCTTTAAATCTTTTATCTAAGAGACTTATAACAGCATATGCTGTCTGGAAACAGATTCTTTTCATTCTTAAGGCTCTTTATTTTCTTAGATGTTTAAAGGTAAAATTGCACTAGGTTCTCCCAAACAACTAATTTTACCTAATCACCTTAGCCATTGGAGAGGAATATCTGATAAACTACACTATGTCAATTATAGAAAATGAAAAAATTAAAAATAATAGTTTTAACAGCTTGAGGAAATTTGAAGCATCTGAAACTAGAAGACATACACTTCAAGAACTGTTTTCCTTTTACTTATAGGACTTTAATAAAACCCTCATAGGACATTATCTCCAAAATGCCAATGTCATTATTTCACTCTGTAACTGCAAAAATATCACAGAGACAGAAAAACTGAGTTTTGTCTTGCTTGAGCTACTTCCTAGCTGTGTTACTCTAGGTAAATCACTTTACTCTCCTGAGCCCCAGTTTCTCTATTTGTAAATGGGAACAATTGCCATTTGTCTTTTTTTGTCTTTTCTTTCTTTTTTTTTTTTTTTTTTTTTTGCTGTTTATTTATTTATGTATGTATTTTTGCAGGGGTAAGGAAGAGTGTGAGGTTGTTATTCATTCAAGTCCATATACATACAATCTACAGATGAACCACTTATAAGCAGAGCCCTTCTGTACTTCCAGTTTTGGGCTATCAGCCCTTCACTTATTTAATTGGTCAATTACAAAATACATGATTTCAGATGGCGTATAGAAGAGACCCCATCTTTCACATTATGTGTGTGTTGTCATTATATCCTTTTAAGTTTTCCTCAGATTTTTATTTTATTTTATTTCTTTTCAGTGTTCCAGAATTCATTGCTTATGCACCACACCCAGTGCTCCATGCAATATGTGCCTGCCTTAATACCCACCACCAGGCTCACCCAACCCCCCCTCCTCTCCTATCCAAAAACCTCAGTTTGTTTTTCAGAGTCCACAGTCTCTCATGGTTCATCTCCCTCTTCAATTTTCCCCAACTCCCTTCTCCTCTCCATCTCCCAATGTCCTCCATGTTATTCCTTATGCTCCACAAATAAGTGAAACCATATGATAATTGACTCTCCTCTGCTTGACTTATTTCACACAGCATAATCTCTTCCACTCCTGTCCATGTTGATACAAAAGTTGGGTATTCATCCTTTGTCTTCTAACAAAGTAACAAACATTAACCTGACCTGCTAATAAGGACCAACGAGCACCCTGGGAATTAAGTTATCTTCCCTCAGTCCCCTCCTCCCATTTAGGTCATTGACTCTACTCTGTGACCAGCCTGAACACTAAACAATTAAGAACTGATGGAAACAAATAGTTGAACCGAATACTTAGGATCCAAACATTTGTTGCATTAAAGTATTCATTAATAAATGTAAAGGGCTTGTTAAAAAATGAACTGGTGACAACAGGTAATATGTATGAGAAATCGCTGGCTAATAGATCAGTAAATGCCAACCATCACCAAGAAGTCCAAAAACTGGCACCAGCCCAACCTGATTCTGAAATTTCTTCATCACCTTCTCCTTAATCTTTTTTTCCCAAAGGAGTCCCTCAGGTCTTCACCTCGTAACTGCAATTTTAAGCCTTATAAAAATCTCAAACATGCTGGGGCGCCTGGGTGGCTCAGTGGGTTGGGCCGCTGCCTTCAGCTCAGGTCATGATCTCAGGGTCCTGGGATCGAGTCCCGCATCAGGCTCTCTGCTCAGTGGGGAGCCTGCTTCCTCCTCTCTCTGTCTGCCTCTCTGCCTACTTGTGATCTCTCTCTGTCAAATAAATAAATAAAATCTTTAAAAAAAAAAAAATCTCAAACATGCTTATTCATTCTTTAGTCGCTTTAGACTTCCCAACATCCCTCTGTCCCTAACTTCTTCTCAGGAATATTCACTCCATCATTTCAGACTGCAATCTTCCTGCTGGTTATCCTTCCCCTCCCTTGTCTAAAAGTAAAAATGCCAGTAATAGTAATAGTGACTAGCAGTAGTACTGAAGAGCCAAGATTGTGTGACAGGCACTATGTAAACACTTCATATGTATATAGCACGGAAGACTTACAACAACCATCTAAAGTAGATACCATTGCAGAGAAGAAACAGTTACAGAGAGGATGTTGCTATCCAAGGTCCCGTACCTCGCCTGAATGATTCCAAAGTCACTGCCCATTATTAACATGCACACGACATTCCATATTAGAAGTACTTAAGAATGGAGTTATCTGGGCGGGGGTAGTACTTCCACCATTTGCAATTCTGCAGTATTCTTTAATTAAAAAGACCCATAATTTAATAAATACATAAAATGAAAGCCTAGGAGATAAAAAAATCTCTAAGGGAAGAGGACACGGAATCTCTTTTTCTTCTTTTATGATGCTAACAACACTCCTGAAGGTGGAAATAGGTTTTGTTTCTACAATGAAGCACTTTAATACATAGAAGGTTCTCTTCTCTAAGCTCTGGCAGAACGGAAGGCCAATTCAGTCATCCTCTGCTGTATAACTTGGTGGCTTGAAACAACCGTCTTCACTTGTATTTGTGAATCTGCAGCTGGGTAGGGCTTGGCAGGGACAGCTCTTCTCTACACGGGCACCACTGGGGCTGTATGATGGGGATCTGGAGGATTAGGATCCGCTTTTAGGATGGCTCACTCACACAGCTGGCAAGCTGAGGCTAGTTGTCAGCTGGGAGCTCAGCTGGGGCTGAGGGCCAGGAGCTTTAATTTCTCCCACACGGAGTCTCACTTGAGCCCTCATAGCACAGCTTGGGAACTTGGTTCCGAAAGTAAGTAACCCAAGAGAGGAAGGTAGAAGCACATGGCATTTCTATGACCTAGCCCCATGAGTTGCACAGTTTTGCCTGAGCCATGCTCTTTTGATGGAGACAGTTACAAAGGCCAGCTGTGGTTAAGGGATAGGGACACAAACTTCAACAGCGTGTGGGACAAGTGTCAAGGTCACAATGTGAGGAGAAATGCAGAATGAACCTGGCATTGCTGGTATCTTTAGGAAACACAAGCTATTACAATAATGGAAGGTTATGTGTCAGTTTATATCAAAGTTGATTTTTTGTTAATAGTGTTGGGGTTTTTTCTGTTGTTGTTAATAGTGTTTATTGGGGATTTTATTAAGTAGACTTTTCCTGCAAAAAGCAACAGGTATGGCACCTGGGTGGCTCAGTGGGTTAAAGCCTCTGCCTTCGGCTCAGGTCATGGATCAAGCCCCACATTGGGCTCTCTGCTCAGCGGGGAGCCTGCTTCCCTCTGTTTCTCTGTCTGCCTCTCTGCCTACTTGTGATCTCTGTCAAATAAATAAAATAAATAAAATCTTTTAAAAATAAATAAATAAAAATTTTAAAAAAGAAAAAAAAAAGGCAACAGGGGGCCTGGGTGGCTCAGTCGGTTAAGCGCCTGCCTTTGGCTCAGGTCATGATCTCAGAGTCCTGGGATGGAGCCCTGAGTCAGGCTGCCTGCTCAGTGGGAAGCCTGCTTCTCCCTTCCTCTCTGTCTGCCACTCCCCCTGCTTGTACTCTCCCTCTTTGGGTCAAATAAATAAAATCTTAAAAAAAAAAAAAAAAAAAAGAGGGAGAGACTAAAAACAATAACCTGGAGCTTCTCCTCCTCTGTGATAAAATGAATTCAATGGCCTATAAGTGATTATCTTCAGGGCCTAACGATAGAGAAGAGAAGAAAAGATGGTTATGTACTTCCCAGAATAAGACCGTGACAAAATGAGGGAAAGTGAGTAATTTCTCTCTGAAAATTAAAGATGTTTGAGTTGGAAGAAACTTCGGACATCACTTAGTTTATTGCCTTTATTCCAGCAACTACTAGAAAATTGAGTTCTACTCATTTATTCTTCAATGAAGTTTAGGGGAACCTCTTATTTTTAATAAAATTCTAAGTTCTAAAATGCATATGATTTTATTCATTCATTTCATTCTCTATTGTTACTGGCAGTAAAAACCCTTGAAATTGAAAAATCATCAAATGCTTTCAGAGCTAACAAAGTAAGGGAAAGCTGAGGCACCTGCATGCTCTTTCAGAGAAGGCTTTATGGGCAGAGAGAACAACAGATTACCAAATGACTCTTAGAAAAAAGATGAATCAAACCCCTGGGGTATGTAGGGGGGAAAAAAAAAGGAATGACTAGAAACCAGCCAAAGCCCTGTGGATTTCACCAGCATGCTCTGCGATACTCTTCACACACATCCTAACATACACTCCCTCCTTAAGCCACAGTTCCTTTTCCACATATCAGAGCTAGAAATAGCTCCAAAGGTATCTAGTCCAGTGGTTTCCAACATTTTCAGAACCTCTTTTTAAAACTAAAAGAATTTTGTGGCCATCTATATGACAATTGTAGATTTGTTATCTTTTTTTTTTTTTGAGAAAGACAAAAAGAACAAGTGAGAGAGAGAGAGAGAGCATGGGCGGGGGGGGGGGGTAAGAGGGAGAGAGAGAAGGAGACTCTCCCGCTGAGCAGGGAGCCCGACACAGGGCTCTATCCTAGCACCCTGGGATCATGACCTGAGCTGAAGGCAGACGCTTAACCAGCTGAGCCACCCAGGGGCCCCAGTTACTGGTTATTAAGAAAAATCAATAATGAGAGAAATATCTTGAACTCACGAACTCTTCTTACTAAATGTCATATGTCACAAAGGCAGATAAGATATGTAATAGCAGGTACATGAGACATTGATTTGGATAAAATTCTTAGGAAACACTGAAATACATGTCAGCTATTTTTTTTAAAAGATTTTATTTATTTGACAGAGGGAAAGATAGCCAGGGAGGGAACACAAGCAGAGGAAATGGGAAAAGGAGAAGCAGGCCTCCCACAGAGCAGGTACCCTGACTCGGGGCTTGATCCCAGGACCCTAGGATCATGACCTGAGGCAGAAGCCTAAAGACTGAGCCAGCCAGGCATGCCTCCACGTCAGCTACTGATGAACATGTAAGTAAACCATATTTGAAAAGATGGAGACTGAGGAATTTCAAAGAACTTCCTTTTCCGGTATGTTAACAGTAGGATTTCTCCTACTCTGCTTACTACTGTATTCAGTAACAAATCTTTCCCAGTACAGATTTTGTAATTCTCTTATAAATTACTAAAAGCATTCCCCTTCTTTTACTTTCATTTGTTTTAAGATTTTATTTATTTATTTGTCAGAGAGAGAGTGAGAACAAGCAGGTGGAGCGGCAGGGAGAGGGAGAAGCAGACTCCCTCCTGGGCAATGAGCCTGATGCTGGGCCATCCCAAGACGCTGAGATCACAACCTGAGCTGAAGGCAGATGCCCAACTGACTGAGCCACCCAGCTGTCCCACATTCCCCTTCTTCCAAACGTGCATCTCAATAATGTAAAACTGGTTTCAGACAATATAGATACATATTCCTACTTTTTAAAACAAGTAAGAAATCTCTTACTGATGACAATTTCATTACCACCAGCTGGGAGTCACCACAATAGATAAACGACTTGCTTGTCTACTGTTAGAAAGACAGGCTAATGGTAACTGTTCTAAATCTAAAGTCTTTTTGTTTGGGGGGGGGCAACTGTCCTCTAAAAATAGGTAGATAATGCTATAGTTTGGAATTATCACAGTAATTTATAAATTCTGGGGCACCTGGCTAGCATAGTCAGAAGACGACATAACTCTTGATCTGAGGATTGCTAAGCTCAAGCCCCATGTAGAGTGTGGATTCTACTTGAAAATAAATAAATAAACAAGTAAATAAAACTTTAAAAGTTCTGACTGCCACTTTGCAGGTTTTTGGAAAACCATATGTGAGCACCTTCACTATGGGCTCCTCTATCCAGGAAGAATTCCCAGGATCCTGCCCAATAGGCACATGTGCTTCTGAGGCCCATGGGAGTATATGGAGAGAGCTTGGGAGAAAGAAACCCACTGCAAAACAAGAATATAAAGAATGATGCCTAGCTTTAGTGTGACATGTTTCCAAAAGAGCTGCCAAGTTTATGAAAACACAAGCATTTCTCCTTTTATTTAGCTCATGGTGAAGACGCCCATTTCATGGTAGAGTGTGTCCATGAAGAGAACCCACAGCTAATTATGCAGAAGCTATGACAAATTTAGGAGCACTTGGACAAGCCAGTGATGAAACAAAATAAGGCTACAAAAAAGATGAGGCTTATGTATTAGTCAGTTCTTCTGAGAAACAGAACCAACAGGGTGTGTGTGTGTGTGTGTGTGTGTGTGTGTCTAGATAGATAGATAATAAAAAATTGGATTATACAATTATGGAGGCCAAAAAGTCCCAAGATCTGCAGTCAACAAACTGGAGACCCAGGAGAGCCAACGGTATGATTCTATTTGGGGAGTACGAAAGCCTGCTGAGAGCTTATGGTTTAAGTTCCAGGCTAAGAGCCAGCAGGATGGAGACCCAAGAAGAGCAAGGCTTCAGCTCAAATCCAAAGCAAGAGAAGACTGATGTCCCAATTCAATCAGTCTAGCAGGAGGAGTTAGTTCACTCTTATTCAGACTTTTTCTTCTTTTCAGGTCTTCAAGTGATTAGATGAGGCCCACCCAATTGGGAAGGTTAATCTACTTTACTCAGTCTACCAATTCTAATGTTACTCTCATCCACAAACATCCTGATACACACACAGAATAATGTTTGACCAAATGTCTAGGCACCAGTGGAGTTGATACATAAAATTATCCATCACCCAAGAAAGGGGTTGAAAAAAAGTTCAAAACCTAGTGACAGATACCAGGCAAAGGAAAACTGAATTTCACTGCGCAACGACCTTTTGGCTCTTGCCTTAATAAGAGTGAACATGAGCGTGGACTAACTCTTAATCTGTGGGACGAAAGACCAGGGACAGAGCAAAGACTCTGAAGAGGAAAGCAAATGGTTGAAGATTCGGCTATTACCACAGGCACACATCACTGCCTGAAAGTCAGTTGTCCTGCAGTGCTGTTAATCAAAAGATAGCTGCTTCCAAAACACACACACACACACACACACACACACACACACATCCCAGTGCCCCTGAGAGACCTACCCAGGAGAGAAAGCTTAGCCAGAGACTCATCCCTTGGGTACAACAGAGCCAGTGTTGAAAGAAAGGAGATAGTCCCCCAGCCCCCAAAATCACAGGCTTATATAACTCAGCCCTTGTGAAGCCAGGATAGTAAGTCAAGCTGTTGGCCAGGGCTGGAGTCATCTCAAGGCTCAACTAATGCAGGATCCCCTTCCAAACTCACTCACGTGGTCGCTGGCAGGCTTTCTTCCTTACCATGTGGCCCTCACCATCGGCTGCCTGTCTTCACAACACAGCAAGTGGCTCTCGTCTGTCCAGGGCTGCCTCGCATCATGGCAGCTAGTCTTCCTTACAGCAAGTGATTTGAGAGAGAGAGGGAAAGAGTACGCCCGAGACAGGCTGAAGTCTCCTGACAACCTCATCTGGGATGTGAGGTCTCATTGCTTCCACTGTTTTCCAGCTACTAGAAGGGAGTCAGAAGTCCAGCCCACAGTCGAGGGGAGGAGAATTAAGCTCCATCTTTTAAAGAAAGGAGAACCAAAGAATTTGTAGACAGATCTTTAAAACCACGACAGGGACTAAAAGAATCAATGAAGAAAAAAAAGTAGCTGCATAGCTATTAAGGCATCAGTGATGTTTTATTCTCACTGTATTCCCCAGTCTCCAAGACAGTCCTAGCCTCAAGGGAGGTTTGTGTTTGTTTTCTGAAAATGTGAGCTCCTTGAGGAGATGGCGCTGAGGGAAGCGTGGAAGGACAGTACCTTTGAGGGCAGCAAGGTAGAAACGAGAAGAAAAAAGGAGTGATCTGGGGCGCCTGCATGGCTCAGATGGTTAAGCGTGTGCCTTGGGCTCAGGTCATGATCCCCAGGTCCTGGGATTGAGCCCAGAGATGGGCTCCCTGCTCGGCAGGGAGCCTGCTTCTCTCTCTCTCTCTCTCTCTCTCTCTCTTTCTCTCTCTCTGCCTCACCCCCTGCTTGTGTTCTCTCTAATGAATACATTAAAAATACTTTTTTAAAAAATGAGTGAATTATCTAGTAAGAGGAAGGACTTCTTCAGGACCCACAATAAGACAGGGCCTGCAACCCCACTTCTAGCAGTGCTCCAGATAAATGACAGGTCCTTGGAAAGAAATGGATGTGTGTTGTACCTAAGAAAGCCAAAACTTCTACCCTGGAATCCCCATAGCTAGCAAAAATTTGTGTGCCTAAAGTTGGCCATAACTGTTAGAGCCACCAAACCTCAAGGAACCATACTCGTTCAGACAACATTCCTACCAGTCACAGCCATTATGGACTGAAAATTACCTTTCACCCTTTGCCTGGCTCTGAGATTCTTCTACAACCCGGAAGAGGGGTGGATGCCCATTCTTAATCACTAAGACCGAATTTTTCATCAGTTTGGTGGATTGGGGTGGGAGGGGCATGTGTCCCAAGGCTGGATTTAATTTCATACAAAAGAATTAAAATATTGTAACATTTCCTGGTTACCTGATTTCGTGAAATAAAATTCATACCTACTGGGGCACCTTGGTGGCTCAGTTGGTTGAGCATCCAACTCTTGGTTTGGGCTCAGGTGATGATCCCAAGGTTGTGGGATCGAGCCCCACTGGGCTCTGAGCTCAGTGCAAAGTCTGCTTGTCTCTCTTCCCTCCCCTCTGCTCCTCCCCCTGCTTGTGTGCCATCCCCCCTTGAATAAATAAATAAAATCTTTAAAAAAATTCATAGCCCTACTATACAGTCAACTAATTAACCAATTTATGGACCTCTTTTACAACTCGTTAATCCTGGTTGTTTCTTTTCTTTTTTAAGATTTTATTTATTTATTTGCCAGAGAGAGAGAGAGAGAAATTGGGCACAAGAACAGGAACAATAGGCAGAGGGAGAGGCAGGCTCCCCACTGAGCAAGGAGCCTGATGAGGAACTAGATCCCAGGACTCTGAGATCATGACCTGAGCCAAAGGCGAATGCTGAACCAACCGAGGCACCCAAGCGTCCCTACTCTTGGTAGTTTCAAAGAAAGTTCTAAATAGATTGCTCCATCAAAACATCAAGGTTTGGGGGGTACCTGCGTGGCTCAGTCGGTTAAGCAGCTGCCTCTGGTTCAGGTCAGGATCTCAGGGTCCTGGGATCGAGCCCCACATTGGGCTCCCAGCCTGCTTCTTCCTCTCCCTCTGTCTGATGCTCTGCCTACTTATGTTCTCTCTCTCTCTCTCTCTCTCTCTCTGTCAAATAAATAAATAAAATAAAAATTGTATTACCCACAATTTTTTCCAGGCTATGCTCTCCTAAAGAATATATAGAACATTCAGCAATTGGTGTTTAGCTGGGGATGGTGTTTCTGCCTGGGATTCCCATCCCCGTCCCCCCAACTCAGAAAAATCCTGGTCTTGTGGGAAAGCCATTCATTTAGGTTAGAAATACACAATTTCCATAAAAAAGAAAAAATCAATTCTACCGCCTGGTCACTTGATCTCTCAATAGATTCAGCCATACTCAGCATTACAGATTACCCATATTTCAGGATCTTAACCTAAAATATAACTCCCAACTGTGTGCTACTCAACTTTTATCACAAACCTAAATTAAAAAACTACATTTATGAAGGATTATTGAAACACATAATATATAATCCATTCCTCTAGATTTGCTGCTTTCAAACTACTTTTAGGTTGTGTAGTCCTTTCTTTCAAATAGAGTCTCAGGATATGAAAAGATAGTTAGAAGCAAAGTGATGCCAGAAGAAACAGGTCTGTTTGGAGAATGGTCAATTCTAGGTCAGAGGAGGAAACTACAAGATGGGCCTAGAATACCTTGTCTAAGTAGGAAGCAAGGAAGCTAGCAAAGTTCCCTGGAGTTGTGTCAAAAAGACCGAGGAGCCAATTTAAAGAGGCTTCCATTGGGCAAAGCTAGGTCAATGTGAACATCAATAAGAAAAATAACCATAATGGACCGAAATGCATCAAATATGTTTAAATCCATGACTTGATAATACTTTTCATAAACCAAAAAAGAAAGAAAGCCAGCTGTCTTTGGAGTACACTAGGAATCCAACTCATACTGAAATATGGTAAGGAAAAAAACGTGGGGGACAAAGGAGCATTTATTCTGCTTTTCCTTTTACACGCCACACTTAAGGAAAACCAAGGAAGTCAATGAACGGAAGGAGAACAGATCAGCTGCCAGGGAGCAGGGATGCAAGGAGATGACTGCAACAGAATTGCACAAGAGAGTTTTTTGAGGTAACTGCAGTGTTTTGTACCCTGAATATAGTGGTGGTCACATGAATCTACACGTGTTCAAAGTTCATGGAACTGCAAACATAAAAAAACAATTTAACTGTATGTTAATTGCAAAAATAAAAAAAAGTAAATGTTCGAGTCAACAGGGAAACTTCTCTTTATATAAATATTCTAGCTAATAACAAAGAAATGACAGAACCAGAACGTCACCATCTATAACCCCAAATAAAATTATAAACATGGACACTGATTACTATGGGTTCCTAACATCAAAAAATGAGAAGACTTGATGGAAGTACACACCATTCCTATGAAGTGTTCCCTCCAAAAAAATAAAAAAATAGGTCTTCAATCATCAAATATCTAGAACTAGCTGTAACTACTATTTTATAAGACACACAAGGAATAGAGAAACATGCTAAATGATACCATGGGGATGGAGAGAACCAGCAAAATCCAGACTGTGGAAAGACTGTTCATTGGCTGTCAAGAGGTCAGTGGGGACAGAAGGGAATTTGGGGAAATGATGGAACTGTTAGAGACCATGACTATAGTGGTAAGTAAACAACTCTATGTATTTGTCAAAATCCATACGCTAAAATAGGTAAATTTTATTGTACATAAATCATACCTCAACTTTTTCAGAAATTAAAAATTCAGACTGTGGGAAACTCTTTTAAAAAATATTTATTTATTTGTCAGAGAAAGAGAGGGAAAGACAGCACATGCAGGGGGAGTGGCAGGTAGAGGCAGAGGGAGAAGCATGCTCCCCGCCAAGCAAGGAGCCTGATGCAGGACTTGATCCCAGGACCATGGGATAATGACCTGAGCCAAAGGCAGACGCTTAACTGACTGAGCCACCCAAGCATCACAGACCGTGGGACACTCTTAGTAACAAACATACTTCCTTCAACAAATAAATAGTATGGGGGAAACTACAGACTTAAAAGAACTTGAGATCTATTCAACATACTGCAAGCTATGAACCTGACCTGGATCCTGATTTGAACAGACACTGTACTTTTACTTATTTTTTTTTTAAGATTTTATTTATTTATTTGACAGAGAGAGATCACAAGTAGATAGGCAGACAGAGAGAGAGAGAGGGAAGCAGGCTCCCCGCTGAGCAGAGAGCCCGATATGGGACTCAATCCCAGGACCCTGAGATCATGACCTGAGCCGAAGGCAGCGAGCGGCTTAACCCACTGAGCCACTCAGGCACCCTACTTATTTTTTTTTAAAAAGATCTTTTGCGAGGGACGCCTGGGTGGCTCAGTTGGTTGGACGACTGCCTTCGGCTCAGGTCATGATCCCGGAGTCCCGGGATCGAGTCCCACATCGGGCTCCCAGCTCATGGGGAGTCTGCTTCGCTCTCTGACCTTCTCCTCGCTCATGCTCTCTCTCACTGTCTCTCTCTCAAGTAAATAAATAAAATCTTAAAAAAAAAAAAAAAAAAAAAGATCTTTTGCGAAAGGAGAGAGAGAATCTCAAGCCGACTCCCCACTGAGCCAGAGCCTAACATGGGGCTCAATCTCATCACCCTGCAATCACCACCCAAATCAAAATGAAGAGTCGGATGCTTAAATGACTGAGCCACCCACACACTCCAGACACACAGACATCTTATTTTTACTTTTTTAAAAGATTTTATTTCTTTTTTTGACAGACAGAGAGATCACAAGTAGGCAGAGAGGCAGGCAGAGGGGTAGGGGGAAGCAGGCTCTCCGCTGAGCAGAGAGCCCGATGCAGGCCTCGATCCCAGGACCCTGAGATCACTACCTGAGCCGAAGGCAGAGGCTTAACCCACTGAGCCACCCAGGTGCCCCCAGACAGACATTTTAAAAAAATGATTAGCCAGATGTGGAAATCTGAACACTGAAAAGACAGATATTTGATGATACTAGGGGAACACTAAGTTATTGTTGATGGTACTGTGGTAATGTGTTTTAAAAGAGTCCTTATCTTTCAACGACGCATTACTACCATATTTAGAGAAGAATACCATGTGTGGCATATGCTTCAGGTAGAGTAGGAGGATATATAAACGAAACAGGATTCAACTGATAATTATTGAAGCTGGATGAACAATTTAAGTTCACTGTAGCATTCTAATTTTGTATTCGAAATTTTCCACATTAAAAATACACATACAGACATCTACGCATACGGACATACATACATAAAAGTCAGCGTGGAGCCTTGGAAGCTGGCCTGTTTCACCTCCTTCTGCCTACTCCCACCTCCCAGAAGCCCTTGAATTAGTCCCAATGAATCTTTGGGCTCATTTTTTAACACCCTTAAAAAAATCACTTCTTGAGCCAGTCTAGGTTTTATCTTGAGCAAAATATTACCATGAAAATGCTTACCACGTGGACCATATTATCCTGGGCCCTGTAAAATCTGTTTTTGCAGAACTGAATTTTGATATGTCCTAGGTTTTCACCGACACATGCTGTAAGAAACATCTTTACCAAATCCACTGCATTTCTGTAGGGACGTTAGTAAGGCAAACAGTGTCCTACACAAACTCTCTAAGCAGAGGATGTTCCTGTGTTTCAGCGTAAATTGGAAAATGTTTACCTGGTTTTCAATACAACTAACTCAAGAATCGGTTCCTCACCAAAGAGTATGGAGATCTATCTCCCAGAGATAATTACTTGTTTGATGACTACACACAGAAAGACTGCAATGGACAGATAATACTGCAAAGACAGAACATGCAAAAAACAGAACATAGTCTGGTCTATTTCCACACCAAAATTTTTTTTTTATTATTTATTTTTTTATTAATTATTTTTATTAACATATAATGTATTATTTGCCCCAGGGGTACAGGTCTGTGAATCGTCAGGTTTACACATTTCACAATACTCACCATATCATATACCCTCCCCAGTGTCCACCAAGCTATTAAAATGCTCTGTTCTTCTTTACTTTCTACTCAAGATGGTCCTCAGTTACTTACTTCATTTGCATAACTTGGAAAACTATTTACTGATGGCTTCCAGCTCTGTATCGAAAGCCCTACTCCCTTCTCAGCTCCAGATCCATGTTTCTACCTGCCTGGTGAGAGATGGGGGGCTCTGAAGCACTTTACACTCCATATAGTCAAAATAAACTCATAATCTTACCCTTCCAAATTTGTTCCTGTCTCTGCTGTCTCGATTAAAAGCGTTGCCATCCAACCTATTATTCAAACTAAAACTATTGTGAAGAAAAGGAAAAGGCAAGCCACAGACTGGAGGAAAATACTTGCAAAACATTTGTTTCCAGAATAAAGAAACCTTATAACTGTATACATAGACAAACAACTGATAAAAAATGGACAAAAGGTATGAAAAGAAAACCCACAAAAGAAGTTTTATGAATGGCAAATAAATACATTAAAAGATGCTCAACAAGATCGATCAGTATGGAAAGGGAAATTAGAAACAGAAGGATATATATCACTATACACCCCCAGAATGGCAAACAATGGTGATGGTTTCAAGGGTATACACATGTGTCAAAACTTATCAAATTGTGCCCCTCAAGTATGTGTGGCTTACTGCATGCCATTATACCTTAATAAAGCTTTTTAAAAGAAAAAGAATGGCAATACCAAATATTGGCGAGGACAGGAAGCATGTGGAATCCCAAACACTGCTGGCAGGCATGCAAAATGGTACAGACACTTTGGAGAACAGTCTGGCAATATCCTTTTTTTTTTTAAGATTTTACTTATTTATTTGACACAGAGAGAGATCACAAGTAGGCAGAAAGGCAGGCAGAGGGGGAGGGGGAAGCAGGCTCCCTGCCAAGCAGACAACCCAATGCAGGGCTCGATCCCAGGACCCTGAGATCATGACCTGAGCTGAAGGCAGAGGCTTACCCCACTGAGCCACCCAGGCGACCCCAGTCTGGCAATTTCTTAAAGAGTTAAGCATACATTTACCATAAGACCCAGCAAGTCCACTCATAGGCATCTATCTACTTAAGAGAAATGAAAACCTATCTGCCCAAAGACTTAACTCAAATGTTCATTAATAGATGCGTTTATACTAGCCAAAAACCAGAAACAAGCCAATGTCTATCAACTGGCAAATGCATAAACAAATTATGGTAAAAATCATACAATGTAAAAACATATATACACTGGTCCTCAGCAATAAGAATAAATTAACTACAGTTATAAATAAGAACATGGATGAATCTCAACAGCTTTATGCCAAGGAAGAAGCAAGACACTGAGGACTAACTAATGAATGATTTACTTATATGAGATTCTAGAAAAAACATAACTATAAGTAATAGGATAAAAAGACCAGTGGTTTCCAGAATCATGGCTACAAGGCAACATGAGCAAATGTGGGGGTGGGGAGGATAGTAATGCCGATGTTCAAGATCATAATTACAGTGGGTGGCTACACAACTGTATACATTTGTCAAAATTCATCAAATTGCATACTTAAAATTAGTGCACTTTTTTGCACTAATAATAACCTCAGTCAACGTGTTTTTTAAAAAGACTAGAAGGATTTTAAAAAATAAAAGACTAGGGACGCGTGGGTGGCTCAGTTGGTTGGACGACTGCCTTTGGCTCAAGTCATGATCCTGGAGTCCCGGAATCGAGTCCCACATCAGGCTCCCAGCTCCACGGGGAGTCTGCTTCTCTCTCTGACCTCCTCGCTCATGCTCTCTCACTGTCTCTCTCTCAAATAAATAAATAAATAACTCTTTAAAATAAATAAATAAATAAATAAATAAATAAAATAAAAGACTAAAAGGAAGGACAAAATAAGAATATTTAAACTAATGACAGTCACAGGTATCATTTATTAAGTATTTAATGCATGTCAGGTCACTGTTATAATGTACTTTACATTCATCACTTCAATGAATCTTATTTTTTTTTTTAAGATTTTATTTATTTATTTATTTGACAGAGATCACAAGTAGGCAGAGAGGCAGGCAGAGAAAGAGGAGGAAGCAGGCTCCCAGCTGAGCAGAGAGCCTGATGCGGGGCTCGATCCCAGGACCCTGGGATCATGACCTGAGCCGAAGGCAGAGGCTTTAACCCACTGAGCCACCCAGTACCTAATGAATCTATTTTTTTAAATAGACAAAAGTCCCTGTACTCCCACAATTTATATGCTATTAGAAGAGGGAATAATCCTCCAAGAGAAGTACTGTCAACACCTGCTTTTTGCAAAAGGGCAAACAGGTTCACAGATTGAATCTACTTTGTTCTGGAGCCCAAGGGCAGTATTTGGAAGAGCTGGAATTTGACTGTAGTCCAGGATTTCTCGACTTCCCATCATCGACAATTTGAGCTGAATAATTCTTCGATGTTAGAGGCCACTCTATAGGGAACACTGTAGGGTGTCCAGCAGCATTTCTGGCCTCACCCACTAGATGCCCCTACTTGTAACAACCAAGAATATCTCCAGACATTGCCAAATGCCCCCCAGGAGGCAAAACTGCCTCTTTTTGAGAACCACTTGCCCTTTTTTGAGAACCACTGCTTAATCTCTAAAAACTGACATCACAGCCCAAATTATTAAAAACACCTTTCTTTCCATACCTGATACCTGGTTCGGGTCCTGAATTCAGCTCACTTAAGACCTCATCATTAGTCAGTCCATCCAAGGTCTACTCTGTCATTTCAATAACCACACTACCACCAAAGTAACCTCCCCAAAACCTCCAGGGCCTGGATGAGATGTCTGTGCAAAGTGCCCTCACCGCCAGTATCCAGAATTACCATAAATCCTTCGTGTACATACAAAGTCATTACATTGCCCATTGTTTGGGTCTGCCTTCTCCACTACTACGTGAGTTTTACCCAAGCAAGGGCCAAATCTCACTCGTGTCTATATGCCTGGTATCCAGGACTAGAGAGCACTTAAATGGTTTTAGAATTCAAATGTAATTCAGACAAATTGCATATACCATCAAAATGCTTAGATCTCTTGGCTTTAAACGCATCACTAAAAAAAGCCCCCAAATCACACGGTAAAGCTTTAATCAGCGTGAATCCTATCCAAGCAAATGGGTCTTATTCCTGATAGGATCTGAGAGGATGCTCAAACTCAGGATCCAAATGTTATAAGCAGACATGTTGAAGTCTTCAGAACTTCCAAAACAACACAGAGATCAAATTGCCTAATCTTAAAACTCCTTTTAGTCTAGTACACTTTATCAGGGTCCTTAAATAGTGCCACAGCATTTTGGAGCACTAAAGCCCCAACATACATGAACTCCCTCTTGCTACCAACTCATTTATTGGTTCACTGTGGTTTTATTGAGAACCCCCTCAGTGCCAGGGGTACAAAGATGGACTAAGATAAAGGAATAAAAGTTTTAGTGAGGAAAAAAATACAGGAGAAATTAATAAGAGTAGGGTATAAAATGCTAATCTCAAATTCTCTTAGTTCTTCTTAAACATGATTATAGTTTGGTGTGTACTAGGTGTGTTATCTCAAAAGATAATGGGAGTGGGGCACCTGGGTGGCTCAGTGGGTTAAGCCTCTGCTTTCGGCTCAGGTTATGATCTCAGGGTCCTGGGATCGTGCCCCACCCACATCGTGCTCTCTGCTCAGCAGGGAGCCTGCTTCCTCCTCTCTTCTGCCTGCCTCTCTGCCTACTTATGATCTCGTCTGTCAAATAAATAAATAAAATCTTAAAAAAAAAAAAAAAGATAACAGGAGGAGGGGAAGTGCACAGCAGGGAATGAGTGCAGGGTTGGGGAATGCTGGGTTTAGTAGGTGATGGGGATTAAGGAGTCCCCTTGGGAAGAGCACCGGGTACTGTATGTAAGTACTGAATCACTAAATTCTATCCGTGGAACTAATATTACACTATATGTTAACTAAGTGGAATTTAAATTAAAACGTAAGGAAAAAAATAATTCAGCCACTAACTAATGTCTATCAAAAAAAATGACTTAACAGCAACTACCATAAAATAAAAATGATACTTTTGGCAACCGTTTTCCCAACTGTAATAGGATATATAGGGCAACAGTCAACAACTCTACAAAGCCGGCCAACTCAAAGGGATGCTTAAGACCAAATTCAACAATTAATTCATCTTGAAGTGTTCATCAGGAAGTCATTCTATTTGATACTGAGAATTTTTATGGCCACAGTATGCAACTGATAATAACAACTATAAAAAATTTCTGGCTAAGGGGCACCTGGGTGGCTCAGTGGGTTAGGCCGCTGCCTTCGGCTCGGGTCATGGTCTCAGGGTCCTGGGATCGAGTCCCGCATCGGGCTCTCTGCTCGGCGGGGAGCCTGCTTCCTCCTCTCTCTCTCTCTCTGCCTGCCTCTCTGCCTACTTGTGATCTCTCTCTGTCAAGTAAACAAATAAAATCTTTAAAAAAAAAAAAATTTCTGGCTATGATCATTACATCCCTTCTTTACAATCCATCTTTAGGGCCTTAACTAGTCATTTTGTTTTCTATTTTTAGAGCAATTCAAGAACTGTTTTCTGAGGAAAATCATGGTCTTGCACACAGAACCTCTCCAGAGATGTATGTTGCCTGTCTGCTCAGGTCCAAATCCTGACTTGATTGGGGTCTGACCTAATCAGACAGGCAAAATACATGCTCTCAAGACTCTTGACTAAGAATAGAAGCCTAAAATCACTGCTGCCTGATGCTTAAGAAAATGTTGTTACAAGAAATAATATTCAGGGGCACCTGGGTGGCTCAGTGGTTTAAAGTCTCTGCCTTCAGCTCAGGTCGTGATCCCAGGGTCCTGGGATCGAGCCCCATATCGGGCTCTCCGCTCCTTGGGGAGCTTGCTTTCTCCTCTCTCTCTCTGCCTGCCTCGCTGCCTACTTGCGATTTGTCTGTCAAATAAATAAATAAATAAATCTTAAAAAAAAAAAAAAAGGAAAGAAATAATATTCAGGAAGTCCAAGCTGGGGGCTCCCAGAGGCAGCAATTCTGGACTCTTTTTAAAGTGTCAAAACACCCAAAGGAAGGAAAGGAGCCTCAATGAAGGACCTATTGTTAAAGGAGCATCCCAAGGAGCACCTGGGTGGCTCAGTGGGTTAAGCCTTTGCCTTCAGCTCAGGTCATGATCTCAGGGTCCTGGAACTGAATCCGCATCAGGTTCTCTGCTCAGCTGGGAGCCTGCTTCCCCCTCTTTCTCTGCCTGTCTCTCTGCCTACTTATGAGCTCTCTCTGTGTCAAATAAATAAAACCTTTATTTAAAAAAAGAAAGGAGCATCCCGAGAATTGACAGTGAAGGATAATTTAATCTTTCTTACAATATATTCTCTCATACAGCTCTCAAACTTGTTAGTCGCAGGAGCCCCTTTACAACTCTTGAAAACTATCTTTGTGAGTATATCCATCAATATTTATATTAGATTGTAAAAGAAAAATTTTAAACACAGTAATACAGAAGCACAAATTCCATTAGCCCTCAGAGCAGAAGTGAAATCACTCTTTTTGGTTTTTTTAAAGATTTTATTTATTTATTTGACAGACAGAGATCACAAGTAGGCAGAGAGGCAGGCAGAGAGAGAGAGCGAAGGAAACAGGCTCTTTGCGGAGCAGACCGCCGGATGCGGGGCTCGATCCCAAGACACTGGGATCATGACCTGAGCTGAAGGCAGAGGCTTAACCCACTGAGCTACCCAGGTGCTCCTGAAATCACTCTTTTTGTTTTTTTTTTAAGATTTTATTTATTTATTTGACAGAGAGAGAGAGATCACTAGTAGGCAGAGAGGCAAGCAGAGAGAGAGGGTGAAGCAGGCTCCCCACTGAGCAGCTCGATCCCAGGACCCTGAGACCATGACCTGAGCCAGAGGCAGAGGCTTAACCCACTGAGCCACCCAGGCACCCCTCCTGAAATCACTCTTAACTGTAGCCTCAGACAACTCCATGGTGAATCAAAGTGAGTAATAGCAAAAAAAGGAAGTAAAGTCTCAGTATTATTAAGAAAATAGTTTCAGAGGCACCTGGTTGGCTCAGTGAGAAGAGCATGTGACTCTTAATCTTGGGACTGTAAATTCGAGCCCCAGGCTGGGTGGAGAGATTACTTAAAAAATAAAAAACAGGGGCGCCTGGGTGGCTCAGTGGATTACGCCGCTGCCTTCGGCTCAGGTCATGAGCCCAGGTTCCTGGGATCGAGCCCCACATCAGGCTCTCTTCTCCTCAGGGAGTCTGCTTCCTCCTCTCTCCCTCTGCCTGCCTCTCTGCCTACTTGTGATCTCTGTCTCTCAAATAAATAAATAAAATTTAAAAAAAAAAAAAAAAAAAATAAAAAATAAAAAATAAAAAACAAACAAACAAACAAAAACTTAAAAAAAAAAAACAGAAAGTAAAACAAAATTATTTTCTTTTTTTTAAGTTTTATTTGATAGAGAGAAATACAGCAACAGAGGGAACACAAGCAGGGAGAGTGGGAGAGGGAGAAGCAGGCTTCCTGCTGAGGAGGGAGCGGATGTGGGGCTCGATCCCAGGACCCTGGGATCATGACCTGAGCCGAAGGCAGACGCTTAACGGCTGAGCCACCCAGATGCCCCCCCAAAATTTTTTAATTAAAATAATAAATATTCATTGAGGAGTATTTAAGGACACATTCGTTCAATAATTCAAGCAACTATTTTCTATGTGTCAGGCACCAGTCTAGATGCTGGGAATAAACAACCCTGCAACTTGTCATCCCTGTTAGCTCCGAACCAAGCCAAGCCGTCAGTGAACTGTATACTTATACACTAATCTGGGTCTTCGGACAATGTTCACTGGCATTACATGAACCTGGATTGAGAAGAATTATAAGAAGAAATCTTTAAAAACTCACTACTATGTTTATTACTGGGATTGTCCCCCTCACAAAACCACAGGGTCCCCACCATGAAGACCAGTGATAAAAATTTTCACAGATCTAATGATCAAGGGGGCACCTAGGCTGCTCCATCAGTTAAGCATCTGCCTTTAGCTCAGGTCATGATCTCAGGGTCTTGGGGTCGAGCCCCTGCTGAGCAGAGAGCCTGTTTCTCCCTCTCCCCCTGACTGCCACTCCCTCTGCTTGGTGTGCGCTCTCTCTCTCTCTGTCAAATAAAATCTTTAAAAAAAAAAAAAAGAGAGAGAGAGAGAGAGAGATCTAACAATCAAAAAAAGTTGTACTTCTCTTAAACAACATGTGTTTGGAGGCACCTGGGTGGCCCAGTCAGTAAAGCATCTGCCTTCAGCTCAGGTCACAATCTCAGGGTCCTGGGATGGAGACCCACATGGGACTCCCTGCTCAGTATACAGGGAGCCTGCTTCTACCTCTGCCCACCCCCACCCCCCAACTCCTGCTCTCACCCTCCCTCTCTCAAATAAATAAATAAAATCTTAAAACACACACACACACGTTTGATTTTATAAACACCATGAATCTGGAAGTTGAGCTTTATTTTCTTCTTTGCTTTGTTTGAGAAAACTCAGAGCCAAAAATGGAACCCATCTTTAGTAACTATACTGTGTTTTCTAGTATATATACTAACTTTGCCACAGGTTGTTTATTATTATTATTATTATTAATTTAAGATTTTATTTATTTATTTGACAGAGAGAGACACAGCGAGACAGGGAACAAATGCAGGGGGAGTAGGAGAGTGAGAAGCAAGCTTCCCGCCGAGCAGGGAGCCTGATGTGGGGCTCGATCCTAGGACCCTGAGATCATGATCCAAGCCGAAGGCAAATGCTTAATGACTGAGTCACCCAGGCATCCCTGGTTTATTATTCTTTTCTCATTTTTTCTTTGCCTTAATACCTTATTTCTAATCCTTTAGCCTTATACACTTAAAAAAGAGGCAAGAAATAAACAGAATTTGATGGCTGCTTTTTTAACATAAAATTAAGTGTGTACTTTCTATGTGCCAGGCACTATATATACTAAGCACTTTACAACCCTGTAAGGGTTGGACTTCTTCTTTTAAATTATTCTTTTTAAAATTCTTTTAAAAGATTTTATTTATTTATTTGAGAGAGAAAGAGAGAGAGCATAAGCAGGGGGAGTGGAAGAGGGAAACGGAGAAGCGGGCTCCCACCAAGCAGGGAGACTAGCTTGTTTTTATATATTTTTTTTAAGTAAGCACTATACCCAACATGGGGCTTGAACTCACACCTCTGAGATCAAGAGTTGCCTGCTCTACCAACTAAGCCAGCTGGGTGTCCCAGGGTTGAATTCTTATTATTTCTGCATACAGCTGAGGGAACTGAGGCTCAGTTCATTAACTCACATATGATCTCACAATTGTCTGTGACAGCGTTAGGATTCCAATGCAGCCCAACCATTATACCTAGGCATATATACAAGTTAACCCAGGAGCAGATAAGGTGAAGGAGAGGGTGGGGAAGTCCACACACACGATGTGACATTTTTTTTTTTAAGATTTTATTTATTTATTTGACAGAGAGAGATCAGAAGCAGGCAAAGAGGCAGGCAGAGAGAGAGAGAAGGAAGCAGGCTCCCGGCCGAGCAGAGAGCCCGATGCGGGGCTCGATCCCAGGACCCTGGGATCATGACCTGAGCCGAAGGCAGCGGCTTAACCCACTGAGCCACCCAGGCGCCCCACGATGTGACATTTAAGCTAAGAGTCTTAAAGGAGGGAGCTTGCCAAGGAACAAGGAGAAAGTATTTGAGAGAGAGAGAGAAATCATGTGCAAAAACCCGAAGCAAAGAGAGAACATAAGTTCTGAGAACAGCAAACAGAACACAAAGTTACATGCAGCAATTTACTCATCATACAGGATTCACCAGAAAGTTAAGTCATTTAATATTAGACATCTGAGAGGTCCATTATTGAGAATTTCCATGGCTGCAGTATTAAACTGTCGCTGGGAAGACAGGCAGAAGTGAAATAAAGGCAGTCTCTCGGCGGGGGGCACAAAGGGAGGGGGCAGAGGGAGAAGGAAAGTGAGAATTCCAAGCAAGTGCCATGCTCAGCACAGAGCCCGACGTACGGGCTCCATCCCATGACCCTGAGATGATGACACAAGCTGAAATCAAGAGCTGGATGCTCAACCACTGGGCCACCCAGATACCCCAAAGGTAGTCTCTTTGTATCATTAGGCTAAAAAGTCTGAATTACGTTCAATAAGCAATGGGGAACCACAGAAGGATTGAAGCAGAAGAATTACAAGATCAACTTGCACAGCATGATGAGTGAATTACAGATTTGACGTAGAGAATGCAGTCAGGCCACAGCAAGAGAGGGTTAGTGGGGTAATGAGAGTTAAAATCGGTCCAAAAAAACCATGTAATGTAAGCCATATGTATTATTTTTAATTTTTGAATAACCATGTTAGAAAAGTAAAAAGAAAAAAAGTGAAAATAATCTTAGTAATACTTTTAATTTAATATATCTAAAATACGATTTCTTCATATAATCAATACAAAAACTTCGGGGCGCCTGGGCGGCTCAGTGGGTTAAGCCACTGCCTTCGGCTCAGGTCATGATCTCAGGGTCCTGGGATCGAGTCCCGCATCAGGCTCTCTGCTCAGCAGGGAGCCTGCTTCCTTCTCTCTCTCTCTCTGCCTGCCTCTCTGCCTACTTGTAATCTCTGTCAAATAAATAAATAAAATATTAAAAAAAAAAACTAGTAATAAAAAATTTTACATTCTTTTTTTTATACCAATTGGAAATCTGATGTGTATTTTTACTTAGAATATACTTGTTTTGGACATTAAATTTTCACTGGGAATATTTGATGTGTATATAAATTTCATAAAACTTGTAGATGAAAAAGTAGATTCACATACCCAAATTTTTCCAAACATACTTGAACATTTTCCAGTCAAATACCAGTCTTTGAACTTAAATTAATTACAATTAATAAAATTCAAAATTCAGTTCCTCAGCCATGCCAGCCACATTTCAAGTGCTTTATGGCCATATATGGCTACCATATTGAACAGTACAGATCCAGAATGACAAAGGACCTTTGGCTGGTATCATTTCTGTCATCAGCATTTCATATCTACTTACTGTTTAGGTATTCTGCATGCTAACATCAGTAACTTGCCAAGTATTAACTAAGACAGTAGCCCTACTGGTCACATCCTCACTACTGTAACTTACTTTCTTTCTAGACCACTGCCTACCTCTGTGCAAAAGAAACCTCCTCATAATTGCTACATAGTATCTGACATGTGAAATGCACCCAAAGATGTCTGTGGGATAGACAGATGCTCTTCATCATCACTCAAGGAGTAATTCACTTGTTTGCAGACTAAGTACACTCTCTGTTTCTATTTCCCTATGCCCTGATTTTTTATTAGACTCTATGTACTAAGTATGATGATAAAAGAACAAGCAGTAAGGAAATCTATTTTCAATTGTATTTTTATTAGAGGCATTACAGTATAATGGTTAAGAGCCCAAGCTCTGGAGTCAGATTGCCTGGATTCAGATGTGGGCTCCATTATTTATTAGATGAGTGATTTGGGCCTCAGTTTCCTCTTCTGCAAAATTGTGGTAACAGTACATACTTCCTTGGGGAGTTTCAAGATTGCAGAAGATGATACATATAAAGCACTTGCACATGGTACTGGGCACACAGGAGACATTAAGTAAGCATTAGTTTTTTAATATATTTTAATTATTTTTGAAAGCAAGCTCTATGCCCAATGTGGGGCTCAAACTCACCACCCTGAGATCAAGAGTCGCACACTCTACCAAGGAAGCCAACCAGGTGCCCCCAAATTAGTTTTGTTTTGTTTCTAAGATCTTATTTTTAAGTAATCTCTGCACCCCACCTGGGGCTCGAACTCACAACCCTGAGATCAAAAGAGTCTCATGTTGCACCAACTGAGTCACCCAGGCGCCGCCAACCCCCCTCCGCCAAATACTAGCTTTTTAAACAAAATTGGTGGAGAAGTTGATATTATAGCTAACGTAAAAAACTAGGATTTCTCAATTACCCACGTCTCTTTCCCATATAATCTTACACACACACACACACACACACACACGGTACAGGTATTACTTTGAACTCCTCAACTGAAAAATCTTGCATGTAGTTATATTCATTACAAAAGAAGCTAAATAAAAAACTTCATCTACTAACAATATGTAACTATGCAGTACGGCATAGGTGTAGCTAAGCAAATGGAAAAACACGAAGCAACACAGAAAGGCATTTTGACTTACCTGCTTTTCCGTTTTCGAGGTGGTTTCTCCACTGTGCCAGTCAGTCTACAAACCAAACAAATAAGATGATAACTAAAAGTAACATACAAGAACACATCTCCTGGTCCTACTGTGCCAGTCGAAAACTCAGTGTACCACCCTCTAGGACCATAGGCTCGCTAAGCTCATACCTGACCTTACAAACGCCTGATGCTCTGTTTCCCCTATTTACCAAGACCATGCAACCCTGGGACTCACGGTTCCCCCAATGTCTGCTCTGCCCAAACCCTGCACTCCCTGCTAGTCCCTCACTCCATCCTCAGCTCCTATTCGTCACAGCCCCACTCCCCAAAACCACCCACCTCCACCTACTCATTGTCTGCCTCGTCACCCCCGCAAGCCCCTCCGACCTCCCCTTTCCCGTGCCCACCCCCTCCCGAGCGTGCACTGCCCCTCCGAGCC
Organism: Mustela putorius furo; assembly: GCF_011764305.1. Classification (NCBI taxonomy): domain Eukaryota; kingdom Metazoa; phylum Chordata; class Mammalia; order Carnivora; family Mustelidae; genus Mustela; species Mustela putorius. The sequence continues at coordinate 7,140,883 of NW_025421428.1, forward strand.
CCGCCCCTCCAGGCCCCGCGCCCCCCGCATTCCACGGCCCGTCCACGGGGCGCGCGCACCCTGCCCCTCCCGGTCCGGCGCCCCCAGCCTCACCCCTCGGCGTCCCTTCCCTCACACGCCCCTCACGTCCGGCCTCGAGGATGCGATCGCCGCCCAGCCCACTCCCGCGTCCCTGGACGCCCCCGAGGCCCCCCCCCCCACTCAGCCTGAACCCCCCGCCCCTCCCGTCTTGGAGCCCCGAATGCTTCACGGCCCCTGGGCCCGCTCCCGCGCCCCCACCCCATCCCCAACCCCGACCTCGACCCAGCTCCCGCCCCACCTGGGGGCCAGGCGACTCCGCGGCTGCTGGGGCTGCCGGGCTCCTCTGACCATCCGGCTCCTGCTCCGCCGCGGGAGCTGCTCCGGCGGCCGCAGGGCTCGCTCGGGAAGCTGAGGCGGCGGAGGCTGGAGTAGGCGGAGAGGCGGGAGGAGGGCCTCGCGCCTCTGCCTGGCATGCCGCGGGGCCCGCCTCCACCGCGCCTCTCCCCGACTCCCATTGGCTAGAGCTGTAGTGTGGCCGAAAGCCTAGCAGTCGATTGGACGCGCAGGCCGTCACATCCCGCCACCTAGGTTTGGTTGAGACTGCAGGTGGCGGCGGAGGTGCCTTAGAGATTGCTAGTAGGGCAGGGGAGACCCAAGCGCCACCGTGCGCTGGAAAGTAGAAACTGCATCTCAGGCGCCAGACACCTGCCGGCAGGTTCTCCTGGCTCTGCGTCCTGCATTCCACACACCTGCTGGCGCCCCCCAACACTGCACCACGCCAAGACCAAGAGCCAAGCACTGCAATTTCCCAAACTCTGGCAGGTGCAACAGTGCGGTAACTCTCCAGAAGGAGCTTCATTTTGAACCACCTCGATGCGGTCCCTGACTCTACATCATGCTGAAACGGTCTCACAGCTCACAGATACCCTTGATAGAGGATCCAGCAAGAAAACTGCAAGAATCTACCAAAATAAAGCATGTTTCAGATGCTCAGTTCTCTGAAGAAAAGATCACAAGCTTGTGGGCAAGCTTTCCAAGAAAGCAAGAAAAAAATTGCCATGAAAGAAAAATCATCACTGCAAACAGAATTGATGCCATAACTAAAAGCAGTGTGTTCCATTTTGGAAGGACTAAGTAGAATTGATCCTCGAGTGTGTGCTAACCATCCTGTGATACTGCAGATGATCGTAAATTAAATGCCAGTTAATCAATTTAAAAATAAATTTCACTGCATTTTTATTGTTGACAGACCTAAATACGCAATACTTTCAGCACATAGGCACAGTGTAAGTTATTGTTCCTCTTATACTTTAATAGGGCCATCCTTGAAGACACAGCTCATTAACATATAAAATTCTTCCTTTAATGTATTCTACAGCCTCTCCACATTCCACATGAACAGGTGTTTGTTTTTGGTAGATCCTTGGCATCTATTTGAAACTGGGAGGAGGCACCAAACTTTCTTTTGCTATTACCTTTTTATTAGAAAATGTTTTTATGCATCAATAATGTGACAACCTAGAGTAGATCACATCAGCACACTGAGGACAAATCTCTCACTAGCCCTCACAAATGGCAGAAATTAGGATACTAGTTTTTCACAAAACCGAATTTATTTGACAGAAAGGACTTTTATTATGAGATGGCTCTTTTTACATCTTTCATGTTAAAAATGACATTCCTTCTATGAAATAATGATGACAAATTGTACCGGGGGTTCTTAAATGGCTTTGACAAGGGAAAAAATGTTGTTGAACGTCTGTTGGTTCCCATAATTAACATTTTATGTAATCCCCAAATCACCAAACTGTGAACAGCCTTGATCTCAACCAAATCAGAAAAGGGGGGACAGAATAATTTGTCAGACAAGAGTGTGGCAGGTGGAATGGGAGTCCTGGTGGGAAGGGCCATCAACTCACTAGAAGACTAATTTTGAAATATCACTTATTACATTTCTTAAAAACAGGGATTAAAATTCTGTGTGGTTTTCAAGATCTTTCATAACTGGCCAACTCCTGATAACTGGTTCTGCCAATAGAGCTGTGCATTCATTTCTTAAACCTTCCCAAGGGGCACCCTCAAGTCCTATCTTCATGTCATATGCAAGTTCTAATAATCTCTGCTTCTGTGTTTTTACTAAATAAGAAATGTACATCCCACCATTCTTGTTCACATTTAATTCAAACTTCTTTTAAGCTTTCCCAATTACTCCATTCTAGATCACTTTCTTCTCCAAATTTGTTGTACTTTCATAAGCTACACTGTATCAGCAATTATATATTACCTTAAATTATTCTTACTTCCCACCTACATTTAATTAAAATGATATATTAGAATGAGCCCTCAATAAATGGCAGCTTTGGGCCAGGGACTGGGTACTTTATATGTGCTATTTTTAATCCTGAGATCAACTCTGTATGGTACTCTCTATTTTAGACACAGAATTTTAAGATCCAGAGAACCCAATTCACACAGTGTCACACAGCTACAATAACCAATACTGCGTAAGATGGCTTAAGAGGGTTTAAGATGTATTCTCATATGCCCTAAAGAGGTTCAAGTTCCAGCTCTCCTATGCAACCTTGGCAAAGTTACCTATCCTAAATCTGTTCCTTCATCTGAAGGGGGACAGGGGGTGGGAGGTGGGGACAGGTAATACAGTCATAGAACCATGGCAAAGGTAAAGACAAAATAGGGCACATACGGCACTTACCTAAGTTAGCTATTACTGCCTGGCAGAGCTGGGTTTTTTACCTAAGATCTGATCCCAGAGCCTATATTCTATACACTATTCCATAATGCCTCCATGCACTCTTTTAGATCTCATTCCCATTTATACACAAAAACAGAGTGCTGAGAACAATAGTGGGTGTCTAGGGATTTAGTGGAATATACTTATGTAGCAAGTATTCTTGTTGATACACACAAAAAATTCCTCATAAATTTCATGCAATTTGAATAAAGGAAATATTTGAGTGATCCAAGCCAGCATAATCTCTCATGAGGGTAAGAAAGGCAATCACCAACTGACTGATAAGGAAATAGAAAATTAAGAGGAGGAGAATAAGGAACAAACATTCCCCCCGGCAGCTACTGTGTCTGGCACCACACCAGGGGAATTTCCAAATGCTTTTTGGTGTTTTACTACTGTATATTCATCAGCATGAAGGCGCACTGTACACATATAATTGAAAGGGTTGGGATGATCTCATGATGCATGGTTCTGGGCACTGGGTCCAGGACATAACAATGAAACTTGCCTTTAAAGAACTAGAACACTTAGCTCAAAGTCAAATGCAGAACAAGAGAAAGTTTCACTTCTGTTTACTAGTCAAGCAACCAAGTGAAGGAATAAGCATTTTTTAATTTAAATTGTGTTATATAAAATGCTAACTTGTCGGGACAGGCTACAGACTATGCATTAGATAAAAGTTTCTGACAAACTTCCTACAATCTTTTTATTAATTTACACTGAGAGAATATAGCACCTTTCATCCAAGGAACTGAAGGTGCTTTACAAACATTAGCATTTAAAAACAATTACATTTAAAAATCTGGATCCGTGCTGTTAAATCTCTTCAACTCCAGATACACAATTTTCTGGAGGCTGATGGAAAGCAATTCTATTTCTGACAACGAAAGAGGCTCAGAAAGAGTTCAGATTTGCTTTCGCAATACAGGCATTTTCAAAACCTGGTGTTGGGCTTACAAAGCAGAAACACACCAATCTGAATGCAATGAACAATATTTCAAACCTTATTTCAAAAGCAAAACCCAGGGTTTAAGACGTCACAATCTTCCAACAGTTCTGGTCATCCAGATGGAACAGGAGCTGATGCAGGTTGCATATCAGATGTGCTCTTGATCCAGACTTTTTAGGATCACACCCAAATGAACACATTTAAAGTAGTGAGATATTTCAGGAAAAAGCATTAACCTATAAAAAGCTAGCCAAGAGCATATCAGGAAAAGGGAAAGGGAGTAATTGGCAATTAAAAGTAGACAGTTCTCACTAGAGCCTAGGACACTTTATTAGAAACCAAGTATTATCATCAGCAAATAAAAATAGTTATTACCCCCATTAATACAACATAAAGGATTTTACATTCAGCCTACATACAGGGAGTAACAGAGCCTCCTGCCTACAAATCTATGACTTCCAAGTATCTTCCACTACATGATTACTCTATATCGTACATAGCCCTTATTTAGTAGAGGGATCCAAATGTTCCTTTTAGGCTTACAAAGTCCAATACATTCACTCTCTCTTCCCTTTACATGTCTAATAGTAAAAACTATTCTTTTCATGCAAAAAAGCCATTACTCAGCTGAAGAGAAAAAAAAAAATCAGACAAAATAGAGATGGCAGTTAAGGAATGGACAGAATATTATTGGCACATGCCCAACTAGTGACAAACAAATGCAGTACACCATGACTTAAAAATAAAGGTCACATTACAGGGATAACTAAAACAACTACATCGTTCTAAGCTAAGGAGTGTCAAATGGGAAGGGAGGGCTGAGGTTACCGATTTTATTGGTACAACTTAAAAGCAGAGGAGAGCAAGCACTTAAATACAATTTATGGTAACAGAAAAAAACACTGCAGAGAGCTGTTCAAGACCACACCAAGTTGTCTGCATCATTAATTTCCAGTGTTTCACAATTAGTAAAATACATAGCTACATATCCCTGTAAGATAAAAAATACCTTTCCCCCTGAATTACACTGGGGTCAGGGCAGTAACACAAAGCTACTGACCCAACAGTTCAAGTGTGTGCAGCAAATGTCTTAGCCACTTCTTTCATAATAGCTATACAATTAAAAACTAAACAAGGAGCTAGGTGGTTGCAGAAAATAAAAATCAAAATATTATTGTGCTCATTTAATAAAAGAAAAACCCTGATGAAAAATTATGTGCCAAGAAGCTTAGACTATAAAGATTTTTATTGCATTTTTAGGTAACCTGGAAGTTCTTATCCTGAAGGGGAAAAGTTGGTTTTCAAAACTACCTGAACAGATACTAAAGTGCTTTATTAATTGGCTGGCTTCACAAAGATTTCCTGGAATGACAAAAATTAATTATAGTAGTAAAGGGATACCAACTATTTCACAAAATAGTGAATTCCAACATCATTTATGACCACAGTCATAATAGACACTGGAACACTTGTCCTTATTAAGTGGACAGTTGCATATAAAGAACTGATCATCACACCCTTTGGATATTCAAATTACTTACACAAAGCCGAAACACGGTATCACAGACCTTTACAAAATAGGACAATTTGTTTCTTTCTACACTTTTTAAAATTTGCTTCAAATTACAGTTCACAAATACAAGAGTCCTGACTTTTCAACCTTTCCAGTTGCAGTTAAAAAATGAACACTTTCTAAAAGTTAAGGTCAAGTGTTACAGCAAGAGGAGAATGATTCCTATCGAAAAGTACACAGATTTTACTTAATGATACTCATGATAGATTGTAAACTGGATCGATCACATTCTACTTAACTGGTATCAAATGAACACATCAGCATTACAAGTATTAAATGTTTTTCTATTACTATAGAGAATATAAACCAAAACATTAATATGGCAGTTATGTTCTTTAGGCACAGTTTAGTGATTTTTATTTTTTTAAATAAATAGTACTGAATTTCAGTTGAAGTTTTAAACTCAATAACCAAAGGGTCAAAAACTCTGATTTGGGGGGTGGGGGGGGAGAATAACTTTAAACTAACAATGTAAGCTGTTTAAAATTTCTAACACTTTAACCTATCTGGGTTTTATTTAAGATTACTTTATTAAAAAATACAAGGAATCTGAAAAAAGATCAATACAATTATCTTACTGTACAAAGTCATAAGCTATAGCAGTTTTAACTAAAATTTAAAAACACAACAAGGAGGGCAGCCCTTTAGACCAATTTATTTTATATCCATTTAAAATATCATCCAACAAAGGACAATGAAGTTTACAGCTGGGACAGGTATACATAACTCGAGGCATTTGCAGTCCATCGTGCCCACTGAATAACAACTTTGCTGCTGAAATTTCTTAAAACTTACCAAACTAAAACAAAAGCCTGAATGATACAAAAGGAGGAGCATTTCGGGGTAGTCTGTTCTGTCAATTGGCTTTTTAAAAAAAGAGGAAACACATCCTGTTTCCCCCAGACCAGTAAATAAGCAAGAGCTACATGCAGCAGTGTGAGAGTATTAAGACATTTCTCAAGTCTTCTCAAATGAGTCCAAGGTGGGGATGGGATGGGGGAGAAAACTGATAGAAAAACATTGCTATAGACACCAGAACAAACAATAAATTTAGATAATTTAAAATTAAAAAAAAAAAAAAAGGCAAGAGGCAGCATTTCAGCAGCAAAGTGCTCGATAAAAAGTATATTGTAGAGGGTAATACACGAAAGTTGGGGTAAGAAGAGGGAGGAAAAATGGGTCAGCAGGATGGGCGAAGGCCTCAAAGGAAATACGGCGTCGTTGTTCTGGGAGGAATAACACGTTCTGAATCTGGAACTGCCCGGAATAACTTTGGTTCTCTTGTATTTACATCTTTGAAGACCATGATCGAAGCAATATTTCCACAACGATAGCAGTAATTAGGAGCAGACCATACTGTTACAAGCTTCTCATCAAACATAAATTTATAGCCTTCGTGCACTAGTTGGTGTGCTCTGCAGATGAGTTTTAAGTTGTTGATATGAACAAACTGCAATTTAGAAAGGTTTTGTTAAGTATCTAGCACACTTAAGAAAAATCATGCTATATATTTTATGCACACACACACACGAAAATAAGATTTACATAAAGTATAGGGGTGCCTGGGTAGCTCAGTCAGTTAAGCACCCAACTCTTGGTTTTGGCTCAGGTAATGATTTCAGGGTTGTGAGATCAAGGCCCTCGTATGGCTCCACACTGGACAGTGGAGCCTGCTTAAGATTCTCTCTCCCCTTGCCCAACCCCTTCCCCCTCTAAAATAAACAAACAAATAAATAAATAAAAAAGATAAATCCTTTTACTACTAAAGTTCTCATGATTATAGAACCTACTCTACTGGTCATCCCCCTACTTCCAAAAGTACAGAGCTGCTTTGACTTAAGTTATAGAAATCACACAGTCACATAATTTATTAGAAATTTCTGGAAGAGGAGTGCCTGGGTGGCTCAGTGGGTTAAGGCCTCTGCCTTCAGCTTAGGTCATGATCCCAGTGATCTGGGATTGAGCCCCGCAGCAGGCTCTCTGCTCAGCAGGGAGCCTGCTACCTCCTCTCTCTCTGCCTGCCTCTCTGCCTGCTTGTGATCTCTGTCTGTCAAATAAATAAATAAAATCTGAAATTTTAAAAAAAAAAAAAAAAGAAATTTTTGGAAGTGTTCTGTAAGCAGTATTAGATATGAAATAAAGTTTTTATAGGATAATGGAAAAATATGTTGCTATCCATATTTATCATTTACTGAGGGTTTAGTATGGTTCTTATAAGAATTCTGAGATTTATTCTTCTTTTGTAACTTAAGGAAACAGAGGGTCAGAGCACATAAATAATTAACCTAAATTATGTTGAACCTAACTCTCTAATTCCTTTGTGCTGGATTACTTCCCAATATAAACTCATCCCTATGTCCATATATAATGTGTGTGTGTGTGTGTGTGTGTGTGTGTGTGTGTGTTTTTTAAAGATTTTATTTATTTATTTGACAGAGATCACAAGTAGGCATAGAGGCACAGAGGCAGGCAGAGAGAGAGAGGAGGAAGCAGGCTCCCTGCCAAGCAGAGAGCCCGATGCGGGACTCGATCCCAGGACCCTGAGATCATGACCTGAGCCGAAGACAGCGGCTTAACCCACTGAGCCACCCAGGCGCCCCTGTGTGTGTTTGTTTTTAAATTAAAAACAGCTGAGGGATGCTTGGGTGGCTCAGTCAGTTAAGCATTTGCCTTCAGCTTGGGTGGTGATCCTGGTGTCCTGGCACATCAGGCTCCTTGCTCAGCAGGGAGCTTGCTTCTCCCTCTGCCTCTGCCTGCCACTCTGCCTGCCTGTACGCTCGCTCTCTGACAAATAAAGAAAAATAAAATCTTAAAAAAAAAAACAAAACAAAACAGCTGAACTTCAAAAGTTGGACTTTCGCTATATATAGATACATAGATAGATATAGCTATATCTATCAAATCATCATGTTGTGCATCTAAAACTAATACACTGCTTTATATCAATTAATCTAAATTGAAAATATATATTAAAAATTTTTATATACAGGGATGCCTTGGTAGCTCAGTCAGCTGAGCCTCTGCCTTCAGCAGGTCATGATCCCAGGGTCCTGGGACTAAGTCCTACCTACACTGGGCTCCTTGCTCAGCAGGGAGCCTACTTCTGCCTCTGCCTGCTATTCTCCCTGCTTGTGCTCCCTCTCTTGCTCTTGCTCTCTCTGACAAATAAGTAAATAAATCTTTTTAAAAATTTATAGGGGCGCCTGGGTGGCTCAGTGGGTTAAGCCACTGCCTTCGGCTCAGGTCATGATCTCAGGGTCCTGGGATCGAGCCCCACATCAGACTCTCCGCTCAGCAGGGAGCCTGCTTCCTCCTCTCTCGCTGCCTGCCCCTCTGCCTACTTATGATCTCTCTCTGTCAAATAAATAAATAAAATCTTTAAAAAAAAATTTTTATATATATATACATATATATACATACACACACACATATATGTATATGACCTATCTTGCCCTTGCTATTATAATAATTAATTGCAATATTTGAAAAAAAAGAAAAAAGAAAGAAACATCTATTTTATACGTATTAGCAGACGGATACTGAAGGAGGTGCTTTCATTATGTCATCTCATCTAACCAGTAAGGAAAGACATAGATGATGAATTAGATGAGAAAAAGAAGGTTGTTATCTATAGTCACCATAGTTCTTTAAGTAGTCCATTAGCAACCAACAAGCCATTTTTCAAAAATATTGGCTTTACCTCATTTGTGACCTTTGCGCCAAAAAGCCAACCTGCTCCTCGGGGACTGATGGCCCAAGTATCCACATCTTCAGGATCTGACCAAACCAGATCACAAAATGCTCCTTTATGAGGAATTTCCTGATTCCGTTCAATGGTTCGAATTTGATCCAGTGTTTTGATATCAGGAGATAAACCACCATGAACACACAAAATCTGCTCATCTATTAACTAGCAAAAAGGATAACAGAGTTGAAAGCATAATGATAAACTCAGTCATATCTAAATTCATCAATGAGTGTTAATGATGTCAATATAACTGAGATGGCAATTGGATAAGAGTATGCAAAGGGTTACTGACAGGAAAATACTTGAGGTTTTACAAAGATTTACATAAACTTACAGCTGCTACTGTGAGCATGTCGAAAACTTTGGTACAGTATCTCCAGGCATTAGCATTTCCATATTTGGTTTGGCACTCATCTGTGAAATAAACAGAAGAGTTTCTCATTAGTGTGAAGTTCTAAAGCTGCCAATAAAAATGAAGAATGCACCCAATACTAAAGAAGTTTAAATTAAACTAGGATGGCAAGCTATAACCTGGTAGGTCTTCCACGTAGAGCCATGAAGAAGACTTGTGTTCAACTAATCTAAGCATGTGGTCCTGCTTTTCATTCCAGAAGTGCCCCTAGAAAGCAGCTCAAGTTATTGATCAAAATGCTATGATCAGAAAGAGCTAACTATTAAATTCATACAACCCAAAACAAATGCTTTGGCTTATTATTTATTCATACTGAACAATTCTGTCAGAGTAATTTATTTAATGTGACCACCTTACTCTAGTAGGATGATCAAACAAATCAGAGGACCCTTAATTATAGGAGCATTGGAGATGCCTATCTCAACATTTCTCAGGCCTAAGTTGTCTCTTTTAAGATTTTCTGCAAATTGCACTATGAAATACTTGAACTCCAGGAAGCACACCTGCAGTCATCACTGGAGACAGACCGCCAATCAGGTTCTGAAATATTCCCAGCTGAACAATTTCTCTGTTGTCTACAACAGTTAATAGGATATAGGGCTCTTCTTCCATTAATATCATGGAAGTTCCGTTTGACTTCTTCCTTAGTTAAAAAAAAAACAAAACCTGACACATCACTATTGCTGTAAGTACAATTGAAAATACTACAGAAGACTATGGGGTATGGTGAAGCCTCATGATTTTCTAAATTACCTCTATGTGTGAAGCAGGATCCTTAAGTAAACCTGTCATGAGAGCACTAACGTTGGGCTGAGCTTGCAGGCAAGAATCTTGTCTTCTTCATCTTTATACAAATGCAAAGCGTTTGGTTCACAATAATTGATCAGTATGTGTCTATCAGTGTGAACTGAATGCTCAATATAGTTAATAGCTATATATGGACTTTTTTACTACTTTAAAATCAATGTTAACTTCCATGATAACTAAAATTATCTCCCGCCTGAGAAGCTAGTGGTCTTCCTTTTATTAAACAAAATAACAGACCAGCACAGCTTGAGAACAAGAGAATTCAATCCTAGATGTTGTACTGTTGTCATTTTCTTCAGTCAAGGTATCTTGATTAAAACGTCCTCTTTTGGATGCCTCTGTGGCTCACTCAGGAAAGCATCTGCCTTTGGCTCAGGTCAGCATCTGCCTTTGGCTCAGGTCATGATCCCAGGGTCCTGGGATCAAGTCCCGCATAGGGTTCCTTTGTCAGTGGGGAGCCTGCTTTTCCCTCTATCTACCACTCCCTCTGCTTGTGCTCTGTCTCTGACAAATAAATAAAATCTTTAAAAAATTAAAATTAAAAATAAAAAGTCCTCTTTCCTCTCCCCCTTTATCCCTTTGTCCTACATTGATAAATGTGGGTCAAATTTTGGGATGTAATTATAATATTAATAATATAATATTAATCTCAACTTTATCTTAATCTTAATCTTTTTTTGTTAATTTTTTTGTGATGATTCTATTTCTTTATCTGACAGAGAGAGAGAAAAATCACGAGAGAGACATACAGAGGTGGGGGGTGGGAAGCAGGCTCCCTGCCGAGCAGAGAGCCTGATATGGGACTCGATACCAGGACCCTGGGATCATGACCTGAGCCGAAGGCAGAGGCTTAACCCACTGAGCCATCCAGGTGCCCCTTAATCTCAATCTTAACTAAGTTAACACCACAGTATTGTACTATCCAAACTACTGACTATTTTGCAAAAGAATAAAAAACTTCAGGAGCCTGGGTGGCTCAATGGGTTAGGCCTCTGCCTTCGGCTCAGGTCATGATCTCAGGGTCCTGGGATCGAGTCCTGAATCGGGCTCTCTGCTCGGCAGGGAGCCTGCTTCCCCCCCCCCCCACCTGCCTCTCTGCCTACTTGTGATTTCTCTCTGTCAAATAACTAAATAAAATCTTACCAAAAAAAATCAAAAACATTTATTTTAAATGATACTTGGTATTTTGTGAGTGAAAATCAGAAGTAACTTGTAAAAAAGAAACAAATATTAGCCATCTAACTTTTCAATTACTATAAACAAAGTTACATAAATCATAAATTATCAGGGTGCCTGGGTGGGTCAGTCATTAAGCGGCTGCCTTGGGCTCGGGTCCTGATCCCAGGGTCCTGGAATAGAGCCTCTCATCGGGCTCTCTGCTTATCAGGAAGCCTGCTTCTTCCTTTCCCACTGCCCCCACTTATGTTCCTTCTCTCGCTGTCTCTCTCTCTCTCTCTCTCTGTGTCAAATAAATAAAATCTTTAAATATATAAATAAATCATAAATGATAAAAATTTCTCAGTTTAGTAATTGATAATGGCTTACAAAAAAAAAAAAAAAGAGAGAGAAAGAGAGAGAGAGCTTACCTTATCTTTGTTATGACAGAGAAGAATCCAAAATATAAGATCTAAAACTAAAGGGCTGGGGCACCTGGATGGCTCAGTGGGTTAAAGCCTCTGCCTTCAGCTCAGGTCATGATCCCAGGGTGCTGGGACTGAGCCCCGCATTGGGCTCTCTCCTTGGCAAGGAGCCTGCTTCCCTTCCTCTCCCTCTTTCCCTCTACCTGCCTCTCTGCCTACTTATGTTCTCTGTCAAATAAATAAAATCTAAAAAAATAAAAATAAAGGGTTATGAAATTAATATTTCCAAATATCTCAATATCTGCCTCAATTAGGCTTAAGGAAAATTCATGTTAATAATCTCAACAGTTCTGCCATCTCCTTCAAAGAGCTTCCTAACCTCATTTTTTAAAAAAGTTTTTTGTATTAACATATAATGTATTATTTGCCCCAAGGGTTCAAGTCTGTGAATCATCAGGCTTACACATTTCACAGCACTCACCATAGAATATATCCTCCCCAATGCCCATAACCCAGCCACCGTATCCCTACGCCCCACTCCCCAGAGACCCTCAGTTTGTTTTGTGAGATTAAGAATCTCTTACAGTTTTTCTCCTTCCTGATCGCATCCTATTTCATTTTTTCCCTCCCTACGTCCCACAACCCTCCGCTCTGCCTCTCAAATTCCTCATATCAGAGATATCATATGATAATTGTCCATCTGTTGATGGACATCTATGTTCTTTCCATAGTTTGGCTACTGTGGACATTGCTGCTATAAACATTCAGATGCACGTGCCCCTTCAGATCACTACATTTGTATCTTTAAATACCCAGTAGTGTGATTGCTGGATCGTTAGGTAGCTCTATTTTCAACTTTTTAAGGAACCTCCATACTGTTTTCCAGAATGGCTGCACCAGCTTGCATTTCCACCAACAGTGTAGGAGGGTTCCCCTTTCTCTGTGTCCTCGCCAACATCTGTTGTTTCCTGACTTGTTAATTTTAGCCATTCTGACTGGTGTGAGGTGGTATCTCACTGTGGTTTTGATTTGTATTTCCCTGATTCCAAGTGACGTTGAGCACTTTTCATGTGTCTGTTGGCCATCCAGATGTCTTCTCTGCAGAAATGTCTGTTCATGTCCTCTGCCCATTTCTTGACTGGATTATTTGTTCTTTGGGTGTTGAGTTTGATAAGTTCTTTATAGATTTTGGATACTAGCCCTTTATCTGATATGTCATTTGAAATATCTTCTCCCATTCTGTCAGTTGTATTTTGGTTTTGTTGACTGTTTCCTTTGCTGCGCAAAAGCTTTTGATCTTGATGAAGTCCCAATAGTTCATTTTTGCCCTTGCTTCCCTTGCCTTTGGCAATGTTTCTAGGAAGAAGTTGCTGCAGCTGAGGTCGAAGAGGTTGCTGCCTGTGTTGTCCTCAAGGATTTTGATGGACTCCTGTCTCACAGTGAGGTCTTTCATCCATTTGGAGTCTACTTTTGTGTGTGGTGTAAGGAAATGGTCCAGTTTCATTCTTCTGCATGTGGCTGTCCAATTTTTCCAACACCACTCTGACCTCATTTTTCTTTTCTTACCACATTTTTAAAAACTTTCAACCATATAAAAGTTTGAAAGAAGCAGATATTTTGCTTTTAAACGTTAAGTTCCATTTCTGACCCCTCAGGTTCTAGCATTCTCTGGATGGAGCAGATAGATAAGAAATATACACATATACATACATACGTAATTATATATATTATACACATACAATATTAAACACATGTAAAAAGAATATTCATTCAGCGATGTGTATAAGAGCACCTTAAAAACAATTCCAGGGACGCCTGGGTGGCTCAGTGGGTTAAAGCCTCTGCCTTCGGCTCAGGTCATGATCCCAGGGTCCTGGGATCAAGCCCCACACTGGGCTCTCTGCTAAGCAGGGAGCCTGCCTCCCCCCACCCCCACTGCCTGCCTCTCTGCCTACTTGTGATCTCTGTCTGTCAAATAAATAAAATCTTTAAAACAAACAAACAATATCAATGTCCAATGGTAAAGATACAGGTTTAATCAATTATAATACATCCATACAGTGTAACGCAATGCAGCTATAAAAACAACATCACTGAAGTGAAGAAAGGCTGGTGGCATTAAGTGGAAAAAACACACAAATATGTTTACACACACACACACACACACACACACACTCTCAAACTTTGAAGCATAGAACATTCACATTCAGCAGATTCTAGGATTCCCACCACAAAAGGTTTTCAGTGGGGTCCTGGCAATGTACCTTTTAAACAAGCACTCCTAATGATTCATTTGAGGTAAACGGAGGACTACACTTGGAGGCAATGATCTAGGACAATGTACACTAAAAAGTTAAAAATAGTTCTCACTCCATGGTAAGGTTCTCAACTGACTGGGGGAAGAGGGAAGAGTGCCCGGTTGAGAAAGTGGAAAACGATGATCTGTATTTCTAATTTTACTGTAAAACACATGTATGACTTGCATGGCTTTTCTCCCAAAGAGGAAAGTAAAACAATATTCAGAATCAGAGAAACAGAAAGTCTTACCATAAAATCCATACACCTGTGTTATCTGTCTACTCTCATGATTTCCTCGCAAAAGTGTAATACGATCAGGCCATTTAGCCTTTAGTGCAAGAAGGTAAGTGAAGGTCTCCAAACTATAGTAACCTCTGTCTACAAAATCACCCTGTAAAGTAAAAACTTAAAGTTAGAAACAATATAATAGCAATAATATTTTTTAAAATTACACCTAAATGTACAAACCGAGAGACACAGTCAAAAGTAACAAAAACGAAGAGTCACATGTTGAATTACTTGGACACTAGGTTTTAACAAAAAAACTCAAATCAAAGTAAACGAGCAGTCTCTACTAAATGTGCTTGTCTTATGATTCAGGAGGCCTACAGGAATCTGCTGTGCAAGTCTCTCAAGGATCTTCCCTACAAAACCACCATTTTTCCAATTCTCTATTACCTACATTAGCAGATGTTGCTAAAAGGTCATATGTGAATCAAAAATTTTAAAATAAATAAAATTTTAAAATAAATTTCAAAAACCACTCTATTATTTTAAAATATTTATTTATTTAAGTAATCTCTATACGCAACATGGGGCTCAAACTCACAACCCCAATCTGAAGAGATAGTGTTCTTGTAAAAGCAGATACGGTAATTAAAACAGTGTTCTAGGTTCAGCTGTGCATCTAACAACTGCTTGTAAAGCCATACTATTTATACTTCCCATTAATGTTTTAGTTGGAACAATGTTAGATCAATAGGAAAACAGCTAAAAGAACAGGAAAGTGACCCAGAAACCTTTAAAAGGAAGGAAAATGATAGGATTTAGGAAAAATTCAACAGTAACATTACATTCCAAAAGCAAAGTAAGCAAATATCTCCCTTAAATAGCAAATGTGTATGTGTACATATTCATCAATCCACAGAATGGTAACAGATGAAAATAAATTCTCAAAAAAAGGTGTGATAAAATAAGAGTAAATTGAAGATTTGTGCCTTAAAAAGTTGGGTGGTTCTGGACTATTTTTCTGCCAACCATTACTCGGGCTACAACCCAGTCCTATGCATATCCCAATTTACTAAGGCAATTACTTTCATCTGGACAAATGGCAAAATGTAAAAAAGTACAGCATCACCTTTTCATAAAATTAAATAGTGAATGTCACATGAAAGTGAAACTGTTATGTAATTTATTGTAATAAGTCAGATCCTTTCCATTTTAAGTAAGTATGTGATATCATTGGAGTTTACATACCATAAATATGTAGTTTGTGTCAGGAACCTGACCTCCAGTTCTGAATAGTTCACAAAGGTCATAAAACTACAAAAGAAAGGCAATATATGCTGATTACAAATTCCCGCAAAGGAGTTAAATAATAAAACTGAGAGCAAAATGTGTAAAGAAGTATGTAATTAAGAAGACCTCAAATACTGACACTTTTAAGAAGAAATAAAGTGTAAGCAAAACTGCCAAGCACACAGATCTCAAGTCTAAAAAAAGCACTAAAATAAATCTCACAATTACCAGTAAAGTCATTCCCAGATCATTAATGTTACAGGCCTTCTCTCTCAAATTTCTTTCATTTTATCACCTAGAATTTTTAAAATAATCTCTACACCCAGCGTGGGGCTCGAACTCATGACCCCAAGATCAAGAGTCACATACTCGGGACGCCTGGGTGGCTCAGTTGGTTGGACGACTGCCTTCGGCTCGGGTCATGATCCTGGAGTCCCGGGATCGAGTCCCGCATCGGACTCCCAGCTCCATGGGGAGTCTGCTTCTCTCTCTGACCTTCTCCTCATTCATGCTCTCTCTCACTGTCTCTCTCTCAAGTAAATAAATAAAATCTTTAAAAAAAAAAAAAAAAAAAAAAGAGTCACATACTCTACCAACAGAGTCAGCCAGGTGCCCCATCACTTGAGAATTTAAAATAACTGATCAGTTGTTAATAAGCTAACCTAACCACCCCACCCCATACTCAGTATCTATTTTAAGAGAATAAAAAATAAGGAAATAGAGGGCGCCTGGGTGGCTCAGTCGTTAAGTGTCTGCCTTCCGCTCAGGGCCTGATCCCACTGTCCTGGGATTGAGCCCCACACTGGGGCTATCATCCGCTCAGCAGGAAGCCTGCTCCTCCCTCTCCCACTCCCTCTGCTTCTGTTCCCTCTCTCGCTGTGATCTCTCTGTCAAATAAATAAATAAAATCTTTAAAAAAAAATAAGCAAACAAGTAGATAAGAATTTTTTTCAAATGAATTTACATGACACTTCACAACATCACATCAACCTACTTTCCCACACTCTATTTTAGAGATTTATACCCTCAGGCTCTTTAGCTATGGAGTGTCTTCTCAATAATCAGTAAAAAAAAGGACTGTGTATTTCATCATATTCTATTTCACTGTAAATTGGTAATTGACAAACTGTACATGTGGTAAACTCAATCAGCTAGATTATCTTAACCCTAATTCCTAAAGAAAACTTAAGCTTTTCTAAGACTTTGAATTAAAGGAATTTACTATAACATATTAACCAACTACAACTAAAACACCTATACAGTTGTATTTTACACTTGAAAATAAAATTATTAAATCTCTAAAACTTAAAGATTTATTTATTTACTTATTTACTGGTCTATTTATTTATTTGACACAGAGAGAGAGATCACAAGCAGGCAGAGAGGCAGGCAGAGAGAAAGGGGGGGTGGGGGAGGGAAGCAGGCCCCCTGCTGAGCAGAGAGTGGATCCCAGGACCCCAAGATAAAACCATGCACCAATAATTTTATCCTTCTGAACCTATATTATTCTCATTCCCACTAAGGAAATGATACATTTTCAATAAAATTTGACCTGAGTGAATAGAATAGAAAATTAGCACCTAAAACCAAAGCACGTCCTATTAATCACAGTCACTGTGAGCTGTCCACAACGCTTCCCAGAGCAATAATGTTGCATTCTATCCACTTTGCAAGTATAATTTCAACAAACTCCATGAGTAATTTGACCACTGCTTTTACTCACTGTAACAGTAACCAGGAATCATTAGTGTCACACAGACAGGCCAATCTATCAAATGAACTGTGTTTGTTTCTTGTTTTTCTTGTGGCATTTTTGCACATAAGTGGAAACACACGTGGACTATGGACAGTACAAAAGCTAAAAATCTGTTCATGAAATTTTACCTGTCCGTGTATGTCTCCACACACTGTTACTGGTGTTGATACTGGCTGGACATTTGACTCTTCTAAGAGGAGGTCACAAACATAGTCACATAGCCGCTGTAAGAAGAGAAAATATAATTCAACCTTTTACTACAACATTAAAACTAAAGATCAAATGCAAAAAGGACAAGAACTAATACACATATTATTCATAAGAAAGGAAAACTACCCTTTAAGGATTCTGTGCTTTGATTTGTCAGCTTCTACCTTCATCTCATAATGCCCAAGGATGATATAATGGCTACTCCAAACGCAAATTCCCTGGCTACAGACAATAGGTTCTAGAAAACAGCTTTAAAGAAACTGTAAAATGATACTTTTCACCAAACAAATGTAAGAGTAAATAATTTTAACAAGAAAAGATTTTTATCTACTAATTTTTAAAGTAAATTGGAGGAGCATCAGGGTGGCACAGTCAGGAGACCCCTGGACTCTTGGTTTTGTCATGATCTCAGGGTTGGGAGATCAGGCTCTGCAGCAGGCTCCACACTCAGCAAGGAGTCTGCCTGGATTTCTCTCTCCTTCTCCCTCTGCCCTCTTCCCCCCACCACTTAAATGAACTAATGAATCTTTTAAAAAAATAAGTAAATACAGCAAGTTGCAAACCATGTATTTACCATACGACCTAGCAACTGGACTCACCAATGAAAATTTATGTTCAAAGCTTAATTTATAATAGCCAGAAACTGGAAATAAATCAGTATCCTTCAACAAGTGAAGAGTTAAACAAGTTGTGCTGTATCTATTCCATGGAATACTATTCAGTAATAACAAGAAACTATTGACACCTGGATGAATCTCAAGAGATACATGCTGAGTGAGAAAAAAAACCTATCCCAAAAGATTACATACTATATGATTCCATTTATATAACACGCTTAAAATAACAAATTTATAGAAATGGAGATCAGCTTAGTGGTCATCAGGGGTTCAGAAATTAGGAGCAGCAGAAAGGAAGTGGGTATGGTTATGAAAGGACAAAATGAGGAATCCTTGTGGTAATGGAAGTATATTAAATATGGTGTTGGATACTTAAAACTACAGATGTAATAGGGGTGCCTGGGTGGCTCAGTCATTTAGTGTCTGCCTTCGGCTCAGGTCATGATCACAGGGTTCTAGGATCGAGCCCCAAGTCAGCCTCTCTGCTTGGCAGGGAGCCTGCTTCTCCCTCTCCCACTACCCCTGCTTGTGCTTTCTCTCTCTGTCTCCCTGTCAAATAAATAAATAAAATCTTAAAATTAAAAAAAAATTTTTTTAAACTACATATGTAATAAAATCTCAGAGAAATAAACACACACACACATACACATACACACACACACACACACAGAGTACAAGTAAAACGAGAAATCTGAACAAGATCATGGGTTGTATCAACAACAATATCTTATAGTTCTATACGACCTTACTACTAGGGAAAACTAAGTGAAGGGTATGTGGGATCTCTCAGTATTACTTTTTACAATTACAAATAGTTATCTTAAAATTAAAAGATTAAAATTAAATAATTACAAAATGTAAACCTAAAATTGAGGAGTCACCCAACTTTTTAAAAAGAACTGTTTGTATTTAAAAGTATTTGTTCTCTGACAACACTCATATCAAAAGATTTCATAGATGGGGCGCCTGGGTGGCTCAGTGGGTTAAAGCCTCTGCCTTTGGCTCAAGTCATGATCCCAGCATCCTGGGATCAAGCCCCACATGGGGCTCTCTGCTCGGCGGGGAGCCTGCTTCCTCCTCTCTTTCTCTCTCTGCCTGCTTGTGATCTCTGTCAAATAAATAAATAAAATCTTTAAAAAAAAAAGATTTCATAGAAGGAAAATGATTCTCACGACAGAGCAGTGGAGAAGGAAGTGTATAGTCTTGCTAAGCATGGAGAACTGGGGGAGAACCTACCTTCCATCTGAGACCAATTTATAGTATAGTCAGAGGCCCTACTTGCTTTTATGGTAGGTCTGCTAAGAAAAGAGAAACTGAACTATGCAAGCATTAAAAACATTAAAAAATAAAAATTAATTAATTAAAAAGGGGTACCTTGCTAGTTCATCAGCATTATGAGTTTAAGCCCTACATTGGATGGAGAGCTTACTTAAAACAACCAACCAACCAACCAACTACACAAGCATAATGAAATTATTAAGAAATTTAAGTTGGTTGAGCCTCCAACTCTTGGTTTCACCTCAGGTCGTGATCTCAAGGTTATGAGATCAAGCCCCAAGCCCCGAGTCAGGCTCCATACTCCATGCTCAGTACGGAGTCTGCTTGTCCCTCTCCCCTCTGCTCCTTCCCAACACATGCACACATGCTCTTTCACTCTCTATCTCTCTCTCAAAGCCTTAAGAAAAAGTGAAGAAATCTAAATTCTAGGGACATCTGGCTGGCTCAGTTGGTAGAGCACGCAACTCTCAAACCTGGGGTTATAAGTTTGAGCCTCACATTGGGTGTAGAGATTACTTTAGAAAATAAAATCTAAAAAAATAAAAATATAAATGCTACAGTTTAACTAAACATATAAGAGACACACTTTTAACAGCAACAGCTACTTTACATAGAGCCAAGCACAAGAGAAAACTCACAATGACAGATGATCCCGGGGGAATAGGGGGTGGGTAGTGGAAGCCCCTCAAAAGAAAATGAGGGGAAATAGAGCTGCTTGGAATTTTTCAAAATAAAATGGTTTATTCTTATTCCTAGGATAAGTTCCTCATCTTCAAATAGAACCTCAAAGGCAAGATATTTCTTCTGGCCTGGAGTCTACTTCTAGCTTAGGGCCCCTGAGCAGCTAGCTCCTTCTTGTGCTGAATTTCCCACAACACTCAAACGCTTCACCAAACAAGACTTAGTCCTGCCAATAATCCATAATAGGAACAGATACCAGTGAGTGAAACAATGTTTCTGAACTGAAAGCCTTAACTTTATAATGAAAGATGCTTTCTCAAGGTTGCTTCAGTTTAAAAATTCTGGTTTACATTTGTAGAAGAAAAAAATTCAGTTTTTCTTTCCTATGGAGGGAAAAACCCAGTTCTTCCCTAGTGTGTGCTTCTAGTCACTCAAAACACTCACATTTCTGGTCACCAAATGTGTAGAGGTTTTTTCCCCACAACAAGCAATTCTTTGTGACAGCAGCTGGTTGTCCAACAATTTAACTCAATTCTGACACTATCCACACAGAGATAACATCATATCCCACAAGCAGGCTGCGCCACCTCCCCCCACCAAACACACACACACACACACACACACACACACACACACACACACATTTTCTCTCTCTCTCCAGGTATCAGTTAAAAGCTCAAGTTATCACCTAGGCTTCTAACCAACCAGCTATATAGATCAAAGGTTATGCAGGTTACAAAGGCCTCCTCCTTGGGTCTAATTTGCTAGAGCAGCTCACAGAACTCAGGAAAACATCTATGTATTTACCAGTTTATTAAAGAACATGACAAAGGGGGCACCTGGGTGGCTTAGTGGGTTAAAGCCTCTGCCTTTGGCTCAGGTCATGATCCCAGGGACCTGGGATCAAGCCCCACATTGCATCGGGCTCTCTGCTCCGCTGGGAGCCTGCTTCCCTTCCTCTCTCTTGTCTGCCTCTCTGACAGACAGAGATCACAAGTAGGCAAATAAATAAATAAAATCTTAAAAAAAAAAAAAAAGAACATGACAAAGGATACAAATGAACATTCAGACGGAAGCTCTCTGAACCCCATATTTCAGAGATTTTATGGAAGCTCCCACTATTAACCCCATTTTCAGCCCTTCTCCTATTTGAAAACAATTGGGGACAGGACTGAAAATGCCAAGTTTCTTTTTTTTTTTTTTTAAGATTTTTTTATTTACTTATTTGACAGAGAGATCACAAGTAGGCAGAGAGGCAGGCAGAGAGAGAGAAGAGAAAGCAGGCTCCCCGCTGAGCAGAGAGCCCAATGCGGGGCTCGATCCCAGGACCCTGGGATCATGACCTGAGCCAAAGGCAGAGGCTTTAACCCACTGAGCCACCCAGGTGCCCCTGAAAATGCCAAGCTTCTAATCATGATTTGGTTTTTCCAGTGATTAGCCTATACCCAGGAGCCATCGGGGAGCTGACCCAGAGCCATCCCTTTAGAACAAGGCACTCCTATTACCCAAGAAACTATAAGGGTTTCTGTGCTAGGAACTGGGGGCAGAACCAATACATATATTTCTATTATCTCACTTCATTAAAAACCACCTATGTCAAATCTTTCACTTGACCCAGATGGTAAGACTGAGACCCACAAGTACTCAGTCACTAAACTACTTAATCTTAGTAACAACAGATCTGGAATCCAGGTTACCTACCTTTTTTCACTATACTATCTTGAATATTTAGTTGTTCAACACAACAAGTTTTTATTGAGAGCCTAGTATGATACCAGTAATTCTAGAAACAAAGTAAATAAATAGTAATGACCAAACAGACTAAAAGACCTGCTCTCCAGAGGCTTACGCTCTAATGAGGAGAGGTAGAGAAAATAAATAAATAAAATATATGTTCATACTACTTTTTCAGATAGTGGCAAGAGGAATGGAGAAAAAGGAAGCACTGTAACAAGAGTAAATAGTGGCAGAGGCGGGAGGTGGTACTGGTATCTTAAATAAGGTGAGCACAGAAGCCTTACTGATAAAGTGACTTTTGAGCAAAAATCAGAAAAAGGTAAGGTTTTGGGGGAACAGCACTGCAGCCAGTGAGAACAGTAAGTACAAACTGCTTAGATGAAAGCATGCTTGTTGTCTGAGAAACATCAAAGCTGGAGTGCTTAGTGGATTGAATTTAAAAAAAAGAAAAAAAAAAAAAACAGGAGAGCACCACAAAACATTTTTAGGTCCTTGGGGGTAAATATAAGGACCTGGCTTTTAACAGGAAGCCATTGGGAGGCCCTAAGCGGAGGAGTGATTATGATCTTACATCCGCTATTTTTATGGGCTGTAATGAATTTAGGGATTGGAAAGAGATAAAGGCAGAAGCAGGAACATCACTTATGAGAGCTTCTACAAATAATCTAGGTAAAAGTTAATACTGGCTTTGATCAGCATCATAAAAGTAGGAACTGGCCACAAGTGAACAGATTCCAGATGTTTTCTGAATGCAGCATCCACTAGATTTGAGAACAATTGGAAAGAAAGCATTGAAAGAAAGGAATCAAGGGTGACTCAATGTTTTTGGCTTAAGGGGTGCCTGGGTGGCAGTTAAGCGTCCAGTTCTTGGTTTTGGCTCAGGTCAGGATCTCAGGGGTAGAGAGATTAAGCCTACGTTGGGCTTTGTGCTCAATAGGGAGTCTGCTTGAAGATTCTCTCCCTCTGCTCCTCCCCCCACTGGTGTGCACTCTCTCACACCAGAAATAAATCAATCCTCAATCCTAAAATAAAGATTTTAATGTATTTGCCTGGGACAGAAAGAGAGAGCACGCACATAAGCAAGCAGAGAGGCAGGCAGAAAGAGAGGAAGAAGCAGGCCCCCTGCTGAGCAGAGAGCCCCACATGGGGCTCATTCCCAGGACACTGGGATCATGACCTGAGCCAAAGTCAGAGGCAACTGAACCACCCTAGCGCCCCAATAAATAACCTTTAAAAAATTATTTTGGCTTAAGTATCTGCAAGGGTGTTAATAGTCATTATTGATAGTTAAGACTCTAAGGAAAGACTTTCTTACTGTAATTTTCTCTTAGAATTTATATTTTTTAGAGCAGTTTTGGGGGGCGCCTGGGTGGCTCAGTGGGTTAAAGCCTCTGCCTTCAGCTCAGGTCATGATCCCAGGGTCCTGGGACTGAGCCCCACATCGGGCTCTCTGCTCAGCGGGGAGCCTGCTTCCCCCTTCTCTCTCTCTGCCTGCCCTCTCTGCCTGCTTGTGATCTCTGTCAAAGAAATAAATAAAATCTTAAAAAAAAAAAAAAAAGAAATAGAGCAGTTTTGGGTTCACAGTAAAATTGAGAAGATACAGGGAATTCCCATTTATGTGCTGCTCACGAACACATACATACATACATACAGCCTCTCCCACTATCAACATTCCCCATCAGAGTGGTACACTTGTTACTGATGAACTACACTGATCCATCAGTATTATGTGGAGTCTATAGTTTCAGTTAGGGTTCACCTGTGGTGTTGTACATTCTGTGGGTTTGGACAAATGTATAATGACATGTATACAGAATTATAGTACCATACAGAATAGTTTCACTGCCCTAAAAATCCTCTGTGCTTTATCTATGCATCCTTCCCTCCCCCAAACCCTGGAAACCAGTGATCTTATTACTGTCATCATAGTTTTGCCTTTTCCAGAAGGTCATATAGTTTAAATCATATACAAGTAGACTCTTCAGATTCACTTCTTTCACTTAAAGATAACCACTTAAGGTCCTTTCATGTTTTTTAATGGCTTGATAGCTCTTTTCTTTTTAGTGCTAAATAATAGTCCATTGTCTTGATGTACCAGTTTATTTATCCATTCACCTACTGAAGGACAAGTTGGTTGGTTCCCAATTTTAGCAGTTATGAATAATGCTCCCGTAAACATCCATGAATAGGTTTTTGGATGAACACAAGTTTTCAATTAATTTTGGTAAACAACAAGGAGCATGACTACTAGACTGTATACTAAGAGCTTGGCAAGAAACTGCCAAACAATCTTCCAAAGTGGCTGTACTTTGTATTTTGCATTCCCATCAAGCATGAATGAGAGCTCCTTTTGCTCCCCAACTTTGGGAACATTTGGTGATATGAGTGTTCCGAATTCTGGCTGTTTATAACATTGTTTTAATTTGCATTTATTTCCCTAGTGATGTATGATGAGGAGCACCTTTTCATAGGCTCGCCACGTGTTGATCTTCTTCAGTGAGGTGTCCGCTCAGGTCTTTGGCCCATTTCTTAAAGAAGCAGTTTGTTTTCTTATTGCTGATTTTTTTTTTTTTAAAGATTTTATTTATTTATTTGACAGACGGAGATCACAAGCAGGCAGAGAAGCAGGCAGAGAGAGGGGAGGAAGCAGGCTCCCTGTTGAGCAGAGAGCCTGATGTGGGGCTCGATCCCAGAACCCTGGGATCATGACCTGAGCCGAAGGCAGAGGCTTTAACCCACTGAGCCACCCAGGCGCCCCCTTATTGCTGATTTTTAAGAGTTCTTTGCATATTATGGATAAAAGTCCCTATCACATACGTCTTTTGCAAACATTTTTTCCAGTGTGTGGCTTGTCTTCTTATTCTCCTTATTCTTATTCTAAAATTTTCCTTATTCTTGACATTCCTTATCCTTACATTCTTCCTTATTCTTATTCCTACATTATTCTTACATTCTTCCTTATTCTTACGTTTACAGAGCAAAAGTTTTTAATTTTAATGAAGTCCAGCTTATCAATGATTTCTTGCATAAGCAGATGGTTTTGATTTTAGTTCTTTTAAAAAAATAATAAAGTGCAAGATTCAGTTGTTTTCTTCACATGCTTGATTTTCAGAAACCATCATCATAATTAATATTAGAAAATTTTCAGTGCTTGCTGGTGGCGGCTGTATCACTGCCTGGTAGAGGCGTAGGAATTGGTGGCTGAGGTCTTTGAGCTGGGATGAACCCTGCTCTTGGTGAAGGAAGGGAACTGAGCCAGAGCCATGGCCAGTACAATGATAGCAGCTGGACTGACCATTGTTGCTGTAGGATTTGCAGGATATTATGTTTTGCAAACCATGAAACATGGAGCCTCAAGTCAAACAAGTTTTTCAATGTCTACCAAAATCTGCCTTCAGTGGTGGCTTACAGAAGTGGATTGGAACCCAAAATGACAAAACAAGAAGCAGCATTAATACTAGGCATACTATGGGGTGCCTAAGTGGCTCAGTGGGTTAAAGCCTCTGCCTTTGGCTCAGGTCATGATCCCAGGTCCTGGGATAGAGACCCACATCGGGCTCTCTGCTTGGCAGTGAGCCTGCTTCCTCCTCTCTCTCTGCCTGCCTCTCTGCCTACTTGTGATCTCTGCCTGTCAAATAAATAAATTTTTTTAAAAACTTAAAAAAAAATACTAGGCATACTACTGCCAATAAAGGAATAAATAAGAGTTGCTCACTGATGAATTGTGTTTTTAAATCACCCAGACAAGGGAGAATCTCCTTACGTAGCAGCCAAAATCAATAAAGCTAAAGATTTACTAGAAGGCCAAGCTCAAAAGTGAAATAAATATGTGATGAAATAAATATGTGATGAATTTTAAGTTTATTGTTTATGTACATGAATGTCAGTTTTTTATAATAAAATGCCTCAAAGCTACAAATTAATAATAATAAAAAAAAAGAACACTTTGATCATCCCTCAAAAAGCTATGTATGCATTGGTAGTCTCCTCCTATAACTCACGCCACAGCCGTAGGCAATCACTTATTTACTTAGTCTCTATGGCTTTGTCCACTCTGGACATATGCATATATGGCCTTTTGTGACTGGTTTCTTTCACTTAATATAATGATTTTTGTTATATGTAATGAAAATGCTTTTCTGTATTGAAACATTTTATTACTTTGTTCTTTTTTCTAAATAAATAATATTCCACTGTATGTATCTATCACATTTTACTTATCCATTCACTAGTTGCTACCCATTTGGGTGATTTTCACTGTTTGGCTGTCAGAATCTGATTTTGACACAGTAAGTCTCAGATGCCTACCCGACTTCTAAGAGCCCCGTATGTGCTGTAAATAAGTGATCAAATGAGTCCCAAATTCAAGGAAAAGGGTCTGAGCCAGATAGACCAATTTAGAGACTGTCAGGATATACATACACACACACATACATACATATATACATACATGAGACTAGAAGAGATAACTATAGTGGTATCTACAAAGAAAGGAACGAATTAAGATCAAGAAATGATCTGTAAGATACATCAATATTTAGAAGTTAGGGAAAAGAGGAAGAACAAGCAAAAGAGATAGCTTGGTGAGACAGAAAAGCAACCATGAGCATGTGGTATCCTGGAAGTCCAGTGAAGAAAATGTTTCAAAAGAGATGTGATCAGGGCACCTAGATGGCTCAGTCAGTTAAGCATCTGCCTTTGGCTCAAGTCCTGATCCCAGAGTCCTGGGATAGAGCCCTGTGTCAGGCTCCCTGCTCTGCAGGGAAGCTCTTCTCCCTCTGCCCCTAACCCCACTCATGCTCTCTCTCACTCTCTCAAATAAATAAATAAAATCTTTAAAAAAAAAAAAAGAGGAGTGATCAAGAGGCATGGGCAAAAAAGAAAATGAGGAGTAATCAACTATGTTCAATGCTCCTAAAAGGTCAAATTTTGGAGAAACAGAGTGGAGCTGAGAGGGAATACTTTTTTATTCCTAATCAACAAGTACCATTCCCAGAATATTTTATACGCTAAGAAACAGAGCATACCAATTAATACCATGGTATAATTCAGAGGTTAAGAGCACAGCCTTCTAAGTCCAAAAAGATAAGAGGTCAAATATCAGCTCTACCTCTTACCTATTACTTAGTTTACTGTTACCTCAGCTGTATATCCCTGAGCAAGTTACTTGATCTTTCTCTGTCTTAGTTTCCTCATCCACAAAATAGAGATACATACCTGGAGATTCTAAGGATTAAATAAGAGAGTGCATGCAAAGTGCTCTGGTAGAGTTTTATACATACACACACAGGGTTATATACTCAGCCTATTACATATATGTGTACACTGAATTATAAAAAATGACCAAGAAGGATATACACCAAGCCTACACACAATAGCAGCTGCTGGAGATGTCAAACCAAAGGAATTCCACTTTCATCTTTGTTTCTTTTACTTTTTAATTATTATTTTTCAAGATTTTATTTATTTGTCAAAGAGAGTGAGCACAAGCAGGGAAGCGGCAGGCAGAGGTAAAGGAAGAAGCAGGCTCCCCACTGAGCAAGGACCCTGATGTGGGACTCGATCCCAGGTCCCTAAGATCATGACCCGAGCCAAAGGCAGCCGTTTAACCAACTCAGCCACGCAGGCATCCCTGTTTCTTTTACTTTTTAAAAAAGCATGAAAAACATTTATTCTTTGTGGAAGAAAATAGTCTCCTTAGGATTTTCTCTCTCCCTATCCCTCTGCCCCTCCCCTCATCCATACACACTCACTCTCTCTCTCAAATAAATAACTCTAAAAAAATTAAAAAATGGGCAAAAGACTTAACAGGCATATTTCCCAAGAAAATATACAAATAGCCAATAAACACATTAAAAAATGTTTAGTATCATTAGTCATTAGGGAAATAAATGTAAATCAAAACCACAATGGGATAACACTTCACACACACTGGGGTGACCACAAGTTTTAAAAAATGAAATATAGGGGCACCTGGGTGGCTCACTCATTGGGCATCTGCCTTTGGCTCAGGTCATGATTCTGGGGTCCTGGGATGGAGTCCCATGTCAGGCTCCCTGCTCAGTGGGAAGCCAGCTTCTCCCTCTCCCACTCCCCCTGCTTGTGTTCCCTCTCTATGTCTCTCTCTCCCTGTCAAATAAATAAATAAAATCTTAATAAATAAATAAAAATAAAAATGAAATACAGCAAGTGCTAGCAAGAACAGGAATCCTCACACATTGCTGATAGGAATATAAAATGGGATAGCCTCTATGGAGAACAGTCTGGCAGTTCTTCAAAACGCTAAAGAGAATTAGCACATGCCCAGGACTACCACACCTACGTATAGAGCCAAAAGAAATTGAAATCAGGGACTCAAACAGATACCTTTACACCAATATTATTACAGTATTATTCACAATAGCCAAAAAGTAGAAACAACCCAAGTGTCCATCCACAGGTGAATGGATTAACAAAATGTGGTACATCCATACAATGGAATATCACTGAACCAAAGAACAAAATGAAGTAATGGTACATGCTACAAAGTAGATGAGGCTTGAGAACGTTATACCAGTCACGAAAGGCCACATGCTATATAATTCAACTTAGAACACTCAGTATGGGCAAATCCATAGACATAGAAAGTAGATTAGTGATTGCCTATGCCTCAGGCTTAGGATAAGGGGGAACAAGGGAGCTCCTGCTAACAGTTACGGAATTTCTCTTTGGGGTAAAAAAAAATGTTCAAACACTGATTATGATGATAGTTGCACAACTCTAAATATTCTAAAACCCACTGAACTGTACACTTTTAAGAGTTAATCTTTCTTAATTTTTAAAAAGTTTTTTTTTTTTTTTTTAATTTAGAGAAAGAGAGCAGAGCAGAGGGGCAGAGGAAGTGACATAAAAAATCTCAAGCAAACTCCGTGCTGAGTGCACAGAACCTAATGCAGGGCTTAATCTCATGACCCCAAGATTATGACAGGAGCCAAAATCAAGAATCGGACACTTAAAAAACTGAGCCACTCACGCACCTCTTTAAAAGTTGATTTTAGGGCGCCTGTGGGTTAAGCCGCTGCCTTCGGCTCAGGTCATGATCTCAGGGTCCTGGGATCGAGTCCCGCATCGGGCTCTCTGCTCCGCGGGGAGCCTGCTTCCTCCTCTCTCTCTCTCTGCCTGCCTCTCCAACTACTTGTGATTTCTCTCTGTCAAATAAATAAATAAAATCTTAAAAAAAAAAAAAAAGTTGATTTTAGGGCACCTGGGTGGCTCAGTGGGTTAAGCCGCTGCCTTCAGCTCAGGTCATGATCTCGGGGTCCTGGAATCAAGTCCCGTATCGGGTTCTCTGCTCCGCGGGGAGCCTGCTTCCTCCTCTCTCTCTCTCTGCCTCCCTCTCTGCCTACTTGTGATCTCTCTGTGTTAAATGAATAAATAAAATCTTAAAAAAAAAAGTTGATTTTAGGGGTGCCTCGCTGGCTCTGTATGTAGAGCATGTGACTCCTTAATCTCAGGGTCCTGAGTTCAAGCCCCACATTGGGCAAAGACCTTACTTTAAAAAAAAAAAATTTTTTTTTTAATTTTATTTATTTATTTGACAGAGAGAAACACAGCGAGAGAGGAAACACAACAGGGGGAGTGAGACAGGGAGCAGCAAGCAGGGTTCCCGCTGAGCAGGGACCCCCAATGCGGAGCTCGATCTCAGGACCCTGGGATCATGACTTGAGCTGAAAGCAGACACTTTATGACTAAGCCAACCAGGGTCCCCCCCAAATTTCTTAATTAAAAAATTAAAAAATAAATAAATAGGGGCACCTGGCTGGTTCAGCTGGTAGAGCATGTGACTCTTGATCTCAGGGTTCTAAATTCAAGACCCAAAACGGGCAGAGAGATTACTTAAAAATAAAATCTTAGGAGCACCTGGGTGGCTCAGTAGGTTAAGCATCTGACTTTGGCTTGGGTCATGATCCCAGGGTCCTGGGATTGAGCTCCCACAGAGCAGGGAACCTGCCTCTCCCTACTCCTCTCCCTGCTTGTGCATGCTCTCTTTTCTCTCTCTCTCTCTCCCTCTCTATGTCAAATGAATAAATAAAATCTTAAAAAAAAAAAAAAAGAAAGAAAGAAAAGAAAAGAAAGAAGCCAACCTACTATAAACTCCACCCTGAAATAAGCCAAACTGTCCTTCAGGGAGACCTGTCATCACCCTGCATTATACTGCCCTCCTTTCCCAACTGCTTTTTCCCCAAATTACACTTTAATGTCGTGCCATCCACCTGTGGTAAGGGGCATTGTGGGAACAGAGCTTGTCATCGTGTAGACAATAAATAAGATGCACAGGGTGCTGTTGTTATACAGTCATCTTCAAGGAGGACCCAGGGGAGGAACATCTCTGCTCCCTCTATCATGGATACATGTGATTTCCTGAGCAGCTTGTGTTTGTTACCTTTTAGACTTGGTGAATTTTTTAGCTGATTAGTTTCTATCTTTCAGTAGACTCCCTGAAAGCTCAGGGCTTAATCTCAAAGAAGTAATCTGGCCATCACAGCTTCTATCTTACATACAATTCTTTTACCGCTCCATCTTGGTATTCTATCTTTACACTCTCTTTGTCTCATTTTTCTTACTTATTCTGTATGTAATTTATCTTGCTATATTGAATACACCTTTGTAAACCACTCTATATCCTTTCTGGAACAAATTAACGTTTTTGAAACTAATCACAGCACAGATTCCCAAGGGACTCCATGATTCCCATATGCGAATGTGCTAGAATTTGCACCCACTTATGTCTGGCTTTCCTAGCCCATAATATCCCTTGAACTGCAAGTCACCCCTGCTGACCGGCCCATATCCCCCAGTGTTGACCTCAAAGTAACAGTACACCATAAACTCAAGAACGTTACTGTGAAACCTTGCCAATCTCAAAAGCTGGTTAAGTGTCTAGGGAACACATGTAAACTACTTAAGCAGCATCTTCAATCTGAGACCACGCACACTACCTTAAGTAACAACTGTCTCCTGTCACTGCCATGTCTGCAGTCCCAAATGAAGATTTAGAGAGTCGAGTCTCTAAGCCAAAGATATTGCCTCTCATCTCTCCAGTTCAGCAGTAGCTTACACATCCAAACCAAGCACACACAAAAATAAGTCCACGAAATCTCAAATGCAAATTCTATATAAGTCAGCCAACTACACACACACTGGCCTCAAAGAGCCTAACCTTGCCATGAGAGAAGACACATGGTCCTCTATTCCAAAGCCCTTCACAGCTTTGTTCTACTGCTTAGTTGGTAAGAAGCGTGGTTTCTCTTACTGCTCCAAAATCATCAATCTTGAGGCAAGATTCTCAATCTTACCCAACTTTAAGGCAAACTATACCCATCTCTCCCCATAATGCCCAATTAGTTCCTAATTCTTGAACAAATAAGACCCTTCTTAGAAGGGTCTTAGAAGACCCCATTTCCCTTCTCTACCTTTTCTTCAAGATACTCAGGGTTCCATTCTATTCTCTGCTCCTGTCTCTGTGTCCCCTCCTGCTCCTCAAATTCACCGAGTTTTAAATTTTTGTGATTCTTTGTTTAGCTGACCCTGCTAGCTAAAACATACCATTTCCTTTATTTACTTTGACATACTAGTATTCATAAAATCTCTTGGTTTAATAAATAAAAATCTATCTAAAAGTATTTTTTACATAGACTTTGTATAGAATTTCTACTATAATACAAATCACTGGGAATAAGAAGCTGGAATCCAAGATGATAATAATATTCACACCCTTGCAATCTAGAAGAAAACATCCGTATCTTTAGTCTAAGCCAGAGTTTCTCAGCCATGGCACTACCAATAATTCTTTCTTGTGGGGGGCTGCTGTCCAATCTGTTACAGGATGTTTAGCACCCCTGGCCTCTATACCCACTACACACCCATAGCAACTCCCTGGCTGTGACTATCAAAACTGTCTCCAGGCACTGCCAAGGATCTTCTCAGAGGCAAAATCACCCCAGCTGAGAATCAATGGTATAGACCTTTCTTCTGAGTTTACTACTATTAGAGCTACTGGCGTCTAGAGCACATTTGACAATCAAAAAGTATTGGGGAGCCTGGGTGGCTCAGTGGATTAAGCCGCTGCCTTTGGCTCAGGTCATGATCTCGGTGTCCTGGGATCGAGCCCCGCATCGGGCCCTCTGCTCAGCAGGGAGCCTGCTTCCCCCTCTGTCTCTGCCTGCCTCTCTGCCTACCTGTGATCTCTCTCTCTGTCAAATAAAATAAATAAAATCTTTAAAAAAAAAAAAAAGTATTTGTTACCTAACCAGCTTGTGAATCCAACAGATAATCTGGACATCTCTACCTCAATATCTTCACTTGGCAGCATCTCAAACTCAGTACAGCCCAAACCAAACTCCCTTGCATTCTTTAATTTAGCTACAGTATTTACTAAGTAATCTATGCCAGAAACAGATTACACTGAACTCCTCTCTCTTCCTCATAACCTAGACCTAACACGTCAACAGGTCCTAGTACACCTTCTCCATCTACTTGTAAAGTTTTGGGTATGTGTGGGTGTGTGTGTGTTTTAGTAAAACTGTACACCCAGTGTGGTACTTGAACTCATAACCCAGAGATCCAGAGGCATGCTTTCCTAACTGAGCCAGCCAGGAGTCCCCATCTCCTTTTAAACACTGCAATCATTTGTCACTGCCCTACTTTAAATTCCCATGTCACCTGCCCTACTGCTTCTATGACATTTTTGCCCATTCCAAACCATGGTCCACAAATGCTGCCAGAACCATATTTCTAAAATCTACTATCACAGTCCTCCTTAAAAATTTCTCAAGAGCACTCCTCTGTCTATGGCAGTGTTTCCAAAACTTTACGCAGATACCATCTTTATGATTTTTGTCATATTCCTACCACATACAACAGTGTATCCCTGTAATAGTTTTCTTTGAATCTACTTTTCTTTTTAGTTAGCTACATTTTTTTAAGATTTTATTTTATTTGTTTGAGAGAGAGAGTGCACAAGTGGGGGAAGGGGAAAAGGAAGAGACAGAAGCAGACTCCCCACCAAGCCAGGAGCCCAACATGGGTCCTGATCCCAGGACCCTGAGATCACGACCCAAGCTGAAGGCAGATGCTTAACCCACTGAGCCACCCAGGCACTCAAGTAGGTACATTTAAACAACACCCCAAAGTCACAGTATGATTTGTTTTTCCCTAAAATATAAAAGTATTTCAGCATCTCTCTATATACTACCTGAAAGATAAAAATCGAAGTTTGTCTAGTCTTCCACGATTTGGCCTCTCCCGGCCTTCCCAGCACCACCTCCAGCCACACTAAACTACTTCAAGTTCCCTGAATCAGCCATATTCTTTCAAATTAAGCTGTACCATCGCATATGGGATTTGTTCTGCTAGCAAATCCTTTTCCTTCCTGTTTTGTCTACCCGAACACACTCTTACCCTCTCACTGCTCCTCCTTGCTGAAATCGTCCCAGTTCCAGTTAGATGCTGCTTTGAATACGTTCCCCAATATCCTGAAGAGCCCTCTATTATAGCACCTAACATACCACGCAACAATCATTTGTTTACCTCTCTATCTCCTTTACTATATTGAGAGCCCCTCATAGGGAAGTATCGGATTCTATCTCTAGCACCCACAGGGAACAGTACTTGACACAAGGAGACATCTGAAAAATGTCTGTTGTAGAACAGTATACAATGAGATTCAACAAACCTTAACTGTTTGTCTATCACCTACAAGACAGTGTTCTAAGACTATGGAGAACACAAAAATAAACAAATATGATCCTGGCCTTCTAGAAGCTTGTAATCTAATGTGGATACAGACATATTTGCTATCATACAACAGAGAAGGGTAAAATGGAGCAATAAGGTAAATGGAGTTATGGGACAAAGGTCAGTATAGGGGAAAAAAAAAGTGGGAATTTTTTTTTTTTTTTTAAAGTAGGCTCCAAGCCTAGCATGGAGCCCAACCTGGGGATTGAACTCACCACGCTGAGATCAAGACCTGAGCTGAGATCAAGAGTTGGATGTTTAGGGGTGCCTAGGTGGCTCAGTGGGTTAAAGCCTCTGCCTTCGGCTCAGGTCATGATCCCAGAGTCCTGGGATTGAGCCCCATGTCAGGCTCTCTGCTCCATGGGGAGTCTGCTTCCTCCTTTCTCTCTGCCTGCCTCTCTGCCTACTTGTGATCTCTGTCTGTCAAATAAATAAATAAAATATTTTTTAAAAAAAGAGTCGGATGTGTAACCAACTGAACCACCTAGATGCCCCAAAAGTGGAAATTTTTAATAGCAAATAATGCAGGTATATACTCCCATTGAGTCACTGTGGCAAAACCCACATAAACCTCAAGACCTGCACTGCATTTGTTCTGCCTTACAAAAGTATTATGTAAATAACAGTATGGACATGAAGGTACTCTAAAAACTGTAAGCAGCTAAGTACATTCTAATCATTGCTAATAATTCTGACTGGGGAATCCAGGAGCCCTGCATGGAGAAAGTGGCATCTGAGGCATAAGTCTAAAGGGACATTGAGGGTACTGTATAGAAAAAACAGAAATGATAGTTACAGACATAAATCTTGGATCCAGACTACCTAGGTTTGAATCCCAGCTTCTTCACTTACTAACTGTATAACTATAGAAAGATACTTATAATCCGACTGTGCTTCAGTAACTTATCTATAAAATGGGGCAAATATTAGTACCCAACTCACAGAGTATTAAATGATTTACAATTTGTGTTATGTAAGTATTTAAAAAAAAAAAAAACTAGGTGATAGAAACAGACTGAGCAGAAACAAACAGAGAAAAGCACAGGGAGTGTTGTCAGAAGGGAACCGTCCAATGTACTTAGAATGGAAGGTAGAAAGAAAAGTCATGAGTGGAAGATATGCCTAGAAAAGCAAGCTATTTGTCATCCTTCAAAAAAAAACAGCTAATAACTTTATCAGACAGAGTCTGCACAAGAAGTTTTCCAACTTAATTCATTGGTTAGGTGCACGACCTCAGGCAGATCATACACTCCAAGAAGCTCAGTATACCCTCAATAAAGTAAGAAGGGCATGGAACTAGAAGAACTCTGATTCTCTCTTAACTCTGAAATTCTAGAAAGGGACTAGTGAGTTGTTAGAGATGTGCACCTTCCAACAAAACACCTACAGCCACATGTAACTGCTGAGCCCCTGAAATATGGCTAGTCCAAACTGGGATGTGTCATAAATGTAAAATATACACATTTCACACAGTACCCCAAAAAAGGGGAAAATATTACATTAATAATTTTATATTGATACAAGTTGCAATTGGGTTAAATAAAATATTATTAAATTTCAACTGTTCTATTCTATTTTTTAAAAATGTGGCCATTGAAGGTTCATTTTTCTGAGCACTTTATTTCTACCAGACAGCACTGTTGTAGACTATTTTGTAAGACATAGAGGAATGTGATTCTGTTGCCTGAAAGACAAACAAAATGCAAGGTTTTATCAGAAAGGGTCCTGAAAACACTGACAACACTCTTCTAGCCTATACAATGCCACAGTATGTCCCTTACTGTCACATTGTCTTCAGTTTTCCCTAGGGTACCTGAAAAAGATACAACAAAAAACAAACAATCTGGGTAAACAGAATGATCAATGCAACAAGCACTACTAAGGTGAGTGACTAGACTAGACTAAAGGATTCCAAGTCTGGAAGGATAAAGACTACTATGTATGATGAGGATCTATAAAATCAGATAGAGTCTGGAATGAGGATGTATAAAAAGCTATTTACTAAATCTCAGGAAAGGGACGCCTGGGTGGCTCAGTTGGTTAAGCAGCTGCCTTCGGCTCAGGTCATGATCCCAGGGTCCTGGGATCGAGTCCCACATCGGGCTCCTTGCCCTCCGCAGGGAGCCTGCTTCTCCCTCTGACTCTGCCTGCCATTCTGTCTGCCTATGCTCGCTCTCGCTCACTCTCTCTCTCTGACAGATAAATAAATAAAATCTTTAAAAAAAAAAAAAAAACTAAATCTCAGGAAAAAAGCAAAGGAGAATTTTTTGAAGCTTTATGGAGGCATTTCAAGCAAGATGCAACTTTGCTGTGCAAGTAGCCTTATATGAAGAACCCAGAAATGGCTCAGACTAAACATAAAAGTGAGTTCCAAAAAGACTACATAAACTATTAATTCATAAAAGTGGTTATTATGGAACTGCACAATTCCTTGTGCAATTTCTTTACCTACATGTCACCTTTAAGAACTGTCCAAGAAAAAAAAAAAAAAGAACTGTCCAAGAGATTGAACAATCCCCAAGTTATAGAACCCTTCCCCCACTGAAATTCTTAAGTATTCAATACACCTGCCTTTTATCATTCATTCTTCCACTTGGAAGGAATGATAAGGAATTTCTATCTCCTATGATCCTCTCTAAAATCTTTACTGTGGATGAGAACCACTGAGCTCATTTTTAGAAAGGTTATGTTTTGGCCCACTCACTTTCATATATTTCATCTTTATTCCTACCAAACATTTATGCAGATTCAATCCAGTACTAATGATCTGACCACTTCCAATTTAGATATAGAGAAATCAAAATTAGATGTAGAACACCCTATGCACTCATATTACTTAGTACCTCCAACTTCTACTCAAATTAAAAACACAGGTATATTGCTATCATCTTTTCTACCAGAACAAATCTTTTCCATAATGACCATTAAGGGGCTCCAATGAATTTTCTTCCTCTAATCTTTTATTTTGGCTCTAAAATCTTCAGAAAAGGTGCTCCTGGAATACTTTCTTGGCTTGTCTAATTTTAGTTTCTATTTTATGCCAAGAAGTAGAAACAAAATTAAATTTCTTTAAAAATACACCAGACATGAAGAGCACAACTAAATTCATCTGATAAAACCATTTCCAAGACAAAGAAAAGCCTCTACTTAAAGAGGAAAAATCAGAATTGCTTTTTGCCCACTACCTGTCCAGAAGACTGGAAAAAAAAAAAAAAAGGTTTATTAAGAAACAGATATAGGTGGGGGGCGCCTGGGTGGCTCAGTGGGTTAAAGCCTCTGCCTTCGGCTCAGGTCATGATCCCAGGGTCCTGGGATCGAGTCCCACATCGGGCTTTCTGCTCAGCAGGGAGCCTGCTTCCCTCTCTCTCTGCCTGCCTCTCTGCCTACTTGTGATCTCTGCCTGTCAAATAAATAAACAAAACTCTTTAAAAAAAAGAAACAAACAGGGGTGCCTGGGTGGCTCAGTGGGTTGGGCCGCTGCCTTCGGCTCAGGTCGTGATCTCGGGGTCCTGGGATCGAGTCCCGCATCGGGCTCTCTGCTAAGCAGGGAGCCTGCTTCCTCCTCTCTCTCTCTCTGCCTGCCTCTCTGCCTAATTGTAATCTCTGTCTGTCAAATAAAATAAATAAAATCTTTAAAAAAAAAAAAAAAAGAAAAAGAAAAAAAAAAAAGAAACAAACAAACAAACAGATATAGGGGGCGCCTGGGTGGCTCAGTGGGTTAAAGCCTCTGCCTTCAGCTCGGGTCATGATCCCAGAGTCCTGGGATCAAGCCCCACGACAGGTTCCCTGCTTAACGGGGAGCCTGCTTCTCCCTCTCCCACTCCCCCTGCTTGCGTTCCCTCTCTCACGGTCTCTCTCTGTCAAATAAATAAATGAAATCTTTGGAAAAACAAAACAAAACAGATCTCCAACAACGGAATACTATGCAGCCATCAAAAATCAAATACTGCCATTTGCAACAATGGGGATGAACTAGAGGGTATTATGCTAAGCAAAATAAGTCAATCAGAGAAAGACAACTACCATATGATCTCTCTGATGAGAAGAATTTGAGAGGCAGGATGGGGGGCTCATGGGGGGCAGGAAGGGAAAAAATGAAACTAGATGGCACTGGGGAGGGAGACAAACTAAGGGTTGGGAGGGTGGAACAGGGTGGCTGGTTATGGACATTGGGGAGGGTATGTGCTATGGTGAGTGCTGTGAATTATGTAAGACTGATGATTCACAGACCTGTACCCCTGAACCAAATAATACATTATATGTTAATAAAAATAAATAAATACTTATTTAGGGGGAAAAAAAGAAACAGATATACACTACATACAGCCCAACAGTGTTGCAAAGGGAAATGAAATGGTTTAATACCTCTATTTCCTTAAGGTGGGAAGAAAATCCAATGTTTATCAAACTAAGAGGTCTAAAGAAAATCCAATCCAACTGATTATCTTCCAAATCATATAACCAATCTCAAGTTAATATCAAGACACACTATAATAATAAGCAACATTTTATTCATTAACACAAAGCTCAAGACAGCTTTACTTGTGCTAAAAAACAGAAAGTTTCACATCAAATCACTGATATGAGAAAATCAACTTGATCTATTGAACAATGCCGCCAAAAGACATCTGATTAGTTTTCCATGAATTAGGTCCCAATGTTCGCTGTATCCTCGGTGCATATAAACAAAACTAATGTCAGAAGGACTCAGATGGGCATAAATAAAAGCTACACTGCTAGTATTGGCTTTGTCCTCATTTTAATCAAAGTATCTTATTAAAAAGAGGAAAATGTGCAAGAATGACTCCCCTACCATACAGCATATATAATTAACATCTAAGTACAATTAAGTTACATCCATAAGAGCTGGTGTGACCTTAGACATTTTGCATACTTGTTGACTGATGTTAAATAGCAACTTCCTGTATGAACAGAGCAAAAGAAAAAAAAAAACAAACAGTAATCCCTTCCTTGAAAAAGAATTTACAAAAATAAATTGTTTTCCATCCACAGACTAGAGGGAAAAAAATATCAACAGCTTACCCACTTACCACACAGTAAATCAAAGTTAACTGAACAAGTAAAACAGGCACTAGCACTGACCGCTGAACACTGTCAGACACCTAAACGTTGTGCATGAAAACACTTCTCAGAAAAGCAACATACCAAAAACTTACATTCCTTCTCTCTTAACGTTCATTCCTCTACCCCCACATGCTAGGTAATAGCAAGGAACAACTCATCTCCTTTGGGAAACCAAGAAAGGAAATCTTCAGTTAAGAAGGACTTAAGAGGGGTGCATGGGTGGCTCAGTTGGTTAAGCGACGGTTCTAGAGTCCCTGCTTGGCGCGTAGCCTGCTACTCCCTCTGACCCTTCCCCCTCGTGCTTTCTCTTTCATTCTCTCTCAAATAAAATAAATAATATCTTTGAAAAATAAAATAAAATAAAAGAAGGGATTACGAGGAAACAACTTAAGAGGCATAAAGTTTTTGTATTGAGGGCCTACGACTTTATCCACTGACGTTAGCTCAACAACGCACTGGAAAATGGGTTCCTATCTGAATTAACAGAACTAAACCAACGCTCGCAACAAGCGGCTGGGACGAGGGGTACGGAAAGAGGGACGACCTGACGTTCTCTGACATCCCTACCAGACCGCTCTGGCCCACCGTCTTCCCTTTCCGCAGGGACCCAAACGCAGCCGGGCCGCGTTCCGGGAGCTGGCGGCATCTCCTGTCAGACGCCGGCCACCCCGCGCGCTCCTGTCACCACCTCTGGGGGATGACCCCACTCCGAGGGCACTGTCCGCTGGGCCTCGGTCGGCCTCCAGGAGACCCGGGTCGGGGTGAGCGGAGAGGAGTCCTCCACGCAAAGCTGTCAGGGCTTAGAGCCTGGGGTGGCCCGAAGGCCAGGAGGGGCAACCCTGGGACAGAGGCCGCGACATCCCTCGGGATCCTCACGGAGGGAACCGGGACAGCATTCGGGGGACTCGGGCTCCCCCCGCTCTCCGCGTAACGCCAGGTCGAACCGGGTCGCTTCGCCCCGCGTTAGGCCCACCGCCAGGACCGGACGGGGCGGGATGCTGGCGGGGGTCCCGCGGAGAGAGGAAGGGCGGGCCGGCGGGCGCCCCACTGCCGGAAGGGGCGAGCCCCGCAAGCAGCGCTCCCGCCCCGGCCGGGCTCACCTTCAGGTCGTTCTCCGGTAGGTACTTGCACAGCCGCGCTATCTCCACATACTTGTCCAAGTCTAGGGGCGCCATTTTAGAAATAACAAGCCCCGACGGCGTCGGCGGCAGCAGCGGCGGCTCTAGTAGCGGCGGCGGCGGCAGCGGCGGAGGCCGAAGCCGGAACTCTTCCTACGTCACGTCCGGCCCGTGAGAGGCGTCTGCGCAGCGGCGTAAAATTTGAGCCGATTCTCCCCGCTGACTCCGCACGCCCCACGCTCTCTCCAGCCGAACCAGGCTGCGGGTCCCTGGAGGCACCCCGGGTCCAGACGATGAATCTGGCTGGGACCCGTAGTTTTCTGCCGCGGGGAGTACTGGGATTTGTAGTTTGCAGTTGTGGCCAGTTAGCCCCACTTTTTCTCCCCTTCCCTTCCTTTATACTTTAACTTCAATGGGTCCACCGAGGCTTTTCTGATTTAAAAAAAAAAAAAGGAGATGACCCTAGCCATTCCTTAGTTTCTCACTTAGACGCTTTTAAGCATCCTCTCACCAGACTTCTTCAGTTAAAAATTGGGTAAGCCTGGGCGTAGTTAACCTATTTGTACCTTTTGAAAGTCCTTGTGAAAACCTTGCCTAAACCTGTAGCAGAGACATGGGGATACCAGTCTTGCAGCCCTGGAGGGGAGGGAAACACTCATTACGGGTTTCTTGGGCTAAATGCTATATAAATGCTGTTTTTCCGTTTAATCCTCATAACAATTAATAGGAAAGCAAAGTTCAGAGAGGTTAAGTAACTTGAACCATAACTCACAGGGACTAGGCAGGGGAACAGAGACCCGAACATAGGTCTACCTGGTTTAAATATGCTTCGGTGTGAGTCTCATGAGCACAGGGAGTCTCTTGTTCTACCGTCAGTGAAGAAAAACAAAAACAAATGAAAAAAACAAAACAGAAAAACAGGACTTGGCACTAAGTATAACTTCAACAGTAGTTCTTTTAGCAGCTATTTATTGAACACCAATTATATGCCACTGTAGGCACTTAGGATATTTAGAAAGAAAAATAACCAAAGATCTCTATCCTCAATCTGTAACTACATTCTAGAAGAGGAGGCAGAACATAAAATAATAACTGTAGAGCATATTAGGAAGTGATAAGTGCTAGAGAGAAGGAAGAAAGACCACAGTGTAAGGGAGATGGTGTGATGCATTTCTAAGAACCAATAAAGAGGTACGGGAGTTAGCCATTCAGATGCTTGAGGACAATCAGAAGGAAGAGGCTAACACAAGAGGCCTGGAGAGGGAAGCATATCTAGATGGAATATTGAAAATGGCAAGATTAGTGCGGTTGAAGCAAGAGGAGAAGGGATGAGAGAAAAGAACGTTTTTACTTTTAATCTAATGGGGAGTTACTGCAGGGTTTTGAGCAGAGGAGTAACATGCAAAACTCATTTTAAAACTCATTAGATCTCTCTGACTGTATTAGGACGGCTGCAGATGAGAGACCAGTTAGGAGACTTGAATAATCCAGTAGTAGCAAGTGCTCAGTAATATTTGTTGTTCAAATGGCCCTGGCCTGCATCCTCTTACTTTATTTATTTATTTATTTTTTAGATGAGTCTTTTTTTTTTTTTTTAAGAATTTATCTATTTATTTGACAGAGAGAGATCACAAGCAGGCATAGAGAGAGGAGGAAGCAGGCTCCCTGCTGAGCAGAGAGCCCGATGCGGGGCTTGATCCCAGGACCCCAAGATCATGACCTGAGCCGAAGGCAGCGGTTCAACCCACTGAGCCATCCAGGTGCCCCTGCATCCTCTTACTTTAAAGTGTATTTTGTCGGGGTAGGGGGAGTTGGGGGGGGTTGGCTAGGACCCTGGGAACATGGTCCCAGTGGAACATGGGACTCTTGATCTTAGGGTTGTGAGTTCAAGCCCCATATTGGGTGTGGAGATTACTTTAAAATAAAATCTCTAAATAATAAACAAATGAATAATATAGAAATAAATGATAGTAAATAATAAATAATGAACAAATAATAAATGAATAACTAAATAAATAAAATATTTAAAATTTCAATCTCACGACCCTGAGATCACAACCGTGGCAGAAATCAAGAGTCAGACTCTCAGCTGACTGAGCCACCCAAGCACCTCCAAAATTAATTTTTTTTAATTTTATTTGAAGATTTTTAACATTTTTTTAAAGATTTTTATTTATTTATTTAACAGAGAGAGAGAGACCAAGGAGGGGGAGCTACAGAGGAAGAGGGAGAAGCAGGCTCCCCACTGAGTAGGGAGCCTGATACGGAGCTTGATCCCAAGGTCCTGAGATCATGACCTGACTTGAAGGCAGACACCCAATTGACCGAGCCACCCAGATTTTATTTTATTTTATTTTAAATTTTATTCATTTATTTGACAGAAAGAGAGAGGCAGCAAGAGAGGGAACACAAGCAGAAGGACTGAGAGAGGAAGAAACAGGCTTCCCACTGAGCAGGGAGCCAATGCAGGGCTCCATCCCAGGACCCCGGGATCATGACCTGAACCAAAGGCAGATGCTTAATGACTGAGCCACCCAGGTGCCCCTGAAGATTTTATTTTTAAGTCATCTCTACACCCGCCATTGGGCTTGAACCCACAACCCAAAGATTGAGAGTCAAATGCTCTATAGACTGAGCCAGTCAGGCACGCCTAAAATTAATTTTTAAAAGTTTGCCGCAGAATTAATGACATCCACAGCACATATTTCTTCATTTGTTCAACAAATATTTATATAGCACTTACAACATGAATGAGACAGATATGATCCTTGCCCTCATGGAGCTTACAGTCTGACAAAGACAAACAGAATAAATATAAATGAGCAAATCCTAATTGCAAAGTGTGATTCATGCCTAAAAGGGAAAGAAGGGTGCTGTAAGAAAAATGGAGTGGAAGAGGCCTACTTTAGGTTGGCAATATAGTAGAGAGAGATTATAAAGTGTATTACCAGCTGGCCAAAGTTCAGTTCCAGGCTCTATTACTCATAGTGTGACTTTGGCAAAGTTATTTATCCTTTCTGTACTCTAGTTTTCTCAGCTTCTACATGGAGATAATAACTGTCATCATATTGTATGCAGAAGATAAGAATAACACCTTATAGGCTTGTACTAAGGTTTAGTACAGTTAGTGGTATATAGAAAGGGCTTAATGATACTACGTACAGAGTGAGTGCAACATGAATGTTAGCTCTTAGTATTATGTGGATAGGAAGGGCCTTTCTGAAGAGGTAACATTTAAGATTTTAAGAGGGAAAAAGTGGGGGCGCCTGGGTGGCTCAGTGGTTAAGCCGCTGCCTTCGGCTCAGGTCATGATCTCAGGGTCCTGGGATCAAGTCCCGCATCGGGGTCTCTGCTTGGCAGGGAGCCTCTCCGTCTACTTGTGATTTCTCACTGTCAAATAAATAAATAAAATCTTTAAAAAAAAAAAAAAAAGGGAAAAAGTGTAAGGTGACATGTCCAGAATTTTTTTTTTTAAAGATTTTATTTATTTATTTGACAGGCAGAGATCACAAGTGGGCAGAGAGGCAGGAAGAGAGAGAGGAGGAAGCAGGCTCCCTGCTGAGCAGAGAGTCTGATGCGGGGCTCCATCCCAGGACCCTGGGATCATGACCTGAGCTGAAGGCAGAGGCTTTAACCCACTGAGCCACCCAGGCGCCCCGACATGTCCAGAATTTCTTGGAGAAAGAATTCCAAATGAGGAAAAGATGCTATTGTTTTTGACTTTTTAAAATTATTAATACCATCCTCTTTAGAAAGCTGGCAATTCACTTTTTAGCTTTGAACCTAAGTAAGTGGAAATTAATCCTACTTAAGATACCTTCTCAGAACTGGGAAGTAAGGCAAGTAAGGAGATGGACATGACCATTCTTTACAAATTATAATATGGGTTGAAAGGGAGATGACATCAGCAACATTGCTTTCCTTGCTGATAAGTCAGTGAACAGGTAGCTAATGAAAGTGGATAGTATCACAGGTGACAGTTCTCACATTACCAAATCATGTGGTAAACTCCCCCCTGTAGCCCCACCCCATTCAGTAAACCTCACTCTTGATACACACAGCAGAGAGAAATAAGGGACGCATCCTTCAGAGTGTTGGGTGATCTCTTAGGAGATAGACACATTGGTCATTTATTTTGGAAAATGTACAGAACTTGCTCACTGGAATGTATTCTTAGTTTTCCTTTGGCAAAGGAGGAAATCTAGGCTCCTGGTTCTGCCACTTATGTAGGCTAATCAGTTTAAATTCTCTGGGCCTCCATTTCCATTTTAAAAACAGATCTCAAAAGTTCCTTCCAGCAATTTCTGAATGTGATTTCTAGTATAAAGCGTAGGTCTCACAAAGAAAAGTGGTCGCTACTTTGCCCACAAACCTTTTCTGGTTTTTCTTATGCGCAACTCCAGTTTGGCACCCTGAAATGGAGCTAGCCAAAAGACACAGGATGCATCAGAGCATTCTGCAGCTCTGAGCAAAAATCTCCATCTAGACGTGCATGAACATGTGGCAGAGCCAATCTAGTCCTCGTTTTCTTTCCTTTAGGAGAGCAAAATTACTGAATTACTGACTACTCTTTTGTTTGTTTGTTTGTTTGTTTAAGATTTTATTTATTTGAGAGAGAGGGACAAAGATAACAAGAGGGAGCACAAGTGGGGAGAAGAGGGAGAAGCAGGCTCCCTGCTGAGAAGGGAGCCTGACACAATGGTCCCTTTCAAGACCCCGGGATCGTGTCCTGAGCCAAAGGCAGATGTTTAACGGACTGAGCCACCCAGTTGCCCCCAGAATTACTGAATATTCCTAAAAATCCTCTGTGGCAGACAGCAGTGGAGATTTTTCCATTAATATGGGAACTCACGAAGACTTCAGGTGTTTGAATCAGGATATTTGAGCTGTGAGAAGAGCCGCAGAC
Source organism: Mustela putorius furo (assembly GCF_011764305.1). NCBI lineage: Eukaryota > Metazoa > Chordata > Mammalia > Carnivora > Mustelidae > Mustela > Mustela putorius. The sequence goes on from NW_025421428.1 coordinate 7,185,704, forward strand.
CTCAAATTCCACTTTGTCAATAAATTCCTGTTATAATTTCAAGAATTGGTATTCGAGATATTACCATCCCCATTTTAGAGATGAGGAAAGTGGGGCTCAGAGAAGTTAGTGGACTTGCCAAATGTCAGGGTCACATGGTAAGTGCTGGAGCCTGGATTTGAACCCAAGCATGTCAGTCTAGTTCCCACTAGGGTACCATAGCTCTACTCTTGAAGAGCTCCTGTGGTCTCTTTCCTTAGCTTTTCTTCTATTTCCTAGAACACAGCAACTGGTTTCAGTCTTCCTAAATGATTGTGGGGCTCCTGGAACATAGACATAGGTGAGCCATGGATCCATTTTTCAGGAAAGCTGCAGGGGAACTATGTTATGGAGACCGGAGGTAAAGCAAATGAGCAGACAGGACTGGTGTCTAAACTTCATTTATAGCTAAGAATAGCATTACACTCAGGACACCTGGGTGGCTCAGTGGGTTAAAGCCTCTGCCTTTGGCTCAGGTCATGATCCCAGGGTCCTAGGATTGAGCCCCGCTTGGGGCTCTCTGCTCAGCGGGGAGCCTGCTTCCCCTTCTCTCTGTCTCTGCCTGCCTCTCTGCCTACTTGTGATCTCTGGCAAGTAAATAAATAAATCTTAAAAAAAAAAAAAAGGCGGGGCGCCTGGGTGGCTCAGTGGGTTAAGCTGCTGCCTTCGGCGGGGAACTGGGCACTGAGCCCTTTGTATTCATTAGCTCATGTATTCTGCCCCATAACCTTGTGACAGAAATCTTAATAGCTCCATTTTCCCAGATGGGTGGCACTGAGGCCCAGAGAAAAGTAACTTCCCCAAGAATACTCTCATTGATGAACTTTGTATTCCTTGCACTTTTTGCACATGTACCTAGTTACTTGTTTTTCTGTCTCTCTGTTAGTTTGTAAACTCCAGGAGTCCAGAGGCCACATTTGGTTCGGCATAGTGCCTGCCTTAGTCACTAACGCTAATTATGGAGTCGGCTGTTTAAGGCACCAAAGGTTGAAGTGGCCTAAGGACCACGCAGGGAGATTTCACACCTAGAAAAGCATCTTTTTAACTCTCCCTTTCAAAAACCGTTTCCAGCAGCCGCTGTAACTTAAAACATCCTAGCCCTGCTGTCAAAGGAATTTGGGTCGTCCAAGTGGATGCCCAGCACCCCCCGGCAGTTCGCTTGTAAATCGTTTCCAAGTAGCCCTGGCTTATTTACACTGCCGGGGAGGAACGCCCCAGGGACGGCCAGCCAGTTCAGTTCCCGAGACTCGCTCGGCCAAGTCGACACTCGGGGAGGGCGAGGAGGAGTTCTCCTGGTACGGTTCACAAGGACGCGCCCTGGAGGCGGGGTCCTGGGAGCCGAGAGCAGGAGAGCGGTTGGCCGCTGGGCTCTTCCGGGTCTGGGGGAGGGGCGAAGTTGTAGTCCCCGCCCACATTGAGGGCGGAGCCACACCCGGGACCGTCCTTAGCTGCCGCAGGTAATGCGGTCAGGGTCTGGGATTCTCCGGGCGGTGGGTCTCAAGCTATCCTGGGCGGGGGCGGTCCCATCCTTTAGAGTAGTGGGCCCGGGCCGGGTGGAGAGCCCTGGGGAGGGTGCGATCGGACTCCGGCCCGGCGACAATGACGGAAAGGAACCAGCCTGTGCTCTCTCGATCCAGAGTCCTGTCCTCTATCGCTGCCACGCGGGGATGGTGACTGGGGGATGGGACTGGCAGGGGTGGCTGTAGGAAGTCCCCGCCCATTCGAAGTTTTCACCACTGGGTCTTGCGGACCGTGGCCAGGGGCTTAGGCCAAAGGTTGAATTTATCCATTTATCTCCCAGGAATCTCATCTATTTTCCTTCTTCACTCATCCCTCAGTTCTACTCTAAGCCGAGCCCATTGGTAGGTTCTCTGGTTGAATCTGAGAGGCCCAGTTCTGTTGGAATTCAGTGCAGAATCTAAACTAGAGACCTTTAAATAGATAATTACTTTCAGGGTGATCCCTGCAATGATGGTGGCTGGATAACCTTGCAGAGGGAGAAGGAAGTAACTTGAGGATGTAAATGGAAAGCAACAAATCAGGGAAGTTTACACTGAGAAGGGGGGGTACGTTTGAACTGAGCTTTGGAGGTTCCTTGGGATTTTCCTAGTTGACAAGACATTTCAGGTAGGGGAGGTAGCACAAGATACAAGATATGGGGGCGCCTGGGTGGCTAAGTGGGTTAAGCCTCTTCCTTCTGCTCAGGTCATGATCTCAGGGTCCTGGGATGGAGCCCTGCATTCCACCCCCCCAAAAAAATCCGGCTGTCTGCTCAGCAGGGAGCCTGCTTCCCCCTCTTTCTCTCTGCCTGCCTCTCTGCCTACTTGTGATCTCTCTCCCTGTCAAATAAATAAATAAAATCTTTTAAAAAATGATACAAGATATGAAAGGGCCTGCCATGTTAGAAACAACAAATACAACAAGAATAGCTCACTATAGCAAGAAGTGTGGCGCTGGGTTCCTGAGAAGAAGGTTGAGTCCAGAAGGCTTTGAAATCCATGCTGAGGCCAGGATTTATCCCAGAGTTCAGTATTTCCCAGCCTTTTAAAATATTTTTTTGGGGGGTGTCTGGGTGGTATAGTCCATTAAGCCTCCAACTCTTGGTTTCCAGCTGGGGTAGTGATCTCTGGAGTGATGGGATCCAGTCCCCCACCTTCAGGTTACACGCTGAGTTGGCTTGGGACTTCTCCCTCTTCCTCTGCTCCCCTCCCCAAATAAATAATTCTTTAAAATATAAATAAAAGAAAATATTTTATCTTTTGGAGTGCCTCGCTGGCTCAGTTGGAAGAACACGTGACTCTTGATCTCCGGATTGTGAGTTCGAGTCCTGTGTATGGTGTTGAGATTATTAAAAGAAATAAACCTTAAAAAAATAAATAAAACAAAATATTTTATCTTTTGATGAGTGTGAATATTTTATGGGCCCTGAAAAAAATTTTTTCTAAGATTTTACTTACTTGACAGAGAGTGAATACACCAGTAGGGGGACCAGCAGGAAGAGGGAGAAGCACACAAGGAGGGGGAACAGTAGGTAGAGGGAGAAGCAGGCTCCCCACTAAGCAGAGAGCCCAATGCAGGGCTCAATCCCATGATCCTGGGATCATGACCTGAGCTGAAGGCAGACACTAAACCAACTGACCCACCCAAGTGTCCCCCTGCAAATTTTGTATATGCCCCTTCTCCATGAAAATCACAGATACACAGAAAACTTTAACCAAAAACCTTGTATAATTGTGTTAATAAAGTTGTATTATATTTGCCTCCCAAATATAACTTTATATCAAAGTGTTGGTAATGCTTATTCAAATTAATCAGGCCCTAGGAATTGGCACATCAAAAGGAAAGTTTTTTTGTTTTGGGTTTTTTTTTTTTTAAGATTTATTTATTTATTTATTTGACAGAGAGAGATCACAAGTAGGCAGAGAGGCAGACAGAGAAAGAGGAGGAAGCAGGCTCCCTGCTGAGCAGAGAGCCCGATATGGGGCTCCATCCCAGGATGCTGAGATCATGACCCGAGCTGAAGGCAGAGGCTTAAACCACTGAGCAAACCAGACGCCCCCAAAGGAAAGTTTTTTTTTTTTTTTAAAGATTTTATTTATTTATTTGACAGAGAGAGATCACAGTAGGCAGAGAGGCAGGCAGAGAGAGGGGAAGGGAAGGAAGCAGGCCCCTGCTGAGCAGAGAGCCCGATGTGGGACTCGATCCCAGGACCCTGAGATCATGACCTGAGCCGAAGGCAGCGGCTTAACCCACTGAGCCACCCAGGCGCCCAAAAGGAAAGTTTTTAAGGAAGAAACTGACCCGATTTGTTCTGTGTTTTTGTTTTTAAAGATTTTATTTGTTTATTTGACAGAGATCACAAGTAGGCAGAGAGGCCGGCAGAGAGAGTGAGAGGAGGAAGCAGGCTCTCTGCTGAGCAGAGAACCTGATGCGGGACTTGATCCCAGGACCCTGAGATCATGACCTGAGCCGAAGGCAGAGGCTTTAACCCACTGAGCCACCCAGGCGCCCTGTTCTGTGTTTTAGGTGGAAGATAATTTAAAATGTCTAAAAAGTGCCTTTCTTTCTTATGCAGAGGATACCATGAAGCTGCTGCCAGTCTTGGAGCCTGGAGACAAGCCCAGGAAAGCAACATGGTCTGTAAGGAAGGATTCAGACAGAGAAAAACAAGAGTTTTTGTTTCATTTTAAGTTGTTTACTTTCATATTTGATCATCTATGAAAAAGGGGAGAGATGAAACTGTCTGTAGTTGCTGGTAATTAGACTCAAACTGTCTGGAAAGGTCTTCAGAGGAAAGATAGTGGGGCAATAATTATTGCAGAGCAGATGTTGATTTTATTAAAATCCATTTTCTAGGAAGAGTAAGGCACTGACCATCTGGCAGCCTCAGCTCCAACACCGTGTCTTGCTTCAAGCTGTGACTCACTTTTCAGATTTTCAGGGAAGAGGATTTGGATTAAACCGGCCTTACTGTTTCTCGGCTGCTGGTTCAACCAACCCTTTATACAGCTAACTCTGGCCCGACAGGGGCAGCTGCCGTGTAGGTGCTGAAGGTACAGAGGGGAATAGTCTCCGCATTGTGGGGGCTGCCCTGAGCAGGTGATGGTGAGGAAATGTGGTCAGCACTGAAGCAGGGCTCACAGAAGGCTGTAGGGGGGAGGCAGTGCTTTGTAGGACTTTGCTTCTGGTTTGGCTTACCAGTGTCCACTCTTACTCCAAAGCCAACATACATCTGATCCTGGCATTCCCTGGTTTAAAACCCTTCATGCCTCTCTCTGATCTCTCTCTCTCTCTCTTTTTTTTTTTTTTAAAGAATTTTATTCACTGGGGCTCCTGGATGGCTCAGTGGGTTAAAACCTCTGCCTTCAGCTCAGGTTATGATCCTAGCGTCCTAGGATCGAGTCCTGCATTGGGCTCTCTGCTCAGCAGGAAGCCTGCTTCCCTTCCTGTCTCTGCCTGCCTCTCTGCCTACTAGTGGTCTCTGTCTGTCAAATAAATGAATAAAATCTTTTTTTTTTTTTTTTAAAGATTTTATTTATTTATTTGACAGAGAGAAATCACAAGTAGATGGATAGGCAGGCAGAGAGAGAGAGAGAGAGGGAAGCAGGCTCCCTGCTGAGCAGAGAGCCCGATGCGGGACTTGATCCCAGGACCCTGAGATCATGACCTGAGCCGAAGGCAGTGGCTTAACCCACTGAGCCACCCAGGCGCCCCAATAAATGAATAAAATCTTAAAAAAAAAAAAAAAGTTAAAGTTTAAAAAAAAAAAGAATTTTATTCATTCATTTGAGAGAGACAAGAGTGTGAATGCACCAGCAGGGAGGGGCAGAAGAAGAAGCACACTCCCTACTGAGCGGGCAGCCCAAGGCAGCGCTCAACCCCGGGATCCTGAGATCATGCCCCAGGTCGAAGGCAGATGCTTAACCCACTGAGCCACCCAGGCACCCCTTGTGCCTTTTTTTTTTTTTTTAAGGAAATTTTTTTTTTAAAGATTTTATTTATTTATCAGAGAGAGAGTGGGGGAGAGAGCGAGCACAGGCAGACAGAATGGCAGGCAGAGGCTGAGGGAGAAGCAGGCTCCCTGCTGAGCAAGGCCCGATGTGGGACTCGATCCCAGGACACTGGGATCATGACCTGAGCCGAAGGCAGCTGCTTAACCAACTGAGCCACCCAGGCGTCCCCCCCTTGTGCCTCTTTGATCTTAAGATAAAAACCAGAGTCCTTCAAATGGCCCATTGGACCTTGCATGATCTGTCCCTGCCTGTCTTTCCAATCTCAAGTACCCTAACTCATCCTTTGTTCTCTTTCTCTTCTTTAACACGCCTCGCACTGCAAACTCTGATACTGGTCTCTACCTGGGTCACTCTTTCCCTCCATCTTTCATCCCTCTCTTTGTCCAGCTAACTTCTACTCATTTCTCAGTTCAAATGGCGCTTCTTCAGGAAGCCTTCTCCGACCACCTCCTTCTCCCACCTCTCCTTATACAGATTAAGGCCCTCTTATGACGTGTTGTCATACAATATATCCCTTGTACTCTTTTATAGCACAATTAAAATAAAATGGATAGGGCACCTGGGTGGCTCAGTGGGTTAAGCCGCTGCCTTCGGCTCAGGTCATGATCTCAGGGTCCTGGGATCGAGTCCCGCATCGGGCTCTCTGCTCAGCAGGGAGCCTGCTTCCCTCTCTCTCTCTCTGCCTGCCTCTCCGACTACTTGTGATTTCTCTCTGTCAAATAAATAAATAAAATATTTAAAAAAATAAAAAATAAAATAAAATAAAATGGATATTTGTGAATTTATCCATTTAATGTTTCTCTTCCCAACTAATCCATAAGGGCTCTGAAGACAGAAATTTTTTGTCTTATTCACCAGGCATCTAGGTGGCTGTGTACTCTTGGATAAGTTATTTCATCTTTCAATGTCTTGGGCCCTCAGCTGTAAAAGGCAGATGATGATAATGGTACTGTCCTCCACCATGGTTGCCTCAGCCGGTTAAGCCGCTGCCTTCTGCTCAGGTCATGATCCCAGGGTTCTGGGATCGAGTCCCACATCGGGTTCTTAGCTCAGCAGGAAGCCTGCTTCTCTCTCTGCCTCTGCCTGCCCCTTTGCCTGCTTGTGCTCTCTCTCTCTCTTTGACAAATAAATAAATAAATAAAATCTTAACCAAAAAAATAGTACTGTCCTCAAGGGGTTTTGTGCAGATTAAGGGAAACCAGGGCTGTCAGGAAGTTAGCCGCGGGCATGATACATTGTTGGGAATCATTCAGGTAATAATAGGAGGTGTGAGTCTGGTTATCAGAAGAGAGATCTGGAAAAGAAATGGAAACTTGGAAATCACTGATGAATATAAAGGTTGGTGGTAACTGAGACCATCAGTGCTGATGAACTTGATAAGGTCAGCAAATGGAGATTGAGAAGTGAAGAGAATCCAGGGGTACTAAGCCTCAGGAAACAGCTGGTGGGGAAGGATTCAGAGCACAAAAACAAAAGAGCAGTCAGAAAGATGGGTAGAGAACAAAAAGAAGAGATGTGGAGAACCAGGTAAGGAGAAGGTACGAGAAGGAGGGAAGAATCAGGACCATCAGATGCCAGAGAGGTCAAATGAGACAGGGCCCGAGAAACAGCTGCAGAATTTTCTTTTCCAACCAGGAAGTTTGAAGTATGTTTTTACAGTCATGTTAAGAATAACTTTTGAGAATGAGATGGATGGGTCCTGTATTTGGTTTTTTTGAGAGTCCTAGCTCTGGCTTCTATCAGGCCAAGCTTTATGAATAGTCTGGGAAAGCTCTTAAAATCAGCACATTCTGGAGGATATTACTTGACAATGCATCGAGGGCTTGTGGCTAAAGAGCTAGGGCTGTAGGTTCCTATGTGAGTGCACCGGAAGCTCTGGCCATCATTCATTGAGATCCTCCCTATACTGGTTACAAGACCTCATCTTACCTCTTCCCAGGAAAGAACTATTGCCGTCCTCATTTTACAAATGAGGAAACTAAGGAGGGTTTAGAAAGGTTAAATGACTTCCGAAGGGTCACACTTCTCAAAAGCATCTGACCTGGGGCTTGAACCCAGTCTGCCTGAATTCACACATCATGCTCACGACTCCCATTTCATGCCTGGACACACCACTGAACTTTTCTGGCTGTCAGTTTCCCTGTCTACCCAGTGGGGACAGTTACTAGTCCAGGGCACCCCCATTAGGCTAACGTGAGATGAAGTAGTGACAAAACTGAAAAGCCAAATGTTATGTGCAAATGCAAGGTACTATGATTAATCAGGGAAATACCACTTTGCTGGATGCAACTTAAAGTGTGTGTGTGTGTGTGTGTGTGTGTGTGTGTGTAAGAGCCCTCTTCCTGGGGGACTATTTCATTGGAGTAGAAAAAACATGCTGCTGCCCAGGTCTCCTGAATACATCCTCCCTTTGGCAGGTACACCTTGACCCCACCTGGAGAGAGCCCCTGTGCTCGGGTTGGCCACAGCTGTTCTTATTTACCTTCAGTTGGTGACGCCAAGAGTGGGAAGGTCTTCATTGTTGGGGGAGCAGATCCACACAGGAGCTTCTCAGATGTGCACATCTTGGACCTGGGTAAGACCAGCACCTGTGGAGCGGGTGTCCTGTAGCCAAAGAGCAGAGCTTGTGCTACACTGGCCATGACCAGAGCATTTGTCAGGACACCAGTTCCAACTAGAGAGCAGGGATGTCCTGTAAGGAAATGAACATCCCTGAGAACTCCCTAAGGTCTCAGCAGATCTCTGGAACACATCCACCCAACCAGTAGCTTCTTTTATGGGGGGGGGGTGGGGGGTACACAGTGTCTGTTTAGAGCCCTGAACATTCAACCATTCCTTCACCAAACAAATAGTCCTCTGCGAGACATAGATGGATCTACCTCGTCTTCCGTCCACATATCCAGTTAATCACCAAGTCTCAAGTGTCTCTATCTTCATCCGTGTCTGTCCATTTCCCATACTACTACTGCAGTCCGAGCATTATTATTTCTCCACTAAACGTTCCAACAGCCTCTTCTCTAGTCTCCCTGCTTCCAAGTTTACCCCTTTACAGTGCATTTTCTTTACGTAGCCAGAGAGTACTGTCTAAAATACAAATCTGACCATGTCCCTCCCATGTTTCAAGCTTTTCCCAGCTCATTTCTTGGCTCTCCCAAACCCGCATTTGCTACACTGAGTATCCTCTAGTTCCTTGGACGTGTCTAAATCTCTGGTCCCCAAGGCTTTGCACATATTGTTTCCTCTGCTTGGAAGGCTCTTCCATTTCCCTATCATGTAGCAACTGTTCATCTTTAAGATCTCAGATTAACTATCACTTCCATCAGGAAGATTTCCCTGCTGCTTCTGGACTAGCTTAGGCATTGCTACTTGTATCTCTCCTCTTAACACTAGTATCATTGCTGGCCCCCAAATATCTGGGGATCCTCCCCCACATGAAGCAATTCTGCAACACCTGCTGAGTATCCCACAACGCGGTTCAGTTCTGACACGATCCACCTGGACTTAACTTCAGATCCCACAGGTGAAGGGCCCAGTCCTATATGACTCTCTCACCCCTTCCCCACTCCAGATACTAACTGTAAGTTCATGTTGCTGCCTGTGCTTCTGACCTACCAACTTTAAATCAGAGATTCCCATGATCCCCTCCTCGGGTTCCATTAGTTTGCTAGAGTGTCTCACAGAACTTGGGAAAATCGTTTGCTTACTGGATCACTGGTTTATTATAAAAGGATATAACTCAGCTACAGCCAGATGGAAGAGATGCATAGGGCAAGGAACGGGGGAAGGGCACGGAGCTTCAAGATGCTCTACAGGTGCATGGTCTCCCAGCAACTCCTTGTGTTTACCAACCTGGATGCTCTCCAAACCCCTTCTTCCGGGTTTTTCTGGAGGCTTCTTTACACAGGCATGATTGATTCAATTACTGGCCACTGGTGATTGATTCAACCTCTATCCCCTCTACCGTTCCTAGAGGTCGGGGTGGGAGGCTGGGGCTGAAAGTTCCAAACTTCTTCTTTTTTTTTTTTTTTTTTAAAGATTTTATTTGTTTGTCAGAGAGAGAGGAGCGAGAGTGAGCACAAGCAGACAGAGTGGCAGGCAGAGGCATAGGGAGAAGCAGTCTCCCTGCCAAGCAAGCAGCCCAATGTGAGTGGGACTCGATCCCAGGACGCTGGGATCATGACCTGAGCTGAAGGCAGCTGCTTAACCAACTGAGCCACCCAGGTGTCCCGAAAGTTCCAAACTTCTAATCATATGGTTAGTTCCCTTGACAACCAGCCCCTATTGTTAGGGCTTTCCAGAAGTCACCTCATAAACGTAAACCCAGGCACTTGTTATGTAAGACACCTTTACAATCTTATAGTTTCGGAAATTCCAAGGGTCTTAAGAGCCCTGTGCCTGGAACTGACAAAGATCACATCTGTATTTCTTAATATAAATCACAGTTTGTCAGTCCACCTTCTGTATGTCCATAGTATTCTGTGCTTTCCCATTCTTCTCCCCCTTCACAGCTCTTATCCCATGTGATTGGTTTTTTGTCTGTCTTCCCCACAAGAGTATAAGTTCCTTGAAAACAAGGAACATAGTTATATTATCCATCATTGTATCCCAAGCCACTGTCCTGGTGCCTGGCACAGAGTAGGTGCTTTTTAAAAAATTAATTTGTTGTTGTTGTTGTTAGAGAGTGAGTGAGGGCACAAATGGCAGTGGGTACAGAGAGAGAGGGACAGGGAGAGATTCTTTAAACAGGCTCCATGCTCTGAGCGCAGAACCCCACTTGAGGCTGGGTCTCCTGTCCCTGAGATCATGACCTGAGCCAAAATCAAGAGTCAGACACTTAACTGACTGAGCCACTCAGGCCCCCCAGAGTAGGTACTTTTTAAGTATTTGGGTGGATGGATGAATGGATGGATGAATGAATGAATGAATGAACAAGGAATGAATGGTAGCCACTCCGGGCTACACGCAATAGGCAGAAGAAAACCAGTGGCCCACATACAAGTTTGTTAGGTCCATGTCACATGGCTGTTATTTTGATCTCAGTTGTTCACCAACCAAATGTGCAAAGGTCTACATATGAAAATGGAAATGGCTTGGCTTCTGATAATTTTGGGAGATCTGACATCAGTAGCCCTGCATGTCTACATGACAACAGTAGAGATGCCCCCTCTCAGGGGGGTTCTCATCCCCCAATGTGCCACCTTCCCTCCTGCATAGCCATCTGAATTACACCGGGCACTAGGAAATCAAAGGCAAGTGAAATCTCTTCCTGCCCTCAAAAAACTCACTGTTTAGATCACAAACATTTTTGGTGGGACTTAGTACTAGCTTTGTGACCCTGGCTAAGCTGTCTGAACCATCTGGGCTTCAGTGCCCTGTAAAATGGGGACTCCCCTTGGCAGTTGTGAACTTGTTTTAGCCAGAAATCGTTTAGTTGAAGGTAACAGAAATTCTCTTAAACTGGCAGAAAAATAAGGAAGAATCTAAACATAGGAAATACAGCCCATCCTCAGGAGAGAGCAGAAAAAGGAATTGGAAAGCCGTCAAAAACCATCTGCTGTCTCCCTGACTCTCTCTGGGGGATCTACTTTTTTTTTTTTTTTTTTTTTTTAAGATTTTATCTATTTATTTGACAGAGAGAGATCACAAGTAGGCAGAAAGGCAGGCAGAGAGAGAGAGAGAGAGAGGGAAGCAGGCTTCCTGCTGAGCAGAGAGCCCGATGCGGGACTCGATCCCAGGACCCTGAGATCATGACCTGAGCCGAAGGCAGCAGCCCAACCCACTGAGCCACCCAGGCGCCCCGGGGATCTACTTCTTTATGTTGATGTTTCTTTTCTCTTCTCTGGACTTCGACTTTAGCTCTTTCTCCACACATGATAGAAGAAATTCAGAAATCTGTTTGAATTCCAGCTTCTCTGGAGGGAGGTTCTGAATGACCCATTTTGGGTCAAGTGACTACCTTTGAACCAATCAGTTGAAGCCAGAAAGTCAAGGTTTTGTAATACAAACAGGTCTTCTGGGATCTCCACCCTGATGGTTGGTAGAATGGGGACAGTTTCCCTAGAGAAGGGTTTCTGGACTAGGCAGATTACCCCTGAAGTTTCTATTATAGGACTTTTTAGAATTTGACCATATTCTCCTGCAAGTGACGTGATGATTGTTCACTTACGCTTTTGACCATTTCCCCCTCTCTCAAGTCTGCCAATTAATAGAAGCAGTTGGCAGCTCCAACGCTGGGGCTGAGTGAAATGTCTTCTAGGAACATACCGGTGGGATTTGGCCGCTGTGGAGGGCCTCTTGCCCCGTTACGAGCATGCCAGCTTCATTCCCTCTTGTGCACCTCATACCATCTGGGTGTTTGGAGGTGCTGACCGGTCAGGAAATCGCAATTGCCTGCAAGTTCTGAATTCTGGTAAGTGGCCAAAAGTTATTTTTATTTACCTAAATAAAGAAGTAATTCCAATTCCATTTCCTGGAGCAAAACTCATTTGGATTGTCCTGAATAATTCATTTAACTTTGCTTACCTCTTAGAAAATAGGAATTTTCATTTTTTTAATTTATTTTCTTAAATATTTTACTTATTTATTTGAGAGAGAAAGTGAGAGAGCATCAGCGGGGGTGAGGGCTAGAGAGAGAGGGAGAAACAGACTCCCCGCTGAGCAGAGAGCCTGATGCAGAGCTCAATCCCAGGACCCTGGGACCATGACCTGAGCTGAACGTAGACACTTAACTGACTGAGCCACCCAGGTGCCTGAAAATAGGAATTTTAACATCTAGCAGAATCTGAAAATAACAGAATTACATCCCCCCTCCCCTGCCTCATACCATGTACAACCATCAACTTCTTAAAAGCCAAAACTGAAAGAAACTTCCGAGAACAGCGCAGCCAAGGGGACAACCAGGTCAAGGGGAAGTGAGTTTCCTAAAGTCACCAGGGAGTCAGTGACTGAGCCAGCCTAGAACCTGTCACCTAGATCAGGGGGTCTCAAATGGGGGTGACTATGTCCCCCAGGGAACACTTGGCCAAGTCTGGACACATTTTTGGTGATCAAGCTCGCGGTGTGGGGGGTTGCTACTGGCATCTAGTGGGCAGAAGCCAGAGATGCTGCTATCCATCCTGTAATCCACAGGACAGCATCCCATTATGGCAAGTTATCTAGACTCAAATGCCAATAGTGCCAAAGTTAAGAAACCCTGACCTAGATCCTCCTTTTATGTTTCTTTTAGCCAAATAGTGCAAAGTTCCTGCCCAGCCTCACTGGCAGTTTTATCACAGACAAAACAGTTAAGGAACATCTCTTCTGAGAGAATGTTCCTGAACTTCCCAGGGGAGGTGGACTTGTCTTTTTGTTAAAAATTGTAGTTTTAAAAAAATTGTAGTTAAAATTTTTGGGTTGTTTTAATAAACATAATTCATTGTAAAATATTTGAAAAAAGTGTAAAGTGGACAGAAGACATCCACGATCCTATGACATTCAGGGTACTGATAACCTCTCTGTGTGCTTCCTTTCTTTTATTTCTCTGCATTTTTGTAAGCCTGAGTTCATACTAATTCAATTCTACACTAGGGTGCCTTTTTCCTTTTCATTTCATAGTTACTGTATAAATAATTTCCTATTAACTTTGTTTTAACATCACTTTTAATGGCTGCATGATCCTCCATTTTGGGACAATACTATAACTTAGTTTGTTTTCAGATTTTTACCATTGTAAATAACAAGGTGTGAACATCTTTGTTCAGAAGTGATTGACAATTATTTGCTTAGAATTCATGCCCAGGGTGCACCTGGGTGGCTCAGTGGGTTAAAGCCTCTGCCTTCGGCTCAGGTCATGATCCCGGGGTTCTGGGATCGAACCCCACATCGGGCTCTCTGCTTGGTGAGGAGCCTGCTTCCTCCTCTCTCTCTGCCTGCTTCTCTGCCTACTAGTGATCTCTGTCTGTCAAATAAATAAATAAAATCTTAAAAAAAAAAAAAAAAAGAATTCATGCCCAGAATAAAAAAGACCAAAGTAAAACACTGTGAACTTAAAGGCTTTTGATCCATGCTACCGACTTGATGTCCAGAGTTTTCTAACTGCTGCTCTCTCCAGCTCTGATTAATAGTGCATTTTCACTCCTGACTGGCATTGAAATTATCTTTTATTTTTAAGATTTTATTTATTTATTTTTCGTGGGACTTGAACTCACAACCTGGGCCTTGAACATGGGGATTAAACTCACATGGGCTTGAACTCATAGCCCTGAGGCTTAAACTCACAACCATGAGCTCAAGATCTGAGTTGAAATCAAGAGTTGGTTGCTTAACCAACTGAGCCATCCAGGCGCCCCAGGATTTTGTTTTTAAGTAATCTCTGTGCCTAGTGTGGGGCTTAAATTCATAATCCTGAGATCAAGAGTTGGACATTCTGCCAGTGAGCCAGCCAGGCACCCCTGAATTTATCTTTTTATTTAAAAAAGATTTTATTTATTTATTTGACAGATGGAGATCACAAGTAGGCAGAGAGGCAGGGGGGGAGGGGGGAAGCAGATTCCCCGCTGAGCAGAGAGTCCAATGTGGGGCTCGATTCCAGGACCCTGAGATCATGACCCGAGCTGGAGGCAGAGGCCAGCCCACTGAGCCACCCAGGCGCTCTTGAATTTATCATTTTTAAACACTGCTGATTCAATAGGCAACAGACTTTTATCTAATTATTTAAATATGCGTTTTGTTAACAATGAGCAACCTGGACATTTTTCACACGACAGTCCACTCTTGCCCAGTGCTCTCAATAAGATGCTTGTTTGCAAACAGATGGTCTTCTGTTCCATTGGGATAGTCATAGTTCTTACCTTGTTAAGTTTGGCTAGGATATAAATTCACTCAGTATCTGGCACACAATTAATGCTGGGTAGTTGTTTTGATTGATGTAGCTATGGTTTAGCAGATGGAATCTGGATCCCTGGCCTTTTGATTTTCAATGATGGCATCCATTTGAATAAAATAAGGAGAATTTAGAAAGCTTCTGTCAGAGGAGTTGATTTTCTACCCGATCCCTTTCCTCTTCTAGAAAATATAAGTTGACACGATGCCCCCAAAATATGAAAAATGTGAGTCATTAGCTATTTTGTTACTAAGTCCAGTCTGTTGAAAGGCTTAGGAGTCCTTTGTGGTTATTTGTGCTGGTGTTTTGATGTGGGAGCAACACAATCCCAGGATTTTCTGATCCCAGAGGATGTGTACCTTCTAACTCCCCCTAAGATCCAAAAGCTCTCCAAGATCCATAACTCTCGAGATAATTACATTTTGCTTTGGATAGAGGCTGAGACTTGTTTCATCTCCAGGTTTGTGTTTGAGTTCCATACATATTACAGATGCTACCTGTGGCACTCTGGATGCTGAATGAAGACCTTTCCAGGGGCACCTAGGTGTTTCTGTCAGTTGAGCATCTGTATTTGGCTCAGGTCATGATCTCAGGGTCCTGGGATCGAGCTGCATGTCAGGCTCCCTGCTCAGCGGGGAACCTGCTTCTCCTCTCTCTCTGCCCCATCTCCCCACTGGTTCTCTCTCAAATAAAAATCTTTAAAAAACAACAAAAAAGACCCTTACAAAAGGCATAGAATTTCCTAGGCAAGAAATCATTCCTGGGGTGTTGTGGTGGCACGAGTGTGGGACTTTTGACAGATCTGAGTTCAAACCTCTGCTCTGCTACTCACAAGTGCTCTGACCTGGGGGGAAGGGTTTAAATTTTCTGAGCTTCAGTTCCATCGCCTACAAAATGAGGCTGCTTTCCATCCACCTTCTAGAATTGAGTGGTGATGACAGACAAAATGCTAAGGACAGGGCACCTGGGTGGCTCAGTGGGTTAAGCCTCTGCCTTTGGCTCAGGTTATGATCTCAGGGTCCTGGGATCGAGTCCCGCATCGGGCTCTCTGCTCAGTGGGGAGCCTGCTTCCCTCTCTCTCTCTGCCTGCCTCTCTGCCTACTTGTGATCTTTCTCTGTGTGTCAAATAAATAAATAAAATTTAAAAAAAAATGCTAAGGACAAGGTTTCTGCACAAGGAAGGTGCTCAATTAATGCATCTGTTTCTATAAAACTCATGCTGCATTCTAAAAAGAGAGAGGCTTCTTTGGACCTCCCCCAGATGGTTTAATTTTTTTTTTTTTTTAATCAGAGAGAGAGAGGGAGAGAGTGAGCACAGGCAGACAGAATGGCAGGCAGAGGCAGAGGGAGAAGCTGGCTCCCAGCCCAGCAAGGAGCCCGATGTGGGACTCGATCCCAGGATGCTGGGATCATGACCTGAGCCGAAGGCAGCTGCCTAACCAACTGAGCCACCCAGGCGTCCCACAGATGGTTTAATTTTATTCTCAAGTCAGAAGAGTGGAAAATACATTGATCTTGGTGGTACTGAATGGAATCTGAATCCTAACTCAGACATTTATTAGCTATGTCACTTTATTTTATTTTATTGTAGATTTTATTTTTTAAGTAAACCTCCACATCTAATGTGCGTCTTATATTTACAACCCCAAGATCAAGAGTTGCACACTCCACTGACTGAGGCAGCCAGGCGCCCTAGCCATGTCACTTTAAACAAATGACTTCATCTGTCTCTGCTTCAATTCCCTTATCTGTAAAATGGAGAAACTAATATTTACTTGGTACAGACTATTTAGAAGGAGCTATTATTATTACTACTGACACTGTGATTGCTTTATCTATTTTCTTTTAATGGCCACATAGTCTGGGAAATTTGGCAGATTTAGTTCTAGCCACTAATGGGGAGAATTTTAGCAGGTGTTGGGCTGTTCTGAATGGGCCCAGGGTAGTCAGTAAAGGAGAAGAGCAATCAGAGAGGATGTTTGAAGGAAGATCTCCAAAACCAAATTGACCTCATTCTTAATTTTCAGTCTTGGGGGATTTGACTCTATCTGAGAAAATTCTCAGTATCCCCTATGACCCCTCCTTGATTTCCTTGGCACGAGAACCCTGCCTAGACTTCTGCTGTCCACCTTGGGGTTGGGGGTGTGGAAGGTAACTGTGCCTAGCCTCAGAGTCAAGATATGAGGTCCATCAGCCTGGATATTTTAGGTGCCTACCTTTTCTCTCTGGACCAGAAACGAGGACTTGGACCGTGCCCGAGGTGACCAGTCCTCTGCCCTCCCCAAGAACATTCCACACATCCTCTGCGGCCATTGGAAACCAGCTGTATGTCTTTGGGGGCGGAGAGAGAGGCGCCCAGCCCGTGCAGGATGTGAAGCTGCATGTGTTTGACGCAAGTATGGACTGGCGGGCACCCTAGGGCTGCCACTTACCAGGTCAGAGCCACCCCAGCCTACGGCTTACCTGATGTAGGAGGCAGAGATTAGAAAATGACACTTTGTCCGACGTTTCACTTCTAGATGTCTTTGACGTGTCCCTTACCTAATATCTTGCTCCCACAGCAACATGTGCATTTAAAAAGGTATAAATGGTCAATTTAAAATATTTAAACAGTGTAATTTATAAAGCAAAAAAACCCAAAAGTTTCCTCTTTAGCCTTTTCCTTTCTACTCCCCAAACAGAGGGAAACACTCATAGCAGTTCCTGATGTGTCCTCCTAGACTTGCCTATGCATTTATAAATCATATATATGTGGGTAAATGGACATTTATGACTCTTCTGCGAATTTTGAAATGATACAGAAACCTTGGAACACATACATGGGATCAGATTATAAATACATTTCTGCGGCTTACGTTTGCAGGGGTGAGGCTCAACCTCCATAGGTGAAAGCATGCGTTTTTGAGGCTGCTGAACCTGGACTCAGGACCAGACCTGACAGACACTTCCTATATTACTTCTGACCAGTCAATCTCTCTAGGTCTTAGTTTACTGATCTGTAAATAGAGATAGCAATAGGGCCTACTAAAAAGAGCTGGGAAGATTAAATGAGATAATGTGATATGGTGCATAGCACAGTGGCTGGCGTACTTCAGGAAGCACCTCAGGAAGATGAACTGTGGTGATCCCTTCATTTAATCACACACATGGATGTTTTCTAAGTCAATACCAGTTTCCTTGCAGAGCCTATCCTGTGGGTAGGCTCTGCATTCATTTTCCTACTGATTGACTTTTTGCTGACAGTCCGACAGCGAACATATACATTAACTTTTGTGTATGTTACCAACATTTAGTAGATGCTTAAGAGTGGAGTTCCTGGGTGAAAAAGATGTAAACATTTGGAATTATGAGACCTCTTGCCAGATTTTTGCATAAGGAGCATCTATTTACATTTCTTCCTCTTACTAGTAGGCATTGATGAATAACAATTTACAAATAACATGACCAAAATAATTTTCATGTGTGTTTTTCAAGAGAGACGCAGCCTTTTTTGAGAAGATGGAATAAGCAAAATTTCAAACTTCCAAAGTAAAATTGGAATAATGAAGACACCTCACAGTATGACTTTTGTCTTTGCAAATCTTTTAAGGAAGTTTCTAAAGTTTTTAACTAATGTTGGTTTTGAATACACGAAACTCTAAGGATTGAGGAAAAAATGTACATATATATGTATGCTTTATATGTAGTTGTATATATAAAATACTGTCACTCCCAAATTATTCACTTCTCAGTGTGTTTACAGTCTTTTTTTTTTTTAAAGATTTTGTTTATTTATTATTTGACAGACAGAGATCATAAGTAGGCAGAGAGGCAGGCAGAGAGAGAGGAGGAAGCAGAGAGCCCGATGTGGGGCTCGATCCCAGGACTCTGGGATCAAGACCTGAGCCGAAGGCAGAGGCTTTAACCCACTGAGCCACCCAGGTGCCCCCTTTTTTTTTCTTTTTTTAAACAGCAGATATGGGGCACCTGGCTGGCTTAGTCACTAGAGCATGGGACTGGTTGGGCGTAGAGTCTACTTAATAAAAATAAATAAAATTTAAAAATAGCAGAGATAATTCTACATGTAATATTTATATCCTATATTTTTCATTTAAGTACTTTCCCTGTGATTGGGAGGTTTTCACTATTTTTATTTATTTGTTTGTTTTTAAGATTTTATTTATTTATTTGACAGACAGAGATCACAAGTAGGCAGAGAGGCAGGCAGAGAGAGAGGAGGAAGCAGCCATCCTGGGGCTTGATCCCAGGACCTAGGGATCATGACCTGAGCTGAAGGCAGAGGCTTTAACCCACTAAGTCACCCAGGTGTCCCTTTTTGTTTGTTTTAAGTAGGCTCCACACCCAGGGTTGGCCTTGAACTGATTCTGAGATTAAGAGTCTCCTGCTCTACTGACTGAGCCAGCCACGTGCCCTAGTCTTCAACATTTTTAATAAATACATACTGTTCTGTCATGACTGTGGTAATAACAGTCATTCACCTGTTGAGTCACTGAAGCTATTTTCAGTTCTCCCCTCTTAAAAATAATGCTATGATGAATGTGTTTGTGCATAAACCTTTTTCAGATTATTTCAAACTGTATTCGTTCAAACAGTGGGGCTCCATGCACAACCTTTAGACATGCCTCCCATAGCAATTCTAACACAAACTCTCACGCACTGAGTAATTCCTCTAAGCCTATGCCTTATGTACATCATCTCATTTAATCCATACTTTAACCCTGAGAGCTGTAGTATGCTTACCCCCATTTTACAACCGTGAAAACTAGAGCTTAGGGAATTCGCTGGTAAAAGGCCACGAAGTTGTTCAATGAAATGAGCCAGTCTTAATTCCATACCTCGTGTTCTGACTCCTACTCTATACCGACCCTTTAGCAGGCCCTGCTACGTTTGAAAGTAGTCTTTTTTTACCCCCATGCTTCCAGCAAATCAGTCAAAGATACACTGTTAAGGCCTGTCGTGGAAGAAACAGTCTCATTCTTTTGAACTCTGGAGCAGTTCCAGGCCAAAGCAAAGAATAGTTTCCCAATGCCCAGTAGAAGGGGCAGGCATGTTAGGTAGTGAATTCTCTAGCCCCGGAAGTGTTCAGGCAGAGGCTGTATGGGCTGTGGAAGGAGGGAGGCCTGGTTTGGGTTGGCATGTTGGAGTGAATGACCCCAAGGTCTCTTTGCTGGGAAGTGAAGCTTCTTCTTCCTAGCTTTTTCATCTGATGTCCGTGAATTTACTTTTCTAGACACTATGACCTGGTCACAGCCAGAAACACTTGGAAAACCTCCATCCCCCCGGCATGGTCATGTGATGGTGGCCGCAGGGACAAAGCTCTTCATCCATGGAGGCTTGGCTGGGGACAGATTCTATGATGATCTCCATTGCATTGATATAAGTAAGTAGGGTAGAGTGCATGGGGGTTTGTCTTCTTAAAATTAAATAAAATATGCTTTGATAGAATATAGCGCTGCCCTTAAGTGTGGGTAACCGGCCAGCTAGCAGAATCTTGGCTAGATTTCTGTCAATTGTGGCTGGAATAATAATAAATAATAAAACTGGGGCGCCTGGGTGGCTCAGTGGGTTAAGCCTCTACCTTCGGCTCAGGTCATGATCCCAGGGGCCTGGGATCGAGTCCCGCATAGGGCTCTCTGCTTGGCAGGGAGCCTGCTTCTCCTCATCTCTCTCTCTGTCTGTCTCTCTGCCTATTTGTGATCTCTCTCTCTGTCAAATAAATAAATAAAATCTTTAATAATAATAATAATAATAATAATAATAAAACCAAGGAAAGCAATCCCTTTCTGAGTACTTGCTATGTACCCAGCCATGAATTATCTCTTATGCTTCCAACAACCCTGGTCCTTCATTAAAATTCATTATTCTTTGTATTCCCTGACTGGATTCCCTGGCTGGCATTAACCATTAACCCTGTGCCCATGAGGGGCATGGACAACTTCGAATGTGTCTAGAGGTAGCCATGCTAAATAGTTAAAAACACCAGGAAGAGGGAGCCCCTAGGTGGCTCAGTCAATTAAGCATCTGCCTTTGGGTCAGGTCATGCATGATCTCTGGATCCTGGGATCGAGTCCCACATTGGGCTCCCTGCTCAAGGAGGGAAGTCTGCTTCTCCCTCTGTGCTCTCCCTCTCTCTTTCCTTCTTAAATAAATCTTAAACAGACACACAGACACACACACACACGAGAAATAGAAGAAATTAAGGAGAACATGAGAATTGTCTCTAGGGGTCTGAAGGGCTGATGTGTCCTAGAGATCCTGGACTTATTCTGGGTCATTCTTTCAGACCATGAGCTTCTTTAGGGCAGGGGCTTTGTCTCTTTTGTTCCCCAGTATATTTCCAGCACTTAACACAGTGTCTGGAAGATTGAGGGTGATGAGTGCATGCCTTGGATGGACAAACAAATGAACATCTTTTGTGTTACTGTAGAATACAAGAATTAGAACAGTGGGCAGAAGGCAGGAGAACTGCTATGCAGTGTTTTGGGCTATCTTGCCCAATAAAGGATTCTCTAGGTTGGTGACATCCGAGACTGGGTGACACTGGTTGGGATTCTTGTTCTGGTTAGGCTGGGTGATTCTCTCTTCCAACTCTGAGATGCTGGGCCCCTGCCTTGAATTGACAGATGGAAAAATATCTTCACAGAGGTGTTCCTTGCAGTGGTCGACTGAGGCTTTATTTTTAAATTATTTGTTTTTTAAGACTTTATTTATTTGACAGAGAGAGAGAGAACGAGTCGGGGGGGTGGAGAGGATGGCAGACAGAGAGGGAGATACAGGCTCCCTGCTGAGTAGGGAACCAGACATGGGACTTGATTCCAGGTCCCTGGGATCATGACCTGAGCCAAAGGCAGATACTTAACTGACTGGGCCACCCGGGCACCCCTCAATGGGGGTTTTAATGTGTATTTTATTTTATTTTTAAAGATTTTATTTATTTATTTGACAGGCAGAGGTCACAAGTAGGCAGAGAAACAGGCAGAGAGAGAAGAGGAAGCAGGCTCCCTGCTCAGCAGAGAGCCCGATTTGGGGCTTAATCCCAGGACCCTGGGATCATGACCTGAGCTGAAGACAGAGGCTTTAATCCACTGAGCCACCCAGGTGCCCCTTAATGTGTATTTTAAAAAAGAAAGTCCTACTCCCTTGTGCTGAGGAACTGCTTCCTGGCTATTTCTCTTCTTTCCTACCATGGTAATTCTGTAAACCTAAAATGCAATAATATCGTGCCTCATTTCAATGCCTGCTTGAAAAGATGCAAATATCCTTGCCAAAATAGGTTGGGAGCAAGTGCTTGAGGCAGCACGCTACAGTGTTGAGAACACAGGTTCTAGCATCAGACCTGAGTAGACACACATTCTAGCTGTGCCTCTTGCTAGCTGTAAGGTCTTGGACAAGTGTCTCCATCTTTGATTCTGTTTTTTCACCAGTAAAAAGAGAGTAGGCATTTTCAGAGGGCTGTTGTGAGCAAGCAAAATGTTTAAAGTGCCTAGCCAGCATTCCCAAATTTGCTTTCTAAGGAAGTGCTAGTATTTGAAACGTGCACACACGTAGAACTTGACTCCTTCTGGGCTCCAAATTAGTAAGTAGTGACACTCACCAAAGATAATATCCTGTTATTCGGTATGCTCCAAAGACCACTTATGTCAGAATCATCTGAGATACTTGCTAAAACTGGAGAGTACTGAGCTCCTCCTCCCTCCCTGGACACCCAAACAGAATTTGAAGCTCCCTCAAGTAATTTCTGCGCCCATTAAACCTTGCTGTATTACCTCTCAGAGTGCTGAGTGGATCAGTTTGCACACTGCTGGAGTCTGACAGGTAAGGTGGAATCCATCTTCTAGGTCATGTTGTACCCACTTGCTTTCTCTTGGCAGGTGACATGCAGTGGCAGAAGCTAAGTCCCACTGGGGTACCTCCCACAGGCTGTGCTGCCCACTCAGCTGTGGCCGTGGGGAAACACCTGTATATCTTTGGAGGGATGACTCCTACAGGAGCGTTGGATACAATGTACCAGTATCACATAGGTGAGCAGGTGTTCACTGTGGGTCTTTAAACAAATGTTTAAGCAAATGTGATCATTCTTTGAAAGTATCAAGGTGCTTTGTTTTTTCTCTCCACATAAATCCAAAGGAACAAAGGCCAAACTTCAGGGAATGACATCATTAAAGCAGCAGCCATTAGCTTTTTGTTTTTTGTTTTAAGATTTATTTAGTTTAGAGAGAGAGAGAGACAGCATGAAGGGGAGCGGCAGATGCAGAGGGATTATCGCAAGCCCATTCTACACTGAGCGCAGAGTCGGACATGGGGCTCAATCTCACAACCCTGAGATTAGGACCTGAGCCAAAACCAGGAGTCTAAGACACCTAACCAACTGCACCATCCAGGAGCCCTAGATACTTCTTTCTTTCTTTCTTTCTTTTAAAGATTTTATTTATTTATTTGAGAGAGAGAGCATGAGAGGAAAGAGGTCAGCGGGAGAAGCAGACTCCCTGCTGAGCAGGAAGCCTGATGTGGGACTCGATCCTATGACTCCAGGATCATGACCTGAGCCAAAGGCAGTCGCTCAACCAACTGAGCCACCCAGGCCCCCTGCCCTAGATCTTTCTGTTGCTTCCTATTTCTGTTAGGGCTGATATAGCAAATCACTGAGCATTTCTGGAAATTTCTTAACAGAGCTTTTGTATGTTTGTCTTTTCTCTAACATAGAAAAGCAGCATTGGACCTTGCTTAAATTTGATACTTTTCTACCCCCTGGACGACTGGATCATTCCATGTGTGTCATTCCGTGGCCAGTGAGGTGTACTTCTGAGAAAGAAGATTCAAATTCTGTCACTCTAAACTATGATACTGAGAAAGGGGATTCCACCAACAAAGGAGTGACCGAAGGTGGTGACTCACATGAGGAAAGTCAGACTGACATACTGCTCTGTTTTGTGTTCGGCGGGATGAACACAGAAGGGGAAATCTATAATGACTGTATTGTGACTGTAGTTGACTAATACATGCCACATTTTTATTAAATGACAGACTTTCAGAGAAGTTAAATGAAACCTTAGCTGTTTTATACCTCCAAAATATTTTTTGCACACTATATCCCTCTTGCTCTCACCTACGCAGTAGGTGAGGAAATGGATAGCCCAAGTGCAAAAACCTCTATTAAAAGGGTTTTACCAGCAATATAGCTTAAGTAAATGTGATTGCTTTGGAGTATTGATCACAAAGGAGCACCCGGCTGGCTTAGTCAGTAGAACATGTGACGCTTGATCTCAGGGTTGTAAATTCATGCCCCATGTTTTGTGTAGAGATTACATAAAAATAAAATCTTTAAAAAGAAAATTGACCACAAAGATGTTGAAGAATAAGGCTGTATAAATCAGGGAATGGACATTTACAGGTTGAAGTCTATCTTTCTAGTATTTAGAGCTGCTTTCCAGAAAGAGGTGCAGCCTGTTGGTATTTGGTACTGAGAGCCACTGCGGACAGGGACGAAGAATGGTCCTTGTCTTTCCCAACCGCGGCTAACACCACAGCACCCAGCACTGCAGATCACTTTTTTTTTTTAAGATTTATTTATGTATTTGACAGAGGTCACAAGTAGACAGAGAGGCAGGCAGAGAGAGACGGGGGAAAGCAGGATCCCCGCTGAGCAGAGACCGCTATAGGGCCCAATCCCAGGACCCTGAGATCATGACAGGAGCTGAAGGCAGAGGCTTAACCCACTGAGCCACCCAGGCGCCCCCTGCAGATCACTTTTAAGGTTTGTGTGGAATTTGGCCTGAAGACCTTCCGTATTACGCTCTAGGCTTGTCCAAATGCTTCCGGGGCACTGTAGCGGGGTCTGGGCCTGAGTAAAATAATCACGCAAGCCCTCAGGTTTCATTTCTGCCACAGTTAGCCAATTAACCTTTCAGCTGGTTGCCCACCTATAAATTACTTATCCTTGAGCAGTATTGGATTTCTTATTAGCACCAGAGAGCCTGCCCTTTATTGATCACAAATTATTCATTTAGATCATTTGTTTCCTCAGGGAGCCAAAGTAATCTTGAACCTCTTTTGAAACAAATGACTGCCTTTGATCCACAATTGTAGTAGGGCTTCAAATGGTTTCAGGATCACCCCCCTAGATCCCACTCCAGACCACTAATGAGACATTTTGGAGAGGGAGATCCTGACATAGCAGAGGCTCAATCTCACAACCCTGAGATTAGGACCTGAGCCAAAACCAGGAGTCTAAGACACCTAACCAACTGCACCATCCAGGTTTTAAAATACACCTTTGTATCCTAAAGTTATGAACTGAGTCCCGGTGTGTAAAGTTAACATCTGTGATCCGTCACTCATACCAAGTCTTAGAATAGCAGCTGTAAAGCATTGGTGATAAAAAGCCACTAGAAAGTTTTAAAGGGGAAATTGGAAGTTTCAACTACATTCAAGACAACTCCACCCTTGGGCACTATAAAATGACCCTTGCCTAGGTAAGAATGTTTTCCTTTCCTGTCCCTTTTTAAAATTTCTGAAGATTTTATTTATTCAACAGGGAGGGAGAGTGCTTATGTGAAGGAGCAGAGGGAGGTGGAGAAGCAGACTCTGGTGGAGAGAGAGCCCGATCTGGGGTTTAATCCCAGGACCTCAGGATCATGACCTGAGGTGAAGGCAGAGCCCAACTGACTGAGCCACCCAGGCGCCCCTCTTTTTAAGATTTTTATATTGTGGGAGTGGGGGTAGGAGGGGTCCTCTGGGGAAGGGGCAGATGGGCAGGAAGAGCTCAAGCAGTGTGCTGAGCTCAGAGCTGAAAGGGGGCTCAACCTCGTGACCCTGAGATCATAGCCTGACCCAAAACCAAGAGTCGATTGCTTAGCTCACTGTACCACCCAGACGTCCCTTCCTACTGCCCTCCCTCTTTTTTTTAAAGATCTGAGAAAGAGGGAAGGGGAGAAGAGGGAGAAAAGGTGGAGAAGCAGAGGGAGAAGGACAACCCAACCCTACAACACAGAAATCATGACCAGAGCAAAAGTTGAGTCAGACGCTCAACCGAGACACCCAGGCGTCCCCCACCCCTTTCTTAAACTAGGTTAACGTTAGAAAAATTCCCTGAAAGATTTAAGACCCCAACCCCCACACAAGCAAGAATTTAACCTTGAAGCAACTAACTTAATTAGAAGCTTATCACAAAAATTAGACCAGTGTAAATAACAAACATTTATTGGTGTCACTTATGGTAGAAAAAGTTCCTACACCAGATGCGCATGACCCAATTGTTAAATAGAACATTTCCAAGGTGAACACACACCCTATCCCAGCTTTTTTACCCACGTTTTAAGATAGCCAATTCTTCCGTTCCCCCCACCCCAAGACATGTGAGCAACTGCTAATGAAAAGCAGTAAACAGCCACTTGGGCTATATCATTTTCAACTCCACTCCAAGGTGAAGATTCCAATTACATTCGAGACTTAAGTTCTCTCAATTTTCTTCTAACGAAAGTTCCTGAGTCCAGTATTTACAATATTTAAGCACTAGCAGAGCAATGTCTACAACTCATCCTTGTCTGCTGGTTCCTCATCACCAGTTGGGGGAGGGCCTGCACTTCCATAGAGTTTGCTGATAATTGGCTGAACAATTTCTTCTAGTTCCTTCTTTTTAGCTTTGAAATCTTCAATGTCAGCATCTTGGTGACTTTCTAGCCATTCAATCTTTTCCTCTACAGCTTTTTCCATGGTCTCCTTATCTTCAGAGGAGAGTTTACCTCCCAGCTTTTCTTTATCTCCAATCTGATTCTTTAGAGAATAGGCATAGCTTTCCAATTCATTTCTGGTGTCAATGCGCTCCTTGAGCTTTTTGTCTTCCTCGGCAAACTTCTCAGCATCATTAACCATCCTTTCAATTTCTTCAGGTGTCAGACGATTTTGGTCATTGGTAATTGTAATCTTGTTTTTGTTGCCTGTACCCTTGTCTTCGGCTGTCACTCGAAGAATGCCATTCACATCTATCTCAAAGGTAACTTCAATCTGTGGGACCCCACGGGGAGCAGGAGGAATTCCAGTCAGATCAAAAGTTCCCAGAAGGTGATTGTCTTTTGTAAGCGGTCGTTCACCTAGAAGATACACCAAAAAAACCCACAAAACTTGTTAGTTGTTACTGACAAACATTAGTGGATCTGGATCCTTATATTTCAGTCTGGTAGAGCCTACAGTGGCAAGGGCATGCTTATCAAGCTAGAAGTGGGTCAGTATTGATCTATAAGGAGTAGCAAGCAGGACTATTAAGTTACTACTAACTTTTAATTGAATTTCATCTACAGCATTATCAACATTTCTAGAAGCCAGTTCAGAAGTTATTTTTAAAGGCAAAGAGTGCCAGATAGCAAGGTAAGAACCAGATTTTGGGGCTGACTCTACCAAACTCAACACTAGTCATATTAGGGACCCTGTCTGAAAATAGCAAATATTTCTTTCTTTCTCATTTCAATAGAATATATTAAGAAAACCTCCTTCTCAAAAACCTACTATGTCATTCACAAATGTAGGGTATTACCTTCATAGACCTTGATTGTAACAGTTGGTTGGTTATCAGAAGCTGTAGAAAAGATCTGAGACTTCTTGGTGGGCACCACGGTGTTCCTTGGAATCAGTTTGGTCATGACGCCTCCCACAGTTTCAATACCAAGTGTAAGGGGACATACATCAAGCAGTACCAGATCACCTGCAAAGGTAAAGTTAACCAAAGTTAAATTCCAATTCAAGAGTCACAAGAGCACTATCAAGCAGTCTCCCCTGGAACTGTGTAACTTTATCTTCTCCATCTTGCCATTTAGTGTGAGGTTCTAATGCAAAATCATTTTAGAAGCACTGAATTCAATATAGCTGCTAATGATCTTGAAACTGAGCCAAGTCTTGTCCTCACTCTACCCTTTACTAGCTGTGAGACCCTGTTGCTCATGTTCTATTACCTTGTAAAGCAAAAGTCAGTTACACTCTTCCTATCAAGCTATTGAAGTACCTATCAAGCTACTGAAGTGAAAGTACTGTGGAAGATGCTGTGACAGGGACATACCTGTATCTTGATCACCAGAAAGTACACCAGCCTGGACAGCAGCACCATATGCTACAGCCTCATCTGGGTTGATGCCACGGGATGGCTCCTTGCCATTGAAGAACTCTTTAACCAGTTGTTGAATCTTTGGGATTCGAGTAGAGCCACCAACAAGAACAATTTCATCAATATCAGACTTCTTTAAGTCAGAATCCTCCAGCACCTTCTGGACAGGCTTCATGGTAGAACGGAACAGGTCCTAGAATAGAGAACACAATTACTGTGATGATGCCTATTGTACCTAGATATTGTCTACATACCTAAATATAGTACCCTAAACACAAAGTCTAACTAGATCCCATTAGCAAAGCAAACAAACAAAAAAAACACCAAAAACAAAACAAAACAAAACAAAAAAACCCCCAAGAACATACCATATTTAGCTCTTCAAATTTGGCCCGTGTCAGAGTCTCAGAGAAGTCTTCTCCTTCATAGAAAGACTCAATTTCAATTCTTGCTTGATGTTGAGAAGACAGGGCCCGTTTGGCCTTTTCTACCTCCCGCCGGAGTTTCTGCACAGCTCTGTTATCTTTTCTAACATCTTTGCCAGTCTTCTTTTTGTAGAGTTTGATAAAGTGTTCCATGACACGTTGGTCAAAGTCTTCTCCACCCAGATGAGTATCTCCGTTAGTAGCTACGACTTCGAAGACACCATTGTCAATGGTGAGAAGAGATACATCGAAAGTTCCACCACCCAGGTCAAACACCAGAATATTCTTCTCCCCTTCCCTCTTATCCAAGCCATAAGCAATAGCAGCTGCTGTACTGTTAAGAGAAAGAGAAAGAAAAAAAAGTTTAGTTAAGTTTACATTCCCCTGATTTGGCAAATATGCCATGCTTTTGAATTAACACTCACGGCTCATTAATGATCCTCATGACATTCAATCCGGCAATAGTCCCAGCATCTTTGGTTGCCTGTCGTTGGGCATCATTGAAATAGGCTGGTACAGTAACAACTGCATGGGTAACCTTACAGAATAACAAAAGGTAAGTTAGTGTATTTTATCACACAGTTTACCTCATATAAGTTGCACTCAAAACATCACTTTAGGGGCGCCTGGATGGCTCAGTGGGTTAAGCCTCTGCCTTCGGCTCAGGTCATAATCTAAGAGTCCTGGGATCGGGCCCCACATCAAGCATCTCTGCTCACCTGCTCCCCCCGCCTGCCCCTCTGCCTACTTGTGATCTCTTTCTGTCAAATAAATAAAATCTTAACAAAATAAAACCAAAGAACACCACTTTAGTTTCTAAGACAATTTGTTTGTTAGGTGTGTATAATAACATGTAATTTTATACCCACGGATTTGCAAACATTACATGGTAATACATGAAAAGTCCTTAATACTTTGTTTGGCCCACAGTAAAACATGCAAGTTATTAAAACTGATATACATAGACATCATTCAGATTCAAAATTATTAAAACAACAAAGGCATCTACACAATAAATCAAGAATAGTAAAAACAGCATTACTTAACATCATTCTAGAAATATTTACCTTCTTTCCCAAGTAAGCCTCTGCAGTTTCCTTCATTTTGGTGAGAACCATGGCAGAAATTTCTTCAGGAGCAAATGTCTTTGTTTGCCCACCTCCAATATCCACTTGAATGTATGGTTTAGTCTTCTTCTCAACCACCTATTTTACAGAACGATTATTACTTCCAGGCACGGAAGCAAGAACACTGAAAACTTACAGAGAGCTGTCTGAGTCCCACTTCCTCCCCCATGGTTTGGTTTACTTTAGCCGACTGGAACCGCATACTGACTAGAAATAGGTTAAGGAGTATGGGTGCCCGAGGAAGACAAGCCTCCTCAATTTTAATCAGGCTCTTAATCCTAAACGATGGAGACAGGACAGTTAACGTGTGAAATGTCTTTGCCGGCCAAGCTTTCTTCTAGCAAGTTTTGTAACATGCCAAGATTACTCAATGAAAGTTATTACCAACACACTATGTCTGTGCCCTTCCTGTGGTCTTCACCATTTTCCAGCAACTTCTTAATCCTTAAACACCCCGACCGCAGCCACCCACCTCCGTTCGGGTGAGGAAAGCCCCATCGCACCTTGAACGGCAGGAACTTGATGTCCTGCTGCACGGACGGGTCGTTCCACGTGCGGCCGATGAGCCGCTTGGCGTCGAAGACCGTGTTCTCAGGGTTGGAGGTGAGCTGGTTCTTGGCCGCGTCGCCGATCAGACGCTCCCCTTCCGGAGTGAAGGCCACATAAGACGGCGTGATGCGGTTGCCCTGATCGTTGGCGATGATCTCCACGCGGCCGTTCTTGAACACCCCGACGCTGGCAGAGAAAAATCACCAAGAACGCCAGGAATCAGCACCGTGATTCTCACAGGGGCCCAGGAGGCCACGCCCCATTCCCCCCTTTCCAGAAACCCCACTCACCAGGAGTAGGTGGTCCCCAGGTCGATCCCCACCACCGTGCCCACGTCCTCCTTCTTGTCCTCCTCCTCGGCCCGCGCCGCGCCGAGCAGCAGCAGCACCGCAGCCACCAGGGACAGCTTCATCTTGCCGGCGCCGTAGGCCAGTCGGTCGGCAGGCTGGCAGGACGTCACAGGCAATCCAGCCACAGGCCACAGCACCCGAGCGCACCGAGGTTACTGATCTGAAGGTACAGGGCCCGGGGTCAGCAGGCAAAGCAGACAAGGCGAAGGGCAGGTCCGGAAAGACAGGCCGCGGCGCTTACCTCTCAGACTCACAAAAATCCCCCAAGTTGATGAGCCTGTGATGTCTCAGCCAGCGTCGACCGCGCCGTCGCCGAGGCCGCTTATATACCCTCCCCCCTAGCCCCGTCGTGGAGGCCACCGATTGGCGAAGGCCCTGCTCGTTGGAGGCCGCTGATTGGTCCAGGCCACCAAGCTGGCCGCCGCCGATTCGAAGCGGCCTCCTCCGCAACAGACGTCACCGCTACGCCCCCCCGGCGGACTCATTGGCTGCTGGCCGCACCCGACAGCCACCAATGGGAGGCAACATCCGCTCCAGGCGCAGGCCTTACTGGTTCAGCAGCTGCCTGTCCCTCATGCGACCTCTCACCCGGAGGCCGTTTCCGCAGGTAACGGCAGAAGTCCCGCCTTCCACGCTGGGCCCCGGGGGGCCGAGGCTAGTGAGCCCTGCGTGATTCCCTCGAGGCGGTGGAATTTGGGTCTTTTGCTTCTCGTTCTCCCCTGTCTGCTTGTCCCTCCTCCGTCCTTCATCTTGGGGCGGGAAGCGGCTCTTGCTTTTCCCAGCTTCCAGCCCGTCCCAGGCAGGCAGGTCTCAGCGTAGATGCTGTGATCACCTCAGAAGAAATTTCTTTGCCCTTTATAGCCGCTACGGTTCTGGGGTGTCCGAGCCTCAGGGCTTTTTGTCGTTCTCCAGCCCGCAGCCCTCGAGCTGGGTCCTGGCCGGAGCACCGCTCGGCCGCAGATCGTGGCTGCTAGCCATTCTGTCGGCCCTGCTCTCCCTAGCCACCTATCTTTATTTATACCGGGCTGCTCCACATTACCCTACCCCACGGTAAGTCACAGGCCTGGCCAAAGTAACTGCCTCCTCGCCCCGAGTCCCCACCCCGGTGTGGCAGCCCTCTCCTGAAGAGCTTCCTAATGCCATCGCTCCCACCGTGGGATGTATCATTTTTCTAGCTCTCCTTCTCTGCTCATCTTTTTTTTTTTTTTTTTTTCTTCTTCTTATTTTTTTCCTTTGTGGCCCCGGATTATCATTTGCAAGGTGTTCCCCGTCCTTTATTCTTGATACCTTTCTGACTTCACTCTTCCTGGAAAAGGTCAGAGTGTGCTTGAACCCATTTGATAGAGAAAGACTTTCTGAGATCGCCTTTACTCTCGTAGAACAACCTGTAGCAAAAAATAATAGACGCTGCTATTTACTGTAGACTTACTGTGTGCCGCCCATTGTTTGGTTTCCTATGTTGTTCAGTCCTTACAGTTTAATACTTGCATTTCCCATTTTGCAGATGAGAAAGTTGGGACTGAAATATTAAAAAAGTAGCTTAAAGTCATAGAGCTGGTGAGTGATGCACTTAGAGTGGATATCCAAGTCAGCTTGGCTTCATAGCCAATGCTCTCAGTTTTTTTTTTTTTTTTTTTAAATAGTTCATTCAACAGATCTTTTTGGAGGAACTGCTCCACTAATAGATACATATAATATAATACATTTAATATATACATATAATACATTTTCCACTAAATGTATTCTTGAGATTCATGGTATTCATCATACCTTGTCCAAATAGGACTGAAACATCTTACACAGGGTTTACTAAGATGTTCAGCTTAGGAGTCAGTACTCAAGAATTTTTCCTTTCTCCTTCACTGCTTCTCAAAGGTTATGCTGGTGACTCAGAATTGACTATTGAAGTTGCATCACCCATCTTACAACAGGGCTTGTAATACTGCCGTAATACTGACCCTCTGTAGGTTGCATCAGTCCATTATTAAAATAGAAATTACCATCCAGCCACTTTACAGCTTCATATCATTTCAAACAAACTTTGTATATGTAACATCTATTTCCTTTAAAAGCAAAGCTCTCAGTTTCAGCCTTATCATTGATAGATGGAGTAATCTTTTGTAACTCTTTTTCCTAAGATTTAGATAAGAGATATCTGGCTAACTCCCAAAGGGAATGAGTATTTTGGTGGTTGTAATATCTTTTTAAAACCAAGTTTATTAGGGATATGTTACTGTATAACCCGAAGTGTGATATTCTATGGATTGAATAGAAAAATGCATAGTTAAATCTAGTTTCCTGAATAATAGTATTGGTGCCAAATTATCAGTACTTAACTAAGCACTAGACACTTTGCTAAACAAACACTTTATGTGCATTATCTTTCAATTTTTATGAAAGCATTTTTTTAAACCCTTACTTTAGAGCTAAGGAATGTGAAGAAGCCCCAAGAGGTGAAGAAACTTGCCCAGGAGATTACACAGCTTAAATAGAGAGCCAGGATTTGAGCCTTGGCAATTTGATTTTTAATTTCTGTGGTTTAGATGATCATCCTGAGCTTTGGGTTTATAAGATTTATATCTCATTTAGGGTATAGAGTAGTTAATAGTTTACAAATATTTTGATGAGTGTATCCCATCAAAATCTACAATCTACAAAATCAAAATCTACAATCTACAAAAATCTACAAATGTAGATTTTTATCCAGTAATTTAAACCAGCTCATTTGACTTAACGCTCTTATGGGTAAGAAAATAGATTTCTATTTCCCATCTGATCTCAGCTAAACAGAGTTAAGATTGATCAGGATTGGATGTCATTTAGTTCTTAAATCTTCCTTTCTGAAAGGGAATTATAAGCATACAACAGGAAGGAAAAGGAAAAGACTTATGTAATTGACAAATTGAATGTTTAGACCCTGATAACTGAGAATTTTCCACATCCTCTGTTGGGGAGAATATTCAACTAAAAGATAATGTACATGACCTCGGGGAACAAACCTACCAGAGCCTCAGTATTTGTATCTGTTGTATGTCAGGGATTTCTGTCCTGTTGGCTTTAGCAGCTTGTTTCAAGGATCAGATAAGATACTGTATATAAAAGTCTGTGGGAAGTTGTAGGGTAATAGGAATGCTATTAACCATGTGACTATACTATGAGAAGAAATTTTAGAAGCTCTTCAAGAAACCCATCTCTTGAGAATGAATTTTCAAGATTTCTTTCAATGGGAAATAATGTGTGGTAATTATGTTGAATCTGACATATTTTTGGAAATATTTTTTTAAGTGCTCTAATTACTTTCTTATATGGTTAGATAGATGTCGTTTTATTAAGAGACTCAGCCCTTAGAACCCTGAACCTCCCTTTTCTTAGAGCATTTACTTCAAGAAAACTCTGATTGTAGGAGTGCCTGGCTGGCTCAGTCAGTAGAGCATGTAATTCTTGATCTTGGGGTTGTAATGTGAGATCTTGGAGTCCCACACTGGGTGTAGAGATTACTTTAAAAAAATAAAATCTAGGGGCGCCTGGGTGGCTCAATGGGTTAAGGCCTCTGCCTTTGGCTCGGGTCATGATCCCAGCGTCCTGGGATCGAGCCCCACGTCCGGCTCTCTGCTCAGCGGGGAGCCTGTTTCTTCCTCCCCATCTTCCTGCCTCTCTGTGCTATCTCTCTCTCTGTCAAATAAATAAATAAAATCTTAAAAAAAAAAAGAAAAGAAAAGAGAGACTGGGCCTTAACTTTATTAAACAAGTGAGGAGTAAAACAAAAATATCTTCCCGACACCTGAGCCAGGAACAATACTAGGTATAAATCATGTAGCTTTTTTGTGTGTATGTGCGCTTTTGAAAGTGCAATGTGTTATGCAATTAGTTTTCTTTGTTTTGACTTTTTTTTTTTTAAAGGATTTTATTTATTTGACAGAAAAAGGGAGCACAAGCAGGTGGAGCTGCAGAGAGAGAGGGAGAAGCAGGCTCCCCACTGAGCAGAGAGCCCAACAAGGGGCTCTTAGGAACCCAGGATCATGATCTGAGCTGAAGGCAGATGCTTAATCAACTGAGCCACACAGGTGACCCTTGACTTTTTAAAAGAGAATTTTCTGGTTAATAGGGAACCCTCCTCACACACAAATGAGAAGCTGCAAATAGTGCATCTTCTTTACTCCCCCGGCTCCCCTGGTGGAAGACATTTAGGAAGGCATGCTGTGTCAGATAGTGTGATTGAGAGAAAAGCACATGAGGTTTGGAAGCATAAATACTAGTTATAGTTCTATCACCGAACGAGCTATGATTAGGGCAAGTCACTTAATCTCTCCGAGGCTCTGTTCAGTAGTGTGTAAAATGTATACAATTTTGCTTCCTCACAAAGGCTGTTATAAAGGTATTTTATTGTTTTTTAAAAAAATTTTTAATTTCTTTTTTTTTTTTTTTTTTAAGATTTTTATTTGAGGGAAAGCAGGCCAAGCAGTGGGAGAGGCAGAGGGAGAAGCAGACTCCCCGGTGAGCAGGTAGCCCGATGTGGGGCTCCATCCCAGGACCCTGGGACCATGAACTGAGTGGAAGGCAGATGCTTAACAAACTGAGCCACCCAGGCACGCCTGTATTTGATTGACTGAAGCCTTTTCATTTTCCAGAGAAAATATCTTAATTTTTCTTCTGTTTTAAATTTTCTGTTGAAGTAAAATAAGCTACTAAGTATAAAGAGCTACCTCTATAGAACCTGAATGATCTTTGAGTGACAGTATATATCCTAAATCTCTAAATTTTTAAAATAGGGGTGTCTGCCTGGCTCAGAGGAGTGTACAACTTCAAGCCCCATGTTAGCTGTAACGATTACTTAAATAAATAAATGCTTAAAAATAAATTAAAATAGGAAATATATGTATGTGGTACAAAATCCAAAGGGTACAATGTATAATAAGTCTGCCGGCCACCCTACCCCAGCCTTACTCCTCTACTGGTAAAGATAACCACCATCACCACTTTCCTGTGTAGCCTAGAGAGGTTTTATTCATATTCATATGCATTGTGTGTGTATATGTATGTGTGTGTGTGTGTATTCCTAATTTAAAAATAGTGATGGAGAATGCTACATACATGGTTGTTTTCATCCAGTTAAAGATTGTCACAAATCCACTGCCTTCTTTTTTTTTTTTTTTTTTTTTTAATGGCAATAGTAGCTACCCTTAATTGGATATTTACTATGTGCTGGATGTTTTACATATCTTAACTTTTTATTACAAATTGCAATGTGAATACAGAAAAGTACATGAAATGCATGTATACAGTTTAATGAATAGTCATTAATAATATTTGTTATTTAATAAGAATCTATAATTTTAAATATTATATGCTATAACATATATAATAACTGCTATAATTATATAATTATAAATATTAAATAATTTTATAATTTAATCAAGAAAATAAATCCCTAGGTATTCAATATCCAAATTAAGAGAAAGAATGTTGTCAGCACCAGAAGTCCTCACTTTTTCACCCCAGCTGATCCTAATTTCTCTTCCATAAAAAAGTTAACTTTTCTTTGTTGTTCCGGTCTTTAGAATTTTACCATTTATCATATTAGCTTCTGTCTTAATTACTATAGCTTGATAATCCAGTAGAACATGTCCTTCCACCTTAGGAGTGTCTTGCTTTTCTTGGTACTTGTATTTCCATATAAACTTTAGAATTAGCTTGTCAAGTTGGCAAAACAAACCTATTATATCTTGTTAAGTAAGAAAAGTAAGTTATTTAACAGTATGATAATACTATGCCATTATTTTTAAATATGCTTTACAAGGTCTTAAATCTCAATTTCTATATTCTAGAATTTTTTAAAAAATTGCATGAATTTAGTATTTAATATTTATTGGAAATGAATAATTTTGTTTTGAAATGATAAATTATGTTACTTCAAGATGATGAAATGTGGCTATTAAAATTATTGATACCTATGATTTTCAAAGAGTAAATTTTAAGTATGTTACTTTTTTGTCTACATTTTCTTGTTATTTAAAAAAAAATCCCTGTTTATCTATCAGGAATTTACTGAGCTTGAAAAACCTTTAAGAGCTAAAACTAAAAGTAATACAGAAGAGAACTGCTTTCAGTCCACGCACCAGCCAGCTCCGTTATGGCAACCCGAAGCCCCAGCATTGTGATTAGTGATGATGAACCAGGTTATGACCTAGATTTATTTTGTATACCTAATCATTACGCTCAGGATTTGGAAAAGGTGTTTATTCCTCATGGATTAATTATGGACAGGACGGAACGGCTTGCGCGAGATGTGATGAAGGAGATGGGAAGCCATCACATTGTAGCCCTCTGTGTGCTCAAGGGGGGTTATAAATTCTTTGCTGACCTGCTGGATTACATTAAAGCACTGAACAGAAATAGTGATAGATCCATTCCTATGACTGTAGACTTTATTAGACTGAAAAGCTACTGTAATGACCAGTCAACAAGGGACATAAAAGTAATTGGTGGAGATGATCTTTCAACTTTAACTGGAAAGAATGTCTTGATTGTTGAAGATATAATTGAAACAGGCAAAACAATGCAAACCTTGCTTTCCTTGGTCCAGCAGTATAATCCAAAGATGGTCAAGGTTGCAAGTTTGCTGGTGAAAAGGACTCCTCACAGTATTGGATACAGACCAGACTTTGTTGGATTTGAAATTCCAGACAAGTTTGTTGTAGGATATGCCCTTGACTATAATGAATATTTCCGGGATTTGAATCATGTTTGTGTCATTAGTGAAAGTGGAAAAGCAAAATACAAAGCCCAAGATGAGAGTTCTGGAAACATTTAGAGTCCCATTTAAATCAATAGTAAAATGGTTACATGTTCTAGTTCTGTGGCCAGCTGCTTAGAGGGGCTTCTTGCATGTATCTTCTGAGAATTTTATCTGTTTGGTATGTTTGTTAGAAATGTCTTTTGCTGCATTCCTAAAGTCTTTATTTGCATTATGAACCTCCTGAGTATCAGTTCTGTTTGGGTGGATTGTTTAACTTATGAATGAAAAATCTCTTCAACCACACCACTGTTGGATGAAAGTATTGAAATTGTATTTGTAGGAAACATTTAAAGAGAAGATTCATTTTTAATTGGCATTTTAATTTTTATGTATTCAGGAAAAAAACAGAAGTGATCGAATATTGTTGATTATGCCACTGTGTTTAAAGAAGCAGTCAGTTTTTGTATCAATGACAGCATTTAAGAGGTATTGTTTTCTTGGATAAAACCATGTGTCCTTGAATTATTTTAGTGTTTCAGTAGTATTAATGTATTTTTCTGCTTGTTCAGATTATTTCTGGTGAATCTTTGTCAACAGTTTATTTTATTTTTATTTTTTTTTATTAAAGATTTTATTTATTTATTTGACAGAGATCACAGTACACAGAGAGGCAGGCTCCCTGCTGAGCAGAGAGCCCGATGCGGGACTCGATCCCAGGACCCTGAGATCATGACCTGAGCCGAAGGCAGTGGCTGAACCCACTGAGCCATCCAGGCGCCCCTCAACAGTTTATTTTAAATACAAATCAATAAATTCCAAAATACCTAAAACAATAAAAGTAATACGAGAGAACATCAAAGGTCAGTGAAAGATAAGTTTAAGATACATTACTTTGGGGTGCCTGGGTGGCTCAGTTGCTAAAGGGTCTGCCTTCAGCTCAGTTCATGATCTCGGGGTCCTGGGATGGAGTCCCCTGTTGGGCTCTCCATTTAGTGGTGACTCTGCTTCTCCCTCTGTGACTTCTATTCCTTTCACTGTCTCTTGAATGAATGAATAAAATCTTTTTAAAAAAGATATAATTACATAAACATATTTCATACGTTATAGTCATAGGTTAAAACGAATACAGGTAGTATACCAAAATTTGATGTGTTAACATGACAGCTCCCAATCAGTCTGGACATGCCTGATAAGGTATTTTTTTGTTTTGCTTTGTTTTGTTAAGGCTTGAACTCATGACCCTGAGATCAAGAGTCGGGCACTTACCAGCTAAGCCACCAAGACACCTTGGAAGGATGAGGTTTATAGTAGATTTCACTGTGCTGAAGTACAAGTTGCCTAATTTATGACTCTGTTCTACAGGCGTCTTTTTCCTCGTTTTCAGTATTCTCAAGTTTCAGGCTGTTATCTGTCCTTAACTTAGCCAATAATTAAAAATTCTTTAGCAAATGTTACAAAATCATATTGGCTGAATTGCCTGGGCCTTGGAAGAATCCCCAGGTGAATGAGGGGCCCTAAATCATAATCTCCGTCAATTTCATAGTATATCCACTTCTGAGTGCTGCTACTATTTCTGAGTCTGCCAGTGGGGGCCAGTGTAGGACAACCAAGGGCCCAGAATATGGAGTAAGGTTATGCCTGTAGTCTTGTCCTTTGCTTGCAACTGGGCTATTCCAAAGGGCAAAAAGCATTTTATAAAGAAATACTATCTGCCACCTGTGTCGAACAGCTTCCCTGCATGTGTTTCTGGATTTTTTTTTTGTTGTTGTTTTACAGATTGCCAGAGCTTTAAAAAAAAAAGTTTTCCCTTAAATATTTTTTGAACTATGTTAAAAAATAACCTCATGGGGCGCCTGGGTGGCTCAGTGGGTTGAGCCGCTGCCTTCGGCTCAGGTCGTGATCTCAGGGTCCTGGGATCGAGTCCCGCATCGGGCTCTCTGCTCGGTGGGGGAGCCTGCTTCCTCCTCTCTCTCTCTGCCTGCCTCTCTGCCTACTTGTGATTTCTCTCTGTCAAATAAATAAATAAAATCTTTATTTTTTTTTTTTTTTTTTTTTTTTTTAAAGATTTTATTTATTATTTATTTGACAGAGAGAGAAATCATAAGTAGGCGGAGAGTCAGGCAGAGAGAGAGAGAGAAGCAGGCTCCCGCTGAGCAAAGAGCCCGATGCGGGGCTCGATCCCAGGACACTGAGATCATGACCTGAGCCGAAGGCAGCGGCTCAATCCACTGAGCCACCCAGGCGCCCCTAAATAAAATCTTTAAAAAAAAAAATAACCTCATTAGTTCACATTTATCTTTTTGTTATTCAGAATGTACAGTCAACCTAAATGTCAAACTCAATAGGGGATGCCAAATCAACTATGGTAGGTGATACTATGGAAATAGTTTGCAAAGTTTCAAAGCTGAGGTAGATTTTTATGTAGTGATATGGAATGAAGCTCAATTTATTTTTAAATGAAAAGAACAGAATGGTACATACAACGTGATTCTGTTTGTGTTAAACCCCTCCCCCATAGTCTAGACAGATACCTACCACTGACAAGAGTGGCTCCCTCTGGGTGGAATTGGACGGGAATCAAGAGGATTTTCTTGACTTCATTGTATACATCTTTTAAGGTCAAGAATTTCTGTATTACTTGTTTGAAAATGAATTTTAAAAAACAAATACAGTGAATGTAATGGTTCAGTTAGCTTTTAGCATTGAATTTTTTTTTTAAAGAGTTGTACTTATTTTGAAAGAGAGAGCATGAGTGGGGGGAGAGGCAGAGGGAGAAGAAGAGCCCACTGAGCAGGGAGCTCCATTTGGGGCTCCATCCCGGACACTGAGACAATGACATGAGCCAAAGGCAGATGCTCAACCAACAGAGCCACCAAGGCGCCCCAGGAACTTTTTTTTTTTTTTTTAATTCTGAGTTTGTCAGTGCACTCTGATTCTGCAGCAAAGTAGTTTATGGAGAGTATGGAGTTAGAAATCTGAAAAACAGAGTTCTAATCAAGATCAGTATGAATTTCATAACTACAAATATGTAACTTAATGTCCGTGTATATCAGGGAAGGCTGAGAGGCGTAGTGGAAAGAGCTTTAGCCAGGGTTCACTCTTTATTCATCTCATTCATTTAAAAAAAGGTACAAAAATATGTATTACATCATAGGTGGTATGCCAGGTTCCAGAGGGACAGTGGTAAATAAGATGGGGTTCTGTGCCCTCCGAGGTTATTATTTATTGATTTTGAGCATCTGTTCACCTCTTGAGTTCATTTCTCTATGCGTAAAAGATGTTGAGAATACCACCTGCCACATATTCCACAAGAATTACTGTTGTAGATGCACCTGGGTGGCTCAGTTGGTTAAATATCTGCCTTCGGCTCAGGTCATGATCCCAGGGTCCTGGGATCAGGCCCCACATCCCGCTCCTGCTCAGCCAGAAATCTGCTGCTTCCTCTCCCTTGGCTCCTACCCCCGCTCAGGCTCACCATCTCTCTCTCTCAAATAAATAAAATCCTTTTTTAAAAAAAGAATTACTGTTGTAGTGATCCATTGTTCTAATGTGG
Source organism: Mustela putorius furo (assembly GCF_011764305.1). Taxonomy (NCBI): domain Eukaryota; kingdom Metazoa; phylum Chordata; class Mammalia; order Carnivora; family Mustelidae; genus Mustela; species Mustela putorius. The sequence continues at coordinate 7,225,928 of NW_025421428.1, forward strand.
GGGTTATGTTCCTGGGGTGTGCTGTGGGGGGAAAAATGGAAAACTGCCTAAAACTGGAAAACTGATTTATAGATGGCAGAGTAGGGTTCAGAATGATTGACCATCCCAGTGCTCTTTCTACAACCCTCAGGAGCTTTTTGCAACTTTTAGGGTCCTTTCTTTCTCCCATGGCAAGTGTGCTCCAAGCCCATCTAGAGTACTCAGTGTTAAGTGAAAGCAAACCTTGAATGTGTTCAGGTTTTGCTCAGGCTGGGTTCTTCCTTAGCAATCCTGACGTGCCATCTTCCTTCTTAAAATCCAGTCATCCAGTAACTCCCAACTATCATCTTCTTACAGTCATGGCCTCTCAACTCAATGAAAACTTTCTCAGGGGTTCTCATACAGTTTTATACCTTAGCTTATTATTATGATCCTTAATCTGTTTGAGTTACCCTCATGGTCTTTTGGGCAATACTTTAAAACTGAATTCCTGAACCAGTTGAATGACAATATGATAGTCATAATACCTGACCAGCTAACTGGAGAATGCTATCATGCTAATGAGGCAATAAATAGCAAATTTTGACAAAATTTTAAGTGTAATACATCAAAGAGGATGACTAAATGGAAAGCACTGTGGGAGCTGATTCACATTTGAAATAGTTGGAAAACGGAATGTTACTTTTTTTTTTTTTCCCCTTTTTTTTGCCTGGAGAGTCCAGTGATGGAGGATAAAATCGTTGTTTTCAGTTTTTTGAAAGGCTGTAAAATGGAAAACATTGTATATTGCACCAGACATCAGAACTTCTAGCACTAGAAGGAGGTAAAAGGGAAGCCGATTTCACCCAAGGCAGAGCTTTCGAACTTTTAGAGCTGTCCAACAGTGGAGCGGGCTATCTCACTTGAGATAGCTCCCTGAAATTGGAACTGTGGAAATAGAAGTTGGAAGAGGGGATGCCCGGGTGGCTCAGACAGTTAAGTGTCTGCGCTTGGGTGGGGCCATGCTCTCCCGGGGCTGGGATGGAGCTCCAGGTCCCGGGAGTCCATTTCTCTTTCTGCCTCTGGCCCCTACTCCTGCTCCCTCTCTCTCAAATGAATAAATAAAATCTTAAAAAAAAAAAAAGTTGGAAGATCATTGCATGGAATGTACAAGAGCGAATTCCTGCCTGGGCAGAAGTTAGACTAATAACCTATAACGTGTCTTCCAATTCTAAAGTTTCTATGACTGTGCAGCTCCGTTAACTTGACGTTTGAATATACCTGAGTTATTTTTGTAAGATAAAATTTTATCAGATAAATCAGCCAACTTAAAAAACTGTATGGTCAAATTCACAGTAAGTAAAAGGATAAAACGAGGACTGGGAAATCAGGTTTAAAACTGAAAATCCCGATACCATTGAAGGCCACTTGCAAAACTTTTAACAGAAAGGTGGAGGTGGTGTGTCTGTGCGTGCGCGCGCGCGTGAGTCGAGTCATGTGTCCGGGGCAAGTGACACTTGTAACCGAAGATGTTAATGTTCTAAATTCTTTTGCTTTACACGGACTTGCACAGGCGTGTTTTTCACACCCAGCAGCAACCTGTGCAGAAGCGACGTCGCGGGTCAGTTGAGGAACGGTTTTCCGGAAGGCGCTTCGCGGTACCGCAGACGCCCCCGAACGCTCCAGCCGGTGGCGGACCGTGCGGGCTAAAACCGAAGGGCCGCTTTGGCCGCCCGCGCGAACCACCAGTCCCAGGGGCCCCCGCGGCGCCGCGCACGCGCCATGGCGTGGCGGCAGCGCCGCCGCAGGACGCAGGGAAGCCAGCTAGCGAGTAGTGGCGGCGGCGGCGGCGGCGGCGGCAGCGGCGGTAGCAGTTCGCGGCGACGGCGACGGTTCCGAGGCCGAGTGGCGGTGCGGCGAAACCTGGGTGCCCTCCTTCGTGTGATCCCCGTGGTGAGTGCGCGTCTCCGGTTAAGTCGCGCGGAGTGCGCGGTTCGCTGCCTGGCGGCCGGTCTGGTCTGGCCTAGGGCCGCAGCCTGCGCCTAATGGCCGGGCCACCCCGTGCAGATGACCCCTGGGCCCTGGGCCCTTCCCTCCCGTGTCGGTGGAAGTAGGGGTAGGGGGACACACGGTTAGGCCCAGGGGACAGATGTGGCGGCGCCCGCGGGCCAGGGCGGCCTGGGGCAGACGGGAGGGAGGGACGCGTGGGGGATGGGATGGGGACGGACCGAAGAACGGCGGGCGGCTTTGGGTGGGAGCCGCAGGCGAGCGACCTGGCAGGTGGAGAACTGAGCACAGGAGGCGAGAGGGAGGTGGACTATCTTCTGAGTGCTGCTGGTGAAGGTGTCAGCCTCGGGGATTCCTGACAAGCTGGACTCCTGGGTCTGGGGGCAGCCCGGCTTCGAAAAACACACACCCAGTATACTTGGCATCTTTCTACTTGCTGTTGGAGGTCTTGGAAGTGAGAGACTGGTGGTTGCTTCCATCTCCTTTTCCTTCAACTTCACCTTTTATTGACTGTCAAATTTAAATGGGTGCTGGCTGGGCAAACCATAGAAATAAACAGTGTTCTGTGTATAAGTCTGTGGGAAAACAGGCATGGTGATATGTTCAGATGAGAGCTAGGCCAAGGGAGGAATCCTTTTTATTTTAAAATCTGTGACAGGGGCGCCTGGGTGGCTCAGTGGGTTAAAGCCTCTGCCTTCGGCTCAGGTCATGATCCCGGGGTCCTGGGATCGAGCCCCACATCGGGCTCTCTGCTTGGCGTGGAGCCTGCTTCCTCCTCTCTCCCTCTGCCTGCCTCTCTGCCTAATTGTGATCTCTGTCTGTCAAATAAATAAAATCTTAAAAAACAAAATTGTGACAGAAGTTAGTTTGAGCACAGCTTTGAACTAGAAAGGATTTTAACCTGGGATTTTACCATTTGGTGGATTTTTATAGGGGATTTTTGAACTAGAATGGGGATAAAATCACATCTATTTTTATTACCTGGGAACTAATTTTTAGTTCTTTCAATTATGAACGTAGGCAGTGGAATTTACAATACCGGTGACTTTGTCACCGATAAAAATTATAAATATTTTTGTATCATGTTTACAGTTTTTGCAGATCTCTCAATATCATTTATGCTTGTATTTTTTTGAATTTATAGCATTATTAGATACACTGTTAGATCTTGTTATTTAATGTGATGATAAAGCCACACATATATTAACAAGTCATGATTTTTAAATAACAGTTCCATATAATTGGTTTCTTTCATGATTTCATATATTTAGTTGTTTAAAAGCAATCTGAGGGGTGCCTGGCTGGCTTAGTCAGTGGAGTGTGCAACTCTTGATCTCGGGGCTGTGAGTTCAGTTCCCACGTTGCGTGTTGAGATTATAATCAAATCAATAAAATCAAAATAAAAATCTGAGAGTCCATAGGCTTCATCAGACTACCAAAAAGATCCGTGGTACAAAAAAGATGAAGAACTCCTGAGGTAGAAGTGTTTGGTGATCTATAAATTGGCCTGAAAGATATTTGAATCTTTTTTTTTTTTTTTTTTTTTTTTTTTTTAAGGAAGAAGATAAAGCAGATAGGATTATAGTATAGATAAAGAGGGAATTTTGTACACAGAAGTAAAAGAAGAATTGGCTGAGTCAGAATAATAATTTTGAAAGATAGACTGTAGATACTTCATTCAGTGTACTGGGGAATCAGCAAAATAGTCTGAGGAAAAAAGGGAAGTGAATACTTTGGCTTTTAGATTTTTATAGGAAGGCACTGCCTAGTTCTAAGTGGTAGAAGCCTTCTAAGCTCTTGTGTAAGCCTGTGAAAAGAAATTTTAATGTGTGCTGGTTTTCTTCAAATCATATAGGTAGTGTGGCTTTTAAAGAGGGAGATACTCTTTTTTTTTTTTTTTAAAGATTTTATTCATCTAAGGGAGAGAGACAAAATGAGTTTGGGGGGAGGGGCAGAGGAAGAAGCAGACTTCCCTTTGAGCAGGGAGTTGGGCGGAAGTGGGGCTCCATGTGGGGATTGATCCCAGGACCTGGGGATCATGACCACTCAGGTGCCCCAAAGAGGGGGATATTCTAATTTTTTTTAATCTTTAAGTAAAAATCACATGGTCTCTTTTCAGATATATTTCCTCTTGCTGTTATTCTTTTCATATATGATAGAAAGTAAATGTGCAGGCGATAGAGTTGGGAGAATTGGTAAATCATTTTCTCAAAATTGCATTTTAAATTCTTACAGTTCAGCTTCATTTTAGCATTAGACTTCTCACTGACAGATCACTGTTGACATTTCTTTAGATTATGTGGGACTTGAAATTTGCAACTGTTTGTAAAACACCTGTCAATACTTTGTGTGAGATTTTTTCCCCTCTAAAATAATAGCAATAGTGGGAAAACCATTGCGTCAAACTTTTTTTTCCTGGAAAAAGTAAAGCGGGGTATAGAAGAGTGAAGAAGAGTATTTTATGAAAAGATATTGGTGCTGAAATAGTTTATTCTGAATTGAACACACCATACGACAAAATCAGTGCCTTGGAGAGATATTGCCTGGTACTTTCTGTGTCCTTATGCTGCCTCCTTATTATTCTTTGTTCCCTACCCCTTTATTTTTTTTTAATAGCATGTATTTATCTGATACCATATTATTTGTAAATTGGTTTTAAAAATTTTTGCCTCCCCATTAGAATTTAGGTCTGTGAGAATAGTGATTTTTGTCTTTGCCACAGTGCTGGAATAGTGGCTGGCACATAACAGGTATTCAGTAAATACTTGATGAATGAGTAAATGAGTTAAATTATAAGACCTAGGTTATTTATTTCTAGGAATAAAATATCTATTTTAAAAATCTTACAGATGGGGTGCCTGGGTGGCTCAGTGGGTTAATCCTCTGCCTTTGGCTCAGGTCATGATCCCAGGGTCCTGGAATCAAGCCCCGAATCGGGCTCTCTGCTCGGCAGGGAGCCTGCTTCCCCCTCTATCTCTGCCTGCCTCTCTGCCTACTTGTGATCTCGCTCTCTGTCAAATAAATAAATAAAATCTAAAAAAAAAAAAAAAAAAAGTCTTAACAGATAGTATCATGTATGCCGGTTGAATTTGAACCTTTTCATCTTACATTTTTTAAAGACAAATTATTTCCCAAACATTATGCCCTGCTTTCATGGGCATTTGGTTTCACATGGGAACTGATCATTCTTAGTACATGCTGCCATGTAGGTTTGATTATCCTGAATGTCTTACAGTGATGTGATAAAAGGAAGGGTCTGTGGATGAAGTTCTTTTACTTTGTGATCCTTGGTTGGTATAAATGACACTGAATTTTTGACATGAGATTGATAGAAAAAAAATTTTAATGTCTGACAGTATCAAAGTTAGTGAAGATGTCACTGAAAATGGTAATTTAGAAACTGCTGTAGGACAATTTCTATGTAGGACAGATTCTAAACAATGTAGGAATTTAAATGGGTATAACTGCCTCAAGAGACAGCATTTGCAGTTATTTAGTAAAGTTGAAAATGGGCATACCCTACCTCATAATTTCACAGTTTCTGGAAAGAAATAAGAATGGGTGGAGGTGGTGCAAAGGGGATGATACGGTAAGTTTTCTTTAAATATTAAAAGCAATTATGATGATGTTAACAGTTAATCCTAATACAAGTGCTAAGTCATCTTTGCACCTGTTCCTATTTTCTGTTGATTTTGCTTTGAATCCATAACTTCATTTTTTTAAAAGATTTTATTTATTTATTTGACAGAGAACACAAGTAGGAAGGGAGGCAGGCTCCCCGCTGAGCAGAGAGCCCGATGCGGGGCTTGAATCCAGGACTCTGGGATCATGACCTGAGCCAAAGGCAGAAGCTTTAACCCACTGAGCAACCCAGGAGCCCCCATAACTTTTTTTTAAAAGTAATTTCTATGCCCACATGGGGCTTGAGCTCTCGACCCCGAGATCAGGAGTTGCGTGATATTCTGACTGAGCCAACCAGGCACCCTTGAATCCATAACTTTTAAGTATTGTTTCCCAACTCTTTGAAAAATTATAAGCCTACAGAAGAGTTGCAACAGTAGTATAATAATACCCTTGTACTCCTTGCCTAGATTCCATAGTTGTTAACGTTTTGCTATGCTTGCTTTATGCACTAGTAGATACATTTCTCCCTGAACCACTTGCGAGTTAGGTATAGATACCATCAGGACACTTTACCCTCTAAGTACGGGTATGTATTTCCCAAGAACAAACACTTTCTTCCACATAATTGCAATTCAGTTGTCACCCTCAAGAAATTTAACATGGATATATAATTTTTCTTTAATATATAGTACCTATTCAAATTTCCCCAATAGTCCCAATACTGTCCCTAGATCCTTGGTTTTCTGTTTGATCCAAGATGCATTTAAGGGGCTTGCATTGCATTTAGTTGCCTGCTTGAATCTGGACTGGTTTTCCAGCCTTTTGGAGGGGGCAGGGTGGAGGATGTTTTTCATGGCAGTAAGTATCCAAATGAGTTGTTTTGTAGGATGCCCCTCAATTTGGATTTGTCTGATTGTCTCTGCATGATCAGATTCAGTTAAACATTTTTGGTTGGAATGCTGTGTAGTTGATTTTAGGTCTCAAGTGTGTCACATCAGAGGCACTAGCTGTCAATTTCATTATTGATGTAAATTTGGTCATTTGAATAAAGTAGTATCTACTAGATGTATTTTGCAAAGGGGCCCTTTTTCCTTTGTAATTAATAAGTAATCAGTAAAGTGATTTTTTTATGATTTTTTTTTTTTTTTTTAGAGAGAGAGAGTGTGCACTTGTGTGAATGGGAGGAGGGGGTGAGGGAGGTATTTCAAGCAGACTCCCCCACTAAGCATGGAGCCCAACATGGGGCTCAGTCCTACAACCTCAAGATCAGTACCTAAGCCAAAATCAAAAATTTGATGCTCAACCAACCAAGCCACCCAGGTGCCTTTTATTATTATTTATTTATTATTATCATGTGCCCCCTTTTATTATTTTTTTTAATGTAAAAAATATTTTTTTCCCTTTTTAAAAAGATTTCATTTATTTGAGAGAGAGAGATAGAGACAGAACATGAACAGCAGGGAGGAGGCAGAGGGAGCGGGAGAAGCAGGCCATCACTGAGCAAAGAGCCTGATGCAAGGCTCAATCCCAGGATCCTGGGATCATGACCTGAGCCGAAGGCAGACACTCAACTGACTGAGCCACCCAGGCGTCCCACATTATGTTTGTTTCGAACAGTACTGATTTAGGAGCACCTGGATGGCCCAGTTGGTTAAGTGTCCAACTCTTTGTTTTGGCTCAGGTCATGATATCAGGGTTAGGAGACCCAGCTGAGTGATGGGCTCATGCTCAGTATGGAGTCTGCTTGAGTTTCTCTCTCCCTCTGCTCCCCCTGACCCCATGCTTGCTTCTGCTGTCTCTCTCTCTCTTAAATAAATAAATCTTTGAAGAAAACAGCACTGGTTTAATAAAATAGACTTTCACACCTGCACACAGAGTAATACATGCAATATGTGTGGGGGCTATACTCAGAAGTTTACACTCAGTATTTATTCATTTCTCACTCTTCAACCTGTCTTCTATATCGAAATATCAAACATACCAAATATTTTTATATCAAAATATGAAAGTTTCAGAGTCTAATGTGAAATTGTTTACAGAGCACTAATAAATGTTTGAGTGACCACTGTGCACACGGCATTCTATCCATAAAGTAACTGGTTCTGGGGCACGTGGGTGGCTCAGTTGGTTAGGTGTCCAACTAATGTCATGATCTCACTGTGATGGGATCAGGTCCCATATTGGGCTCTGTGCTTAGTGCGGAGTCCGCTTCAGATTCTTCCTCTCCCTCTCCTCTGCCTCCCTCTATTCCCCCTCCCCTTTCTAAAGTAAATAAAGAAAATGAAGAAAAAGTACGTTGTTCTGCTACACTTCAGCAGCTGAAGGGACACATATTCTGTGTCTGGCTAATACGCATTCTGCTCCTGCATTGTGCCTTGCACCGTGCTAGACGCTTTACTTTCACTGACTTGCAAAATCCACACAACTACCCTATGAAGTAGATTCTACTTCAAGAAGAAACTGAAACACATAGAGGTTAAGTAACTTGCCAAAGTCCTACAGTCTGTGGAAGGTAGGATTCCAACCCAGCAGGCTCAAACCAAACCACCACATATTCCTGGGGCTTGATCTCACAACCCTGAGACCATAATCCGAGCCAAAACCAAGAGTCTGAGGTTTAACCAACTGTGCCACCCATGCGCCCCTGGAGTGATTATTTTAAAACTTTATCTGACTCCATGGGGTGCCTGGGTGGCTCAGAGTGTTAAGCCTCTGGCTTCAGCTCAGGTCATGGTCCCAGGGACCTGGGATCGAGCCCCACATCGGGTTCTCTGCTCAGCAGGAAGCCTGCTTCTCTTTTTCTGCCTGCTGCTCTGCCTACTTGTGATCTCTCTGTGTCAAATAAATAAAAATAAAATCTTAAAAAAAAACTTTATCAGACTCCTGAATTGTTTATATAGAGGTGCCAGTATAAAGTGTAAAGAAGATTTAGATTGGAGATACTGCCACTGAACGGGAGAGTGGAAGATCAGGGAATGCTGTTTGAAGGAGGTGGCATTTGAGGTGGACTAAAAATCATAGATGGAATTGGCTCCAGGGCTGTTGGAGAAGAGCTCCAGGCAAAGGAATAAGCGGAACAAAGAAGAGGAATTTGTAAATTACATAGAATATCCAAGTCTTTTTTACTTTTTCTTTCTTTCTTTCTTTCTTTCTTTTTTAAATTCTGGCTAGTATGTTAGGTCTCTGAAATGGAAAAATGGGAGGAAGGATTGTAAAGGTAGCTTGGAATGAAGAAATATGGAAAAATTGTAGCCACCCAGGCGATAGTATGTGATCATTTGCCTGCAGGTGTATCACTCCCTTCCTAGTGCTCTCTACAGTGAAATTGCGCACAGGGAACCTGAAGTCAATATTCTGAAGAAGAACCAGAGAGGCAGCATGGGGAAATGAAGAGTGCGGGCTGTGAAGCCAAACAAATGTAGTTTTAGAATTCTCTGCCGCATGACAGCTGAATGGCTAGGTAGGAAGTTATTTGACTTTTCTAAATCTGATGCCTCATCTGTAAAGTGGGGGGTCATAGGACTGACTAATGACAGGAGCATATGAAAAGCTTCGGGAACATGCCTTTCGTTCAGTGATTGCTAGTTATCTTTTGGTGCTCCAGCTCTCTTGCATTCTGTTTTGCCTTGGTACCACATCCCTGACTTTAAAACAAGCCTTAGGGGCACCTGGGTGGCTCAGTAGGTTAAAGCCTCTGCCTTTGGCTCAGGTCATGATCCCAGGGTCCTGGGGTCGAGCCCCACATCGGGTTCTGCTCAGCAGGGAGCCTGCTTCCTCCTTTCTCTCTGCCTGCCTCTCTGCCTACTTGTGATCTCTGTCTGTCAAATGAATAAATAAAAATCCATAAAACAAAACAAAACAAGCCTTAGTCTTCAGGTGCTTTCTTGGCCACTATTAAAATGCTGTCACTTCTCACTTCACCCAGTTGGTTCTGCTGTGAGTTTGTGAGCTGCTTTCTAGTGATGACCCAGAGCACTTCCCACCTTACAAGGTGATGCTGCCTCATAATGGCATTTGGAAAAATTACCCCTAATTATTGTAGAAAATTGAAGAGGGAAAGTGGATATATTCCTAATAGTTAGACATTTTCCCTTTATTTAAAAAAGTAAAAAAAAAATTTTTTAGAATTGATTGGGTGGAGTTGGTTACACATTACTTTAGGATTCTTCAAGGTAAAGTATGATTTATTTTTTTCTTTTAATTTTAATTTTTTTGTAAAAGCCTGAAATAAGTGGAATCTCTCCTACTTGCTATGGAAAGACTCGTACTTGAAAGAAATTTTCTCAAATGGTTAATTAACTTTTTTTCCCTTCAACTTCTGTTTTTTCCCTGTAATTCCTTCCCTGGAGTTAATCTTTACATAGGCATGAAGGATTTTAGTTAGGTATTTTTTCACTATGAGCTGCCTAAACTTGTGTTTGCATATAATTATTTGTGGCTTTTGCTCCTTAAGTAATCCTAATTAAGGTATTTTCATTTTTAAAGAAACTAGGACCAATAATTTCTGTATCTCTCATATATATATATATTTTTTTTTTTTTAAAGATTTATTTGTTTATTTGACAGAGATCACAAGTAGGCAGAGAGAGGCAGGCAGAGAGAGAGGAGGAAACGGGCTCCTTGCTGAGCAGAGAGCCCGATGATGTGGGCTCCATCCCAGGGCCCTGGGACCACGACCTGGGCCGAAGGCAGAGGCTTTAACCCACTGAGCCACCCAGGCGCCCCTTATGTATACATTTTAGAAGAGGCTTCAGGTACTGAGATACTTGATTTTTTGTTTTTATTTTTGTTTTTTCTTTTTAAAAAATTTTTAAAGAAGATTTTATTTTATTTATTTATTTTTAAAAGATTTTATTTATTTATTCAAGAGGCAGAGATCACATGTAGGCAGAGAGAAGGGGGAAGAAGGCTCCCTGCTGAGCAGGGAGGCTGATGCAAGGCCTGAGCCTAAGGCAGAGGCTTTAACACACTGAGCCACACAGGCGCCAAAGATTTTACTTATTTTTATTTGAGAGAGAGTGTGAGAGAGAGCATGAGAGGGGAGAAGGTCAGAGGGAGAAGCAGACTCCCCATGGAGCTGGGAGCCCGATGTGGGACTCGATCCTGGGGCTCCAGGATAGTGACCTGACCTGAAGGCAGTTGCATAACCAACTGAGTCACTTAGGCACCCTTTTTTTTTTTTTTTTAAAGATTTTATTTATTTATTTGACAGAGCGAGATCACAGTAGGCAGAGAGGGAGGCAGGGAGAGAGAGAGAGAAGAAAGCAGGCTCCCTGCTGAGCAGAGAGCCCGATTCGGGACTCGATCCCAGGATCTTGAGATCATGACCTGAGCCGAAGGCAGCGGCTTAACCCACTGAGCCACCCAGCCGCCCCCTGCCCCCTTTTTAAAAAAATTTTAACTAGGCTTCACATCCAGTGTGGGGCTCGAACTCAAAACACTGAGATTTAGGGACGCCTGGGTGGCTCAGTTGGTTAAGCAGCTGCCTTCGGCTCAGGTCATGATCCCAGCATCCTGGGATCGAGTCCCACATCGGGCTCCTTGCTCGGCAGGGAGCCTGCTTCTCCCTCTGCCTCTGCCTGCCATTCTGTCTTCCTGTGCTCGCTCTCTCCCTCTCTCTCTCTGATAAATAAATAAAATCTTTAAAAAAAAACAAAACAAAACACAGATTTAGAATTGCGTTGGACTGAGCCAGCCAGGCTCCTCTCTTGTTTTTAAATTATAGTTAATTAAAATTTCTTCTTTATGCTTACTATATTTTTCTCGTTTTTTGGAATATGTTTCAATATGTATTGGCACTTTGTAAAAACATTTTCAGTAGGGGAGTTTTTCATTGTTCCTAAGCTGAAACCCAGTTTTTTGTTTTCTTTTTTTTTTTTTTTTAAAGATTTTATTTATTTATTTGACAGAGAGAAATCACATGTAGATGGAGAGGCAGGCAGAGAGAGAGAGAGGGAAGCAGGCTCTCCGCTGAGCAGAGAGCCCGACACGGGACTCGATCCCAGGACCCTGAGATCATGACCTGAGCCGAAGGCAGCAGCTTAACCCACTGAGCCACCCAGGCGCCCCTTGTTTTCTTTTTTTAAGTTTATTTATTCAAGTAATGTGTACACCCAGTGTGGGGCTCAAACTCCTCACCCTGAGATGAGGAATTGCGTGTTCTTCCAGCTGAGCTAGCCAGACTCTGAAGCCCATTTTGAACTATTTGTTGATACTTCGAGTTGTCATATTTAATATGTATAAATGAATGGTTGAGCATATGTTTAAAAAAAAGCATAGCTTAATGCTAATAGTATAATTATGTATATATTTATATATATATTTATATATGTATATATTTTATATATATATATATATATATCAGGCCAAAATTATCTTTGTATACAACTTTTTTGTATGCCATTTTTAAAATGTAAGGCTTTAAGCCCACTATTGTAACTGTAAAAGCAGGCAAGATGTCTGCTCATTAATCTCTGTCCGAGAGGGTGCTTGCATGGTCTTGCTCCATTGTAATGCCAGTATACCCACACTAGAGACTAGCGGGAAGCATGTCGTCAAACATGTTCATTCTTCCTTTTTTTCTACTTACTAATTTATTATTTTTTATTTTTTATTTTTTTAAAGATTTTATTTATTTATTTGACAGAGATCACAAGTAGGCAGAGAGGCAGGCAGAAAGAGAGGAGGAAGCAGGCTCCCCGCTGAGCAGAGAGCCTGATGTGGGACTCGATCCTAGGACCCTGAGATCATGACCTGAGCTGAAGGCAGCGGCTTAACCCACTGAGCCACCCAGGCGCCCCTCTACTTACTAATTTATGTTTTCAGTTTATTTTCAATGAGTCTTTGAAAGAATTAAAATTGGAAAATTTAGGGGCACCTGGGTGGCTCAGAGGGTTAAGCCTCTGCCTTCAGCTTGGGTCATGGTCTCAGGGTCTTGGGATGGAGCCCCACATTGGTGGGGGGGGGGTCTCTGCTCAGCAGGGAGCCTGCTTCCTCCTCTCTCTCTGCCTGCCTCTCTGCCTACTTGTGATCTCTGTCCGTCAAATAAATAAATAAAATCTTAAAAAAAAATTGGAGAATTTAAAGGACAAAAGTATTAGTTAAGGGATATTAGCCTTTTTCTCTTTTTACAGAATCAGAGTCAAATTATCTTCCTAAGCTGTCTTAATTTTATCCAAATATGTATATTTTTAAAGTTTTTAGGACTTAGGCTAAACTCATCTTTTTTTTTTTTTTTAAGGTTTTATTTATTTGAGAGAGAGAGAATGAGCAGGGGGAGAAGCAGAGGGAGTGAGAGAAAGGGAGACGCAGACTCCCTGCTGTGCAGAGAGCCCAATGCAGGGCTTGATATCAGGCCCCTGGGATCATGACCTGAGCGAAGGCAGACACTTTACTGAGCCACCCAGGTGCCCCAAATGCATCTATTTTTAACACCCTCCAAACTGTCTCCTTTCATTTTCTAATGCAAAACTTTAACCCCAGCTGTCAATTTTACTTCCATTATTTATAAATCATGACACCCGACAAAAATACATTAGGTCTAAAAGTCACAAGGCAGAATTGCAAAATGTTTACAAATACAGATTTCTGTATTGAAAAGCTTAAGAAAGAGTAGGTGAATTCTTTTTGCAGAATTATTTCATCTTTAGTACCTCCTTTAGAACCCAAGGAGTCTTTGAGTCCTCTAAAACCAAGTGTTTTTTAATATCTAACTATTCAGGGTTGTAATGGGCCAACTTGAATTCTGATTTTCTGTTGCATCATTAATAACTAGCAATTATTGAGTTCTTTCTGTTTTTGTAAGCATTATGTAAACTAGTTAAAATTACGCATTTCATAGTTCTATGGAGGCATCCTAACAGTTGATTTCTTTTTGAAAAACTAAACTGGGGCACCTGGGTGGCTCAGTCAGCTAAGCAGCTTCCTTCAGCTCAGGTCATGATCCCAGGGTCCTGGGATCGAGGCCCACATCGGGGCAGGGGTGGGGGGACCTTAAAGAGTTTCCTTTAAGGTAAAACACAGTCAGTGATAATAATGCTGCTTGAAGTTTGGTAATATTTATAATTTTATCAGATACCATTCTGGTAAATGCGATGAAATGAACATGACAGCCTGCTGTTTATATATCTTCCCTAATTTTTAGGGTGGACTCTTGAAACTCTTGGATCTTGAAACAGGCTTTACCAGTATTACAGCTCAGCAAAAAAAATGCAGCTGAAGCTCAAAGTTCTCTTTCTGCTCTTCTGTTTGGTTGTTTTGTATACTCACTGTATTCATGGGGGATGCTGTGTTTATCTAGGGGACTAAAGCTTCCTCAAAGCTTGTGAGGTGGTGAAATCTTTCTCTCAAAATTTCTCAGAGGGTTCTAAGGATTTTAGGTTTTTAAAGAATCATTTGGTTTATCTTAAGCTCCTGGTTTGTATATGTCTTAGTGAGTTGTCATTAGAGATTGTTGAATAGGGGGAAATTAGATTTGGTGGTATTGAATTTCAGACTATTAAAGTAATGGAGATTTATCTAATTGTGAAAGTTCCTGATACCCATTTCTAGATTGGGTGCATATTTTTGTACAATTTATTGCCTCTGGGAAATCGAAGGACATCATTGCAGTTCTGCTTATTGGTATGTAGCTTGTTATTGTTGAACTGTGTCCAGAAGTACTGTCCTTTTTGTTGCACTTAAAAACTTTCACTCTTTTTAAAAAAAGATTTTATTTATTTATTTGACTGATAGACAGCGAGAGAGGGAACGCATGCCGGGGGAGTGGGAGAAGGAGAAGCAGGCTTCCCACTGAGCAGGCAGCCTGATGTGGGGCTGGATCCCAGGAGGATCATGACCGGAGCTGAAGACAGACATTTAATGACTGAGCCACCCAGGCACCCCTCACAGTGTTAATATATAATTGTTTACAGAATTTGGTCCTGAGTGTTTTAAGTAATTGCACTACTTACTGCCAAGTTTTTATTATATTCTCTGTCTCTCTCTTTTTTTTTTTTAAGGTATTTATATATTTATTTATTTGACACACAGAGATCACAAGTAGGCAGAGAGGTAGGCAGAGAGATGGGGGGGGGGAAGCAGGCTCCCTGCTGAGCAGAGAGCCTGATGTGAGAATCAATCCCAGGACCCTGAGATGAAGGCAGAGGCTTAACCCACTGAGCCAGGCGACCCTCTAAAATAAATCTTAAACAAACAAACAAACAAAAACTAAAAACAATGCAGAAAAGGGGCCCTTGGCGCTCTCAGTCAGAAGAGCATGTGGCTTATCATGGGGTTGTGAGTTCAAGCCCCATGTTGGGTATAGAGAGTACTAACAAAAATAAATATAAACTTAAAAAAGAAGTGCAAAAAATGAAAGCTTTTCTTCCCCACATATACATGCACATATTATATGTTTTGGAATTTTTTCTTTTTCCAGAAATTATAGTTAACACTTGTGCTTGCATAGTGCTTTACAGATATTAACTTGTTTTTGTTGTTTTGTTGGGGGAGGGAGAGTGGGAAAGAGTATGAACGTACCTTACGAATTGGATTCTCTTTTATATACACTTGAAGATGCAAAAACTGAGGCAAGGAGAAGTAATTACCAAAGGTTGCACGGCTAATGAGTGGCAAAGCTGAGATTTGAGTCCAGGTAGTTTTGCTTGAGTGTTGTGTTTTAAAAATGCCTCTGGGTCTTACCATGCATAGTGTTCTGCACTGTGCTTTTTTCTTGTAATGGTAGGTAATGGACCTCTGTACTTCTGTCTCCTTAACAATTGTGTAGTATTCTATGGCAGAGGTGTACCATAACTTACTTAGTGTCTTTCAAACCTAATCTTGTTTAATATTGCCAGTTACATTAGTAATGGTTTCAAGTAATACTTTAAAAAGTCAAGGTTTTTGAACTGGAACATGTAAGGATACATTAGTATTTACTAAGTAATGTATATTTGCTGTCCAGGTGTTTTGATATTCTCTCATTGGAGTTACATAATAAAATCCAAGCTTAACCTATAAGTTGTTGGGTATGCATGAATTTCATTATTTTTGCGGTCAGTCTGTCTTCTTTAGTTGTGGAAGATTTGTAGTGTATTGGGGGTAGAATTGACATCTGTTTGGGTTTTATTTACTTTGGCAGGATCTTGAATTTTGGTGTCCAAACAAGAAGTCTGGCATAGTGTTAACTTGAGATGTAGATACACTCTGGCTTTATAGTACTTGCATTTCAAGGTAGGGTGCATTTCCATTCCTTGTTCTTATGCCAGGAAGAGTTGGTACTAAGTCCATTTTTTTTCCTACAATATTTTACCCTTATTTCAAATATACCAACTGAAGATGTTAACGTATCATTGTTTCCTTTTTTCCTTAGTAGTAGTTATTTTTTAAGTGTGAGGAAATATCTTTTTTAGTACAGTAATAATTATTTCAGGTATGCCTGTTAGAAAAATAGTAGATATTTTCAGCTTAAATTTAGTAATTGTTCTTTAATCATTTTGGAACTGGTTAGAAGTTGCTTGGCTGATTCCTAACTAGCTCATTGCTCGTTATCATTCAGTCCTTTATTGATTAACTTTATATAAATGTAGACATTAAATCAGACTGCTAAACACCAGTTTGTCTGCTAAGGAGTGGGGGTACCAAGATGACTATCTCCCTACTTCAGGTAAGGGAATTTTGTTGAGAAAACAACATTTTGTTGCTAACAGTATAAAATGCTGTGATAGAGATGAGGCCAAATGAGAAAGTATGAGAATGGTCAGGAAAGGCTCCTCGGTTTGAGCTAGGCTCTGATCCGTAAGTGAGATTTAACTGGCCAATGACCAGAGTGGGCAAAGGATTCTAAATAGAGGGTATATAGAAATATGATTTGTGGAAACAGTTCAAAATTGTTATTATCATGTACAGTGTGAGAACACAGGCCCCTCAAGGGCAGACCTTACCCGTCCTGTTCATGAGTGCCTAGCACATTGTTAGATGATTAACAAACATTTGTTGAATGAATGAGTGAGGGAATTGTAGTAAGCTTACTGTGCTTGTCTGTCCATTTTTCAGAAAGAAATGAGTTCATTATTTTTAATACCTAACGATTTTTAGGTCATATAATTAACAAAACATAAAATAAGTAATAAACTGTTACTGCACTGAAGGAGGTTAAGTCTTGTAAGGGGACACGCTTAGACAAATCCTTCTAATTCAAGATGGTTATTTATAAAAACTATTTGCAAGGGATATCTATCTCATATGGATTGGTTGGATTCCTGAAAAGTGGTGGGTAGTTAAAATAAATCCTCAAATTTAAAATATTTGATTGATAAAATGTAGGCGGTAACACTGTGGCAGGTAGGTCATTAGTAATTGGCAGTCATGTCCTTTTTTTGCCATATCAGGTTAATATGAATATTATGTAAGCACTGTTGTTCCTATGTAATGAACAACAGAAAAAGTAACTGGCAGTTCTGTCAGGGTGTAGGCATCAGTATCTAAAAATGTTTCCCATGCTTACTCCTTGAGTAACATCATGATTTTTCCCAAATCTGCATGCTACTTGTACTGTTATTTGTCTTTTTTTTTGTGGACACAATTTGAAAATATTTTTCAAGAAGCTTTATGTTGGGCCAGCTGGGTGGCTTAGTCAGTTAAGCCTCTGCCTTTGGCTCAGGTCATGATCCTGGGGTCCTGCATCGGGCTCCTCCTCAGCGGGGAGTCTGCTTCTCCCTCTCCCTCTGCTGCTCCCCTTGCTTGTTCTTTCTCTTCTGTTGTCTCTCCTGCTCTCTGTCAAATAAATAAAAAAAAATCTTAAAAAAACCCGAACAAACCAAGAAGCTCTATGTAATTACCATAATGAAGGGCTAACACCTCAAAAGCAACTTAAATATAGTAAAAACAAAGCAATGTTAAGAAACCTAGCTAGCTACTACTTGCAGAAGTTGCTGGGTTTGGGGCGCCTGGGTGGCTCAGTTAAGTGTCCAGCTCTTGGTTTTGGCTCAGGTTATGGTTTCAAGGTCTTGAGATCAAGCCCCCCTTGGGGTTTTGTGCTGAATGTGGAGGCTGCTTAAGATTCTCTCTCTCTCCCTCTGCCCCTCTCCTGGCTTGCACTCTCTGTCTCTCTAAATAAATAAATAAATAATTTTTTTTTAAAAGCTGCTGAGTTTGAAGCCTGCTATCCTTTAATTAAAAGGAGAGATTGGCCAAGTGTTAGAGAAGTGTTGAAGACAAATTGGCACCTTGCTTAGATTTTCTCCATGATGTAAATAGAAGGACTAAAAGAGACTTGAAATGGGGTAACTTTGGGGATGCCCGGGTGCCTCACTCAGTCTCGTATCCTACTTTTTATCTACACTCATGTCTTTTTTTTTTTTTTTAAGATTTTATTTATTTATTTGACAAAGAGAAATCACAAGTAGATGGAGAGGCAGGCAGAGAGAGAGAGAGAGGGAAGCAGGCTCCCTGCCGAGCAGAGAGCTCAATGGGGGACTCGATCCCAGGATCCCGAGATCATGACCCGAGTTGAAGGCAGCGGCTTAACCCACTGAGCCACCCAGGCGCCCTCTCCACTCATGTCTTGATCCAAGGGTCATGAGTTTAGGCCACATGCTGGGCTGCAAAAAACGATAAAGAAAAAGAAAGTGGAGTAACTTTCCTACTTCGTGGTTCATTGTTATTTGGTGTCATAAAGGAGGAAGGCACTCACTCTCTTGGTGGGAGCAGTTCCCCTAGAGCTTCGCAGAGGGAAGAGATTTGGGGGCTGGGCCTTGAAGGATAAATCTGAGTTCATTTGAACATAAGGAAGCTGTGGGCCTTTCGGGCCCGTATACTAGCGTTTGCTCCTGTTGGGAGACTTTCGGATGTAGTATGTAGCGACAGCTGCCTTTGGGGAAGTGAAGAAATGGTGGGAGTTGAGCTGGAAAATGGAAAAAGAGGGATTTAAGGAATTAATCTCCAGTAACCTTTTCTAAACTTTGTTTTATCATATCTTTCATAGAATTTGAGGGAATATAGGTTATTTATTTAGTCTTGAAGTCCAACTAAACCTGACTTTGTCAGATAGTTTGAAACTTCCAAAGAAAGGGGGACTCGTCCAGATGCTGACCTGCATATTAATAGTTTTCCGAAGATTGGGGTGATTACAGGTGGCCTTGACTGTGAATTATGCACTCAGATGGCATAGTGGTAAAAGCTTGGTGAGCCACATGTACTTGGATTCTGCTCTCAGCTTTGCCAGTTAACTAATTTGACCTGGACAGATCCTTTAATTTCCTCTGTCCTCACCTGTGAAATGTCGGTAAGAATACCTGCCTGGGCGCCTGGGCAGCTCAGTTGGTTAAGCGACTGCCTTCAGCTCGGGTCATGATCCTGGAGTCCCCCGATCGAGTCCCACATTGGGCTCCCAGCTCCATGGGCAGTCTGCTTCTCCCTCTGACCTTCTCCTCGCTCATGCTCTCTCTCACTGTCTCTCTCTCAAATAAATAAATAAAATATTAAAAAAAAAAAAAGAATACCTGCCTTTCAGGGGTGTTACACAGATGAGAGGAGAATATCTGTGTTCAAGCCCCTGATCGGTGCCGAGTTCATGACTAGCCTGAAATGTGTGGTAGCCCCTCTTTTCTTACCTTCTTTCTTTCTTTCCTTTTTTTTTTTTTTTTAAAGATTTTATTAATTTATTTGTCAGAGAGAGAGAGAGAGCAAGAGCGCATGCATGGGGGGTGGGAGCGGCAAGCAGAGGGGGGAAGCAGGCTCCCTGCTGAGCAAGGAGCCCGTTGCAGCACTCCATCCCAGGACCCTGAGATCATGACCTGAGCCGAAGGCAAAGGCTTAACTCACTGAGCCACCCAGGCGCCCCAGTTATTGTTCTTTTAATTTCCTAAGCATGGATATATTTTACTACCACGAGTAAAAATTCTCTTCAAGTTCAGCCATTGCTATTTATAATGCCTTTTAAGAGAGTTTGCTATGAAATGGAAACTAATGTAAAAACAGATTTTTCTTAAACATTCTGGCTAGGACGTGTATTTACCTTGGTTCACTTGACCAGGAAAATGTAATGTGCCTGTGGAGATTTTGTTATGAAGTATCCGTGTTTCATTTCTGATCACAGTAAATGGAGGCAGACCATGTTTTTAGTGTGATAGTTTAAACACTAAAATATGTTGGGGCACCTGGCTGACTCTGTTGGAAGAGCATGCAACTCTTGATCTCGGGGTTGTAAGTTCAAGCCACACGCTGCGTGTAAAGGTTACTTAAAAATAAAATCTTTAAAAAAATGAACACTAAAATGTGTTACCAGCTGTTAACCGATTCTGGAACATCATATAATAGCTGGTAATCCTTTTTCTAGATGGTGGTTGTTGAAGATTGTGATAAATTACTGTGTTCAAACGTTTTCTCAAGTTAGAATACTTTTTTTTTAACTGAAAAAAAGTTGCTAAATTGAGTTCTTGATCTTTGAAGTGCATTACTTGTGTAATTAAAAAAAAATTAGACTTTATTTATTTTTAGAACAGGTTAAGATTTACAGAAAAACTGAGAGGATAACACAAGGAGTTCCTGTATACCCAGCACCAAGTAGCCCTTAATACTAACATCTTACATTAACAGGGTATATTTGTTACAATTAGTGAACCACTGTTGACACATCATTGTTAACTAAAGCTCATGTTATTTAGATTTCCTTGGTTTTCACCTGATGTCCTCTTTCTGTTCTAGGATTCCATATTATATTTAGTTGTCATTACCTCTGTAATTTTTAATCAGATCATTTAAAATTAGGCACATTAACATATTTGCAAAGCATGCTTTGTTCTCAAATTTTAAAGCCACACTTGTGTGTGGAATTTATGTTGCTAAAAATTCTCTTAGGCTGAAGATTGTTGGCCTTTAGTTTCACTTTTAATAAGCCTTTTACAAGTGTAGTTTCTATAGTCTTAGCAAGTAGTCTAACCTGTTTAGTTAAGACTTCAGTGCTTCCCACTTAGTTTCATGGAGAGGTTCATTTTGGTCAGTTCTCTTATGCGATGGACATGGAGCTGTGTCCCCTTGAAATGATAGACATCACCTTTTAATTGACAAGAAGAACGACGTCTTGCACTGTGTGGTCATTTATACTTTCCAGTCACCTCATATGAACTATATAACTTAGCATATGAGAGGGACAAGGACACTCCAGTTTTGAAGATGAGGAAACAGAAGCTTAGGTGAAGTGACTAAGCTGCCAGTAGGTGACACTGCTAGTAGGTGTCAAAGCCCAGCCTTAAATGCCTCAGATCTTCTGACCCCAGTTTTGGTATCCTTTTTGCTATGTTGTTTGATGTAGTCTCTAAAATGAGAAAGTAGCAGGTGGTCTTCTCTCGTATAATATGGACTGTCTCACAAAATTACTCCTGGATTTATTAGATTATTTACTTGAAGTCTAGCTGTTAAAGTGTAGAACCATTAGATACCTATCATTATCTTGGGATCCCTTTAATTAGAAATCTTCAACAGAGAAAAAACATGAAACATTCTCATTCATAAAACATTTGAAATCATCTTTTCCCTAGTATAGAGTCCTTCTCTTGAGTCATAAGAGTTCATTCAGGCATAGTTGCTAGCATTTGTAATATGTGTGTCCTCCTTAGAGCATATGTCTTAGGTCACACATTTCAGGCTGTTCTTCGTCTCTATGCTCTGCATCAGATTAGGTATGCTTCTTATCAGGAATTGGCAAATGTCTTCTGTAAAGGGCCAGATAGTAACTATTTTAGGGTTTGGGGGCCATGTGGACTCTGGAAGACTCTGGCAACTATTCAGCTCTGCCGTTGTAGCATGAAAACAGCCATAGAACGTAGAACATAGAACACAGCCATGCCAAACCAAGAGGCATGGCTGTGTTCCAATAAAACTTTATAGAATCGGGCCCCTAGCTGAATTTGGGCCATAAGCTATAGTTACAGTCTGCCAGGCCCAGCTCTATACCATAGACACAGAAACCCCTTGTGCTTTATTCCTGCAACTAAAATCTTCCCACTGTTCTTTCACTGATATGTTTTCCTAACATGAGTTGAAAAGCTTAACATTTGATTTAATGTGCATGGTTTATAATGAATTTTATTTTTGTAGAAAATGTGGTAAGCGAAACTGAAGTTACAGATTTTCAGAGTCTAATTTTTGACTACAAAAAGAAATGATCTCCCTTGGAAAATGCTTGCAAATTTCAGGAAAAAATCCATTTGTTATTGTTAGATATGTTAGTGCCTAATATTAATGTAAAATCTTTTATTTTACTTATGTTCTTTTTTGCAGAGCAACTTGTGACAATGCAGTTACCAAATATATATGAGTACTTCTTTGTGTGCTCGTGGTTTTCAGGAATAGGGTTACATCCATCTAAAAGATATTCTCAGCCTTTGAGGGGACCTGTCATTTTTGCTGGAAAGAGAGGATACAGACATCAAAAATGAAAACAAAAATAAAAAGTTTCAAATTAGTAGTATGGATAAGCAGTGCTTTAAGAGTTCAGAGTTGGGGGCGCCTGGGTGGCTCAGTGGGTTAAAGCCTCTGCTTTCGGCTCAGGTCATGATCCCAGGGTCCTGGGGTCTAGCCTCGCATCGGGCTCTCTACTCAGCAGGGAGCCTGCTTCCTCCTCTCTCTCTGCCTGCCTCTCTGCCTACTTGTGATCTCTGTCTGTCAAATAAATAAATAAATAAAATCTTAAAAAAAAAAAAGAGTTCAGAGTTGGAATTTATCACTGGGGCCGTACTATATGGTTGGGAAGGAAGGTTTTATCAAGCCAGGCTTTGGAAATTAGAATAAGTAAGTAATTAAGATGAGGTCTGATGTAAATAACAATGAATATAATACTAGGGTGCCTGGGTGGCTCATTTGGTTAAATAGCTGCCTTTGGCTCAGGTCGTGATCTTGGGGTCTGGGATCCAGTCCCACATCGGGTTCCTTGCTCAGCGGGGAGCCTGCCTCTCCCTCTCTGTTGCTCCCCCTGCTTGTGCTCTCTCACTCTCTTTTTCTGTTAAATAAATAAATAAATTCTTTAAAAAAATACTATGAAGGTGAATTAAAAATAAAAATGAAAAGGCGGATTTAGCTGGAACAAGCGATTTTATATAGGAAAATTGTGTGAGCTAGGAGTGGAAGTGTGGGTTAAGGCAAGATTGGTCCTTGAATATTAGGCTAAGGAATTTGGAAACTGTCTTCTGTGAAGTAAGGAATAAATGAAGAATTTGAACGCCTTTGTTTTTCCTTTAAGTCTTTCATGAACCTTCCAGGTATTATTGTTAAAGTTTTCAGTATTGTGTGGTTATTTTAGTTAACATTTAATGATGATTTCATGCTGTTCACCTCTTCTTTTCTCATCCACCAAAGACTGTATTCCTGTTCTTCCTACGTTATATCTACTCTGGTTATGAAATCTCTAACTAGAGTATGTTACTGAAATACCTCTTATTCATTCATATATTTATTTACCCAATATGGACTGAATGCTTGTGATTTGACAGGTTTTGTTCTAGTCAGTGCAGATTTGTCAGGGAACAAATTAGGCAAAAATATCTCTTTCTGTGGAGAGGAAATATGAATGTGTGACAGGGTAGGGGCTGACATTTTAGATAACGTGTCCAAGAAAGACCTCATTGAAGAAGAACACTTTTTTTAAAAAATTTTATTTTTTTCAGTGTTCCAAGATTCATTGTTTATGCACCACACCCAGTGCTCCATGCCTTCCTTAATACCCACCACCAGGCTCACCCATCCCCCCACCCCTCTTCCCTTCCAGTACCCTCAGTTTGTCTCTCAGAGTCCACAGTCTCTCATGCTTCATCTCCCCTTCCAATTTCCCCCAATTCATTTTTCCTTTCCTTCTTTTAATGTCCTCCATGTTATTCCTTATGCTCCATAAGTGAAATCTTAAGATAATTGACTTTCTCTGCTTGACTTATTTCACTTAGCATAATCTCCTCCATCCATGTTGATACAAAAGTTGGGTATTAATCCCTTCTGATGGAGACCTAATATTCCATTGTATATATGGATCGTAACTTCTTTATCCATTTGTCAGTTGAAGGGCATCTTGGATCTTTCCACAATTTGGCGATTATGGCCATTGTTGCTATGAACATTGGGGTTCATATGGCCCTTCTTTTCACTACATCTGTATCTTTGGGGTAAATATCCAGTAGTGCAATTGCAGGGTCATAGGGTAGCTCTATTTTTAATTTCTTAAGGAATCTCCACACTTTTCCAAAGTGGCTGCACCAACTTGCATTCCCACCAACAGTGTAAGAGGGTTCCCCTTTCTCCCTATCCTCTCCAACACTTACTGTTTCCTGTCTTATTAATTCTGGCCATTCTAACTGGTGTGAGGTGGTATCTTAGTGTGATTTTGATTTGAATCTCCCTAAAGGCTAGTGATGATGAACATTTTTTCATGCGTCTGTTAGCCATTTGTATGTCTTCTTTGGAGAAATGTCTGTTCATGTCTTCTCCCCATTTTTTGACGTAATTATTGTTTTTTGAGTGTGAGTTTGAGGAGTTCTCTATAGATCTTGGATATCAGCCATTTGTCTGTAGTGTCATTTGTGAATATTTTCTCCCATTCCGTGGGTTGCCTCTTTGTTTTGTTGACTATTTCCTTTTCTGTGCAGAAGGTTTTTATTTTGATGAAGTCTCAAAAGTTTTTTTTTTTTTAAAGATTTTATTTATTTACTTGACAGAGAGAAATCACAAGTAGATGGAGAGGCAGGCAGAGAGAGAGAGAGAGGGAAGCAGGCTCCCTGCTGAGCAGAGAGCCCGATGTGGGACTTGATCCCAGGATCCTGAGCCCAAGGCAGCGGCTCAACCCACTGAGCCATCCAGGTGCCCTCAAAAGTTGGTTTTTGCTTTAGTTTCCTTTGCCTTTGGAGATGTGTCTTGAAAGAAATTGTGTCTGATGTCAAAGAGGTTATTACTGCCTATGTTCTTCTCTAGGATTTTGATAGATTCCTGCCTCATGTTGAGGTCTTTTATCCATTTATCTTTGTGAATGGTGTAAGAAAATGGTCAGGTTTCATTCTTCTATACATTGCTGTCCAATTTTCCCAGCACCATTTATTGAAGAGACTATCTTTTTTCCACTGGATTATTTTTCCTGCATTGTCGAAGATTAGTTGAGTTGCTGGTCCATATCTGGACTCTCTCTGGTCTGTGTGTCTGTTTTTGTGCCAGTACCATGCTCTCTTGGTGATCACAGCTTTGTAGTAAAGCTTGAAATCAGGCAATGTGATGCCCCCAGCTTTTTCTTTTTCGATATTTCCTTAGCAATTGGGGTCTTTTCCGATTCCAAACAAATTTTAGGATTATTTGTTCCAGTACTTTGAAAAATGCCGGTGGAATTTTGATCGGGATGGCATTGAAAGTATACGTGGTCTGGGCAGTATAAACATTTAATAGCGTTTATTGTTCCGATCCATGAGCATGAAATGCTTTTCCATCTTTTTATGTTTTTTGAAGAAGACCACTCTTGAGTAAAAAGTCCTAAAGGAAGTAAGAGATTTGGGTGGAGAGCAAGTGTGAAGGTACAGAGGTGAAAGTATACCTGGCAAGTCTGAGAACACAGATGGAGCAGTAGGAAAGGGGGGCCAGTAGTAGAGAGATTATATGCCCTTGTTTGCATCTCTTAATCTTGATGACATATTATTAATAGTGCCCACTTTCACTCCTACCTAGTAGTGTCCTGGTTTGAATGGCAAATTATAAGGTCTTATGGTTATAGAGGTGAGATCAGAGAGGTAAGGAAGGTGGAGGCAGACGATGGAGAACTGAAAAAAGAAGCTTTTGGAGGATTTTTGGCACAAGCGTGATATGATTTGACTTGGGCTAATAGGGTCATTCTGGCTGCTGTGTTGAGAGTAGAATAGGAGCAGGGACTGAAGCAAAATTAGGAGGCTGCTGCAATGATCCCAGGTGAGAGATATGGTACTGTGGACCAGGGTGGTAATTAACAATAGAAACGATGGTAAGTAGGTATATTCTGGATGTGTTTTGGAGGTGGAGTCATCAGGAGTTGATAATCGGTGTAAGAAAAAAAGAAGAAGTTGAGAATGACGGAAAAGTTTTCTGCCTAAACAGTTGGAAAGATGGAATTACCATTGACTGAGATGGGGAAGCCTGGGATTTAAAGAGGTTTTTCTTGGGGGGAGTGGAGGGAGATGAGTGCAGTTTTGGACATGTTAAGTTTGAGATGCCAGTTAGACAAACCACAGGAGCTGTTGAGTGGGTAGTTGGAAATTTGGATCTGGCATTTAGGGGAAAGGTAAAGTCTGGAGATAACTAACTTGGGAGCTGTCAGCATTTTGATGGTTCTTAAGCCATGAGATGGAATGAGATTGCCTAGTGCTGGGTATAGATAGAAAAGAAAAGGTCTAAAGACTGGGATTAAGGGTAGGGTACCCCAGTGTTTTGAAGTCAGGGAGATGAGTGGGAAGTAACAAGTGAGACTGAGACTGACTGACAGGAGGAACACTGTGAGGGTGTAATGTCCCAAAGTCAAAGGAAGCGTTTCAAGGAGAGTGGTCAGTCATGTTAGAGCCTTCTGTTAGGTCAAGAAGGGGAGAAATGATAATGTATCATTGGATTATAGTGTGCTTATTTGTTTGTATATATATTTTTAAAAATTTATTTGAGAGAGAGCGGGGGAGAGGAACAGAGGGAGAGGGAGAGAGAAACTCAAGCAGAGCAGACTCTACACTAAGCATGTAGCCTGATGTGGGGCTCGATCTCACAACCCGGAGATGCCAACCTGGGCCCAAACCAAGATTTGGGCTCAAGAGGGGATCAGAGGAGAGAAGCTGGAGACAGTGATTATAGACACCTCATTCATACAATTTTCTTGTAAAGGGAGGGACAAAAAATGGAGGTGGAAGTTGAAGGGAAGACGTGACATAGAGAGTTTTCTTTCTCTCTTTTCTTTTTTTAAAGATGAAAAATAATAGCATGTTTATTTATTGGTGAGAATGATCCATAGAGAAAGAAATGTGGATGGGAGGGGGATAGGATAGTTGGGATCTCTACAGTAATGTTCTTAAGTAGATGTGAAGGGAAGAAATCCGCATCAAGTGAGGATTGGCTTTAACCTAGAGAAGGGTAGTTCATTCAAAGTAAAGAAAAAAGTAGAGCACAAGTGTGTGTGTGTGTGTGTGTGTACACACACACGTTTATATACTTGTAGTTATTTACAGTTTACTTGCTCCTGGCTTCGTAGTTGACTAAGCTTTGCAATGACAGAGGCTGTCTCTGTTTTGTTCTGTCTGTGCTGTTAGGGAAGACATTCAGAAAATATTTGTTGACTTGAATTAAATTGGAGAAGATAGGGACACCTGGGTGGCTCAGTGGGTTTAAGCCTCTGCCTTTGGCTTGGCAAAGGGTCCTGAGATCGAGTCCCACATCGGGCTCTCTGCTCAGCAGGGAGCCTACTTCCTCCCTCTTTCTCTGCCTGCTTCTCTACCTACTTGTGATCTCTGTCTGTCAAATAAATTAGTAAGTCCGTAAATAAATAAATAAATAGGAGAAGATAGCTTTTAACAGCCTTTCCAAATCTAAGATTCTGTTTTGATGTTAAGATCATAGAGGACGGGCGTCTGGGTGGCTCAGTTGGTTAAGCATCCAACTTTTGATTTGGGCTCAGGTCTTGATCTCTGTTGTGAGATCAAGCCCCCCGCCAGGTTCTGCCCTTAGTGCGGAGTCTGCTTTTCTCTCTTCCTCTGTCCCTCCCCCTGCTAGTGCTCTCTCTCAAAATAAGCAAATAAATAAGTAAAGTCTTTAAAAAAATAACAGAGGAAATAAAGAATTTAAGCTCAGCTAAGAGGTAAGGTTTGGAGACCCCTGTATTTTAAATGGTATTTGAGCATAAACTCAGGTGAAATAGATGTAACTAGAAGCCAGATGAAGTTCTGTAAAACCAGTAGATAAAAGGAACTTTAAGGAGTCAGTTATTAACAGAACTGGAAGTTAAGGTAGATGTGACTGACAAAATGTTTAGATTAGTCAATTGAGAGCAAGGGCTGCTTTGGAACCAGAACTGAGTCATTGTGAATTTTGATGTAGCTGCTTGCTAGGTATGTCAACACTTTTCTCAACTGTTAAATGAAGTTAATGAGCACAGTCATCTTAGGGTTATAAGGATTCAGTGAGGAAAAAAATAGCAGTGCCTGGCATGATGAAGTTCTAAATAAATGTTAGCTTGGTGTGAGTATTGTTAGTGTTAGTTCAGTATTGATATTGTCATTGTTACTTTTCAAGAAACTAACTTATTTGCAAATGTTTGTACTTTGCTGTTGTGTTCAGTATGGTGAAATTTCCCCACTTTTAGTTATTATGCCTACATTTTATTTAAGCTGTTTCCCAGTAGCTATAATGATTGTGTTATAATGGTGTCTCAGAAGGGCAGAACACCTTCATAGACTTTGCCTTTTACGTTCTCAAACCCTCTTCTCCAACTGTTGTTTTTAAGGAGTGCCTGTTATTTGTGTGTGGGAGTATTATTATTATTTTTTAAGACTTTATTTATTTATTTGACAGAGAGAGAGATCATAAATAGGCAGAGAGGCAGGCAGAGAGAGGGAGAAGCAGGCTCCCTGCTGAGCAGAGAGCCCAATGTGGGGCTCGATCCCAGGACCCTGCGATCTTGACCTGAGCCGAAGGCAGAGGCTTAACCCACTGAGCCACTCAGGTACCCTGTGTGGTGGTATTATTTTATCAAAATGTATGAGCCGGTAGACTTGGGGCTACCTGAATTGAGTTCATTTAACATGTTTGAGCTCTTACCTGCCATTAGCTATGTTAGGACACAAAGGTGAATTCTTTCCTTCAGCGTTTACAGTCTAGATAGAGATACAATATCATTATACTTTGGCATGTGCTACATGTATAAAATGGTACTTAGAACATGAATTTAATTTAGGTAAAATGTGGATGAAAATACAGGTCAGAGTTAATTTATATTTTTAATCTCTTGGATTTTACCCAGTGGTTTACTGACAGTTTTTTTTTAGGGGAGGGGGAGAGAAAGAGGGAGAGCAAGAATTTTAAACAGGTTCCACACCCAGCGTGGAGTTGGACACAGGGCTGAATCTCACAATCCTGAGATCATGACATAAGGTGAAATCAAGAGTCAGATACTGGGGGCATCTGGGTGCTCAGTCAGTTGGGCATCTGCCGCCTTCGGCTCAGGTCATGATCTCAGGGTCCTGGGATTGAGCCCTGCATCCTGGCTTCCTGCTCAGTGGGGAACCTGCTTCTCTCTCTCCTTTTGCCTCTCCCCCTGCTTGTGCTCTCTCTCTCTGTCACGTAAATAAATAAATAAAATCTTTAAAAAAAAAAAAAAGAGAGAGAGAGAGACACTTAACTGACTGAACCACCCAGGCATCCCTGTATAATCATGTGTTTTAAAGTATTATTTTGTGGGGTAAGTTTTTACCTGTTTTTTTGGCAACACTCAATCAAGACAAACTAATTATAGAAAGAAAAGCATTAAAGCATATAATTTTTGAACTTGATGAAAGGAAAAAAATGCTTAACAAGTTTTGTCTAGATTTATTAAAAATATTTTTGAAGATGTTTGGGACTATTAAAGGGTTTAGATTAGGTGGAGCATTACTTTCATGTGTTAATTTTTTAAGTGAACCTATATTTGAAGGTTTTAATTTCTAAATTGTATAAATTGGTTGATATTTTGCTGTGTCATTGGAAACATTTTATATGTCCTATCTTGAACAATATTTCGGTTATAATTAGACTGTGAGCTCCTTGAGATTAGGGAACCTGGCTAGGCTCCAGCCAAGCCCAGTAATATGTTTGTTGAATTAAGTTGTAGTAAAAAAGCAAGAAAGGCACAGTTTGAGAATTTCCAAAACAAAAAAATTCTTTTTAAGATTTTATTTATTTATTTGACAGACAGAGATCACAGGCAGGTAGAGAGGCAGGCAGAGAGAGAGGAAGGGAAGCCTGCTCCCTGCTGAGCAGAGAGCCCAATGTGGGGCTCGAACCCAGGACCCTGGGATCATGACCCGAGCTGAAGGCAGAGGCTTTAACCCACTGAGACACCCAGGCGCCCCTTCCAAAATATTTTTATCTATTTTTTCATTATGAAGAATTTCTGACATAACTGAAATTATTGAAGAGTAGTATAATGGTTATTATCTACCCTCTACCCAGATTCAACAGTTGCTTGCATTTTGCTGCATTTTAAAAGTCTCATTTTTTGGCTGAACCATGTATAAGTAAGTTGCAGATCCTAACACTTCTTCTACATACTTGAGCATAAAAATACGATATTCTTCTAGGTAACCACAGGATTTTTGAGTCATTCTTGTAGAGATCAGGGTAATAATAATGGTGTACTAGCTCTGTCATCTCTCACTTGTATGGTCCTTGGCAAATTACTTCATATCCCTGAGCCTCAGTTTCCTTAGCTGCAGAGCACTTATCTCAGAGGAATATTATGAAGATGAAGTGTGTAAAGGCACCATTTTCAGTATTTTCCCATACAGTACTCAACTGTGGTGAATTAATACCACACCCGCCCTTATTCCCAGAGTTGGAAACTTTTACCTTTTTTGCCCCCTCATTTGTTGTTCAAAAATCTTACATTTCTATCTTGTAACATTTCTCAAATCTGTCCTGTTCTTTCGATTGCCACCACATTTCTTGCCTGTCAATAATTTTAGTCTCTCTTCTGGTCCCATACTCACCTCCTCATCCTTTCCTTAAGGCTGCCAGAGTTTATGCTCCCAAATAAAAATTTAATCTTACTCATTTCCTGTTTAAAACTTTCCCCATCACCTACAGTGTAAGGTCCAAGTTTCTTAACTCTGTCTCCTATGTACCTTCTGTCTCCACAGCCTTATCTCTCATTATGCACATTCCCTCCCTTCCCCCACCTCACTGAACACACAGACACCATCCCCCAAACGGTAGCAAGCCGTGGGTAGCTGTCTAAATTGTACTCTTTGTTACATACCTCTGTGCCTTTGCTTGGTTGACTCCCCATGTCTAGAATTCTACCCCACCCACCATCTTCTTTATCTCTGGCAAATACTCATTTTCTCAACCCCCTCCCCAGCTTGCCTTTTAAGACTAGGTGCCATACAGGTTCCTTCTCTTCCCCCTCCATCTACATTGTACAGTCTTCTAGCATCATACCCGTAACATTTTTGGACAGCCATTTGCTTGCATGTCTGCTTCATTCTGCTAGGTTAGAAAGTCCTTAAGGATACACAGGTTTTATCCCTTTTTTTATTCCTAGTACCTAATATGTTGCTTGTACCAGGGATAAAATAAAGATAGATATGGAGTCTGTATTTTATGGGTGAAAAAAATCTGAGGTTCAGAGAATATTCTTTATGTGCCCAAAGTAACAGAACTAATTAATGAAACATTCAGATCTTTAAGAGCCCATTTCATTATTGTTGCCATTAATAGTTCTTCGTCTGTGTACTTAGAGGCCCCTAGAGGATGTTAGAGTTCCCACATGGAAGTCTGTAAAGTCATATATGAATTTTCGGTAAATTGAATTAATACGATTATATACTGTATGTCACCGATTTTTCTTAATGTACCCACATGGTTTTGTTATTATCTTAACAGATCATTTTAGTGGACATACTTACATCTTTAAAAAAAATTTTTTTTATTTACTTGAGAGAGAGATGGGGAGGAGCAGAGGGAGAGGGGTGAGCAGACCCCCACACTGAGGACACAGCCTGTCACGGGGCTTGATCCCATGACCTGAGCTGAAATCAAGAGTTGGATGCTCAGTTGGCTGAGCCACCTAGGCGCCCATGCTTTTATCTTTTGAGAGGAGAGAAGTATGAGGGCCTTCGTGATACGGGTGATTTGGAATAAAGACTTGACATAGTTTGCTAGGAAATTGATAAGGTATAAAAAAGTTGTTTTTTTTTTTTAAAGATGTATGTATTTTAGAGAGAGAGAGAGAGAGCACAGTTGAAAGGAGGGAGAGGGAGTTGCAAGCAGACTCTGAGCTGAGTATTGAGTCTGACTTGGGGCTCCGTCGCATGATCCTGATATCATGATTTGAGCCAAAACCAAGAGCTGGGTGCTCAACTGACAGCACCACCCAAGTGCCCCAAGAAAGCAGTAAGATTCAGGTTAGGTGGTAAAATCTATGTTCTTAGTCTTCAGTAGTTCATTAAAATAAGAAACTTTAAAAATATCTAAAAACAGGAGTGCCTGGGTGGCCCAGTCAGTTAAGCATTTGCCTTCAGCTCAGATCCTGTTGGACCTCTTAAAAAAAAGAAAAAAAAAGTGTGGTCTGGCAGGCATTCTAGGTTCACAGGTATAGCTTAAATAACAATGCTTAAAATATGTGTGCTATTTCTATCAGTTTGTTTAACTACTAGGTAAACAAGATTTGTGTGATTTCATTCATTCCTTTGGCAAATATTTTTTCCATTCTTGCTATGAATCAGGTGCTCTGCTCAGCGCTGAAATTGCAGCTGTGAGTAAATAAAACAGAGAAGCCATACTCCTCCCTGGTGGCCCTTACCCCTTTTTTTTTTTTTTTAAGATTTTATTTATTTGACAGACAGAGGTCACAAGTAGGCAGAGAGACAGGCAGAGAGAGAGAGAGGAGGAAGCAGGCTCCTTGCTGAGCAGAGAGCCTGATGTGGGGCTCGATCCCAGGACCCTGGGATCATGACCTGAGCCGAAGGCAGAGGCTTTAACCCACTGAGCCACCCAGGCACCCCTGGCCCTTACCTTTTAGTGTGGGAGCCATACTTTAACCATAGTGAACATGCAAGTAGGTATCTGTAGTATAATGCTAGACAGAGGCAAGTACTTTTTAAAAAGGCCAGAAAAGGGAATAGGAAGTGATAGTTTCTATTTTAGGAGTTACCTGAGAAGGCCTTTCTAAGTAGCCATTTGAACAGAGAGACCTGAGTTAAGTAAGGGTACTTGCCATGCAAAGATACCTGGAGGAACAGCCTTCCAGACAGAGGGATCATCAGATGCAAGAAGCTTTGAGGAAGCGGCATGCTTGGCCTCTTAAGCAAGGAAGCCAGTGTGTCTGGAGCTCTGTGAGCAAGGGTAGAATGGTAGGAGATGAGGTTGGAGAAGTAGCCAGGGGCAGATCATGTAGGACCTTTAGATTTCATTCTAAATGTAATATAAACCTTTGAATGGTTTCTAGTAAGGAAATAAGGTGATCTAACTTAAGTTTAAAGGGTACTCTACGCTATGTAGAGAACAGACTCAAGTAGTACAAGAAAGGAAGCAGGGCGATCAGTTATGAAGTGGTTATAGACCTTTGGATGAGAGAGGATGATGAACGTGGTGGTGAGAAGTAGATTGGAGATGTATTTTGAAGATCAAGTCAACAGGTTAAGTTGACTGATGGCAGTGTAAAAGGGAGCAGTCAAAGAAACTCTAGTGCTAATAAATAGATACTAGACTTGAAGGAAATACACAAATTTTTACTGTGGCTGTCTCTGAGCAGTGGCCTTCTTACTAGGAGCTTTTTTCCCCCCCCTTATCTGTATTTACCAGTTTTTCTATCTTGAACCTGTAATGCTTCTGCAAAAAATATATAGATTATTTTAAAATTAGAGTTAATCATAGTACTAAATGTACCCTAATTCTTAATGTATTCTCTTATCCCTTTTGATTTTGGAAAAATAGTCTAAATTTTTAAACCTTTTTACTCTTAGTGATCAGCCTTTGTACCTTCTCCACATTTGAAGATGGTGAAGCTGGATATTCACACCTTGGCCCATCACCTTAAGCAGGAACGCTTATATGTGAACTCTGAGAAACAGCTCATTCAGAGGCTCAATGCAGATGTCCTTAAGACAGCTGAAAAGTTGTATCGTACAGCATGGATTGCTAAGCAGCAGAGAATTAATTTGGATCGGCTTATCATAACCAGGTAAAAAAAAACTGGTTTTGAGATGTTTAATTTTTTCTGTGCTAACTATAAATAAATGAATCTATTTCCAACAAAGTGTATGCTTTCAGATAGTTTGAATCAACATTAAGGTGAGTCTTTGCCTATTTTGTCTGTTAATTAAGGCCTTTTTAGAGAATTATAACTTAAGCATTAATATTTTGTACCACACCACTTAATTTGTATCTTTGTATGATAACCTTTTATTTTGCTGAGAGTAAATTATCTTGTGTTTTTTTCTAAGTAGGCTCCATACCCAATGTGGGGCTTGAACTCATGACCCTGAGATCAAGAGTCACATGCTCTACCCACGAACCAGCCAGGCGCCCCTCTACTTTTCTATGATTATTATTATATTAAGATTAAAAAATTTTTTTGAGTAATCTCTATGCCCAGCATGGGGCTCAAACAACCCTGAGATCAAGGGTCATATGCTGCACCAGTTCAGCCAGTCAGGCACCCCTTTTCTCCTGGTATTATTTAATATACAATTGGCCCTTAAACACTGATTTGACCCTGTGGGTCCACTTATACAGGGATTTTTTCGATAGAATACTATAAATGTATTTTTCTCTTATGATTTTCTTAATATTTTCTTTTGTCTAGCATACTTTATTGTAAGAATACTGTATATAATACATATATGAAATATGTGTTAATCGAGTATATTATCTGTAAGGCTTCTGGTCAACAGAAGTCTATTAGCAGTTAAATGTTAGGGGAGTCAAAAGTTATGCAAGAATTTTCCACTGCATAGGCAGGTCAGTGCGCCTAATCCCCACATTGTTCAAGGGTCAACTGTGTATTTCCATGTTTTGATTCTGTATATCTTCCTGTATATCTACCTCTCGCTTTTAGAAACCTCTTTTTCACTGTGTTAATATCTTATTCTGTTGCTTCAGGAACCAGTTTTTAGCTCTAAGAAGAGTGGTGGTGAGGTATAAATTTGAGAAAACGAGGCAGATGCAGAGAAGTATGATTCCATTTATGTGAAGCTGAAAAAAAGCAGGGCTGATCTTTCCTAACAGAAGTCGGAATAATGGTTATTTTTTTATATTTTTCATTGAGCCTGATGAACTAGGAGGAATTTGTCCTCCTTTATACTTTTCGGTTTTCTCCTTTCTTCGCATGTTCAGGTGTTGGTCGGCTGAAAGATTCGAGCAGTTCGGAATGATCTCATTACCAGGACTATAATCAGTCTACATTTCCATGTTTCAGTGGTACCGTATTATTGTTATTGATTTTTATTGTTTTGCTTGTTTGCTCATTTTTTAGTGCTGAAGCTTCCCCTGCTGAATGTTGCCAACATGCCAAGATTTTGGAAGATACACAGTTTGTTGATGGATACAAGCAATTGGGATTTCAGGAGACTGCTTATGGAGAATTCTTGAGTCGATTAAGGGAAAATCCTCGTCTTATTGCCTCCTCTTTGGTTGCTGGGGAGAAGCTGAATCAGGAGAACACACAAAGTGTTATATACACAGTTTTTACCTCCCTTTATGGCAACTGCATCATGCAAGAAGATGAAAGCTACCTCCTTCAGGTTTTGAGATATTTGATTGAATTTGAACTTAAAGAAAGTGACAACCCCAGGCGACTTTTGAGGAGAGGAACCTGTGCCTTCAGCATCTTATTTAAACTTTTTTCTGAAGGACTGTTTTCCGCCAAACTTTTCCTCACAGCCACTTTACATGAGCCAATCATGCAGCTGCTTGTTGAAGATGAAGACCACCTGGAGACAGATCCAAACAAGCTGATCGATAGGTTCTCCCCATTACAACAGGAAAAGCTCTTTGGAGAGAAAGGCTCAGAGAGATTCAGGCAAAAGGTTCAAGAGATGGTAGATTCCAATGAGGCCAAACTGGTGGCTCTGGTGAACAAGTTTATTGGTTATCTCAAACAGAACACGTACTGCTTTCCACATAGTTTGAGGTGGATTGTGTCACAGATGTACAAAACCCTCTCCTGTGTAGACAGACTGGAAGTTGGGGAGGTCAGGGCAATGTGTACTGATCTCCTCTTGGCCTGCTTCATTTGTCCCGCAGTTGTCAATCCAGAACAGTATGGAATAATTTCTGATGCTCCTATTAATGAGGTAGCAAGATTTAATCTGATGCAGGTACGCTTTTTAATGTGGCATTCAGTTGAAAGTCGGTTGAATGAGTAGTGGGGTGTGAACAAAATACGATGGCAATATGTTTACATTCTTACTATTCTGTTTCCTCAAACTGGCTTAAATATTTCTTTCTTTCTTTTTTTTTTTTTTTAAAGATTTTAATTTATTTATTTGACAGTGACACAGCATGAGAGGGAACACAGGGGGGCAGTGGGAGAGGGAGAAGCAGGCTTCCCGCCGAGCAGGGATCCTGATGTGGGGCTCTGTTCCCAGGACCCTGGGATCATGACCTGAGCAGAAGGCAGGCACTTAACGACTGAGCCCACCCAGGTGCCCCTAAATATTTGCTTCTTAAGAAATAAAAGCAGTTGCGGGGCACCTAGGTGGCTCAGTCAGTTGAGTGTCCCACTCTTGGTTTCAGCTCAGGTCGTGATCTCAGGGTTGTAGGATGGAGCCCTGCCTTTGTCTCCATGGTCTAATTCCACTCTCAGCGGGGCATCTGCTTGAGAGTCTCTTCCTTTGCCCTCCCCCCACCCCCTTGTGCACACACACACACACACACACACTCTCACTCTCTCTTTCTCTCTCTGAAATAAATTTAAAAAAATAAAGAAAAGCAGTTCAATTGGGATTAAAAATACCATTGTCATAAAATATTAGTTTTGGGGGCACCTGTTTCAGTCTGGTAAGCATCTGCCTTTGGCTCAGGTCGTGATCCCTCAGGGTTCTGGGATCAAGCCCCGCATTGGACTTTCTGCTCTGCAGGGAGCCTGCTTCTCCCTGTCCCTCTGCCTGCTACTCTACCTGCTTATGCTTGCTCTCTCTTTCTCTCTCTCTCTGTGTCAAACAAATACAGTCCTAAAAAATATATTTTGTTAGTTTTTCCTGTGTAAACATTTATTTATTTATTTTAAAGAGAAAGGGAGAGTGAGGGGAGGGGCAGGAGAAGGAGAGAAATCCTCGAGCAGACTCCCCACTGAGCTTGGATCCCAATATGGGGCCTGATCCCAGGACTCTGAGATCATTACCTGAGCCAAAACCACGAGTCAGACTCCTAACCGACTGAGCCATCCAAGTGCCCCTTGTGTTAGTTTTTACTCTTTTCTTTTTTTTATTTGAGAAACAGTGTGTGAGAGCACAAGTTGGGGGAGGAGCAGAAGAAGAGGGAGAAGCAGACTTCCTGCGGAGCAGGGAGCCTGCTGTGGGGCTTTATCCTGGGACTCTGAGGGCAGACACTTAACCAACTTAACTACCCAGGCACCCCTAGTTGATTAGATTTTCTAGAACAGGGCCACCATCTCTTTACCATGATTTCAAAACCAGGGTGATTGAAAATATTTATGCATTATCTTTTATACATTGTTTGGTAGCAAAACATGACCTAAACTAACATGAGACTGTTTATCACTGCTAGTTATTCCTTTTAGGGCTAATGAATACTCAGGTTTTGCTGCAGAAATGGTAAATACATTTGATTACAGGATGCTTCCCTTAATACTGCCTATGTTATATGTGTGCACGATTCGACCTTTCTAAAATCTTTAAATTTTGAAATTGAAATTTTTCTGGTCCTCAGAGTTCCAGAAAGAGGAGTTTTGGATTTATGTTAGCAGTTTTTTTCCCCTTTATCATGAGAACTACTGAAATCTTGTTATTTATTTATTTATTCATTTATTTATTTTTGAGAGGGGGGAGGGGCGGAGGGAGGGGGCGAGAAAGAGAATCCTAAGCATGCTCCATGCCCAGTGTAGAGCCTGACATAGGGCTGGATCTCACAACCCTGAGATATGAACTAAACCGAAATCAAGAGTCAGATGCTTAACTGACTAAGCCACTCATGCACCTCCATGTTATTATTTCTTTTTTCTTTTTTGAAGATTTTATTTATTTTTATTTGAGAGAGAGCATGAGAGGGGAGAAGGCCAGAGGGAAAAACAGACTCCGCACAGTTTGAAGCCCAATGCTAGACTCGATCCTGGGACTCTGGAATTATGACCTGAGCCAAAGGCAGTCCCCCAACCTACTGAGCCACCCAGGTGCCCCATGTTATTATTTCTTAAGGGAATCTTTTAATCATATCCTGTCCCCCAGAAATACTATGAAGAAAAAACTGAGTTTATTTAGAATATATCTTTGGATGATTTTTTTTTTAACGACAAGCTTTTTTTTCCCATGGTCATTTCTGTTATGTTATGTTTAGCAATTAACTACATAAAAATCCCTGAAGTAAAACTAAAAGATTTTTATCATCTTTGAAACACTAAATTTATTCTTAATATAGTGTAGTTCTAGGTTTTTATTTTTATCATTCTAGTAGAGATTGAATCACTT
The DNA here is from genome assembly GCF_011764305.1 of Mustela putorius furo. Taxonomy (NCBI): domain Eukaryota; kingdom Metazoa; phylum Chordata; class Mammalia; order Carnivora; family Mustelidae; genus Mustela; species Mustela putorius. The sequence continues at coordinate 7,263,868 of NW_025421428.1, forward strand.
ATTGTCAAAATGAGTAAAAAAGGGAATTATACCAGATATTAAGATGATACTATATGGTATTAGCTTCCCCCAAAGTGTCTTTAAAGAGAGTAGATTAGGGTTGCCTGGGTGGCTCAGATGATAAGTATCCAACTCTTAATTTTGGCTCAGGTCAGTATCTTAGGTTTATCAGATGGAGCCCCATGTTGGGCTCCATGCTGAGTGGGGAGTCTGCATGAGATTCTCTCTCTCCCTCTGTCCCTTCTGCCTTCTCTGCAATAAATAAATAAATAAATAAATAAATCATAAGGAAAAAAGTAAGAGTAAATTAACAGTTCTCTTTTACCAGTAAGGAACCTGCTGTGTGAATTAACATTTACTTTCCAAGCAGCTCTGTTCAGTAGGATTTTTTAAATCTAGAAAAAAAATTCTACCTTAAGTATTTTGTGAACTCTAAAGGGAAATGTACTTAATAGTAACTTCATTTAGATAATTTGAATCAAGTTTTGCAAGTGAATTTTAAAATATCTAAATGTATGAAAAGTATAATATCATAAACAAAGGTGTTTTATTTTTATTTTATATCGTCAATGTAATGTTAAAGTAAAATTTTCTATTGTCTATGACTCTTCATCTAAATATAGTAAAAGCTGATGTAGAGAAGATACACATTTAATTTGGGACCCTACTTTGCATGCCTGGTCAGATGGTATAACTATTATTATGAAACAGCTTTTTAGACTAGAATGAAAGCACTTTCATAGAGAACGATTTCTAAGTATCTATAGCCCACGTCTCCCGACCACTGCTTTGGGTTGCAGGTTGGCCGCCTTTTGCAGCAGTTGGCAATGACCGGCTCTGAAGAGGGAGATCCCCGGACAAAGAGCAGCCTTGGAAAATTTGACAAAGTAAGAATACTATCTTATGAGAAAATACTGTTTATAGAAAATATTCCCAAAGTATTAGTTAACTTAACTGTTGTCTTTATTAAGTCTTGTCCTTTAATTTATTGAGAATAAACTATTCTTTTCAGTTATGCTTAGTATAGCTATAGAGAATATAGTGTTGGATTAGTAGCATTTAAAGGAAGATGTCAGTAAAGATTACTAATTCTTACTTGTTAAACTGTTGAGGAGATGTCACTGTAATGAGAGCCAAAGAGCTATTAAGATTATTTTATTTTAAAAATTTGATAAGGAGCCTGGCTTGCTCAGTTGGTAGAACACGCAATTCTTGATCTTGGGGTTAGAGTTCCAGCCCCATGTAGGATGCAGAGATTACTTTAAATATTTTATTTATTCATTTATTTATTTTAGAGAGAGGGAGCGTGCACATGCAGGCAGAGGGAGGAGCAGAGAGAGAGGGAGGAGGAAAGAATTTCAAGCAGACTCCATGCTAAGTGCAGAGCCCTACATGGTGCTCAATCCTGTGACCTCAAGATCCTTACCAGAGCAGAAATGAGGAGTCCGATGAGCTGCCCATGTTTCCTGGGTGTAGAGATTACTTTAAAAAAAAAAAAAAAGTCTTAAATAAATAAGGTTGCTCATTTGGTTGAGTGTCTGACTCTTGGATTCTGTTTGGATCATGGTCTTAGGGTCCTGAGATTGGCCCAGGTCAGGCTCTGCACTCAGCTGGGAATCTGCTTTAGATTCTTTCTTTGTTTCTCTCCTCTGTCCCTCCCCACTGAGTGCGTGTGTGCTCATGCATACACTCGCTCTCTCTAAAATGGATGAATAAATCTTTAAATAAATAGTTTAGTTTAAAAAAAACACTAAAGCAAATCAGTAATAATTATATAATTTTAAGTGTATTTCATAAATATGTTTTATGGCATTATTCAGTTAAATTAGATTTTAATCATATTTGAGTAGTTTGTATATTCAGCCTTATTTAAAATTCAGAGGTTATATAGTGAAATTCCACTTTACCTCTGATCTCTAACCTTTATTTCCTCCCCAGAAGGTTCTTGATGTTCTCAGTTTTTCATGTTTTCTTCAAGAGGTTTATATGTATACAAGCAAATTCTTACATATGTTTTCCCAGTCACCCCAGCCCCCTCTTTTCACAAATGGTAGGGTAGTGTGGACTGTTCTGCGTCATGTTTGTTTCATGTACCAGAATTTCATGGAGACAATTCTGTGTCAATTCAAAAGAATTTAATTTTTTCATCGTTGGGTTTAATATAATTTTCAAGAAGAAAAACTTTTTGTGCGCTTGTCTACCTTAATTAGAAATTTTGTTCCCTTATTTAAAAGAGGAAATATTTCATTGTGATCTTTTCCTGTTTAACAGAGCTGTGTTGCTGCCTTTCTTGATGTTGTGATTGGGGGCCGTGCAGTGGAGACCCCTCCAATGTCCTCCGTTAATCTTCTGGAAGGATTGAGCAGAACTGTGGTTTATATAACGTATAGTCAGCTTATTACTCTGGTAATGGCCTTATTCTTTAATAGGATTTTCTCAAAAGTCATTTATCTAAGTATGGGCAGAGTCATAGATGAGTACATTGTGTGAGACATAGATACTGTGTGTGAAAAATGGATCTCACTAGCTAATGTCCTTTTACCTTTGCCAGGTGAATTTTATGAAGAGTGTGATGTCTGGAGATCAGCTGAGAGAAGATAGGATGGCTCTTGACAATTTATTGGCAAACCTGCCCCAGGCAAAGCCGGGAAAAAGCAGCAGTTTGGAAATGACCCCGTATAATACTCCTCAGCTGTCTCCAGCAACCACTCCAGCAAATAAAAAGAATCGATTGCCTATAGGTAAAGAGCATTTCTCATATTCGGGCTTTCCCTTAAATTTAGTGTTTTTATTTGGCCTTTAATACCGCTCAGTGTTTTGGAATATGGTTTTAAATAATTTGGGAAAGCCTTTCTCTTTGTGTTTACTGATACCAATATAATTTTTAAAAATTGTACCAGTTAAGGTTTATAAGTAGGTTTTAGCTTTATCTAGATGTACTTTTCACAATTAATTGAGATCATGCCACCTACAGTATATTTTGTTCATATTTTAGTAACTTTTTTAGGAAAAATTGGAAGTGTCATTTGAAATATATAGCCCTGTCATTTCTTCGAAGTTCTAAATAATACAAGAAAATAATAACTTAGAGGTTTCTGTTGGTAAATATGAAAATACAGTTATAATTTTTCCATTGTTATTATTATTAATAATTTTTGTCAAGGAGCTAAAGTATCTGTTATTTTATAAAACAAAGATTTCATTTTATTTTGTCAAGCTTATTTAAGAATTGGGTTTAATTATGTTTTATTCACTTAGTAAACATCTGTTACCCACACACACGCACACACACACACACACACTGAACATTACCATGTACTCTGTACCAGACTCTGGATGAGCATTTTATAGATGTTGTTTCATTTAATTCATGCAAAAAGAGTAGGTATAATCACTATCCTGCATGGGGGGTGCACCTTGTTAGACACCGGGGATACAAAGACCATTAGGATATGCTGTTGCTCTGGTAGTTGCTGGTCGTCTAACTGGGGAGAGTAAGAGGAGTCCAGTTGCCGTCATTATACTGTGTTTGATGGAGATAAGTGTGCATGGAGGTTTATGGGGCACCCATGTTGGCTGGGCGGTGATGGTGTCGGGAGAAGATCCTGGACACAGTGAAGCTTATACTTTTTCTTGAAGGATGAGTGGGAGTTAGACAAAATAGACCAGAGAGGGAGAGAAAGAGTGTTTAAGCCAAGGGAACAGTGTTTTAGTGCCAATTTTTTAATGAAAATGAGGAGCTCAGCACCAGTTAGTGAATATGAATAGTTACTTTATTTTACACATTTTGAAGAACAGGATTTCATTTTTAAGCTTCTATGAGCTGATTTGTTAAGAACTGACAGTTTCTTAAAATTAATCCATCTTACATTTAACATAATACGAAATAATATCATCAACAAAAATATGGCAACATGTTCTTCAAATCTTTGGCTTTCGTCATCCCAAAATACCAGTTTTCAGAATTAAAAATAGAAAAGGATGAAGTTTGACACTCAGTGATTTTTAAAAAATATTTTAAAATTTATTTTAGAGAAAGAGGGAGTGGGAGCACACAAGCAAGGCAGGAGGCAGAGGGAGATAAGCAGAGTCCTCACTGAGTGTGGGCCTGATATGAGATCATAAGCTGAACCGAAATCAAGAGTTGGGCATTTAACCTACTAGCCACCCAGGTGCCCAACACACAGTTATTATTATGTTTTTAAGATTTTATTTATTTATTTGACAGATAGAGATCACAGGTAGGCAGAGAGAGAGAGGAGGAAGCAGGCTCCCTGCTAAGCAGAGAGCCCGATGCGGGGCTTAATCCCAGGACCCTGAGACCATGACCTGAACCGAAGGCAGAGGCTTTAACCCACTGAGCCACCCAGGCGCCCCCACAGTTATTTATTTATTTATTATTATTATTTTTTTTGGCTCTGAACTCACAGTTATTTTTAATATTAAAGCTTGTTTGTACTTTTCTCTTTTTAAAAGATTATTTATTTATTTATTTGAGAGAGAGAGAGAGGGAGAGAGAGCATGGGAGGGACAGGTCAGAGGGAGAAACAGACCCCCCACCGAGCAGGAAGCTTGATTTTGGTTTTGATCCTGGGACTCCCAAGATCATGGCCTGAGCCAAAGGTAGTTGCTTAACTAACTGAGCCACCCAGGCACCCACTGTTTGCATTTTTTTAACATGAAGAATTAAATGATTCTTAGTAAATCAGGGATTTTTTTTTTCCCCCTCCATTATTCACTCCTGTTTGTTCTTTCACTTCTTGTCATCTAGAAGTATCATTAAGTATGGGTATAATGAAAAGTAAATTTCAGTTGTTTGCACTGTTAGTTCGTATAGTCCTATGACCTGGCCATTGAATTTATTTCATATTTTTAAAAAAATGTGTCCATTATTTCAGAGGGTTGATTTTCTTTCTGTTTAATGCTTTCGCAACCCAGGACAACAGTTAGCAGCCATCACTGCCTGGGATTCCTCAGCCACCAATCTTACTGCTCATATTACTCTAGTAACCCCATTTGGTGGGTAATAGGCTGTTCTTCCTCTTCTTATGTAACTTTCATTTAAAAAATAGTATATGAAAATGTGCTCCATATGCATGTTGCTTTTGCTTTATGTAAATTGCTACATGGATTTTGGTTACTTGCATTTTTATAAATTATAAAGTTTGTTGCTCAAGATTCATGTAGTTATTCATGAAGTGGAATTTAAGTTTCCAGTTCAGGAGAAGGCAGTGCGGGAGGGTTAGCAGATAAAGGTGGGAGTGAGCCTGGGTTCAACTTTTGGAAATTGAAGTGTGCTCTGGATTTTGAAAGTAAGAGCAATTGATGAACAGATCTACAGCATTGTGTAGGGGACTCTTCATATTCCCTCTCATTTTTTAAAGATTTATTTATTAGAGAGGGAGAATGCATGCACACATGGGAGGAAGAGCAGAGAGGAAAGAATCTCAAGCAGACTCTCCGATGAGCACGGAACTTGACATGGGGCTTTATCCCACAGTCCTGAGATCATGACCTGAGCCAAAACCAAGAAACCAAGAGTCAGAAGCTCAACCAACTGAACCCCCGGGGACCCCAAGGGAATTCTTTATATTTGTCTTCAAGTAGGTCAGCTTTCACTCAAAGTGAAGTTGAAAGACATTTGTTATTTTTAGTGGTTTTGCTTTATTTCTGTACTTTTGATTATTTTGTACCAAAGTAGAATTTGTATTTGGGATTTCAGTTATACTGAATTTTATTGCCCTCTGAAAGAAATTTGAAACTTACCACAGAAGACTTAAACTCATAGAGAAATTGTCAAACTATAAATCTTTCAGAATCCAAAAGTTCTTGTAATGTGTGTGGGATGGTTATTTTAGAAAAAAAGTATTACTTGTTTTTACTTAAAGGTTAAAACTTGTTTAAAAACAAACAAACAAACTTGTTTACTTACAGAAAAGGGCTCCCCCAAGTAATTAGATTTTTCATTAATTTAGAATGTTTCTATAAAGCAGAAGGGAAACTTAATATTCAAACATAGGGAAATCTTTTTTTTTCTGCATTTTTGGAAAGAAATTAGTACATTTCAGGAAAATCAGCATGTTTTAAAAAACTGATTATGATTTTGTCAGTGGTTGTCCAATTAGCATATATTACTTTATATGGCTAAAAGGTTGCTATGGGAAATTTTCTGACGCTTATGAGTTCAGTGGCAGTTAAATCATAGGAGAAATAGTAGACGGTATCTTGATAAGAGATAAGGCAGTGCTCTTCTTGTCCCCCCAAGTCTTAAGCTGAGAGATGTGTTTGCTGTTCCTGCAGGTGCGCTCATCTGTGTGTCGCTCACTGTCAGGTGCACATAGACTATTGTTTCAGTTTGTTTGTTTTTTTTTTTAAAGATTTATTTATTTATTTGACAGACAGAGATCACAATTAGGCAGAGAGGCAGACAGAGAGAGAGAAGGAAGCAGGCTCCCTGCTGAGCAGAGAGCCCGATGTGGGGCTCGATCCTAGGACCCTGGGATCATGACCTGAGCCGAAAGCAGAGGCTTTAACCCACTGAGCCACCCAGGCGCTCCTATTGTTTCAGTTTTGAAGGAGAATCTATGTCACTCATTAGTAGAGTAACTGGGAAGTTGTAGGGTTTTTTAAAAAAATTCATATTCTCCACTATTTTTTTTTGTGCATGCGCAAAGTCCTAGAAGATACATTTTTGTATTTACTGTACCATTTTCTTCATCTTGTCTTGTTCTCTAAATTATATTTGAAAAATTTTTTATTAGCAGCTCGAAGTAGAAGCCGCACCAATGTGCTAATGGACTTACATATGGACCATGAAGGATCATCTCAAGAAACCATCCAGGAAGTACAGCCAGAAGAGGTGTTGGTCATTTCCTTAGGGACAGGTCCCCAGCTCACTCCAGGGATGATGTCAGAAAATGAGGTATGAATGTATTGTTACATTTAACTTAGAGCCATCAATATTAAGGAATTAGGTTCTTTTTTTTTTTTTTCTCTAATTCATGGTCTCTTGCTTCTATGAGTGCATTAATTGCCAAACTCCCTGTGAACAGTTCTGGGGGCCTTTCACATTAATGCATTGATAGTACAATCATTGGTGATTAGGGCTACACCGAAAGGAATTTTCCTCATAGTCTTAAAGAGACAGGAAGTGAGGAAATTGTAGTATGGAAATTGAAAAGACTTTTCCATTGACCTGTAGGAAATGTTTTGTTTCTTTTCTTTCTGATGATATACTAGTGGTATCCCTGCCTTAAAGAGCCAGACTTTTTTTTTTTTTTTTAAGATTTTTATTTATTTATTTGACAGAAAGAGATCACAAGTAGGCAGAGAGGCAGGCAGAGAGAGAGGAAGGGAAGAAGGCTCCCTGCTGAGCAGAGAGCCCGATGCGACTTGATCCCAGGACCCTGAGATCATGACCTGAGCCGAAGACAGTGGCTTAACCCACTGAGCCACCCAGGCGCCCGAGCCAGACATTGTTTAGAAATACTCTGTTTTTTGGTCAGTTAGAAAGAAATGGTAGACAGAATTGAAAAGAAAACTAAGAGGGCACCTGGGTGGCTCAGTGGTTTAAGCCGCTGCCTTCGGCTCAGGTCATGATCTTGGGGTCCTGGGATCGGGTCCCGCATCGGGCTCTCTGCTCAGCAGGGAGCCTGCTTCCCTCTCTCTCTCTCTGCCTGCCTCTCCATCTACTTGTGATTTCTCTCTGTCAAATAAATAAATAAAATCTTAAAAAAAAAATAATAAATAAAGAAAGAAAGAAAGAAAGAAAACTAAGAAAAGAAAATATTTTGAAGAAATGGACTTGGGGTGTGGGCATCACTTTTAAGATATTCGTATACAGAAGAGCTTGGAACAGAGGCAAAAAGAATGAAGAAATCAAAAAGAAGCATCATTTTATACTCAACAGGGACTGCTTATTAGTCAAGAAAACCTATTCATGACTTGGGATAAAGGGACTAGTTACAGTGGTCAATGAAGTGATGATAGTGGTTGGTACAGCTGTGTTTGGATCTGTGCCATGACCCTTAGGAAAGAGTTCTGGACTTGGCCAGAAGACACACACACACACACACACAAATGAACTGGCAAAAACTGTCAGAATCAACTTTTTAGGAACTCTAGAATGTAATAAACTTAAAACATATGGGGAATGTTAGATGAGGAAAAGCAACTGCTGCATTTCAGATAGGGAGCTGTGGCGTTTTACTTTCCCTGCGTAACCTTCCCCGGGTTCCCAGCTCTGGCAGTCCTGAAGGCAGCAGCCTGCATTCCTGTGCAGGGTAATCTCTTCCTTGTGGTATGAGCCTTTTGTTTGCTGTTAACCTTACCGTTCTCTAGGCCTTTAGATAGATTTTTTCCTGAAGATTCTTTGTACATTGCTCACTGTGAGTTTAAAGATCCAAGTTATCTTAAAAATACAAAATGTAAAATTTTACATCTGCATTTAATTTCAAGCAGATAGGAAAATAATTCTATTTTTACTTATTTGTTTGAGTGGGAGGGTAGGGGACGGCGCAAAGGGAGGGAAAGAGAATCTTTTTTTAAAAGATTTTATTTATTTGAGAGACAGAAAGCACAAGCAGGGGGAGGGGAGAAGGGGCAGAGGCAGAAGGAGAGGCAGACTCCCGCTGAACATGGGGCTGACATGGGGCTCGATTTTAGCACCCTGAGATCATGACCTGAGCCAAGGTAGATGCTTAACCGACAGAGCCATCCAGATGCCCCAGGAGCGAGAGAATCTTAAGCGCTTGTCTCTACAGAGCCGTATGTGGGTTTTTTGTTAAAAATGAAAATTTAAGATTAAGAAGAACTTAAATATGCATTTACTTTGTTCTGTTTTCATATCAGTAACCTCTCAGTTCTGATAATCCAGTGGCGTTTTATTTTTCAGGTCTTAAACATGCAACTTTCGGATGGAGGACAAGGAGATGTCCCTGTCGATGAAAACAAACTCCACGGTAAACCTGATAAAACCTTGCGCTTTTCCCTCTGCAGTGATAATCTGGAAGGAATATCTGAAGGTGAAGGGTTACTTCATTCAAAGAGTTAATGTGATTCAAGTAATACTTTTGTCTTCTGATCTTTAAAGGAGCCTTAAAAATTATAATTATACCATCTGTTCCTCTCCCTGAGGAGAGTAATGAAATTTTCCTCTAATGATCTTGAAGAGTTGGCTATAAGGATTGTTTCTGGAATAAACTAAGATTGCAAGAAAATAATTTAAAAAGAAAAAGATTGCAAGAGACCTTTGATCATATAAAATGGGGAAGATAAAGGTCTTTATTGAGACTTGAGTAATGCCAAGTTTCTCTAGTATTAATTAAGGTATCCCAAAGCTTATGAAGCTCCTTTAGAGGGATAGAGTGCATGTCTGAATGGGAGAAATGGACTCACTAGTATTTTAGGATGTTGTGTATACCTTAAATGTTCTGTATTTCTTTATTCACATACACATCTTTATGAAGTAGGAAGATACAGTGGAAATGGGAATAACAGTAGAAAATTAAAACTGTAGATTGTGTAGTGAGATTTTGTCATTTCATGTATGAGGACAAACTTTTTAATGAAGAAAGTTGAGTTTACTATCATTTTAAGCAAAATATAATTTTTCCTTTTTCTCTGACTTTTTAGAACAGAAGTAATGTACATTCATTCTAGAAAATGCAGAAATGAAATTGAATCATTGTAATTTCACTGTTCTACTTTTTGGGGGCTTGAACTTTTGACCCAGGATCACAACCTGAGCTGAGATCAAGAGTTGGATGCTTAACTGACTGAGTCGCCCAGGCCCCGTACCATTCTATTAATAGCAGCATTTTGGTTTATTTATAGCAAGAGTAGGTTTATGTTGTTTTGTAACCCTTTTTTGTTTAACAGTCTAGCGGGGACACTTCCCTTTCTTAAATAACTTAGGTTCTTAATGGTTTTTTCTTTAACTTAAAGTGGGCATAATTTATTTAAACATTCTTGTATGATTAAACATATAGATTGTTTTTACTTTCCAAGCATTATTAAAAGCCCTTCAACAAGCAATGTTAGGTGAATTTTTTAGTTGTTTCCTAGGATAAATTCCTAGAAGCACAATTGCTGGCTTAAAGGGTATGTGTATTTTTAAGGTACAGATGCAGTATTAAAAGCACCCTGACACCTGGGTGGCTTCGTTGGTTAAACATCCCACTCTTGATTTTGACTCAGGTCATGATCTCAGGGTCATTAGATTGTGCCCCATGTTAGCCTCCATGCTGGACGTGGAGCCTTTCTGGTATCGAGCCCCACATCTGGCTCCGTGCTTAGCGGGAGTCTGTTTGAGATTTTCTCTCCCTCTGCTTCTCCCTGTGCCCCATGCTCGCATACTTTCTCTCTCTAAAATAAATATATACATAGAAATAAATAAATGCACCTTATTCAGTTTTCAGTCTGTTACCAAGGCATGAAAAGTTGCATGGTGGCTTGTGACTTAAAAAACGTACTCACAGTATAAACATTTCTCTAGGTCCATCAAATCGCTCTAATTCAGTGTCCTCTCTAGACCTGGAAGGAGAGTCTGTATCAGAACTTGGAGCAGGACCTTCTGGGAGTAATGGAGTTGAAGCTCTCCAGCTATTAGAGCATGAACAAGGTAAAGTGAAGTTGAACACATTTGTTCAAGTAGCAAAGAATTTGCCCGGCTGCAGGATAAACTACATGTTTCCATGTCAGTTGGCTGTGTTCGGTGAAAGAATAAATGTAGGTTGCTTATATAATGACCAGAAAACTTGCATTTATTTAAAATTTTTTCAGTTAAAAATGTTTAGTTGGGGGGCGCCTGGGTGGCTCATCCGGTTAATAAGCCTCTGCCTTCGGCTCAGGTGATGATCCCATGGTCCTGGGATGGAGCTGTCTGCTCAGCAGGAAGCCTGCTTCTCCCTCTTTTTCTGCCTGCCTCTCTGCCTACTTGTGATCTCTGTCAGATAAATAAATAAGGGGCGCCTGGGTGGCTCAGTGGGTTAAAGCCTCTGCCTTAGGCTCAGGTCATGATCCCAGGGTCCTGGGATCGAGCTCTACGTCGGGCTCTCTGTTCAGTGGGGAGCCTGCTTCCTCCTCTCTCTCTCTGCCTGCCTCTCTGCCTACTTGTGATCTGTCTGTTAAATAAATAAATAAATAAAAGTCTTTTACAAATAAATAAATAAAATCTTAAAAAAAAATACTTAGTTGGTAAATGAATTATTTTAGGCTTAAGTTACATAGAATAATTAAAATGAATTGCTTGAATTCTATAATATTTGGCATTCAATTCTGTAATACTGAAATTTTAAGGGAGACAAAGATAAATATTTGGGGTTAAAGGCACTTGGAATAGGGAGAGGATGGTATACAAATGTCTGAAAGTGTTATAAAAGGGCCTTGGCGATTCTGAGTGGGAGATACAGGTGGTTAGAAGTGTAGGAAAAAACTTAGTGGAAGAAAATGCTAGCCTTAAAGCCCGGCTCGCATTGCATTGGCAGAAACTAAAGATGGGGCATTCTAGGTGAAGGAATAGAATAGTACAAGCAGGTCAGGGAAGTGGGAAACCATAGTACTTAACTCAGGAACTGCCAAGTAGGGGAATGACATGGGGTCAGGACTGAAAAGTAGACGGATCCCTGTTGTGCTTTAGGAAGATGAATTTGAAAAAGTTCTTTGGATTTGTTGATTTAAAGATCACTGGTGGACTTCAAGGGAGTGTTGATGGCAGATTGCAGATCAGCTGGGTCAGAGACAATATTCTGAGACCTGCATGCGCATCAAAATAACCTGGGAAACTGAAAGCCATTTCCCATGTCTCATTTCTAGGAATCCTTGTGCAGTTCATTTTCAGAAAGGAAAAGAGCATTGCCAGTTGGGATATGTGTGGCTTGAATAAAAGTAGTAGTATATTTTACTGGACTAGTTTGTCATATTAGTTAGGATTAAATTTTCTGCAAATAAGAAAGAAACCTAAAATAATAGCTTAAGACAGAAGTTGAAAGAATATCACTTAACAAGCCCTCTAGGTGATTCTGATGTAGGTGTTTGGTGTCTCCATTTTGTGAACATGAGGTTAATAAATTGAGACAAATTACAGACTATTTTACTCATTAGTCCAGGGAAGAGAGAAAACTCTAGTATCAGGGGAATGTATTCAAGGCAAATGAAAAAAATATTTTTCTATCAGTTCATTATTGCTGGAGTAATTGCTATGTAACAAACCACCTCAAAACTTAGTGACTTAAGACAACAAACATTTATTTGTGCTCTCAGGTCTGTGGGTCAGCTGGGTGGTTCTGATTTTGACTAGACTGCAGTCACCGGCTCTTGGGAAGGGAGCTCTGCCAGTCTTAGTTGGGGGACGGTTGTTCAGTGAGGACGTGGCTGCTCTAGAATGGCCTTTGCTTTGTTCCCTGTGGTCCCTCATCCACCAGTGGGCTAGCTTAAGCTTGTTCTCATGGCAGAACCAAGGGTGAAAAAAAGGGCAGAAGTTTATAAGGGTCTTTTGAGGTCTAGCCTTGGAACTGGCACACTTCTTTACTCTTTTGGCCAAAGCAAGTAACAAAGCCTGTGCAAATACATGGAGAGGAAAATATATCCCAGTTTGTTATCGGAATCACACTGCCCCAGTTAGTCTATCAGAAATGGGGGTCCATATGCTGAGCTTTGTTCAGAGAGGGAAATAGTACATCCGCAGGGAGATGATTCAGTGCCTTGGTATTGCATGCTCAGTGTTCATGAGAAAATATGTATCTTTAAAGTTGATTTAAAAAAAATAGCTGTGCTGCCATTTTTAAAGTGCGTAATTTTGTTTTTGATAGCTACAACACAAGATAATCTTGATGATAAGCTAAGGAAGTTTGAAATACGTGACATGATGGGACTGACAGATGACAGAGATATATCAGAAACAGTGAGTGAGACCTGGAGTACAGATGTCTTGGGAAGTGATTTTGATCCTAACATTGATGAAGATCGCTTACAAGAAATTGCAGGTAACTGCTGTTTAATTTTTCTGCAAGATTGCTGTTTAGTTATTCATACCCACCTACCCTTCATGGGCAGGGACTTCAGCCTCCGACAGACAGACTGGGAAGCTGAGATAACTGTATGTAACAAGGCACTTGTGTCTTTCTTTCTTTACCTAAATATAGGTAGTGTTTTTCCCTGTCTGCATTTAACCTCCCCCTTCCCTGCCAAAAAAGAAAAAAGTCTTCTGAATTAGCTTCTTGTTTTCAGGGCATAGTATATATTCTTATGATATTCTATTTGAGACTAAATAACTTACCTGAAGATGAAAATTCTTATAGATTATAGCCATAAATTCTTTCAGAATAATATAGTACTGAATTGAATTTAGTAGGGCACCTGGCTGGCTCAGTTGGTAGAACATGTGGCTCTTGATCTCAGGGTTTTGAGTTGAAGGCCTATGTTGGTCATAGAGCTTACTTTAAAAAAAAAAAAAGAAAAAGAAAAAAAAGAAAAGAATTTTCTTTTGGAAGGATTAATTCAGTTCCAAAAGAGGGACTATAGTTTTTTCTTTTTTTTTTTAATGTCAAGTGTATTGAGGTTCAATTTACATACTTTAAAACTCACCGTCTTTAGGATACTGCTGTTTTGTGAGTTTTGAAAGATTTCATACAGTCCTATTAGCAGCATGTTCATTTTCACTTTAAATTGTGGAACATTTCAGTCAAATCCAAGAGAGAAGATTGAACTCTCTGTACCCGTCATTCAGCTTCAACTAGCACAAGTAGACGTGTGGCAGGTTTTGTCTCCTCTCTTTTCCCATTACCCTTTTACCCTATCCCCCTGTTATGTTTAGGCAAGTTCCAGACGTTATTTTATTTGTAATTATTTTATGATATATCTTTAAACGGTAACTTGCACCAGTAATCTTTTGCCAAAAGTTTCCTATGCACTACAGTAGAAATGTTCTTTTGAAAGGCATAGTTAGATGTCGTGGAGCATCCTGAACTTGAGTATTTCTAACACGGGTGTATAATCATATTTAATCCTTTCTATTTGTCTTTATAAGTAGTGTAAACAGATTTCTTCATTGGTTTTGCATTACTTTGTTTCAGGGGCCAAAGTAGTACATTTCCTGGCAGAAAGCTGTTTGAGCAATGAGCTGTATTTGCAGTTGAATCCGTGCTACAGAGATGTGTATTTTCCTGCAAATATTTTTTTTTCCCTGCAAATATATTTTATTGCTCTAAATATGTGGCTAATGTGCTGGAAGAAAACATATTTGGCCAGTATAACTTTCTGTGGTTAACTATCTCCATTTGAGTGTTTTTAATCCCTGTGAAGACTATATAGTTTAGGTATTTAGGGACACATGTAAAAATGTACTACAAAACCCAGATGAAAGCTGGTTGAAATGACTTGACCCTAATGATGGATGTTTTCTCTATGGAGAGTCCAAGGTGAACAGGAGGAAACTGAGAAAAAGGAGCTTAAGCTGTGCCATTGTGACCAAAGTGGGAAATTTGTTTTTAGTGGTGCTATTGATTGAAATTACACTTACTTTGGCTTCCTTCTGGTGGATAGAGTAGAGATGACCTTAGTTTAGTGTTTGGTCCTTCTCCATTATCACTGCTCTTTCCATCAGGATCTTCGTTAACCCTTTGCTCCCCACTGGTTATACAGGTGCAGCAGCAGAGAACATGTTAGGCAGTTTACTGTGCCTGCCAGGTTCAGGGTCAGTGCTTCTTGACCCCTGCACTGGTTCTACCATATCAGAGACAACAAGCGAAGCTTGGAGTGTAGAGGTATTGCCAAGTGACTCAGGTTAGTATGCCATCGTTGTTTGCTTTTTGATTTGCACAGAAGTTTTAAATATAAGGTATCTTAATTTCTGTACTCTGTACATTTTTGTCAAGTGTGACACAACCATCTTACTAAGAATTTCAGGTGGACAGTTAGGGCATTTTCTGTCCATCAAGAAAAAAATGCAGTGTTGGATGGCATAGGCTAAGATGGCAGGTGCTTTTTGATTGTGTGTTCAGTTATTTTTAAGTATTTGGTAGCAACTCACCAGAGTTCTGTGTGGGACCCTCAGTTCAGTATCTCGCACTAACTCATCACAAAATAGGAATAGCAGTACAACTTGAACCCTGAGCGGTTGGATGCTTGGTAAGCATGCCTAGATTCATCCCAGGGAGAACTTGACCCTTTAAAAGATAGCTAATATATTTTTGAAATATACTGAAATTGAGACTCTCAAGTCTTGAGAATTATTTTGTACAGGATTATTATAAATGTATACAAAGTGTTTTGTACTTTCTCTTTTCTTAAAAATTACATTTCTCCTTTATTTTGTATTCTGATTATGAAGATAAAACTTTGCTTTCAATGAAATGTCAACTACCAGAATGCAAATTTAAGTAACTGTGTGTCTGAATAACATTCTGTCTGATTTACTTGGCTCAAGAATAATTAAGTGATTCTGATATGTTTTATAGTATTAATGGACTCAGATATGCTTCCCTTTACATAAGGAGACAGTAGGATTAGCTTACTGTCTATTGAGTGCCCGTAGAAGTTACTTTTTAGAAAATGTTTGGTTTAATGTTAAGCTATTTTGTATTTTCTTACTGAGTTTACTTCTTAACCAATAGCATATTTTATGAGATTAGCGATCTACAGGCAGAGTCTTCACCTTTGCACAACAACTGGCCTATACTGAAATGAAAATCACAACCTCAGCTTCTTTAACACTCGATCTAACCAACTTTGCTAACTGGCCCAGACTTAGAAATCTGTTTACAATGATTTCATTCACATTCTGGTAGCTTCCCTCATGTGGGTCACAAGTTGAAACTGTGGCATGCTAATAGAATCACTAATGTGGCACCTCATGTCTTCTGTTTAGAGGCCCCGGATCTAAAGCAGGAGGAGCGTCTACAAGAGCTGGAGAGCTGCTCTGGACTAGGTAGCACGTCTGATGATACAGATGTCAGGGAGGTCAGTTCCCGCCCCAGCACACCAGGCCTCAGTGTTGTGTCGGGTATGTCTGTCTTGTTTTAAGGAATAAGGATTGCAAGGTGTGTTCCCACCTCTCCATTTATAAAATTGATAACAAAAAGATATGTTTTATTTAAGAGTTGAGGAATATTCCAGGAAACAGAATTATTTCCATGGAACCTTAAATCTCTGAGAACTTAACGTGTGGCTTTATAGAGCCTGTTGAAGTAATTGGCAAACAGTCTGTGTGTGTTCCCTAATTCTGTTCTTGGTGGCCTCTGCTACTGTATTTAGATACCACATGATACTTGTGATTGTGTTGTACAAATCAAGGTAAGCATATGTAGGCAGTTGTACAATAAAGGATCTGATACCAAACATCTTGCATGTATAGCACTGGGACATAAAAATTTTGAGAATATTTACATTTCTCCAAACTTCATATACTTTTCGTGTGGTTATTTTGTTCTTCTTGCTGTTTATTTTTTACTTTATTTATTTATTTAAAGGCATAAGTGCAACCTCTGAGGATATTCCCAATAAGATTGAAGACCTGAGATCCGAGTGCAGCTCTGATTTTGGTGGTAAAGATTCTGTCACTAGTCCAGACATGGATGAAGTAACTCATGGTAAGAAGGGGAAAGGAGAATGACTTTAAAATGATCACATTCAGGGCACCTGGGTGGCTCAGTGGGTAAAGCCGCTGCCTTCGGCTCAGGTAATGATCTCGGGGTCCCGGGATCGAGTCCCGCATTGGGCTCTCTACTCAGCAGAGAGCCTGCTTCCTCCTCTCTCTCTCTCTCTGCCTGCCTCTCTGCCTACTTGTGATTTCTCTCTGTCAAATAAATAAATAAAATCTTTAAAAAAAAAAATGATCACATTCAAACTGGCAGTCTTATAATTTTGCTGTGATAATATCAGTTGGTAGAGCACTTTGGGGTGTAATTTGGCAGTGCGTAAGTAAGGCCTTGAAAATTCATAAACCAGGGGTGCCTGGTGGCTCAGTTGGTTAAGCATCCAACTCTTGGTCTCAGCTCAGGTCTTGATCTAGGGTCGTGAGTTCAGGCCCTAAAAGAAAGGAAATTGACAAACTAAATTTGGTTCAGTTAGCCTACTTTAGGAATAGTCATCAGGAAAGAGTTCTGTGTATGCAGAAGATCTTATGTTCTTTGTAGCATTTACATTGATGTTCTTCATAGCTTCCCTATTGGCAGAAAATGAGAAACAACCTAAGGATTGAAAAATTGAATTGCTGAGTGAATTTTGATGTACCCACTTATAATTTATGTGACTGTTTTGTGGATATATTATTTTAAATCCTTTAAAGCATATGAAATAACTTGAAACTCTAGAAATGCCAGAACATAGTATCTCTTGGGAAATCTATCCTGAAGAATTTCATATGTAATACAATAAAACACTAAAAAACCTATCAGGTGCTTGGTGGCTTGGTCGCTAAGTGTCTGCCTTCAGCTCAGGTCATGATCCCAGGGTCCTGGGATGGAGCCCCACATTGGATTCCCTGCTCAGCGGGAAGCCTGCTTCTCCCTGTTTCCCACTCCTCCTGCTTGTGTTCCTTCTCTTGCTGTGTCTCTCAAATGAATAAATAAAATCTTTTTAAAAAATTAAAAAATAGATTAAAGACCTATCATAGAGAAAGCACAGGAAAGAAATACCAGAATGCTGGCAGTGGTTTTATGTGCTGAGTTTTAGATACTTTTTCTTTCTCATAAAAAATGGGTTTTGTTTTGTTTTGTTTTTTAAAGATTTTATATTTATTTGACAGAAAGAGATCACAAGTACACAGAGGGGCAGGCAGAGAGAGAGAGAGAGGAAGCAGGCTCCCCAAGGAGCAGAGAGCCTGATGTGGGGCTCGATCCCAGGACCCTGGGATCATGACCTGAGCCGAAGGCAGAGGCTTTAACCCACTGAGTCACCCAGGCGCCCCACAAAACCTTTTTTCATAGTAGTAAAAGGTTATTTTCCTTTTCATTGTATTGACATTTGCACTGATGGGGCACAAGCAGAGGTGGGTAGATTGGCCGGGGCAGGCCTGAGCATGAAGCAGAGCGAGCAGTCACTATATTCTCTCCCAGCTAAAAAAGAAAGTTTTACGTACGAGTATTTTTCATGAAGCAATAAAAATTATTTAATCACATATGAACCCTGAGTACACATCTGTTTAAAATTCTGGAGAAATCGGAAATAGTCCTAATGCATTTCTTTTTTTTTTTTTTAGATTTTGTTTTTATTTATTTGACAGAGAACACAAGTAGGCAGAGAGGCAGGCAGAGAGACAGGCAGAGAGGGGGAAGCAGGCTTCCCACTGAGCAGAGAGTCCAATGGGGGGCTAGATCCCAGGACCCTGGGATCATGACCCGAGCCGAAGGCAGAGGCTTTAACCCACTGAGCCACCCAGGTGCCCCCTCCTAATGCATTTCTGCTGCAGTCTGAAATGCGAAGTATCTCAAAGAGAAACACTTAGATGCTTATTGGAGCTGTGAGCTTAACTAGCTGTTTCTTCTCTTGTTTGTCTTTCACGACACACCATTTTTACTTGAAAGAAGGACTGACAAACTGTAGTTACTCATATTTGGGTATTTGGCAGGCATTTCTTGAAAATTAAACAAGGGAGCCTATCACTTCAAGGAAAACAACTGGCAGAGTTTGTTGCCAGTGATAAAATTCAGGCTTTCAGATAAAAATGACAATTATAGAAAATTTGTATTCACCTTCATGAGCTTGACAGCTTACTGATATTTAAAGACTTTTCTGATGAGACTGGTGTTTTTTTTCTGATGAGAATATAATTTTTTGATATTATATATTGAAGTGTGTCAACATGTGAGGATCTACGTATCTAATTGAATCAGTAGTTTCCAGGTGATCAATATATGATGTTATAGAAATCATTTAGAGTAGAAGATAGACCAATTAATTTTAATGTAACAGAGTAAAAGTTCATTGATTTGGTTTCTGATTCCTAATTGTAGCTAACCTTAAAATACTAATCAGGATTCGGTGTTTTATCATAGAAGAATGTGCACGGTTATCTGAGAAGGCTATTAAAATATCTTCCTTTTTCTAGCTACATATCTGTGTAAGGCCAGCTTCATATACTTCAGTCAAAATACGTATTGCAAGTGGGCGCCTGGGTGGCTCAGTGGGTTAAGCCTCTGCCTTCGGCTCAGGTCATGATCTCAGGGTTCTGGAATTGAGCCCCGTATTGGTCTCTCTGCTCAGCAGGGAGCCTGCTTCCTCCTCTCTCTCTGCCTGCTTCTCTGCCTACTTGTGATCTCTATCTGTCAAATAAATAAATAAAATCTTAAAAAAGAAAAAAAAGAATTTCAAAATCTACAACTTTTTATTTATACTCCTAGGTATATGTGCTGCCGAAGCGAGCACATATACTTCTAGGTAATATTGCCATTATTATTATTATTATTATTGTTAAAGATTTTGTTTATTTGAGAGTGAGAAAGAGAGAGCACAAGCAGGAGGAGTGACAAGAGGGCAAAGCAGTTTTGACTCGGGGCTCAATCCTAGGACCCAGGGATTATGACCTGAGCCAAAGGCAGACGCTTCATTGACTGAGCCACCCAGGCACCCCTGCCCTTATTATTATTATTATTATTTTGTCCTTATCTTTATAGGTGGAAAGAAGGTGAGCCTCAGGGCAGTTGTGACATTCTGAAAATTTTGATGATCTGCGTATTTTGGCTCTGCTGTTTGCATTAACTATAATACAATTTGGCCATTAAAACTGATTAACATGCAATGCTAGACCACTTACGTGTCATTAAAATCCATGTGTGTAGGTAAAAACATACCATGAATTTGAAGTTATCAGAATATGATATTTATTAGATTCTCTTTTTTTTCTGACATGCCCCTCAAGTTCTGTTGATCAGAAAAGGGAAATCGGGGGGAGCCCCTGGGTCACTCAGTTGAGCATCCGACTCTTGATTTCAGCCCACATTGTGATCTCAGGGTCGTGAGATCGAGCCCTGCATGGGGCTTGCACTGGGTATGGAGTCTGCCAGGGATTCTCTCCCTCTCTCTCCCCCTCTACCCCTTCCCCACTGTGTGCTCTCTCTCTCAAATAATAAATCTTAAATGAAAAAAAAAGAAAGGAAAACTGGAAGAACGCTAGAACCTTTATCATTATGTAGAAACTCTTACTGAGTGATGAGTTCTGATTTGGTCTTACAGTTTGCCTATTTATTTTAGGCGCCCACCAGCTGACCTCTCCTCCTTCCCAGTCCGAGTCTGTACTTGCCATGTTTGATCCACTGTCTTCACATGAAGGTAAACTAGTCAAATGAGCTTTTTGACTCCTAACCCTTTGTTGATGCCTTTGTTGAATCAGTTGTATCTCAGTTGCAAACTTCTTTTCCCCTGTGTTCTAGGAGCTTCTGCTGTGGTAAGGCCAAAGGTTCATTATGCCAGGCCGTCGCATCCACCACCAGATCCCCCAATCCTGGAAGGAGCTGTGGGAGGAAATGAGGCCAGGTTGCCGAACTTTGGTTCCCATATGTTAACTGCAGCAGAAATGGAGGCATTCAGGCAAAGGCATTCTTACCCAGAGAGATTAGTTCGCAGCAGGAGCTCTGATATAGTGTCATCTGTCCGGCGACCCATGAGTGACCCCAGCTGGAACCGTCGTCCAGGGAATGAAGAGCGAGAACTCCCTCCAGCCGCAGCCATTGGTGCTACTTCTTTGGTGGCTGCACCTCACTCATCATCTTCATCCCCGAGTAAGGACTCCTCAAGAGGAGAGGTACGGGACACAGCCCATCTAGAAGAATTTTGCTGGTTGTGGTCAGCTTTAATGTTCTAACTGCCAGGTTCTCTTGATATGTTAGATTAACACGGTATATATAAATCTCAGAGTAAGGATGAACAGCGCTCATGATTTAAAAGATGATCTGTCAGTCTAGTTTGTCCCCAACGGTAACCCATGGGAAACCTATACTATTTTGGTTTTGTAATGCATTTTGCATTTTTTTGACACTTTGAACTTTTCTCCAAGCAATTTTGTATATAATTTCATTTAAACCTCACAGTTTCCAAGATGAGAAATTAAATGATTTGTCTGAGGTCACTTGATAGGCTAGTAAAGGAACTATGATCTCACTTCTTTGATGTGTGATTTTTTTTTTAAGATTTTATTTATTTATTTGACAGAGATCACAAGTAGGCAGAGAGGCAGGCATGCAGAGAGAGGGGGGGAAGCAGGCTCCCCACCAAGCAG
Source organism: Mustela putorius furo (assembly GCF_011764305.1). Lineage (NCBI taxonomy): Eukaryota > Metazoa > Chordata > Mammalia > Carnivora > Mustelidae > Mustela > Mustela putorius. Next base: position 7,285,079 of record NW_025421428.1, read on the forward strand.
AGAGCCCGACGTGGGGCTCAGTCCCATGACCCTGAGATCATGACCTGAGCCGAATGCAGAGGCCCAACCCACTGAGCCACCCAGGCACCCCTGATTTTTTTTTTTTTTAAGATTTTATTTATCTATTTGACAGAGATAGCGCAAGTAGGCAGAACGGCAGGCAGAGGGAGGGGAAGGAGGAGGTTCTTCGCTGAGCAGGGAGCCCGATGTGGGACTTCCCAGGACCTGGGGTCATGACCTGCGCCGAAGGCAGATGCTTAACCAACTGAGCCACCCAGGCGCCCCAGACATGTGATTTTAATAACTCACTCTAATTGGAGATCAAAACATGAACTGTGAAATTGTCTGCATCTGGGTTTGAGTCCCAGCTCTGCGACAGGCAGGCTAGAGAACTTTGGGGCAGATAGGGAGATAGCTTTTTTTAGCCCCTTATTTCACATCTATAAAAGGACTTAATAGTATTATTTATCTCCTAAGGCTATTGTGAGGTTTAAATGAAATAACATGTATCCTCAGCATTCGGTATTTGGCACACAGTCCATACTCAGTTTTGTTATTACTACTACTGTCTCATCTCTGCTACCCCTCCAGACTTCATGTGATTGAGCTTACTCCTTTCAGAAGTGTTTATTGAGCGCCTAGTCTGTGCTAGGCTCTGTGTTAAGGTTTTGGTTTACTTGCGATTTGGTTTAATGTGATAGTACCTACCCTCAAGCAGATCAAAGTCTGGTGCCTAAAAGGTATACTTCCATGTTTCAGAAGTTTCCTGTACAGCAATAAGAACAGTTTTTCTTTTAAGACAAGCAAGAGTGGTTTTTGATTTTCACAGACAAACTGAAATCCTTTCCCTAGTAATTTATCCTGCTGTCCAACTCCAAATAAAGCATCAAACTTTTTCTACAGACTGAAGAACGCAAAGATAGCGATGATGAGAAATCAGACAGGAACAGACCTTGGTGGAGAAAACGTTTTGTTTCTGCCATGCCTAAAGGTAATTTTATAAAATATTAGAGTCATATGAGCAACGAGAAGCAAAGCCCCCAAATCTCTTCCAGAGAGCCAGCATGTCACCTCATCTGTGAGGTTTGCTGGGCCTAAGTTTGTAGCCATTTTGAGAGCATAGAAAATGGTTTCACTCAGGTGAATGCTAAAGGCAGACCTTTAGAAATGATAGTTCTTGTTCTTTGCAGGAAGTGGTAGTGGCTTCATAAATGGAAATCAGGCAGGTCATGGTTGTTTAAATATTATATGCCATTAAGAGTAAACGTGGGACTTTTGACTAATTGCTAATGATTACTGCAGGAAAAAGGGATGCTATTGGTAATTAAACATTGAAAATTCATCCTTTACATTCCTGGAGTAAACAACTTTTTGTGTTCATTGAGAAAGTTTTTATTTTGAATATTAGTAAGTGTTTATTTTGGAAGGCAGTTGTATAAAATTGTTTGCTTTTGGGGGGGGGGTCGGTGACTAGCCTGGCATTGTAGCAGTAGATACTGAGATTTGAGTTGGCAAAAGCATCTCTTCTGCAAGGAGAGATCATCTAGCAGCGAGGCTGGGGACTACTCCTGCAGGCCTCTTCTCGGCACCGTGGCGCTCGGGAGCTGAGGGGCACCGCTTTCAGCTGCACTCAAGCCCCCTTGATGAGAGATTGAGGCTCGGAGCTTTGAATGTGGTGTTTTCCAGCAGAGGTGAAGAGGCAGTGGTTTTGACTGAGTCCCAACAGATTCGAATTAAATCATTCTTCCTATGGCCGGTGACCCCAGAACAGATCCTGAGAGCTTCTTTAAGAACCTTCAGTGCTGTTTTAAGAATGGTTATCCGTTGACACTCAGGATTTCTTAGCTTTTAAACTTTCACCTTCCTTTCACTTAGAAATGTTGGCACACCAGTTAATACTCCAAAATGACTGCTGTCTTCCAAGTAGTGCAGTATGTTATGTGTCACGCTACTGACTTTATTTAATTTCCAGCTCCTATACCATTTAGAAAGAAAGAAAAACAAGAAAAAGACAAAGATGATGTGGGGCCTGACAGATTCTCAACACTCACAGGTTTGTAGACCGTGGACTTCCTGGCTCCTTCATTCCCAGAGCACATATTTCATAGCACTGTTTCTTGGGCGCCGTAAGCGCTGCCTTTTTAGAAGAGTGTGTCTGTGTGTGTGCAGTGGGGAGTGTGTTCTTCATAGCTCTGTGGCTTCCCGGTGGTGGCCGCAGGGAACCTCCGTGTGCTCTTCCTGCAGACTGCCACCGCCATCCTCATCCTCATTATCATAACTTCTGTTTCTGATGAGGCCCCCGCTGCTGAGCCTCTAGGCATACCCTACAACTCGAAGTCCCAGTGGGACCGTGCCACATGGGGCCTCTTAGGGAAGAGTGGTGATGGTTTTAGTGTGATGCATGCCCCGTCTTTGGATCATTGGTCAGATAGCTTTCTCTCACATTCGTCATAGAATTCTAAATTTATTCCCTTCTGTAGTTCTTGATTGTTCTTGATTATTCAGGATCACAGTGAAATTTCGTTCTACCTAATCATTTCCTTTTTTTGTGATAAAGTGTTCAAACAGTACCATAAATTTATATACTTCACTAATTTTTTATGGCTTGAATCATTTTAACATTGCTATCTGACCCAAGGAAGACACAGCTAGGGATTGGGTTCTTACCTTACTCAGCATTTGTGTTTTTGCAGCTTCTGTTTGGCACATTATGAATGAGTAGCCTTATAGGAATGAGTTTGAGAAGTAGTGTTAGTGACCCCACCTCGAGTTGGATAGCTTTGTACTGTTTCCGACGGCTGGAGAGCATCTAGACTGGAAATTAATTTCTCACCTCTTTTTTTCTCATCTTGATTTTCAACTATGTTATCCTACTACATTAAAATGAAGATTTTTATTAAAAAATGGTATAGGTTTCCAAAGAACATCCTCCTCAAATAGCTCAGCGTAGTACAGGTAGAATCCCATTTTAATGCATGTTATTCTGGTATCTGGTTGCATGTATTTGGATATATTGCCATGGTCTCTAGCATACATCCCTGCTTTGTCTGGTGCCGTGACTCTCCTGGAATGAAGGGTGGTAAGGAGCTGTGTCCAGGCCAGCATTCCCTGCTGAGAGCCGTCAAGCCTATCTTACTCAGTCAGCAAATACTTGTTGAACATCTGACTCATGCCAGGCACTGTGCTAAGTGTTGTGGTTATTCAGTCAAATCACGTGACCCCTCTTCTTCAGGAGCCTACGGTCTGATTGAAAAGAGTTGGAAACATATACCACATTCCTAGTGTTTATGAGTTCACCAGTGTTTATGGAGTGAAATACTCTTAAGGAAATCTCGTGTTTTTTAAATGTTAAATTAAAAAAATTAATTTTTTGCTTGTGTCTTTGGGCAAACGTTTTTCTTGGTTCTTGGTGCCTAATCTAGGAGCTAAGGAGAGTAGGTTTTTCCATAAGGTATTTATCTCATTTTCTTTGTGTTTGATTCAGGCAATTTAGCTTCCCTACTAGTGCAGAAATTTCTGCCCAGTCTTAATTAATGACTTGTTGGAGATTACCATTAAATCAACTTTTAAGTGATATGAAGGGAAATTTCTTAACAGTCTGTCCATAATGCAGTCACCCTATCCTTTTTTTCATGTTCTTTCCCAATCTTTCCATATCAGTACATGGCTTTTTCATGATTGAATCAGAGTATTGTGTAATTTTATATTCTTCTTTTACTAAATGTTAGTTCATAAACCCTCTCCAGTTTCTAGTAGACATGGTTGGTTTTAATAATCTGTATTGGCTCACAAATAACCTGTCATATGATTTGATAACATTCTGAATGTTTTCTTGCCTTTGGATACTTGAATTGTATCCAGTTTTTTTATGATGAAAATATTGCTCACAGCTTCGTATATACTGCATATTTTGTTTTCATTACTTTTCTGGGATAAAATTATTAATGACTTAGAAATAAAGGTTGTAAGCAACGTTATGGCATTCCCTATGGTTAGCCAAATTTTATTGTTCCTTTTTCAGAACGCTCAGCAGCACTCAAAACCAATAGCAAAAAAGTACTTCCCCTCCAAAGAAAGATTTTCTAATGATAGAAAAGTTTTATCGGTTTACATTTTAAAGATCGGATTTTATTAGGATTCTCTTCTCATGCATTCTAATACCATTACGGCAGAAAGATTAAATTAGTTTGGAAATCCTCTCTCTCTACAGTTGACTGCAGTTTTACAGAGACATGGATACTAAATTTTTTTTCCCCCATGGAAACAGAAGAGCCCAAGAGCACACTGCTGAACCTCTCTGTACCTGCTTTCCTCGTCCATAAATAGAGGTGGTTACAATACCTCCCTGTAGGGTCGTTGTGATGATTAATTGAGATTGTACATATAAGGTGCTTAGCACAGTTCCTGGCACGTGGTAAGTGCTCAATAAGTGCTCAGTAAATGTTAGCTGCCATTATTTTTAGCTGCTATTCACACACACAAACACACACAGACACAAAACCTAGTGGGTTTTTTTTTTATGTGTTTTTAGACTTTCTGAAAAATGGGATTCTACCAGCATGTGGACACTTGTGGTTACCTTCTTGGTCTACATCTCCCTGAGGAGTTTGCGTTTCACTACAGAACTTGATTTTGTCCCATAGATCTGTAGCAGCCCTTTGCCTTGATGGCTCTTAACATCTTAGACTCCAGGGACATATTTTGAGGCACCGATTTTGCTGACAGGATAATGGTCCTGACAGTAAACAGTGCTACCTCTGTGATGGTAGTAAACTTTTTCTCCATGTACCCTGGGTATAATTCCAGCACGTTCCAGCGGTGGCTAGATTCTCTCGGAGTGCCTCTCACACCGTCGCACGCATAAAAGTGCGCTCTGCTAGCCGGTGCAGTGCCACCATGAGATTCAGTAAGACAGAGTACTGATACCCGGAGCTGTAAATGTGGTGTAGAAAGAGAGTCATGCAGGAAGAATGGAGGAAGGCATTAAAAAAAAAATAATTACTATTTAAAAGGGTTTAATTCTAAATTCGGTACTTCCCCCTCCTTTAGCATGGAGATGTCTGCATACATGAATCTGCATATAAAGATGCACTGTTGGAAGTTCTGTCAGCATGAACTGATAATAACAGTAACTTGAGCGGAAGCGCTTTAGAAATCCATCACCCATGTAGTCTGCGCTGAGCTTCCCGACACTGTCATGCAGAATTTTGGCAATGATGAGAAGGTGGAGCTAATCCTCCCAGTTCCGTGCTTGGGCAAGCCCTGAGACCGCGAAGCGGGATGAGCAGGCAGCTGCATGGTGCCTCTTAACACCGAGATATGTGCTCTTTTTTAAGTCATACCTCCTAATCCGCCTTTGGGATTATGCTACTGGTGTCGTACTAACATCAGAATTGCTACAAACCAAGGGGAACTGATTCTCTCACTCTCCTTTCCCTGCAGATGATCCCAGCCCTAGACTCAGTGCGCAAGCTCAGGTCGCTGAGGATATTCTGGACAAATACAGGAATGCCATTAAGCGAACCAGCCCCAGTGAAGGAGCAATGGCGAGCTATGAAAGTACAGGTGATCATCATGATAAAGATTTGAATACCGTTGACCCTGAAGTGGGGGGTGTGTGAGGGTGAGTGGGTAGGGGCACCAACCTCCCACATAGTTAGACTTTTGACTCCCCCAAAACTTAACAACTGATAGCCTGTTATTGACTGGCAGCCTTAACAACATGAACAGTCAGTTAAGACGTATTTTGCATGTTATATGTTACTATATACTGTGTTCTTACAGTGAAGTAAGCTGGAGAAAGGACAACGTTGTTAAAGTCATAAGAGAAAAAGACATTGACTATGCTGCATGTTTTTACTGGAAAAAAGAAAATTCCACATAGGAGTGCCTGGTTTGTTCAATCAGAGGAGCAAATGATTCTTGACCTTGGGATTGTGAGTTCAAGCCCCACGTTGAGTGTAGAAAATACTTAAAAAAAAAAAAGAAAGAAAGAAAGAAAGAAAGAAAGAAAACAGTGTATAAGTGGACTCACACATTTCAAACCTGTGTTTCCCGGTCAAGTGTTCTACCTTTGGTATCACAGTGAGAAGTGTTCGGAATAAGTAGCTTTTTGACTACTTTGAATAGCTGTCAGAAAAATACAGTATAATCCCTAAAATAAAGAGGAAAGAGAAGTATATAAAAGCATAAATTGTATACTGCACATGTTTCTTTTAAAAAAAATTTTTTTTTTTTAATTTATTTGACAGAGATTGAGAGAGAGAGAGATCGATCACAAGCAGGCAGAGAGGAGGGGTGAAACAGGCTCCCTACCGAGCAGAGAGCTCGATGCAGGCCTCGATCCCAGGACCCTGGGATCATGACCTGAGCTGAAGGCAGAGGCTTAACCCACTGAGCCACCCAGGTGCCCTGCACGTGTTTCTGCTTTTGTGTGTGCAGGACTGTCCCTGGGAGAATCTGGCTGGTAGTGTGAGTTGGCTTGAGGGAGAATTTAAAGGGAGCATAAAGGGCAGCCAGAGTAGAGGTGAATTTCCCATACATCTTATTTTGAAAAGTTTCAAAGGACAGAGAGTTGACTAGTACAGTGAAGATCCGTCCCTCTACTTGGGACTTTATCAGTTGTTAACGTTTGGCTGCATTTTCTCTATATTTTTTCCCGGAAGCATTTGAAATGGTCTCCTAATAAAGATAGTTGTCCCACATAAGCACAGTATCTTTATTATAGTAATGAATTTTTATTCCTTTTGATTTTATACACGAGTGTATTCTCTAAATTGGTTAATTAAAAACATAGAAACAGCTGTGGGAACCACAGGTCTGTTGTGGCTGCATTTGTGAGTCGGTCCCAGCTCATCGTTTGGGTGGTGGGAACAGCCCTAGTAAAGAGCTCGGGGGAGCTGAGGGCAGGGTTCACCTCGGCCTCCAGGTAGCCGAGGGCTGTACAGCAGGCCACTTTCTCCTGGGGCAGGATTCCAGGTCTGTAACACGAGGTGGTTACGTAAGATGATTTGTGAGGCCCCTCTTCGTTCTGTGGTGTGGCAGTTCTGATTAAAGCATTATCGGTTAAGTCACAGACTTTCATCGCCTTGGGTTAAGATTGGTAAGAGAAGGCAAAAGTCATTCTCTTTGTGACACCTGCCCTCGTGATCTGCTATCAGCTGTTTTAAGCGAGCTTGCTTGCTTGCTTTTTTTGAAGAACTCTGACTGTAAAGCATAGTGCTAATTTATGGTCAAGTAGCTCTGAACACCTCGTGTGAGACTCTTTCCGGTTAACCCGCTTCTGTCCTCTCTTGGGGGATGGGTTTGTGCAGAGGTCATGGGCGACGGTGAGAGCGCCCATGACTCTCCTCGAGAGGAGACGCTGCAGAACATCTCCGCCGACGACCTCCCGGATTCCGCGAGCCAGGCGGCCCACCCCCAGGATTCTGCTTTCTCGTACAGGTATTTCTTTGACAGGATTTTGAATTTGAGGCTCTGGGCTTTTCATCACCACTGCAGTCACGTCAAGTCAGATGACTCATTAGGCCACCGGGTGACTGTCTAGAGCAGAGAGATAAGGACGGAATGCTGTGTCCGGAAGAGACTGCTGCACTCTGGATGCCGTGTAGCAAAGGCTTTAATTCAGGGCTGAAAAAACAATCTCCTCATGTGCCCTCAGGGGTCATGTCAGTGATTTAAATGACACAAGTGGCCATCCCTTTGCCCACACCAAGAAATGCTGGGGGAGACTGGACGGGTGGCAGGATCAGCTGTCGTGGCAGATGGTTGAGCGGTAGGAAGGGTTCTTGTCAGGCTTGTCTGCGGCAGGATCAGCCTTTCTCAAGAGATGTGACGGAGGGCCTTCTTGGTGTGGGTGAGGAGATGGCTCTGGGGACTTCTGTGGCCCCTGCAGACCCTGGCATAAGGCCCCCTTTGCATTCTCCTCATAGTGCCCTCATAGAGACGCAGTGTGTGTTACAGGGTCCAGAGGATTTGCTGTTTGACTGATTGTGGTGACTTGACAGAATGAGCCTTGAGCCTTGCCAGGGTCTTGCTCCTTGGGTCACCAGAAAGCCTCTTCCTTTAAGTGAGGAGTCAGTAAATAAAAAAGTATCTGTTATTTATGACTTCTTGAAACAATTGAGTCCTGAGATAGCATATTAATTTATATGGTAAGTGTTCATAAAGTGTGACCGCTCTCTGCATAAAGAAATTAACATACTTTGGGGGCACCTGGGTGGCTCATTCGGTTGGGTGGCTGTTTTCGGCTTGGGTCGTGGTCGTGATCCTGCCTTCCTGGGATTGCGCCCCGTTTGTGCTCTCTCTTTCAAATAAACAATCTTTAAAAAAAGAAGAAGAAGAAGAAATTAATGTACTTTTGACTCATTCTTCAGAGACGCAAAAAAGAAACTGAGACTTGCTCTTTGCTCTGCGGATTCTGTTGCTTTCCCAGTGCTCACCCATTCAACAAGGAACGGTTTACCGGACCATACAGACCCAGAGGGTAGGTTTTTCCTGTATTTATGGGTTGAGCCATGTGAGACTGCCTGTATTCAACCTATGTAAGCTATGTAGCAGTTCCATGTGGTTCCATTAGTCTCTTTGTATTAGCATCAGGTAAGGGCACTTTGATTCCTGATGCTTCATTAAAGTGAGGGGCAGGGCTGCTTAGTTCTACTGATCCCTGGTAGAGCGGAACGGACATCCCAGAGGCTAAGGGCTGGCGTGCAGTGGAAGTTGTCGGCAATAACAATTCTCTCTCTCATTTTTTGTTTAGACAATGAAATTGTATGCTTCTTAAAAGTTCAAATAGCTGAAGCAATTAATTTACAAGATAAGAACTTAATGGCTCAACTTCAAGAAACAATGCGTTGCGTGTGCCGCTTTGATAACAGAACTTGCAGAAAACTGTTGGCCTCTATCGCTGAGGACTACAGGTAACTACCCCAGCCTCCTGCACCTGTGACCCGGTGGCAAGGATCTTCTTCCCTGTCTTTATTTCACAAGTGAATCTAGGCTTACGGCAGCATCCTGGGCTGTATTTACCTGGGTGTAGATTTCCGAGGAACACATTTGGTTATTTATCTGGAGATGTAGTTGTGAATGAGCAGCTCTCACAAAGAAGTGCACTTTCCTTCAGCTTTGCACAGAAGCAGTGTTTGCAGAGGTGAGGCCAGGAGAACTAGGATATCCTGCTCCTTTTCTGGGAGGTGACCAGAAAAACTACTTCCCTGGAGCAGGAAAGCAAGTGTAGCCTAAAAATTGCTGCCTCCTGTCTGCTGCCTGCCCTTTGCCAACACTTCAGGAGAAGAACGTCAGTGAGATTCTTAGGGGACGATGAGGCCCCCAGGCTGAGGGGATGGGTGCTCTAGTGATCGCTACAATTAGAGTATAAGCAAATTATCGATGATATGTTTAATGATCTAGTGGCATATTAACCTGTATTTTGTTGTTTTAGTCTTCTGTAGCAATCAGTTTCCTGTGAAGTGTGAGGTCCTGCCAGCAGGGAGACCATGGGCCAGTATGAAATAGATCAAGGATGCCAGGGGACTTAGTAACATGTCATGAGTTAGGCAGCTAAGCGTTTAACCCCGTAGGTGTTCTTCTTCACCAACATGCAGAATGGTTCCGTTCCTTGAGCTGGCAGCAGGATTAGCCCTTAAGACAGCTGTCTGCAGCCTGATGTGGCTAATGCATAAAACCAAAGTCTGTGAGGTCATATTCTTTCTTTAAGAAAAATTAGGACTCTTTGTCTCTAAGAAAGTGTGCACTGTATGTATGTGATGTCCTGCAAAGCCCCTTTCCTTTTAGGAAAAGGGCGCCCTATATTGCTTATCTCACTCGCTGTCGGCAAGGACTGCAGACCACACAGGCCCACCTGGAAAGGCTACTTCAGCGGGTGTTGCGGGACAAAGAGGTGGCCAATCGTTACTTCACCACTGTCTGTGTGAGGTTGCTGCTTGAGAGCAAAGAAAAGAAGATCAGGGAATTCATTCATGGTAACCGAAGACCTTTAGATTAAGCATCTTTTCAGCCATGTGTTAGTGGGGAAATTCGGAAATTTTTGTATTGCTGGTTTGAGTAGTTGCATGTCTAAGAGTAGTCCCTTAAATTCCCAGATGTTTTATGGATTCTTAATCATCTTGATGTGGAACCAGTAAATTTCATTTTTACCGTGGATCGAATACCTGTAGTTTATACGAAATTGGGAAAATTGGTTAAGGTTTTGGATCCACAAAATTCTTCTCATATTTAAAAATAAAGCGTATCATTAAAGTTTTTTAAATTTTTATTTTTTAACATTTATACTTAAAATACCATTATAATTAATGTATGGTGTCGTATTAGCTTTAGGTATACCGTATAGTGATTCAGCAATTCTATACATTAGTCCAAGTATGTCATTTTTATAACAAACCCCTTGCTGTTCTACTTTTGCATTTCATATTTCTTACCTTTCTCACAATTTTAATGATTTGGCCACATATTCTTCTAAACTAAACTGTTTCTAGATACTTTTGGCTTTAAGAGAATAGTATCTGCATAGCTAGTTATTAAAATGATTTCTGTAATTTCCTTTTTAAAATTATCCAGATAGTGTATTTAAAAAATTATTATTTTGCATTGGAGACTTTCAGCAACTCACAGCAGCTGATGATAAAACTGCTCAGGTAGAAGATTTTCTGCAGTTCCTCTATGGTGCGATGGCCCAGGACGTCATATGGCAGAACGCGAGCGAGGAGCAGCTTCAGGACGCCCAGCTGGCCATCGAGCGCAGTGTGATGAATCGGATTTTCAAGCTTGCTTTCTACCCTAACCAGGACGGTGACATACTGCGTGACCAGTGAGCACTCCCATGTTTACTGCGTCCCCGTTGATCACATAGGGGTACATCAGCCAGTCCCTTGTTTGACACAAGCTGTGCTGAGACTTAGTATGTGACAATGAAGGCAGCACGTGTTACCGTTTTTCACCTGTCTGATCCCAAGAGCAGAAGGAAGGATAACGCTCTGTTCAGGGCGGTGGGCATGAGGCCTGCGGGCATGTCAGTTGCGGGGCCTGTTTGGGCGGCGGGGACTGTCCGCTGCTCTTCCCCACCGGCGGCGCTCGCCTCCTTCCTCTTCCCTCGGGTCTTGACTGCAGCTCCTCCTCCCTGACCTTTCCGACCCGGTCCCTTCCCTGGCAGGGCTCTCCTGGGCCTGTGTCCCTGTCGTCAGCACTTGCCTCAGTTGTGCTTGTACATTTGGTAGCGTCCGTCGGGCCTCCTCAGCGTGGCACCACTGACATTTGGGGCCAGATAATCCTTTATGTGGGAGGCGGCCATGTGCCTTGCGGGGTGCTTAGCAGTGTCCCCGGTCTGTGCACACCAGGTGCCAGTAGTACCCTCCGGCTGTGAGAACCAGGATGTCTCCAGACACCGCCAGATGTCCCCCGGGGGCGGGGGGGGGCGCCGAACCACCTCCTGCTTGATTGCTGCTGTGTGCGGTTGTGTGGCGAGCGTCCTCCGGCGCCGCAGCATCATCGGCTGGTGAGAGCAGGAGTGTCCCGCTCACAGTCACTGCGCTGTCCCCTCGTCGAGCACAGCGCCTGACTTCTATATGCTCGATACCTATTTATTAGGAATGAAAAGCTCTACGTTTAAATATAAAAAAATATCTGGAAATGTATGGTTCTCAATAAAGCTGATTTTAAAAAATAATCCTAAAAAAAAGTCCTGAGAAGAAATACCTGGAGTGGTAACGGGAATTATATTTTGGATAATGAGACTGGGGATGATTTCGTATTTCCATTTTCCCTTTTTTGCATTTTTCTGGAGGACTGCTGTACCCTCTTTCTGACCCCAGCAAAGTGTCTCCTGTGCCCCTCCCACCCGGCTCCCCCCCCCACACCCCACAGTAACACTGGCTTACTCGGCCAGGCGCTTTCAAGGGGTCCACGTGATAAGACCTTGGGGTGACTCATGAGTGGTTTATAGATGGTTTCTTTCATGGAAATGCTAAGATCTTGCATGTATGTTCTGTGAGTGCGTTAGGATTGTTCCAGTCCTCCTCTCCCACTGGTTCATGCTCTCAGAGGTACAGCCAAGCTTCTGTGTTTAATTCACCAACTGGGACCTGTTTTCTCTCCAGAGACCAGTTTTGGGCTTCCAGAATGGAATGAAGAGTTAGGGACATTCACACTGTATTTACTGCAAAGAGGAGCTTTGAAGCGGATTACTTGTATGCTCTCCTCCACAGCACTTCTGCATGTTTTATAGAGCGGACAGTTAACACAGTGTTTTGGAAAGAACAGTAGAAACCAAGAAAACTGGGTTTAGCCCCTGCTCCTAACCCCTGTGTGACCTTGGGCAAACCCTTCACTATTTTAAGCCCAATTATTTTCATCTATGAAAAGAGAGAGAGTTTGAGTGTTCTCAAAAGCTCTTTCTCTCTCTCATCTTCTGTGATCTTCAGTTTTTGGCTTTTGATCCCTCTGCTTCCTCGTGCTTTGTACTGATTAGTGTGTCCCGGTGGCTTCTGGGCTGGGCCTCCTCTCCTCTGTCCCCTGGAATGCTGTCCTTGGCTGGGAAGGAAGAACTTCCCTCTTCTTGTCCCCCCACAGCTCCCTTAGCATTTCTAAGCAGAGCCGAAGTGTGAATCTTTTTTTTTGACAAGACGGAATACTTACAGCTAAGAGATACTCTCCGCTGTAATTGTGATCTCTTATCTTGAAGCAAGTCTAAATGTTTTAAATGTTTTGAGAAAAAAAAAAATCAGTTATGACTCTGTGTGCCTTATTATGTGAAATATGTATTTACATCTGTGTTTTGGGGGTTTGCAGGGTTCTTCATGAACATATTCAGAGACTGTCTAAAGTAGTGACTGCAAATCACAGAGCTCTTCAGATACCAGAGGTAATGTAGGTGCATACAGCCTGGGCGGTGCTGGTAGTTGGTCCATATACCCTATGCGTGGAAACAGTGTAGTAAATTACAAAACACAGTTTGCATTAGATGTAATTCTAACTATAAAGTTCTCAAAGGTCTAGGATTAAACTTGTCTGGCATGGAACGGCATGTCAGTGGGGAGATGAGGAGGCGGAGGGCCCCGAAGCCACTTGGCCTCCCGCCACAGTGCTCCCCACGGATGTGTTTTGTTTGTTTGTTTGTTTGTTGTAGAGAGAGCATGATGGAGGGGTCTGAAGGAGAGAGAGAATCTTTTTTTTTCTTTTTTTCTTTCTTTCTTTTTTTTTTTTTTTTTAAGATTTTATTTTTTATTTGACAGACAAAGATCACAAGTAGGCAGAGAGAGAGGAGGAAGCAGGCTCCCCGCTGAGCAGAAAGACTGATGCGGGGCTCGGTCCCAGGACCCTGGAATTGTGACCTGAGCCTAAGGCAGAGGCTTAACGCACTAAGCCACCCAGGCGCCCCGAGAGAGAGAATCTTAAACAGGCTCCGGACTCGGGTCTTGATCTCACAACCCTGACGTCATAATCTGACCCAGAATATGAGTCAGACACTTAAAACCAACTGAGCCCCTCAGGCGCCCCCTTCATGGATGATTTTATAGTCCTATTTCTGCAGAAAAGTCCCATTTGAATAAGGGATCTGGTGACACTCCACAGAGTGTGACAACTATTATTCCAGGGGAAGAAGTTAAATCTGAATGTGATGTCAGAATTACCTTGTAGCGTCATCCAATTTTTACAAAATAATAGGGAAATTTCAGGTATTTGAGCTTTCTGGTTGTTTTGTTAAAATCTCCACTAATGAAATATTGATTAGCATGAGTTTTTAAATTATTTTTTGATTTTTTTGAGTCTGTTATTTTTAGAGCTATTGCAACAATGTGCAAATTTTTAAAATTTTTTCTTTCAGAAGTAGCTTGTTGGGCTTTTAGAATCAGCTACTATGTGTAGAGAATTTCCATTCTACTTAGGAATTATTTGAAATTTTTTGAATTCTGGATTTGGTGTTATTGTATGTCCTTTCTTCCATTAATGGATATCTGGGTTACTTTATTTGAAAATGCAAAGCAGATTATTTAAAAGTTTAGAAGTTAAGCTTTAATCTCGGTGGGAGAGGAAGGAACAGCAGCCTGGCATTACTGAAGAAAGGAAAAGGCACCAAGCTTGTCCTTCTGCTTCCTGGCACCCAGGTTGCCGTAGTGGCTTCCTGTGGTTGCTGTTGGATTCACGATCTGCCTGTCTGTCTCTGGTCTCACTTAGGTTTATCTTCGGGAAGCCCCTTGGCCATCTGCACAGTCGGAAATCAGGACAATAAGTGCTTATAAGACCCCCCGGGACAAAGTGCAGTGTATCCTGCGCATGTGCTCCACCATCATGAACCTCCTGAGTCTGGCCAACGAGGACTCTGTCCCCGGAGCAGATGACTTCGTGCCTGTTTTGGTATTTGTGTTGATAAAGGTGGGCCCCTCACTGTTATTAATGAGAAGAGTTTATTTGGCATTTCTGAGCAGGCTGGTGCAGGGCTCCCCCCACTCCAGGGACCTCGGCTCTTCCAGTCCCAAGCTCTGTGTTACCCAGAAAGAAAGAGTCTCGTGTGAGGTTTTGTTCTGTCCAGAAGTTACGGTTTTCAGAAGAAAGAATAGGAGGACCAGATTGCTAGATGAATGTTTCCAGCTGTTAGGTGCCTGAGGTTCTTGGTTGGGGCTTGGTTGTAATTACTGAGCGAATGAAGGAAGGAAGAATGAGGGCTCTTGTTTTATAATTGTGCCATATTATTTTAAAACATACTGACATCTCTCTCTTTTTTTAAAGATTTATTTATTTGCAGTGTCGGGGGGCATGAGTGGGGAGCAGCTGAGGGCGAGGATCTCAAGTAGACTCTGCACCGAGCACAGAGCCTGACGTGGGGCTTGATCACACAGCCCTGCGATCATGACCTGACCCAAAATTAAGAGTTGGACACTCAACTGATGGAGCCGCCCAGGCTCCCCCTATTTGTGGTATTTCTGCAATCCGAACTCTTAGCTCAGGCAGCAACCCCCGGGGGCCGTGTGCGCTCAGCCTTCGTAACTCCAGCTCTGGCCTCGCTCTTGTCTCCTCCACGTGGGGCGCGTTAGTTCGGTGCAGGGCCCCTTGGACGTGTTCTGAGGCACAGGCCTTGCCTTCTCCCAGCCACTTAAAACACCCATGTCCGTTCTTTTCACAGGAAGACAGTGAAAAAGTGAGAGATGTTCTGTGTTACCTCTGGCAACAGAGGGTATATTATCTTTTTAGTTTTTTTCTTTCTTGGCTGATTCTATCCAGACTTAGAAGTCACTTGGCATATAGCATTTTTTCCTTATCTAACATTTTGGAATCCTGGGATGTTGAGTAAGTCTGCTGGGATTAGTTCAGCCTCCTTCGGGACCAGTAAGCTTCAGTGACTTACAAGGTTGGAAAGCTCTAGATAGCCCAGCTGGCATTTGAACCTGAGTTACCTTTCCAGTGTTGCCCTTAGTGGCTAGGTGTTTCATCACTTCCAAAGAAGAATTTGGGGATTATTTTCAAAAAGGACTGGCATCTCTTTCACAGAAAAACATTTGAAGATGTTCACTTAGATGATTTTTGCAGAGCTATACATCTTGAGTATTTGACTCTCTCATTTTTCACTTCTCTAGGCAAATCCGCCCTGCTTGCTCTCCACTGTCCAGTATATCAGTAGTTTTTACGCCAGCTGTCTGTCTGGAGAGGAATCCTATTGGTGGATGCAGTTCACAGCAGCAGTGGAATTCATTAAAACTATTGATGACCGAAAGTGACCAAGACCAAGGCCCACCAAGGCCTCAGACTGTTAGGCGGGCAAACAGATCTCTTAGAAAATGTACCAGCTGCTTTGAAGGCTGAAGATTGTTTTTGTATAATATTGTACAGCATTCAGACATTTTAAAACAGATCTTTACTAAACAGATTAATGAGCTAACAAGCAGGTTCTCTTTTCTTTGGGCTCTTTTCCTTTCTGTTGCATATTTGGTTATTTTCTTGTCCCAAATAGAGAATTAGTACTGCAAAAAGGGACCACATTTTTCAGGTATTTTGAAATATTAAAAAACAGAACAAAATCTAGAATATTCCTAGATCTCCATTCATGGATACCCATTCTTTCCTTTTATTTAAAAAAAAATAAAAAGAACAGTACACCTCTTTTTAGATGCTGTCTAATCTTATATGCATCTAATGGAAGGAAGATACCAGTTGCACTGAGAATTATAATGGTGGTGACATTAGTGGCATTATCTATAAATACACTCACCGAAATGAAAAGCTAAGAAGGAAATGTAAATATAATATATATTTATATTTGATGTAATATGGACATCTTCAGATTCTAATAAACAAGGAGTATTGCTGATAGTAGGCTGTGATGTACCCTCTTGTGAAATGGTTTCCTGGACAAAGTTTAAGCTGAGCTTAAAAGCAGCAAACAAATACACAGAAATATTTATTAAAGTGGAAAACAGTTTCTTGAACTTTCTAGGTGTGGAGTTTGATGCACAAGACTGCCTCTGATGAGGGTATACTCACTTAGACATTCCTCACCACGGACGTCTTTGAGCCCACAGGAGGAAGGAGGTAGACCCTTTAATCGCCACGCATTGCGTACAAAGGAACAGTAGACACCTAATAGGTTACTGTGGTACTTCTTATCTGAAATACTAGATACAGTGTAGAAACCCCAAACTGAACTCCTTTCAAACCTTTAATTGTAATATATTTTTGATGATGATTCACATTGAATGACAGACCAGGAATTCAGTGAATGTCATTTTTTTAAAAACTGATTTGTATTGTCTGCTCTAGTGATACAGGTTTTACTAGTGATAAACTATTTTAACCAACCATATTATTCTTATGGAAAAAAGTCTATTTTGGCAGGTTTCTGTGCCTTTTATTTCCCTCTTCTGAACAAAAGTCTATGTTTCTGTATTTTGGTTTGATTGTATATTGATAATCAGGAATGGGTTTTGGTGTCTGAGAAATTGGCCATGGAGGCACACCAAAGCTTCAAGCACAAGTCCTGTACATAAGTCACGAGTGACTGGTTTCACTTTGTACATTTCCTAAACATGGGGAGCTGCTTTTATAACACACCTGGTCCTATACTTTGAGTCCCTTGTTGCGGGCAGCCTTTCGAGGCATTTTTAAGGGAACTGTGACAGACAGCCTTGAGCAGATGAATACAGAGGCTGTCTACTTCTCTCCAAGACCTCTGTGTTTAATTGTGCCTAAAGAAGCCAGAGTTTCTTTATGCCTCCACCTCTTCTCATTCATTTATTTAAAAATACCAAAATAACAAGTTGCATAGGAGTGTGGGATGTGGTTTCTGCCCTCTAGAGAGAGATCAGAATTCAACTAGTACTACAGAATGCCCTTTGGAATGTTAGGCCAAGCACTCTGTGTGGACTGTCAAACTTGCCTAGGCATTAGATTGTCAAATCCGATCATAACTACTTTATGAAACAAACAAACAGTCTGACACAATTTCTAAGACCTAGGGGGAGTCCATTTACTTCAGCATTTGATTCAATAAATGTTAAGTTGATAGAAGACTTGGAATAGTTGAAATGCATTATTGTGGGATTTCCTAGAGATTTTTTTTTTCTCCACATGGTTGCTACACCTCTGCTGTGTTATCACTATGGAAATAAATGTGAAGCTGTGGATGTGGCACAGGGCTCTTTTCTGGGGAGGAGAAGGCGGTGAGTTGGGTGTCTGGTTGCGCTGGAGGCAAGAGGTAAGAGCCAAGTGGTGCCGGAACCAGTGGCGAGGGTAGAAGCCCATAGACCTGGCGCCAGAGGATACCTCAGACAGGCAGGGGTTTGGGTCTCGCCTCAGGTGCTGGCCGGGCAGCGCAGCCCCGCTGTTTAAGGGGCAGTGACGTTTCCCTCTGGAACCCCCATGGGGAGCACGGACAAACCAGCATTCCCCGCTGCCGGTGTGATGGGGCATGACTAACCCCAGTGTTGTCTCTGAGTAGAGGAATTGGTAATGGCCTGGCCGTGGTAGGGCCTGGGACAGGCAGTGATTTGATTTCGCTCCTTCAGGAATGAAGAACAGTAGCTCTTTGGTTCTTATGACACTTCCTCCCAGGACCTGTATGAAGGATTTGTGCAAAAGTATAAAATGACCCACAGGAAACATTCAGTAGCCACTGATTATTACATGGAATTTGCAGCAATAATGAATGTTAAATGGAGAGAGAGTGGCTCAGTCCACTGAAATCTTACATAGTTTGTGTGTTAATGTTCTGTTTTTGGAAAACAGTAATAGGAATACAGATTGTCTTTCCTTGTGAAATTATTTTCTTTTTAAACCTGGTAAATGTTTCGTTTTCTCTCTCCACTTTAGTTCACATCTCAGCCGCAGTAATTGCTTTCTTCTGATTTTTCCTTTAAAAACCTGCTGATGGAAGCTTTTTTTATACAGACTTTAAATCGCTGTAGTAAGAGAATTAGGCTTTGTGAGGGATTGAAAATAGACATATTGCATGGTTTTTCTTTTCCTGTTGTGACCTGGAAGCCTTTGCAGACTTTCAGTCTGTGTCTTGCCGAGGTGCGTGAGCAAGAGAACAGACACCGCCCTGGATGGTAGCAAAGCTGTGCTGAGACCCTGTAGCCGACTGCGCATGCCTGTCCAGCGCCACTGTTGAGTCGCGGCCTTCGGGATTCTAATTTGGGCCAAGTCAAGGTCAACTCCATTTTTTAAATGGGGGAGGCTTTAAAGATTCCTTTCTCTGATGTGATTGGGTATGGAAAGGGGAAGTCGGACCACACTTGTTCAAAATTACTAGTGGATTGCATAGAAATGATAGAAATGTGGGGTTAGCTTCCTTCATGTGTGTCTTAGACTTTCTCTTCCTGTCTCTCCATATCCCCTTTATTTCTTTAAGGAAAAGTCTATATTTGCGGTCTTTAGTTCTTTTAAGTCTAGTGGATTTATTCTGTACATAATTGCCATGATTTGGGGGCGGGGATCAGAAACAATCTTATTGACGCTCACAGAATTTTTAGTAGATGAACAGTGATGACATATTCGAGATATTTTGAATGCCAAAATGCTTGAGAACTTTGCCAGATTAATACTTAATATGTTTTAGAATGTAGGTTACTGAAGAAGTAGGATGACCAAGAATAGCTCTATTACTCCTGAGAACACTCGGAGAAAGGAAAACAGTTTGCTTCAGTGTCGTGGTTGGTGTGGAGTCACCGTGATGCTGGTGTGTCCCACAGGCCTACGCTCAGCAAAGGTTAAGCTCAAGAGGGAGGAAGTCCTCTCTCCTGGGTTAACAGCGCAGACAGCGTGGGCAGTGGCCATGCACCTTAAGAATTCACCCTGCCGAGCGGATACGCTGTCTTACTTAACGGATTCTTGTGCTTCGCCTGTATTAAAAAGCGTCGGACTGCCTCTCCTTGAAACTGATAAAACCTTCTATAAGCCTCAGTTAATGAGCTTGCACAATCTTGTATATGTATAGGAAATTCCTGTCTTCCAATGTGACGACTAATGTATGGTACCATTCTGTAAAGCTGATTAAAAAGGGAGAGCAGTAGAATTCCCTGGATTTTATGTTTCCATTAACTATTTTGTATGCAGAAGTAGTTTCGAAAGTTTCTTTGACTTCAAATGTTACTAATTTCTCCATGATGATTCACACTCGTCTTTTTCATTTGAACCTCTAAGGATATTTGTTAAGTGTGGTCCAGGAGGGAATGCGCGTGAACTCACGGTTACTAACGCGATGGTGAACATTTACTGTTTTCACACAGTTCGTATCTGACCCTCGTGTTTGGTAGCTACTCGTCAGCCCTAGTTCTGCGAGCAGAAGTCCCCGTTCCGGTATTCACTGAAGCCTTTATTCACCTTTGCGGCTGAGGGGCGGTGCTGTTAGACCAGGAGCCCTCGTCACAGGCTGACTCTGCAGGCTTCCTCCACTGTCAGAAAGGTGCTTGCCCTATATTGATCACACCTTGTTTAGAAGGAAACAAAAAATTTCAATGGGGGTTCCATTTGCATCCAGTCTGCTCAGTATTAAAATTAATGCTATCACTTGCCTAAAACTGAAAATTGAATTCAGCTTTTCTTGCCAACTTGGCATTACCTGTGTGCTTGGACTTCTGTTATATTTGTACCCACTCAACCCCTCTCTCCAAGTAAGTGGCTCCATATGCTTTCCCGAAGGATGCTGAGCTGTGACACTGTTGAGCTAGGCTTTCCTGTAGGGCCGCCTGTAAGACATGTCATGATCCTGAGAAGCAAGATCATTTCTCAGAAGCACCTCTTGGCTATGAATGTGTCCTCTGCCTAGAGATGTAAAGATTCATTGAAGAGCTTTTGCTTCAGTCATTTCATTCCAGAAGAATCGTTTTCCATCTTCTTGGGGGTACCAAAATGCAGTATGTAGACTTAAAAAAAAATTTTGACCAAAGAGACCAGAAAATCTCTGGCCGTGGGGATCCTGAAAACATCTTCCACATTTGGGAATAGCTCTCAGTTCCGAGTCATTGAACCTGTTGTAGATGCTGAACATGAAAACCACAGTAGACTTATTTCTGTTAACTAGGAATTCAGCATATTGCTGGCCAAAAACATTAAATTTTATGTTCCTGTGAAAAGAGTATCTGATGTGATTTTTTTGAAGAAATCTCTATGCTCGACGTGGGTCTTAAACTCACGACCCTGGGATCAAGATTTGCGTGCTCCACCGACTGAGCCAGCCAGATGCCCCTTCTCATGTGATTTTTAAAAAATAGGTTATTTTCACCTCAGCTTTCCTTACTCCTCTTAATTTGTAGGTTTGACAAAAGCTTTGTAAGCAAGGCTGTTCTGTTGACTCATATATGTAGCCGCTGATGTTTCTTTGCCATTTCTGGGGAATTTAGTCAGGGAATCTGTCCTGACTCTCTCTGACCAAATGAATGACTTTCTCTGGGAGTGGGACCCAAAATTATGCTCTGTGGAGTTCTGTAAACCATTGCTGTCCAAACTTCCCTCTTGAGAATCACCTAGGACTCTTGTTTGTAAATCCAAGTTTATTAAAGATGGAACCAGGAATCTTTACATCTTTTAGTGATCACGCGGCTCTCGCTGTCTGAGCTAGAGAGTCAGGAAAAGACTCAACGTAAAAAAAGAAACCTAGAAGCCACCTTTCAAAGACCTGTATTACAGGTACTCAATCAGCTTTTAAGACGTGAGTCTGAAAAAAAAAAAAAAAAAGACGTGAGTCTGAGACTGCTGGCAGCTTGGTTCTGGGAAGATCTGGGAATCGTGTGCATTCACCGGGGCAGGTGGGTCAGGACCCCGTCATGACAGGTGGAAGAGACACACCCAGTCACAGTAGTTTCTCCAGCAACAGATGAGATGGGGCGTTGAGGCAATCCTGAAGCATACCAAGGAGGTGATGTCAGTCAAAAGATGACGTGGCACAGATACCATCATTCCAGGCAGGTCTCAGAGATGGGCCTATTGGTATATGAAGGATGGTCTGGAGTTTATGTGGAAGGGACAGTAGGCTATGGGGAGCTCACGGATATGGACAACGGAAGGTGACCAGCAACCACAGTCCTCGCTGATTTCTGAGTGAGCAAACAGCATGGAATGGATCATTTTTACTTGACCATTGTGTGGTAGTCTCATTTCCAAATCATGTATAGTCTTTATAATTTTTAAGGGCAAGAATTAAAAGTATTTTCTAGAAAAACAAAAGTAAGTCCTCCAGGTGACATTCTTACGGAAGTTCGGGGAGCCAGCATTTCACAAGGCGTGAACCAGGGGCCCCTCTGCACCACATACCTGGGAATGTCCATAACCTTGGGATCTCACCCCCTAACCCTTGAATCAGAATTTCTGGGGTGGGTGAGGGGGGGGCCTCCAGGAATCAGCATTCGTAGCAAGTCCTCCATGTGGCTGGTGCTCGGAAAAATTTGGGATCCACGGCAAAAAGTGTTCAGTTCTTAAAGGGTTGGCTTCAAGTCCTGCGAGGGTCACAGCTGTGAGGAAGGCAGGCTCTTGTAATGGAGAGGAGCTTTTGCCGGAGGATAGCTCTTTTTATTTGCTGAAGCCCCAGTGTTTTCTTTACTCACAACCCGTGTGGTTATGTAAAAACCCTCTTCCCCAAACCTCAAATGGCTAAACATACCCAGAGGATCCCAATGTTCAACTCTCGTTACAAAAAAAAAATACTTGTCTGGTCTTCGTCCCTGCCCTCACTTTCAAGTCTCCTCGTTTCTTTGTGTTTTGTTTCTGTTCCTAACTGGGGTCGCCATGTGAAGTGACAGCATCGGTTCCAGCAGCCCCTGCCTTCTGACTGGACCTTTGCTCCCAAAGAGCAGCCTGGGCCTCGCCCTGCTGGGGGTGAGAGAACCTTCACTTCTCTCCTCCCCCATTTCGGGGCCCCACGGTCACTTTGTGGCTTCCAAGTCCTGGATTTGTTTTCCTCCCTCCTGCCCACCTCACTTCCTGATCACCAACAACCCCGTGTCCCTCTTTTGTGGCGATGCTAGTGACGGAAGAGTGGGGAGTGGGTCCGTGGACGGGGGATGGAGGCAAGTGTGCAGGAACAGGACAGATGGCAGAGAGGGACGGTGGTAATGACCTCCTTCCAGCATCTCCTCCGCCACAAAGCTGGACCACACCCACCAGCCCGAAGAGGGTTTTCTCCCTCCCGGGAAGACTCCTGGCACCTTCTGAAAAGCTATGGTGCTGAGTGGTGTTTGGTCGTACATCATGGCATGTGGACCAGTACGTGGTCCGGGAGCCTGAAGACGGCTCCGATCTTAGCTTTACCTCTAACCAGACCCAAGGCAGGTGACCTCTTCCTGCGTTGAGCTCTATTACTCAATAACTCCTCCAAGTCTCTGGTTCGGTCACGTGTATATTTAAAAAAAAATCTTGAAATAGTTCTGTGCTGTCCTCTCACTGAGGGATGGAGTTAGAGTGCACAGACCGCAGAGGTCACGGAAAGGGGGCAGCCCAGGCTGGGCCCCTAAACATTCCAGACACGCACAGTCAGCCTCTGAGCCCAGAAACCACGCGAAAGGAACCCAGTTTTAACTGAAAGGTTCCATTGTGAACCCACACGTGTTGTGCCATGGTCATGAATACTAACGACCGCAGAACAGTTTCTGCAGCTTCCCTTTGAACCCTCCGGGATCTGGATACGTCGTCAGTCGGTAAGTGCCCTGGGGTCCTGCCCCTGGGGCTCGTCTCCACTGCCCCAGCTCTGTGTTTCCCAAACCTCCTGAGGTCTCCTGAGCAACTTCTCCCGAATGTGCCTCCACCACCCAAGCCGCTTTCCCCCACCTCTGTTCTCACGACCGCCTTTCTCCTATGTGCTCTTAGAATTAAGTCTGATCAGATCCTCTTCTGCCTAAAACCTCTCTTCTATTTTGGTTCCAACCTACTTTTCAGCCTTATGTCTGTCCTTCTTCTCCAGCTCCACCTGGGGCCTTGAAACGCTCACCTCTGCCCCAAACTGTCACGCTTCGCCCGCCTGCAGGTGTCCGCCTTCCCTGAGCCCTGCGGTCTCAAGGGCTCTCCCTACCACTCCAGCTTCAAAGGGAGGAAGGCAGACTCCCCAGATGCCCCCATCCTTCCCTCCGTCCCCAGGGAGGCCGCATCCCCTGTACACTTCTCTGCAAAGTAGCAACCTCCCTGGAGCCCATGCTGTCCTAGGGGACTGTCCCACCCCAAATGGCAGGTGTCCCCAAATGTCTGCAGGTGGGGATGGAGGAGAGGAGAGGCCCTTGTTAGCTCCTCGGCAGGGGGATTTCACTGTCTGTCTTTCCCAAATTCAGCCCCTATGGGGACAGAGGCTCCCCCTCCCCCACCTTCACATCCTCTGGGAAGACACCTCGCCCCAAAACCCTTGGCCTCCACCTCTGTAGCCCCAGCTGGTGAGGAACTGATAAGGAACCTCACACCCACCGACGTGTGGACACACCCAAGTGTCTGCAAGGCACTCGGACTGTATGCTCAGCTTCCCGGCCAAGGTCAATGTCTATGGTCCCTGGAGGATCAGGCCGGGGGCCCAGGACACCTGGGTTCCCCAGCGGCAGCTGGTCCTCAGGTCTGGAGACACCAGGGCACTTGGCTGGGCCTCGATGTCTCCTGTGGCTCACCCCTGGCTGGGCATGGGGTCCCCCGGCTCCAGGCTGCCCGCCACTGGGGTGCTTCCCCTGGGGCTGTCCCAGGGGCGCCAGGGCTGGGGTCGTGCCCTTCCTCCCACTTCTTCCCTTCCTGTTCCAAATCCAGGTGCCAGGTGGCTGCCATGCAAAGAATTGGGGTGGGCCCTGCTGGGCCGCGTGAAGCTGAACCAACAGGCGGATGGAGTTACCAGGAAGAGGGAGCCTGGGGATGCCCTGAGGGGCCGAGGATAGGCCACAGCGTCACCTCTCAGGCTTGCGCCCCGACAGGATGGGGATGGAGGGTGTCAGGTACCCTGCTGAGCGCCTGCCCAGCCCGCTCACACCCAAGTTCTTGCACAACCCTCCTCTGGGCCTCGTTCCCTGGGCACTGTTCAGTCCTTCTCTGTGCGCTGGGGAGGACCATATCTATTAACTCCCGGGCGAGGGGCTATAAAGCAGTGGGCCAACAGTGTCATGCCTGCCTTCCCAGGCTCTTCTGAGGCTTCCCCGGGGTGGGAGCCCTGGAGAAGGACTGGGATTTGCTGTTTCCTGGGCTGGTGTTAGGCGGGCCAGTTTCCTCCCAGGCCCCTGCTTTGCTGTTCCTTGGGTGACATCTTGTGGCCAAGGACAGTTACACACCATCGGCGGAATAGACTTCCTGGTGCAGGCGCGGTCAGGCCCTTCTGGAGGACGGGTCCATGCCCAGGAGAGCGGCTAGGTTCCTGGACACGGGAAGCACCAACCAGTCCCCTCCATCGGTCCTTTCAGCCACCTCTTTACTGGGACAGTTCTAGACAGACCCCGGGACTCATGCACGCCCCCCACGCTCGATACACACATATGCCGGGCTTCCTCGTTGCCTGCCCGGTGTTACAGCAAATAATAACCATTATTCTCAATAGTGCAAGGGTTTTAATTTTCTTTTGAAGTAATCTGTACAACTAATGTGGGGCTCAAATTCACAACCCCGAGATCAAGACTCGCACACTCCACCAATGAGCCAACCAGACACCCCTAGAAGGCGTTTCTATAGCAACCTAAGGGCACGGTTATTATTCCCATTTCACAGATGGGGCAGCAGCCCCGAGTCACGTAGCCAATGAGGAACCAGTTCAGGACCTGCGCCCAGCTCTGACAGGCTTCTAGGCTAGACGGCCTCGCTGGACAGTCTAGTTCCCAAACTATGGGGACTTCCGCACTCCATCCTTCAGGAAGGTACTACCAACGTGTCACAATAGCACTTTGAGCTCCGGGACTGTTTTCATGTACAGGCACAGTGCTGAGTGCTGTACACACGTTATTTCACACAAGCTAGGTAGTGCAATGAGCCCCATTTTCCAGATGGGGAAGCTGAGGCTCAGAGAAGAGAGGTTGTTCAAAGCCATACAGAAAGCGAATGACGGAGCTCGGAGCTGATCCAGGTCTGGCGGATTCCCAAGTCCTTGTTTTCAGCTACTGAGGGGTCCTGTCTGCCGCTCCGCAAAATATCATCCCGACAGGATTAGGGGCAGGGGGCCCTCCTAGGAGGTGGAAGCAGAGAGAGTTTTGCAAACTGTAGAGTATGGTACCCAGGATCGTTCCTTACCATCCTGACCCTGCTGCCGGGTGGCCTCCCCATGCCCAGCACGAAGCCTGGCACCCAGCGGCCACCAGCAGATGGGGCTGATCAGGGCTCCCTGGAGCCGGGAAAGCCCACCTCCCCACTTGCCCACACAGAGCCAAGTCCACTTCCCAGAGTCCAGGCCACGGCAAGGACAGAGGGAGCGTCTCCGCCTCCCCATTCGCCTTGTTCAGAAGAAGGGGTGACCTTCGCCGCCTCCTTTGTTGTAACAGGCTAGCACCTGGACTCCCATGCAGGGCCCGCGGGGGAGAGGGCCGGGTTGCTGGGGACCCCTCGCAGACCCCTGAGAAAGCAGCAGGGCGGGCGGAATATAAATGCGGCCGTGAACGCAGAGGAACAGATGAGAGAGAGCCTCCAGGTGACTGGGTGGAGAGGACCCACCAGGGCGGCCGCCTCCTCTCTGTGCACAGATTGAGCCCATGATGAAGATGAATGGAAACCCCTTTGCTGGAAAACGTGGAGGCAATCAAGAATGCTACCTTCGCCGAGGGGCCCTCCCACCAGCTCTGAGCAGGAAAATGTTAGGATTCGGAATTTCAGCAGCGGCCACGTGGTTAGCACGGAAACCAGGCAAAACTCGTGACAAGCGACCCCAATTACAGGATAAATGATACAGGCCGCCCGTGAACTTGGCAGGAGTTAGCGGACTCAGACAGCGGCGGCGGGCGGGGACCGAGCGGCCCCCGCAAGCGATGACAGCTTGCTCCAAAGAAAGGCAGCCCGGATAGGTGACCACGGCTGGCCCCTGCCTCGGGGCCCTCAGTGGGGCGGTGTTAATGACCAGAAGACCTTCGAGCCACGGCTGTGGGAATTTTGAAAGCTGGTTTTGAGGGGGAACGTGGGAGATTGTCCTGCGGGTTATCTCGTGTCTGCTGATGAAAACAAACCAAACTTGTCAGCTTCCAAATCCCACACAGGGAGGCAGGGCTGATGAGGACACTGTGTCTTCATTTTCCAGGCCGAAAAATCCCAATTTTTCTCAATATGTCCACGGCAGAGCAATACGTGATCGTTCGGTCGCATGCAAGGTGGACCAGGAGGAAAGGTTTGCGGAGCGAATTAATATTGTCGACAAAATTGCAGGGGGCATGTTTAACTCACTTCAGGTGCTCTAGAAGATTCGCACAATGGATAAGCTAATTACAAATCATGCCTATTTATTCATTAAAAAGGGCCTGGGGGAAATTCAAAGAGGCAACACTGTCTTAACTTCATTCAATTTGCAGTCTGTGATTAAACGGAACACAGCTGCAAGACTCCAGAAATGTTGCCTGATACCCGCCTTCTCCTGGTTTCGACTGACCCCTTCTCTGGGGGCCTTTTCCACCTTCAAGCAGGGTCTCATCCTCCCTCTTCAGCCCTTCGGACGCTCGCTGGATACTTGGGACTTTGGGCAAGTCCCTTTGCCAGCCCGCGTCTCAGTTTCCTCATCTGCGAAGTGGGTTCATGACCCTCTGGCTGTCAGGATTCCTGAGGACTGAGGAGGTGATGGATATTCAGAGGCTGTTCCAGAGCTCAGACCGTAGCTGTGTGGGGAGAGCCTGCTTTTCCTTCCCTCTCTGCCTCCGTATACCGGGCTGCTAACCCTGCCAGTGCTGGATGGAACCGGCCTGACGTCTCCCACCCGTGACCCTGGGGGTCCAGCTGTCCCTCTGGGGCACGGTGACCACCAACTGTCTCAATTTGCCCAGGACGGAAGGGTTTCCCGGGATGTGGGATTTGGGGGACTAAAACCGAGACAGTTCTAGGCAAACCCAGACAGCTAGTCACTCTTGTGCTCAGAACCCCACAAAACTCTCCTTAGCGATGTGCCCTAAAATCAGTGAAAAACACCTAGCTTTATCTTCAGGACTTGCGAACGTCTGGGAAGCCCAAAGGTTATTTATTATCATTAGTAAACTACAAGAACCAAACAGCCAATGTTTGCTTAACATTTTCCAATTCACAAAGTGCTTTTAATTTACGGGATGAGTGTTTTGGGGCTTCCTCTCCATGTACTCAGCACCCACTCGCTGAACCCCCAGAGTGGATGTGGGAAATCGGAGTCCAGGAGCTGTGGCACGCTCTTGGCCCTGGTCCTCTGTGAGGCCACGCATCCTCAGAATCCGCAACTGGGCTCAGGGCGCTGTTTCTGTCCTTCCCTCTGCCTTTTTCAGAGGCTTCCGTGTCTTAGAAAGGGTCCCTTTGCCCCAGAGTAAAAGATTAACCTGCACCGTGTGAGATTACCCTCTCCATGGATCCCTCCTAGTCAGATTCGGGCAGTTTCTTATGGCTCAGCCGGGTACAGTAGTGGTGACGTTCAGAAACGGAGCAGGTGGAGACGCTCCGTTTCTCTGAGCCTCTAGTTTCTCATCTGAGGAATGGGGATATTAGTCGTTTCTATGTCTCAGCCTTGCTGTGGGAATTAAATGAGATCGTCCATGCATAGCATTTCAGTAATGCCATATGGGGCACAGAGCTGGTGTTCTCTGAATGACGGTTCCTATTTTTGGCTTGTATCTGAGTGTGCCCTTCGTCCTTCCGAGTTGCCTGTGGTCAGCCACGCGGCAGGCAACCCACAAAACGGTGGAATGAAGGAGCGGAAGTAAAGACGCACATTTCCCAAATGACCTTGAACTCACACAGGCCGCATCCCCCCTCTGCCAACCAAAGGGCTCTTCCTCTCCCCACCCCCTTCCCTTGGAAGCCTCTCAGTAAAACACCCCATTTCCCATGGCTCCCCTCGGGGGACCTGATGGGTTGTGAGACATGTTTCCATCCCCCCTATGGTTTCCAAAACATACAAATCATTCTGGCTGCACTTCTGTGTTTCATTACTAGGGATGCACATTTGAAAACAGAGGGCGAGGTTTAAAAGCAACATGCAATTTTTATTACATATATCTCCAAATCTGCCATTAGGCCCGTCCCCATGGTGTTATTGACCTTGATTCTTTCTCATTTGCATCCTGCATTTTTCATCCTTTGGAATATGGTGTTTTGGGACTTCTCCATCATTAAGTGGATTTACAGCAATTTCCCTGTGTGTTTTCTCCAAGGGATTCTGTTATGAGATGCACATTAAATCTCCATTAATACCTCATTATCCGACTGATAAGATTACCATGATAATGAGGCAGAAATTCTAATTGTTTCACTTCTTATTGTGCCTTCCATTTAATCCTTTACTCTACCTGGAAGTTGTTCACGAGCTGGTGAGCACCAGGCTGAGAAAGACTTTCCAAACAGAGGACCAGAGGCCGGGGTGGTTGTGATCAGTAGTGACTGGGGGAGAGAAAGGAGGTAGGATAGTGTTTAAATTAATCACATTTCCTGGGCAAAAAGTTTGGAGGTGGAAAGCCATCTGAGATGGGCCTAGTTGGCTTATGGAGCTCCTGTCGGACACACACACACACATGCACACGTGTCCACGTGCACATACGAGCATGTGTACGGATGCGTGAGCACGTATTCTCACACACACATCACCACTCGCACATGTGCACATAGGACACATGTCTGAACTCCAAGTTCAAGAGAGCCTCACCTTGACTTCATGCTGTTTTCCCACTGGTCTGGACGCTCTTCTAGACCTTTCCTAGCTCTGGAGCTCTCTGTGAACCTGCCTTCCAGATTGATGAACTCATCTGACCAAGGGTCAGAAGCACTGAGCCGGAAGACACTGCGGGGGCAGGAACGGAGGGATAGAGACAGCGGGAGAAGGGACCTCTTCCAGGTGGAGCCTGCAAAGTGGGACTGTCTAGGAGGGCCGCTCCCACCGGGACATCACTACACGCCCCGACAGCCCCCGTGTCCCAAGTGTGCTCATCTGCTCCAGGTCAACTCCCACCATCTGTTGGGGCGGGAATTTCCCTGAGACTGTCCTAGCGACACTGTCCCCCTGCTGCTCCCCAGAAACTCCCCGAGTGGGGTTGCTTGGACTTTCGAGGACACCGGCTCGAAAGGGCCTTTATCCTGCCCTTGTGCTTGGAGAGCTGACTCCCACCCCCACGGGAGACCTCCCTTGAGGCGGAAAGAGCATTTCCAAAGTTTCTGCAGAGATTGGGAAGGGTGGTGGCTGCAGGCGCGGAGGGTCTGTGGCTGGAGAAACAGCCTGTCGGTGGGCCCAGCTCTTTGGGCATCTGGAGGCCTGGCCGGTCCTGGAAGGCAGGGAGCTGACCCGCTCGCACAGCCTGGAAGGGCAGCACGGCTGCGGGGGCCACACTGTAATGACGTGTCCTAGGCTGGACCAGATCTGATGGCCCTCGATGTCCTGTTTTCCAAGGCAGCTGTAGAGCCACAAATGGCCGAACTGGAAAGCCTTCCTGGGATCAACTCGACCCTGCCTTCTAGGGGTTGTGAATAATGCTGCTGTGAGTATGTCTGAACATGTCTTCAAGTTCCCGCTTTACGTCCTGTAGAGCAGCCCCCAGAGCGAGCTTGTGGGGTCATATGGCAACTACGTGTTTCATTATTTGAAGAGACTTTCCACCTTCCCCGAAGTGGCTGTACCGTTGTACGCTTCCACCAGCGACGCACAGGTGTCCCAGATTCTCTGCTTCCTGAACAACACTTGTTATTTTCTGGGGTATTTTGTGTATTTTAAACAATAGCTGTTCTAATGGGTGTGGAGTGGTATCTCACCGCAGTTTTGATTTGCATTTCCCTAGTGATTAATGGTGTTGAGCATCTTCTCACGTGCTTATCGGCCGGGTGGCTCTCTTCTTGGGAGAATTGTCTGTTCAAGTCCTTTGCCCATTTTTGAATCAGGTGTTTGGTTTTTTTTTGTTGTTGAGTTTGATTTTATATATATATGTGTGTGTGTTTGTGTGTGTGTGTGTATGTGTATATGTATATATATATATATATATATGCACTCATTCATATACATTCGAGATGAATTCCTTGTCAGATATGTGGCTTGCGAATGTCTTCTCCCTTCTGCAGGCTGTCATTTCACTTTCTAATGCCTCTGTGCGGAGGATGTATTTCTTCTATTTCTTTATTTTATTTTAAAGATTTTATTTATTTATTTATTTGACAGAGAAGGAGAGTACAAGCAGGGGGAGGAGCAGAGGGAGAGGGAGAAGCAGGCTCCCTAATGAGCAGGGAGCCCGATGTGGGGCTGGATCCCAGGACCCCGGGATCATGACCTGCACCGAAGGCAGTCGCTTAACTGACTGAGCCACCCAGGAGCCTTTTTTTTTTTTTTTTTTTTTTTTTTATTATTATTATTTTTTTAAAGTAATCTCTACACCCAGCGTGGGGCTAGAACTCGGGACCAAGAGATCAAGAGTCACATGCTTCCTGACAGAGCCAGCCGGGCACCACTCCCGGGATGTATTTCTACCCCTCCCCCAGAGTTGGTGGGCTTTTCTGTTTGCTTCCCCCAACTGCAGTGGGTCTGGGGGCTTTTCCTGCTCTGTTCTCAGCTCCTCAAGTCTCTTGTTTCATAGGGGAGAGGGTGGAAAAAGGCTTTATGCCTTTCCCACGGGGACTCCCTAGGCGATCTAGGAGGCCTCTCGCCCTGCCCCCAATCTTTCCTGTGAGCGTAGATGACGTGCTTGGAGGTGAGCCTGTGAGTGGGTATGAATTCCCCTGTGTCTGTAGCTCCCGGGTATTTTACACCGAGAAAGGAGCATGACTTGGGGCTCGATCTCACGACCCTGAGACCATGAACTGAGCCGAAACCGAGTCAGATGCTTACCTACCGAGCTTAGAGAAGCCTCTATTTTGTTCATTACCCACCTTTATAGAAGCTGTGCGTCTTCTGTTGGGCTCTTCCTAAGTACCCTCAGTGTGCCAGACTCCGCCAGGCCCTAAAGGGGGCAACACAGGAGCAGGCCCCGCCCTCAGGGAGTGCACAGCCGTCCAGCTGGATCTTGTCGGAGCCTCTCAGCGGCCGGAAGCGTGGGCAGTTCCTGTCCCTACTGCCCCGTGGCAAGACAGAGCTTTGGAGGGGGAGGCCGGCCCACCAGAGCTAGGGAGGCAGTCCGGGTCCTGGTCCAGCTGGCCGCTGAGTCCTGCCCGGGGCTGGCGTCCAGGGCTTTGTCCCTGCACCCGGGCTTTCCCTCCTCTGAGTCTTGGTTTCCTTCTCTGTAAAATAGGAGTAGTTTATCCCCACCTTGCAGGAGCTTGGGAGGGGTCCACAGGGCCAGGCCCCTCATAAGGGCCGAGCTAGGAGGGAGGAGGCTGCTGTGCTGAGAGATCGGACCCTCCGGGCAGCGGCTGCCGTAGGCCACCGTGCTCCACCCAGACCCGGCTCCGAACCCGCAGCCCGGCCGTCTGCCTTGTGAACGCACTGAGACCAGCCTGCTGTGAGTGTAACAACGGGACCCTCCAGGCAAGATTTGGGACCGCGCAGGGCCCGGGTAGCAAATCTAGGCTCTCAGCCACTCTTAGATTTATCTCTCATCCTCTGCCCCCCCATGTTGAAGTCCTGACCCCCATAACCTCCGAATGTGACTTGATTTGGGGACAGGGTCTTTACACTGGTAATCAAGATAAAATCTTTAATCTCCTTTTATGAATGTGGGAAGGTGGAAGGGGCAGTGCAGATCCTGACTGCGGGGCTGGGGGGACTGAGCGGCGGGGGTGGCTTAGAGAACCCCACAACCGGGCCTGAGGCCCTGCGGCCCTGACCACTCTTCCCAGAGGAAGCCTGATCTCGAGGGATCTCAGATGATCTACAGGTCGCCTGGAGAGTCCTGGGATGAGAAGCACCAGGGCGCCCTGGGGACCAGAGGCCCCTTGTCCCAGGCTGGTCCACCAGGGGTTTGGCTCACATCACCCAACACACAAACCCCGATTCTTTCACTCCCCTCTGCTCTCCCTCCCAGAGTCACAGTGCAAGGGGCCTCACCTCAAGTTAGAATACTTGATAGCCTCTGTAAAGACCCCGTCCTCGAATAAGGAAGCCATTAGTCGTTGGGCGCTAATCCAATCTGACTGGTGGAGCCCGGTGTCCTCACAGAAAGGGGGATTTGGACACGGAGAGCACACGAGGAGACGAGGTGTTTCTACAGCTGAGGGCCACAGAGATTGCCAGCAACCACCAGAAGCTGGGGAGAGACCCCCCTCGCCCCCAGCCGCCAGAAGGAATCAGTCTGGCTCACACCCCAAGCTCAGCCTTCTGGCCTCCAGAACCAGCGCTGGGATAGTAAGGTTCAGCGGTTCCCCATCCTCTTTGTGGTACTTACCACAGCCGCAGAAACCGCACTGCCTGCCCTGGGGAGGGCTTGGGGGCCAGGCCGACCCTGAGTCCTCCCCCCTTTACTTCCTGGGGTGCCTTGGACAAGTTACTCACTTCCCGGAGCCTAGCTCTCCTCATTTGTGCTGAGGTGGGGAGTGTCCCCTGCCCAGCCACCCCGCAGGCTATTCCCAATGTCACTGCACCACATGCCCTCAAGTTTGGAGCTGAAGTGTCCCCCTTCTGCTTAGCCTGGGCCCTGCTGTCCTTTAAGCCGCCACCAGACGCCACTGTCCACCCCTTCCAGGCCACGGCGCAGGGCCCAGGCTGCGGTGGTGGCGGCGGCCGTGGTGGGGCCAGGGCTGGAGCTATGCTCGCCAAGATCTGAGTCAGGTGTAGCGAGGCCCCAACACCTGCTTTGTTGTCGTTTGTTTGTTCTTGTTTCTTTATGGGGGGGCTCTGTTCGCCCCAAACCAGATACTTCCCGAAAGAGAAAGTCTGGAAGCTGGAAACGTTTTTGTGGGTGAGCCTTCCTGCCCCCTTGTGTACAGGTAGGGAAAGGGCTTGGCTGAAGGTCTACAGAGGTGGGGGGCGGGGGGACAGCAGGTAGGGCTGGCAGGGCGGGCAGGGGACCTTCATGGCACGGGGCCGTGTCGCATGAGTTTCCTCACGCAGATAATGTTCTCTCTCTGCCTCCTCCCCCGGCGCTGGCCCCCGCTGCCCTTCTCTGCTCTAGGAGCAGACAGAACTTGCCTCGTCCATCTCTCACCACTGAGCCCTGGCACAGGGGTCCCGGGAGTCCATCAGGGTCCCTCCTGAGCCGCCCAGAGTGCTACGGGCTAAGAGGTTTATATACAGTTAGGCCTGACACGATGTGGAAGGACCTGGGAAAGTGACCCTCAAGGAGAAACCGGAGGGTCCCAAAGGACCCCGGCCAGCCCATCTGAAGACCGGTCAGCAGCAGCTGTTGGCTGCAAAGGGGACACTCAGGGACGAGTCTACACGGGGCTGCTGCTAATGGGGGGCTCCGCTCGGGGGGTCTGTGGCCGCGGGGTACACGAGGCACACAAAGTCCCCTTCATTCATATAGGGGTGATGTTTATTTCCCTTCTGGCTATGAGCGGATAGTGCTTTAGGCAGATAAACCCACACGCGGAATCAGTGTCCATGCCAAGTGGAACGAGGGGCTCCTGCTCCTCCGACGGCGGGGGGCCTGCTGCAACCCACCTGCCGCCTGCCGTCTGAGCTCCTTGGGGAGCGGTTGTCCGGGCGGCTCAGGAGACACGTGCCATGGTCTGTGGAAGGGAGAGGCTCTCCCGGTCCCTGGCGTCTAGTTTAGGAAAGGGGGCTGGGTGGTCGACAGAACCCCGAAGGTGGATGGGAAGGTATGTTACTGGCCCTGCCAACTGAGCGTAAACTGCTTCGATCAGAGAAGGAGCCAGATGTCCCGAGCGGCTCCAGCAAAGAACCACATCTGGAACGGCAGCTGCAGCTGGAGGCACCACCTGAGCGAGTTTACGATGCCTCTTGCCGTCCCGCGAGCTCCATCTGTCCTAGGTGAGTGGAAGGGGGACGCAGTGGGGGTAAGCCCGCCGGCCTCGTGGGCGCCTCCGGTGCGGGACCCGGTCCCTGCCGTCCTTCCGGGAATGCGGTTCGCCTCCGCTTTACTGTTTGGCAGGGTTGGGGGTTTCCATGTGGCCCTGCCTCCCACGAGAGCCCTCGCTGCCCAGGTAAGGAGCTGCCCATGGCTGAAGGTACTCATTCCAGCTGTGCATTCCCAAACTGGAAAAACAACCCTGAGCTCTGTCCAGGGACCCACTGGGTCCCCGAGAGCTGGAGCTCAGCCAAGTGACCCTAATGACCCAATGTGATTTTCTGCAATATTCTCAACATATGGCCACACATGCTTGGACATGTCTCCCCTTGAATTGGGGGTCCATTGCTATACACATTTTCCTGTTGACGTGAGCCCGCAACATCTTGTGAGGCACTGGTGTGCCCCCGTGCCTCCTCATGGGTCACACCTTGTACCCGACCCCCTGAAACTTGCTGGGTCTTGAGTCTGGTTCTACTTCGAGAAGCATCTAGAAATAAGGGGGGTAGAGGGAGATTGTCTTGAGGAAGATCTCACCTCCTCAGGAGAGGCCGCTAGGGTTTCTCCAGGCGTAGAGAGAACACGTGGCTCTTTACTCAGACCTTGCTCTAGAAAGCTCGGAGCTCATCTTCGTTTTTCTGTTTTCCGGGGCACTTAGAAGTCACCAAGAAGCCCCATGGTCCCTCCCTTTATTTCCACTGACCCAGGCCAGGCCCGCATCTGCCTGGTCACCCAGACCCCGCCATAGGCCTTGACTGTAGGATCTCCAGAGTCCTCTGCACCCCCGGGAATGCATATAATGCCACCACATCTCCTCAGAGCAGAGAACCAATGCCAGAGTCCCATCCTGAAGGTTCTCTGTTCTGAAGTGTGGCCACGGCCAGTAACTACCACGCCGGGCTTGGTCGCGAAGGAAAGTCAACTGTGACTGTTATGGGACAGGGACTTATTATGCTTATATTATATTAGTCTTGGCATGACTGTGAGGCAGGGTAACTGGGGACACGAAGGCCCAGAGGGATCCTTGGGGTCTGAGAAGGAGCCTTTCCCCCGGGCAGCCTGCGGAGCTGGATGTGTCCACGGTCTCTGGGAGCAGCTGTCCCTGGGGGTTCTGGGCCTGGGGCCGCTGTTCTCATGTGAAAGTGAGGCCTTCTTTTTTTTTTTTTTTTTTTTAATATTTTATTTATTTGACAGAGAGAGATCACAAGTAGGTAGAGAGGCAGGCAGAGAGAGAGGAGGAAGCAAGCTCCCTGCTGAGCAGAGAGCCCAATGCGGGGCTCGATCCCAGGACCCTAAGATCATGACCGGAGCCAAAGGCAGAGGCTTTAGCCCACTGAGCCACCCAGGCGTCCTGAAATTGAGGCCTTCTTGACGAGGGAGACTGCACTGCTTTTGCTAACTTCTCCAGTTATTACCCGCACTTTTTAGACACAAGGATAAATCTCAGAGAAGGGCACGAGGCTGCTGGTGGCAGTGCCGGATCTCATGGGCAGCTCGGTCTGATTCCAGGGACCAATAAACACAGGAAGCCGTGCGCTGAGTAAGAAGAAAGGAAATCAAGGGAAGACTCCTGTGAGTTACTCATTTTTAAAAATTTTTTAAAAAGACATTTATTTGTTTGAGAGAGAGAGAGAGTGAGAGACAGCACGAGAGGGGAAAAGATCAGAGGGAGAAGCAGACTTTCATGGAGCTGGGAGCCCGAGGCGGGACTCGATCCTGGGACTCCGGGATCATGACCCAAGCTGAAGGCAGTCACTTAACCCACTGAGCCACCCAGGTGCCCTGAGTCACTAATTTTTAAATTGTTTTTTATTAAGCGCACACTGCCCTTACCCAGGGCTCATTATGGCAGTGCCCCTGCTGCTGTTTGCCTTTCTTGAAGGGAGAGAGTGGGCCTCCCAGGACCCAGCCCAGAGGCCAACTTGGAGTCTGAGAGGGCCTCTCAGGGCAAGCGTCCCCCCCCACGGGGGTCATAAGGACGCTTCTGGAACAGCGTCCTTGGGCTCAAATCCCAGCTCCACCCTCCACCACTTACTCGTGCTGTGACCTTGGGCAAGTTATCTCTCTTGGCCTCAGTTACCCCATCTGTAAAATGGGTTAATAGTACCTACCCCATAGGGCTGTTACAAAGTTTAATTAAATTAATATTTGTAAAGAACATAGAACAGTGACTGGCACATACTAAGTCCTACATCAACAAGTGCTTAAACACCCACACAAATACACATACACAAGTGATAGTCAGAAAATGTTTGAGAGTAATTTGAGCAGCGCCTATAAAACTTAAAAAAAAAAAGATTTTATTTATTTGACAGAGTGAGGTTATAAGTAGGCAAGAGAGGCAGGCAGAGAGAGAGGGAAGCAGGCTTCCCGCTGAGCAGAGAGCCCGATGTGGGGTTCGATCCCAGGACCCTGAGATCATGACCTGAGCCGAAGGCAGAGGCTTTAACCCACTGAGCCACCCAGGCGCTCTGCCTATCAAATTTTTAAATGAGCAACAATGCCGCTTTGTGGAATCAATCACAGACACACTTGTACAAATTCGTGATGAATATCGAAGAGTGTTGGCTGCAGCATAATTTGTGAAGACAAAAACCCAAAAAGCCCCCCAAAACTGGGAAACAACACAGATGTTTATCCAAAGGACGGAGGTTAAATAAGAGAACGTACCTCCCCAGGTGGGCACTACCCACGGGGGAAAAGAATACGTTCCATATATTCTGTTGAGTCATCTGAAATTGATAACGTTTGGCCATTTTTGAGTTACACGAAGCAGTAACACAGCAATTTCAGATGCTTCAAGCCAAGAGGAGGCCCTTGTCCGAGAACAGACGGAGCTGCCATAACACACAGACCCGCACACGTTTGCTGCCGGGAGTCCCGGTGCCAGGTTGGGGAGGGACATGAGTTGAGTAAAGGCGGAGAGGGGCTCGCCTCCCCGTGGTGCTTCGGGGCCCCGGGCTCAGGAAGGGTCTGACCTCTCTTCAGCAGGTGTGTCTCCGAGGCCGTGGCGTTGCTGTTTCCCAGCAGGAAGGGGAGGGGCACGCAGGAGCCCGGGACACAGGCCTACAAGGGTCATCCTTAATAAATGTCAGCGTGGCAGCCTACCTCCTGGAGGCCCCCAGGGCAACTGCGTTCCAGTGGTACCCCAGGGAAACTTGGCAGGTGACTGTGGCAGAGGGTGCCTCCGCACATACATCGGGCTGTTGACATCTCCCCCGTCCCTGAAGTCGGGCAGAACTTCAGACATGCAGCAGAATCGTTTTCTGTCAGTCTCGGCAGTTGCACTTGGAACCCAACCACATGTCTCAGGAACCCAGGCCACCCGGAAAGGCTACGAGTGGGGGCTTCAGCGGGCAGCCCTAATGGGACCCCCCGGGGGACATCCAGCATCCACTGCCCAGCGTGTGAGTGAGCGAGTGACCCTCTGATGATTCCAGCCCCAGCCTTTGAGTTTTCCAGCCCAGGCTCTAGACACTGGGCAGCAGAGATCATTCGCACCTGCAGCCTGCTTTCCTGACCCAAGGAAGTCCTGAGAAGTAACAATGATCCCTGCTTTAAGCTACTAGACTTGGGGGCAGCTTGTTACAGAGCAATGAATGACCGGAACAGACATGCCCCGTTTGTGGGTTGTTTCTCCTCCTTTACCTTCTTTCTCCACTTCCCTTCCGGCTTTGCCTGGGTCACCTCGCAGACCGTGCGCCTGCCTTCCGGTTCCCGGCTCGGGCTCTGTTTCTGCGGGAACCCCCCCAGCATAGGGACACAGGATTGCAAAAGGATACGGGCAGGGAAGTGACCCACGGAAAATTAGTGAGTGGTTTTCTGGATGGGTTTGAGAACCAGAAACTTGGCGTTTTATTCAATAGGTCTGAATTATTTACATTTTAAATAATTCTTTATTGTAATTTAAAAAAAATTGCCCATAAAAATCAGAGTCAGGTCTCAGGAGACCAATGCATAGAGTGAATTGACCGGAGGAAAAGGGCAGCTTCTGGCTTCAGTGCATGCCTGGCAGCAGAGCCCGATGGGGTCCACCCTCTCACTCCCCTTCCTCCTCCTCTTCTTCTTCTTTATGCTTTTCAGAAACCAAGAAGGTCGTGGTATAGACACATAACATGTGTCTATACATACAATTTACTCTTCAGCTGTTTCAAGTGCACAGGTCAGGGCAAGAGGCACATTCACACCATCGTGTGACCCTCACCACCACTCGTCCGCAGAACTTCTCGTCTCCCCGTGCTGAGATTCGTACCCCTGAAACACTGCCTCCACATTCCCTCCTCCCCCAGGCCCTGGCAGCCACCATCCTACTTTCTGTCTCCGTGACCTCGACTGCTCCGCGGACCTCATCGAAGGGGACTCACACACTGCCTACCCTTTTGTGTCTGGCTTATTCCACGTGGGGTGGTGTTTTCCCAAGTGGTCCCAGGATCACTTTCATGGTCATGGCCACCGGTGGCCACGCTCCCCGGCACGAGACCTGCACCTGCCCTGCACAGGTCTGTGGCTGGCGGATGTGTCCTGTGGACGTGGCTGGCCCCGACGCTCAGTTCCAGACCAGCTCATGGCGCCTCCCCTTCCCCAGTTCCAAACAGAATCGCCGGGCGAGGGTTAATCAACATTCAGTCATGTTTCCAAGTTTAAATGGAGCATTTGTTTAATTATGTGTAAGTAGCAATACATTGTGGCCATTATCTAAATCACTATTTTATTTCCTGGATGTGGTTTCATAATGCAGGGTTTCTGCTGTAGCCTAGCATCATTAACAGAGAAGAGTTAATGAATATAAAAGCGTAAAGGCTAATTACACTTTAATTTACAATCATGGTCTCATTTTGGGACCACATGAAATCTGTTTTGAAAACAATTAAAAAAAAAAAAAAAAACGCTCTTGCCCTGGTAAGTGGAGGGACCCCGGCCAGGAGCCCGGCTCTGTCTGCCACGTCGTGGCTGAGCGGTGTTGGCTGGCACGGATCCCCTCTCTGGCGCCATTACTCATTACGGAGAGGCTGCTGAGGCCAAGTTCAGCGCCCTGTGACTCTGTCTTTTGTTTCCAGCAATTTTCCTCTTGCCTTCAGTGTCTGCCCTTGTGGCTGCTGGGGAGAGCTCGGGGAGCCCCAGCTGGAGCTCCAGTGGTCTGGCCACGCTGCTCAGACATGGCCTCACATGGAGGCCACTGCTCAGAATTACCTTATTTTTAAAGGTGGTGGTGATGGAAAGTTCATGGACCAAGTTTACTAAGTTCCTACTGGATGCATATTAGCTATTCCTTGAAACTGCTGATCAACAGCAGTTGGTTTCCCTGAAATTTGAATTAGTCCCTCTGAAATGCTTAATGGGATGATAGAATAATTGTAAATTTGGGGGAGGGTATAATGAAAGCATTGTAATTATGCAGGAGAATGTTTTTGTCTTAAGAAATGAAAAGGAGTTTGGGAGTGAAAGGCTGTGATGTCTACCACTTACTTCCAAAGGGCTCAGGGGAAAAAATTCACATGTACAATAAATATATATAACATTAACATTAATATTATATAGAATAATATTAATTATATATTAATATTAACATATAATATTAATATTATAATCAAATATCTTAATAGTACATATATAAAGAAAGAGAAAGAGAGAAAGAGAGAGACAGGTAAACCAAAGCATGAATCATTATTGAATCCTGATAGAGGGTACATGAATGTTCGTTGCACAATTCTTTCGACTTCCCTATGTTTTGAAAGGTCTTATAATAAAAAGTGGGAAGAAAAAGCATCATCCTTCTGGCTGCCACAATCTATTTTACCTTCCTGTTAAATAAACTCCTTTTCCCCCAACGGAGGTCAAAGTTCTGTTTAATTACGCCTCGACTTTGTCTGTATAGTTGTGCTTAATG
Source organism: Mustela putorius furo (assembly GCF_011764305.1). NCBI lineage: Eukaryota > Metazoa > Chordata > Mammalia > Carnivora > Mustelidae > Mustela > Mustela putorius. The sequence continues at coordinate 7,325,435 of NW_025421428.1, forward strand.
GATTACTGAGGTCTGGAATAATAATGAATCAGATAATCCAATAATAATTAATCAAATAAATATGCACAAAGCCGAAAAGCAAAATAAAGCCACAGAGGGGTTAGTCAGCCGTGGGGCCCACTGGCCTCTCCTTCTGAAACCCTCAATGCAGGTTCCCCTTGTTGAGAACAATCAGTTAAGAAAATACCAGCACCTACTGCCCACTGGTGGCATGGGGGGCTGGAGAGGGTGCAGTAAAGGGACCTTATCAGCCAGGGTCATTGGGTCGGTGCAGAGTAGGCAGCTGCCATCTCTGGGAAATCATCCCCAGGAGACACTGGGGGAAGGCTGTTTGCTGTGGCATCATTTAGGTTAACAATAACAGTAGAGACAACCAAAATAGAAATATCTGAAAAGAAACATCAAAATTTCTTTACAGGGGGCCTGGGTGGCTCAGTCGGTTGGGTGGCTGGCTGACTCTTGATTTTGGTTCAAAGGTCGTGATCTCAGGGTCATGGATAGAACCCCACATGGGACTCCTGGCTCAGTGGGGAGTCTGTTTGGGATTCTTTCTATCCCTCTCCCTTTGCCCCTCCCCTGCTTGCTCTCTCTCTCTCTCTCTCTCAAATAAATAAATAAATAAATAAATCTTTAAAAAAATTTCTTTACAATTCAACAGTAAGGGGGCACTTTAATACTTGCTGTAAGTCTCAGCAGGTTTTGTAACACCAACTGGAAAATCCATGGGCTATGCTCCCCAGGCATGGTGGACAAGCTGACTGGCCTCCCTGTGACCCCGCCCCCATGGCCATTGCTGATTGGACCAGGACAGGCACTGGTACCCAAGCCAGGCCAATCAGAATGTCTTCCCCAGAAATTTGGAAAGGTGACCACGGACTCCCAGACTCAGTGTGAACCTGGGAGCTGTCCGGGGCCATCTGCTGCTGCCAAGGGCTGAGGACCACGACAAGCAGGAAGCAGACACATGGAGAAAAGCAGGAGACAGCGGGAAAGCCCTGCAGACGCCTGGTAACCTTTCTGGGTCCTGGGTCCAGGCTTTGGATTTTAGAGACTCCCCTGTAGCATTTTATTAAATTCCTTTTTGCCATGTTTAACCTGGCTTGAGTTTCTTTTGCAACCAAAACGGTTTTAATACATCGAGCATGCCTTATTTTAATCATAGAAAGAAAAAGAATGGGGGCAGCTGAGTGGCTCAGTTGGTGGAATGTCCAACTTTTGATCTCAGCTCTGGTGTTGATCTCAGGGTCATGAGTTAAAAACAAACAAACAAACAAACAAACAAACAAAACAAAGAAAGAAAGAGAAAGGAAGAGAGAGAGAGAGAGAGAGAGAGAGAGAAAGAAAAAAACAAAGAAAGAAAGGAAAAGCATAGGAATTGCAGTCATTCACTGTGCTGGGCTGCCCCTCCCCTAGATGGACCCTCTCTGGTTCCAGCCTCCAGCAAGTGGCCCCTGGAAGCCCCGTCTCCTGCCTGTGTGCCCAGAGCAAAAAGCAGCTTCCTGCTACCATAATCTCTGGGTCACTGTCCCAACCCATTTAGCTTCTCAGCTCTTCTGTCTCCTGCGTGGTTAATTCCTTGGATCACATTCCCCATGTCACTAAACACTCCTCCTGGTCGATGCCGAGGGACACACAGGTACTGAGATCCCTACCTTGCAGATGAGGACACTAATGCCCAGAGAAGCTGCCCCGAAATCACGCAGCTTGTCCCAAACTTGGCTCACTGTATTATACTGTACTGCTTTCCATAATTACCTCTACTGAAAGCAAAAACCCCAACAAATCCTGACTTCCAGGCCCTTCCAGCCCTGCCCAACTGGACAAGTGCAGGACCGATTAGAAGGTTCGGGAAACTTCTTCGGGTTCAGTCCAGCTTCTCTCTCTCTGTCCCGGAGCAGTGTAGGTGTTGGTCCTGGACCCCCTGCCTCAGCTTGCTAGCTGAGAGCCCTTGGGCACTTGGGCTCACCAGCCCTACCCTCCCAAGCCAAGTTCTCTGTTTTATCACAAGAGATGTCATGTCTAGCAGGTAGGCAGGTAAGCAGGTGAGTGTCCCTGGCTCCCCACAGAGCCTGGCGTGAAGCTGCCTGGGACAGCCATTGAGGCTGAGTGGTTGCACGCTGGTCAGAGTGCCCACACACGACCTGGCACGGGCTCACACCCAGGAGGCCGTGTCCGCTGGCTAGGGGTCTGCAGCTGCCCGTGTGCAAATATAGAGGAGGCGGTGGGCACTGTGTCTCAGCCCCTCCCAGGTTCATCAAAAATGCCACCTGTTCTCACTTACTTGGGATTTTTCTTGCTGCAAAAATATACATTCATTTAAAAAAATATTTTATTTATTTATTTGACAGAGAGAGAGAGAGAGAGAGCACAAGCAGAGGGAAGTGGGAGAGGAAGAAACAGGCCCTCCACTGAGCAGAGAGCCTGATGCGGGTCTCGATCCTGGGACCCTGAGATCATGACCTGAGCTGAAGGCCGATGCTTAACCCACTGAGCCACCCAGGCGCCATATGTTCATTTTTAATATCCATGAATTGTTACACTTGAAGGGTATACACTTGGGTCTATTTCTTTCTGACACATGTGGAATTAGATGTATAACGTGAAAAACACTCTTTGGAAATCCTGGGAAACCCCAAGCTTGGACAGAGTCCCTCTGTGACATGGTCTCCAGCTGCCTCAGTTTCCTCCACAGTGTCCTGCTGCAGGTTGGGCGAGGATTCATGGGGGTGTCAGTCACTCCTGGGGGGTTGTGGTCCCGACTGGGGGGAGTGCTCCTCATATCTTTGTAGGTTCTGAACCTGCGGTTTGGGGATGGAGCCCGTCTGATGTCACCCCTGAGGTCAGTCCCCTCCCACGCCTCTGGCTGGCAGGAGGCCTCTGCACTGCCTCTGCCCCTCTCGAGGTTGCTGGGATGGGCAGCTCCTTGCTGCTTCTGGCTTGATTCTCCTAGAGCCGCAGTGCAGGTATGGGACTCGTACACCGCTCAACCCGAGGCATATTCATGCTTCATGTCATAGACATGGCAGGTTTTTTAAAAAAGATTTATTTATTTGAGGAGGGGGAGGGGCAAAAGGAGAGAGAACCCTCAAGCAGACTTCCTGCTGAGTGTGGAGGCTGACTGGGGCTCCACCCCGGGACTCTGAGACCACGACCTGCACCGAAGCCAAGAACTGGATGCCTAACGGTTTGAGCCACCCAGGCACCGTGATGTGGCAGATTTTCTGAAGTTAGGACAATTTCCTGAAAGACGGGAGTCAAGAGGAAGTCAGGGGGTCTTCTCGAATTCTCATAGAGATGCCACATGAACCAGAATCATTTCTATTTTGGGAGGATGATATCTCAACCCAGAGAACTCCCATTCAACCTTCAAAGCCTAGCTCCAGTGACCCCTCCCAGGGAAGCCGCTGCCTTCTGTGCAGTAATCGCCGCCCGTTTCCCCAGCCAGGGCTTCCTCAGCTCCTTCTTTCCTTCTGCTAGGCGGAGAGCTCCTGGGAGCAGTAGTGGCTGCCCTGGAGGCGACTCTACTACCCCTTGGCCTTTGCCTGTCCGAGAAGAGTCCATGGTCAACTTTCGCCTGAACCAGAAGGCCATGTGGAGTTTGGCCAAACTCTCATCCACACATTTTACAGATAGAAACACTGAGGCCCAGAGCAGGGAAGGCCTTGCCCAAGGTCCCACAGTGAGATGGAAGCCAAGGCCTCTGGACTCCCACTGAGGCTGTCTGCATCTGCTTCCTGCTGCATGGTGGAGAAGCAGGCGGGGACGCGGGACAGGTGGTGGCGAGGATGACACAGAGACGCTCAGGCCACCACTCCTGCCACGGCCCCAGAAGTCAGTTCTAGGCAGCTTCCCTAGAGTTCCCGACATGGAGCCGGGATGTCTGACTCCTTGGTGACCGATTCTCTGGCACAACTGTGGAGGTCTGGCCAGGGCTCTGGGGGGCGTGCGAAGACCCCGCCTGCGGCTGTCTGGACACAAAGGGACCCTGTGCCCTCTGCCTGCCCGAGCGCCCCATCTCCAGCTCCCCTCCTCGTCCGACCCACTTCGTCCTGCCGAGATTTATTCCTGGGCCTCAGAGCCTGGAAATAATTTGCTGACAAAGCCTCATCCCAGGCAGGTGCTTTAATTGGTTTTGTGGGAGCAGGTCTGGGAGCATCTATTTAGAAGGAAATAGAAATTATGGCGGTGCCGCCTGTCCTTTCTCTGTAATGGGGACTCGGGAGTGTGTCTCTGTGTGGTGGGGGGAGGGGCGGCTCCGAGGAAAGCAGAGGCCGGCTCACGGGGAACCCCAGGTCCTTCTCTGGGGTGCAGGTGCTTGGGCCTGAGGTGTCTGGGCCTATGGCTGCAGGCCAGCCCCTCCCCGGCCCTGCTCAGCCGCAGAATCAGGGTGGGGATAGGGCGGGGGAGGGGGATCTTCTCCGCCTCACAGAGCTGAGGATGAGAATCATCAGGCTAAGGGGGGGGGGCAAGGACCAGGACACCCCAGGCTTTGCTCAGGGGGCACCCTCTAAAACACAAATCCCATTTGTAATTCCTTGACTCCAACCACGCCTCCCTGCTGCCCTTGGCATGAAGCCGAATTCCTTAGCTTGACTTTCAAGGTCCCTCCTGGTCTGTCCGACCTCCGACGACCTCCTCAGCCACCTCATTCTTTGTTCCTATCTACTCCCCGCCAGTAGTCTCTGGTCTTCCCTCCGGGGTACCCGCGGGTGCCCCCTTGTGTGTCCCACCCTGGGCTAACCTTGCGATTGCCCCGGGACTGAAGACAGGACCATTTCTTCCATTTTACGGATGAGGACATGGAAGCTCAGAAGGTTATGGTCCCGGCCACAGGTCACAGAGCGGGGCTGGGGTCCCAGCCTGGGCCTGTCTCCCACACTCCTAACTACCAAGGTATAAATTCCCTCATGCTAAGCTTCCTCATGCCTCTAAACCTCATGTGTCCCCCGAAATATCCCTGCCTGCATTTTTCCACTGGCAAACTCCTACTCACCCTTCAATGTCCACTAGATGTCGCGTCCTTGAGACTCCTTTCCCGGCAGACCCCTCCTGCATCTAGTCTCTTCCTGGGGCTCCCGCCCAAGCCCCAGGCAAACGCTTGTCTCGGTTCTGTCCTCTGGGTTTGTTATTGTTTATGTCAATACCTGTCCTCTCCCCTTTGTCCCTCTGTTCCCAGACAGAGAGCTCTGGCTGCATGGTTGATCCTACAGGTCGGGGACCGCAGCTCGGGAAGCGGAGCCGGGTCCTGACTCTTGCCTGGGTTTCTGAGCGGCTTTGACCACAGCCGCTGTGTGGTCCTGAGCAAGGTGCTGCGTCTCTGTGGACTCTGTGTGTCCGGATGCAAAACTGGAGGGTCATCCCAGAGACATCCAATGCGCAGGCCAGCAGAGGGCCAGGCTCGGGCTGGAGCCTGACACCCCGTGACCAGTGTGATCCTGACTCTCGTGCCTATGAGTGAGTGGGTCATGCCACAAAGCCAGCCTCAACTCTGCCCCTCACCTGCTCCCCGAGAGCTTGGGCCAGCCTCCCCGACCTTGCTGACTCTCGGGTTAATCCGTAATAATAATGCCGCCCCTCCAGGGGTTGATTTGTGGCGAGGTTTACAGGGCCTGGCCCTGAGCATTACCTTCCAAAGCTTCTCACTACTGTCATCAGTGCAAAAAAACCCTAAAAAAACCCCACTGGGGCCAGTGCCTGCAAGTCACAGTAGGGGATGGCAGGGGGAGGGGCCCAGGATCTGGGTGTAGACAGAGGAACTCAGGGGGCCCAGGCCAGAGCAAAGGAGCCTGCACCGGGCTTGGTTTTCTGGACCCAAGCTGAGCAGGGAGGTTGGGTGTCCGAGCTTCTTCTCTGGTATGATACTGTTAAACAGGTGGCAGCAGTTCCTGGGGACAGCTAGGCAGGCTTCCGGGCTCTGCGGAAGGCTGGGGACTCCAGTCTTCCTGGGTGCGGCAGGTGGTGCAGATGAGCAGGGCTGGGGCCGGCCAGCTCCAGCTGCCCCAGTGTCAAGGTCGCGGCCTGGTCTCCCCACTTCCGGGGTTGTGCGCCTAGGCTCCGCGGACCGCCCTGCCAGGAGGAGGCGTCCCTCCTGGGGCGGAGGGGGGACAGCAGAGCCGAGGGGCAGGTGAGGGGGCAGCTGTGGGCAGCTGTGGGCTCCGGGGCCTTTCTGCACCCGACGCGGAGGGCAGCTCCTGCGCCTCCCCCGGGGAGGAATCCAGGAGGGCGGCGGGGTACCGGCGGGCACCCTGAGAGTGAGGGAACGTGCAGGGCCAAGCCGCGGGCGCCCGGGGCGGGGAAGCCCGCGCAGTGCGGACTGTAGGTGGCGCCACGAGGCTGCAGTTGGGTCTCCCTGGCGGCTCCCGCGGCCGCGCGTCCTGGCGGTTCTCAGTCCCGCGTGGCCGTCCCCGCCGTCGCCAGCCCGCCGGTCTGCGGACAACCCTGTGTGTGTTTGGGGCGTTAGGGGTAGCACCCCCGCTGGCAGAGGCCAAGGCCCAGACCGACGCATGGGCGTGGGACAGGCGGCCGGACCCCCCACCCCCCCTCCGCCTCTCCAACATTCTACGCGGTTCCCTAGCTGCAGAGAATGCGGGGCGCCTGCACCCTGGGCTTTCCCGGGGCCCTCGGGGTGCACCGTGGGGCAGGTTGTGTCCCTGCCCTGTGTCGCAGCAGGTGTGCGGGGGTGCTGGTGACAGTGTGACAATGAGTGCCCGTCCACCCGCAACCTGAGAGTAGCCACCGGTGGGAACAGGGACGCGTTTGGGACTCCTGAGTCCGTGGGGAGGCCTGTGTGTGTGCTGTGCGCCCGTGGAAGTGCCTGGGGCTGATGCTGGGCGCTGGGCCTCCGGCCTGGGGAGTTCTTCCTTTGTTCCAGGGGAGGTCCCCACAGGGTTCTGGAGGCCTGCAGGATGGCCTCCAAGGGCAGAGATAAGCAGTGCGGCTTTCTCCCTCTTAAATCCCTCCCTCTGGGTTCCCTGGGCTCCTTCTCCAAAAGGAAGGAAGACTTGAGTGGGAGATGGGCACCATCCCTGTTCTAAGGAAACAGCTGGGGTGCTGTGTGTGTGCACATGCTTGCGAGTGTGTCTTTGTAGGGACATCTTTTTGAGTCTGTTGGACCGGGATCTCCCAGAGAAGGCCCAGAGGAGAAGCATCCCTGAAAGCTGGCAAGCTCTAGGGCCCCCTTGACCCATGTAGGTGGGGGTTGACTTGGCCAGTATCAGCAACAGAAGACATGGCCCCGGAGGTGGTGAGCTGCCTGTGTCTGGTGCGTTTGGAGCCTCAGGACTTTTATATCCTTTCCAGCTCATTCCAGAATCCATATATTTCATAAGCAGCTGCCCTGAGCTCTGCCCCAGGAGTAGGAGGCATGGCAGAAGGGGTTTAGAGAGGGGTAAGGCCCCACCCCTGTCCAACGGGGCCCGTTCAGCAGAGCAGAAAGGACATGTCTTTGGTGGCTGCCCGTGTTGGGGGTGTGATCAGAGGGAGAGGTAAGAAGAGCTCGGAGGGCCTAAATGCCAGAAAAAAGGAACTTTGGACTTTCTCCTACAGAATCCAGGGGCAGAGGCCCCCAATTACGTGTCACCACCCACAGACTTCTTCCCACACAGACTTAGACCCCCTCCCCCCCCCACTGCCCACGGATTCATGGCACGCTGTGTGATCTGGGAGGGTTGCTTAACCTCTCTGAGCTGTATTTTCTCCCCTTCCCTTCTAGTAGCAAGCCCAGTGCTCACTACTGAGGACAGCAAAGGAGGTATGATCCAGGTTTGGCCAATCCGAGTGCCCCATCCTGGTGCTGTGGTTGGTTCGGAGGCGGGCCCGCGATCCCTGTGGCCAGAGTCTTTTCTGCTGGACGGGCTTTGGAATCTTCACCACCACAGTCTTTCTTTGGTTTTTGAGCCGTAAAACCTGTATTGGCTTTAGCTGGTTTGCATTTTCACTGTCCTGCGATTGGGAGAGTCCCGAGCAGATCAGAAATAATGAAGTATTCCCCGAGTGGTGGGTTGAGTGACATGGTGTGTGGAGTGCCATTCCTTATGGGCAGGGGAGAGAGCTAAGGCTGAGAGTCAAAGAGATCTCAGGGACCCCCTCTCTGCAGTTCCTCTCTGAGTGACCCTGGACAGGTCATCATCCCTTTCCAAGGCTTTGTTTCCTTGGGCATAAAATGGGTCTCTGCCTCCCCCTCCTCACCCCTCCTCTCTCTCAGGTTCCCTTTACTCCTTCTTGTCCTCCAGGCTTCAGACTTTCTCTCCTACCCACTCCCCACAGGAAGGCCTGGTAGCCGTAAGCCCAAATGTGACTGTGAGCCTCCCTGGACCAAGCCCCGAGTCCTTGAACCACTTTCCGGGTCATGCCCGGCCCTTAGCTTCTGTCTCGCTGCCCGGCATCCCCAGGTGCTGGGCGAACTGTGTTCTCTCGGGTCTCCTGACCCTGCACGCAGGCCTGGAGTAGAGGAGTGGGGGTGCCCTCTCTCCTGCCCTGTGTGTCGCTGGTGAACCTCACCTTCTGTGCGCTATAGGTGGTTGCATGAGCCCCCCACTGTCCCAGGTGCCTGCGGAAGCCAGTGTTGCACCCCAGGCTGCCTGCCAGAGAGGGCCAGACCCAGGGAGACGTGATTTGTGGTCATGGTCAATGCTGGTCTAAGGAAGCCCCATTCAGGTTCTTAACCCAGCCCCCCAGGAGCTCTCGCCGGCCATCCCTGGAGGCTTTGCTCCCACCAGGGTGACAGGATCAGTCTTTGGGGTGGGGCCACCGTCCCCCACTGGGGCTGCTTGTATCTCTTTCTGCCCTTCCCAGGAACCCAGACCCAGAGCCGGGCACGGTGGGACACCTGGCCCCAAGGGTGGCGGAGAGCCCCTAGAGGGACCAGGACAATAAAGAGACACAGAGCTGTGACATCATTTCCAAATCATCGTGGCCATCAAGAAAGACTCCACGTTGTGTCCTGACAGAGGGAGGAGGACAGCTGTGCCCTGAGTGAGGCAAAACTTGACCTGAGCCCACCCACTAGCTTGGGTAGGGTGGGGAGTGCATTGCCAGCCAGAGGGCCTTTGCTAACGAAGTTCTTTCTCAATGCTTAGTTTTTCATTGTTTTTTGTTTGTTTGTTTGTTTGTTTGGGCTGATGAAAAATGTACTCTTTTCCCATCATCAGAGAACAAGAGAAAGATGATGCTTATTTACCATGCGCTGCTTGAGTCCTCCTGTCTGTGATCCTGTCAGGGGCTTCTGCTTCTGGGAAGCTATGGAGGGATGTCCAGGGAGAGGCATGCCCCCCCCCACCCCTTCCCTGAACCTCCCCTTCTTTCTGGCCTGTGTCACCCCACCCTCCATGAGATCCGCGCTCCCTGGCCGGACCTGCCCCTCCTTTCTCAGCAGAGCCTGCACTGGGGACCATTGAAGGATGCTGAAGGGCTGAGGGTTGGTGCTTTTCTTTATGCAACAGTAGTCACTTATTGAGCACCTACTGTTTGCTAAGGCCCATGCTGAGCTTCGTGTGAGCCCGGCCTTCCTGGATCCCCGGTCTGTGAAGGGCTGGAGGCTAAGTATATATTATTCGATTTCAAGGAAGGCAAGAGCTCATAGCAGGGCTTGGTGTCCACGGGAGGTGCTGGGAGCTGCGACCCCAAAGGTGAGAGGATGACGGGCCCAAAGGGCAAGTTTGGCTGGAGGTCCGGAAGCAGGAAGGACGTCACGTTTTGAGGACAGGAAGCCACGCCACCGAGCCAGGGAACTCTGAGAAGGGGTGCGTTGTGCGGGCCAAGGCAGGTGAGGCCCGTGGAGGGCAGTCACATAGGAACTCAGACCGCGGCATAGACCTGGGGCTTTGTTCTCAGACTGTGGGGAGCAGCTCCTGGAGGGTTTTAAACCAAAGTGGGGTGGGGAGGCAGAGGGGCCCCATTGGACCTGGGTTTCTTTCTTCTTCCCTTTTAAAAAAATATTTATTTTATTTAATTCAGGGATTGAGAGAGAGAGAGCGTGAGCAGGGGTAGGAGCAGAGGCGGAGGGAGAGGGAATCTCAAGCAGACACCCGGTGGAGCGGGGAGCCTCACACAGGGCTCAATCCCACAACCCCAAGATCGTAGCCTGAGCCAAAACCAAGAGTCAGATGTTTGAGCGATGGAGCCTCTCAGGCGCCCCTGGATCCGGGTTTCTAAAGGAACCCCTTTAGACTGATGAGGGAAGATGGTTGGGGGTCGCGGAGGGGGAGAGATGGGGGTGCTGGGCCGAGGGAGGGGGAGGGAGGCAGGGAGAAGTGGCTGGGTTGGGGATGTGCTTTGTGATGGCGGTGACGGGGCTTGCTCAGGGAGGGGATGGGGGGTGAGAGGCAGGAGGGCCCTGCCAGTTTCTGGTTGGTACAGCTTAGTGCGTGGTGGTGCCGTGGCCGGGAGAAGGAGCAGCTCGGGGCCCCCAGCCTGGTCTGATGGGAGCCCTGGTGAGCCTTTGGTCCTGATCCATGCCAGGCTCTGGGACTTGGGAACCACGAGTGACACATCTACATTGGATGTCAAGCCATCTGGCCTCCAGATGTTTTCTGATCATTAAAAAATGTGAGTCCCAGGCAAGTGGGCCCATGGACATGGCCGTGGTGGGCTGCTGGGCTCCCCCAGAGGGGCTGACCTGCCTGGGGTCTCTCAGTCCTGCCCAGCCCCTGTCACCCAGGGATGCTTGCCCTGTTAAAGGGACAGGAAGTGACTAGGGAATGGGGGAGAGCCAGGCCAGGTAGGTTTTCCCAGGCCCTGGACTCCCTAGGGTGTTGATCAGGGGAACAGACCTGGATGCAAAGCCTGCTGGTCCTCCATGGCCTGAGGCAGTGAGCAGCCTGGGTTTGATTGGGGGGAGGTGGAGTATGGGGTGGCTACGAGCATTGTTTCTGGAGTCAGACAGACCTAGGTTCAAATTCTGACTCTCCCACATACTGACCGGATGGCACAACTGGGTCTCCCAGAGCTTCCGTCTCCCCATCTGTAACTGGGAATACTGACACTGCCTGTCTCCTCATAGGGTTGTTGGAAAGACTAAAATTAGAGAACATGCGTGAAGTACTTGGCTCAGCACATAGTAAATGCTCAATACATACATTTTAACTGCTATTATTATAGCTCTTGGAAACAATAGTCAATATTTTACTTCCAGACCTTCGCAAATGCTGTTTTCTCCTCTCAGAGGTCCAGTCGGTTTACGCAGTGCCCGGGTCAGGGTCTTATCTTGGAAGTGTCTCCAGGCTCAGCCTGGCGCCCAGCTGACTAGATTCAGCCCTTCGTGGGCCAACATCTCCACAGCAGTCGCTCACCAGTGGCTGCTTCTCCTCTCCTAGACTGGCCACCAGCGGTGCTGGGTCTGACTTTTCTGTGTCTCCAGGACCCAGCCAGAGGCCCCAGAACCCCCACACCATGCTTTCTGGCTCCTAACCTGAATTCAGGTCTTGTTCCCCTTAGACGAGCAGGGCCTGGGTAGGGCCCAGCGCTGGGTGTGGGATGAAGGCGCCATGCAGCTGGGAGAGCAGGATCCCTGCTGGCCTGGCCCTGGCCAGGTGTGAGGAAGCAGGTCGGGAGGCCCAAGGGGGGCTGAGGTCCCTGTGGTAGAGGCGATGGAAGTTGAGCCCACGTGACCGAGGCGGCAGCCATCTTTGCTTACGCCGTTCCTTGAACACTAATACAGGTAAAAAGGAATAAGAAATCTGGGGGTCCCTGTCAGGGGCCAAAGCCCAGGCAGGTAGATGGCTGAGGCCGCAGGGGCAGGTGCAGTTTTGATGCTCTGTTGCCTCTCAGCCGAGGTCAGTACCAGACCTGTCTCCTCAGCCTGAATGGGAGACCCCGTTAACGTGGTGTTGGGTTTTGAGTGGAGAGGAGGGATTTTATGGCCTTGGTGAGGGGAAGTGGCAGACAGGCAGGGGGTAGATGGCTTTCCCGGAATCCCAGATCGCGCTTTAATAATTTGTTTCAGAATTAATGTCCATTCATGCCGCCTTCACTGTTCCAGCTCACTGGAAGATTAAATAAAACCCCGCGGTCCCCTTCCCCCCACCCAAATGGCGGGAGACCAGCCCCGTTCTTTCCGGCTGGGCTGGCTGCCTGAAGCCAGCGCGGGAAATAAATCTCTCAGAGAAAACCACTTTGCTCACACGATTTCAATCCAACAGGGCATAGTGGCCCCAGTCACTTCTTGTTTTATTTAGCTGATAATCTTTTATTGTATCAGGAGACCCTCATTGAAGTACCATGTCTTTACAGGCCGAGGCCTCCCCAGACAGCTGGGCCAGGCCTCCTCCGTGGAGCACAGGCTCTCCCCGTCTCCCGACTGTCTTCCCTTTGCTGCAAGTGGCAGAGCCAAGGACCCAGAAAGGTGGGTTCTTGGGTGCCGGGGCTCCAGAGAAGGGACAGGCCTTGGTTGCTCCTGGCTCCCAGGCACAGACCTGGGCCTCGGTAGGGGTAGAATGGGGGCACTTGGTGGGTATGGGGCCTCCGGAACCCAACCCAAGGAGACCCACTGGCCTGTGAGGCCAGGGGCGGACGCCCAACCGAGGTGGCACCCCCTCACTGAGTCAGCAAATTCTCACCGTGTGTCTTCTCTGTGCCAGACTCTGGGAATAAGATGGAAAGAGACAGGTTCCTGCCGTCTGGAGTTCCAGCCTCTCCTGGAGCAGGCCTTGGTTTTGCTGTGTTATCTCATTAAACTTTCCTGCTCGTGTACCATGGTCGGACTCAGGCACAGTCTTTCTTTTTTTTTTTTTTTTAAAGATTTTATTTATTTATTTGACAGACAGAGATCACAAGTAGGCAGAGAGCCAGGCAGAGAGAGAGAGAAAGAGGGAAGCAGGCTTCCTGCGGAGCAGAGAGCCCGATGCGGGGCTCGATCCCAGGACCCTGAGATCATGACCTGAGCCGAAGGCAGCGGCCCAAACCACTGAGCCACCCAGGTGCCCCCAGGCACAGTCTTTCTTGTTTGTTTGTTTTCATACGGGCTACCAAGTACAGAAGCCAAGATATTAGTTAACAATGTTTAGAAATAGTCAAAGCTGATAGAGTATTCCTCAAATGAGTAAACACAAGTCTTCACGCCAAAGAGGCACATGGTCATGAAAAACCACAGAGCATTAAGATACTTGAGTACTGGGGCTCCTGGGTGCCTCAGTCAGGAGAGCGTCTCTTGGTTTGGGCTCAGGTCACGATCTCAGGGTCCTGGGATCCAGTCCCCCATCAGGCTCCACGCTCACTGGGGAGTCTGCTTGAGATACTCTCCCTCTGGCGTTTCTCCCACTTACTCTCTCTAAATAAATAAAATCTTTTTTTTAAAAGATACTAGAGTACTTCTTTATCCAATATTATGATTTCCATTCCCTCTATTTTCTTTACAGTGTATCTCTTTAGGTTAGTATCAGCTAAGCTTCGTTATGTACTGATAACCACCCCTACTTTTCGATACTTTTCCAGAACTCAGAATTCTTTGAGTTTATAAACCATATCTCACCTATCTTTCACAGCTCAGCCTGGGTCGCTAGACTGTTCTGAATTCTTTCCAGGGCTTAATAAATGCTACGTACATAGAGATTTGGTTCTGATTTCAGCACATCTCTCGTTTTTAAATTTTCTAAAAATCTTTTTGTTTTAATGTTAGGGATAGACTTACAGGAAGTTGCAAAAAATAGTGATGCGAGTCCGGGTTACTCTTCCCCCAGCTTCCCCCAGAGGTGGTACCTTGCACAGCTGTGAGACGATACCAAAGCCGGGAAATTATATTGGTACGATTCTGCTAGAGAAACACAGCCTGATGTCGGTTTCACCAGGTTTTACACAATTTCATTTGTGTTTCCATGTAGTTTAATCCAATGTATAGATTTGTATGACTCAGATGCATTTAACATTATTTTTATTTTCCCTAACTGTTGAACTGAGGTATAACTCTTATAGGGCAAGGTGCACCGAGCTTAAGCGGACACATGTGACCCCTCTTGAGATGACACAGCCACTGTGAAGACTGGTAGCATGGAAGGGTTTTGCTGTTCCTGAACTTCTAGTAACAGTTTCTGTTCTCCTGTGCTTGCCTCCTTTTGAATGGTGAAGGAAAGTACTGGGAGGTTTCAGGAGGTTCTCGTGGACGCCTTTTGTCATAGGTATAATGTGGTTATTTCATTACTAGTATTAACCATGGTTAGGGAAATCTGTGTTGATTCTATTTGTTCAATAAATATTTATAGGCTGTGTTTTGGGCAGAGCCCAAAAGAGCCTTTACTGTGGAAACGAATGGGCAAGGCCACATAAGCACGTCTGAGTTGCTTGGACTTGCCGTGGAAGGCAGTCAAATCCATCTCTCTTGGAGGGAAGAGGACCTGGCCAGGGACCTGGTACCTGATTGGGAGCTGGAGGCCATCAGACAGAAGCTGCGGGTCACGGAGCAGGCCCTGGGGTGGCGCACAGGGGAAGCGCACGTCAGGGACTCCCATGGAGAAGGTGCAGTCGACCACAGGTCAGTCTTTGGTCCAGGAGCCGGAGGCCTACTTCAATTCCTGTGAGCAGTCCCCTGGGTCACTGCGCTTTGTGACAAGTTCTCTGGACGCCCCAGGGGCGATGTCTACATGGAGTTTGCGCTGAAAGCTCAGCCCGGGCTTCGGTGGAGCTGGACAAGGTGTCTTCTGAGACCAGGTCATCGTGGTGCTGCCCTCAACGGCCACCGTGCCAGCCCACTCCTTGGACCACGGGGGCTTGCGGAGACAGCCAGGAGGACCATTCCCCCGCCGGAGCTGCCAGGGTGAGGCCCGCTTCAGACCACGAGGGTGGAACCAGGGCGTGGAAGGTTCTCATTGTGGTGGTCACCGTTTTGAAGGGAGGACCTGACTTGGAGAGTGGGGCTGGGGCAGGTCAGGAAACAGCCGCACTCCAGGAGGGACCAGGGGTTCAGTGCAGGAATAGCTGCCCTGTCCCCTTCACTCTCTAGGGCTCTTGGCGGGGGGGGGGGGCAGGGTGGGTCCCCTCTCACATTCCTCTACTGAAGTCCTAACCCCTAACCCCCAACTGATGTCCCCATGAGAAGGGGGAGAAGCCAAAGAGAGAGGCTTCAGGACAAACCAGCCCCCAGCCAATACCTTGACCTTGTGTTTTACCTTTCGGAACTGTGAGAAAAGAACTGTCTTGTTTAAGCCGTCCAGCTGTGGTGTGTGTCATGGCAGCTCCGAATCCTCTCTCTGGTGGCCCAATCTGCATTGAGGGGTGCGAGCAGGGCAGCTGGTCACCCAGGAGCCGATGCCGGATAAAACATAGGACACCCAGCCCAAGTGGAATCGCAGAAGCCCCGCGAATAATTTGGGGGGCGTTCATTGAATGGGACACACTTACACTAAAATAAACCCCTTATCCAACTGAGATTCAAATTTCACTGGCTGTCCTGTAGGTCCATTCGCTAGGTCCGGACCCCGGCCTGAGAGCGGCTCAAGGACACAGCGTCCAGCCGGGCCGCCCAGACTGGGGTGAGAGCCCGAGGCTGCTTCTCAGGCCTGGGCCTCTCTCCCCAAATGGTTCCCATCTCCCGCACAAACATATTTATTGGGCTTGATGGCAAACAGATTATGCTTGTCCCGGGAAGGGCAGCTCGAGAGAGAAAACCTTGAAGTCCGGGAAATAATGATGAGGGGAGTTAAATTAAAGTGCATAAAACCCTCCCGAGAGATAACGTCAGGGTGAGTTACAGGCCCGATAAGGGACTGGGGGCTCGCAGAAGGGGCTCAGAAAGGTCGCCCGGCGGTGCGCAGAGGACCAGGAATCATAAATATGGGGCAAGATGCCCAGCCGGGGTCACCGGGGTGAAAATATTGGGGTCATTCCAAAAACAATTATCCTGCTTGGTTTGCTCTTCGGGTCTTGTAAATCTTTCACCTTTTATAAAAGATTTCTGGGGAAAGAAGCACTTTGGAAGCTCTAACTGATTTTTGCGGCGGCCTCTTGGTGGTTCTGCTAAAAGAAAACAGAAAGACAAAGGGGGAAAACGTAATTACCCAGCATTCTCAGGGGCGTGGGGATGGGCTGATGGGTTTCTTCCCATGTCTCGGGGAGTTTAGGCTATCCTGGGCTCTGACTCACTCCGTTTGGAGCCTGGTCACAGTTCAAGAATTCATTTGTTCCGTGTCGCATCCAGCCGCAGTGGGGCCCTTGTTACCCCGTGGGCCCTGCGTTTGGGGGCAGACATGGCCGCCATGGGGCCGCCATCTTGACCAACGTGAGGTCATCCTGGCAGACAAGGCAGTGGTGTTCTGGGCCAACATGTACTGAGGCTCACACGCCCTCACAGGCTCCCGGAGCTAGAGCATGGGTCTAGGCCGGACCTGGGCTCCAGCTCACTGCCCCACTGCCTTCACCCCATGGTCTGTCCAAAAGGACCCTGGGACAGTCTGCAGCACCAGCGGAAGCTGACAATTGGTTCTGCGTGACTTTATTGGGAGCTGCCATATGCCTTCCACAACATAGGCCCCAATGCCTCGGGCTCAGCCGAGGGCTTCATTCTGGAGGCAGGCATTTCCAAGGCTTTTCTGTCCTCTGAACATGCGCGGCCACGGAGCTGGTGCTACCTCAGAAATCTCTCTCCCATCTGCTAGCCCTTGGAATCCACCTTACGGATGACTGGCCCTATTTGACAGAGAAGGAAACAGACTCGCTCAGAGAGGTGACAGGACTGGCCTAGTGTCACACAAGTAGGGGGTGAAGCAGAGGTGGGATTTCAGTCCAGACTCCAGAACTGTGTTCTTGCCTGTGTCCCATGCCATGGTTCTCGTCAGAAACGATGGAGGGTTAAGACTGCCGGGTCTGGAGTCAGACGAAACCTGTGGCCTCGCTTCCCCTTCGCTGTGTGATCTTGGGCGATTCACTGAGCACGCTGAGCCTCACTCTCCTCCTCTGGGTAATGGGCACAACGCTAGAGTCCCACCACAGGGGCGTGGTGTGGAGTCCAGAAGCTCAGTACCGTGTGTGGGGGGGGTGCGGGTGGCGAGCCCAGGCCTGGTGCCTCTAGCGCCCTCCAGAGGGGGAGGCTGTTGTTTTTATGTGTATTTGAGAAAGAGTTTCTCTCAATCATGTTTCTGGTCAGCCAACTCCCCAAAGGATATAATTATTCAAATTGAATAAACATTTGCTGACTGGGTCTTGGACTTCCTTTAGATTCAGGCCAGACTGAGGCGCAAGAGAAGGCAGGAGGAGGCCAGAGTCAGGGAGTGGCCACGCCTGCCCCAAACTAAACTCAGTGCTCACAGAGAAATACCATGCGCTCATTCTTCATTCATTCATTCATTCATTCATTCATCTAGCAAATGTTACTGTGTGTCAGGCCTGCTCTGGGTGTTGGGTGCTGGGGTACAGTGAATGGGGAACAAGAGGACTAGAGGCCCCTGTACTCTGAGATCATATCCAAAGGGGAGCCAGAGAAGCCAGGGAGGGGGCGACTGCTACGTGGTAGAGCATGGCAATGATGCAGCAGGGAAAAAGATGGAGTGGCCCTGATGATCGCCATGGAAGCGTGTGGGCTAACTGTGGCTCAGAGAGGCCAAGTGGTCACACAGCTAATAGGCAACAGCACTGGTGTGCCTGACTCCAGAGGCCATGCTCTCAGCTGGCACCTGACACAGCTTCCCTTGGATTGCCTGAAACAGCATTGCCACCTGAGTTCTGACTTACCCCCGTTCTAGAAATGTCTACACATGCTTCCACAAAAGAGAACTTGGGCGATGCTGAACATGGCACCCCCTTCCCAGAGCATAGTGGGCGGTGGTTAATTAAAGGCTCTGAGGGGTCCTGCAGCCTTTCCCCTCTGTCTCCATGGAACCCTTTTGGGGACTAGGAAACCTAACATTAATTCCATTCCTTCACAAATACTTGCTGGGCAGGCGCTACCTGACTGCACGGAGGAGGGAAGAAGGTGTGGTCCCTCCCCCTGGTTGTAGACAGTTGGTGTCAGTCACTTGCCTCAGGCTTCACCTTGCGACAGTGCACCCGGGCAGGAGGGGGCTGCCGAAGGTTGCGTGATCATCCTCCTCCACACTCCTGACTTGCTGCGTACCCCCCGGCCCGGTCCGGGCTACCATTGCTGACCCCACTGGGAGCCTCCCCCTGGGAGTTAGTGCTCAGAGGCGGAGGAGAGGCAGGGGTGACAATGCAGATGGGGAGCGCACGGTCTTGGGGCTGGGGCTCCCGGGCGTCCTCCCCGGCGGAATTCCCCGAAGGAGACGGAGAGAGGGAGAGACGACCCACAGCCCAGCCCTCAGAGTGTGGCTCGGTCCTCGAGGGCCCGGCTTGGTTCCCATGGTGCCTGGGTGGGCTGAGGGCTGTGGATTTTTATGGGACTCCCATTGTCTGCATTCTCATGGCTTCCTTTCCTTGCAGTCAAAATGTCTTGGCCAAGAGGATGACCAGGGCCCTCCTTGGATGCTCTGGAAACCAGAAACTCCAGTCAGCAGCAGGTATGAGAGCGGCAGAGGCCCTGGCAGCCTTCCTGGAGGAGGAGGAGGTCTTGAAGTCAGGCCGGCTGGACCGGCCACCTCAGGTATCCACTGGAAGACTGCGGACATGATGGTGATGAGCAAGGGCTCGGGCGTCTGGAAGGGCCCTGCTCGATTCCCAGCTCTGCCCTTAGCAGCCGTGTGACCTTGGGAAAAATGACAGGACTCCTGTGAGCCTCGATTTCCTCATCTGTCAAATGGGATAAAGACAGAACCTCAAAGTGATCTTGAAGGCCTTCACCCAGGGTGGCCCAGAGGAACATTGCACTGGTGTTGAGTGTTGGCCGTGCAACAGAGACAGGATTCTTTCTTTTCTCCTCACATTCTTTTTCTCCTCGAAAGAACTAGAGACTCTCTGGAAAATACTTCTTGACCTGAAAAAGTCCCAACTGGACGCTCCTGTGGGTCTGTTACAGACATGACTTTGCAAATCAGATGTGACAGGGAAATGTGTGCCAAGATGGTGGCCAGCTGTTCGGCTGTGGGGAAGGGGCTGCTTAGAGACGTGTGCGGCCTCCTCAGAGAGCAGACGGCCATCAGCCTCGGCTGTGCCCGGGGCACAGGTGTGTGAGGGTGGGCGCCCCTGCCTGGGAGGGGGGAGGGCTAGTGGGCTGCTGGCGGATTAAACTCTTTCACACACACACTCACACTCCCTTGCACACTCGCGCGTGTACACGCGCACGCACACACACACACACACACACACACACCACTGTTCCGAGAGAAGCTGGTCTGGAAGCAAGGACTCCACTGTACCCACTTGGAGGAGGCAGGCATTCGGGACTGGAGTCAGAAGCAGGTGCAGGTCCCACAGACACCCCTCCCACGCCGGGCAAACTCCGTCGCTCTCGAGGCCTTGCTGTTGTGGAAGGATGCTAAGGGTCCCTGCTTCTTGGTGAGAGCGAGAAGATTAAAAAAAAAAAAAAAAAAAAGAATCAATTTTGTAATGACAGTGGTTGGCATGTCATAACTGCTACAGCGGTCCGCTGATTTCACCGTCCCCTCCCCTGCTCTGTAAGCGGGGTCTCCTCCCCGGAGCCCCGTGGGCTTTGGAAGGGGTATCTATCACCCTGGCTCATTTCCCAGCCACAGGGATTGGCCCAGGGATGGACACGTGGCCCCTGCCGGGCCTATGGGAGACCTGGCCTGGGACGTGTCTATGGTATTTGGCGAGACAAGCCTCCTTCTGAGGCTCGGAAGTCTTGTTTAGGTTGTCCCTGCCACGTGGAAGATCCCCCCCCCCTTTTTTTAAAGTTTCTTTTTTCATGTATTTAAGTCATTTCTACACCCAACGTGCTGCTCATACTCATGACCCTGAGATCAAGAGTTGAGTGTCCTGCCAGCTGAGCCAGCCAGACGCCCCAAGGTTGCCCCACTCAGGAAGAGAAATGAAGCCGAGAAATGGGACAGTTGTGTATCGGGTCATCAGGGGGACACAGGGCAGCACGAGTGCCAGCCGGAACTGCTCTGGGGAAGCCCAGGAAGGTATCAGGGTCCTGTCCCCTCTCGGCATTCCAGGCAGTGTCACAGGTTTAAGCCCTGTCCCTGAACCCAAAGGGCTCTTCTTTCAACATGGGAGAAACCAACCATCGGAAGTGGAAAATTTCTTGGCTTAAGAATGAAGACAACCATTTGGCCCATCGAGCTCTAGGCCCCTTGGGTACCACGGCGGTGGGCCCCAGTGAGGCTGACTGAGCCCAGAGGGAGGCTGAGAACCATCTCAAGGTAGGCCTTAGTGGACACTTGTTGAATGAACGCCAAATGCTTACATTACTCCAGAGTTGGAGAACTCACTTCCCACCAGGATACAGCTCTCATAGTGGCTGCCTTGGAAGGATTCCTTGGGCTTCTTCTGGGGTTGGTTGGAATTGGGGGGGGTCCCAACCTGGCTCCTGGGTCTCCCCATCATCCCACGCCAGCAGCAGCTCCCTTCCCCCATGCCTTCCTCTCGCCAGGATGAAGACACTCTTTGTAGATCTAAGTTAACGAGGTGGCTGCTTTAGTCACGGACACTGGTTGGAGCCTAAACTGTGGTTCGTCTCTGTCGATCAATGCATCGTATCTTTCCCTGAAAGTGATTAGAAAGAAGAACTGTCCATCTCACCCGATTTCATGTCTCCACACTGTCAATTTATAATTCTGGTTAATGATTGCTTGGACAGAGGGCCAAGCGAGCCCTTCCCTACATGCTGCCTCGTTCAGGAAGGCTCCTACCGCGCCAGCCTCTCTCCTGTGGGCCATCTCACCTGGTCCTCCCAGCAACCCTAAAAGGTGGTTTTATTATTTTTTTTCTTTTTAGAAAAGATTTTATTTATTTATTTGAGAGACAGAGAGAGTGAAAGATAATGAGTGGGGCGGGGGGAAGCGTAGAGAGAGAAGCAGACGTACCGCTGAGCAGGAAGCCAGGCCCACGACTCGATCCCAGGACCTTGAGATCATGACCTGAGCCGAGGGCAGACACTTACCTGACTGAGCCACTCAGGCGCCCCAAGTTTTATTACTGCTGCCCGCATTTCAGAGATGGGCCGTCAGCCAGATGGAAGGATTCACTTGAGGCCCCTGGCGTGGCCACTCACAGCCGAAGGGTGAGGGCCCGTTCAGTGGAGACCCAGATCCCAGAGTTCGAGGCTGTGGGGAAAGTTCTCAGGCAGGCCCCAGACCTTGACCTCAGAAGCCCTCGGGGACAGGAAGCCCCCACCCTACTTTCCCCCAACAGCTGCTGTGAACACCCTTCCTTGTCATTTTCTGAGCCTTCTCCTGACTCTTCTTGGCCTACCCCGGGAGGAGGAGTGTGGTGAGGCCGCAGCCCTTGGGCCAATCACGAGGCTTTGCAAAGACGCCCTTGTATGTGGGGGTGTCTCTATATCACTGGGTGATTGAGATCTTGCTCTAGGGGCTGGAGCATGGTACAGATCAACCCAAAATGATGCACTCAAGCCTACACACGTGTCATCATGCTGGCCTGCTCGGCAAGGCCAGGCAGGTCACCCTGGAGGTCTCCCTGGAGCCGATAACCGCCCCACCCCCCCTTTCATGGGCATTCACTCAAATGTCACCCGTGCACAAGCTGACCTTGGCCCTGTTTGGGGGCGAGGAAACCGGCACAGAAAGCATCCTGAGATCACCTGCCGGCAAGTGTCAGAACTAGGGCCTGACCCTACCCCGACTGTGGCACCCCTGAGCTGGGCCCCAGGCCACTCTGGCACCCCAGACCCAGGCTGCTGTGGTGAAGTCTCCTTGCCCCCCATAAATCCAGTCACAGTCGCTCCTTCCAGGAAGGAAACGGAGACTTCTGACACCTCCCTAGGAACCTAGGGTTTGACTCAGGTGCTCCCCAGCCCGGAGGAGTAACTTCTGAGGCGGTGGGCACAGAGGTTTGGGGGCCATCTTGCTTCTAGAACTTTCTCTCTTAATTTACGGCCTCCGCCAACCCTTTTCTCCAGTGCACATCAGCTAAATCCTTAAAAGAGTCAAGGGCTTGAAGAATGCTAAAAATTTAATGTATGTTAAAAGGGTATTAAATTCTAAACTAAAATTTACATGGAAATATGACATTAAAATATTTTTAGCTTTCAGGAAGCTGGGGGCTGGAATGTTGTAATACAGATGAATTTTATCATTTGAAAAAGAATTAGCCTCACGGTATTTCTTATGTATTCATGGAGTGAAGGCCTGAAGACGGGAGCCCTGCCTGGAGCTCCTCCAGAGCCAGGTAACAGGGGGCCTGGAGCTCCTCTTGCGTGTGACCCAGAGGGCGCTTCCGTGGGGGGCTGGGGCTGCCCCCCGAGGCCCAAAGTCCTGCTGGCAGGGAAGGCCTTGGCCTCTGTGTTCCCAGCAATTCTGTGACTGGGCACCCTTGTCTCCATGGCTACCTGTCCTCTGCTGTGCGCCAGGCCTGTGATACGATCTTATTTATGCCTCCGGCGACTCCGCGCCATAGGGCTTCCTCCAGCTGGTGGCCCAGCTCAGGAGCAATGTCCTGCTTCCGAGTTAGGAGGGGGACGGGTACCCCAGGGACAGGGAGAGCTGATCCCTGACCCAGCACCCCTCCCCCCAGCCCACCCCTGCTCCAGGCATCATCACAGACCAGAGAGCCAGAGGGCTTCCTCTGCCCACCTGCTCTGTGGCCCTGGGACCCAGCGAGTAACTGTCCACAAAGGCCTATTCCCCCAGAGGACAAGGTCAAGGGAGGGCTGGCACTGGGTAGGCCGTTCTCTCCTTGTCACAGCCCGGGGGCCCTGACTGGGGACAGTCGTCCTCGGCAGCCCAGAGTGGGACCTGAGGGCAGCCAAGCCAGGCTCCTGACCCTTCACCACTGAGATGAGCTCTCTTCCTTTTTCCATTTTACAGATGGGGCAACTGAGGCTCCTTCTTCAAGGGCAGGGCCAGGGTTCCCATCTGGGGTTTTGACTTCAGGCCGTGGCTGTGTCCTGGGGGAGGTCCCTGGACCCCAGTGAGGGGATGCAGTGACAGCCAAGGAGGCTCTCCCACCCTGGCTGAGCTCCTGGGCGGCCCCGGCAGGGACAGAGCGGGGAGTGGGGCTCAGTCTGGCTGCCGGCTCCGGTCCCGGGAGGAATCTGGGCCAGGGCACCGGCTGGCGCGGGCGGAAATGACCACTGGCTGCCTGGCGGGCGCCTCCCCGCCACCGCACCTCCGGGAGGTCACTCATTGGCAGTTAAAAATCTATTGTGACTTGTCAGAAAAATGAATAAATGGGCACATTATTTTTTCATTCCAGACCTCAGCATCTGTTTGTCTAATCAGGAAGGAGAGCGGGGAAGTCAGCGAGGGCTGCCTTGCACGTTTCATGTAAGTTTTCCTCTGTCAGAGGAGTTTAAATGGGTAATGAACAGGCTGTGGTGATTTGAAATATAATCCCATTACGCTGACGAGATTACAGGGCTTCGAGACTTCACAAATCACTCTTAGGGCTTTTATGGCCAACACCACCCTATTGGGACTTTGCATTTAAGCAGAGGTGTTTGGTGGGAACCGAACACGACAGGCTTAACTCTTTCCTCCTCCCAGGCGGCTTTCCCTACAGCAGGGCCCCTCCCCGTGGGACCTTGGGGGCACCTGCAGGATCTGGGGCGTTTAGGCCACAAGGCTATGACAGCACCTGCCCCGTGGTGGCTGCGGGAGCTACATGGACTCGCGTGTGTTTGTAAGGGGCCAGCATGTAGCCTGCTTGGCGAGCTGTGGACCCTCAGATCCCGGGGCAGTGGGGGGCACGTCTCAGCGGGTGGCCGGCTGAGTTGGGGTCCAGCGGCCACCAGCCAGGCTGCCTGACTGCCCGTGCTCAGCGAAGCCCTGGTGGCGGGAACCAGGTCAGGAGCTGCTGCTGGAGAGCCCCAGCAGGGCCCTAGGGTCCCCTGTTTACCTTGGGGAGGCTGAGCTCCTGCTCGGTCAAGTGTACCCTTGAGGAGCGTGTGGTCTTAATATCCAGGGGTGAGAGCGGGGCCGAGGGAAAAACTGAATTTCACTAGTCCTGATATTCGGTCGACCTGGGAGGCTCGCCGGTGTTACCCCTTCCACTCTTCCTGGACAGCTGGGCTTTACGTAGTCAATTGCGGGCGTGCCGTATGTCACAACACGACAATGGTGCTGACTCTGTACTCGAGGGAGGTGAAGATTTCAGTGAAGAGGGTCATCCTGTCTCGCTCAGTATTTAAGGGGGCCTGGGTGCATTTCAGGGACTTCGGTACCACCAGAACCGCCAGCAAATGCTGCGGTTCCTACTATCCAAATGCTATTCACTGCAGACTCACAAGTCAGGGTAATGGATTTAAGACTTCAAGAATCCAAAGCAATACACGAAAGATGATATTTATATGACTTATATTTTAATATCATTTTAATATTGAATATGTCACAAGATTTAATGACCAAATTAGTCATTTACATTTTTCAAAGATATCTAAATATAAAATTGCTAAAAATTCAAATACAGATAGATAGCGAGCTACAAATCATATTTCTTTCGTTTCTGGGGTAGGTGGGAATGGAAGATGTTAGAAAAAGATGCTTCTGTTGGCTGAACAAAGATCAGAATGAAAGAGGAATTCATTAAAATGCCCCCAGTGCAAAGAGACCCACTCGACTTGGAGATGCTGTTTCTGGCACATCTCTTCTTGTACAACAATTTAAAAAATTGTTTGAAATGCAGGTCCTCGGTGAAATGTCTGGTCCTCGGCCCTGGCTGGGGACAGCACGAAAGGATGTCTCCCTGGGAGGGACCGTGGAAAGGCTGGTGAGGACCGCAGAGGCATCTGGTGTGGCCAGGGGTGTGGTGTCAGCGAGCAGTCAGTCGGACCCCCCCGGAGGAGGTTCCCCTCTGCCTGCCCCCTCTGCTCCCCCCCCCCCCCCCGGGCCCTGACCCCTCCGCCAGAGGGAGAAACAGCAGCTTGCAGGCAGGCGCTGTATGGAGAGGAAGAAGGGGGTGCGGAGGTCCTTCTGAGTCAGTAAAGCAGAGACGTTTCCAATTCCCGGAAAACCCCACATGCAGGTCTACTGGCTAGCTGAAACATACACTTGCTATTTAAGAAATGGAAAAGCCCACTTCAGGCTGGGAGCTGACCTGAAGACCAGCCGTCACCCGCTCTCCCAGCACTGGGTGCCGGACCTGCAGTCCCGCATCTCTGAAACCAAGAGGTGCCCGGACGAGCTGAAGAGAGGTGGCTTCTGAAGGGGGAGCCCGGGACACACGGCACCAGGGCCCCCCCCATCCTAACTTTAGTAAGATACTATCCTCAAAGCAATGCACTCATTTAAACAAATGGCGTAGTTAAAACTATTGACTAAGCCCTAAACATTTCTTCTGAGAAATCGAGCCATAGCTTTTCCAATCTGCCTGTTCAATACGGGAACAGGTTTAAAGAGAATGACATGATCAATCCTTTGCCCCAAAGAACGGCCCGTCATACCAACCATGATAAAGAGTACACCTGTTTATTAAAAGGAAAAAAAAAAAGAAATGTACAATTTTGTTCTTCGGTTGTTTTAAGAAATTTGATCAAGTTGCAAGGAAATGTCTGGGCATGGCTATGTACATCCTCAGGCAGGGCCGTCGGGCAGTGAGGATGGCTGTGGTGCCGTCTGTGTCGTTGGGCCCCCGGCACGGCTCATCAAAGCCACTGCCACTCAGGCTTCAGTCCCGTGGGGATGTCCCCAGCTCCATTCCCCCAAAAGCCCCCTGGCCTTGTGCCTGTGAGCCAGGGACTGGCCTGCCCCCGAGGACTGCAGGACACAGGGTGGGCTCTAGGGCCACCTGGCCCTGGCAGGCAGGCTCTGAGCTACGGTGACAGATTGGGGCTGGAGGCCAGTGTCACTGCTGCCCTGATTTCTTCTCCTTCTGGAAGCTGAAGCTTGTACGTCTGTTCAGTTTTCTTTGTTTTTGAGCAAAGTAGTCAGCCCGGGCAGTGCTTGCTCGTGATTCCAGGATGTAGTTAACCTAGAAAGCAAGAGGACACAGCCTGGTCACTCGGCAGCCACTTGTTCACTCAGGGCCACGAGGGGAAGGGCCCTGACCTGCGCCGGGACCCCAGGGCTGGGTGCTCTCTTGCACGTGGAGCCCGGTCATCACAGCAACCTGGCGGGCTGGGATGGGGCCCCCTGCACGACAGGAGAATGGAGGCCGGCAGAGGACCAGCGGCTGGTCCCGGCCTCTCAGTCCTGTTGGAGGGGGGTTGGGGGGGGTCCGGATTCCACAGCCTGTGTCCCCTCCTCAGCACACGCTGCCTCCCAGAAGGCTGTGTGCCAGGCTTCCTGGTTCGGCTCCTCACCTGCTGCGCAGTCCTGGGCCTGCACATGCCTCCCTGAGCACCCCCTTTCCTCGTGTGAAAGGAAAGACACTGCAGGGACGGAAAGCCGGCCGAACCAAGGCTCTATTTTCAGCCTCCTCTCTGGTAGCGACAGAGCTTCCAACCACCGGCTTTCACCTACTGCCCGGGAGCACCCTGCCGGCCAGCGCGCGGCTGGTAAGCAGGAATGAAGGGCAGGGAAGAGGGCTGAGCTGACCAGGATCACCCAGAGGTCAGGGTCAAAGCTGTGAAGGTCTCGTGTGAAGAGCGCGCAGCCGGGCCGCTCCCGGGCAGCCGCAGCCACAGCCGCAGCCGCACAGTCACTGTAGCGCCCACCGGGTCTGAGCCTGGCTCCAGGCTTGGTTCGAGAGACAGAGGGAAAAGTAAGACTTGGTCCCTGATCTGAAGAGCTCACTGCCCAGTGAGTATCCAACAGCATGACAAGCGGGACACGAGAGACAGAAGGAGCAGGATGGAGGAGAGAAATATCGGGGACGTGTAGGGCAGGAAAATCTTGCAGAGGAATGAGCGATCTGGGTTTTGAGAAATAAATAGTAGGAGTCTGGGGTGTACCAGGGGCAGGGGCAGGGGCGAACCCGCACACATCCCAGCGTAGCAGGGGTAGACGGCAAGGAGGGGGTGCTTCTGGGGAGTTTAATGGCTTCATGCCCAGTCCAGGTGGGGCGGGCAGGGCCAGGGAAGGGCAGTGGTGCTGGGATTGGACTGGGGCCCAGTGTAGAGCCTGAACCCTTGGCCGGAAGGCGTGGTGGCAGCAGTGCTCCTGGAGCGAGACAGGTGCCACTATCGTCCCATTGTGCAGATGAGAAAATCAAGGCAGAGAATGGTACTGTCCTTCGCTCAAGGCCACAGAGCTAGTAAGCGTCCGCACCAGGGGGCCCCCTGACTGGCATACTTGTAGCTCCCCAGCCTCCCCAGAGGTGCTCCCACCCCCTCACCCCTCAGATACCGTCTCTCCCTCTGCCCCTGCCAGCTTCTGGCTGGGGCTTCTCGTAGCAAACACCTTTCTCTTTGCTCTCAAGTATCTGCACGTTATGACCAGCAACCTGAATATTTTTGACTCCAGAGACCTGCCACGGCCTGATTCACCCCGAGGGCTGCGTGGCCCACACCCTGAGCGGGAGCGGCCCCTGCTGCCTCTGAGAAAGAAGCCGACGGTGTGCAGGGGAGGCGGGCGGCATGGCGTGCCTCCCATGGGCCGAGGCCCCGACACGGAGTCCCTTCCAAACTTTCTGCTCTGATAGTCGCCAGCAGCAGGCGTTAAAGGCTGGTGTGTGAGTACAGAAGGCCTGACATGCTTGGCCCGCTGCCTCGCCAAGTTACCAGCTGAGCGCAATAAATCATGAGGACTGCGGGGCCGGGCTGACGACTCGGGACACTACAGACAATGTATGGAAATAAGAGGTTTTATCATTCTTAATAAGAGCCATCTTTGGATTATATTGTTTGCACGCTCAGCCAACCTGGTGTTTTCAGTGTATCTTTGGCACATATAACTTGACGAAAGCATTTAAAAATGATCCTTAACTAGCGAACTATCTCCTAAATTTATTATCTTCAGTGCTTTGTGATAATCACATAGATAATTTTAATGGAAGATTAATGTAATAATCAAAAGATAAAAATGCCCTTTGGTCTGCCATTAGCTGGTTAATATGCTGTGGCTTAAAACTTGCACAATTTTATGCACTACAGAGTGTTTCACTTTCAATGCATTTTACAGCTTAAGGCATAAAAATATAGGGAGTTTTCATGGTCAATAAAGCCACAGCCTCCATCACTCGATCACAAGAAGAACCCAATTTGAAGAGACCAATGATTCCTCTGAGATTCATCTCGAAGCCTGCAGAATTAGGGACCACACATGGCTTAGCTCACCGACAGCTCGGGGGGGAAGGGCTTCCTCAGGGCTGGGGTTGGACCACCCTCGCATACTCTGCGGCCGTGGGTCTCTGTCCCCTCGTCTACAGGATGGCGATAATGTCTACGCTCTGCAGGCCAAGAGCGAAGACCGAAGAGTTACGTAAGATGTCTAGTGTGCAATTGGTGTTCAGTAAATGGGAGACGTTATTAGTATTTCTACGTGGCGAAAAACGCGATGGGATAAAACCACTCGATGGAGAGTTGCCTGTTCATAACGGTTTCTTGGACATTGGCCTCTGGCCCTTATCTTCTTCTTCAGTTTCCGCCTCAAGCTCTCGTTTTATGTCAAACTCCCGAATTCTAGAACTGCCACATGGATTATTTGAGTCTAAGACTGACTCCTTGGAGAGCCTCTGGTGGGAACATTTCTGCCACACTCTGGAACACAGGACTGGGGCCTCAGTCACTTGGTATTGGTGCAAAGCTCAGACACTGTGGGGATGGCACAGAAGGCTAAGTATTTAAATTGCTATAAAAATCAGAGACAGAAAAAGTGAAATTTAATCTTCCATCAGAATCATGACCATTAGCTCTCTAAGTAAATCAGGCCCGGGCACGCTGTGACTCTCCTGGAGTCTCGGGCATGATGCAATATTTCTACAAACATTTTCATATGAAAACAGACATTTCAGGGGAGGCGATAGGCCTCAGGGATTTTGCAGCAAAGCATCTGCTTCGAGGGAGCATTTGGTCCCGTGGAATGATTTCTCTGCACTTGCTCCTGCGGAGCCTCGTACTGAAGTCATAAACCTGTGTTTCTGTCATCAATCTGCTCTTGTGAAAATTATTTTGATGTCAAACACAGGATTATAATTTTACTAGAATCCATCTCAAGTCTTGAATATTTTAATGCTGGCTATAAAAAAGAGGCCAGCCCCTGATGGGGTAATGGAATATTTCTTTACCTGGTCCCCAAACACTGAACAAGTTCCCTGTGCTGTCTGGGGGCAGTCTGGCAAGTAACTCTTGGCTTGCTGGTTTCAAGCACTGGAGGCAGGCCCTCCGTCCCTACGGCCTGGTCTGAGGGGGACTCTGGTCCCAGCTGTCCCCTCAGTGGCTTTATCCTTTTCACTGCATCTACTACTTTTGGAGATCTTTTGTAGCCATAAGGACTTGGCCTCCAAAAGTCTTTGCAAAATAATTCGGTTGAAACCTGTCATTCAACTCCCTAAGGACACACACATCCAGGGGGTTAGGAGCACAAGTTCTGGAAGCTGCCAAACCTGGGGTCAGGTCCAGTTCTGTCAGTCATGGTCCTAGCTCAGTTTCTTTCTTTCTGAGCCTCAGTTTTCCTGTAGGAGATGGGGACGATTTTTCACTACTGTCTCGCAGAACCACGAAGGTTCCTTGGAAGAGGGTATAAAGTGCTCAGCTTGGGTCCTGTACTCTCTAATCCCTGAGCTACTTTTAAAAAAGATTTTATTTATTTATTAACACAGAGAGAGAGATCACGAGTAGGTAGAGAGGCAGGCAGAGAGAAAGGAGGAAGCAGGCTCCCTGCTGAGCAGAAAGTCCGATGTCCCAGGATGCTGAGATCATGACCTGAGCCGAAGGCAGAGGCTTAACCCACTGAGCCACCCAGGTGCCCCTCCCTGAGCTACTTTTTAAGAAGTTTTATTTTATTTTAAAGAAAGCCAAAGAGAGAACACAAGTAGGCGGAGTGGCAGCAGAAGGAGAGAGAGAAGCGGACTCCACGCTGAGCAGGGAGCCCCACGTGGGGCTCAATCCCAGGACCCGGAGACCATGACCGGAGCTGAAATCTAGACCTGAATGCTTAGCCAACTGAGTGCCCCAGGCGCCCCTGACTTAGCTACTTCCACTATTATTACTCGATGGCTTTTACTCTCACGAGGTGGAAGAACACTCATCTGGGTAGTTTCACCCTACCTCATTTATCTGTGTTCTGGGGTGGGGCAGCGCACCTGCCACGATCCCCATTTTACAGGCAGAGGCACTGAGGCCCTGAGGGGACGGGAGCAACAGGAGTGCGACAGCCACAGGCTGGGGAGCCCCTCTGCCGGTGGGTCCTGCTCCGCCAACATGCAGCGTGGTGGTTTCTATCTGCTCTGTCTGTGCAAGACTCGGCTGGGAGAAAGGATTCTCCGTTTGGAAGAGTCTGGGAACCACTCGCCCAGAGCGACTCAGAGCACAGCGCACAGACCACAGCGCTGCAGCACCCGGGAACTTCTCAGAGACCCACAGTCTCAGGGCCCACCCTGGGCCTCCCAAACCAGCAAGGGCCCAGGGGAGCTTTTCTCGGCCTGGCCCCACTTTGCAAGGCTCTGTGCGACCTGGCCTTCCCACCCTGCTCTGCTCCCGCCACGCGCTCGCCCTGCCCCGCCGTCCCCTCACAGGCTGCTCCTGTCTGAGATGCCTGCTCTCTTCTCACCGGCTTTTTCACCCATCCTTCAGGGTTCAGCTCCCTGAGCCCCGCCATCCCCGTCAGTTTACCTTTTTCTCATCTACATGGGACCTTTGTGACCGTTTAACAATCTCTGTAATTTAATGCTAGTCTCCTCTGACAGAGGAAGAGCTTTCTGGCACCAGAGCACGGGTCTGTCACTGCAACGTCCCCAGGGCTAGCGCAGCACACGAAGGTGCTCAGGGAGCACTGCTGAGACACAGTAACGCACAACTGTAGCGTAGAGACGGATATGTTCAGAACAGGTTGCTAAAATTATCCTGAGTACATTAAGTGTCTTTACCTAATAACAACAATTTCCTCTGAATCGGTTCCAGAAGCCTCAGGGAGCTCCTGACAATGGACTGGAGGAAATACGTGGTGCGTGGAAGGGGTAAGTACACAAAGAATCTGAATGACCGGGGGGTGGGGGGAGCCGGAGGGGGCCCTGCTTTGGCTGAAGTGGGAGAAGGGCAGCTGACTTGTGGGACAGCCCTGGGTGTGGGTGCTCCCTGCCTGGGTGACCAGAAGGCAGTTCGTCCTCTGCAAACTGGGCCCAGGAGCCTTGTCCATGCTGGGAGGAGGGGGCCGCTGGCAGCCGGAGACCCGGCCCTGCATGCCCGTTGCCCGCCCAGCGCGTGGCCTGCGGAGAAACACTGACCTTGAGCACGATTTCGTTGACAGTAGCAGCGTCAGATTCAAAGTAGAGGTGTTTATAGTCATGATTGCTTAGATACGTGACTTTAAATATTGCATGACCTGGAGAGAGACAGAGAGAGAAAAGGCAGTGTTGAGGGAGTTCTGTGAGTTCCCCTTGGGGAGGCGCCCCCTATTCTCCCCGTGGCACTCCAGTTCAAGCGAAAGCGAGGGAAGGCGGTGAGGCCCGCTGTCCCTGGAGCAGTTCATTCTTCTCATCCCAGGCTGGGGAGATAATGGACCAAAAAAAAAAAAAAAAAAAAAATCAAACGGCTGGTTAGGTCTCATTCCGCTGACTGTGTTCAGGGCAACGCCACATTAGGAAGGCTTCACAGAACTACTTCTAGACTAGTATGTGGAAAAGGTGGTATTTTTAAGGTAGAAGGCCAATGAACTCCATTTTCTTTTTTACATTTTAAAAATGATTTTATTTATTTATTTGAGAGAGAGGGAGCATGAGAGGAGAGAGGTCAGCGGGAGAAGCAGACTCCCTGCCGAGCAGGGAGCCTGATGCGGGACCTGATCCCAGGACTCCAGGATCATGACCTAAGTCGAAGGCAGTCGCCTAACCAACTGAGGCACCCAGGCGCCCCTGAACTCCATATTTTTACTCTAAAAATAAAATAACTGTACTCAAAGCCAAATAAATGCACAACAGGAAGGACAAAGGCTGCTGGTAATCCTATTACGGGGCTTCTCCAGCGCTCTGGCTACTGCGGGGTGGGGGGTCCTGGCCTTGTGACCCTGCCTGGAAGCTGCTCCTGGGCTTCCAGTCGTTTCTACCCTGGAAGGATGGCAGGTATCTGAGCTCAGGGGTTCAGATGCTCCGAACACACAAATCTCTCCCAGAACCAAATTCCTGCATGCCCCTTTCCCACTGCCTTCAGAACAACCTTGTCATTTCTGGGACTGCTTCCTGCCTTGCCTCTCTCGCTTCCTCTCACTCCCATGCACTGGCTGGCCCACGGCACCGCACCTTCCCACCAGCCTAGGCCTGGGATGTCCTCTCTCACGACCTGTCTGGAAAAGGGCTGCCGATCTTGTGTGACTCAGCTCACCTGGTACCTCCTTGGGTGAGTCTTCATAGCTGTACTTCTAGGCGCTCTCCCATACCATATGTGGCTGGTCAAAGAAACCGGTCTACTGTATCGTGACCCCTGCAGACAGGGGTCATGTGCCTGTCCTCTGGACCAGACATGCCAATCAGATTCCCTCTTCCAAACGGACACGGATGCCTGCTTGTCTCAGTCCCGAGTGAAGCCCTCCCTTGCCCATCGGCACATGCTGTCCTTGAGTTATGGAAGGCTGTGGCTCTCCAAGAAAGTCCTTTTTTTCCCTTAATCTATTTTGAAGTTGGTTTCCCTTCCTGGCAACCGAATGAGCAATGCTTCCGAGAGACCCTCAGTCAGTGCGCAGCAAAGTCCCCCGACGGGAGCGGATGGTGTCCCCCTCCTGCAGACAGCCTCAGCAACAACCTTCCCTGGTCTGCTCTCTAGACCTCAGGACTGGTGAGACGAAGCACATTCTTTCTAATAGGCCTTCTCATCCATTTTCCTTTTAATTGAAGCAGCACTGGTCATAGTTATTAATTAATAATATATCACCCATATTACTGTAAGTTCACCTCTTTCCCGGAGAAATCTTCTTGGGGACTTTATTTACAGTAGCTAATTCTTCAGATCTCCAAAAATAAACTGATATATGTTGTACATTTGTGGCCAGAAAAGTTGAGCTACTGGTATTTTATCCTGGAAACATCATTATGATATACTAATTGTGCCTATAAATTCTATAATGAAAAAATTAGCTAATAATTTCTGAAAAACCTCACTTTCAGCCACTTGACAAATTTAGCCTGATTCTCAATTGTGGACTAAAATGTCAGAATTCTTAGCCAGAAGCGAATCATCCTGTTAATATGTAAATGACTTGTTTCTGATAAGAAACCGAATCTCACATAAATAGATCTGTGTGTGTGTGTGTGTGTGTGTGTGTGTGTTCCTTTATTTTCACAGGACCCATCTTGGAAGAGTAGAGTCTTGCTGGTGATCTCACTGTGTGGAAGAACAGTGCCATTATCTTGTTGGCTCTGCTGTGACCAAGCAGAGACACCCATGAAGGTCACAGGGCTCTGAAGGACAGAGAGACACACGCCCTCCAGGAGGCCTTTCTGCTGACACCTGGCCGTGACAGACACAGACACTAGGGCCTGGGGCTAAAAAGGACCAGAAGGTCTCAGGGAGGCCTGCAGACCCGAAGCTTCAGGGTTCACTGAGCACTCTGATAAGGGATCCCACAGACCGCCTATAGCACCTGCTCCCACTCGTCACTGACAAAACCAAACCCAAGCTCGAGATGCCAGATCCTGTTTTGCCCAAACAACTCAGACGCTATTAAAACCCTTTTCTGCACTCTTTAGGTAGAGCCAAATCTAAATCTAGCACATGCGACAGGCAGTCTGCGCTGGCCTGGAAGGCTCTAGAAACTGTGCTCTTGGGACCCCACGGCCCGGGGAGCATACTGACAGTGGGTTTACGGGGGGAGGCCTGCGGCCTGTCCACACCACGGTCACGTGAAAAACAAAAAGAAAACATCCCAAGTCAAGCCTCTTGAAAGGCCGCCTGTTTGGGCCAGGTGACATCTGTCTTTTGCCATGCATGTTCCTTGCCTGTCCCTGGTGCTCATTCCAGAACCCCAAGGAGGAGTGAAGCTCAAAGGAGTGATGGAGAGTCCACCACTCACCCGCTCTCCGAAGCCTCTGCTTTACTGACCTTTCCCAGGGAAAGCATTCACGTCACAGAGAGATGAGAACACTGAGAATGTTACCCGGAGGCCTTGTACTTGAACTTCAGGGAA
Organism: Mustela putorius furo; assembly: GCF_011764305.1. Taxonomy (NCBI): domain Eukaryota; kingdom Metazoa; phylum Chordata; class Mammalia; order Carnivora; family Mustelidae; genus Mustela; species Mustela putorius. The sequence continues at coordinate 7,359,601 of NW_025421428.1, forward strand.
GCAGCCCTTTCGTGAGGATTACAGAGCCACAGAGGATCGTTACTGGGACGAGGTGTGGTGAGACAGTGACGGCGCATGGCCCTTTCGTACACTGTGCGAGAAATTTCGAGGGACAGCTCTGGGGTATGTTATACTTGATATATATATCTGATAATATATGTTATATATTATCTGATATGTATATATATCATATATATATGTATATATGTATCTGATATTAACATCAGTGGCCACGGTTTTCCCCATACCCGAGCCAGGGGACATGGAGCCGACTCAATCCAGCAGAGTTTTTGCTGTGAGGACTCTGCACGCACTCCTGGATCTGTTTCACTTCGGGGCTGCAAGGGCAGTTTCACTCCGTCCAGGCCCTGCCAGCAGCGCAGGCTTACAAAGGGCCAGAGGCCCTCAACTCGTGCATCAAGTTGAGAACAGTAGGCACCAAGAGCGTGCGAAGTGCAGGTTGCTGCTGTGGACGGCCCAGGCAGGGAAGGGAGAACAGACAGTTTCTTGAAGGAGCTGACATTGGAGTGGTCTTAAAGGAGGGTGGGCGCAGGGTGAGCTGGGTAAAGGCAGGAGTGGAGAAGCATGCAGCAGGGTCAGGACAATGTACAGGGGCAGGAGGCAGCAGGTGTCTGGGGGGATCTGAGCAGACAGAGTCACATGCACTGGGTGGCCAGGAGGTGACACGTGGCAGGGCACAAAGGGCTGGGAATGTCGGAGCCACTCATGGCTCAGAGGGTCGTAAAGCTGGGCAGTAAACGGTCAAACTGTGCTTCTGGGGGTTCCGCCTGGCTCCCCAGGGCCAGGAGGCAGGGAGCCCAGCTGCCATAGTCACCCAGGTGAGTGTATGCAGATTTGAGCTGAACAGAGGCAAAAAGGAGGCTGAGCAAGGGACTGACTTGAGAACTGCAGAGAAGAGAACATTGGCAGGACTTGGGGATTGTTTTATGACCGAGTAACAGCTAATAATCGGGATTCACACTTGTGTAACTTCACCTCGCCCCAAACTTATATATGAATGTGTAACAAGTTAGTTGACCTCTTGCTGGAAACAAATCTTTCAATAAGCATGAGTCGTACATGTTACGTGGTTAGCCTTCACCAGGGATGGAAGCAGGGAAGAAGGAAGCGCTGGCATTTCAACACCAGCTGGACAGGCCAACAGAGTAAGGGAAGTCTGTTACCAAATACTTTATCAGCCTCAGGCACACCTTGCGTAAGTGAGGAAGAGGGGGCAAACGGCCTCCCCAGCGGCAGCCCACCAGGGCATCTGTCCTGGGGTGTGAGACGGAATCTGAGCTGGGCAGGGCAGGTTATCCTCCAAAATTCAAAGAACGTCAGCTTTCATGGGGGCGGGGGGAGCCAGAGAAGCAAAGTGTCTTTGTAAAAATGTCAGTTGAGAAAAAAGTTATGTATCCGTATGCTTGAAAAGAAAATGCAAAATCTAATATTCTAATTAGTCGGAATTATTTTGCTTGCATTGTTAAATTCTATTTGGAAACTAAGGCATGACAAGGGCCTTCGAGGCAGAGGGGGAAAGCGCGGTCCCTCTGGATTCAGGCTGAGGATGAAATTCCAGCTCCGTTGTGTTCCAGTGGCGGGACCTGAATAAGACACTGTCCCCGTAGGTGCCCAGGTTTGCCCTCAGGCATCTCAGGTATCACCCAGATATAGTGGGGCTCAGCTGCGCTGGCAATCATTCTGTGATGAAATAGATTTTCGAACAGAAAATCCTCCTGATTTTGACGATTTGATCCGCCTTTGAGCAGATTTGCTTTTACTGTTGTAGGAATAAAATGGAATATAATGGGGGCATAAAATGGGCATCTAAGCATTGGTCACATGCCCAGGGCAGACACCCCAACTATACATTTGCCTCTGAACACGGAAATGGGAAACTGGATATGTAGAAATGTATTTACATGATGTATTCTTTCCAAAAGAAAACAGAAAGATGGAATGTGACACTGAACATCAACTACTTGCCAGAAGTGGAGACACTGGAACGCTTGTGCTCTAATTTCTCTTCTGTGTTATGGGCTTTAACTTAAATAAGAAGCTGTGCTGGAAAAGCAGTTTCCTCTGGTGATTTGGGGGAAACGACCAGAGACTGTTTGAAGAAGATGCTGATATCACCCAACGGGCCACTGTAAGCAAAGGGGCGGCAGCTTCTATCCACCTGCTACAAGTGCTCCCAGATGTCCTCTGCACACGGACCAGAGATTATGGTTTGAAGGAGCCCCGTTCTTCGCAGCTCCCTGCTGAGCAAGGAGTCTGAGGCGGAACTCGATCCGAAGACCCTGGGATCATGATCCCAGCAGAAGGCAGATGTGACGGAGCCACCCAGGCGTCCCAAGCTGTGCTCTTCAAATGCAGCCTGCAGCCCGCCTTTGTCTAAAATGCCCCAGGAGTCACCGCTTGCCAGGGAAGCCAAAAATAAATGTTCCCTTTTTAGCTTTTCAACTAAAAATATATATAAAATCTGTTTTAAAGTTATAATAAACCTAGACATGAGGGAAAACCTCCACACTCTACCCCCAGAATAACAGCACCTGGCACAATGATTTCCAATCTCTTTTCTAGTCATTCCCACATGTCAGTTTTCACATAGTTGTAATCTGACTGTATACCAAAACTTGGGCCTTTTTTCTTTCTTTTTTTTTTAAAACAATTTTTTTTTAAAGATTTTTAAAATTTATTTGACAGATGGAGATCACAAGTAGGCAGAGAAGCAGGCAGAGAGAGAGGAGGAAGCAGGCTCCCTGCCGAGCAGACAGCCTGATGCGGGGCTTGATTCCAGGACCCTGGGATCATAACCTGAGCCGAAGGCAGAGGCTTTAACCCACTGAGCTACCCAGGCACCCCAGAGCTTTTTTTCATTTTAGTTAACATTTTACCATAGCCCATTCCATGTTGCTACATAGTCTCTACAACCATGTTTTTCAAAAGTGCATTCTTTTGCAACGAGTAGTAAGTGGATGTGTGCCAAAGTTCATGCTCTCTGCATTTACGATATTTATAAAATCTCCAGTATTACCAATAGAGCTATGAAAAACATCTTTTGAGGATTTGGATTATTTTTCAATTCCTTTATATGAGACATGGATGCCCTTTAAAAAAAGTTTTTAAGAGGAAGAATTCTAAATTTTACCATTCAGGCATTAAGTGTAAACTTAAATTGTATAAAGTGCATTTACAATGTCCTACAACCACCACCACTATCCATTTCCAGAAGTTTCCCATCATCCCAGACATTCTGTACTCCCTAAACAGCAACGTCCCTTTCTCCCTTCTCCTAGTTGCTGGTATTCTCTGCTTTACTATCCGTAACTATGAGCCTAACTATTCTAGGTGACAAGTATCAATGGAATCATACAGTATTTGTCCTTCTGTGTCTGGCTTATTTCATTTCTCATGGTTTTCAAGATTCATCCATGTTGTGTACTATGTACCAGAATTTCATTCAAGGCTGAATAATATTCCAGTTTATGGATCTACCCTATTTTATCCGTTCACCCGGAGGTGGACGGACATTTGAGTTGTTTCTATCTTTTGGCTCTTGGGAACAGCGGGGCCATGAACACTGGTATGTAAGTATCTATTGGAACCTTTGCTTTCCGTTCTTCTGGGCATATACACAGAAGGGGAATGGGCTGACCATATGGTAACTTGATGTTTAACTTTCTGAGCCAAACTGTGTTGTGCCCTGGCTGCCCTGTTTCACATTCCCATCAGGATTCCACGAAGGCTCTCATTTCTCCACCGCATCACATTTTTTTCCCCCTTTCTTTCTTCTTTCCTTCCTTCCTTCCTTCCTCACAACCAACCTAATGGGTATGGAGCAGTACTTCGGTGCAGTTGTGATTTCCCGGATGACTAATGATGTTGAATATCTTTTCATGTGCTTATTGGCCATTCATGTATCTTCTTTGGAGAAATGTCTACTCGAGTCCTTAGCCCACCTTTGAATTGGTTTGTTTTTTGAGGAAACTGAGTTTTAAGACCTCTATAATCTGGGGGCACCTGGGTGGCTCAGTGGGTTAAAGCCTCTGCCTTCGGCTCAGGTCACGATCCCAGGGTCCTGGGATTGAGCCCTGCGTCGGGCTCTCTGCTCGACAGAGAGCCTGCTTCCCCATCTTTCTGTCTCTGCCTGCCTCTCTGCCTACTTGTGATCTCTGTCAAATAAATAAATAAAATCTAAAAAAAAAAATACCTCTGTAATCTGTATTTGTATTGTTCAAGATTTTAAGTGGCAGAAATAGCATTTGAACTCTATGGGGAGGGCTTCCAACACCTTGCTATCTTTGTAATTCCAAATGGCCTCCTTGCAAATCAGTGCATTTTAGCCCAAATCCACACTCTCTGTGCCACCTTGAACAAAGAAGGAAAACAAACATTTATAAATTTTAAGAGCTGTTGCAGCATGGATATATTTGAAAGCTGGGTTTCCAGGGTCAGATCTCTTCGGGTTCCTCTGGCCTGGAACAAGTGGAAACCTCTTATTGAAATTCCTGGGGAAAACAAGTGGGAACACGTGTTCTTTGAGGCAAAACGGTACCTTTCTGTAGAACCTGGAGTTCTCAGGACAGGGCTGCAATGCTCTGGTTTCTAGGCTGAAACCCAAATGGACCCGGTCTCCACTGTAAGCAGCAGTTCTGAGCTGCCTGTAGGGGCTTCAGGTCGATGTACTTCAAGTGGCAAAGGCTGGCATCGCTGCCTCAGCACTCCCACAGTGGCAGAGGCCTGGGGAACTGTAATGACCCCTCTGACCTTTAGAGCAGGGGCCGAGTCTGACCTACTTAGGTTCTGCCTGCATCTTTCAAACCTTCTCTCTCTCACTCTTTGGCTCCTTCTTATAAACATAATTAAAGCTCTCTGATTATAAAAACTCCCCTGGCAATGTGATTCCCCTTCTTCCTCTAATTTATTGAAAACATTCTTGCTAAGGTCACTGTGACCTTTATGTGGAGAGACCCAGTAGATACTTCTCAGCTTTTAGCTTGCTTGGCTTCTCTGCTATATTTGCTACTTCTCCCCGAACTCCTCTCTACCCTGGATTTCCACCCAACCACAGTTACTGACCCGTCAGTAGACTTCTCCAGCCAATCTGCTTCTTACTTCTTCTGTGATCCTTTCCTTCATGTGTCCCTTAAGAAATAGTCTTCTCAGCGTTCTGTGCTTGATCATTGTTCCTTCTAACCCTGCTCTTTCAGGTCTGCCCCTTAGATTTTAATTACCACTCATGTTGATGATCCCGAAGCAGACAGACCTTTCTCCAGAGTTTCCGGGCCAGCTACTAAGTACCGCTGTCATCTTCACATGCCTACAATGTAGCACGTCCAGAATCGGTCAACATGTCCCTTTAAATCAAAAGCTGTTCCAGGAATCCAGTCTCCTAAGCAGTTCTCACACATTTATCTTCTGCGCCCTTCCATTTGTTTTTTGACCTCACCCAGGTCCCGACCATCTATTGCTTCCTTTCTGGTTTTCCTACTTTCGATCATGACTTCTTCAGATCCAAACATCTACCTACAGGAGTCATCCTTTTTTTTTTTTTTTTTAAATATTTTATTTATTTATTTGACAGACGGAGATCAGAGAGAAGCAGGCAGAGAGAGAGGAGGAAGCAGGCTCACTGCTGAGCAGAGAGCCCGATGTGGGGCTCGATCCCAGGACCCTGGGATCATGACCTGAGCCGAAGGCAGAGGCTTTAACCCACTGAGCCACCCAGGTGCCCCAGGAGTCATCCTTTTGTAACCCATATCTGGCCACTGTCACTCTCCTAAAACCCTGCGTGGCTTCATTTCCTGTTGTCCTCACAATAAAGTCCAAATTTCTTAAGACAATTTTCAAGACACTCGATCAGCATTCTGACTTTGGTCTCAGAATTACATCACAAACATTACTGAGGAGCCCAAAAAGCTTTTGTTTGTGTGAATTATATCAATATTTATTGCATTAGAAATTAAAACTGAGAAATCTTAAAAATATTTAATTCATGAAAAATAATAAACCCATTACAAGTTAAAATAAACTATGTATTTTTTAAAATGGAAAAACCCTGATATTTCCCCAAACAAAAAGTTTAATGAGTGGAATTACTTTATATTTTTGAAATCTAATTAATATTAATAGAACACATCTGGACTATCCTATCTGCTCCTGCATTTTGTCTGTTGATACACTATTTTGGCTGAAGCGTTTGAAAGAAAGCCAGCCTCAAACAGATATGTTTTTGGAAAAGGGAGGCATATTTTAGTATTTGTCTTTGCAAATATTCTTCTTTGACACTATGTCAAACTTGATACATGGTAGTTCCTTAAAGAGTACTTGCAATATGGAATGTAAAACCACATTAATAAACTTGTTGTATTCCATTACATTAAAATCCACTGGTCTGTCTGGAACTTTGTTTTTTTGGTTTTTGTTTGGTCTTGTTTTTGGTCTGGCACTCTGAATGAATCTTCTACTCTTGAAGGATTTTGTAACATTATGCAGTAGTCTGGAAAATATTGGTTCATGGAGTTATGCAGGTCTTCCAAATGCGGACACATTTCACGATGCAAAAAGTAGCACAAAAAGTAGCACATTCATTAATATCACCACTGATCTCATTAGGAAAGTCTTTAAGCTATGAGAAACCAAGCTCAGTAACAGATACAAGTTTTCCAAAATTCTAATTGTCATCTGAAATCTTGAATTTCATCAATGGTATCAAATATTATCCCTTGTTTTCCTTGAAGTGAAGGGCTTCCCTCCTTTATTTTCAGGAAAATGTCTGCTAAATACTCAACTTGGAATGACCATGGTTTGCCAGCTTCTTTCAAGTAAAACTGGTGTTCCGTGAAATAGATAGCTAAATGGCTAGTTCAGCTTGCAACTCAAACAACAATCTGCGTGCTTTTCCGTATTTCCGTATTCTACTCCCATATGCGGCAGAAATGCTTATGTGGACTCCAGGAAATGACCTAAGAACAATGGTTTATGGAGTCTTGATTCTTCAGTTCCTGTGTAAGTTGTTTTAACGAAATATCATGGCATTTCAGTAATCAAGTACTGGTTGAGTTTTACCCTTTAGCTTTTAGAGAGGTAGCAGACAGACAAGAAACAAGTTTTGTGTCTGGATATTCTTCCATAGTTTGTGACAAAGTCTGTGTTTCAAGTACCCTTGGGAGGCTAAATTGCAACACATGAAACCCATCTATGCAGAGTCCTTAGAGCACACAGCTAGTGTGAACTTTGTGCAAAAAGAAAAAAAAAAAAAGCCTTTTTCAATCTTAAGCATTAAAATTTCACATTATAAAGTTTCCTCCTGGATTAGAGTGTAAGGAAAATAAAATTACTATGTTATGTTCATCTTTTTTTTTTTTTTAAAGATTTTATTTTTATTTATTTGACAGAGAGAGAGCACAAGTAGGCAGAGAGGCAGGCAGAGAGAGAGGAGGAAGCAGGCTCTCTGAGGAACAGAGAGCCCAATGTGGGGCTTGATCCCAGGACCTTGGGATCATGACCTGAGCCAAAGGCAGAGGCTTTAATCCACTGAGCCACCCAGGTGCCCCTGTTATGTTCATCTTTATAGGTATGGAATATTATAATTTCCTCAGAGCTGCAAAAGGCTCTATATCTTGCCACAAAATAGTTCCTTGCTGCCATATTACTCTGTACTACCCTGCCTACTGAGTTCTTGGATTGCTTTTTAACAGTTTATGTTTTGTTTCAGTTTTGGTCAACTCTTGTAAGTTTTTACTTCCCATCATCTTTATTGTGATTCTTTCTCTCCCTCTTCTAATTTCCCATATTTCATATCCTTTAGGATGAAAAACCAGATGATCGAGCATGACTGACATTTGTTTAAAAAGAAAAAAAAGACTACAGAGTTTGAGCTGGGGCTAGGGATATTCTCCCATCAAAGCAGCACAGAAGTTTAAGTGCCTTGGATTTGTGTCAGTGGCTGAGAGAATGTGAACCTCTCTTACCATTTATACAGTTGATCATTGAACAACATGGGTTTGAACTGTATGGTTTCACTCATCACTAGAGTTTTTCAGTAGGTATGGTATCAACAAATACAGCAATCCTTAAGATTTTCTTAACATTTTCTTTTCTCTAGCTTACTTTATTGTAGAATACAGTATGTAACGCACATGACGTACAAATTATGTTGATCCAATGTTTATGTTTTCAGCACAGCTTCTGGTCAACCATAGGCTATTAGTTAAGTTTTAGGGGGAGTCAGAAACTAGACATAGATTTTAGATGACATGGGGATTAGTGCCCCTAATGCCCCATGTTCATCTTTGGACAAGTTATGTAACTCCTTGAGTCCCAGTTTCCTTAGTACTTTAAAATAGGAATAACCTCAACCTCATAGCATTGTTGCTAGGATAAAATCAACAACTCTAGAATTCGATAATAAATGTATATAAAACCTCACAGAGCTGCTGTAAAAATTAAATAGTGCATATAAAGCTTGCGGGACACTGTCCGGTACATGGCAGGTTCCTTTTGTCTTTTTACCTACACTCTCTAAGACAAGCAAACTAGTCCTGAAGAGGACTAGATAGTAAATATATTAGGCTTTGCAGGCCCAGAGAAAAATTAAGGGCATATCATAGATATTTATGGGAGAAAAAAAAATTCCAAATTTCTTATTGCCAAAATTTGAACTATAATAGTCAAATCTACTTTTAGACGGGTGTAATATAGGTCTACTAAAGAGAAGGACAGAATTTTTTCGAGGTAGTAGATAACTTTGCTTAAATGGAATTCAAAGTTAGTGTTCCCTATCATCAAATCAACTGCAAATGTTTACCCGTAAGGATTGGCCATGGTTTGCCAATCCCTGCTCAAAGAGGCCTCTCTTATTTCATTCTTCTTGGTTCATTCTGTGCAGTTGCTAATAATGACATTTTGAGAGCTCCTTGTGTAGATCTGGGCTTCTATCTGGCATTTCCACCCCCTCCCCCCAGCCTTTAACCTTTCTTGTAGTGAAGGCTTAATGGCAACACATTCTTTCATCTTTTGAGTGTCTGAAAATGTCTTTATCTCACCCTCGTTTCTGAAGGACATTTCACAGAATATAGAATTCTAGATTGACAGATTTTTTCTTTTAGCGCTTTAAGAGATGTCACTCCATTGTCTTCTGGATTGCATTATTTCTGATGAGAAGTCAGAAATCATCCTTATTTACTTATCTTAAAGTACTAAGGAAACTCTTGGTTTCCCTAGCTGTTTTATTTATTTATTTATTTAAAGATTTTATTTATTTGAGAGAGAGTGCAAGAGTGAGAAAGAGCGAGTCAGGGGAGGGGCAGAGGGAGAGGCAGACTCCCTGTGAAGCTGGGAGCCCCATGTAGGGCTTGATCCCAGGACCCTGAGATCATGACTTGAGCTGAAGGCAGATGCTTACCTGATTGGCCCACCCAGGCGCACCCCCCCTTAAAAAGATTTATTTACTTATTTGAGAGAGACAAAGAGAGTAGCACAAACAGGGGCAAGGGCAGAGAGGGAGAGAGGATCTCAAGCAGACTTCCCACAGAACACAGAGCCAGATGTGGAGCTTGATCCCACAACCTTGAGATCATGACCTGAGCTGACAATAAGAGTCAGACGCTTAACTGACTGAACCACCAGATGCCCTTCTCTGGCTGTTCTTAAGATTTTTCTCTTTATTACTGGTTTTCAGCAATTTCATTATGATGTGTCTTGATACAGTTTTCTCTGTATTTATCCTGTTTGGTCTTCATTGGTCTTCTAAAATTGGTGGATTGGTATTTTTAAAGCAAATCTGGAACAGTTTTCTCCTCCATCCCTGAGACTTAAGTTACCTGTACGTTAGAACACTTGATATTATTCCAGTCTGTTCTTCTCATCAAATTTTTTATTTCTGTGTTTCAGTCTGAATATTTTATTGTCCTGTCTTAAAGTTTACTGATTGTGATAGGCAGATTCTGAAGTGGCCCCCAGTGATCCTGTCTCCTGCTTTTCATACTGTGTCATCTCCTTGTCTTGTGTGTGGTGGGCTAGGCCTAGTGACTTACTTTTTTTTTTTTTTTTTTTTTTAAAGATTTTATTTATTTGAGAGAGAGAGTGAGCTTGAGTGGGATGGAGGGGCAGAGGGTGTGGGAGAAGCAGGGAGCCTGACATGGCGTTTGATCCCAGGACCTCAGGACCATGACCCAAGCTGAGGGCAGATGCTTAACTGATTAAGCCACCCAGGTGCCCTTAGTGACTTACTTCTGATGAATAAAATTCAGCAAAAGTGTATTTCAAAGCTACTTCTAAGGTTAGGTTATAAATGATTGTGACTTCTTCCTTACTGGTACTCTCTTATTCTTCGAGTTGCCCTTTTGTGAGCTCACCTACGGAAAGGACTGTTTGGTGAGGAACTGAAGGTGTTCACAAAGAAATAAACTCTGCCAGCAACTACTCAGTGAGCTTGGAAGCAGATCCTACCCCAAATGAATCTTGAGAGGATTGTGGCTGACTGCAACCTCGGGAGAGTCCCTCCGCAAGAGGATCTAGCTAAGCTGTGCTGAATTCCTGACCACACCACTGTGAGATCATAAATGTTGTTATTTTAAGTCACCAAGTTTTGGGGGATTTTGTTATATGGTCAATAGGTAACTAACACCGACCTTTTAAACGGATTTTCTAATCTGGTTGCATCCTTGTTGATTCAGGTATTGTATTTTCCAGCTCTAGAATTTTCATTTGGTTCTTTTTTTTTTTTTAAGCAGTTTCCATTTCTCTTTATTTTGAGTTATTGTTTCTTTGAATCTTTAAACACATTTATGATAGCTATTTTTGAAGTATTTACTTGCTACTTCTGTGATCCCTGCCATTTCTGGCTACTTCTGTTGACTGAATTTTCTCCTAGATACAGGACACATTTTCCTACTTCTTTGCTTATCTGGTGATTTCTTACTGAAACTGGACACTATAAGCATTACATTGTGGGTTGTTTGCATTCTGTCATCATTCTTTAGAAAATATTGGGTTTTATTCTAACAACCAGTTAATTTATTTGTGGATCATTTTGATTTTTTTAGATCCCCCTTTTTCTTTAAAGATTTTTTTTTTTTTTTTTTTTTACTTACTCATTTTAGAGAGATAGAGAGAGAAAGAGAGAGAGGGAGTGAGAGCATGAGCAGCAGGGAGGGTCAGAGGGAAAAGCAGATTCTCTGCTGAGCAGGCCGCTGGACATGGGGCTCAATCCCAGAACCCTGAGATCATGACCTGAGCCGAAGGCAGATGCCTAACCGACTGAGCCACCCAGGATCCCCGTTTTAGGACTCCTTTTAAAGTTGTACTGGGCAATCACTATATTGTACACTTAAAACCAATATAACACTGTATGTTAACCAACTGGAATTAAAATAAAAACTTAAAAACTTTATCAGGAAAGGATTAGAACAATTATTAATCTGGGGCTGGTTTAACCTTAGTCCCAAAATGTGGCCTTTCTTGAGTCACTGCTACATGCCGTGGAAGTTCCCCTCTGGTTGGCCAGAACTCCAGATTACAGCAGTCTAGTAGCTGTGCTCGGACCAGCTTTGTGAGGTCCCACTGTAGGCATGCACAGCTTAGTACACAACAGAAGATCTGAGAACCTCTTTCTGGAGTTTTTTCTCAGTTTAGCACTCCCTCCTCTCACACTTAATTTACTGTAAATTTCAGCCTCCTCCAGCTCTGATTTCTGTGGGCTTGGTGACCCTGCTATACTCTCCTTGGGAAACCCTGAAGAAAGCTGAAGTGATAGTAAGTCTCACCTCATTTGTTTCCCTTCTCTCAGGGCTCAGTCCTGTACTGCCTGTTTTCCAGTGTCTGAGAACAGTTTCTTATATTTTGTATAGTTTTCCAGTCATTTATGATAGAAGGGCTAATCTGGTAGCAGTTAGCCTGTCCTGGAAGTTGCCTATGGGAATCTTATAAGCAACACACACTTTGATTTTAATGAAAGAATGGCTTACTTTTTCCATGTCTGTGAGAAGAACTTAAAATCTAAGCACCCCATTTATTTATTATGAAAACACAATTTGGAGCTTGGCAGGAGGCAAGGGAAACAGATTTTTCCTATCATTTATCCAGCTGAGAAATCGTCACAGCTTTTCAGTGGGGAACAGTCTCTGCCCTTACCCTCTTCTCAATCAGGATCTCTTCTGATGTTAAAATCAGAAAAGAAAAAATTTAAAGAAAGGGTAATAAAAATCTAGGAAAATACAAAATGTATGCAAATTTTCCATTTTACTTGTTTTGAAATTACAGGTCCATAATGCCCAAGTCAACGATTAGATGCAAGCTTGATAGCAATAAAAGGTTTTTTCCAGGAAGAAAAAAAGTTGATACCCCCAAATATTTTCTACACTAACAAATATCAACATTTTAATGGACACAAACATATTCTTTGTTCATTAATAAGTCCTAGGGAAAAACGAAGCAGGTTTATAGAAAAGATAATGAAAACACATTGAGAATCTCAGCACCAGACAATTTTCCTCAGAAACACATTCTTACAGGTTATGCAGTTAGCAAACACACCCTCCACTCCTATGAGCAACCGTAGTATGTGATAATGAATACGGGAGATGTGTTGCTCTTCTCATTTGTCTGGGGCTCAGAACAGAATCTCCTGGCTCCTAAATTCATAGAGTGTTGACCTTCCTGAGACCATACACTGTACCGAAGCACCTCTTTCCACGAACTACAGGGATAAGCACCCTGGTCCCATCTATCATATGCTGAGGGCAAACAGCAATAGTAGGTCAAGAACAAGATTTTGGGTTTGCCTTTTCACTATAGCCTTGAGAAATTCTCCACTGTACCTCCATATCTCTTTGCTGAAAAGCCACACTTGCTGTTGGCTAATTCCAAATTCTAGAAGCAACTTTTAAATGCTTCAGGTGCCTAGGCAGAGTTAGAGAGTCATCGAGCACTGACTGTAGCCCTGGACAGAAGGTGCTGGATTTCTAAAGGATGCAGCTGGGTGCATAAATTGGCAGGCCTAGTGCAAACATCAGGTGTCAGTTAATAATGACCAGGTCAATGGCACACATGCTGGGTTGGTTCCCACTGGCTGAGTTCTCAGGGGTCCGGCCAATGTTATCCAGCCCCAGAGAACTGTTCCCTGAAATACAGTGGTGGCCTATTTAACAGCAGATCACAGCCTGAGGTTACTGGAAACCAAACTGGGTCAGAGAACCTAAGAATGCAGCCTGGCAGTAGATGAGGCACATGAGCCTCAAGCTTAGAGTTTTCTCCCCACCTTTATTCTGCGGCACGCTCCGGGTCTTTCCCTCCCACACACTTGGAAAAATGGAGGTGGTCCCCTGGTTGCCCAAACGCGTCTCCCAGGCAGCTCCCTTGTTTTGGAAGGAGATGATAAATAAATCAAAATGCACTAAGCAGCACTTCCACAGGCACTCGCCTCCACTGAACGTGCACCTCATCAATCACACTATTGTCTGCTTGAAAGGCGAGCCTTGTAAATGTCATATCCACTCAGGCCCAAGGAGAGGCGCATCCAAATGCAGCAAGGAGTTTTAATTGGATAGTGTAATTAAACTAAAAAACCCCAGCAGACTCCCTTTGACAGGATAGATGAAGACCCCTTTTAATAGGGCTAGGAAACATATCTGTTAAAATGATGAGGCACTGCCTGCTCCTGATTGTGCTCCAGAGTACTCTTATGAAAAGGCAATTCAATAACTGGGGCATTTAATATGTTAGAGTCCATTGTGTTCTGTAATCTAACAGTACTTACCGTATTTGATCTGGAACTTATGAAATAAGTCCTTGTCAGAGAATAAAAGCATTACATAGCTTGTCCACCTGATGTTTGGAGTACCTGGACCTCCTGGGAATCATCAGAGCCTAAGGATGGGATGTGGTCTTCCTGGTTACAGGCCCATGTGAGTATAAATGCACGTGCCTTACTTACTGACCTACAGTACGTGCTATGGCCGTGGCCATCCGCCTACTCACTCAGGGGCTGTAACTCTTTCATCCAGGGGTGGCTAATGTCATCTTCATTTCTCTTTCATTCTCATGAGCATCTAAAGAACATGACAAAATTCTTGGGTAGCTCCTCCTTTAGGAACAGGAATGCCTGTCACCTCAGTGTGCGGGTATGTGTGGGTGTGTGTGCATTCTCTGCTGGAACTACTACCCCCATCAAATAGGCAAAAAAAGAAATCAGGTGATCAGAGGATTCAAATATGGTTGCGGTGTGCCCAAGTCGATTTTAATAACAAAACCGGAGTCCTTCTGCCACCCTTCCTACTCTTCTTTGTTGGGACAGGGGGTAGGGGATACACACAGACACACAGACACACACACACACGGCCCACAGCTCCACAAGCAAGGTAACCGACTTAGTAGGAACACACGAAGAGGTTCATATCTGCACAGGGCTGTCTTACAAGTAGACAAGTAACAATCCCTTTCAGATGGAATGCTAGTTCCCAAGGACAATGTCAAGGAACTCAGCATCTGGGTGGATCAAGAGAGTCTGGGTTGGGGCTGAAGTAGGTAGGATACAGACAGAATTCAGACTCCTCCATCTGTAGCTTCCCAGAAACAGTGAGACACTTTGCTTTCTATACAGAAACCTCAAAGTCAGTTTGCCTGGACCCTCAGACTGATTTTCCTTTTTTGAGGATGGGGAAGGTTTTGTTTGATGACTGCTTTTACTTCTCATAAAACCTGCCTGAAGCTCTTTTGTAAACCTCTGACCACTCTTAATACTGGTCTTTCACTATGGGTTGATGAACCCATTAAGGACATATAAGTGAATGCTTATAATCTATGAAAACTGGATACTGAATTAAACCATCAAATACCTTTAGGTTTAAATGAAAACTACATAAAAGCATTTCAGCCATCAATTTGGCTATCACTTCTGGCCAGTATGAATTCTGCTGGAAAAGCTATTTTCGTGCAGATGTGGAATTCAATGGGAAAGACTGACTCGTGTACCAACATCAATCAAAATGTCGACTTCCCTGGCAGCTCTCAACAGTAAGGCAGGTTCAAAGGTCACAGGATAAAGAAAAAGCCAAGCTCTGGTTCAGCTCTAATATCTCCTCGGTAGAAGTCTTGCAAAAGTACCCCCTTCTGTATTAGCCTTGCTTTCATTAATCTTCTTGCCATCTTCTTTAACTAGTCATGCAGAACCGCTCGATAGCAAGACGTATAATGGGGAAGGCCCTGTGCCTATTACCACGTTAACATTCTCTTAAGCCCCAGTGCAACAATGGAACGAGAAGGCAAAGGGAATCTGCAACTGCAGGGCGCAGGGTAGGCAATTCAATTACAGCCCGGGCTTACCTATGTACTTCTGACCTATAAAACACAAGAGGCCTTTGTGTCTAACTGGCTTGGCCATTAAGGTTGCTGAAGATCACAACAATGCTGATCTTTTCTATTTAAGCTAAATCAATGTGGACAAATCATTATTCAGTAGTTTTAATTTAATTAGTAAATTAAATACACTACTTTACAGATCTTGTCAAGTACTTATGAAAAGAAAGATTCATTTAAGTGGGAGGTCACCAATAAGCCCCGCTAATTTCACTCATAACCTTAACTGAATCTCATCTCAAATATCTAGCAGGTTCTGTTCGTGACGGCTTGACAGTCTCCTGCAGTTGTGGTTGACTCATAATCCCAAAGAGTTCCTATCCTGTATCCAAACACTGTTCTGGACAAAAACAAAACAAAAACAACCAAACAAGCAATCCCCCACCAGCATCAACAGAATCAGATTTCCTTTAAATTATACTATTGCAAGAGAACATAATCAGGTTACCTCTATTATGTTGCTTCCTTAAGATTTTCTATTATCTATACTTAATTGAGATACAGAGCTCTTTTCAGCTATAAAGACGACAGCTACTTTATTAAGGTTTAAATCTGATTTCTTAATGATAGGCTGCTTCCTTTAAAGACTCGAAACCTGCACAACCTTCTTATGATAAAACCAGACCTGGCGTGGTTGAGTCTGGTACTTTATTTAAATACAGCCTGAGAGTCTCTGAAGGGTGTTAGTTTAAAAGAAAGGTCCCTTGCTTTTGTTTTCAGTGTTGGAATTTGAGGCTAGCACTTAAAAAGAGAGCCCGCTACATCCAACGCCTAGGTTTAGACCCCTACAAGGATGGAGAATGCCATGGTAGGTCCTAATGGGGAAACAGTCTCCCCTTCTATGTGCTGTATACATATTCGTTCAGTTAAAATGAATTAAAATGAATTCATCTTTTAGAGGTTTGTGACATCTTTCAAAATAGCAAAAGCTATCCTAAGGAGTGGCAAAACCAGACTGTGAAATCACTGATTTGAATAATAATGGCAGCATGCAGCATTTTTTTTTTCTTCCTCCCTCTCCAATCTAGAAAGGCAGAATTTATTCTTAATTTCTCAGGGATTTTGATACACAGATTTTCTCCACTAACTCTGGTAAGAGTCCATATTTATATGTACAAATTTCATCTAAGGCATGTATCTATTTAGTCATTAAGTTCCAGGTCCTTAAACACTCACAGGGACAGAGCAGTAAATCTTCCTTGTGAGAACGCAGCCTACGAGGGAGAAGTTAGGGGAAGCAAAGAGAGCCATAGAACTGCTATTTATGGAGCCCGGCTGCAGAGTCTGGGTCTTTCTGATCCATGGTATGTGTAATTACGTGTCTCACTGCAGGCGCTCTACAGCTCAGTCCCTTTGCCAAGTCCGCTATTCACATACTTTTTGGATATGGCGTCAATTAAACTTGAGCTGTGTTCCTTATGACGACCAAATTAATGGTTTGACAGAGGCTTTTTCAATAAACACTGCAAACTGGCCATATTTGAAGGTTTTAAAAACCGTTTCTTTTCTGTTCAAAATTCTGACAAACATGTCTCAAGACAGACCGGGACAACTTCATTATCCTCCCAACACTTACTGCCTTTTTTGTAAAGAAGGCTGTTTAATAACACGTCGGCTGTTTTCACAACGAAATTATTCCAGTTGGTCACACGTTCCAGTCTTCGGCAAGACACTTGTGTTACGAGAGATAAAAACACGAAAAAGGAAATATATTGCAGAAATCAAAAACCTTATCTATTTCTAGACTCTCTCTCTTTGCCATAATTCATTCAAGAAGGCCCCAAGAATAATTTTTGATGTAAACTCAGCTACAAACATACATCACTATGCTGATAAAAATCACAGGCTAAACTTATGAAATATAGTGACTTTCATTTCTTTAGTGCTGTTAAAATAACTTTTTTCTAAGGTTCAACAGACACAAAAGATAAAAGGGGTTACCATTAATCCTTTAAGAAAAGAAGAAGAAGAAGCAGCAGCCCCATAGATTAATTCTGTGGTCTGATGATGGTCTTGAAGATGAACTTTTTAGATTAAGTCACTGAATTAATTTGATGAAGATACTGGAAATCATTAAAAAAAAAATAACACAGCATCAAGCTGATTCAGTTAATACATCTTTGTTTGGGCACTTTACAGCATAAATTATGCTGAGAAACTTTTGGTTTCTAAATTCTGGCCTCAGTAAGGGCAGTGTGGAGACAGCAAACATTCACTGAGGACAGCTCTGCAGGTAGGCACTGGGTTAGGGATGGGGCTACAGAAACCGGTTCCGGGATCAGACAGCTGAGCACGGAGATGGGGGTGGGACAGACGGACAGACTTCATTAACCACAGCGCAGTTGGAGAGCTGCTGTGCCAGAGGTGAGACGAAGTCAGAGAGCCCGACCCTGGAGCAGGAGCCGGGCATGAGGAACTGGAGGCGCCTGAACTGAGGCCGTCAGCGGGCCGGGCAGCGGGGACGCGCACTCCAGGCCCTGGGAACAGCAGCAGCGCACAATGCGAGGTGTGTTTGTGGGAAACAGTTCATAGCGGCTATACCCCAAGTCCAGGATGGGAAATTGTGGGCTGCGTGCCTGGAGTGGTCAATGTCTGTAAAGCCCTTTGCTAAGGAGTCTGGAGTCTATTCTGTGAGTCTGCAACTTTCAAACTTTTTTTTAGCAGCAAAATCCTTTTTAATTCGTTGACTTTTTATTTTGATTATTTTTAAAGTAATTTTTAATTTTTTTATTGACATATAATGTATTATTAGCCCCAGGGGTACAGGTCTGTGAATCGCCAGGTTTACACACTTCACAGCACTCACCATGGCACATGCCTTCCCCAGTGTCCTCCACAACCCCACCTCACCTCCCTATTACCACGCCCCACAATCCTCAGTTTGTTTTGTGAGACCAAAAGAACTGGTTGACTTTTTAAATGCAGAATCCCCAAATAGAAAAAAGTAGTACTCTATTGGTTGAAGGGGCGACCTTACGCCCAAACCTGTCCCTTGCCCCGCCTCCAGGCCCCTGAGGTCCCCCCTTCCACCCCCCACCCCCCAGAACCTAAAGCTCTGAGGAACATGGGTTGGAAAGCACTGTGATGGGCAACAGGGGTTTGGGAAATGTCTCATGGGACAGTGAGCCTCTCTGTTCAAGGAAACCACAATTTCTAGATCTCTGGAGCCAGAGTAAGAGAGCAGGAATCCTCCCTAGGACCCACATGTGCAGTTTTTACACAGAACCGCCCCCCCTCCGGCAGGTCTGAAAATAAGACAAAAGATTCTCCTTGCTGAACTGCCAATACTGAAATGGCGAGCACCATGTCTGCTCGGTATCCTCAAGTCTTGAGACTTGCCCTCACTCTCGGAGATGGGTAATGCTTGCTTCCTGACTGCCTAACGGCAAGAGGCAACTGGAGGTGGTGGCTGTGCATCTTTTCTTCCTTTCCTCTTGGATGGGGTGCGTTACACTCTCACCGTTCAGTGCCTGAATCACACACAGCCTTCCTTGGCAAGTGAGTGTCTTCGTATGAGTGTAAAAGAAATGTGAATCCTATTTCTAGCTCTTTCCCTAACCTTTCTACTCCAGCTTATCCCTCTATGAACATGTGACTGCCTTTCATTTCTCAGAGACATGGAGAATTTACACAATGTTACTTTTCAAAGCATCCTGAATTCTTGGGAAGAAAGATGCTAGAACAATGACATCTTTATTGGCTGATAAGCTGGAGTGAGAGGAATTAGGAAGAAGATGTTTATCTAGAGGCAGAAGCAAGGGCCTCAGAATGGTAAGCAAGTTTCTCACCAGCCCTTTCTGGCAGCCATCTTGCAGAATCCCCTCACTGGGATGAAAAGAATGGCAGAAGTGTGTGTGGGGGGGGTAGATGGGCACACCGTGCCTCCTTTCCCCTGTACCACTGAATTCGCCCTTCCTGACAAGCTGGAGACTAATGGGTTGAAAGGAGGAGACTATGTAGCCTAGTACAGCTGGATGTGACAAAACACAAACACCCACCCATAAATGCAATGTGGCAGGTGCCCTGTCCATGAGACCCCTTCATGGGGCTCTCTGCTTTTTTAGGTCCCTGCTCAGTCAGTGTTATCTCAAAAGCTTGAACCATATGATAAACACTTGCTGGCCTATTCCTTATCGTCCCTTTTGAGTATGTGATTCTTTGTAACATTTGTTCCCCAATTCAGTGGGCACTGGAATAAAGGAGATTAACAAAACTTAGAAGCTCACGTCATCCTCCAAGTTAATGAACCAGAACCCACTGGGGAGGGGTGTCTGGGTGGCTTAGTCGGGTTAAGTGTCTGACTCCTGGTTTTGGCTCAGGTCATGACCTCATGATCTCTTGAGTGGTGAGATCGAGCCCTGCATCAGGCCACCCGCTCAGCAAGGAGTCTGCTTGAAGATTCTTTCCCTCTGCCCCTCCCCCAACTCGTGCATGCACGCTAATAAAATAAATAAATCTTAAAAAAAAAAAAAAAAAAAAGAACCCGTTGGGGATGGGCCCTGGAGAACTGTTTTAAATAGGCTCCACAGGCAATGCTGGTATGTACCAGACTCTGACAACTGCTGTCTTGCAGCCTTTCCCAGGCAACTTGTACAGTTTAAACTTTTTTCTTCCATGGAGGAATTTCAGTGTGATCCGTGTCCTTTCTGCCTCTCGATGGGACTAAAGTCTTAAAAATGATTAATCTAAATACTACACTCAATTACTTAGCTGCAAAAATATAATATGCCAAAATATACAACCAGACTGTATCTACTTCGATAATTTAAGCAGAGGAGTGCCAACCCAGCAGCGATCTCTTCTGCAGGACCAGGCAGGAGTTTAATTATGAGCTGGTAGGTCATGCAGCTGCCAATAATCTGGAGGGTGTTGACACTTCCGGCTTGATGGATATCTAAATCTAGTCTTTGGCTGCCACACGAAATCTCCCAGCTTCCCTCGATCTGGCAAAGAAGGCAGGCAGGTCCGGGTCTGACTGCTCAAGTCCCCCACATGGGAAGAGGAAGGGAGCACAGAGTGAAATGAGGGCTCTGGTGAGTCAAATTCTCAGCAGGAACCCGCCCCCATCCCCCAGGGCAGGGCTTCTAAGGTCAGAAGCCAGGCTATGAGGTTCTCTGCTGCCATCCAGACCTAACAGGATGGGGGTCCATGTCAGGCTCTGGGCACCATAATACAATCCTGTTTGATTAAAAGAAATTTCTGGTAATGAATTAAACAGACCCAAGGAAAAAAAGGACACGGTGGCAATATATTCTCCTGGCACCCAGCACACAGAGGGGAAGAGGGGGAAGAGAGAAAGAAGACATAAATAAAAGGGACTACTCACTGGGGCTTTTTTCTTCAGCAAGGTCACAGGCACAGAGCAGGTCAGAATCGATTGAGATGGGTTTCTGCTTAATCCAAAACTTAGTGCTGGCTTTCTGATTCGTAACAGGGTCTATCTCTACTTTGTCTCCAGAGATACCTGTAAGGCCGGGGTTGGGGGGGTGTGGGAGGACAAAAAAGAAGCCACAAAAAGTGGAAGGTGTAAGTGATTTCAGTGTAATCATTTGACCAGTTTTATAAATCCTAAATTGGATGAGAAGAGCTCTTTCTTATGGCTTTGGGGAATGCCACCAGCTTATCAGACTCCAAATGGCACACGAAGGGCACACACTGGTTTTCCGGGTGGGTTAGTTGGGGGGAAAAACCACCAAAACCCATACAAAAAAGCTATTAAGAAACATGCTGTCTTAGATGTACCACAGATACAATACAGAGTTTACCTACATATTGTTAACCCTACACAACACCTCTGTATTGTAATGAAATAAACCATAACGTGAAGTTCATTAAAAAAAATTTTTTTTTTGATCAGTGATCTTTCTTTTCTTTCTTTCTGGTCTAGAAGAATCTTACACGCTAAAAATAGGAAAAAATCTCTCTCTTTCCTTCTCTGACACTAAATAATTATCCCAGCTATATTGAGAGGAAGTCACAGGGGGATCAAAGGGTCCTTTACATAAAGCCTTCCAAGTTCAAGTCTGGGAGCTTGGCTTCAGTCTGTGGAGGTCACTGGTTCTCCGCTGAGGGAGAAACAGCACTGGGTGTGAGCTTTATGCAACAAAGACTTTACAACAGGAATCCAGCATGTTAAACACTGGTACTTCAGGTTTCATTTTCAGAGCTGTGGAAGACATAACATACTGTACAGTGGCGGGGAGCAAAGGTTTTCGGAGAACAAAGGTAATGCCAGGGATGAAAGGTGTCCCAGGATAACAGCGGCGATGCCTGGCAATGGCTCTCCCGGTGTCACTGAGCAGTACATGCTCAGCTGGACACACACGATCTGGGCTAGATGTGCTCTGCTCCCCTTTCTGCCGAAAATCGAGGAATATGTTCATGGAGTGAGACAAAAACCTTCAATATGCCTTCCAGAGTGGGCCCCAGAGAGAATCTTGAAAGTAATTAATATTTAGGCCATACTTTAAAGGTCAGGGGCAAAGTGGAAAAAAGCAAAATCAAGTGAAGATAGGAGATAATTAAAACCATCAAATGTACATACTGTAACAAAAAGACCATCAGAATTAATACATTTCACCCCATGGATCACACTCAGGAATTTTTCAAGACAACATGAGAAACTTCATAGACCAGGAGAAAAAGCAGATAAAGAGCTCAATTAAGAAACAAACAAACAAAACCCCCCAATAACACCAAGATCACACTCTGAGAGCAAATTCAAAATTAAACAAGAAAACAAATATAAAAAAAAATTCTAGTGATTAGGTCTGCTACACACTCCATTTCTATTTTGTTTTATGAATAAAGAAATTCCAAATAGCAGACAAAGAAAAGCAAGAGACCGTGCAGACTCTGGTAGAGTCTCATCTGCTGTCTTCAGAGGAGACAGTGCAGTACAGTTGCTTAACCCTGGCCATTACTGGGTGGTCTTTCGAAAAGATGAACAATTGGTATTTTTTTATTAATTGAATGCTGGAATTTGTCATTAGACATATTTCAGGAACACCATATTTCAATCAGGCACAATGTCATAAGTTCAGTGGACTCTGGCCGTTCAGGTCTAGATGATTTCAGGAGGGTGAGAATGTATCAGGAGACCAATTTTATTACATTTCACTTAAAATAGATTATGACTACCCAGTTACACTATTCCCTCCAATTTGGTCATTAATTGTTAAAGATCTGGACATTTCTACAGTTCCCTGAAAGAAGAAAAGTACTTATGCCATGGCTATTGGTAGCAAGTGTTTTGTTTTGTTTTGTTTTGGTCCCCTCTCCTTCCTCTGCTTATTTTGACATTTATAAAAGTCAAAAACGAGCAGAGCAAAATAAATGTGCAAATCTCTTATGTGGAATAAACCCTGCCCCACATTCCCTTCTCAGAAAGAGAAGTGGGGGGGGGGTGGGGAATCATCACCAGAGAGGTATGGCTTTAAAATTTTGTTCTACGGCCCCACAACTCCTGAAGCCGTAGTCAGTCAATATTGTTAATGTACCTTGTTAATTTGATAGGATTTGTCAGGTAACTCCACTGGAAAATTATATAAAACTGTTCCAGATGAAAAGATGATAGTGACATGAATTAAAGTGATAGAACAATAGTGGAATATAAACCAGAAATGACACCCAAAGTGGCTGTTGATTTATTGCCGTACTGAGTTTGGTTCTGGGCTCCCATGTATATTAGTGCTACAAATCTGGGTCCATTTAGCAGAGGGATGCTCATACATACATCACCAGCTCCTGCTCCAAGCCAAGGTCACTCCCCATGGCATCAATCTTTTCAACAGAGCCTACTTCACAAAGCAGGACTTTTGTAACCATCTCAGATGGAACAGACTCTCGTCCTCTTTCATCTTTCTTTTATCATGTAAAGTACACTTTAACTTCTATTATTTTTATCTGCAAATTGTTACTGTATAGTTCATCCATTTTGGGCTCTATCTCTGCATCAATTGCCTGCGCTCTGCACGGCCACAAGAACACTTTCCCAATGACGCCCTTTCCGGGCATTATTGTGCAGTCATGGTTCGCAGAGGGGAACCCCAATTCCAGCGTTTGGGGAATGAAGATGTGGGAGATGAATGCATTAGGTTCAAGATGGGCAGGCAGGTGGAACACCATTTAAACAACTGGTGTGTTCCCAAAAAGTTGCCTGTAAATCAGATTTTTTCTGAATCAAGTCACATTTTCCCACTGACTTCTAGTTCCAGAGATACTCTGTATTCATTTTGGATTGATCTGTAATTGGCAGGGGCTCCCAACACTTTAGTTTTAAGTTTCTCTGCCCTGCAGGCTTTCAGTCAAGTAGTTAATGATCTGTAAAACACTTGCCTGCCTAGAGGAGTCACTATTTAAAGGAACCTGTAGGGGGATATTTCCTGATGGGAAAAATCCTTTTGTACATTAAATAATCTCACCCTACTTGAGATGTGTGTGAGTCTTAGCTTCTTCAAACAGGGCCCACAGCCCACAGGAGCTAATCTGCTCCCGCTGCACAAGTGACGACCCTCTGCTTTCCAGTTCTGGTGGGCCTGAGGTGGTCTAGCCTTGGAGCCCATTCTCCCCGAAGGACCAAGAACGCTGCTGAAGAGTCTCCAGAACCTAGCCTGGAAGCAAAGAGAGACCACTTCTGTCCCTGCCCGGGAGTCCCAGCCCGGTGGAGAGGTGACCAGTCAGGAGGCTGGCATGACAGTCCAGACTGGGGGCAAAGAGGGGTGAACACCACTGGCAGCAAACACATGTCAGCATGGTTAGAAATTCTTTGTGTGCATTGATTAAAATCTCAGGATACCCTTATCCCACTGGTTACTATATTTGCCCCTATTTTATAGATGAGAAAACTGAAGCACAGAGAGGTTAAGTAACTTGCCCAAGATCACACAGTTAAAAAGTGGCAAAGCTTAGCCACTTCACTCTTCTGCAAGAACTGTGCTAGGTGTTCTATATTACATGCCCAGGAGGGGCGAAGGTGCTTGTCCTGGCTTGGGGAACTTTTAAGCCCAGAGCTGCCTGGTTCCCAAGTATGGTATTTCCCACTGCTCTGCACAGCCTCATTCAGCTGGACCCAGACATAATGGGGAATTCTGCCCAACTAGTCTATAATGTCCTCTTTCAATTTTTACCAAGGAACAAATAAACATTCAAATGTGACAATAAGTGCACACCTATTTTTGTTCAAACATGGCAAATCGGAGCCTGAAATCCTACCAATATTCTTCTGTATGACCACTGAGCATGGTTTTAATGTCCTTAGCTAAAGCTTTTGTGTGAAGCCACGATGGAAGGACAGGCGTGCTCCTTAAAGTGTCCCTTAGGCACTGTTTTTAAGTAATTCAAATTATAAACATATGTCCCAGAAAACAAGGGAAGTTGGCTTATGTTAAGTTTACGTTTCTCCAACTTAAATGGCTGATAGAGGAACAGTTAATCCAACTATGAGAGAATACAACACAACCATGAAAAAAATATGTATGAGAAAAGCTTTGACTTGGAAAAATTCTTGTGAAGCTAAGTGAAAAGGACAGGAAAAATATTTATAGAAAGGAGATCTAACGGATATGCTCCAAACTGGTAACGGTGGTCAATTCTGGTTAGTAAGATTACACCCTTTCCTTTTCTGTATTATTCCAAAACAGAAATTTCACCCAAAATAAAAACAAACCTCATTTTAGGATCTGACATTTTCTTGGTTTCTACTTCAGGATTTAGTACCCTTTCCCAACTTTTCCAGTGTGAGGAAGGGAGTATGTTGAATCCTGGGATGCGTAATCATGAAAGCAGCCCTAAACAAAGACTACGTCCAGCTAGCAGCTCTCAAGCACCCAGTGGCTGAGCGGCTGGGAAGGGTTCCCGCTGTGGCATTACGGCCACCCTGGGGCCACCCCCACAGGCTCTACCTGACCAGCTGTGAGAAGCGAGGAAGACAGTATGGGGGGCTGGCCTGAAGTGGACAGTGTCAGCCCCTTCCCTCAGAAGCAAGGGATGTCACTTGTCTTCTTTTACCAGCTCTCCTTCCCTACCCACTTATCCATGGCCATCCGTCATGACCTTTTCATGCTCCCACTTCTGACAGCTTCCAGATACAGTGAGTCAAACTTCACTGGAAGCAAACTATCACGCCAACTGTCAAAGCAGAAAACAATGCCTGATTGCTGTCCTATGTCAATGCCAGCACATAAATCCTTCCCTAACAAGACAGCTCAAAATAAACAAAAACGCAACTCTAACGTATGTACAACTCTCTGGGGAAACTATGTGTCCCAAGCTTTAGAGTTATCACAAGGAGACCTTCATCTGTTTTAACCAACCAGAAGATTTCCATAAAAGGAAATGAGCACGTACATCATCTTCTGCTAACACACTGGATACCTACTTTGGCACCCCTGTGCTGGGTCCTCTAGCGTTGAGCAGCTTACTGAGAGCTCACCACACTTCTGATCAGGAAGGCAGTGACGCAGAGAAGGAAGCGACACAGACTTCAGAGCCAGAGTGTCTTAAGTTGGAGCGTCAGTTTGCCTACTTCCTGATCAAGTGGCTTTGGACAAGTTACTGTAAAGTGGTGACAGTAACAGAATTTACATCCTGGGCTTTTGTGATGATTAAGTAAGATGTGTCAAGTGCTTGGAATAGTGCTGCATACATCACTGGTGATCTATGCCACTACTTCTCATGACTGTCATTATTGGGGGTTAGGCACTGGGCTAAGAGATGGGACACAGACCCAGAAATGAGGGTCTGGACAGGAAGCTCAGGGAGCCCCAGAAGGGATGTGAACAAGGGGCCTGACTGGCCCTGGTCTGGGAGTATTATCTCTAGGATCTGCTCTACATCCTAGCCTTGGGAGCACCAGGATTCAGAACAAGTGTCCAGCTGGGGAATCCAATAGCCTCACTCTCTGCATCCTTGTAGTAATCTTCCATCACCAAGGGTCACTGGCCATTCTTCTTTCCTGTAACCTCCACCAATAGTTAAGCTTGACATCAGGAAGACTGGTCTCACACCTGGAGCTGTGGAAGCACTTGCACCACGGGGAACCCCCCTGCCCCTCCCCCCCAGCCCCAACCAACTCCAAGGTCTCTAGGTCATTAGTTTGGGGCTCTTGCTTTTGCCGGCACATTCCCACTACTGTTATCCTGGGAGAACATACTTTTCCCCTCATAAGCCTGAGCTTCCTCCTCTGTAAAAGGGGGTAACAAACAGTACCAAGGATGTCATGAAGATGGCATGACATAAGCATGTAAAAAACCCAACAGAGTGCCTGGCACATAAGATGGCTCAATTGGTTATCAGTGAGATTATTAGAGAAAGTGCAGAAAGCTGAAATGACGTACTTCCACAGGGTGAATCAAGTCAGAAAGTGGCAAAGCTGGGCTAAAGCCCAGGTCTATATGACCAACTCCAGGATGTGTCCTGACCGGTTCGCCACTTCCTATTGTCCCAGAGGTGCACACCTGACTCTCAGGAGACACAACCTCCCCTAGGGGACACTTAAAATACCCTTCTAAGAAGCTAAAACACAAATTCAGCAAAAATTAGGGCATTTAATATTCCGTGCCTCAGTGTATTTCCTGAGTTATTATTTATTTGCTCAGACATCATGAGCTGTGGTTCATTCATCAATTTCCTACAACTCTGAATCTAAGACTAGAAAAGCTCCACTGTTGTTAAATCCGGGAGTAGCTTTTTATATAATTCTACAATCCTCTTGTCTTCGGGTTACCTAGAGCCTTATGAAAGCCTGGAAAAGCCCCGGGGAGTGTCACTGAACAACTCTTTGCTGGAGTGGATTGTGCTGAATCCACACGGCCAATCGATAGCGTCCACAGAGCAGTCAGGGAAGTCTTTGAAACTTGTCTGAATTTACACACAGGATCAGATACAAAGGCTGTTTGGGCTTAATGAGACCTCAGAGATCTCCTAGCCTGGGGCTTATATTCTCCATATGAAGAAATTGAGGCTCAGGGTGGGGATATGACTTGTCCGATGTCACCCATTAATGACAGAGCTATACCCATAATTCATATCCCCAAGCTATCAGGCCAGGGTTTAAACAGACCAGCTCTCCTGTCTCAATGCATTAAGTTTATATAGTGGGTATATTCACACTGCGATCAAATGCGTTACAGTATGAAAAGCACTGTCTCCCTTAGGGACCCAAAATAGAAAACAATATCATATTTTGGCCCAAACTATTATGAGACCAGTAGAGCCTTATATTCTTGAGATCAAGTGGGGTACTAGGCCCAGAATCACTGGTTCCATTCAAGTGCTAACCATCTGAAACCTTTTGGGAACTATAGCTAAGAGCTGCCAGTTCCAATGTGTGGTCAGTTAGGGACTGAGTGACAAGCCTGAGTGTACTTGACTAGGCCATTATCTTCAGAATGAAAACTAACGGGTGGCCTGAGCATGAATGAGACCATGAATGTAGAGCCGAACTCAGCACAGTGCTCAGCACAAGGGTAGAGCCTACTGAACGAGACCTGGGACCAATTCACCCAGTAACACCTGTCCCTGGATGAGGACTAAGGGCTCTCTGTAAAGAAGGCACTTACAAAGATTGTGTATTAGGGAAGTTAGTTTCCCAAACTAATATTCTCCCGGTAAACAGATACTTCAAGTGAGCTTATAGTATCCAGTTGGGACGCATATGCCATTTCCTAAGAGAATTTATGCTATCACTCATAGAGTGGGGAAAGACAAGACCTTCCTTGGGCTCAAACGCCAAGGGTGAGGGCATGCTAAAAGGAATACAGAACTTTGATGGACGCTCCCTTATCCTATCCCCATTAATTTCTTTATGCCGGTCGCTTTCAACTTTTCCAATTCTCAAGGCTTTCTCAACCATGTGAGGAACCCGATACACTGTCAGTAATAATCCTGGATTATTCAA
Source organism: Mustela putorius furo (assembly GCF_011764305.1). Taxonomy (NCBI): domain Eukaryota; kingdom Metazoa; phylum Chordata; class Mammalia; order Carnivora; family Mustelidae; genus Mustela; species Mustela putorius. The sequence continues at coordinate 7,387,859 of NW_025421428.1, forward strand.
CAGGTGTTCTCAAAAGGGTAGGTCTGGGAGCGGGGAATTAGAGGAAGGTACACAGTTAGGAAAAACCTTGAGTTTCTGCCATTCCCTATCAGGGGATTTTTCCCTCAACCCAATCAGTCACTGCATTAAGCACTAATGTAAAAAAATTTTTTGTTTCTGGAGGTAGTCTTGATAGTATTTGTCCTGCTCTTTCATAAACTCATTAGTTCTTGTTAAGTTCTATTGCAAATTTTGGTTCAGAAAATGTCACAACAGGGACAGAACAATCACATGATATTAGAATTGCCATCCTCCAATTACTCAGCGGACCCAGGGATTTTGGAGCTAAGTGTGATAGAGGTCTCTCATGATCATTTCTGTGTATCTGAATGGAGGAGGGTATCTACTTAGTATTCGGAAAGGAAATGAAACAGAAGTGGAGGGAAAACCCATCCACTTGCTAAGAACCCTCATTTCCAGATTATGTAATTACTCGAACTATACTCCGTAGGTACCCCAACTGGAAAATGACAGGGACAAGTATTTTATTCATAGAGCCACATAGAGCACCAGAGTGAGGAGAAAAAAAAAAGTGCAGGCCACAGCTGTTTGCTTTCACTCATTTAGTCTCATGTTAATGTGCTTCGTAAGTCTGCATATTGTATATTAAGAAACGGCACCGTAATGAAGTCTTCCCTGAGCGCTGGCTCGTAGGTATTGACTAGGGGGTTAAATAATAACTGCGATAGGACAGATAAGCCAGGGAAGACAATAGATGGCAAATACGCTGCCTCTCATCATGCTCAGGCCCAGGGCAGGCATTTTTAATCAATCACAGAGTTTCTTCATGTTGCCCTCAGACGCAGCTCCAGATGCCGCCTCAGCAGAATGCTCTGGGCAGCCATTGCAAGCTTGGCTGGAGTCCGTTCACGAGATGAAGCCTCTCTGCCTTCTCTATGATATGTGCTATTGTACTTGATATTTTTGATAAATAACTACTCGGATCACAAGTGTTATGATTATACATATGGATTGTTTTATGAAGAGATAGGGAAGGAAGCCATGGAACATTTCAGCAAGATTATTTTATGATACGGTCTTGATCGGCAAATCCTGCACAGGATCTGTGTATCTTCTAGGGGATGATGTTAGGTTATATATGCAATTACGACCCAGATGGAATTCACGCAATATTACAGATTCAGTAACCTAAACCTCTGGTGCCATGGGGAAGGTCTAACCGGACAGATGATAAGGTGAAGGGGATCAAGTGAACGCAGTGGCACAACTATCAAAGCACTTCTCAGCCCGAGACCCTGCATGGGGCACATCAGGCTGACCTGCCCAGTCAGCAAAAACAAGCCTTGGACAAAGAGGTAAGAATAAGAGGCAAGAAAGTCCTTTGGACACCGAAGAGGCTGCATTTCCCAAGCCACACAATCAAGGGGAGATTCTGAGCTAGCTGGTCTGGGATGAGGTCAGGGACTTGGTGATTCGGATACGCAGGCAGGGTTGCAATCACTGCCCTGATGCATTGTGTAAGTAGGAGGTGTACGATGGTGGTATCTTGGTCCTCTCTGCTTTGTTTTTTATGCGGGTTTCTGGCAGCCCCTTGGCTAGGGCATAATATTCAGCTTCCCAACAAATACGGATAGTACACTCTGGGCTTCCTAGATTGTGGCTGGCATTCACCATCTGACCCTTTTAGTTTCATTTTCTCCAAACCCACTATAAGCTGTCAGCCTTGGCATCTCTGGGCAGCACACATGTCCTAGCGTCTGACCCTATGGTCAGGCACATGGGATTAGACATATGAAAGATCATGTTAATGGAAATGACCTCAACTTGGTATAAGCTCAAACAAAGTCTACGCTTAAGAGCACCTGTACTTTCAGGCCCAACACAGAGGGGAAGTAGACAAGATGAAATAGTCCAAGAATGTTTCTGAGAAATAATGGGAATGGTCAGGCATGATGGTTTTATGTGGTAAACTTTCCAGGCTGACAGGGCAGGGATGGTGAACAGATTTCAACTTAAGAAGCAACTTCAACTGACCGCTGGCGATCGTTTATAGGGCCGTATTAGCAAGGGTTCTGAGGTCAGATCTGGGCCCAGAGAGAAGAGGTGCAGTGACTGATAATGTAAACGGAGGATGGGACAGCAGCACACGTGCTGCACTGACACTGACCTCCAGATGCTAGGGCAGGGGAAGAGGGAGGACGTGCAGCATTTTGGAACTGGCCAATAAGTAATCACTTCCTTTGTGAAGGCAAGTTATTAATGACTGAGGCCTCCACGGCCTGATGGAATGGGCTTGTTGTATGGGACTGGGCTTCAGTCCCAGTTCTGTTACTGGGACTGGATATCCTGCTGTATATCCTGACGGCGGGGAGGGAGGGAAAGAAAGTTAGTGTTTATTAAGTAATAGCCGTGTGCCAGTAAACACTAAATTCTCCGTATACATCACATTACTTCATTTATTCCTCTAAGCCTTGTTTTTTTGAGTCATGAAGTGGGAGTAATATCATCAGTGTTCTGTGTGGATTAAATAAGGTGATGGGGTGAAGGCTGGCCGTCCACTGCAAGCTGTCCCAGAGGTACAGAGTGCTAGTGCGATGACAATCTGCACTCAAGGTATAACACGGTAGCTAGATGCAAGACTTAGGCTTAGGCAGTCTTGGGTTCCGATCCCAGCTTCATTAGTTAACAAGTAATTGTTCCCAATATCCTAGTTTCCTCACATAAGAAATGGAGATAATATCAGTACTACCCAGTAATAGTGAAAGGATTCTAGGAGACAAGAATAAGAGCGATCAGCAAAGTGCCTGGCATTTAGCAACATACACTTGATAGATAACTACTTTCAAAAATTGTGATTCTTCATGTTAATATTATTTAAAAAGATCAGGTCTTTGCCGTAAGTTTCACTAATGGACTCCAATAAAGTTTTTCAATCCCAGAAATGTCTGGTGGAAAATCAGTTTAAGTCTGGGTCTTGCAGATCCAAGTTTGAGTCCCTCCTTGCCTGACTTTCTCAGAAGCAGATGGCAGATGGCGAAATGGGAGCACAGGCCATGACTACCCGCTCACGAGACAAGCAGCTGTGATGGCCCCGCGGAGCTTGGGAATTCTGCTTGCTGCCGCGTGCTCCTACGTACCACTGACTCAGAGTGGACGGGCAGTTTTCTGTGGAATCAGCAGGGCTGCTGGGGAAATGCCGCACACAGACACTTACCACTTAGAAGAACTTGCCACAGGGGGCGAGGGAAATCTCTGCTCTGACTGACACAGGATGGATGAGAGGAGGAGGCCATCCATCAGTGTCAGGAAAGATCTGAAGCACCTGGCTAGTCAGTTGAAATAAAATAAATTATTTACTGATCTCAGAACCCAGCTGCTCACTCAAAGGCTCATAAAAGGTGCGCTGTTTGCTGCTCTCTACTTTACAGTAGATTCAGTTTTGGAAAGAAAGAATTCCTGGATCACTCAGCAGGTCTTTGTTGTTGTTACTATGAAAACGAAAGGGTGTTGTCCGCTTTGCAAGGAGGGAGGGGGGTGTCTAAAGTTACATACAGAACTCATCTACGTGGTAGTAGGAAATGGGGCTTATTTATTCACTGTCTGGTGTAGTACTCATGGGCGCCATTTCTGTGATTGTCACAAAATTCTTTAGGATCAATGAATGCAATTTCTGTTTATAATGCTCAAGACTGAGCTTAGATTCGTAACTGAAACAAGTATTCTGACAACATTTGATTGTCTGGAAGTTCCTTGGAGCTGTGTCTCTCCACCAGAGGGTGCCATGTGTACCACTGGAAACACCCAGAGGTGACGGGGGCCTGGCCTCTTGTCACACTTCTGAGAACTACTGCTCTAGGGAGAGACACCTCCATCACTGTCATCATCCGTTTCTACCTGACAAGGCTTCTCTACTGTAGCTACAAGTGAAACTTGGCCAAAAGAGCCACTACCTAACCCGACTGATGTGGTTAATTTCAAGATGGTAGACTAGGGCAGGAAGCTGTAGGCAAAATAGGTCGACAGCGGCAACAATAGCAACACTAAGACGAGCTTCTATTCAGAATACAGCTTCTATGGGCCAAATACTCTTTTTTCTATCTTGAAAGGTAAATGTTGTAACTCCCATGCAAGAGATGACAGAAACTACGACTGAAAGGAGAAGGCATTTTTCCAAGGTGACACTGCAGGCAACTGATAATGCTGGGATTTAAACCTAGTTCTGACCACAGACTAGGGCTCTTCCCCTAGATCCTTTTGTGGTCCTTTTCCTTTAAGTGAATACACATGTCAGAATCTGATGAATTAAAGTTTGGCTTTTTGCCTTTGGAAATAATGTGTGGGAAAGGAGCTGATGATCTTGATTATCTTTCCAAAGCACTGCTTTTTTTTTTTTTTTTACTTTGGGAATTTGTGGACTTACTGATGATGTTCACCTGGGAAAATTCCTGCCTTGGATCTTGGCTGCAGTTGGGCTACTTACTGGGTTTCCTAAAGCTAGACTCACTCTTTTGTTCCTGGGAAGGTACTGTAGGCAAACATAAACTAGACATCTGCACAGAATTCTTATTTTAGTAACTTCTATTAGAAATACAGCTTCTATACCACCAGTGCATGGTTCTAAGAGTGTCCATAACTTGATTTTTCCACAAAGTCCACACATGCATGTAATCAGGGCCCAGATCAAGAAATGAAATCTTACCAGCATCCCTAGACTCCCAGCAATCACCACAGCCTCCTCTCCCCACAGATATCCACCATTATTACTTCTACACAATAGATTATTGTGTATTTTTGGAAGGCATTTACACTCATCACTATAGCTCCAACATTATTTTTGTGTATTTCTAAACATTATATAGTAGAATAATACAGTATGGACCTTTCCCCCTGTTCTGAATCTGGCTTCTTTTTGAGCAGCCTCATTATTTTTATTTCTATGAGAAGAACCAGGAAAAGCAGCCCCAGGAAGAAAGACACTAAAGATTTTTATGTTTTAAGAATCAACATTATAAATATTTTTTTTTTAACCATTTTAGATATTTAGCATTTTGTGTTTGTGAGGAGGCTGAAATAGGTCCAGAAAGGAGAAAGGTGGGTTCTGTGGTTTTGGTTCAAAGTTCCTGGGTGCTAATTCATCCGATTAGTCTGTTAGGATCACCATCATCCTAGTACTGCGTGTTTACTGAGGCCTTGCTACGGGCCAGGTACCTTCCTAAGTACTCTGCATGTGTGAGGGCACTTCATTCCCACATCTGTGAGACAGAGACTATTGTCTTCAGTTTACCAATGAGGAAAGTGAGGCTCTGAACCATCGGCCTGTGGTGATGCAGCTAATAAAGGAGCCGGGGTTTAAACCCCAGCTTCTAGCTCCAGAGTCTGTCCACTGCATGTTCCACTAATGGCTCCCATTTCCAGAAAGTCTGTCACCTGGCAGGCCCTGTGCTGAGTGCTTCACGTGGCCCATCTGACTTGTTCCCCTAGGCAATCTGAAGAAGTTGGTGCTACAGATACTCCTGTGTAGACACAATGGAATCGAGGCTTGGCGAGCGGAAGTCACTTGGCTAGCTACTGGCAGAGCCACGATTCAGAGCTGCTGCGAATCTGGCGCCCCGTCTGACTTACTCAGCTCTCCTGTCAGCGTGCGTTAAGCTCCGGGCAGTCAGGCTGGGGAGGGATATTTGTGAAGGTTTTTTTTTAATTTGCAGAGATTTCTAAGGTTTATTACAAATTAGCCACACTAACACCAACACTGCAAAAGCCTTTATTATGAGACACATAGAGAGCATCTGTGAGAAACCTCTCATCAGCGGGCCTCAGAGCTGCAGTGCAAACCTCCTCCCTTCACACACAGGCAGACAAGGCCTAGGAAGGGGCGGTGTGGCAGAGGCTGGTGGCGGAGCCAGGGTACAGGTCGGCTCCCTGACTAAGCCTGGCATCCATGCCTGCTCCACACTCCTCCCAGTGTCCTTTTGTAGGCAGCAGGTGCACTTAAGTCGGCCAGACCAGCTTTCTGCTCCCGACACCACCACCTCCCTGCTGTGTGAGCTCAGGCATCAGACATTACCTCTCTGGTACCTCATTTACCTTCTTTGCTAAATGGCGAAGGTACAAATACCTACCTTTGCTCAGTAGTGTATGTGAAGCACTTAGCATGATGCCTTATACACAGACGTACCTATAAATGACAGCCGTGACCATAATGATGCTGTAATACTGACTACTGTGACACTTTTTCTACTCCCGTTATGTGTCAGTCAAAACAGAAATTTAGCACTTAATTGGAACAAATTAATCCAAATATTAATTGAGTTAATTCTGGATTATTTGCTGAAGATCCAAATATAACTTCTAAGATCATTAAAAAGCTTCCTGAACAAAGGCATGAATGAATAAGCAATGAATTCACCTGAGCAAAAAAAGGCAAGTGGCAAAGCTACAGAGCAGTTCTAAGGATAGCAGGTAAGAGAATTATAGAATGGTGAGAATGATGGGACTTCACAGAAGTCAATCAGTTTGAAAAGAGTCTCAAGTTAGCTCTATTTCTAATCTGCTTCATAAAAAAGAAGACAAGACAAGCACTCAGGTGGGGGAAAAGGAGGTACTTTCCATTTCACTGTTTAAACATTTTCTTTGAAAACAAATCACCATTAGTCATTCAGGTCACATAAAAGCCGAATCTTGTTTCTTTTCCCGTTTCTATGCTGGCCACGGATACAAAGGGCCCAGTCCCTTATCAGTTCATGCACTTACCTAACTGGACATCGGTTGTGAATCGTAGTCTGTGGATCATGCTGACTTTGAATGACTTGTAATGGTGGCTGCTAAGCATATCCTGTACTGTAGCTATGTCAATTTGTGAATCTTCCTCAAAAACTCCGTCTGCCCTTGAACCTGGGGAGGAAAAAACACTTTAACACATAAAGATACATGAGGCTTGGCAAATGGTGTCTGCTTAAAATGCTTTGGGATAAATTAAAATAATATGGGCTATTTAATTTCGAGAAGAAAAGGCTGAGCGATGACTTAATAATGCCATTCCAGTAAACAGAGAATGGTAGCATATTCATCATTCAACAATTAATTCCACAAACACTGCCTATTCTATGGCAGGCCCTTGGCTGGGCAGCAGGGATACGCAAGTACAGAAAGACTGCTGCTTGCCAGAAGCTCTCCATCTCCACGAGAGTAAGTTCAGAGCACAAAAGCATGGGCGGTCACACTTCTTATTTCTTTCCCTCATAATAATTTTTCCAATCATAAAAGTAATCCAAGCTCTTGAAGAATTCTTGCGCTTTCCAAGATTCTCAAACTGTTCATTGGTTTCCCGTCTTGTGCCCCACAGTCTCCACGGGTGCGGGCACGAGTCTGCTCCCGCTTTTAACAGTCTCCTCACTGGCCTTCTGGGCACCAGGCACTCTGTGCAATCTAGCCACCACAGGACTTTCGGATTCATACAGCTTTCTGAAGCTTTGATCATTTACTCACTTGCTCGATGCCTAGGGAGAGCTTCGTGCATGCTCAGTACTCTGACCCACGACACTGGGGACAAATAAGAAGGCTGGTGCGCGGAAATCCTCCCTGGCTTCGCGTGGCCTCCTGGATGGGGCACTGTTTCCAGCCAAGCAAGGAAGGCTGCCCATAATCTGGCTGGGACATAATTTTTCTATTTTACATTGTCATTTCTCATCCACACCTTCTTGCAGCGCCTCCCAAACTCCTCAGACTGCACACAAGTCCAGGTTTTTCTATTTCTGGGCCTTTCCCCATGTGGTAGCCTAGAACGTCCCTTCCAACCTTAACCTGTACTTGCCAAAACTCCACCCAGGGCAGCTCCAACTCTGCCTCCTTCTGAATTCCACAGCAGCTGGTTTATACTGGACCCTGGAGCCAGGCAGACCCAGGGTTCAATTTCCAGCTCTGCCTCTAACTTGCTGTATGATATTGGGCAAGTGACTTTCTCTCTCTGAACCTCAGTTTTTACCAGGAACAGAATGCCAAAATGTATTTGAAGACTGTAACACATAATACACTTAATAAAAGAGCAATCATGATTATTTTTATTCTGTCACAGAGGACCACATATATTCAGCCTTTCACTTAAATTGTTGAGTGGTTGTTCTAGCCTAATTCGGAAGCTTTTTTTTTTTTTTTATAAAGATTTTATTTATTTATTTGACAGACAGAGATCACAAGTAGGCAGAGAGGCACGCAGAGAGAGAGAGGAGGAAGTAGGCTCCCTGCCGAGCAGAGAGCCCAATGCGGGGCTCGATCCCTGAACCCTGGGATCATGACCTGAGCTGAAGGCAGAGGCTTTAACCCACTGAGCCACCCAGGTGCCCCTAATTTGGAAGCTTTTGGACAATAAAGTTTCTCATTCATTTCTGTATCTCTGTAAGCAGTACAGGTAGCTGGTATGCTCTTGCTAAATTTTGCTAAATTAAAATAAAATAAAATAGGAACCAATGTGGGGGCACCTGGGTGGCTCAGTGGGTTAAACCTCTGCCTTCAGCTCAAGTCATGATCCTGGGATCGAGCCCCACATCAGGCTCTCTGCTCAGTGGGGAGATTGCTCCCCACCCCACCTCACCTGCCTCTCTGCCTGCTTGTGAACTCTGTCAAATAAATAAATTAAATTAAAAAAAAAAAAGAAAAGAACGAGTATGTCTGAGTGTTTATGATACATCAGGCATGGTGCTAAGGGCTTTACACATGCACTTAAGCATTTTTCTGAATTACACAGATGAGGAATCTGAGGCTTTGGGAAGTAAAGTCATGTGCCCAGGGCCACAGTAAGCAAAGATAAATAATCTCCTGTCCCCCAGAGTTTAAAATGCGGTCTCCTGAAGGTGAGCTGCTGGGACGGGAGCACCCGTACAGCAGAGGCCGACCAGAGCAGGGTGCTCTAAGCCTTGTGTGGAACACCCAGCGACGGCCCACAGGGAAATCCAGAGAGAACTCCTTGGGACAGAGCTGGAGGAATGGAAAACTCTAGATTTGGGTATAAAACAGGAAAATTCTGTTACATAAATGTCAGTCTGACAATTATACGTTTTTCCTCTCCATAGTTACTGCTTACAGGGTAAGCTTTTAAGTCAAAGTTAGTTTCTGATGACTTTACATTGAACTCATTTATTAGGAACTGTGAATTTGGTTTCCAAACCCTACAATTATTCCCAGCTAGAGTAACTCCAGCCCCTACAATAATGTTCTCCTCACCTGCACTGGGTCATTCACTCGATGCCATCCACAGAATGGCATGGTCATTCACTGGGCCTGTGAAACGGTCCCATTTTTGAGTATTTGTGCATACTGTCCTCCTGCCCAGGTCACCCGTCTCCCCACTTCACTCTCTCCTGACCTGTATCTCCAAGTCTCCACCCTGTTCTTCCTGAAGAGCTTAGATCAACTGACACTCCAGGGAAAGCTTCCCTGACCCTGGGCCCCCAAGTCTAACACAGCTCCTTTTACCACTGCACCAGCATTTTCCTGCAGAATGCTGTCACAGCTGATCACTATCTGTCTCTGCGCCAAGAGAGCAGGCAGAGTGACTGTTTTACTCACCATTACAGCCTAGACCCTGCCAGTGCTACCACGTCCAGAACAAAGCAAGTGCTTGATGAAAATTTACTGGATGAGTGTGAACTGCCGTGTCCACAGGAAGGTGTAGATCAGAGAGGCTGAGTGACTTAACGAACATCATATTGCTAGGATCAGAAGAGTTACACTCAACACCTGTAAGGGACATTAGGTAACCTTGCTACCTTTCTCTGGACACCTGTAATTTTGGACAGAGGCATCATGGTTGCAAGCACTTCTATCTTCTGGGTAATGTCCATCTTTTAAACCAAGAGGCTGGCTAGAGTTTCCAGAGTTTCAAATAATCATTCACTTTCCCCAACACACACTTTACTGAAACAGAACTGCAAAGATGTTTATTTCTATTTTCAGAACCTTTTAAATTGGAGAACTGTGGAGAATTTTGGTGAGATATTAAAATCCCTTCCTATTTTAAAAATCAGTTAAAGCCATCTTATCTGAGAAAACGCCATTATTAGATACAACTCACCTCAAGAACTTCCGTTTTCTTTACTAATTAGTATTTTCTAAATATTGCAGGTATTTGATTTGGAAAGGGGTAACAGCTCATTATGCTAAAATGCCAATTACTAAAAAAAAAAAAAACCCACACTTAAGAGTTTTACATTTTATGATGTTGGATTAAAACCAATTTTAAAATTACTATAACGTGACATATAATTTTTTACTGAGCAATTTCAATGCCAGCTGCTAATAAAGCATCTTAGCTGTAAATGATAATTCAGATGCTTTTAGATAAAGTGGTGCATAAATATGGCTGGAAATTGATTTAGCTTCTTACAGAAGCTACTGAAGAATGACATATTTTGTTTAATACACCAGCTAATGTAGTCCTAAAAGCTCAAACAAGTGCCAGTTTTCACTCCTAAATTTGCTGTGGGAGATTAATGAAAACTTTATATTTTGCTGAAATGTTAATAATGGGCAGATGAGATGATAGGATTTTAGTAGAGGTCTTAAAGCTATGGAATAACCAGCAAGGCTTGTCAATTTCCTTATATTAATTTTGTTCAAGACTTATATAGCTGGAGCTGGCTCAACACACTAATGCTTCTTGCATTGACCTTCTACTCCCCAACAGTGTAAATTCATATCCCATTTGGGGATTTAAGCCCCCCTGATACTTGGGTAAGTCCTGAGCCTTGCCCCCGATGACAAGGGCTGTGTTTGCATTAGAAGAGCAACAACACCTGGGGGAGTAGGGAGCGAACGAATACTCCTGTGTTTGCCTCCAGTATGTGCTGCCCACCCCCAAGCAGGTCATCTGCTGAACTTCTGGTCTCGGAGTTACACAGCCATTTTTCAAAGTAGGCTCAGGAGTGCCACTGCTTGGAGGGGGAATGTGTACACATATAGATCAGTCAGCCATCTAACCTGCAACTGCTCTCCCCATGCCAGTGGGATGCTAGATTATGGAGGCACGCTGGTAAGGATAAGGCAGGGTTCCTGATCTTCAGAAGCTTACAGATTTGGTATTAGGAACACAAAGAAAATAGTACGAGGCAGAAGCGGTGCACACAAACAGACACTTTATATCTAAAAAACATCTGAAGCAGAGTAGTGTACCAAAAGCATGTTTTGGACTAGAAAAGTTCAAAGACTTTGCATGTATACCTTTACTGTTTGTATCCTTCCAGAAAGGAATGAACCCAACCATACGTAGGCACATACCATTTGTGTGTTAAAATTATTACTGTATATCAACTTCACATCAAAAACCCACTTCTGTTAGAGAAGACATTTTTATCTATTTAAGGTAAAAAAAAAAAGAGAGAACCAGAATGTTTTAGAAATAAACATACCAGGAAAAAAAAAAAAAAAACCACTCCCAAACTGTTAATTTAATTGAAACATAACCCTTTGGTATTTTGTTAAATGAGCAATTAAAAAGGTCACAAGCAATTAAATGAAACAAAAGCCACACTGTGTTCATCTACATTAATGCTGAACTGGGTCTCCTTCTGAATGACAAGATAAATTGTAATGGTGCCTTCAAAGACTTCACAATGTATTTTGTCAAAGTCGGGAGTGTTAATGTCTCTATGTGCCATGGATTACCATAATGTATCGTGTCAAAACGCTCGAGCTGCAATAACTCAAAGATGTATTGTGATAGATCAAATTTTGGGGTGGGGCCTAAAAGTGACTTGAGCACCAATGTGCTCAGATGGACTGACACCAGGCTCCAGAAGAATGACAGAAAGCCCATTTGCAATTTGTAAAGGTTTGGGGACAAAATCTAAGCGAGGAAGGAGCCTAGGTATTGAAAGGAGAGAATGAGCAAGGAGGAAACAGGAATGGCACCTATCTTAGTGGCAAAGTCAGGCTTTGGCAAGAGGGGGTTGAGGGAAGGAGGAGGCAGGCAATGTCTAGGGCCTGCAGCAAAGAAAGAAAGAGGAGGTGCTGAGGGTGCCCAGGGCTGGGAAGTAGCCTTGGACTTAACACTGGAAAGAATATGGAACATAGAGTTCAGAGATGTAGGTTCAAAACTTAACTCTGACATCAAGGGTCACAAGTGGGCCAAACCCTACCCAAGATTCCATTAAAAAAAAACAAAAGATTTTATTTATTTATTTGACAGAGAGAGCCATAGCAAGAGAGGGAACACAAGCGGCAGGAGTGGGAGAGGGAGAAGCAGGCTTCTCACCGAGCAGGGAGCTGAATGTGGTGCTCAATCCCAAGACCCGGGGATTATGACCTGAGCTAAAGGCAGATGCTTAACGACTGAGCCACCCAGGTGCCCCAAAGGTTCCATTTTGGGGAAGAGGGAGAACTGGGACAAATCCGTTGAACTTGAGTCCACATTCCTTCCACTGTGCTCCTCCTTCCCCTCCCATCTCACCACCTTCCTACAGGCAGCAGCAAGGAGACAGACAGGTAGGTAACTGTAAACTCTGAGTCAGGGGTTCTCAAAGTACAGTCCAGGACCCAGTGGAGGGGTGATCCCCAAGAAGCATTCCAGGGGTCCATTATCTCAACATTAACAGTAAGACCTTATTGGCCCTTTTCATGCCTATTATCTTATAAAGGCACAAAGTAATAACAAGTGCATAAGTTCAATGATATGATTCTGATTCCACATTGTAACTAACCTTTAAGAATCAATCACTTGAGCTTTGGCATATTAAGGAAAATTAATATCCACTATTTCTGAAAAGGCTGTTGAAATACTCCTACCTTTTCCAACCACATATCTATGTTAGGGCAAATTTTCTTCACATATTACAACTGAATAGCAGACTGAATGCAGTAGATATGAAAATCAAGATGCCTTCTATAAAGCCAGATGTTATATAAATCTGCAAAAGTATATATATAAAGCGGTGCTCACCGGTTCAGGTGATTAGTCAATGATTTATCTTCCTGATGGAGCAAAAATAAGTGCTCTTAAGAGAAAGAAAATGGAAAACAAAAGAAAATATAGCTATTTTTCATAAAAATTTGTTAACATGTAATGGATTTATTATTACTTTTTAGTGAATTCATAAATACTTAAATTTTTCTCGGTTTTTATTCCCAATAAGTAGATATAATCCAATAAACAGAAGCTCTTTGGGGTCCTCAATAATTTTTAGGAGTGTAAAGAGGTCTAAGACAAGAAGCTTGAGACCCACTGCCTTTACTGGTCCTTATGCCGTGCCTGGATGCCTATCTGGACAATCATTTTAAGATACAGAAGTATAGTTACAGCTGTGTATGTGCAACACACCTGAAAACAAACACAAACAGAAAGCAGGGACATACATTACAAGAATAACAGACTTGCTGTCAGGTGATCAGATCAAGGCTAATTATAATTAATATTGTTCTACATTTAAAAAGTGTTTTTGTGTATGTGATTTCACTGAAACTGAGGGAGACAATTAAGAGGTACATAAATGACCTCCTTTCAGACAAATGGGCGCTAATCATTAAATCAAAGCTCAGATGAACTCACAGTATGCTACCGGCAGATGTCTTATGTTCATAGATACAAATCACACAGGACTTCGAACTTCATTTTATGGTTCAGTAACTTAGACCAAGTCAAAAAGCTTGAATGTAGTTATAAGTTAAAGCAACTTCAATCTCCCTTCCCCAAAAACATCTATGCCAACTCTACGACTCAACCAGAAGACGATGGCCTTTGTTACAACCTCACCTTTAAACTCCCTATAGCTTGATGATATGGTTGACTGATCCTAGCAGGTTCACAAATAGTCACTCAGCACCAACCACAGCTGTGGGCCTGTGCTAGTGCTTCAAGAACAGAGGATGGCAGGATTCCCAGATGATGGAAAGGGGACAAGCAATCCAGGGTGGGAATAACATGAAGTCCATAAAGTGGGAGCAAGTGTTTGCATTTGGTTGGAGCAAAGAGTGTGTGAAGGGGAATAGTGGAAAATAAAATGGTCAGAGGTGGAGGGGTTTCAATTCTTCAAAGGCAGAGACATTACCCATGTCAGGGCCTGGCACACAATAAAATACTGCTGTACAAATAACAGACTAAATGAAGAGGAAATAGAGGTGCTTAGGTGGCTCAGCCGGTTAAGGGTCGACTCTTGATTTCAGCTCAGATCCTGTTCTCAGGTCCTAGGATCAAGTCCTGTGTCAGGCTCTGACCAGAGAGTCTGCTTGAGGATTCTCTCTCCTCTCTCCTCCTGCTCATGGGCATGCTTCCCCACTCTCCCGTCTCTCAAAAAAGAAATCTAAAATAAATAAATAAATAGGAAATAAATCATCTTCTGCCCCATTACTCTTTTTTTTCTCCCCCAACATGGGGCTTGAACTCACAACCCCGAGATCAAGAGTCACATGCTCCACCGACTGAGCCAGCCCGCACCCCTGCCCTGCTCTATCTCGATGCCTTATTGCTGTTGCCCACATGGAATAGTTCCTGCTTCAGCTAAACTGGACTTTGCTCAGGTTATACCATTTGGCCAGAATGTCCCTCCCACTTTTTAAAATGTACACACTTACTTCAAGGTCTAGTCTAGAATCTTCCCTGATCCCTCCCCTGAAACCCTATAGTTTTGAAGGGTCTAATGATAAGTGTGATAAACATCTGCACTCCCCTTCTAGACAATGAGCTCCTTTGAGAGCAGGAATGTTCTGTCCTACAGAGCACATAGTAGATATTCAAGCTTGATGCAACACAGGTTAACCCGAATTTGGGGGCGCCTGGGTGGCTCTAAGCATCTGTCTTTGGCTCCGGTCATGATCTCAGAGTCCTGGGATTGAGTCCCGCATCAGGCTCCCTGCTCGGCAGGAAGCCTGTTTCTCCCTGTCCCACTCCCCCTGCTTGTGCTCCCTCTCTCGCTGTGTCTCTGTCAAATAAATAAATAAAATCTTAACAAAACAAAACAAAGCAACAGTACCCGAGTTCAAAAACCTGTATTTACCTTGGTTAATAGAACCTAATATACGATTACTAGTTTTCCATTCAGATAACCCACCAAACTGGGATCCTGCCTCAACAACTACAAGGGCAGCTAACATTTACTGAGTGTTTACCAGATGCCAGACGCCATGCTCTGCACTTTAAATATGCTATCTCATTTAATTTCCCCAATGCCCTTTTGTTGCCTATTATTATCCCCTTTCTTACAGGTGAGGAAAATTGAGGCTTAGAATATCATCCCGTTAGCACAGCTGTACAAGTAGCACAGAC
The DNA here is from genome assembly GCF_011764305.1 of Mustela putorius furo. NCBI lineage: Eukaryota > Metazoa > Chordata > Mammalia > Carnivora > Mustelidae > Mustela > Mustela putorius. Next base: position 7,403,106 of record NW_025421428.1, read on the forward strand.
TGGAGCTAGGAGCCGAACCCATGCCTGTCTAATTCCAAAAATGTGCCCTTAATCACCACAAAATGCTTTGGTTAAAAATGTCCCTTTGATGGGCTGTGAGTGTCCAAATCCATGGGCCAAAACAGTATCTAAGGAGAACACAATCATGTCTGGCTTTGCCAGAACAAAGAATCGGGGATAAAACCTAATTCTCTTCACTCTGTCTGTAAGACTCAAAGCTGGCTGCATAAGTGAGTCGGAGAGAAAAACTCTCCCTTTGCTTTCTACATCCATCACATCTTTTTTTTCCAAAGGCCTTTTAAGTCCCTAAAGCCTCATAAGCTCCAAACTTCTCTTCTATTAAACACTTCCCTTTGGCTACTAGTCATTTTTTGCTGGTCTCTAAAAAACAATCAATAGGTGATATAGTATAACACACACATGCGCGCACGCCCTCTGCGAAAATCTCGCCAAAGCCGTCAGGATCACACGGTAGGATATGCCCTTCACTGAACGCTCCATGCTACAACCAGGGTAGGGATCCTTGCTGTCAGGGCCTAATTGATTAAACTCTTGGAGTCAGAGCCTTTCCACAGGGAGATTTCAGACCCTCAATAAATCAGGGTAATCTTGTTTTATGAGGTGATCAGAAAGAAACAGTTTCCGGTTTGTAGAATTTCTGAAAAGAGCAGAACATGGAACCAGGGCCTCTAGGCTCTGCTTTCTAGACCCTGTGCATCCCTCAGTCCTCACTTCAAGCTCCTTCTCAAGGCCTTCAGATGAGCAGTCCCTTGGACCGGGACCTTCCTTCTCTTACTGACTATCTCCTTTTTCTTCTTCCTCAAAAAAGCCTTCTCCTCCTCCCACAGCTCCAGACACCTGCTAGCTACTCTTTTATACCCTCTGTGGCACCTGTCACAACTGTGGGCTCCATGATGTGGGGCTCCACTCTACTGTGCCAGCACAGTGACTGGCCTATAGGAGGACACCACCACTGCTTAGGGGATGAATAAACAAATGTGTGCCAAGAATAAAACCAACTACCTTTTAGAGGATAAAGCGTGACCAGCCAAGGGTCTGAACCACTGGTCCATTACAGGTTTGCTCACGAGTTAGGCTGATGAAAGAATTCCTATCACTTTCTCTTCCTCCAATGTATCTTTGTTACTGTTGAAAACACAGTAAAAGGAGCAGGGGCAGTTTTGACAATTTACATGACAAAATACTTTAGAACTGTAATATCTGATCAACACTGAGGTCTCTCTCTCTCTCTGACTCCAGAGTCAGAGACTGAGGGCACATAAGCTAGAGGGACCCCATCTACCATCAGGGAGTCACTGCAGAAATGTCACCTGAGGCATTACCAAGCCATCAGTCAGGGCCAGCAGAGTGGATTCTGGGGCCAGGAGCCTACCAGAGGGATGCAAATCCCTGTGCCCTCACTTAAAGCCCATACAGGGTTTGTGGCTCGTCAAACATGTTTCCTTACTGCTCTAATGTACCAGTGTATCGCTTAATGAAAGTTCTTAATTGTAATTCAATTAATTACATACACAGAGTCCCCAATTACATTTTCCAATAAGACATTGGCTGTGGTACAGGTCTAAATGCACTTAACCAATTTCAATATATTAAGACCAATTTCCTTTGAATACTAATTACTACCGAATGATAAAATGAAAAGGGGGGGACTTTCAAGAAAGGGGGAGAGCGAAAAATGCAATTCATGTTGAATTTTCCAGCCCACAGAGACTGCAATTCAGACATTCATTAGTGAAGAAGCAGGTGTGGACAGGGCACGAGTTTGTCTCCGGTACAGGTCAGCACTGGTTTGGGCCCAAGGTACCACCTACCCCTTGGTGCTGGCCATTGCCAAAAGGGGCCTGTGGGAAGTCTAAGAGCTAGTGGGAAAACAGGAAGAACAGGGAGGGAAAAGGCCATCACATAAACATGCACAGACTAGCTGTGGTGTCTCAGGTACATGGACAGACAAATACTGGGCCTGGCCAATACTTGCCTGTGCATACACACCACTGTGCTCTTGGTACACACATTCTCTTCTAATCTTCCTAACAGCCCTACAGGATAGGGATTACCATCACATTTTACAGATGGGACAATGAAGTTCACAGAGAAGGACTTGTCCAAGGTCACACAGTGCCAGCAAATACCACACCTTGTGCACCACAACACATTACCAACCAGTTTGCATTAACCAGAAAGCAAGAGGTGCAAACACACAGGTATTCCTACATTGGGGACAATGTTTCTGTTTCATTTAAATTCTGTTAGCATGCCGCAAAGCAGGGAGCTGTCACCCGTATCTACGTGGAAAAACCTTCACCCGTTCAAAAATTCCCTATAGTGAATACTTTCCCCCCGACCAAAGTCAGAAACGTAACTGGCTTTCGGCAGTAATTCAACCTAAAATCCAAACCATGAACACCACAGGTCATTTCTATTTGTAAATAGAGTTTATTTGCACAATCACATTTTTTTCTGCACTTGAAGACTGCTGTTGTGCTATATAATAAAAGAGGCTTAAAGCCTTGGTATTTAAGTCACATGATAGAAATTGGAGAGATTAGTGCTGAAGAAAGCCTCCAGAAGCCAAACAGAACCACCCGGGAGTCTCCAGGGCTGGCACAGAGCACACACAGGAGGAGGGATCAGCCCACTATGAAAAAGCCCCGGGAAGAGGAACTAGAAACACATCAGGATTAGCAAACAGTCATTCACTGCCTATGGTTGCTTCCTGCCTTCCTCTTTATTTAGTGTTATTGGGGGAGGGGGAGGTAATGGGTTGGGAGCATAGCCCAAGTACCTCCAAGAAGAAACACATGGGTATTGACGCTCACCCAACTCCCAACTTGTCTTTAAAAGCTTTCATGTACTTGTCCCCTGGAGCCCTAGTGAGAAGCCTGCTGATGCCAGGGACTTGGGAGGCTCACTCCATCTAGGGTAATGAACCATACCTGGCCACAGGCAGCAGGATGGTCCCTGCCCTGGGGAGGGGTGGTGGTGGTCACAACCCAGTGTGGGGGTGGTCAATCCGTCCAGTGGAATCACTGTTCAGACTGAGGTAAGGAGAAACTCTTCCTGGATACAGGAAGCTACCTCCTCTTCCGGTCTTTAAGGGGAAACCAAAAGAGCTGGAAGAGGCCCCCCACAGACTGAGACCCAGAGATACTCTCCCCTGCCACAGGCCACTTATCTAGGTGACTGTCCACCTTGAGTTCAGTACGGCACTGAAATAAGGAAGATTTCCTTGAAAAGGAAAGGAGATTAAAGGAGATTGACATGATATCTAGAGAACTGAAGACTCTTTGTATGGCAATTTCTACTAGGAAATAAAATAATCAGATTCAACTGTTGCACTAGACTTACTGCACAGAAGACCCAGTTTTCCAGCCCCCACCCCTGATTATTAGTCATACAATCACTTCAAATCACCCCTCAAAGCCTCGTTTCTTCTAAAATATAAGGATGATGAGCACAACGGCCTAAAAGTTCATTACAATGATAGTTCTTATATCTCATTTCATCTTCAAAAAACCCTTGTGAAATAGATTCAACCACCTCCATTTACAGAGCAAACTGAGGTTCAGTGAAGTGACATGGTTCGTCTGATGCCAAAGGCGGCAGAGGCATAGTGTTTTTAAAGCACTATGCTGAACTACAACAAGGGCAGACTCTTGAGTGATCAAACAGTAAAGTCACATGGTCTGACATTTTGTTGGTACTCCATAAAGCCAGTTTAATTTCAGGTTTAATTTTCCCGAAGATGGAAAATTCCCGTTTCTCTCTTAAAGTTGTACAAAGAATAAGTTGGTTCACGCTGCGTTTTTCTTCTAAGGACCTGGCCAGTCTACCTATGTGTGATCAGGGGTAAGAGAAAAGGTCACTGGTAACATTTGGCACAAAGGAAAGTGAGGCTCAGTTTGATGCCAAAATTTATATAGATGCTTAGACAAGAATGGAAGTCTTCTACCATTACATCCTCTCCATAATGTACTCATGCCTTCTTCTGGTCTGATTCCAGCTTCTGGCAGACAGTTGGCTGAAGGATGAGGTAGATTATCAGACAAGAATCCAAACTGGAAAGCTCAAGGACTTTGGCTTGTCGTTTTCTTATTTAGGCCAAGATCCAAGCACAAATGTTAGCTCTCAGTCCCTAGGCAGAAACTCTTGTCATGTCAGCTTCATTAGCAAGCTTCTCTCTCATAGTGTATAAGACAATTGTCATCACAATTCTTAGGATTGAAAATTTAGGTTATTTCATCAACAGTCTCACGGTGGGCTTTGGAATCAGACAGCTGACTTAGAATTCTGGTTCTATCACTGGCTAGCTAACTTTGCACAAGTCACAACTGATCTCCACAATTAGAATAGTATCTTAGGGTAGTAAGGTAGTATCAAGGCCTTAAGGTAGTTGAAAATATTATAAGAAAGCGTTTGCAAAATGTCTAGCATGATGCCTTACAAAAGAAGGCCTGAATAAGTAATTTAGGAAACATCTTTTGATGTGGTTGATGTAAAAAATTATGACTATCCCTTTTTGGAAGAAAAACAGGAAGGCTTATATCCATCCTTGTGGCAGTGTGCTCAATCAAATGGTTTTACTTATAAGGTACATATCTCTTCTGGGGCACCAAAGCACATTTGCTGGAAAGTACCCTGCTTCTAAGTTCTCTGGTCTTGTGACATAGACTTGCAGATCTGTCTCCTGTTCCTCCCTCCATTCTGTATCCGTTCCCCCCATCACACACCTCCTTGAGGGCCCCAACAGGTCTATAATTCCAGACCTCCACATCTGTGGCCCATCTGCTCTGTCGGCCACAGAATACTGTTCATTATTTATTAATTATAGTTGACGTTTATTGAGTGCTTATTATGTGCCAGGCACCATTCTAAGAGCTTTATGATTATTAAAACTCACTGAATCCTGTCAATCTTGTGAAGGCAGATAAACTACCCAAGAGAGGTTAAGTAAATTGTCCAAGGTCACACAGCCAGTAAGTGACAGACCCAGAATGTGAACCGAGGCAATCTGGCTCAATAGCATATTCTCTTACACACTGCACAATAGATGCTCCTAATTTAGTTCACCTCCAAAATGGCTTTATGGACAGCAAGCTTGGCCTGATCAAAAATACCAACAGAAGCAAAAAATATTCTATTTCTGAAATATTTTTGTCTTCAATCCAACTTCTTAATATATAGCTATGGGAGAACAATATTTGTTTCACTGGGATTTCTATTTAATATTAAATAAAAGATTAAAAAGCCTCCTCTATAAAAGGAAGCTCGTGCTTAGAAGTGAAGTGAGAACAAGAGCCAAGATTTCAAAGCTTTATCTACCAACCCTTACAGTGCCTTTTTCCTAGGACGAGAGATAGACCTCATCTTTAAAAACAAACAACAAAACAAACAAAGATGAAAATGAAAAAAAAAACAAAAACCTAACGTGAAATCATAGTATGTTATGAAATACCTTGGCACCGTTAAAAAAGAAAGAGGTGAATTTATATGTGGAGTGGCATGTGGACTGATGTGGAAAAATCTCTACAATTTATTGTTAAAATGATAAAAGAAAGGGCGCCTGGTGGCTCTGTCAGTAAATTAAGCATCTGCCTTCAGCTCAGATTACAATCCCAGGGTCCTGGGATCAAGTCCTGCATCAGGCTTCCCTGTTCAGCAGGGAGCCTGCTTCTCCCTCTGCCCTTTCCCCCTGCTTATGCTTTCTCTCTCTGGCTAAATAAATAAATAAATAAATAAAAAGAAAAATGAACACTCTAATGGTAAGTTTGCTACCATTTGCTTCTAAGTAGGGGGAAGTATAAATGTGTGTGAACACTGTGTATGCGCGAGCATATACATGCCTGTGGGGGATACAGTCACATCCTTATACAGAGTATGCTTGTGTATACACAGATGATCCCTGGAAAGATATGGAAAAAACTGGGAACTGTTGTCTCTGGAAGGAGAATTAAGGGAGAGAAGAGAGACGAAGTTTTCACTATAGGCTCTTTGTTATCTGAAACATGAGTAAGTATCATGTGTCCAAAAATACTTAGTAAGATGTTAACAAATAGCGCTTCATCTTAATCATTTGACAAAGAATCAACATTCTGAAATAGAATCTACCACAGAACTCCTGTCTGTGAATTAGAGTCCCCAGTTTGCTTTAGAGGAGAGTCTTTAAAGAATGTAAGAACATGACAGGAAGGGAGGGATTACCCATTTAAATCAGGTTAAAAAATATTAGATAAACAAGTTGCAAAGGGTAGTGTTGTTATAATTCTCCCTTGGGTGTGCCGTGGTGTAGTACTATACATGGTTTGAGATTTCAAGTATCATAAGGATTGTTAAATTAAGAGCTTCTCTTACATATTTATTTTTTTTAAGATTTTATTTATTTATTTGACACAGAGAGAGAGAGAGGCAGGCAGAGGAAGAGGGAGAAGCAGTCTCCCACTGAACAGAGAGCCTGATGCAGGGCTTGATCCCTGAGATCATGACCTGAGCCTAAGGCAGATGCTTAACTGACTGAGCTACCCAGGTGCTCCAAGAGCTACTCTTATTATGTAGTTTTTATCTAAAGTTAAGTAAAGTAAATTTAACTTTACAGTTTAGTTAAGTAAACTTAACTTTACTATTTACTTTTTCTTCTTAGAAAAAGTCATGCATGCTCATTATAGAAACTCCGGAAAGTTTAAGTATAAAGGGGAAGGAAAATTAATTACCCAGAATACTGCCAACCAGAGGCAACCACTATTAATATTTTGGCATTTCCTTTTATTCTTTTTGTTTGTTTTGTTTTTACAAAGTTGATATTAGTCTGTATGTGTTATTTTGCTTCTCTGGTATTTTTCCTCCTTAATATTACATCAAAACTTACTTTTCCTGTTGTGAAAACTCTCGGTAAACACAACTTATAATGGCTGGATAACATTCTACATCTCCTGAGATGATTATCCTTTTAATCTGTTATTGTGGCAAATTATCTTAATTTTTTTTTTTTAAAGTAGGCTCCATGCCCAGTGCGTGGCTCGAACTTCCAACTGTGAGATCAAGACCTGACTTGAGATCAAGAGTTGGATGCTTAACCGACTAAGCCACCCAGGCAACCCTTGACTGGGTTTTTCTAAAGTCACAACAACCTTGTGCTCTTTAAATAAACCCAACATGGGGGAGTCCCTGGGGGGCTCAGTGGGTTAAGCCTCTGCCTTTGGCTCAGGTCATGATCTCAGGGTCCTGGGATCAAACCCCGCATCTGGCTCTCTGCTCAACAGGGAGCCTACTTCCCCCTCTCTCTCTGCCTACTTGTGTTCACTCACTCTCTGTCAAATAAATAAATAAAATCTTTTAAAAAAACCCAAAAAACTCCAACTTGGGAATGCTGTATTATTCCCTTAATATAATACTGGATTCAGTCTAATATTTTGTTTAGGATATTTGTATCTACTTAAATTTTCTTTGTTGCATAGTATTTATTAGGGTTTGATAAAAAGACTAAGATAGTCTCTTAAAATGAAATGGAGAGTGTCATTTTTTTCCTAGTCTTTGGAATAGCTGATGTAAGACGGGAGTTACTTCTTCCTTAAGTGTTTGATACAACTAGGCAGTGAAATCATCTGGGCCAGATTTTCCTTTGTGGGAAGGTTTTTATTTATTTATTTTTTTTAAAGATTTAATTTATTTATTTGACAGAGAGAAATCACAATTTAGATGGAGAGGCAGGCAGAGAGAGAGAGGGAAGCAGGCTCCCCGCTGAGCAGAGAGCCCGATGCGGGGCTCAATCCCCCGACCCTGACATCATGACTTGAGCCGAAGGAAGCGGCCCAACCCACTGAGCCACCCAGGCGCCCCTGTGGGAAGGTTTTTAATTGTGAATTCAATTTTCAAAATAGTTGTGAGTATACTCAAGTTTTCCATTTCTTCTTGTGTCAATTTTGGTAAGTTGAGTTTTTTTTTCTTTTTAAGGACTTTGTCCTTTTCATCTACATTTTCACAATTTTTGGTGTGGAGGCTTTCAAAAATAATTCCTATTACCTGTTTATTAACTGCAGATCCTTGATAATAAAAGTATACCTCCTTTTTATTTTTTACCATTTGTTTCTGTTATTTCTTCTTTGTCTTTGATCTATTTCATCAGAGGTTTAGTGATTCATTAATGTTTTCCAAGAACTAATTTTTGGTTTTGATGTCCCTAAATCTTCTATTTCCTTAATTAATGCTCTTTATTGCTTCCTTCCTTTTATTCTCTTTACATTTCTTTATTTGGTTTCTTTTCTAATTTCTCAAACTAAATGCTTATAAGCTTATCACTTTTTGGCCTTTTTCTTTTGTAATATATGAATTTGAATGCTATAAAATTTCCTTGGAATACATCAGCCCTTAAATTTGGATGATCTCAGGGTAAAATTGTTCCTAGGTATTGATCTCAGTTCTTTCGGTTCAATCTTCTCCCACATATAGACCATAGTTTTTACGTTGTGCTTTCTGATGACTTTAGGGTGATGATTTATGTTTTTTAATCAGCTTTTTAAGTTACCGTCAGTGGGAGAATTTGTCCAAATTACTTGGTCTGCCTTTACCAAATGGTGATGTGATGTGCTCTACACAATTTTCCAATATAGAGATATACCTTAAGTTATCTAACTACTTTTCTAGTGTTAGATAATATAAATATCTAACAACTATCAATATACACATATATTTATTGCATTATAGATTTTTTTCTCCTTAAGACAGATTTCCATAAGCAGAAATACTGGGGAAAACATTTTTAGGTCTCTAGATAATTTTGCAGTTACATTAACTTGCACTAGTCACTGGTATTTGAATATGCCTATTTCTTCCAGCAGTAAGGACTTTTTTTCAACTACCCAGCTTATTTGACAGGTGAAAAGTATTCCACTGTTGCTCTAGAATGTTTTTATCTTACATTGTTGATAGTGATAAACATTTTTTGTTTACTGCTTATTTGAATTTTTTATGCCATTTGGGAATCCAATTGATTTTTATTTCTCTGTATGTTTATATAAGATACTCATAACTGGCTGTAGACTACGGGGATACCAACCTTCTGCCTTCAGGATTTTGCTGCTAAATGCAAAGATCAGGGACACCTGGGTGGCTCAGTTGGTTAAGTGACTGTCTTCGGCTCAGGTCATGATTGGGAATCCCGGGAATGAGTCCCGCATTGGGCTCCCTGCTCAGCAGGGAGTCAGTTTCTTCCTCTGACCCTGCCCCCTCTCACGCTTTCTCTCTCAAATAAATAAAATCTTTGAAAAAAATAAATGCAAGGACCATGTTTCACCATCCCGGTGAAATTTCTGCATGCCTCTCCAGCAGAGGCTGTCAAGGCCTTGGTCAGTGAGTAGCAAGCTGGTCTTGCTTAGAGAGTCAGTGGCATGACTAAAAACTGCCATTCATTCACTCATTCAATCTATATTGACAAGCTCCTACAGTACTGGCCTATAGTGGATGATGAGTGAATATTTGCTGAAATAATGAGGGACAACCTGCATGGGTCATGGACACCCTCATAGACCTGACAACCTAGTTGGGGGACAGACATCAAATGATCATTGAGAAAAAGATATAATCACAAGCTGAAATATATATATGAAGAAAAAGTAGTCCACTCTATGACCGAACAGAATAGGATACCCAAGTGAGGAATGGATCAGGTTTAGGTGAGGCGGGGGGGTGGGGGGAATCACAGGTGGTTTATCTGAAGATGTGACATTTGAATTGAGACAAAGGATGAGATATGGGTAACAGGAGTGGGGGGAAGTGTGCTCCCCGCAGAATAAATAGCCTGTATAAATGTCCCAAAGCAGGAATGACAGTGGTGAGTTGGCTGCCCTAATCTCAGTTTTCACATCCTTGTTCCTTGAGTCAGTGGGAGTATAGAGGAGGGAGTGGCAAAGATTCACAACTAGGAAAGTAAAGAAGAAATGAACTGAAGTTTTAAAAAGACTTACAGCATAGCTCTAGGAACCACTACACGGCCTCCTGCTAAGGCATATGCAAACAGAATTTTCTAAAACTAGAAGTCTGAACAGTGATACTGACAGGGCCAGTTGTTTTATATACAAAATAGTCTTGGCCTCAGAAAAGGCCTCATATTTATCTCTAAGCTGTTTCCGGGGCTGCTCCTACCTTAAGAAGATACAGCTTAACAGAAAAATATCAATCACACAGTACTAAACAGGATGCAGACTTTTTACCAAAATGTATAAAATCCATCATTTCACTTGGGACACACTTTTGGCACAAAGGCTTAGATCTGCCTTGGAAAACAAAGTCATTTCAAATCTGCCTGGGGAAGCCAGACCAGTGAGTGTTTCCAAACACAGGACTCCTAAGCTTGTTTGCAACAGACAAAGCAGGCACGGAGCGAGGAGGCCAACGTACTGTTCTCTCGGACCAAGCAGAACTCCCATGCGCTCTGGCTCTCCAAAGTGCTCTCCAGGTCCACGGCGACATTGGGCTCGCTCTGCTTCTCCAGGCGGTACTGAGGGCCTGGAAGATCAAAGGGGCAGGAGGAGGGGAGGAAGTCTGAAACAATGAATTTGACATTGAAAAAACACCACATACTGGCGAAAAGCTGATAAAGTACTAGGAAAACACTGATGTCTGTCTGAGAGGGTCTAGCTATCCAAGATGGAAGCGTTTGGGTTTTTTTTTCCACAAGGTTTTACACACTTGTCTGTTTTTGCTCAGCGACCCCAAACAAGGCGAGAGGTAGATGGCTTTTGAACTGGCTTGACTTGGAATCGCAACATGGCTACATGGGTTCTCAGATATCAGCAAGTAACCTACCGTCTCCGAGCCTGTTTCCTAATATGTAATGAGGGGGATACTTATACCTTAAGGATTACTGTGAAGATTACAGATGATACAGGAAAAATACTTAGTATGCACCTGCCTCCTAGGAGGCACTCCCACAGAAGTAGTTATGAATAACCATTATATCATAATGAATAACCAATTATAAGCAGGAATAAAGTTTGTTCAGACCTCTAATACGATTACAGCCCAAAATCTTTTTAAAAATTTAAAAAGCAGGTGAGGTAAAAACAAACAAAAAACCCCCCAAAATCTCTGATTTCTGGGTGATGGTAATAGACAGTGGCTGCTGATTCATGTTTTTGTTGAAACATTCATGAAAACACAAAGACACCGGTTCAATAATACTGAAAACCAGGAATACTAGCTAGCCTGTGTCACACGGGGGGTTCTGGCAGATCTTAATAAAACACTGGGGCATTTTATACATTTATTCATGTATTTCTTTGTCAAGCCAAATGACAATCTTGTTCTTCTCAGATAACACCTAACAGGTCCAATGATCAGATTCACAAGACTGCTCTTGTTGTTAATGGTTATTGAAAAGATTAGAGGTGTAAGAGACTGTCTTACTATTTGGACTATGAAAGGCGTGTTTGGTCAGACAGGGGAGGTGTACGAGATCTGAGGAAAGTATCAGAGGCCTTCCAGGGCTCCCAGGCGGAACACATGTTTTTAGATATGTTCTTCAGCTGTTGTCAACTTGTTATTCATATGCAGTACTACTCCTTCACTAGTCGGAGGCATTTCACTCACCTCCTCCATGTCATTCTCCTCCCCTATGTTCTACATCCATCGAGAGCATTGTCATGTCATGTCAGTTTCATGGGACAGTCTATCTTTTCTCTAATTGGTATGTCATTAGCAAGTCTCAGTTCTCACACACACGAGTCTTTTGTACACTACTTATAGCTCTTAAACTTTTGCTAGTCAACAGTGCTCAAAACACTATCTGTTTATAAAAATACACACTCAGGTACCTACACAATTCTTATAAACTCTAATACACTATATACAGGTCAAGAGGGTACTGTATTTCAACATTATACAGTTAAATTTTCATTTCAAAAATATTTAGCAAATAAAGGTATGTAAACACTGATAATTCCCATTTTCAGATACCTGTCACCATCAATCGACTTTTGTTCATTACCAGGCATGTTTGCTGCTGATTCCTGATATCCCCCATATTCACTGAGGGAAAGTCATCACAGAAAAATCATGCCCAGCTGAACTTTCAGAAAACTTAACTGGTTAGAAGAGTTCTATGCACTCTCTCTTTTCTTTCCTTTCCTCTCCCAACACCCACCTTTCATAGCTGTGCGCTTCTTCAAGCCCATTAGGGGAAGGGAGTCACTGCTGACCCTAGAGCACCTCTTTGTGAGACACAGGTCTGCTAAACAATTTTGCACTGCTCCAACCTCAGTATCTCTCAGCAGCACAGTGTGCCAGACACTAACAGCCACCTCTGTGAATTTACAGTACAGAGTTTAGCTATAATAATTCACTTTTTTATGACAGCCAAAATTTGGGTACACCCTAAATGTAACAATAGGAGACTGGTTAAACAAAATATTATGAAAATCCATAAAGATATTAAAAGTGATGCTGCAAAAATGCTTAATTTTATAAAACATGTTTATAATATGCTACTTTATGAAAACAGCAAATTACAACACAGTATGTGCAGGAAGGCTACAATTGTGAAAAAAACGTGTAAAGTCACAGGGGAAACAAGACCGCAAGGTTATTTCCAGCATGTGAATAGCGCTTACACTGGATGGTGGGATAATGAGTGTTTTTATTTTTCCTTAGTGTTTTTCTGTACTTTTCACATTTCCTATAATAAATAAAGGCTAGTTTTATAATTTAAAATACATCATATATACTTGCAAGTCCTCTGATTTCTTACTATGCCATTTTTCTGAGGATACCATAATTATCACACACTGTGGCTTCTCTAATGGGTCTTTCATGTGATAATTTAATCAAAACCAGACATTTATCAGTTTACATAGATCGCTATGTTCAACTTAAGTAACCCTGCAATCTAGGCTTACTTAGTCTGACTCTGAGCACAGTTTACAGGGGGCTGGGCTTCTCAAGCTGTCTGCCTACCTGAGAGCTGGACTGTAAATAAGCCACCACCTTCTTGATCGCTGGTAGCCAGGGCCTGGCTGCACAGCGATGTGTAGCAGGCTGGTCTGCTTTGCACTCTTTCCTTCCAGGCTCTGCAGCTGCCTGGGAGATGTGATGAGGGAAACCAGGGAGGGCAGGGAGTAGTAGGAAGGGTTTCTTGTCCTTAAACATGATGAGCCCCTTGTACCACTATCAAAGCCATAACTGCCATCATTCAACATTTACTCTCTTATTTCTTGGGTCTTGCAGATATTTCGATTGAAATAGTTTGTTTCGTGAAAGTAGCTTTAGCATTTTCTCCTTGAAGCCTAATATGATGATGACTCTCACTTACTGAATGGCCATTCACTATATGCCAAGCATTCTGCTTGTTACCTTGGTGTATGCTCCCAACAACTCTAAGAGGCAGATACTATTATTCCCATTTCACAGATTGGGACCCTAAAGGTTGGTAGGTTGAAGTAACTTGGCCAAGATCACAAACGTAGCAAGTAGGGCAGGGGGAATAAAACTCAAGGGTCTTAGGCTCTAAAGCCTCTGTGTTTTAAGTCTTTTTTCCTCTAGCAAATGTAAATTACTGGCCAATTATAAAGAGGCCATTGTTTATACCTTAAGTATAGATTTTTGTAGATTTGTAGTTTCATTTGGGTTCCGAATCACTTAACTTGTGGTTTCTATAAATTTAAAATGAAAATGATCTGAAATAATTTATTCTAATGAAATCCATACCTACTGATTTATCCTGTCCAATGGCTGTAACTTGGGTCCTTATGAAGACAGGGTCACCTTATTTTCCCTCTCCATCCAGAAAGACTCTCTCCCTCCATCTTTCCTTAAGAATATTCCTATGTGTGCCCAGTTTTGTCATTAAATTGAAATTTCGAGTGTCATTTTCTGTCCTGGGTACTCCCCCTTCTCCTCCATAAAAGCTGAAGACCAACTTGGAAACCCATTTCTGAGCTTAGCAAAGGACTGATGAGTCTTGACTTTGGAGAAGGCAGGGTGGTTAAGCTGTAGATGAGACTTGAGATCGAAACCCAAATGGAAAACTGCCTCTTACAATATCAATTTCACTCCTAATTCTTGCCCAGGGAATAAAACATCTCACACAGAAGGACTGTTGCACGAATTTTCCTCTGAAAAAGCCAGATGGATAAGTTCAGGCCACATCATGTAATGAGAGGCAGTGTATGTATGAGAAACAATATAACCTGGTAGTTAAGGGCATGGACTTGAGGCCAGATTGCCTCACTCTACTCCTGGCTGATCAACTTAGCTGTATGACTATGGGGCAACTCAGTATCTCTCAGTTTCTTCATCTCTAAAATGGGAATAATAATATCTCATAGGCCTATCTGAGGATTCAATGAGTTAAGCTATAAAGCAGTTAGAACAGTATCTGATACATTAATAGTGTTATGTAAGTGTCAGCTATCCACCACAGCCACCTCTCAGGACCATAACAATACTAAGAGATCATAACATAGCCAGGCCTGCTACTGTGTGCCAGGTACTGTGCTAGGCCTTTTATACAGATGATCTGATTTGTCACCCTAGCATGTAAAGAATATAAATTCCAGTTCATGCAAAAAGAAACTGGAACTAACAAAGGCTGAATAATGGGCAGAAAGAAGGTCCTATAGGAAGTAGAGGAATGAGGATTCAGAGCCAGGTTGCCCCAGCCTGTGCTCTGTAATACCTACAGACCATACTGCCTCCCTCATACAAGTTCTTAATAAATGTCTGGTGATGATAATCAAGACTATGACAGCCCAGACCCACTAGATCTATCAACCTAGAGTCTCTATCAAATGCTTAATTTTCAGGCAGCTAACATGGGAGAAAAGAAAAAAGAGCAGCCAAAACCACTTTAGAAAGCAAGCTGTGAGGTCAGTTTCTATTAATATATTTTTGCCAAGGAAACGATTATATAAAATAAAAAAGTCTCCTTCACACTGAACAGGACATAGTTCTTAAGGCAACATCCACCTTTAGACAGAGGTTTTAAAATGTCACAGCTGTGCATGAAGCCCCATGCCCTCTGCTTCACAGTGGATGTGGACACAAAAGGAAGATTCTGGGAAGCAGTTACTGCGCGGCAACAGGAAAACCTG
This sequence comes from Mustela putorius furo, assembly GCF_011764305.1. Classification (NCBI taxonomy): domain Eukaryota; kingdom Metazoa; phylum Chordata; class Mammalia; order Carnivora; family Mustelidae; genus Mustela; species Mustela putorius. Next base: position 7,418,201 of record NW_025421428.1, read on the forward strand.
CCTGAGCATTCCAATGATGTATTTATTGCAGTAATACCATGTCACCGGATGGTCTAGGAACAAAATACTGCTCTGGGCACTTAGGGAGGGATCCAAGTTATAATACCCAGGCAGGATTTTTATAGGATTTTGTAAACCTGAGGCAAACATCTCAGCACATAAGTTTCAAAGAAAATATGAAGTATCCTTCGGATGGTGGATACATAGATGGTCAGTCCAGCTTCCTCTATCCCTTCAATCCTTGACAGAAACATAAAGGGCTTTAGCACACAATTCCTTAACAGCCGAGAGCCAGCTGAGAGTTGAACTCCAGTGGGAAGCAAACGCAGAAGCCCAAAGAGAGAGACCACTGCCTCAATCACTGTGCATCTTCCTTCTAAAGACACAGGCAGAAATGTCCTTCAGACCTCACTCTCAGGAAAAAGCTGCATTTTCTCGGAGCAACTGGTTTGCTCTTTTGTATCTTTAGACAGCTTCACGTAACTCCTGTACTAACAGAGAGCTTCCCTTTCTCCTTTGCGTGTGAGAAAGCTCAGCACTAAACCGTGATCCAACCATGCTCACTGGGTCCGCACTTCTGTGACAATTAATCCTCTGGATCTTTATTTTCCTTGTCCTTTAAAAAAAAATTATTTATTTATTTGACAGAGAGAGAGAGAGAGAGATCACAAGTAGGCAGAGAGGCAGGCAGGGTGGGGGGGGGCGGGTAGGAAGCAGGGTCCCCGCTGAGCAGAGAGCCTGACGCAGGGCTCGATCCCAGGACCCTGAGACCATGACCTGAGCTGAAGGCAGAGGCTTAACCCACTGAGCCACCCTGGTGCCCCCTCCTTTTCCTTTCATGTCGTTTTTCAACTTGTGTATTTTTATCCTATTATCAGGAATGTATATATTCCAAGTGCTCTCTGGATTGAAGTGAGATATAAATGAATTAACTTATCACTATTATTGCTGAGCACGGGAACAAGTTGGAGGACCACCTGCCTGAAGAAAAATGATGAAGTCAAAGGTTGAATACTTCCATGGACGTGCCTTCATGTTCGTCATTGTCCATTCACCAGCATAAAGTGCTGCTTTAATCTATTAAAATCTACTACTATTAAAATCTATTTAAATCTACTAATTTAAAGGGCTTCTTGTAGCCAGAAAAAGATAGAGTATGAGCCAGTAAGAGGAAAAGCCGGATTCCGAGCAGAAAACTCCAGGTGTTTGCACCCTCTCAGGGAGTAAGAAGGCCAGATATGCATTCTGGAGAAGTTACTTAGCTTCTGTGTACCTTCTCATCTGTAAAACGAGGATAACAGAACCTCTCTCAGAGGCTGCTGTGAAGATGAAATGAGACAATCCTTGATTCCTTCAGCACAGTGCTCAGTGATGGCGCCCACGACTGCTGCTAGGACCGGCTGGAACAGAGCCGTTTGACATGAGGTGCGGGTGGACCTCTAAGCCAAGAGTCCTAACAGGCTAACAGCCCCATTAAGGGAAGATTTGGGTGGCAGAGAATGCTGGCATCAAACAGATGTCATATCCTTTATCATGTGTGTCCAAGGTAGGGCTGCAGGGTGGGAGAGGGTACGTATCTATTTAAAGATGTTATTTATTTATTTGTCAGAGAGAGAGAGAGAGAGAGAGCACGCACAAGAAGGCAGAGTGGCAGGCAGAGGGTGGAGAGAGAAGCAGGCTCCCTGCCAAGCAAGGAGTCCGATGGGGGACTTGATCCCAGGACCCCAGGATCATGACCTGAACCGAAGGTAGTGGCTCAACTGAGCCGCCCAGGCATCCCTAGGGAGACTATCTATTTAAACAAGCTTGCTTTCAATCTATATGACTAGAGACTTGTTCAGCAGCCAGGATTCCTACGGTTCCCTAAGCTCAGGGTCAAAGAATATAATCTAAAAATGATGAGTAAAGGTCACGGAGCCAATGGTGGCAGCGTAGATATCAAAGGACAGGCAATGTTACAATGCCATCCACACACCCATACAACAAACCTATCAACAATGACCCAGCCACAGAGATGAATAATCAGTAATTCCAGCCCTCAAGGAGACTGGGAGAGGTGGCAGGACACACAGGAGCAGGTATTATCCAAAGGGCCCAAGTCAGCGCTTGTCCTCAGGCAGGGATGGATGAGGTGCTGTGTTAGCACGGAAGAGGCAAGCGAGGTGGAAACATCTGAGCACAGTCTTGAAGGAGGACTCAGGGCCAGTGCAGGAGGAGAAGAACTGCATTTCTACAGTGGGAACAGCATGTCCAAAACCAAGGAGGTACTAAGAGCCCACACGGACCAGGAGACATTCAGCGTGGAAAAGGCCTCAGTTCTGCTGGGGCGCGGGGGAGGGGGAAGTGGGTTGGTATACTTGGCCCAGACTATCGGTCAAGGTCTGTTGGTCACAGATGCTAACGGAGCAGGGAGGTGACATAATCAGCTTTACACTGTGTTAAGATTCTTCTAGGGACACTGTGGACAATGGGTTGGAGGAGACTGGTGGCAGGGAGGCCCATTCGAGGCAAACTGTGCCAAGCCGCGCTTGCTCTATGGCAGGGGCCGGCGGAATCCTGAGTTCCTCACTGAAGCCAAAGCTGCCACTGACAAGCTGATGCTGTCAATACAGAGCTCAGACCCAACATCAGCTATTCTGAAATGTCTGCGTTTAGTGTCAGTGCCATCGCTTATAACTCTTCCTCTAGGGGAGACTATAATCATTTTCTGCTTGATCTTAATGTAAGCACTGAATTATATTCAAGTGATAGCCACTGTAGCTTATACTCCCTCTGAGGCTCAGATTGGATAATTTGGAATTTAAATAATAAAAAAGGAACAAGCTGACATGACAATAAGGTCACACTTTAGCCTCTTCTGAGCCAATACACAATTTGCTCACAGTGAAACAGCCGAATATAATCAAATTAAATACAATTCCTATTACAAAAGAAGAAAGACCAAGGCTGTTCCAATAAACCAATTCTCCTGCCTAGTTAAACTGCAAAACCTTCAGGAAAGGTTTTGAAAGCATGACCCATCAGTTCTAATTTTTAAAACTTATCCTTTCAGTCAAGACTAGAAAAAGGCCCATTCCAACTTTTATCTTTACTACAAAGTGCTGTTATCTTGGCCTGATGTCAGGAGCTCTATCTCTCTTTCTGCTGACAAGCAGAGACGAGAAAGATAAGATTGGAAACGAATCTCACTTCTCTGAGTAAATAAATAATCAATACTCATCTAAATGTAAATGAGAAGGGAGCCCCCTCTGATAACAGCACTCTTATCAGAGAGCCAATTTTCTTCAGACATTTGGCCTCAACCAAATCACCATCATTCAGCCCCAGCCTAATGGCAAAAAATCGTAACTAAATTGAACCGATCACCAGAGATCAACTAAGTTCGGCCCTGGCCACTTCAGGTTCAAATGTTTGGGAATGCAATTTTGCCCCCATTAACTTTCAATAGCAATGAAGAACAGACTGGTCAAGGGGCCAGTCTGTGCAATAAACAAAGCCCAGAACGGGGGTCGCCCGGAGGATGAGGAGGAGTGGGCCTAAGTGTTTAAACAAGGCCAGAACTATGGCCAACCCCAAAACCATGCAGGGAAGGCTCCTGCCTTCCTGGTGGGTAGCCTCTAGTCACAGGCTTAGCTGAAATTGAGAAGACATTTAATTTGCCTGATGATGATGGTTAAAGTTTACTAAAACAGATGTAAATAAAGAAAAAAAAAAGAGAGATATTAAAAAGCTACAGTAGCTAAAAATAACCTAACGTTCAAATGATCAATTTCCTCCAAGTAATTTGTATCAGACTTACATCTGACCCAGCAGTGCCGCACTGACCTGATTTTACTGAAATAAGACGCCGTCTACAAGACAAATCACTTTAAAACCACTGCACTGGGGTTTCCATTTCTTTGCTGCAAGACTCAATTCACTGCTGATGAGAGTATTGGGGAAATTATGACCATTATTGATAGGACAGCAAAACCACTTTTACACAGTAGTCTTCAAGTTGACAGAAAGCTTGTGCTGGACCATTAATGAAGGTGTCAGCCAGAATCAGAAATTAAAGACAAAGGCCGGGAAAGACCTAATTTTCAGAGCATGTTAAGGACACCAGACAAACAGAAAAAAGCAGACATCCGTTCTCTTAAGAGTAATACGGCCAAAGCAAGGATCTGCTGAAGGGCAGGCTGCTCTCCCTACAATTAGGGAAAGGAAATATCTCCTTTCTGGTCTGGCCCTGGGGCTCACTCTCTGCTCTAAAATCTTTATTAGCCAAAGGAGGCCATGACTGTGTAGGACAGAACAATTTTTGAGTAGTTTTGACAAGTTTTATCATCTCTGCTCCCACCGAGTACTAAGCCCAGAAGGTGGACAATGGTTTTGGAGTCAGAAAGAACTTGATTAAAATACTGGCTTTTTTTTTTTTTTTTACAAGCTATGTCACATTGGGTACATTAGCTGATCTAAACATTTGTGGATGGGCGCCTGGGTGGCTCAGTGGGTTGGGCCGCTGCCTTCGGCTCGGGTCATGATCTCGGGGTCCTGGGATCGAGTCCCGCATCGGGCTCTCTGCTCAGCGGGGAGCCTGCTTCCTCCTCTCTCTCTCTCTGCCTGCCTCTCTGCCAACTTGTGATCTCTCTCTGTCAAATAAATAAATAAAATCTTTAAAAAAAAATAAATAAACATTTGTGGAGTAACTGCAAAGATTATGTGTAACATGATGCGTAGGACATAATAAACACTCAATAAATGTTGACTGTTACACTGCTATTCAAATTTAACAAAATCATCAATTTGCCCATTTTTAAAACAACAGTGAGCAACATTGAGGACTTTCCTGGCCCTTAACAAAAGCACTTTACATGCATTAGCACTCTGAATCATTAAACTCTATGAGGGAGGCCCCATTATATTCCTCATTTTATAGAGGGGGGGAAAATGTGGAGTGGTTATGTCATGTGTCCAAAGTGTCACCAGGACAAGAATCCAGGTGTGTGTTTCCAGAGCCTACGCTCTTAACTGCACTAACATGCCATATTCCAGAAAGAGCATGCTATAATCTTCTTGATTTAGGGATTGAGAAAAAGAATTATAAGGTTGAGATGATTTATTGGCTCAGAAAGGAGTAAAGGTATTGGGTGGGAAATGAGGTGGGAAGAAATAAAGTAGTTGGTCTTAAGGGGCTCAAAACTGAGGCCTCCCCCAGCCCTCACAGCAGACACCTATCCGACGGGCACTTAAAGTAAACACCAGCTGCTTGCCCTAAGTTTTTTTGGGGTGGAAAGGGACCTTTTCCAAGTTAAATGACTTACAGAGGTACTGCCTCAATCCACAGTTCCGAAAGTATGATTTCTTTAGGGTTTAACTATACCCATTTCTAGTCTTGTTACAACTTTTTTATTGCGATAGAAAACATTTACTGGAAATATGTTACTGCTATTACCGGGTCATAAAATAAAAAGAAAAATAGTTTATGTATTGCCATCATTTCCAATCATCAATCAGAAAGTGCCAAGAGGAGGAAAGGAAAGGGCGTATAGCCGAGATTTCCTCCTTTGTGTAGGAGAAAATGCAGGAGCATCATAATTCTTTAGAACAAATTTCTTCTTGAAGACCCAGTCTCACAGATGGGCTCCCGGGAGGAGTAGGGAAGCACACCTTTTGGCATCTCCCTTCCTCTCTGCAGCCCTGCCCAAATGCCAGAATCAAGGGCCCTTTCTCTGCAACTTCCTCGTGGCCTTGCTTCTCTCAGTGTATTGAGCATGCTGGATTAGAAGCATTTCTATTTGTCATTGTTTCCCCCTACTCCCGCAAATCTTTGAGGATGAGGATGGAGGGGCTTTTTAATACAACCAACTCTGTATTCCCAGAGCTCTAGCACAGCAACAGGCTCTTTGTAGGTGCTCAATAATCTTTGTTCAATAGAATGACTTCAACAAGGTGGCATTTAAAATTGAACAACCTTGACTCTTGACCCAACAAAAGAATCTATCCTGAGAAGCATTACTCCAAGTACACAATGATATATGTTCAAAGATGTTCACTGTAGCAGTTTTAAAATAAAAAATTGCACAGTCTGAATATTCTCCAGCAGGAAATGATTAAATAAAGGACGGTATATCTATACACTGGGATGTTATGTAGCTGTTAACAAAATAAGCTAAATTAATAAGACACGGGAAGAGTTCCATGACACATTATTAAATTTAAAAAGATATAGAATGTATAGAGTATGCTCCATATATATATGTGATTATATATATATATATATATATAATATATACATATATTTTAGATTTTATTTATTTGACAGAGAGAGACACAGCGAGAAAGGGAACACAGGCAGGGTGAGTGGGAGAGGGAGAAGCAGACTTCCCGCCAAGCAGGGAGCCCGATACGGGGCTCGATCCCAGGACCCTGGGATCATGACCTGAGCCGAAAGAAGATGCTTAACAACTGAGCCACCTAGGCGCTAGAGTATGCTCCATATTAATAAAGTAAAACTCCAACTACATATATATATATATATATGCATGTGTGTGTGTGTTTTTTCAACACACACACACACAATCTGGAAGGCTATCAGCCAAACTGCTCTCACGGTTACTCTGTTAACTAGAATTACCTCTGTGCATTGGATGGGATAGTAGCAAAGACAAAGGCTTATGCTTTCTTACTTCACAGATCTCTATCTTACATAGGTATTACTTCTGTCATTAAAAATCCAATTCCAAAAAAAAAAAAAAAATAAACAATCTGAGAGGTGATTCCAGCTAGGTCAGACTATGGACTGTGTTCTCTGGACTCCCCTCTCACTATCTCTGGCTTCTCACAGGTAATGCGGGCTCAGTGGTTGCTGGGAAGACACCTAAGCAGCTGGTGGCCCAGGAACAAAAATGGCATAGAGTCTCTTCAAGGGTTCCCATGTCCAGAGTTAAGGCATAGGGTGGACCACAGAAGCTTCCAGAGCTGCCCAAAGGAGCTGGGCAGTACATGTAAAGAGGACTGGAACATCTGAGGCCAGGCTGCTGGCACCCACAGGCCCGCAGAGAGGCCATGACTGCAGATCACGAGTCAGACTATCCACCCGACAACTTCTTCTATCACCTTAGTCTAGAAAACTATGCCTGCTCTGTCCTCCACCTGGGTTCTAGATGGGCTGTGGAAAACAAAGGATGTCTCCATACTGTCTCTGTCTGCCCTATTCATTCTCCCTCTAAGACAGTCCTGATACCTCCGCTCAGGCTTTCAGACAAGAGGCAGTGTGCTCCGAGTCCCTCCCTGTAGCTTGGGAGGGTGGGAAGAAAGTGTGGATTTGATCCTTGCCCTAAACTCAGTAATGTGTGTATGTGTCTGTGTATATGTCTGTGTGTGTTCTAGGGAGTGCCCTCCAACCCATGCTGACCCCAACACATTTGAGACGGTCTAGTGGTTATGAGCCACACTGCTCAGGTTTGAATTCCCAGCTCTACCACTTACTAGCTGTGTGACCCTGGGCAATTACTTAATGTTTTTATGCCTTGCTTTCCCACCTGTAAATGAGGGATAATAACAATATCTCCCTCTTTTTTTTTTTTTTAAAGATTTTATTTATTTATTTGACAGAGATCACAGGTAGGCAGAGAGGCAGGCAGGATGGGTGCAGGGGAAGCAGGCTCCCTGCTGAGTAGAGAGCCTGATGAGGGACTCGATGCCAAGACTCTGAGATCATGACCTGAGCCAAAGGCAGAGGCTTAACCCATTGAATCACTCAGGCGCACCAGCACCTCCCTCTTAAGAATTGTTCCAAGGGGGGAGCCTGGGTGGCTCAGTGGGTTAAAGCCTCTGCCTTCGGCTCAGGTCATGATCTCAGGGTCCTGGGATCGAGCCCCGCATTGGGCTTTCTGCTCAGCAGTGAGTCTGCTTTCCCCTCCTCCCTCTCTCTCTTTGCCTGCCTCTCTGTCTACTTGTAATCTCTGTATGTCAAATTAATAAATTAAAAAAAAAAAAAGAATTGTTCCAAGGACTCCATAGATCATATGCCTGGGTTTCCGCTTCTGCTGTCCAAGCTTCACTGGGTGGGTGGGGGGTGGGGTATGATTCTTCAGCAAAGGCTGGAACCTCGGAAGGTCCGCCAATCTGGTCTCATCTCCCTCCCTTCCCACCTCCCACCTAATGATCCGGTAATCCAGAAATATCCTCCAAACCATGCTGTTTCAACCCTTTGTGCTCTGCTCATACTGGTTCCTCTATCTGAAGTAGTCTTCCCTTCACTTCACGTCTCTGGTCCTCACTTTCCCCTACTCAAGAAGTCAAAGCTGCGTCGAGTACCACTGCCTCTGCACTTCTCCGTGCAACCCACACTAGGAAGGTCTCTGGTTGGGCCTGTCTTTCATACCAGCTGTACGCAAAATGCGGGTGGAGCGCAGACTCAGGAGTTCTGCGTTCATGGGGCAGCCACAGCAAAAAGTGTGCTTCAGTGTCTATTGGATGACTAAGTGGAAACTCGGCCCACTTGGCTACCACCTTGACTACCTACCTCGCCCTCCAGAGAAGACTTGAAGTTCCACTTCCAGCTGACTCCAAATGTCCCCACAGATTGGAGAATCACAATAGAGCCCCAACTCTGACTGGGTTTCCTGGGGATGAACAGGGCTGGTGGAGATCTGTGCTGCTTTGGGCACTGGCTAGAGAATGGAAGACCACACCTGTCAGGGGCCAAGCCCGCCTCCGCATCAGTTCAGTTCCCTTACCCAGGCCTGCCTTTTCTCACCAGAGCAACCTGTCCCAATGTGCTTCCTATCAGAGTTCTTTGAGCTACAACACACAGCCTAGGAACCCACCATCATCAGAACAAGAAGAGATAAGGCATGGATAACCCAAAACGTGGAGAAGTCTGGAAGCTTCTGGATAGGAGCTTCCCACACACCACTCCAGGCAGAGAGAGTGCTGAAACGACATAGGAATGCTCAAGAGTCCACTACCCAGCTGGCACGAATGTACTTCCCTTTGGAGAAAGGAGTCCTAGGATTACTTTTAAAATAAAAGAAAAAGAAAAAAAAAAAAGAAACAACCCCCCCCGCCTTCAAATCCAGGTATCACTTGTTACAGAGGATGGAAACCTTTAACACTGTCCCTTAGCATTCAATTTTTCAATCTAATCTGTTTCTCTTAACTTGAGTCACTGTGACATTACCAAATTTTACGTACAGTTATCTGCTACTCTGTAAAGAAATACAGATGGTTTTTGTGGAAATAAACAGTCATTTATTTTAAACAATTGTAAAATAGTTTATGGAAACCAGTGGAGTAATGCATTCAAATAAATGCCAAAACTGGTTGATGGGGAGCCAGGGTGCTAAATCACACTGCTGAGGAATTCAGCTGTGGGGAACAGATAGTAAATCCAGAGTGACAGAATTTCCCGTGATGGCAAAGGTTTCTGACATCCAGTCCAGTACTCAAAAACCACAGCAGTTCAAACCCATTTTCCTTAACACAGTCTTGACAGCCAGCAAAATTAGTGAATTTAGTCACAAACACCTAAGGACAAAAACAAAAGAAGCAAACAAAAAGACTTCATTTGTCTGTAGCCTTTTCTGAGCTGTAAAAAAGTAGTGATTCCAACCTAAGTCAATGGAGAGCATGCTTAGGGCCAACTGTTTTCAATCAGCAGACTTTGTTATGATACAGTGGAATCTGAAGACTTCTATTCAAATCTGCTCATGCCAGAGACTTGCCTGGGTAAACTAAAGCTCTCAGAACCTTGGTCTCCGCCTCTGAAAATGAAGACAATAGTTGCATGTGCTTGACAGGCTACTGAGCGAAAGCCGTGAGGCACCAGGAGTGACTGTGTTCTCTCACCGTTTGGGTGCCACTGGCCCCGATGAAGGGGCTGTAACCCTGGGTGGGACAATAGTCTGCAGGGCCTCACAGGGGCTTTTATCAACTCTCCAAGGAAGTACCACTGACAATAAGTGGCTCAGGACTGCCTTTGCAGGAGTGAAGAGAGCTCCAAGCACTTAATTGATTCTAATTTCACATGAGAACCAACTACAAACATATTAACCTTCTTACTCAATGAGCTCTTTTTCCTTGTCACTGGGTTTCCAGTGATACTGGATTATCTCAGTTGTCCATCAAACGTTTACTGAACCCGCCCTGTGCTAAATCCTGGGGTAGGCACTACCGATACAAGGACCATTTGGGCCCCAAAGATTCAGAGTAGTGAACAGGGCACTCACAAGTCTGGAATACTTCTTACTCAGCCTTCCCTTCTTGTTGACAGGAAGTCAACTCCCAAGTTCCAAAGACTCTACCCATTTAATACATCACCCTTGCACTGCTTATCGTCCAGCCCCCAGTCATGGTCTTCAACTCTTCTCCTGGCCTCCAGCCATCCATTCTTTATCCTACTGTCAGAGGGTGCTCTCTTAAGGTTACCACCTCCATGCTTAAAATCCTTTCACAACTTCCTCACCCTGTTCTCCTGACCTTCTATCCATCCTAATTGTCCGTCTATGTCCTCTGTAAGCCAGCCGAACTGGTCTCCTTACTGCTCAGTGCATAGTATTCATGGAGTATCACAGAATAACCATATCATGGTTATTCTCTAAGTCTTATCTGGCCTCTAGGACCTTTTGCATATGCGTTTCTCTGTCTGCCCCCATGTCAACGTCAGGACCTACCAGGCTCCTAGAACAGCCCGCTTCCTTTCCCCATAATAAGGAAAGTCTGCCATTTCATGTTCCTCACACCTGCAGGCTCTGCTTCAAGGCAAAATTTCTGTAATTTAAAGCCAACCCCAAACAAGACTTCCTTTCTTTAATCTGGCCTTGACCTTCATGTCTCATTCAGATTAAGGGCCCTTGCCCCCAGCTCAGCCCTGCCCAGAACCCTGCCCTGGGCTTACTAACCTGCTGGGTTCTCAGGGTGCCTCTCAGAAAACTGGTCCTGCTCTTGATGCCACCTACCTGCCTGGATCTCTCTGTGTATAAGTTACACATGTAGTTTACCTGAATTCAACTAGAATTGTTTGGTAAAAATGAGGAAAAACAGAGAGTGAAGAATGACCAAAAGAACAATTTAAATAGTTTGTAAAATCTCCCTTGCCATGACTCTCAGTGATTCAGTGAACCCCAAGAGTGAATTGTGGGGGGGGGGAGTCTTACTCATCTTTGTAGTTACAGAGCTTGGCAAATATCTGAAGAATGACTTACTGAATTAATTGGGTGGATGGCAGTATCTGTTTTGTAGCTCCTCTTAAAGTGTGAACGTCTTTCTGTGACAAGTACTTTGATTTTAGCATTTAAAGATATGTATTTTTAGTTTCATTGGTTCTCATCCTAGAAAAAGAGGTTAGCCATGTTGGACTTAATGAGGAAAACTATAGTATGCTGGCCTCTGACAGACATTTTTTTAAATAAAGATTTTAGTTATTTATTTGAGAGAGAGAGAGAAAGAGAACATGAACAGCGGGAGGGGCAGAGGGAGAGGGAGAAGCAGAGTCCCCACTGAGCAGGGAGCCTGCTGCGGGACTCAATCCCAGGACCCTGGGATCGCGATCTGAGCCAAAGGCAGATGCTTAACTAACTGAGTCACCCAAGTGCCCCTGACAGGAATTTTTAAAGGGATTTTTTTTCTAGAGGTAATTTTGACAACACGAGTTTTGCTCACCTGTTGCCTTTGTGCCCTGAACCCGCGTGGAACACAGATCGTCCCTGGATGCTTACCATCATCTGCTTCCCTGGTCCCTGCTGTCTGGACCTGCAATTTCCCCTCAGTTGTGTTCTTAGGCATCAACTGCCCATCTGCCTTTTTCCCTGTTTTGGGGGAATCAGACCCTTCAGAGATCATTTCCACCTGCCAACTCAGCTCTTCTCTGCCTACCTGTCCACTTTCCAAGCACCACTGTACCAGCTAGGGCTGTGTTTCAAGGCGGGAACACAGGCGTCAGTAAGCACTTTGCTTACTGCTAGTACCCTGTCTGGCCCCATAATAGCCATTTGGGCTCCTGCTTCAATACTTTCCCCTGGACTGGTAGGACCTTAATGGCATGGCTCAAATCCCAGCTCCACTAAGCTTTAAGACCTTGGGAAATTACCTAAGTGCTCTAAGCATTGTTTCTTTATCTCTAAACTGGGGATGGTGATAATTTCTAGAGCGTGAAGTTGTTACATGGATTAAATGAGATAGTAACAATGTAAAGCACTTAGTCTGGTGCGTGGTAAGTGCTCAGGAAATAGCAGCTATTTCATACTACATTAGTACAATTTTACACATTTCACCATGTTTAACTACGAATCTATCAAATCGGCAAGAAGCTGAGTTATAGATCCTATTTTAAACCAACGGTGACTGACAACCCAACATGTTAAAATATGCTTCTCCTTGTGCTAAACACACAAACCAAAAAGGTAAAAGCAATAGAGAAAAGATGGCCGCGGAGGAGGTAGAGGAGTCGCGGCTGCCAGCCATTTTCCTTCCTGGGAGTTTTCCTTCTTGTTACATCTATTATCTGGGAGCTGGGCTGCCCCGCTGGCTTTCCATTTGCCTTGCTAATAACAGTAAATCCAGCAGCTTCCACTGCAGCTCATGTCTCCTTCAGCTGACTCCGAGGCCAATCAGCATTTCCTCTCTCCTAATGTCAGATGTTCCCTGGGAAGTCCTGCTGAAGAGAAAATTTATGACAAAAGTTTCTCCAGCTTTTAACCCTTCTGCCTATCCAGCTCCAGATGCAGAGCCTCCAGAGGAATGCTAGGTCATTCTTACATGTGCATACCTATGTTCTCACTGAGGCTTTGCTGCTCTGACAAGGGGCCTCAGACCCCTGGAAAAGCTCAAATGAGCAGCTGGGCAGACAGATGCACACATTCTGGGCCATACCTAACATGGGCTAAATTTGAGCTGGGTTCCTAGTAGCTAGGGTCTCTGTTGAGTCAAAGCAGTCATACTCCTAAAAAACAAAGTGTTATATCACAAAATTGTGATATGGCTGGGTTTCATAACAATGAAATTGAAGACAGGGTGCAGGACTAACATTTATTGAGCAATAAAGTAATAACAGCTGAGTGTTCAGTGTTTCACACCGATTTCCATTTAATTCTAACTACAATGCTATGAAGATGACAGTGTTCTCATTTACAGATAAGGAAAATGAAGTTCAAACAGGCTAAGAAACCTACTAGAGAGCTAGAAAGAATAACAGAAGCCAAGAGTAGAACCAGGGAGATGTTTCTAGAACATCTAAGGTATTAAGCTCCCACAGTTAAGACTACCAAGCAGCTGCGACTTTATTTTACTAAGGAGCAATATAAAGCAAGGAACTCGGAGAGGGAGAATGACCTGACCAAGGTTACCTAGCTAGGGGTGGTGGGGCCAGCTTTGAGCCAATAGAGGGAGCACAGTCTTCTGATCCACACCAGTAATCCCTGAAATAAACCCTCCAAGGGCTGCGGAAGATGAGACAGCACAGATTCAGGCGTTGAGGACACAAGGGGGTGGCACTGCACGGTCTCTGTAGCTAGAGAGAGAACAATGGCTGTCAGCCGAGAAGCAGGCTCTCTGGCAAGGGCGGCACTGGTGTGGCAGCCACCGCCAGCCCCCACAGACCTTCTGTTCTCAGCACAGAGGGGTCTCATCGCAGGGTTTTCATTTTAAGTAAGTTTGAATCTTTGTGGATAGCTACATTCTAGCTCAACAGGCTTTTCCTTGACCTCCTCTCCACCTTTCCACAGAAGTTAGATGATATACTTAACCAGATAAGTGATTCAGTAAACTAATTTTTGTCCCAATTTGGAAAAAACAAAACAAAACAAAAACAAAAAACCAGAATGTCAAAATGTACATGTGACAGCTGTTTGGAACTCTAATGTTATGGAAAAGCAGCTGTTTTCATTTATATTTGAGATATTAGTCATTCTTAGGATGGGACAAGAGTACTCAGCTAATAGCTTGTGCTTTAACCTGCGGAGAAAACAGGTCACAGAGACAAGATGTTGGCAAAATCACACTATAATGGTTATACTCATCTAACACGCTGGTCTTAAAAGGTTTGGAGATGTTTGCAATGGGAAGCAACTATTTAATAACAGCATTCTCACAGAAAACTGACATCCACACAATAAAATGGATTGTGGCTTTTAGGAGAAAGGAAGTTACCAAATAAAGTCCATGTGAGCAAGGGAAAGAATGAAATCTTTCTAAGCTCTAGAATTTGAAAGTAAGCAATCTTCTTTTTTTACAAATTTTAAAAACTATTTTTACTTTTTGCAAAGGAACATGTATAGATGACTCCTTTTTTTAAACATCTTAATTTTATTGAATATTTTCATGTTCCAAGATTCATCATTTATGTACCTCTTACACTGTGTAGTTGACTCTTAAACAACACAAGGGTTGGGGCACTGATCCCCCACATAGCCAAAAATCCAAACTTAACTACTAAGAGCCTACTGCTGACTGGAAAGCTTACCAATAACACAGTTGATTAGAACATATTTGATATGGTGTCTGTATCACACATATGTATATGTTATGTTTTATATACCATATTCTTACAACAAAGCTAAAGATGTTAAAAACATAAGGAAAATACATTTATAGTACTGTAAAAAATCGGCACATAAGTGGACTCATGCAGTTCAAACCTGTGTTGTTCAAGGGTCAACTGTATTTACAGTTTTATTTTTTATTTTATTTAATTTTTTTTCCAGTGCACAAAAGGAGTGTGTATGTGTGTGTTTTAAAAATTTATTTATTTATTTGACAGAGAGAGGGGGGTGGGGATCACAAGTAGGCAGGCAGAGAGTGAGGGGGAAGCAGGCTCCCTGCTGAGCAGAGAGCCTGCTGTGGGGCTGATCCCAGGACCCTGAGATCATGACCTGAGCCAAAGGAAGAGAGGCTTAACCCACTGAGCCACCCAGGCACCCAAAAAAGGGTGTTTTTATTAAAGCACAGGGATAGGACCTGTGGGCGGCTGCTGTATATAGAAGTAAATAACACCACAAGTCCTATAGTGAAAAAGTTAATTCTTTGCATTTCCCTGAATCCCTTCTTACAGGCAATCACTTCAAAAATTTTTGACTATTTATTCTGGTACTCACCTTCCTATTTTTTATTAGCATTCTTTACTCAGCCTTTTTTTTTTTTTTTAAAGATTTTATTTATTTATTTGACAGAGAGAGAGATCACAAGTAGGCAGTGAGGCAGGCAGAGAGGGGGAAGCAGGTTTCCCGCCGAGCAGAGAGCCCGATGCGGGGCTCGATCCCAGGATCCTGAGATCATGACCGGAGCCAAAGGCAGAGGCTTTAACCCACTGAGCCACCCAGGCGCCCCCTTACTCAGCTTTTTAAAAAATGATTATAAATATCAGATAATACAGTTTAACTTCTGCTGTGGGAGATAAGGAATCTGCGTGAGCTCTACCTTTCACACAAAACACAGCCATGCTTTGGAAAGGAGTTTGCTTTAATTTTCTTTTTCTGGAACAGGGTTTTTGCACTAGCTTCTTCCTGTTAGGCACCCTTACTTGATTATCATTGCTTAAAATGTCTGTTTTTGCTATATCCCACTGGCTCCCCAAGGACTCATTAGAGATTCATGTCTTAGGAACCTGGGAGGCAACACTAATTTCAACTGATGTGCACTGTGTTTCATTTTTAAGACATTTACATTTTCACTCGATGATTTAATTCTCAGAGGAAGTTTGATCTCCAATAACCAAAGTGCAGTGACTCTATTCCCGAACAGGAAGTGGGTGGCCTTGGGTCTGGGCTGGCAGGGAGCAAAGCAGCTGTGGGCTGCAGATTGGCTTTCACTGCTTCTCCTTTGCTCATTTCACAAAATATGTTAGTCACCAACTCCAGGCCAGCTAGAGTACTGGCAAACAAAAAGGAACCTGTTCTCCCCAAAGGACTTTCATTGTACTCAAATGAAAGCTCAATTCCCCTCATCCCAAAGGCAAAGGAGGGTCTTCGTCCTTTTCCTTGGTAAGGTACATAACAACATCTGGCAAGATCAATGTATTAGGAGCTCACCAGGGCAGGCCCATGGCGCCTCTGATGCAAGGCTGAGTGGCTAAGGGACAATGTTCCCTCTAGCAGTTTCCAATGCTGAGATACAGCCTGTACCTCTTAACTGATGCTGTTGCTCTGGGTGTGATGAGTCACTCATTGCTCACGAATTCATCCAGCCATCACTGTCCTGTCCACGTCTCCCTGCATCAGGGTGTGATATTGGTAATCGAGTAGCAGCGGATCCGTGGAAATTTGCTAAAGTGGTAAGACTGAGGTAATGCCCGATCGTGGAGGCAAGAGGGACTCCTTTCAGGAGGAGCGCTCACAAAACTGGAGACTCAAAGAAGTCCTTTTAGTTGGAAAATGGACATGCTAAAAGCCAGAAGGGAGTATCCCTATCAAAAGTACTTGCTGGGTGGTCTGTTTTTATTGACTCTCTACCCCACTAAAATGAGAGCTGAGAGCAGGCCCTGCCATCCTTATACACTGATTAAAATGTAGCAGAGACCCCATAAATATTTACTGAGTGATGAGTCTGGATTTGGATACACTGTACTTGAGGATTTTTTTTAGACTTAAATCATACTTTGTCTTACTTTTATCATAATTCACATTGTTCTATTTTTTTTTAAAGATTTTATTTATTTATTTGACAGACAGAAATCACAAGTAGGCAGAGAGGCAGGTAGAGAGAGAGGAAGGGAAGCAGGCTCCCCGCTGTGCAGAGAGCCCAACGAGGGGCTCGATCCCAGGACCCTGGGATCATGACCTGGGCCGAAGGCAGAGGCTTAACCCACTGAGCCACCCAGGTGCCCCTCACATTGTTCTATTAAATGTAGTATGCAAAAAAAAAAAAAAAAGGGGAAGCTGGGGTTCTGTTATGATTCAATATTTCTATGATCCAGTGATGACAGTTTTGGAGAAGATTGAGGAGCTCCAATAGACCACCCTGTATCTTCTGTAGCACTTGGGCTTTAATCACATCTCTCTGACTTTCTGTTTGAAAAAGTGGTTTGATGGCACAGTAAAATCTATCCACCTTGCTGACTGTGATCAGTAGCTAGGTAATGAGAAGTAAGGGCTGATACTTCCTTTCCCCAGACCTGCCTCCTAGTGCCGCTCCAATGCCTTTTCCTGATTTTAAGTCATCTCTGTCTCTGGGTACTACTGTCACTGTTAAGACAGAAGAAATATCCTGACTCATTAGCTATTTTTCTTCTTCTTTTCTTAATGCATTTAAAGGTGTTGTAGAAAGTACTGGCATTTGTAGCTTACTCAAAAAGGAAAAACTCCTTGTGGAAAGCTGTCACTGTAATTGTTAAAACTGCCTTTTAAACTGTGTAAGGGAGGAAGACTGGCTCTAGTGTCACACCTCTGAAAACAGTGAGATAGAAGTGGGGTGTCTCAGGTCTCTGGGCTGGCCTGAAAGAGGTCTTCTATGAGACTGCAGCTCATATAAAGTGATAATTTTTCAGGAAAATAGCCAAACCCAGCCTTGGCAGAGGAAGAGTTTTCCTTACAGCTACTAACAGGATAAATTCATGAATGGCCTGCCTGAAGAAACAGGCCGTCTGCTTCCTCTGGGGGAGACAAAGACTCTTCATGGAGAGTGTAAGGGACAGACACAGCACTCCAAACCTCCCTGTAACTTCTGTAATCATTCCTCAAAAATCACACAGATGTTTCATTATATTTCCCCTTTTAAATGTTTTCTAAGAAGCAGCAACAGGCTTTGTGAGCTACTTGGCTCTTAATACAAAGGCTTTTTATAATCGCCTGTAAACATGTTTGTTACAGATAACTGTAATTTGTTCGCTTTCTCTCTAGAATCTTCCGTAGAGTAAATGAAATTTGCTGATATTTGCTACACGACGAATGTGCCTGTGACCATTTGACCACCCCTACATACCTGACATGGGTTTTCTTGGTAGTCAAAAAATCATTAGAGTTGGCTCTCCGGATCTAGTTTCCTCCTTGTTCAAAATAAAGGGTGCTTCCAGCAGACCCATATCCAAACATAATTCAAAGGCTGGTTCTATCACAGGGTATAAGCTTTCCACAGACTTCATTCGTTGCAAACAAAAGACACAGGCAAAAGCCAAGTCATATGGGCAGAAAAGGAAGTAAACCAAAACCTCAAAAGCCAGATTTTATGGTGTGCTTGGTGCCATCGTAGCAACAGGGATAAAGGCAGCTGACATCCACTGAACTACTATGTACTGTTTTATATGCATCCCGACAAAACAACAGCCCTGCCAGGTAGGCATTATTATCCTTGTTGACAGAAAAGAGAACCAAAGTGAAAAAGGTCTGATGACTTGTCTAACCTTATACCTTGTGTGGAAAGGCAAGCCAAGGTGGAGATTTGGGCTGGTTTGGGTCCAAAGCCCGTACTCTTTCCACTGAATCATGCTGCCACGTCCGAATGAAGCAGGTGCACTTGGTCTCTCGAGGGAGAAAAGCATACCTGCTTCCACTGACATGTGAACCTGGGGACCTTAGCCAGTAGGAGGAATATGAACTTTGGCATCATACATCTAGGTTTAAATCCCAGTTCCTCTACTTACTAGCTGTCTGACCTTGGACAAGTCCTGCAGACTCTCTGAGCTTTAGTATTCTTTTTTATAAAACAAAAATAACAACCAATTCACTCGATTTAAGGATTAAAAGAAATGACTAGAAAGTGTTTGGCAGATTGCCTGGCAAATTTTTAATATTCGATTAAGTGGTAACAACTATTATATTTTCATAACTCTATATGCTACTTAAAACCACAGGTACATGGAAGAAACTATGACCGCAAAGATGTCCTTTAACATATGAAGTAATGAAAGATAAAATACCCTATAGGAAGTAAAGATTAGTGTTTTCCATGCCACAAAGATAATTATTTGTAAGTTCAGAAATTTAAATTAATAAGCAGAACCTAAAATATATGTATTTTATTTTTATAAGTTCTTTCCTAGTTTATTATAAACATTTTTAAAACAGAGGAGTTGAAAGAACTGTACATTGAAAACCCATATACCTACCACTTAGATCCTACAATTGGCAATTTTACCATGTTTGCTTTATCATATATCCATCCACCAATGCATCTTTAAAAAAAATGCATTTCAAAGCAGTGAGCCGACAACAGTACATTCAATGTGCTTAACTTTTATCCAATATTTGTTTGAGATTCTCTTTTTACTTTCAGGTAAAATTTTCATACAGTGAAATGCACAAATCTTATGAGTACCATTTGACAGTTCCAACAAATGTATACATTTGTGTGATACCAGCTCCTGTCAATGTACAGATTACTTTTATTCCAGAAAGTTCTCTCACTTGCATTATAATTTAAATGGGAAAGCTGCAGTACAGAGAAAAAACACTGGGCTTAAGAATCAAGGGGTACAGGTTCAAATCTCATCTATGTCACTCATTAGCAATCCACACAAGAATGTGTGCACATATGCACAATACAAATATAAATGGCCTTGGTTTTCTCAACCATAAAAAATAGATGATGTCTATTTCACAAGGTCTTTGTAAATACAAAAATATAGTAAGCGTTCAGGAGATGTACCAAAGGGTACTTTTTCTCCTATTCCCCCTCACAGTTCCCCTGAGTCTGAGGACGTTGCCTTCAAAAAGAAAACGGTAAGGACAAAAACCCAAACCCAACCAGTTAAATGAGAGATGAGGGAACAGGGCATCTCTCTGCATAGGCAGTCCTCTCCCAATTTATCCACTCTGACTTCAGCTAATTAAACATCTGTCTCAACGGTGTCCTCAGCAAATTAGTCATCCCCACTTTGTGACACTGATTGTTGGTTGCAGTCTTTTCCCCACTTGCTACCATTCCCAGAAACTTCTAGGAGTTAACTCACCAGGCACATGGCAAGGAATGATGCAGGGTCCCCATTAACCCCCCACAGTTGCCCTTGGTGCCAGTGCTGTTTATAATACTGCCAGACGTGTCCTTAGATGTGCCTCCCCAAAATAAACCTGTTAAGGGGTGACAACTTCTTGGTCTACATTTCCGACTTCCGATTATGATGCATTTTCTAAGTACTATATACGCGTACCAGACTAAAATAAACTATTTAACAGGAAGTCTGTTGTTTCAAATAGTTTTGTGACAAAGCAGGAAAGTAACAACATAAGGTCCTAAATGAGGTGAACCGAAGTCTAGTGAATTATCAGCTACTTCTCTCCAAGCACATAAACAGAAGCTCTGCTGGTGAATGAAAGGCAAACAAGTAAAATGGCCTGGGCTGGATGTGTGCCTCTCCTCTATATCAGGGGTGTGTGTGTGTGTGTGTGTGTGTGTGTACACACACACCTACTGGGGCAGGAAAGGGAGTGGGAGGGTGAAATGTATGCTAAACTACAGGGTCCTTCTTAAAAACAGTTTTGTGAAATTAGGCTTCTCAATTTCTCTTCCCACTAAAACAAGTGACTTAAAAACTATCTTTTAGAAAGATAAATGGCAAATAAAAACACTTTAAAAATGCTTAACTTTACACAAAAGCCCCAGAAATGCAAATTAAAATGCAATATTAACTGCTAGCCATCAGTTTGGCAAAAATTAAAGATTGATAACATCGGTGTTAGTAAGGGGGTGGGAAAAGAGGCTCTCATATATTCTTAGAGTGTCAAAGAATCGGTATAAACTTTTTAAAGGGCAATTTGTTTTTCTCAACATTTTAAGGAAGCAAACTTCTGACAAGCAATCCCATATTTAACATCTAGCACAAACGTGCAATGAATATTCATACCAGATTGTTCACTCTGTTTGTGTAAAACTGGAAATTTGGAAATAATCCAAATGCCCAACAACAGAGAGCTAAGTTAAATAAATGTAACTAGCAAGATAAAACTGCAATATTAGCTCTAACATAGTCAAAAGCTTATGACATAATACTGAGTGAAATACAAATGCAAAACCATACACACTGTGTGGTATCCTTAAATATCATTACGTATACAGTTTTTACAAGTTCATTTAACAAACATTTATGGAGTGTCTTCTGTTTGACACTCTGCTAGATGTTGGGTATATAGTGATTTAAAGAAACAAAAAAACAAAAAACAGGGTACTGCCCACATGAAACTTAGAGCCTGTATGTCTGTCTATGTATGAACTGGATAAAAAACCAAGGGTTCATACCAAATAAAGTCAGAAGAAACCTTGACACAGGTTTCTTTTTACTTCATGCATATTCTAAATGTCTGATTTTTTTTTCAACAAGCATTTACTTTATTAAAAAGAAATCTTTAAAAGCCTGTCTTCTACCACCCCCTCGTTTTAATATTAACACCAGAATGGGTGGCAGCTTCAAGGTATTTCAAGGTATTTCTCCTCAAACTGCACTTAGCTCTAATAAAAGAAATCCGATTCAACTATGGTGTCCGTTCCTCTGCTTCCTGTACTGAGCACATCCTCTTCTCCCCATGCCTTAATTCAGGCCTCATCATCCGTTGGATTGAGTCCTCAAGAGCCTCCTCACCGGTGTCTCTGCCTCCTGTTTTATGTCCTCTAATCGATTTTTATCATGCAGACAGTGTGCTTTCTAAAAGAAATTCTGACTATATTGTTCTCCTTTCAATGGTTCCCCTCTGCCACCAGAATAAAGTTCAAATTCAACACGGTTTACAAACATGACCTGGTCCCAAACGACCACTTCAGCCTCATAATGCCCCACCCTCCTAACTCCTACTCTACTGCTCATTATACTGAGTTACAAGCGGTTTCCAGAAGGCGTCAAGCTCTCTCAACTCACTCCTTCAGCCTAAATGCTCTTTCCCAGTTCTCTTCATCTGGTCAGTTTCCACCATCTTCAGGTCTCACCTGGAGGTTCTCCCTGACTCCCAAAGACCAGACTAGGGCTCCCCTCCCACAATGTGTGTGCCCAGGCCCTACACTTATTTCCTCTGATCACATGCATGGTATTGTAATTGCTTGTTTTTCTCCCGGAAGAACTAAACAGTAAGCTCTGGGAGGGTAAGGACCATTTCTTGGCTTTAACAAAATCCCCAGTTTCTACACAGTGTCTGCTGCAAAATAAGCCCCCAGTAAGCAAATACAGCTCTCCTAGTTTTGAGTACCTTATGGGGCCTGGTCTGATCAGATCTGGCCCCTGCCTGGCTTCTGCAGCTGACCTTCTGCCTTGTTCTTGCTCCACTCATTTGGGATATTCATGTTCCGTTACTATGTCTCAAAATGTCTCTGCCTGGAATGTCCTTCCTCTCACTTACCCATCTGGCAAAATTCTATTTAATCTTCAAAAAACTACCAAATCCATTACTCCAGAGCATCTTTCCTCAGGCCCTGTCTCACACAGTAGTTTTAAGTACTCCCTAATCTATGCTGCTTTAGTAGATTACGTATTTCTCCTTGTGAATTTGCCATATTTTACTGCCCCCTTTTCTCAATCTGTTTTCTCACTGGGTTTCCACCTGATTCGAGCACAGGGCTGGCCCAGAGCAGGAAGCGAGGCACGGTAACCACTGAAGTCAACAGGGTCTGTCAGAGCCACACTGTGGAGCTGTAGAGCACACCTGCCCCTTCCCACAGTGCCCTAGGTGACCCCTCCCTCAACCTCTCCTGTGTCACAGCTGAGGAAAGCATGACTCAGAGAGGTAAGTACGGGATTATGCGTTCTGTTACCATAGTTCTTCATTCTAAGATGCATTTTTTTCCTACTTTATAACATCTCTAAAATTAGGCTACAGCTTACAATCAATATGTACATTGAATGCAGTATTTCTTTCTTTATTTTTTTTCCTGTAAAGCTATTATTAAATTAGTGATGCTCTAGAATTAGTCCCTAGTGGTCCAGAGAGAGGTCCTTCCTCTGACTTCAAAATACATGTGCCTCCTGCAGCACCACACAGCCTGTCAGGAGAACAGGTCTTTCCTCTTTCTTTCATTCGGCTTTTGCTTTAATCTAATCCACGTTTGTGACTGCCCCAGATGGCGTGAATGAATAGATTTTGTGATGGAAGAGGAACTTCTGAAAGATTAGCGACTAGCAGGAAGAGTAAACGCTGGTCAAATGTAGTTTTGGCGAATGATGTATTTCAGGTTTTTCTGATGTGGCGGTTGTGAGAGCTCATAACACCCTTCTAAAATAACTGGGTCTCTAAAGTGGTTCCCAAAGATTTTTGCCTGACATAAATTCTCTAAATTTCCAGGCTTCCTAGATAAAATAGTTGACTGCAATGCCATCTTTAACATGCTCTGCTCTATTCTCAAGAAGATCCATCAGGAGCCTCAGAGCACTCGAGACAGGGGGAAGCTCAGGTGGGAAGAGACAACAAGATAAAAGGGCAGAGAGAAGAGGGAAAGAGGAATATTTAACTTGGAGCTTCTTGCCCGGGGCATTTCTGAGTTAGACATTTAAACACTTTAGCTGCCCTAATTTTCTCTATCGTTTTCCCACTGGGTCACTGGATACGAAGTACCCGGTCCTCACATCTCATCCGGCCGCCGTGCATGAGTGGCACTGGCATGATTATTTATTATTTCATGAGGAGGAGCAGTTTTCCATAGAAATTACTGCCTTTTTGACTAAGAACATTTATTTTATTTATTTATTTTTTAAAGATTTTATTTATTTGACAGACAGAGATCACAAGTAGGCAGAGAAGCAGGCAGAGAGAGAGGAGGAAGCAGGCTCCCCGCTGAGCAGAGAGCCCAATGCGGGGCTTGATCCCAGGACCCCAGGATCATGACCCGAGCCAAAGGCAGAGGCTTTAACCCACTGAGCCACCCAGGTGCCCCGACTAAGAACATTTAAACAGTCCTATTTACATTTTCTTCTTCATCTTCTTCTTTTTTCTTTTAAAGGATTACCTGCTACAGCATAAGGAAACCACATGTCTGTGTCTCCAGTTCGCAAATTACTTTCATAGAAGAACAGTTACTAGATTTTCCATCTCTACAATTACACAAGGAGGAAGAATCTTCAACTCTACAGCAAGAAGATTCTTTAGCTTACTTCAGCCTTTAGAGAACATTTCAGGTTAGAAGAGTGTTAGAGACCCGACTCTCTCTAAAACATATGGGTTTCTCTTTTCTACAGGGCAGCTCAGGACAGGTGTATGTTGCTTTAAGAAAGCCAGACATAAAACATTAAAACTGACACCAATACAGACAAACTGTGCAATTACAAAAAGAATTCCTGGTTTTATATCCAGATTCACCACAGGGTTCCTTTAAATGCTGCACTTCCCTAGTGCATTTAGATCTTAGAATCAATGAACATTTCTGTTTACAGAATTTTAAATTTGTTCTCTCATTAGGGTTCTAATAAGCAACATGGTACAATAAAAAGTGTATGGGCTTTGAGGTCAGAAAAGCCTGGGCTCAGTTTAGATTCTGCTATTTACATACTGTGGAAATTTGGGTAACTTGAAGTCCTTTTAGAGCTAAGAAAGGCTCAGAGAGGTAAGCATATGGTTACATACATAGTTCTCAATGGTTCCTTAATTTTAACGTACACCCCTCCCCCAAGCATTTCTAAATTCTCGTCTGTAAGACAAGCATAACAAAATCTACTTTTTCGGGGTGTTTGCAGATTAAATGAGATAGTACATATAAGTACACAAAGGCACTCAATAAATCAGCTCTTACCCCATTGGAAGGAACCATGTATCGTGGAAAGCGAACTCCTCTCCTGACATACAAATCCCCTTAAAACATCACTGATAATTAATTAATAATTAGTATGCTACTTTCTAGGTCTACCTGGCATGACAGTTAAGGCCTACCAAGTGAGGTGTTGCAGAAAGGGTGTCAGAGACTGGCTCTGCTGTTGTCTGTCTATTAAATTGAGCAGGTCCACATTAAGTTACAGGCTCCAAATCCTACCCTGGCTTCCCAGGTTCTCCACCTGGTCTGTATATATTTCTCATATTGCAATGATCAATTCTGCACTTCTTCCCAATTCTTTTCTTTCTTTGTGTTCATATTCTCTGTATGTCCCTTCCCCTCTTTGGGCCTCAGTGTTTTATAGTAGTTCAAAGTCTGGGTTTTATTCTGAAAGTTTCTGAAGGATGTAGAGCAGATATGATCTAATTTATAGTTTAGAAGAACCCTCTCGCTGCTGTGTAGACAAAAGACAGGAGGAGGACAAGAGTAGAGGCAGGAAAACCAGAAAAACTGCTATTTCAACAGTCTGGGTAAAGCCATAGCAATCTGGACTCACCCAGGGGAGATGGAAAAGACTGAACAAATTCAGGATGTATTCTGGAGGTAAAACCGAGAGGATCTGCTCATGGGTAAGACATGGATGGGGACTTTGCCCAGGAAACAAGTCAAGGGTCAATTTTACTACTTTTTTGGGTAGGTAGGGTGGGTGGAGGAGAGAGTGAAGCAAATTAACTACAAAAAAATCTGAAATGTTCTTTTTATATTAAAGTATAGTAAGCCTTTAATAGCCACGGCTTTGAATGACACTGGCCCTGCCCAACTCTTCACAGCTTAAATGTGAAAGTCACAATTTAAATGTCAATTTCTCAGGGAGGAATTCCCTTACCATCCTATATGTTGCATCTTACTATTCTCTCTCTCAGCTCTTCATATTTACCTTCCTTCTAAAATGGAAGTTCCTCCTCAGCAAGGGCCTTGTAAATCTGCCTTCCATTGTCTCCCTGTACCCAGCATAGGTCTGACACATGAGAATACAGGATGAATGAAAGTACAAATATAGTATGGATCAAAATGTACATTTTACATGAATCTCTAATATAAAACTTGAGAGTCCAATGATGTCATCATTAGCCCTCTTTTTGATCAGAACCCTGCACCCTGCGATTGCTGTTTGCTCACCTTCTCTGAGCCTAGCAATATATTAGGGAATAATGGAGAGGAGTCTTAGTCTAGACCATGTCACTAATGACATTCTAGGTGCCCTGTGAAAACACAGCACATTAGCAAACAATAGGGTGGTCTGTGACTCTAAACAAAGCTAACATTTATCTTTCAAAATCTAGGTGAAATTTTATAAGGGAAAACCAAAAAATGAATGTCATAAGTTTTATTAATACTACTACAAGAACATTTCAAAAGGATTTTCAGATTAATAAAAATTGTCTTTCACATTGAAAGGCAAGAATGAACAAAGGTAAGAAAAAGTTAACATGCTTCTGGTTCAATCTCTCAGCAGATGATAAAGAAAAACACCTTCATTTCAAAATGACAACAAATCCCATAACAAAGCCACACAGAGAACTATTCTGCTTGGAACATCCCACGTCAAAGCCCTCTCTCTTTTGTAGACCAACAGTTAACTATATTTCTGTGTCAATGTAAAACTGAAATAGTATCTGCCTCCATTTCTTAAGCATTCCTGCCATACCCAACACCATGCTTCAGGAGGCTGGTAAAGGTTGGTGGGTGACAGTATTTTTAAATAACAACAAAATACTAAGAGGCTCAGAAGGTCACTGACTATGAGGGTGAACTTGACCAAAGGAGAACTTGATGGCTAAGGGTTTTACTCACTAAATAACAAGGTCCATATATTTTACCAGCTAAATCAAGGGACCTGACTGGCTACTCTTCATTATGTCAAAAACTCACCCACACAACTATAAAAATAAGTAAAGAGGTTCCAGCTAACTCTTCCAAAACCAGATTCTCCATTTACAATTCTCTTATTAAACAGTGGGGACTTTCTGCCAGTGCAGGTAGCTTCCAAATGTCAAGTGGGTCAGTAATAAAATGAAAAGCTGCAGAGAAACTTTTTTAAAAGAGACATTTAAAAATGGCTTTTAAAAAAAAATGGGCCTTAAGCAGAGAACTGACTGGAACACACTGTGAAAAGATTACTCTGGTTCAGTACATGAATATTAATAGAAAAAACCCTGCAGTGTTCATAAATAGTTATGATGATGATAATTACAAATAATGCAAGTCAAAATTCTAGATCAGTTACAAGTGCCTATAATGATAGTCTACCCATACCAAGCAAAAATATTTTAAAACCCTATGGGTTAAAACAAAAAACAAAAACAAAAAACAAAACAAAACAAAAAAACCCCTATGAGTTTCCACTGACAAACCTATCTACCTAAACAAAGAAGACTTCTTTTGCTCAGATATCTGCCACCTTCCAATTTTTTACAAATGAAAATCGGGGAGTGCCAGACGGAAGGGCAACAGAGTACTTAAACATTAGAACAGTCATTAAACCCACATCTAGGTTTCATAATAAAATAGTTTTGGTTTGCAATTTATGATTACTGTGAAATGGAAAGTTGTATGGTCGGTCTGGAAAAAAGAGAAGAGAAGTTAGAGGTTTGTGAGTAAGCAAAAGAAGTGCACTGTCAGCCTGGAAAAGGATTTCTGAAACCTTGTTTGTAGTGCAACTAACCCCTAATGAACGAGTAGTGAGAACTCTTGCCTCCACATGACCCATGTTGTTTAATCTTGCCTCTCACTTCAGTTAAGTAAGAGCAGCAAAGAGACAAGTGCTGCTCTGGACTCCATCAGGCAAAAGCAGTTTGGAGAGAGGGCGGAGCACTCCACTGCTGTCCTAGACATGGGGCGAGGCAGGCCCCTTTCCCGCAGAGGTTGCAGGGGTCGCCGCAGACAGCAAGTGGAGGTTGAACGTCTCTAGCCTGGCATCTCCTGCCACCAAGTTCTCGAGTTCAGGACCGAGTTCAGGTGTCATAATGTGTAGAAGTATTTCATAGCCAACAGTGAGCACTAACAGCCTTTTTTTTAAAGTAAACATACTGTGTTTCCACCTATGACAAGACGATTTTCTTCTTTTTGTTAATTACCCTCCAAAACAAGCCCACTCCACAACACAAAGTTCAAAACCACCAAACACACCAGCTTTACCACGCTAACCTTAAATCAACATCTTTGTTAAACTGGAGATCCTCTGTTTCATGAGACCAGACTTAATAAAGCAATAGAAAGAGCTTCCCATTTTATAGAGCTTTTTGGATTAAGAAAATGGACAGTAATTTATGTAAATACATCAATCTCAAATGACTTCTGTAGCATGAAAAGGAATAAATAATGCAGATTACTGTGTTTTGGATATGGCAAAGTCTCTGATGGAAATGGCAGGGATGTGTACACAAAGGTGAACATAAATAACCATGTGTATGATAAACGTGGTTGCTGGAGATGGACACAGATAAATAGGTACACAATTGGAAAGAGAGAGCTGCAGACAGAGGCAAAGACACTGGTTTAGCTGCACCTCAGCGAGTTCACAAAGGTTTCATGGTCTAAAAAAATCTGCGACAGCTGAATTTCTATTAAGAAGGTTTAAAAAGCTGGTTCCCACTCTTCTTGGACAACCTGGAATAATGCTATCTTTGAATACAATGAATGTGTCACCAAATGCACTACTGTGTAAAAAACTTAGGGTCAAAACGCAAGGAAAAAACAGGATCCTAAAGGAAGATGAATGCTTTTTAAATATCTGAAGCTGTTTAAATGCTACTAGATTGGCACTTAGAACCCCCAAATATCTATTTTCCCCTGGGAAGGTGAGGCTATGCCTCTTCAATCATCCCTTAAATGTAAAGAGGTTTGACCCCCATGCAATGGATAAAAGTCACCCAAAAAATGAACAAAAGAGGTGTTTGGAAAAACCAGAACACCATTCATCCCAGCTAACGACTTGTTCATTATGAGTGATGATGGATAAAGACTTCTCATGCTGAGATGAAATCAAGATTTATATGCATTGTTTCCTCTCCCAACTTGTGGGAAGATCATCATCATTTAATTCTATCTCTGCGGCCAGTGATGGGCATCCAGAGAGCTGGTTATCAAACGGCGCAGTCAGCTGGCAAAAGCCGAAATGTGCAGTTGGCACATCTGGACAGAGCCGCCACAGCCGAGGGTGAACAATGACTCCTGGCAAGCATCCAAATTGCTTGCAGACGCTAGCAGGTCTCATCTACAACCGCCCCTACCAGCATCTCTCTCTCTCTCTCTTTTTTATGAGAATCAGATTTTCATTGCTCCATTCAATTGCTCTCCTCTGCCATTTTTTACAGCTCTTATCGTTCCCCTGGAATATGGCCTTGAGACAGCTCATCCGTGTCCTTCACTGTGTTATCTCTTCTAACTTTTATTAAAACTTCAGCTTTCATCTGAAGATAGCTAATTAAATCTGGAACAGATTATATGCCTCTCCTTAAAAAGAACACAAAACTATTTTCTTCAACCTGAGTAATGCATTTTTTCCTCTCCAGAAGATGAAACCAAAGGTGTTGAGGAAGTCTCATTTATTTACAAAGCGATGGTATTTGACATGTCATAGAGAGGTTGATTTATATTAAAGTTGTCTGTGGTATGACAAATCTTTGAGCTATTTCTCAAAATAATTATTTCTCAATACTGGTAATATTTTTTCCCCTTATATCTTTTAAATATCATAGCTAATACTATAAGCTTATTTTCTGTACAAAGTTGGGTAATGAGGAATTAAAGATTAACAGGTATTTGGTGCACATCAAGTGATTTATCTTTAAAAATTTTTTTTTTTACAGTTGTCCTCATTTGGTAAAAATGAAGACTGTTTTTCTTTTACTGCATACCCCAAACACTAGCAACTGAAAGTTTCCCCCATGGAAAATTACATGAAAACATGAAATTAAAAGCAGTCCTTCAAATTTAGCATTTGGTTTTTAAGACAGCTTTACACCAACTAATAGTTCAAATAGATATATCAATCTACCACACATTATTAATGGTGGAACTTCCATAATCAATAGGAACACATTCTTCTCATACATGCCACCGACCCAAACCCTTCCTTGGGCCCAGGGGCAGTTTCAAAAACAAAACAAAACAAAAAAAAAACTTTTTTTTTTTTTTTGGGCTGTAGATCTGCTAACCAAACCTTCTAGCAATGATATCTAAAACAATCCAGCCAGCCCTCTCTTACACACAGACACACACACACATGTGCACATACTGACGCATGCATGCACACGTATGCACATACCAAACACTTTTAAACTAACGGTTAATTTTCTATTTCCAGGGTCTCACCTGAAATTTTTTGGGATCCTTTTCTTCGCTTCACTGCCTTAAGCAAGATTTCTTTCATGGTGACCTTTGTGTTGTCCACCTGAATAAGGGAGAATCCATGAGCAGCATTTCTGTAGGAAAAGACAAATATTAAATCATCACTAACATTCAACCAGAGGACTGTTACTGCGGTCATCATTGTGTTTAATAAAGTTTTACTGAGTGTACCTCAAAGTGCCAGTTATTTAAAAAAAACAGACTAACTTCTAATGAGGGAGAGAGAGAGAAAGAGGGCGGGGGGCTTTCTGGTATAAACAGTTCCAAGTGAAAGGAAGGTCAGAGTTAGGAAATGTTTTTCTAATTTATTTCAAATTGAATCTAATTGGTCAGTGTGGGTCACTAGTACCGTGGGTTACTTGTGTTGGCTCCCAAGCCAAATCTTGAACACGGGTTGACAATAAACTTAGCTTGTGTCAGTAGATGTCACTGCAGGCAGATACTACCATCACATTAAAGCTCATGGAGCCCTACAGGAAAAATGTCATGGGGTGAGGATGGTGGGTGGCGGGGGAGTGATGGGAGAGAATGACAGCCCAAAGCAATTTAGAATAAGGAAAAAAAAGGCTCTTCCTAAGTGGCTAGTAAATAAGTAAATAAATAAATTTTGAATATACGGTCTATATATACTTCAGTAGGAATGTTTTAATCTACTTAGTCCAAGAAGGTCAAACAAAATATGAAATGAAGCTTAAATAATTATAAGACAAAACACTAAGACTATTTTTAAACTTCTAGTCAGTCAAACTTGAAGGGAATAGTTCATGTAGATAGCGAGAAATCTGGTAGGGAACAAGTACCCTAAAAACAGAAGCCCATCCCTGGGTGAGGTAGGACTTCACCAAGACTGTTAATTGCAGTAGCAAGTATCACAAATACTACTCACTATGCTCGGGCACCAGAACAAAACAGGCCAATTCCAAGCAGCTCATCTAACAAATGGGACCCAAGTTTCCAACGATGGAACATGGGAATTACCACAAGGAGTTTGGTCGCATTCCCATTTCCTCATAAGAATCTCAAAGGAGAACACACAGCCAAAAAATATGGCAGAACTTCATACTGACAAGAAATCCGAAAGAAAAGCCAAGCCCCAAGCTAAGCCATGGAAAAGCTTCCCAACGGAAGGAGAGGCTGAGAAGAGGCCTTAAACCTCTTTGGGACCTAGTTTGGACCCAACCAGGTGGCTGGCTTTCCACAGGGGCTGGGGGGCCAATCTCAAAACCAAGGACCCAATTTGCTTCCCTAATACAAAGACATCTCCACACCCCTCCTCTCCATACGGCTCGCTGTTTAATCCTTGACATTCCATTTGTTAAAAAGCAAAAGCCGACGCTGGTCTAGCCAGCACGATCATCCATTTTAACTTGGTCAAGTTCTTGCTATTGAACAGCAGGCCTGAGAACTGTCAAGCTAATTTTACTGAACACTCTGTTACTGAATCATGCCTGAGCTCCAGCCATTCTTTACCTCAGAAGCTGGACCCCATCCCAGAACAATCTTTAAAAGTTTATTTTACTGATCAAAGCAAAATAAGAAATAGCTCTTTTTTTAAAAACTATATTTAGGGAGCGATGCAGTAAGTGATACTTTGGCAAGCACACTGAAATGTAAAGTGCCTTGTGCATTTATAAACTTGGGGGTATTTGCTCTGGCGTGAGGCCAGGGCGTGTTTGGAACAAATGCCAATCATCCGCATTCAGGCTTGTCTTCCCCTGCTCGCTCCTCAGAAGTCAGTATGCGCTCCATCTGTGACAATATGTTGGGCGATGGGTGAGTGGGGCCTAAAAGGGAACACGAGTCCTCGGGTACGCACAAACTAGTCCTGGGCTAGATCTCACGAACTTCCATCTACCTGGGTTCCACCTGAACTATTTTCGATTTGAGTCTGCTTATAAATCGCTTACATTCTTGCCTAATCTGCTGCTGGCTGACAGCATTATTTCAAACCAATACGTTTATCTTTTGTAGCAAAGGCAGACTAGAAGCTCAAAGGGAAGCCTTGCGTTCGGACTAACTTCCATAAATTAAAAGTGTCCTTTTAAAAGATTTTTGAACACAGGAAAATCCCTCGTCTGTATTTTTCTGTCATTTTACCAAAACGTACCTGGGTGACAAGGTTAAAGCAAGCAGAGGAAATCCCTGGCACTTATCATCCACAGGCATTACTGATAAATTGTGTGGCGGAGGAATAAAGGATTACCTTCTGTATTTTTTCATTACACTTTTCTTTTGTTACAGAATACATAAATCCATTGTGGCACAATGTAATATGTATCACCATGCTACACCTGCGGACGCTTCCGAGCGGCTGCCATGTCTGTGCAGTCAGGAATGATAAGTGAACCACCCGTGAATGTTAACGATAGTGATCATTCTGAGGTAACTCGGCTCTCCATCTTCCTTTACAGCCTCCGTGCTGAAGCCAGGGTAGCAAGGTTCATGAGAGGAAAATGAAAACAACAGTGGAGGGAAGGGGCACGCACGGCGCTCGGAACGTGCCTGCGCCAGTGTGCGGTATCTCACTCTGGGGCTCCATTCCGGTAAAATCGTGCACATTAAAAGGAGAAAGAGGTTGTGACCCACGTACTGCACACTCAACCGGACCTAATGAAAGCTTCCTCGGGTCAGTCTCCCACTCTGCTCGCTTCCCGCCCTCCAGACAAACATCAACTCCTGATCTTGCTCCAAATCTACAGCACTTAAGGGGGCAACACGTTTCCAAAATACAAGAGCACGGAATCGAAGTGGTTCTCAGAAGACATCTAGGTGCGACTGTTAAGTTATGCTCCCATTTAATAAATGGATATGGAGACTTGCTTCCGCAATTTTCAGCTTGACTTCCAAACATTCTGGGTTTTATGCCTCATTTCTTTATATCCAGGAATTTTTATGGGCTTTCGAAAAAGTCTATTGAAATACATCTTTTAGAGCTGCTTTTTATTTAACGTTGGGCATTGGGTGTGCGACTGAGAAGACAGTGATCTCGAGAGAAAAGCTGGCAGTAGCTAGGAAGGGCACTCGCTGGTCCTGTCTCCCTTCCGTGTGGCCCCGCATTCCAGGCTCTGAGGTGCGACCTGTGCTGAGGGTGGCTGGCCCTCGGACAGACAGGCGGATGGAGGGACAGATGGACTACAAACCCGGACTCTCGGCTCAGAAACTGCTCCTCCTCCCGCTCCCCTCGTGGATAGACGGCTTGTCTCCCGCCACAGCAGGGCACGCTGGGGGCACTGAGCACAGGCAGCTGCCCTCCACAGCTCCTTGGGCTGCCTGCGCCGGGTCTAGGAGGAAGAGCCACTTCAGGGAGCTGACTAAATGCTGCCAGGAGTGCTTCAGTCAATTCGAAGTTAGGTCCTGTCAAGTCTTGTAACCACTGAAAAACGTATGGGCATTTTAAAAAGAGATTACTCACTTGAGGAATTTAGCTCTGTCCCAGTGCAAAGCCACTCAGTTACCAGAGGGGAGTTTTTATACCCACATTAACCTAACACAATGAGCATTTCTCTGCTAAATATTAAACCAGAGCTGACGGGGCACAGGTCCTTATCTGGAAAGCTTAGATTCTATTTATAGGGACAGAGCTGGAAGCAGAACCCAAGTTGGGAGGTAACATACTGGAGAGGAAAACACATGCACTGGGGGTTAAATACCCTTTGGTTCAAGTTCTCGTTCCACGGCTAACCAAAACATTGCCTTAACACGTGGGAACCTCTGCTGCAGCCATGAAACGAGGAGGCTGCTTCCCTAAAGAACTGGCAGAGAGGATAAAATAGACGATGAATGGCAAGCACCTAGCATTCAGGTTGGCAAACAGTAAAAGGAGCTTAGAAATGTTAGTGCTCTCGTGTTCCCCATGTCCTAAGTCATCTCTCCAAGAGAAGAGGCCCCATTCACCCCCCCCCCCGCCCTCCCCACACACCCTCAGCAGATACTGCTTAGTTGGGGAAGGATCCCAACCATTGCTTATAGTTGGGAACACAGGGCCATTAAAATGTGCAACCTGCTGGGCATGGTAGCAACAGTCAGGCGCGCTGTAAGCAAGCAACCCCTGACCCAGGCATCAGGCCCCCTCTGAAGCTCACAGAAAAGCACTCAAGGCACCATTTTCAAGACTTTCACTTTTGAGAGAGTGAGCCAGGGAAGTGGGTACACTGTACCTCAGCTTAACTCACTGGCTTTGGCTAGAGATGAGGAAAGTAAAAAATCATGGGGGTGTGCAGGGAAATTTAGTGAGACTTATTAAGAGCTTTCTGAGCTCCACAGTACAAGTTATTATTCAGCAATCACGACAGAAGTAACAGCAACCACTATATGTGTCACATGCTAAGTTAAGCTTTTAAATCCTGTATTAACTCATTTAATCCTAAAACAGGTGTTATTGTTAGATCCATTTTACAGAATCCGAGGTTGGAGGCATTAGGGCATTTAACCTGAAGTTCCTCTATTAAAGATCTTTTTTGAATTCAGAAATCAACACTATGGTCCCTAAACCAAGGAGCACAGTATAGTGGGAGAGGAAGACAAAGAAGCAAACAAAGACTTCTACTGCTGTGCACTAAGTACAAAGAAGGAGGCCAGCTCCGAGTGCTACCAAACACAGAGGCACTTGGCCAAGCCATGGAGGGGTCAGGGGACCAGAGAGCTTCTTAATGGAGATGTCTCAAACAGTGATCATCCAGCCCTGTATCGTGGTACGGAAGCTGGTGGTGACTGGAAGGCAGCAAAGCACAGCACAGCCTAGAGCAGACCCTGCTTTGGAGTCCCAGCTCTGGAGTCCAGTCCCAGTGGTCCCTGCTCTGGAGTTGGGGGTAAATGACACAGTCTCTCTCTCTATATCTTCTAGTTTCCTCATCTATGAAACAGGGATAATTCTTAAAGCA
The DNA here is from genome assembly GCF_011764305.1 of Mustela putorius furo. Lineage (NCBI taxonomy): Eukaryota > Metazoa > Chordata > Mammalia > Carnivora > Mustelidae > Mustela > Mustela putorius. The sequence continues at coordinate 7,453,123 of NW_025421428.1, forward strand.
GAAGATTATTGTGAGGACTAAATATCTGTTAACACAATACCGGTTATGTAATAAGTGCTTAATATAATAACCATGGCTTTTCTATGTACCAAGAAGTGATGAATGAGATGAGGACAACTGTCAACATTTAGTGAGCACTTACTTTGTTCATTTAATCCTCCCAGAAAAGGTAGGTGCTATTATCAGTCCCATTTTATAATGGAGGAAACTGAGGTTGGGCAAGGTTAGGACACTGCCTGGAGTTGCACAGCTAAGTGAAGGAGCCAGGAGTTGGAGCCAGGGAAGGCCAACACCAAAGCCTGGGATTTATACCTCTTTGTAGCCCAGAGGAGAGCCTTGAGGAGTCATGGGAAGAATAGACTTCCAGAAAGCACATCCTCCAGGTGGGAACTACCTATCAATCTGTGGCAAAGATTCAACTTCCACTGTAACATTCAGTTTGATTTTAAACGACCATATGAACTGCGAGGTCCCTTTTTAAAAGCCCTTGGAGAATTTCATGGTTTCTTGAGCCACAGTCTCAACTTATGGAAGGGGAAAAGGCAGCCAAGAGCAGCACTCGCTTCTCCGCTCCTGACCAGGTCCTAACAGTGATGAAGACACACTCCTCCAGTCCCCAGCCTGCACTGGTCCCAACTCCGTGCATGTTCATTCTCTAGTACTTCAAAGTAGAAAATGAAAATATATGAGCAAGAGAAAGCCTTGTAATAACTGTAGCATGCCTGTTTCAAAGCAAGTCTTTTGAGTATTACTTTATCCATAAAGAGAGTTTACACTAGTGTGAATGCCACATTTTGTTTCCCCTTGCACTGACAAAAATTTTTTTTTAAAAGATCAAAGCGTATTGTGTGAGTATGTGATGTTTGACATTGGACAAAGTACTCTTTTTCAAAACAGACATTTTCCAAAAACATAACTCGCTAGACTAATGGGCAGTGAGAAGCCAAAATGACTGCCCTCCGCCTTCTCCTTGTGTATCTTTGCCAGAGTCCTTGGGACTTGCCAAATCCGGTCATGCCTGCTTAGCTTGCTCGACTGATTGTGCCAGAAAAGAAAATAAGACACAGATGTATTTGAGCTCTTTGAGATGCCAGTAAGAGAGACAGCTAATGGCTTCATTTCGACCCTCCCCTTCCAGCTGGGCACAGGTGGGGGATAATGAGGTCCCTCTCCCTAATCAAACTCAATTATTTACTACTCTATATAACCGCAAAGACATTCACATTCAGTTCAGAATATAAAACACACCGTGGGCTACTTCCAACCACTGCCACTGGGTATTTATAACAAACTCAAGTGGCTAACAGTTTGCCTTGGCAGGAGTTTAAGTGTGTAAAGTTTTGCAAACTGTTTCTGTTCAAATATGTCCTGCTGAAATGGGGTCCCAGGCGGGGTTCCATAACTGTCAGGTCAGTGAACTGCATAACATCTGAGGATGTATTCACCATGCAGTGCAGACAGGATCTGGAAATCAAACGCTTCGTTCTACTGCAACCTTCTGAGAAGCATCACAGTTTTTTCAACAGCAAGACTGACATTGTATTAATAAACATTACAAGTCACTAGCCTGACATGTACATAGCGGCAGCTGACAGACTCCAACATAAGCTGAGGGGAGAACAGAGGAAATCAAAATGAGACACAGTAACTAAACATGGCCAAAGGGGGTGGATCATGAAACAAATCACATTTATGTCAGAAATGGGAGTCCTAAACTTTTAGAATATATAGCAACTAAAGCAACAATCTGGTATAATTTTTGGAAACCAAAGTAAGCTGATGGCTATCTAAAATGGGTGCTTTCATTGTAGGAACAACGCGCATCCTGGCACAATTTCAAGAGACATTCCAGTGAGCAAAACATACATATTTAGCTTGTCTGACCTTTAAATTCTTGTAAGTATGTAATTAATGCTTTCCATCTTTATTACTTGCTCCAATATTTCTGTCACTTTAAACAGACACAAAGAAAAATCTTTTCTTTTCTCTAGACAGTAGCTGTTGCCAAAAAGGAAATCAAGTCAGATTTACAAATACAAAATTAAACAGGCTGCATATGTTACATTTCCGTACATGAGGACAATCTGGACAATGGAAATGTTTGCTAATACAACAGAATGAAAAGAAACAACACACAGTTGGTCTTCTATGACTCGAGCAAACAATAAATAAGTAAGATAATTTATACCCATATTGTCAGGCCTGAGTACAAAGAATACAGGCGTCTTTTTCTCCCCTCCTTATTCTATTTTAGCTCTGCCCCTTACCAAATTGTATGACCTTGAGCAAATAACTACTTGTCTCTCATCCTCAGCTCATATATTATAAAAATGAGTTTGTTATAAAGAATAAATGAGATAATGGCCACTATAGGCACCAAACTGAGTGAGTGTGCAAAAATACTCATTTCCTTTTTTTCCCTCCTCTCCAGACCACAAGGCAGTATCACATAAGGGTAGGAGAGGCTTCAAAACTGACGATATCCTTTCAAAAAGGTCTGATCACTTTGGGTATACCCTGGAGATCTCATCAAGAGGGTACACTAAAACTACCAACCCCTCTGAAAAGTCCTCATAGAGCCAACAGCAAAGAATCTGCACGCCTCTTAAAAAACAGCTAACCTTTCCTTTCACACAGAGCCAAGAGAAGCCACAGCAGTCTCTGGGAACTCTCTGGGCCATAATGACCCAGGCAGCCCTGCTTCTGGTGGAAGACTGTCTACCGACTACCTGGTGGGCCCTTCCCCAAACAGCAAAATCTTAGCGGGATTCTATCTGTTCTGATCTAGCTATTGGTTAAAAACATTCCTTCCCCATGTTTACCTGAGATAACAAACATAAGTAAAACATATGTATAGGAAGGCAGTTTAACTGCTCTTACTGACTTATGATTTAGGGAGATTCTGTCCATTTTACTGGTTTGGACTTTTCTTCACTTTCTAAAACCCTTTTTCCCCGACTCCAGAGTAGGATCCTGGTGTGAAATGTTAACGGCAACGCATCTAATGATACTGTCACAGTTGCTGTTGCCAGTGCCATTTGTGAACTCAATTCAGTTCCACAAGTCCTAACTGAATTGGCCCTGTGCTGGGGAATGGGAGGAGAGGGACAAAGCAGGCTCCTCCCCTGTTCACTCCAAGATCTCATTCTCCCTTGTCCTACCACGTCTAAAGGCCCGGGAGGCCTTGGCTTGGTCACTGCTGACAAGGAGCACTCTCTCGGATACTGGGATCCAGCTGAAATCCGGTGATTTAGTGTTGGGAGCCAGACTCCCCCATACTGCTGCCTCCTACTTCTCCCCTTCCACACGGCTGATACCCAAACAACTTCAATGCTTAGGCTCAGAGCAGCTACCAGTCAGCAAGTTAAAAAGATTCATATATATATATATACACACACACACACATACATTGGATCTGTCCAAAATCAATCACGAACAATGGGTATCTTAGAAATCCACTTGCCTCTGTTAAAGGAGAGAGTTTCCATTAGCGCGCTCTTAATTTACAAGTTTTTAGTGTAAATCCATTCTCCCTCCCCAAACAACTCTGTGTCTGGGAGTTTCCTGGGACCAAGGGCCTGGGAAGAGAAGGCTAGTCTCACACCGTCGACTCAGTAAGAAGATCAGAAGTCATCCAGTTTCACATCCTTCTCCACAGAACACTTTTCCAACTGGGGACTCATGAAAGTTAACTAGTACCTCTTTTTATTTTTTATTTTTCCACACAGAGAGAGCGTGCACGCACACAAGAGTCAGGGACGGGGACTAGATGGGAAGAGGGAGAGGGAGAGGGAGGAAGAGAATCCCAAGCAGGCTCTACCCCAAAACAGAGCCCGAGGAAGGGCTCGATCTCCCATGACCCCGAGATCATGACCTCAGCCAAAATCAAGAGTTGGATGTTCAAACCAACTGAGCCACACTCAGCACCCTCTCCTCTTTTTAAACATACATATTCTGTAACTTGAAAAGTCACAACTTTGCATGATGGAACAAAGTGAAATTTTAAATTTTCTTTTATAGGAAGAAACACAGCTCTATTTTCTAATTTTTCTAGGATGGACATGTATTCATTATGTAATAAATCACCCAAAGAAAAGTTAAATCCCATACACACCTTAGTGTGAATTATTCAGACCGATGAATCTCTCACAGAAAAAATAAAAATAGCAACTATGTAACACTTCCTGCATACCAGGGTCTGAGCTAACATCTTCTTAACAGCATTTCCTATCTTAGATTCAACAGCCCTCAGGATCAACAGATGAATTCACAAGCTAAGTGTTAGGATTTAAAATTTTTGTTTTTATTTTAATGAAAATCAAGAACACACACACACACACGTATCATATACATATAATGTATATTTTAAAAAGCAAAATTATATGTAGATGATACATATATGTATATATATGATAACCTATACAAGCAATAGATTGATAGAGATATAGGCCACTCCTACACTTCCATGTTCTCCATCTCTACCCAGCTTGGGGAGCCCTGAATCACTGCCTAGAGGAGAAACACCCAGGAGAAAAACCCGACCTCATCAGATGGATCTGAACAAGAACTAAACTTAGTAGGATAAGCCAGTGTCAACACATCTATCCCATGCCCTTTCATTGATATATTGTTGTCTATGGCTGCTTTCTTGCTACTATAGCAGAGCTGAGTTACAGAGAGGTATGGCCCACAAGCCTAAAATATTTACTGCTTGGCTCTTTATAGAGGAAGTCGGCTGACTTGCTGGATAAACTGGTGAGATCTGGGGGTTGTGTGTTCTAGCAGCTAGAGTTATTTAATGTCACTAATAGATTCAGTAAAAGCCAAATGACATCACTGCAAGTCGCATGCAGAAGTGGGATTATTAATTCTTTGTTGAATAGAGAAAAGTGAGGGGAGAAGCGGGCACTAGGCTCTCTCTACGGAACTCCTGTTTGCTGAACTCTGAAGAATTCATGCTCTGAGTACCCAAGTCACACTGTGCCCAGGTATCGGTCAGGCAGAGAACCCGCCTATGTACAGAACAAACAACAATGGGCTGAGGCGGATGCTCCTGGGTATAGGAGTTTGAATCTCAAAACAGGGAAAGTCCTGGGCAAACTGACATAAATTCGTTATCGTTGCAGAAATGCCTTATTTTTCCAGTAAAGCACATGTAAAACTGGGGGGCAGGGGGAGAATGCACTATAAATCAACTGGCTCATTAAAATAATGGACTAGTAGTTAAAAATACACTCACTATTTAAAAGGACAAATATTAATATGGTAGTCAATGTTTCATAAGAAAATCAAAAAAACTCAAGTTGACAAGTAAAACATTTAACACCATTAAATCCAACATCAGTGACTTAATCTGAACCAAACATCATCTGTTGCATTTAAGTTGTTAATTTGCATTTTATTAATGTTATAGTTTTATTTGTATTTAATTTGTAATTTTGTTTGGATTGCATAAAGACATGGAATTTATAGCTAGAATTTTACACTTAAGGGTATTTAAGTAATGTTATAATAAAATGAATTTTGGCAAACATTGAGGCTTCAGGAGAATTAATTTTCCTTTAAAAGAGGTCTGTACATGATTTACATTTCAGAAAATTCCTCATGACAATTCCATGAGGTAGTTATTACTCCCCTCATTTTTCAGATGAAGAAGCTGAGAGTACAGTCATGTAGCAAGTCGCCAGTGAAACTGAAACTTGAACCCAGGTTAGCTGAAGCTCAAAGTTTGTACAGCCTCACTTGGAGTGGGAAAAGATGGTATGTGGGAGGTGTGAGGGGTGGGGTGGGTGATGTGAGGGCCTCCGAAAGCCAGAAGGCAAGCTGGGGGGCTTGCCTTCTGGCACAGGGCTGTACCAAAAGCTAGGTGGGCTCAGAAAGAAAAATAGGAAAGAAAGTTTGACCAGCCCACCCCCCCCACCAGCAGCCCAAAGACACCTGAAGATTCATCCATTCCTTCTCTACGAAGACTGTGTACACCCTCTCTTCAAGGAGTTTACAGTCTTGCTACTATCTCTTAAAAGACGTCTGCCCGTAAGAGGACTGAGTTGAAGTCTACAGATCTCCAATGTCTACCCCTGCCAATGTCTATGCCTACCCCTAAGTCAGCAAACGTTATCCTGGTAACTTTTCAGTCCAGCTGAACAATGTCTACCCACACTCTGCCCTTCTCTTATAGAGACAGAAAGGAGGGGAAGGAGAAAAATGCAGAAACAGGTAGTGTTCTATTTAGTTCATTTGAGACATATTTGTGGTGTACCTACCACACTAATGGAGCTACTCTGGGTGTTGTGGGGCATAAGTGATCAGTTCTTGCCCTCAAAAGGTTTCTAGTCACAGCAACAGTAACTACAATAAACACTCACACAGCCAGGCACTGTTCTAAGTGTTTTATATATATCAACTCATTCAATCCTCATCATGGCTCTATGAGGTAGGTACTATTATTATTACCCTCATTTGACTGGGCCAAAAAAGGTTAAGCAGTTCATCCAAGATTACATACACATACTAGCAAGGGTAAAGTCAGGAATGGCACGCAAGCATTCTGGCGCCAGAGGCTCCCTCACTCCTACCCTACACTATAATATATAGTAGCTGAATGTTGGCCTTAAGACAGTGGACACTTGAATGATGAGACCACCACTAGATTCCCCACCACTGTCCCAAACCCTCAGCAGTGTGTTGCAAAGGGTGTGGACTTTGCAAGTCAGGTATGGGGGCAAATCCAGGCCTGAGAGCAAAGTTTGTCAGCCTCAGTTTTTATGTCTTGAAAATGGTCATAATAAAAACCAGTCTATATTCAGATTAAATGGACTAACATATACATAGCTTTCATTTAGTAAATACTAATTCACTGCTTATTGTCAAAGCCGAGCTCTCTCTTCCTGGTTCAGTTCCGTGTCTTCCCAGACACCCCCTGCCCATTCTCCCCTGGGAGAGAGAGGCAAGGAGGTAAGGGGTCAACCGGGAAAAGGAGCGACAGCTGTACTTATTTTGCTGGGACTTTACTCTATGAAACTTTGGACACATTGTCTTGCATTTGCAGGAGAGGCTTTTCTTTTTCTTTCTTTCTTTCTTTTTTTTTTTTTTTTCAGGAGGGGCTTTTCTAACTTAGAATATAGACCAGCAAGGTGAATGGAAGGTTGCTGAAGCAAGAAAATACACATGGGGCAAACGGTCAGTAATCTGTACTATTTCATCAGACAACTGAGGAAGAGAAGAAACAAAATTTATTGACATTTTTTTTTCTTAAATGCATATAAAGTTTTTACTTTACCTCGTGTTTTCAGAAACACTCCAGACATATTGAATAAGCTCTCTTGAACTTTAAAATAGAAAAAGGACTGCCTGGGGTGTGTGTGTTTGGGAGTGGGAGTGCAGGGATGGGAGTAATTCAGGAAAAAAGTAAGAGTATTAAGTTCAAAGCAGTTGTTGTTACCCTCTGCCCTTCCTCCTCTCTTTCCTCCCATTCTCCAAAAGCCGGGGTTCATAGGGAGACCCTGTATAGTCTTTAGATGCTTCTCCCGGGAAGGTATGTCTTGCTATCCCCAGCCCCATTCTGTTGAAAATCAATGATCTAAAAGCCCTTGTTTTAAAAAGGACATTTACTTCAAAAGAATGTGGTGGTCACATGTTAATATTTATGTAGTAAATAATTATGCACTAATGAGAACTCTTCCAGTCATTTACAAATAAAAACAAAAATGCAGGTGGAGACTACTGAAGTAGCCCTGTATACATCTTCTAAAGTAAACAGAAAAAATGTCCTAATGATACTTTGTGACAATAAGACTTTAAAAGATGCTTTTATGAATTCTGTTAGTATTCAGTAGCTGTTAGTAATACAATTGCACTGTAAACTGGAACACCTTTCAGAAGGCTACGTGTCAATACAAAATGAAAGTCTAGAGATGTTTCTAATCTGACCAATAATACTACACACAGGAAATTGTCCAAAGAATGTGATTCAGCAGAAGTTAAAGGGATCTGGATAAGGACTATTAGCATCATTTACTAAAATCAAAGCAAGAAAACAATCTAAATATGCTGTGGTAGGCTTCCAACACAGCCTGGGCCTTTTTCTGTTGTCCTGCTTGCCACGTTTTAATGATTTGACGAATCCCTCCTTACTAGATAGTAAGCTCCATGAGCACAGGGTTGGTCTAGATTCTTGGTACATAATAAATATAGATTATAGGAACTAAGAAAAGATATCAAATATTTGTAATTTTAAGTAAAAATAACAAAATATTTACACTAGAGCAGAAACTTTAATATATATAATAATATATGTAATATATAATATATATTTTAATATATATATTTCCATATATACATGGAAACGATGATATGAAAATAGTTATATTAGGAAGGATAAATCATTGGATAAGTTTTAGATTACTTTCAGTATTCTTCAGTGTTGTTGATTTAGCCCCTTTGAAACATAAAAAGAGGGAAAATATTTACTGTTACATATAGCAAACAAGACTTCATAGCAGGGATGAAACCCTAAGTACAAAAACTTGGAATCATCCCCCCCAACAGCTCCCCCTGACACAAAATCCTCCTATATCATAGGTAGCATAATCCTATTTTCACTGAAAATCTGAAACAAAGGCAGTATGTTTTAAAGAGAGAAGGGAAAAGTCCTCTAAAGCAATCCCTCCTGTGGATAGTGAGTTTGCTGGTTACTAACAGCAGGGGGTGCCAAAAGGATCACTAGTGTTCCCAGGAGAGGCCTGGAGAGGGCAAGTCTCCGTTCCCATTAGCGAAGCTTCCGCTGTGCTTAGAAAATGTTACAGGCTTTCTTCTAACAATTGGGACCTCTGGGTAAAACTCGCTCTAGAGACTTGAATACACAAAAATTTTATTTTTATTTTCATTAACTTATGATATTTAGCATCTCCTTGAATTATTATTTTTTTTTTATTTTTTTATTTTTTTTTTTTTTAAGATTTTTATTTATCTGTCAGAGAGAGGGAAAGAGAGCGAGCACAGGCAGACAGAATGGCAGGCAGAGGCAGAGGGAGAAGCAGGCTCCCTGCTGAGCAAGGAGCCCGATGTGGGACCCGATCCCAGGACGCTGGGATCATGACCTGAGCCGAAGGCAGCTGCTCAACCAACTGAGCCACCCAGGCGTCCCGAATTATTATTTTTTTAAAGACTTTATTTATTTATTTGACAGACAGAGATCACAAGTAGGCAGACAGGCAAGCAGAGAGAGGAGGCTCTCTTGCATTTGCAGGAGAGGCTTTTCTCTGCTGAGCAGAGAGCCTGCTGTGGGGCTCCATCCCAGGACCCTGGGATCATTACCTGAACCAAAGGCAGAGGCTTTAACCCACTGAGCCACCCAGGTGTCCCCATTTCCTTCAATTATAAATATAGTCAACAAATCACAGTAGTATTAGCAGTATTGGTGACTCTGTTAAGAACAGAAAAAAACAAATGTCACAGCACATTACAGTTGCTGCAGACTTCTCAAATCTCATTTATGCTCATCACTACTTTGAAGTGAGAGACTTAGGAGTTAGACCTGCTGCTGGATCTTGGTATTAAAAAGCCATACATATCACTGTATCACAAATTCATTTAATAATTTCAGAAGTATTTAAATATAATGGAACTCTTTTACATTCTTGGTGGATTTTATTTTCTGCATTTACAAACACTTTTTCTGGAAAGGGCTTATAAGTTAAAGCCTTTATTAGAATGCCAAAGGCACGGGAAAATACCCCCTTATCAGTCTAAAGGAAGGCAACTGAGAGGAAAAATCAAAGTTGATTTGAATGAAGTTGGAGAAGAAAAGAAGTATTTTAAGTCACAAGACAAAAGTGGCTGCAATGCACATTTTCATATAGTTTGGAGTTCATGAAGACAAAGGGAAAACCAAAATTTTTGCTTTGCAGTCTCCAAAGTACCCCACGCAGTAGGTCCAGAAGCCTGGCTCACAGATACTACGTGCAGAGAGCTACCTAATGCAAATTGCTACTGCAAAGCATGTCTGCATTCAATCCAGGTGCAGAAGCATGAAACACAATGCAAACAGTGTCGTCAACATCTCCCTGGAAGTAGTCACCACAAATGAAAATCCAGATGCCTAGTGGCATTCAAATCATGAGCAAACAAGTCCAAGTCCTAGAAGGCAGAGATGAGATACTGAGATCAGTAACAGGGTCAATACTCACATTCGAACAAAGAGTGACTCTTTGGATGTCAGACCAGGAGATGAATACTTTTCAACCAGGGCCAAGGTACTGAAGCCGAACTTATGAATGGGCTCGTTGGAGTCCAGTGGGGGGAAGTCTGTGTCAACCTCCCCGTCATCCTCAGCAATATGCAGGCAGTAGGCACTGACGTTGTCACTGAAAGGAAAACCAAAAAGGTGAGTGAATACCAAGATGAAGGAGGGCCAAGGAGACCAGAGCCGATGGTATACAGCAAGCAAACTGGGACACAGCTGTTCTTTTACCCAAGAGCCTGGTGATACATTAGATTCCCCCCAATCCTACTGCATTTGAAGGAGAAAACATGGCATACAAAGGGGGAGAAAAGCAATGTGAAATGAGGGCCTTCCAGTACTCTATTCTTTCAACAAACATTTACTGAGCACCTGTTATAGGTAAGATGCAGAACTTAACCCCTTAAATCAAAGATGACACTTAGTATTAGCCCTCAAGGAAGCTTACAGTATATCAAGTTGAAAAAGTAAGTACTACACTAGTTACCTGTAAGTATACATAAAATAAATATCATAAAAGAGAAACAAAACTATAAAGGAGAAAAAATTATTGGCATGGGGGAGGAATCAGAGGCCTTTGACTTACGGTTGGGGTTAAGAAAATACCTGTTCTAGGTCAGAGGAATACTCAAGGTAACAAAGATAATCCATACAGTTCTCCTTTCTTTGAAGAGTATCAGATTCACATGGCAAGATCTGATTCCAGACACTAAGGATACGTAACAGAGTAAAAGCAAATGACCTGAGTTATCCTGATGCAGGTAACTACTGTCCTCACATCCCCAGAATGTCCAGTCTATAATCCCAGATTCCAGACTTCCCCATCTTACAGCCGACACACACTGCCTTCTCTTTCTTTGGGGGAATTAAAAAGTCAACTTGCAGAAAAAAGGTGGGAACCTCTACCATCATAAAGACAATTTAAAGCTTAAAAATCAATTAAAAACATTTTAAGATACCCTGCTCCTAAGCTGAACTGTGAAACTGCTAATCTGCTAGCATTCACAGACATGAACCTAGTAGTTCACAAGGCACTAGAGTTCTAAATTGTGCAGCTTAAATTTGGAGTTTTAATGATATGATTGATGCTTAAATTAATTAATTGCAAAGTGTATGCTAATTGTTTAATTGGTTGCTTGATCTATATAGATCATTTTTTGAATTAAATGAGTTGATTTACAAAGTTTATTGATTGGATGTGACAATGAATTATTTCACTGACTACCTGATTTGCAATTTTCCCAATTAATTCACAAATCTTTAGCTGCAACTCTGCTTATTGAGAGCGAGCCTACTTCAGGTGATCTATACTCAGTCTGTCAGGACTAAGAGATATTTATTATATAAAACAGGTAATAAGGACAGATTAAAATTAATGGGAACTATAAATTTGCTAAATGGATGGATAACAAGAAAGTAATCTGGCTATGTTTGTCTCTATAAATTTCATGTATTTGCAACGCTGGTAAGAAATTTAAAATTCATCTCTGAATGATATGGAAAACTTATGGATCTTTGCAAGAGGTTGCAAACTTAAACCCCAAACACTTATAGCAGCAGAAGAAAGTCCCTTAGATTAAAAAAATGTCATAGTATTGCTGCTAAGAGCTTTGCGTCCAGAAAGACCTGAGTTAAAATAAAATCTAAGTTCCAGCACTTACGGGCCACGCGATTTCAGAAAAAAAGCTTCACCTCCTTGGGTCTGAGTTTCCACTTCTATAAAAAGGGTACAATCACCTAACTCAGATTAGAGAAGATGATATATGCAGAGCCTACCATATAACAGAGATAAAAAAATAAATGGTATCGTAACTATAATAAAGTCAGATGGAAAATAACTTCTACAATTACACCAACCCTTAAAAATGCGTTGTGGAGGGGTGCCTGGGTGGCTCAGTGGGCTAAAGCCTCTGCCTTCAGCTCAGGTCTTGATCCCAGGGTCCTGGGATTGAGCCCCACATCAAGCTCTCTGCTCAGCAGGGAGTCTGCTTCCCCATCTCTCTGCCTGTCTCTCTGCCTTCCTCCCTGCCTACTTGTGATCTCTGTCGAATAAATAAATAGAATCTTTTAAAAAAAAATGTGTTGTGGATGCATATTAGAGCAACAAAAGAACAGTAAAGCTAAGGGACATGATCTGGAGTTAGTGTCGGCAGTGCTCCAACCCATGGAGCCTCCAGGGTTTTAGGAACAGGGCAGACACTGATGAAGCAAGCAACCGACAGCACAGATTATTTATTGCCGTGTAAATCATCCTGAGGAATGTCTGTGATTCCCCAGCACCACAGAGGTTTCAAGGGCAAATAATAAGCCTATTGATCAAAGCAGAAAGCCAAACATTGGTATCAGAAGAATTCTGTTTTGAATGTCATGGGATGTCCCCAAATCCCCTTCAAAACAAACTCAACACATGTCACAAAATAAGATCCAAGAGCCTAAAGACTCACTGCCAAGTGCTACTATTCTCCTCAGTTTTTAAAAACAAAGTGTGAAATCATTTAGTCACTCAAAAAACATTTGCAAAGTACCTACCCCGTGCTGTAGCCTGCTCTGAGCACTGAGAACACAGCAGAGAAAAGAATGAATGACTCCTCCCATATTATACAAGAGGAATGGAAGTCTTTTCTGGGTCATGAGTAAAAGTTAGCAGCAAACAGTACCCCAACTCTTTCAACCCTTTAATTGAACACCTGAGGGGAAAATTACTAAAACTCCATATTCAACGCATGTACATATTGGTTCCTTTGTGCCTATACAAAGGAATCATTAGTAAAAGAAGCTACTATGGTATTCTGGTTTCTAAAACCTCTTCAGGACTCCAAATTAGTACTAGTACAGTAGCCATTAGTATCATTACCTATATTAATTGAGTGCTATGTGCCCGACACCATGTAAAATAGTGTGGATGGATATACAAAAGCTCAATGAATCTTCACACAACTGAGTTATTTATTATTATTTCTGATTTACAAATTAGAAAAGCAAGGCTCAATGAAGTTAAGTGGTTTGTTCAAGATTAAATAGCAGTAAGTGACAGACCTGAGATTCAAACCCAGGTAGTTAAGAGCCTTCACCTTTGACCCCCACCTATTCCTCTGCCAATTCCATGGTGTGTCTAGACTTGCCAAGGCCCTTGGGAACCCTTGCTTCTATGGAAATGCCTCATAATTTGAAAAGAAGGAGGAAACCATGACATATTACAAAAATTAGAAGCTTAGATTTATTTCAACCTCCTCACTTTTACAAATGGGAAGAGATGTCTAGAAATGAGGAATAAGATGCCCATGACGACCCAGTTCGAAGAGTGGCAAAGCTGGTTCTATAGACTCAGGTCTCCTTACTTCCACTCTGTTACTTAGATCAAATCAGAAACTGGTGGCATTCTGAAGCAGGGAGAGAAAAAGGGGGAAGCTGTGGTCCATGACTCAAGAATCCCCCACATACTGACATCTGGAACTTATAACACAATGAACACAATGAAAAGAGGGATGCCTCCTCCTTGTGACCTAGTTCAGTAGAAGAAAGAGTGGTTTTACAGTCAGCTCTGGTTTTAATGCTAATTCAACCACTAACTGGCTGTGTGACTAAATCTCTCTGAGATCCTCCATTTTTTTTAATGTATAAAAAGCTTTCCTTGATTTCTCTAGGGGAATCATTTGGATCTCTAGGAGAGAGAATCCAACTGATTCCTCTCTGTGGTCTTTTCGAAGTTGATTAATATTTCTACGTATACTTATCACATTTTTCTTATTTGTGCTTCTATGTTCTCCTAAAGAGCAAGGATTCTTCTAGTGTCTCTGCTTCTCACTGAAGAATAAAATGGCTGGCCCTTAGTAGATACTTAACAAATATTTGTTGAATGAATGAATATATGAATGTGTAGACTGAATCACTCTACTCATGAAAAAAACATAAAGGGTATTATTAATGATGTGTGTGCTAACAAGAAGAGGAGAAGTAATAAGCTTTTCTTTTTCTTTTTCTTGCTTGTCACATTGATATCTGTTAACCAAATGGGGCTTTCTAGGCAGTGTAGATGAGTCAGAGACTGCAATTCAAGACAAAAGGAGAAAAAGGCCCAGGAAGAGGTGAGGATGAGAGAGGCATTTTTATAGTTCATCAAGATAGGGAGTACTGGCACCTCACTTTTTTTCTTTCTTTAAAGGGGAGAGGGGCCAAGGGAGGGAGACAGGGGTTTGATCTTAACAACCCTAAGATCATGATCTGAGCCGATGGATTCTTAACTGACTGAGCTACCCAGGCATCCCACACCTTACTTTTTTATGGAGAAAAAACACAAATTATTACAACTATGCCAAAATGCTGAATTATCTGCATATAAAATGACTAGAATGAAAGGTACCAAAACGTTTACAAAGGTTGTGCTTACATTTAAGCAATGAGCACTTTTTTCCTGTACCTTCCAGATGTCCCATAATGACTAAGTATTTCATTTTCCTTTATAAAATATTGAACTTATTTTTTGGTAAGGGTAATGCAGGCCTATCAGAAACACAAAACAATTTAAAAATATAGAACAGTACAAAGAAGGTTGGGAAATCTCCTCTCACCCCACTGAAGAATCACCTGTCCTGAGGACCCCCAGCATTTCCTGCCTCATCCACATCCCTTCTTTTTTTTTTTTTTTTTAAGATTTTATTTATCTGACAGAGAGAGAGAGAGAAATACAAGTAGGCAGAGCAGCAGGCAGAGAGAGATGGGGAAGCAGGCTCCCCACCGAGCAGAGAGCCTGATGCAGGGCTTGATCCCAGGACCCTGAGATCATGACCTGAGCCGAAGGCAGAAGCTTAACCCATTGAGCCACTAGGCACCCCACATCTCCTGATTTCTAAGTGGTCATTTTCTCTATCAAGTCTTGGAATTATGGAGAAACTAACCATACATATCTACTGCATAACGGTCTTAAAAGGATTAAATGACTTAATTAATTGCACAGTACCCGAAGAAAGGATTCTCATTTTGTCAAAATTTCTTCTACCACTCCTAAGCTTCTCATTACACAGAAGCAGAATTAACTATCTAACAGAAGCATGGCAGATAGCATGAAATAGAGAACACCAGAAGTCCTGTTTGTGAGACACTATCAGAGAGATTGAAAAATGATAAAAGACTAATAAATAACTGCAGGTTTGTTCTTATATTTAAGAGTCTGTTTTTTCATTTGTCTTTTTTATCTTTGCTCATTTTTTTGTTTCTTAAATTCCACCTATGAGTGAGATCATATGGTATCATATGGTTTTCGTCTTTCTTTGACTTATTTCACTTAGTTACATCCTCTAGATCCATCCATGTTGTTGCAACTGGTGAGATTTCATTCCATTTTATGGCTGAATAATTTTCCATTTTTGATGTATATAGAGTGTATATATAATGTGTATACACACACACACACACATCTTCTTTATCCATTTATCTATTGAAGGATACTTGCTTCGGTATCTTGGTTATTATAAATAATGTTGCAATAAAAACACAGGGGTACATATATCTTTTTGAATTTATGTTTTCATTTTCTTTGTGTTAATATAACATTGTATATTAAGTATGCTTGAATTAAAAATTTAAAAAAAAAAGAGTTCCTCCTGGAAAAAAAAGAAAAGACTAATGGAAGTAAGTACAGCATAATAGGATCCACAGGAAGAGGTTTAATTTTAGAAGTGGGTTGGCATGGAAAAAGAACTCCCTTCCAGGGACAATTAGGTTTGTGAGAAGATTGGAAGTTAGCACAATGAATGGGGGCAAAATGGACCCTGTTGCCAAAAAGAGTCCTTCTGGAAGACAGATAGATACACACACACATACTCTATCATTAAATGTACTCACTACAGCAACCGTGGATATTTCATATTTATATGAACAAATAAATATGTGACTAAAAAATAAACATATATATCTACATATCCTAATCCCTGAAGTGTTAATGGGTATAATTAACTGAATTTCACTTATTCATGTTTCATCAAATAAGGCTAATAAAATTTTGCATTAGAAAAATTTATTTCATTCAATTATTGACCAATACTCATTTCATGTTCAAAGGCCAGTAAGGTTTTTATGAAGAGACAAAAGCCTATAATCCATATATAGGAAGATGGTATTTAATTGGCATTTAATTTGTATATAAAAATTTGGGAGCATTCTAGTAAACATCCTAGTTTCCTCTCAAATGTGATCTGACACGTTCAATTTACATACTCATAAAAATTCACTTTTATCTTCAAAACATGCAAAATATACTTAAGGATAGGACTAGATAGATGAATGCTTGTTTTTTGTTGTTGTTGTTGTTGTTGTTTTTAAATGAAAAACGAAAAGAGCACATGGCTCTGCAATATCCAGAACCCTTTACTTGGGCTTTGGTATTTACTTTGATGACAGAATCAATTATAAAGAGTGTGTCAAACATTATCAATAGAAAGAAACGCCCTGAGGATTGCAGCACAGAAGTTCATTTCTTTGAGGTCAGAGAAAAGTCTTTTAAGACTTTCAAGATATCCTCATCTCCAAAATAAAAATCCCATAAATATAAAGTAAATTGGTAAGTAACCTTTTAAGGTTTGTCAAGCCACAGCCATATCACACAGGAATAGTTAAGCCTAAAATTCCTGGTTAAGAAGTTCTAAAGAGAGAATGCCCACTAATTTCCAAATGGAAGACCTTCATACTGTTTTGAGCTCCTTTTTGGATAGTTCCTATTACTACGTTTTCAAGTTTGTTGATGTTTTCTTTTATAGTATCTAATCTGCTGTTAAACTCATGTTTTCATTTCAGATCCTATAATTTTCATCTCTAAAAGTTCCATTTGGGTTTTTTAAAATATCTCCTACTTCTTTCCTCTATCATCTTGAACATATGAAGCATGTTTATAATAGCTGTTTTAACATCCCTGTTTGCTAATTCTAACATTCTGGCATTTCTGAGAAGTCCTCTTTCATATCATTCTGAACTAGATATTTTTAAAAAGAATTCACTACGCAAAATTCTAAGTTTCAGAAATTTGTCAACTCTATTATAAACTGACCCTGAAAATATTCAGTGGGATCTTTCTGAAACACAACACCATACTGTCATTCCCATACTTAAAACCTTTTGCACCCTTTACAATTAAACCAAAAGAGCCCATTACAAGTATCTGGCTTCCATAAAGTCTTCTCACTATACTTTGTTGTGCTTTTCAACTCAATCTTCTGCCATTCCAGAACCTAGAGCTTAAGCTTCATTCACACTAGCTGCTTATAGTATCCTCATCAGATCATATGCCAGCTCCTGTTAATACTCATGCAAGTCTCTCAACCCAGAGGCTCCCTATACTTAGTCTGTCTGGTCATCTTTCAAGATTTAGCTCAGGTATTCCATTCTACTAAGAAGCCTTCCCTGACTTTTCTCCCACCCCTACTCAACCTGAGCCTCCATCTTCTGACAGAATTAGAAAAATCCTTTTCGATGATCTTGCAGCATTCTATATGTCTACTACTATAGCAAGTCTCAATGACAATGGAGCTAAAATTCTGCAATTTAGTATCTGTCTCACCCATTAGCCTGTATCTTGAGGCTATAAACTTTATTTTATGACTGATTATATTCCTAGTGCCTAGCATTGTACCTGGGATGGTATAAACAACATCTAAATGCCTGCTGATGAACGATTATAAGAATAGAATGATGGATGGATGAAAATCTTAAATGGCCATGTCTCTGGGCACTATCACCAGGAAAAGTAATTCATTTCTTTGTGTAGCATGGTAGTTAAGAGCAAGTGAAATGGAGTGAAACCTGGGTTCAAATCCTGATTCTGCCACTTACTAAATATATGATCTTGAGCAATAACTTAAGTTCCTGATTCTCAGTTTTTCTACCGTTATCTATGAGTAATAGAGGTATTATAAAGAATGAAATAATATACATAAAATGTGTTCACTACAGAGAATAAACTGATGACTGCCAGAGCGGAAATGGGTGGGGGGACAGGTGAACTAGGTGATGAGCATGAAGAGTGCACTTACTGCAATGAGCACTGAGTAGTATATGGAATTGTTGAATCACTCTACTGTACACCTAAAACTAATATAACACTGTATGTTAACTGTGCTGAACTATAATAAAAATGAATTTTTAAAAATGACTATTTGAAAACTTCTCTTAGATATAGCAAAGCCATCTCAAATTAAAAGATAGAAGATGAAACTTGTGCCCCTCCCACTCCCCTTCCCACATCAAAAAACCCAAATAAAACCCAGTCTTCCAGTGCCCCCTGCCTCAGTGAAAAGCACAATTCATCCACTTGTGCAAGTCAAGAATCTAGGGAGCCACCTTTGGTACCTCTCCTCTCCCACACTTCTCACATGTAGTTGATCCTTAAGTCCTATGAATTTTACCTCTTTTAAAAAAATTAACATAATATGTATTATTTGTTTCAGGGGTACAGATCTGTGATCCATCAGTCTTACACAATTCACAGCACTCACCATAGCACATACCCTCCCCAATGTCCATCACCCAGCCACCCCAATCCGCCAACCCACATCCCCTGAATTTTACCTCTTAAACATTTCCAGAATCTGTCCTCCTCTCTCAATCTCCACTGTGCCCCTGCCCACCTCAGTCTCATCTCACTCTATCTTCTCTTCCCTACTTTGTGCTCCAGCCGTACTGGTCTTCATTAATTCCCTGACCACTACATGCCTCCTCCTGCCACAGTGTCAATGTCATGCAGTTCCATCTGCCAGGAACTTCCCCTTGCTAAACACCTCTGGTATCACTTTCTCAGGGATTTTCTCCCTGACTTGCAAGGCTAGGCTCTCATAAATGGCTTTCCTTTCCTTCACATTACTTAACTCAGTTTTTATGCAAACACTATTTGGTTTAATTATTTGAATTATTTGCCCATTTCCCTCACTAGCTTGTGGAATTCATGAAAGAAAGACCATGTCTGGCTCCACTCACCATTGTATATCCAGCAAAATGTGTGGTATATAACAAACACTCAATAAATATTTATTGAATGCATGAATGAATACAAATGATAAGTGAAATGAGCCAGTTACAAAATGCTCTTACACTTGATAATTTCTTCCCCATCAAACTGTAAATTTTTTGAGTGCAGCGATCACATTTCTCTTGTTCCCCATTTTATCCTCGATACCTAGAGCCTGGGACTCCATAAATTTTTGCAGAATGAATGAATAACAAAGAACTGAAGTCTTCAAGATTAAGCTGGATATCAAGAGAAGAGTGAGAAAGGCATTTCTGACTAAGGAAACAGCAAAAAGCAGACATGGTATCAGTGGGATCAAAAAGCTGCCAGTTAAAGAATGTGATGTGTTAAAGAATGGATGCATGGGAGCATAGTTGAGGATCAGAATGGGAAGGGCCTCTTGGGCCATATTATCTAGTATGTGGTTCTCAATGATAACTCTAAGGAAAATAAATTAGAAGCAGCAACCCAGAAATGGGAGTGCATAAAGAGGTGGTCATGTAGACAGCAAAAGTGGGGAGGTACAAAGAATTCAAATGGCAAAGTTGTCAGAAAACATAATGTAAAATCAAATATTCTTATATACTTACATAAGCCCACAAGGGCACCAGTATATCATAGCACAGTATAATTCTTTGAATCATTAAGAAAGAGCTAAATTATACTTCTGTTGTTGAACTACTACCAGTATTGGTCATAGTAGTAGCTGGCTGTAGTTATAGTATTTAATGGCAACAGAAATAAACACTAAGTACGTGTCATGTATTTTCTCATTTTATTTTCATAACTACCCTGTTATCCTCATTTTACACATGAGATAACTAGAGTTTATGGTATTGAAGTAATTCATTCAAGATCACACCAAAGCGTTAATGCCAGAATTCAACCCAGACTCTGGCTTTGGATCCCATGCTCTTAACCACTATGCTATATTCTAAGAACTTCTAGTTTATTCGTGGTAATCATTTTATAACATATGTGTATTTGATATACTTACACATTACAAAACTATTATCACCAAGTATATTAGCTAACACATCCATCACATCACATATTACCGTTTCTTTTTGGGGGTAAGAATATTAAATATCTACTCCCTCGGCAACTTTCAAGTATATAAAATAGTACTGTTAACTGAAATTGCAATGCTGCACATTAGATCTCCAAAACTTACTCATTTTCTTTCTTTCTGAGGGGCGGAGAGAGAGAGAATCAAAAGCAGGCTCCACGCTGAGTACAGAGACTGACATGGGCCATGATCTCATGACCCCGCGATCATGGCCCAAGCTGAAATCCACAGTCAGGCACTTAACTGACTGAGCCATGCAGGCACCCCCAAAATGTATTCATTTTCTAAATGGAAGTTTGTACTCTGACTAGTATCTCCCCATATCTCCCATCCCCCAGTCCATGGGAACCATGATTCTAATCTCTGTTTCTATGAATTTGGTTTTAGACTGCACATATGTAGTGATATTATACATTATTTGTCTTTCTTGGACTTATGTCATTTAGCATAATGCTCTCAAGATCAATCCATGTTGTTACAATGGCAGGATATTTTTCTCACAGCTGAATAATATTCTACTATGTGTATCTATACCACATTTTCCTTATCTTTTCATCTATAGACAGACACTCAGGTTGTTTGAAAACTGTGAAACATATCACTGAAAAAATGCTGCAATGGACACGGGTATGCAGATATCTCCTCAAGATCTCGTTTTCATTTCTTTCAGATACACATCCAAAAGTGGGATTGCTAGATCATCCGGTAGTTCTATTTTTAATTTGTTAAAGATGACTTATTTATTCATTTGACAGACGGAGATCACAAGTAGGCAGAGAGGCAGGCAGAGAGAAAGGAAGGGAAGCAGGCTCCCTGCTGAGCAGAGAGCCCGACGTGGGGCTCAATCCCAGGACCCTGGGATCATGACCTGAGCCGAAGGCAGAGGCTTTAGCCCACTGAGTAACCCAGGTGCCCCTTATTTATAATTTTTTAAGGAACCTCCATATTGTTTTCCATTGTGTCTGCACCTTACATTCCTACCAACAGTGCACAAGGGTTCTCTTTTCTCCATATCCTCGCCAACACGTGTTATATCTTGTCTTTTTGATGACAGCCATTCTAACAGTTGTAAGATGACTGCATTATTTTTCTTTGGGACAGTACTACTCTATTGCCAGAAACTGCCACTCACTGAGTAATGCAATAATCTCAAAAGTATACTACTCCAGCTTTCTAGACTACAACAAAACTCCTCCGGCTTTTAGTAGCTCACCTGTCAGCAGCCTCATAAAGAACAATAGTAAGTAATGAAATATGTTGAATATTTAAGGGACTACTGAAAAGAAGAAGGCAAAGAATAGCTATTTTAGTGTACAACAGAGTCATAATACAGGACTAAAGTCTGCACAAAAACTGGGACTAGTCAAAACTACCCTTGAAAAATCTCTTAAGTTACCTATGAAGAGGAGTAAATGTGGTTGCCTGTAAAGAGCAGGTGTATATACCTCCCATCTCAAGTTCTTGACAGGATAAAACCTCACTGAATTTTATTTTTCTCTCTTTCGTGAATGGGTGTTACTCAAAAGATCTGTTTCACTCTTGAGTATGATGAAATATACATTAAAAAGGAATGTTTAAAAAATTTTATATGTCAAAAATAGATCCACACAAATATAGTCAACTGATACTTAACAAAGGAGCGAAGGCGTTGGGAGCAAAGCAGCAAAAGGAATGGAGAAAGGATAATCTTTTCATGTGGGTATTCACGTGTTAAAAAAAAAATCTAGACATAGACCTAACACCTTTAATAGAAATTAACTCAAAATGAATCACCGAGCTAACTGTGAGGCACAAAAAAACATATAAAACTTCTAGAAAATAACATATAATAATATTTAGGTAACATTGGGTCTGGTGATGATTTTTTATATACAATGCCAAAATATAATCTATGAAAGAAAAAAGTGGTAAGCTGGAGCTGATGCTGTTAAGAAAATGAAAATATAAGCCACAGGTTGGGAGAAAATCTTTACAAAACACATAACTGAGAGGTATATAAAGAACTCTGAAAAATCAATAAGAAAACAACCCAATTAAAAAATTGGCCAAAGAACTGGACAGCTCACCAAAGAATACAAATAGGTGTCAAATAAGCATGTGAGAAGATACTCAAAAATGAAACTGCAAATTCAAACAAAGATGAGATACCACTGCACACCTATTAAGATAGCTAAAATCCAAAACATTTACAAAACCAAATGCTGGAAAGGATTTACAGCAAAAGGAACACTCATAAATTGATGGAAATACCAAATGGTGTAACTATCTTGGAAGACATTTTGGCAGTTTCTTAGAAAGTTAAACAAAGGCTTATTATCACACAATCCAGCAACTGCACTCCTAGTTACTTGTGAAATGAATTCAAAACTTATGTTTACATGAAAACCTGCCATTAATGTTTATAGCAGATTTACTAGTAATTGCCAAAAACTGGAAGCAACCAAGATGTCCTTCAATAGGTGAATGGAAAAACAACTGTGGTACATTCATACCATAGAATATTATTCAACTAAATAAAGAAATGAACTATCAAGCCATGAGAAGACATGAAGGAACCTTAAATACATATTGCTAAGTGAAAGATGATAGTCTGAAGAGACTACATATAGTATGATTTCAACCAGTTGACATTCTAGAAAATGCAAAACTACTGAGACAGTAAAAAGATAAGTGGTTGCTAAAGGTGAGGAGAGAGAGACAAAAAGAGTGGAGCACAGGGCATTTCTAGGGTGGTGGAACAACTCTCTATGATGCAATCACTAGATCTACACAATATAGGGGCGCCTGGTTGGCTCAGCGGAAGAGAATGTGACTCTTGATCTCAGGGTCCTGGGTTTGACCCCCACACTGGGTGTAGAGAATACTAAAAGAATAAATAAAATTAAGAAAAAAAAAAGAACTGTACAATACAAAGAGTATACCCTAATGTAAACTATTGATTTTAGTTAGTAATAATGTATCAGTATTGGTTTATCAATTATAACAAATGTACCACACTAATGCAAGGCGTTAATAACAGGGGAAAACAAGTGTCAGGAAGGAGATATGTGGCAACTCTGAACTTTCTGTATGGTTTTTTTGTAAACCTAAAACTACTGTAAAAATAAAGCTTATTAAAAATATTTTAAAAATCTTATAGGTAACTGGCTTCAGAATTTTAAATAAATCAAAACAGAGAAAGGCCACAACAAAAAAACATAAAACACAAAACTTAAACAAGTTGACTAACATGAAACTAACACATCAATGGTGAGGATAAATGTTAGTAAGATAAACTTCCCTATAAAAAGACAGTGATTTAGGGGTGCCTGGCTGGCTGAGTCAGTGAAGCACGAGACTCCTGATCTTGGAGTTGTGAGTTCAAGCCCCACATTGGGTGTAGAAATTACTTAAACATAAAATCTTAAAAAAAAAAAAAAGAGTGATTTAGACAGGGTCAAAAAAAGAAAAACCTCACAAAATTATTTAACATATTTAAAACAAAAAGGCAAAGATAATAGGCTGAACACAACGATCAGACAAATGCAAAGAACAGGGCAAAAAAGCTCATATTACTGGAAGCAAAGAAAGAGGCAGTACATAATACATAAAACAAACAGGACTGTTTTTTATTGAAAAAAGTAGAACTCAAAATAAGATACAAAATGCATGAATACTGTTGGGTGCTGAAATATGTAAAGTGGAAACTGCTGAAATGTCAGGAGAAACTGACAGAAACAAACAAGAAAATGGAAACATTAATCCACTTCTCTTAATCATCCACAGACCAAATAGTCAAAAATATAAGAAGATAACAGTAATTAAAGATATTGCTTTAAAAAGAACACACTTAATTCTCTAACATAGAGAATATATCTCCAGAATCCACAAAATATTTATAAAAAATTTATTGTGTAGTAAGCCTCCCAAATATAAGTGAATGTCTAAGCAGAAATTTTATAGGCCACATTTTCTGATGAAAATTCAATAAACATGAATCCAAATAACAAAGTCTAAATTAAAAAATTCAACCACGTAGAGACTGAAATGATTTAGGTTCATTTATTGCAAATGTTTTCCCTAAAATCACTGAATCAAAAGAAGCAGGGAATTAGCTTAAGTATCACATTCCATCTTGCTCAAGAGTCACAGGTATAAGAGCAAAGGAAGCCAAAAATTCTAGCCAAATTCTCCATTCCTTCCCTGGGGCCAAACCCTACTACCATTGACAGTTTACAAGGCCCAGAGACAGGAGAATAATATTCCTAAATAAATGGTTTGCTTAACAACCAGACTGAAACCATGCATCTAGCAATTTAGGCCTCCTGTGAATGAAGAGCTCTTCACACAGCTAACTCAGTAGAAAAGATCAAATAAGGATCTATTCCCAGGAGTGCAACTGCAGGGTCATAGGGAAGTTCTATTTTTAATTTCTTGAGGAATCTCCACACTGTTCTTCCCTATGACCCTGCAATTGCACTCCTGGGTATTTACCCCAAAGATACAGATGTCGTGAAAAGAAGGGCCATCTGTTCCCCAATGTTTATAGCAGCAATGGCCACGGTCACCAAACTATGGAAAGAACCAAGATGCCCTTCAATGGATGAATGGATAAGGAAGATGTGGTCCATATACACTATGGAGTATTATGCCTCCATCAGAAAGGATGAATATCCAACTTTTGTAGCAACACGGACGGGACTCGAAGAGATTATGCTGAGTGAAATAAGTCAAGCAGAGAGAGTCAATTATCGTATGGTTTCACTTATTTGTGGAGCATAACAAAAAGCGTGGAGGACATGGGGAATTAGAGAGGAGAAGTGAGTTGGGGTAAATTGGAAGGGGAGGTGAATCATGAGAGACTATGGACTCTGAAAAACAATCTGAGAATTTTGAAGGGGAGGGGGATGGGGAGGTGGGGAACCAGGTGGTGGGTATTAGAGAGGGCACGGATTGTACTGGAGAGCACTGGGTGTGGTGAAAAAATAATGAATACTGTTATGCTGAAAATAAATAAATTAATTTTTTTAAAAAAGGATCTATTCCAACATTTAAGTACAAATAAGCTAGAAGAAAATACCTTGCACTGTACTGCCCGACAGGAAGAGATCCCAGGTATTTATTTTATAAATTGTCTTAATAACAAACAAAACTGAGAAATCCACCATCACATAAGAATTATAAAAAATTTCAAAGAACCAATGGTTTATTCAGATTCAATGTAATTTTGTAATTCAAAATATACTTATAAAGCAACTACTAAAAAATGTGAATGTGTTAGATATCTCAGGAATATAAATCTT
Organism: Mustela putorius furo; assembly: GCF_011764305.1. Classification (NCBI taxonomy): domain Eukaryota; kingdom Metazoa; phylum Chordata; class Mammalia; order Carnivora; family Mustelidae; genus Mustela; species Mustela putorius. Next base: position 7,478,706 of record NW_025421428.1, read on the forward strand.
AATAAGATGTACTCAATTTCAGAGGCTTACAAACTACTATAAGAGACAATCTCCATTTTGGGGGGTCAGAATTGCTAATTAAACGATTTGAATCTTCCTTGTCCTTACTACTTTTTCATCTGCTTTATCTATCAGGTTTCAATAGGAATGCATCAGAGTTTCTATTAGGACTGTCAATCACTCAACGCTGCCTTTCAATTCCCTTAAAATTTTTTGGGACTAGGGGCATATTATAATCTTGGTGGGCTGTGTCTCTTTTTTCATTATACAGTTTACCAAAATATGTCTATTGATGTGTTTTTGCCTTAAATTCTACTGTTTTGACTCTCTGCAAAGGGTTCATTTCCCCACCCCCACCCTCCATCTCCCTTGGCCAGGTGAAGCTGGATGAAGACTACGGCCCATGGGAAAGGAGAGGCAGAATGGCTGCCTGACAGCTTCTGGAATGGAAAGGAAATAAAGATCATTTGTAAAAGTTCTTAATTTTGATGAAATCCAACTGATCATTTTGTTTTCTATTATGGATCCTGCTTTCAGTGTCCTGTGTAAGAACTCTTCATCTAGCTCTTGGTCCCAAAGATTTTCTACTCTGTTTTCTCCTTAAAGTTTAAAGTTTTACATTTCAATCTCAATTCATTTTTGAACTAATTTTATACAAGATAGATGAGGTTTAGGTTGACTTTTTTGGTTTATGATGTCTTGCTGTTCCAGTAGCATTCACTGAAAAGGCTAACCTTCTTCTATTTCATTTATATGTGCTATTAATATGAAGACTCATTCATATCTTCCTGCAATCTGGGAAATACTCTGGCATCATTATCTCTTCAAATACTGTTTCTCCATTCATGGTTCCCCATACATGGTTCCCTCCATTCTCTGCCTCACTAGTGGGAGGCTCTCCATCTTTCCTCCATGTCTCTTAACTCACTCATCTTTCATTCTCTGTATCTCTTTATCTCTCTGTGTTACACCCCAGGTTAGTAATTGAAATCACTGGTACTATCATTCAACTCAGTCCCTCTTTAATTGTACCCAGTCTAGAGTTTACCCCATATGACTTTTTGTTACTTTAACAAATACCTTTTATATTTCCAGTACTTTTAACTGGTTCTCTTCTAAATCCATCCCTTAATTCTCATCTGCTTGGTTTTCTTTCACTATTTCTTAAAACATTTACCATGGACATTATCCCTTCATCTCTTTGATGATTTTAAACATATTTATTTGAAGTTGATTTTCAGAATGCTTACTGTATTTTCTTGGGAGTGAATTCATCTCCTGATTATTGTCTTTTTTAATACTCATTACATTCATTTGTTTGGGAGTCTTAATTTGCTAGTTCTTCTTGAATAGGAACAGTTTCTCTCTTTCTCTCTCTCCCTCCCTTCCTGTTCTTAAACAGCTTTGCACCATCCTCCATCCCCATCCACCATCCCCATCCCCACCAGTGAAGAGCAGAGACCTTCACTCTAGAACCAGGTTCTTATCCTGGCAGCTCAGGGTTCCCATCCCTTGGAAACACTAGGGCTATCGTAAAGCCAGTCATGTCACCACCAGGTCCCAGCTGCACTGCTATCTCTATTCCCCCTCCGCCCCAGAAACACAACTTTGAACAAGCCACAGACCCAGGCAGCTTTGCTCAGTTTCTTCTCATAAGGAGGACAGTACCATCCCAGTTTCTAGTTAACAGCAGTGAGACTTCCACTGGTCTTGATCCAGGCATGAAGTTCCTTTGGTCTCCATACCCTCAAGCAGTGTTGTCCACTCTTTTGACATGATGGCATGCTTTGAAAGCAACAGTATGTGTACCACGTGTGGGTAAACAGATGAGACTTTTCCTCACCCAGAAATGACAGCTGGGGACTCTGAGAACCCCAGGCCCTGCCTAGCTACCCTGATAACAGTCAATATTTCACACCCCAGTAAACTTATTCACAACATGTTCTCTGGGAAGTGCCATCCTAAAAGAACCAACTCCCTGCACATACTGCCTATTTCCATACCTGGTTCTGTTTTTAGTCTACCAGCATGTTTATCTTGTTATTAAAGTCCAGGTATGTCAATAACATATATCATTTATCACTGCTATGTATTTGGAATGGAATACAGAGTTCAAAGCCTGAATTGAAAGGACCATCACAACAAAGTCCATGCTGTGCCCTCTGTTTTTAGAACACCCTCCTCTCAACCTCTCCGCGTCACTTTTCCCTACTCCTTGAAGTTTCAGCTCAGGTGTCACTTCATCAAAGCTGCTCTTCAGGACTCCACTCTCACCCCCGACTATGGGGTCAGATGTTCTCACAGAACCCAATTTCACATGCTATTGGAAAATACTACTATTACCTATTTACCTTAAACAGTAGGCTACCTGCTGGCACGAAGTACCATTTTCATTTCTGTATGCCAAGATCTAGCACTGTGCCTCCAGTAAGTATGGATTCAGTGAATATTTTAATATCACCATAATACTAGAGTAGGGAGTATAATGTAACAGAGAACAGCTAGGGTTTTGAAGCCAGAGATCCCCAGGTTTTAACGCCAGCTCTGCCACTTACTTACTGTGTGATTTAGGAAGGTTACTTAGCCTCTCTGAGCTTTAGTTTCCTCATCCATAACGTTATGTCACAGTTAAGACTCCTGACTCTGTTCGCTACTAGCTGCATAACTCTGGGCAGCCCCGTGTGTCTCTTGGTCTCAGTGCTTGCACTAAGCAATATCTTAGTTAACTCAGACATGCACAAATTCCCTAGAACTTTGGGTCCTTTCCCTGTTTTCTTGCTTCTACTTCATGTTGAAAAAAAGGATAACATTGTAGGTCAGCCTTGGGCCGAGCTGTTGACTCAACCCTTTTCTGAGCCTACGTGGTTGAAAAGGCTTGGCTGAAAGGTTTCTATTGCCATAGAAGCAGTAAAGATGATCTTTATATTCACAATTTATTCAGGCAAAGTGGAGGGCAATGTCATAAGAACTTGAAAGAATAACTTATTTTTTAAAAGATGTTATTTATTTTAGAAATAGAGAGAGAGAAAGCGTGTGCATGAGCAGGGGGAGGGACAGAGGGTGAGGGCGAGACAGAATTCCAAGCAGACTCCACCCTGAACCCACAGCCTGATGTGGGGCTCAATCTCACAACCCTGAGATCATGACCTGAGCTGAAATCCAGAGCTGGATGCTCAACTGACTGAGCCACCCCGGTGCCCCCAAAGAATAATTTAAGTACAAATTAAATGCACCTCAAGAAGAAAGAAATAACAAAACAACTGACCACAGAATGGACTGTTCTAAGAGAAGGAAAAGTCTCCATAAGAATCCATTCCAAAATGAAGGCACCCACTATATTTTGACCCAAACCTTACTGCTCAAGAGAGCACAGGAAACTAGAAGAGGCTGGCTATCTGATGAGACATTTAAGTAGGGAACCAACATGGCAAAGCACTTTGATGTTTGGGTTATGATATACGGGCAGGAGTCTATTCAAGTGCTACACTTTTAATAAAATAATTTAATCATAACAGAGCTTAGAAACTGAGGAAAAAACCATACCACTGACAAAGAAGACTGTAATTCACACCAAAAGAAAATAATGCCAAAAACCTTAGCATCAAACAGACCAGAAGTCAAATCTTGATCATGCCATCTCCCACTGGTGTGACCTTCAGCAAATGTCAGTTCTCTGATTCTGAATTTCCTCCTCTGCAGAATAAGGATCATGATGCTTACCTCACAGAGAGCCAGGAGAATTAAACAAGAAATTTGGTACATAGAGTTCGGCATTAGTGTCCAACTCATGGTAGGTGTTCAACAAATATTAGTTCCTTCTTATGGCCTCCCATGCAACTTCAACCAGCAAGCATCATTAAAGGGTTTGAAAACTGCTAAAATGTATTTCTTCAAGTCTACATTTACAAACTCATCGGTCTACTTCATAAGCAGATTCTCTGAGATAAGCCTGAGATACACAGACCCAGATCTGGGTGAGTGACAAGATCTGGTGAGTGACCTGACCTGGATCCGCGTGGACATCTGGTTCCCAGGCCAATGCCTAGAAAGACAGACTGGGCCCAGAATGCAGCAGGGGTGGCCAGAAGACAGCCAGAACTAGAGCAGCCAAAAAGAGGAAGGATTACTTGAGCTTTGGCTCCCGTCCTTCACTTGTGTACTGCCAGCAGATGAGCCCGATCAGGTCCTGCACCCTGGCGCTGGCCATTGTCACCACGGTCATTGGCAGCAGTCTATCCTGGCTCGAGTGCAGGGGGAGGTAGACGTCGATCTTCTTGGTTGCTGTTGTGCCTACATGACCCTGTGGAAGGAACACATGCATGAGAGTAAAGCACACAGTCATGGTCATGCAGATGCCACTGGGCCACAATGACTACTCACCAGTCATTTCTCATCCTTTTGGCACAGACCACCTCCAGAGCCTGAAATGGCCCCAAAGTGGAAACACTGTCTTAAGGGTTTTTTTTCCCCTTTAATTTTCACTTTCTAATGGTCTAATAGGTCCAGCTCTGCCTGCAGTAAGGTAAAGGAGCACTACAACCAAAATAAACAAATTAAGAGTCATGAGCAAACCTATGTTTGGTGTCAGGAAATGTGCTTTGTTACTTTTATGGTGTGGCCTTGGACAAGTCACCATTAGACCCTGACATCATCTGCTCTCCCTGAAAATTACACCACTCCTTGAGACTTTGGAATTAGCTGCATCGGGAAGCTGCCACACTCCATGTGTGAGGAAGCATTTAGGCCTGCAGCACTGGAACCAAGGGCTTGCCTTCTCAGAGCCTAGGGGGGTTAATTCCCTTATGCAGTACACCTATTTATTTCAGTCATCTGCATTAAAGTTCAAGGATCCTTGGTCTTACATTATTGTCCTAACAACAATACCCAAACTGCCCTATACATACTCAATTCCTCCCACACACTTATTCTCCCTCCTGAAACTTTCACTACCCTCTGAAACTTTCACTACCCTCTGCACTAATCAGCAAACTTCCATAAATCACTTTTTTTTTTTTAAAGATTTTATTTATTTATTTGAGAGACAGAGAGTGAAAGAGAGCATGAGAGCTGAGAAGGTCAGAGGGAGAAGTGGACTTCCCATGGAGCTGGGAGCCCGATGCAGGACTCGATCCTAGGACTCCAAGATCATGACCTGAGCTGAAGGCAGTCACCAACTGAGCCACCCAGGCACCCTAAATCATTTCTTTTATTTAAAAAAAAATTTTTTTTAAACATTCCTTCTACCGCTTTGTCTTAATTGAAACTTGCTAGTCACTGAGGATACTGCTTCCTCTGCTGTCCAGAAGACTGTTCTGTATTTTTCTTTTTTAAACCCAAGTCCTCAAGGCCAGGATGTTGAACAGGTATTCTTGTCCCCACTATTTCTAAACTATTATTTCTCCTTTCTTGCAAAATTCCCTGTTGCTTTGAGACCCAAGCCCTCCAACTATACTATCCTTTCCTCCTACTTTTTTTGTTTCTGTTATCCACCAACCTTCCAGGCATGCTTCTCTCTCACTGAGGAGTCTTCTTTCCACCCCAACAACTATCATCATTCTTGGCAATCCCATCTAAAGGAAAATCCATGTAATACCCAAGTGACTCAATCCCTAGACCATGTCATCCCATGTGTTTTTATCTCTTCTCCCTTCAATCACTTACAGTGGGTACACCAGGGATCTGTACCAACTCCAAAATCTCAAATTAGAACATCTATTCAGTAACTATACTTTAATATACTTTCATCTCACTTGTTCAAGTAGTCCCCCAAATTCTTCAACACACAATTTACTGATCCACCACTATGAATGATGTCACCATTATTTCCCAATAACGCCCTCGAGATTACATGATCAACCATTATAATCATTCCTTTGTAAATACAGTTTTAATACTCTCTTCCTCCATGGGACTCAACTGGCAGAATGCCAGCCTTGGATAAACCCAAACCTCTGTACTCCCCAACCAAATACTGCTGGAGAAAAATCCTGTAACTGCACAAATTGTTTTGACTGTAAATTCATGATGATAAACCTCAAACACTCAACACAATAGCATGCCTATTATAGCTCCTGATCCAATCTGCACCCCATGCATGCAAGACCACCCCTGCATACTTCTGCTTCTCTCCTCAAACTCCTCATGAGCCCGCCATGACCTCAGCTCCTATCCTTTGCTCATATACTGCCAACAGATGAGAAATATTCTTACTCTTCAATAAGAAAAGAAGACCTTTCAGAAAGGAATTTTCCTCCTATAATTAAATTCACAAACTTAACCTGAATTTAACTACATACACCTCCTCCTACACCAGAGTGTCACTTATCTCATTAAAGGTTAACCTCTCTACTAATATTCTGTGCCCCCTTGGCTCTTACTTTCACAAGGACTTTAATCCCTTTACTTACTTTACCCTTCTCCTACAATATCAACCTCTTACTCTTTTGGCTTCCATGATATACACTCTTGGTTTTTTCAGTGCTCTCTGGTCTCTCATTCTCAGTCTGCTTTGCAGATTTCTTCACCTATATAGTCTCTGTTTGTTAGCACTCCTTGGCTTCTAGATTGGGCTCTCTTTTGTCTCTCTGTATATTTCTTCCCTAGGTATCTCACAACCCCAAAGCTATGGTACAATCTACATTCTGTTGACACCCAAATCTTATCTTCATCTCAAACTTCTCCCTGGAATTCCAAATTCATACATCAAACTGTCTATACAATATGTAGAAAAGTATCACAAACTTTGAAACTCAAGTTCAAATCTGAACTTTTCATTATTCCTCACTCCATTCCACCCCAAATAACAACACTCTCCCTCATTTCAGGAAATGCTACTACCACTAATCCAGCTGCTTAAATCAGTAATAAATTCTTCTTTCTTCTTCCTGTTTTCTACCTACCCTCTTAGTAAGTTCTAGTGTCTACTGCAAAAATGTATTTCCATAGAGAAAAAAATAATCTTTTCAGCAAATGGGACAACTGGATAGCCACACACAAAAGAATGAATTTAGACCCCCTACCTCACATCATATACAAATATTAATTCAAAATGCACTGAGATGCCTAGGTGGCTCAGCCAGTTAAGTTCCGGCCTTTGGCTCAGATCATGATCGCAGATTCTGGGATCCCACATGGGGCTCTTTGCTTGGTAGGGAACATGCTTCCTCTGCTTGCCGCTCACCCTGCTGGTGCTCTCTCTCTCTCTGACTAATAAATGAATAAAATCTTTTTAAAAAAATGGATCGAAGAGCTAAGTTTAAGGTTAAAACTGTTAAACTTTTTGAAGGAAATATAGGTGTAACTTTTTCACGACCTTTTATTAGGCAATAATTTCTTTAACATGACACCAAAAGAAGCAACAAATAAAATAAACTGGACTTTATAAAAATTGAAAACTAGTGTCTCAAAAGCACTATCAAGAAAGCAAAAAGACAATCCACAGAATAGGAAAAAATATTTGCCAATCAAATAGCTGACAAAATTTAGTACCCAGAATATATAAACAGTTCTTATGACTCAACAATAAAAAGACAAACACTCCAATCTTTAAGGACTTAATTTATTTATCTGAATGAAAAAGAGAGAAAGAGCAGGGGGAGGGGCAATGGGAGAGGAAGAAGGAGAATCCCATGCAGACTCCCCGTTGAGTGTGGAGCCTGAGGAGGGGCTAAATCTCATATCCTGACATCATGCCTTGAGCCAAAATGAAGAACTGGGCACTTAAACCCACTAAGCACCTAGGCGACCCCTCCAATCTTTAAAAGGGCAAAGAACTTGAATAGATATTTCTCCAAAGAAAATATACAAATGGCCAATAAACACATGAAATAATGTTCAACGTCATTATTCATTAAGGAAATGCCAAATCCAAATCACAATGAGAAACCACTTCATGCTCACTAGGATGGTTATAATTTTTTTTTTTAACAGAACAAACAAGAAGGATTAGCATGGATATGGAGATGTTAGAACCCTCATACATTGTTGGTGAAAATGTAAAATGCTGCAGCCATTATGGAAAAATAATTTGTCAGTTTCTCAAAACTTAAACATATAGTTACCATAAGACTCAGCATTTCCATTCTAGGTGTACTCAAGGGAACTGAAAATGTGTACATAAGTGTACACAGCAGCATTATTCATGACGATCAAAGAATGGAAACAATCCAGACATCCATCAACTGATGGATAGACAGGCAAAAATGAAACCAATGGAATATTACTTAGCCATAAAAGGGGACAATGTACTGACATTCTATAACATAGGTGAGGCTTGAAAACATCATGCTAAGAGAAGGAAGCCATTTCATAAAAAGTAACCCAGTTATATGACATGTCCAGATTAGGCAAATCTATAAAAACAAAAAGATTAATGGTTGTCAGGATATTGGCGGGGGGGTAAGGTACAGGGTATTGAGAAGTATGAAGTTTCTTTTTGCGGTGATGGAATTGTTCTGGAGTTAGATAGTGGTGATAGCGGTATAACATTGGGAATATACTGAAAACCATGAAATTATACACTTTAAGGTCATTAAAACAGTAAATTCTATGTAATGGGAATTTTAACTCAACTTTAAAAATCGAAAAATCTTGTATTTCAAAACCATCCCACTTCTCTGCATCTCCACTGCCACCAAAATACCATGAAGTTTCACCTGGATTGTTCTAATAAATTCTTGACCTCCTATACGCTTATCTACTTCAATTTGTTCTTGAAACACAAGCTGGATTTTTTTTTTCACTCAAATTGGATATTACACCTCTGCTTAAATTCCTTCAATGAGTGCTCACATGATACTCTGAATAAAATCCAAATTTCCTGCAGTGTCCAACAAAGCACTGCATGATCTGATCTCTACCTAACTCTCCAACATCATTTACTGCTGCTCCCTGGCCTGCTTGTCATAGCTCAGCTACGCCAGCCTTCTAGAAGTGCCCCCAGTGTGTGTATATGTGTGTGTGTGTGTGTGTGTGTGTGTGTGTATACACCTGTTTCTCCCACTTTCTAGAACACAGCAAATGTTATTCACTACATCTAGAAGGCTCTTTCTCATGACGTTTGCATTCTCTAAAGTACGGGTCTGGGCAGGTTACTTAATCTCTCTGTTCCTGCACTGTCTCATATGTAAAATGATAATGATAGAACCTACCTATCAGAGAACTCTTGTGAGGATTATTATTAGTTATTAATATTGTTATTACTAAAAGCTCAGCTCATATGACAACTCCTCAGAGAATCCTTCACTGAAAATCCTGTAGAAAGCCCCTCTCATAGTTACTTTCTTACCCATAAGCTGTTCATTTCCTTCATAGCACTTAACAATTGGATATTATGTATTTATGTACACCTTCAGTGTATGTCTTCCTCACTGGCCTTTGACCTCCTATGAGAGCAGCCATAATAATGTCTGCTTTGTTGACTTCTCTATACACAATGGCTAGCACTGTGCCTGGTGCACAGACGGCTCTCCAAATAAATCTGTTGAACTATGGAATGAATGCACGGATGACTCAAAATGCCTACCAGGACAACATGGCAATAACTCAATAAATGTTAGTTTCCCCCATCCATCCAACCATCCATCTTCCTCTATGAGTCTGTTTCCTGGTAGTGGATGGAGATGGAGGTACTTGAGAAATCAAGTGGTTCCATCTTTAACATTCTAACTCTAGGATGGGAAGAAAAAAAAAAAAAAAAGATCAGAACTAGGGTAAGGAAATACATAAAATCAGTTTTTAAAACTTTTAGAGAAATTCCACTTTTCTTATGACCTAGAATCTAACATTAGATTTACTAAACTTTTTTTTAGTTTTGCCTGCCATCAAACAAATAGTAAAAAAAAGTAATTCTTGAGGCACCTGGGTGGCTCAGTGGGTTGAACCTCTGCCTTTGGTTCGGGTCATGATCTCAGGGTCCTGGGATCATGCCCCACGTCAGGCTCTCTGCTCAGTGGGGAGCCTGCTTCCCCCACCCCTGCCCACCTCTCTGCCTACTTGTGAATTCTCTGTCAAATAAATAAATAAAATCTTAAAAAAAAAAAAAAAAAGTACTTCTCTTACAACAATGCTCTTTCTCTCTCTCTCACTCCTGCATGCACAAAGGTACCATGCATGTTTTTCAGCTGGGAAACAGTAATTCCAAAAGCTAGCTAAGTTGTCTCTAAATAGCAAGTGTTTTGACCTTGTCAGGCAACCCCAGGGTTAAAATTAAAATAAGCTTTTTGAAGTGGGTATATTGCCCTCTTACCACTTTCTTCTCAACCCCCTTTCAGACCCAGCCCAATATGGTATAGTCCTCCTTATCCTTTGGTAGAACTGGGGCTGAGGGGCTAGAGGAATCACAATGAGAAATGTGAATGTGTTTCACAAACTGTAAAGTGTGTTAGAAATGCACAGCAGTGCGCCAGAAAGAGCCTAGGTTTTAAAATCAGACCCACTTCTATTATTCAGGCCAATTACATAGTCACAGGAGGACAAAGATGGATGCTGCAAGGAGCCCTAATAATAATATTTATTGTTACAATAAGAGCTAGCATTTATTTAGAGCTAACTGTTAAATAAGCTCTGGTAAATGTTTGCGTAAATTACCTCATTTAATACTCAAAATCACTATAACAGGCAGAATTCTATCATGACCCTAATATTATAGAGGAGAAAACTAAAGCTTATAAGGCTATAGTCATCTGCTCAAGCTCCCACAACCAAAGTGGAAGAGCAGAGCTCAAACTCATGCCTGACTTCAAAGCCCCTACTTCAAATACCAATGACTTCTTTCTCTAAAGTTCTTCTCTCTCTTTTTTTTAAAACTGTCTCATTATTTTTTATTATTTTATAAACATATATAAAGTTCATCTAAATGTAATCAGTTTCTACTCTCCAAGACCTGAATCCCTCCCTCCCACACTGACCTCATAAACACATCCAAAGCACTGCCTAAAGCAGTCTCCTACAAACAGAGTGAATTTGGAGGAGTTGCCCAAGGAGAAGCGTCAGGAGACCAAGTGCCTAAAGCAGTCTCCTACAAATGGAGTGAATTCGGAGGAGTTGCCCAAGGAGAAGTGTTAGGAGACCAAGACTCTAGAGAATTCTGCCACTGTCAGCTGACTGCAGGGCAGATGGTTACACGGCGCGTCTATGAATCCCTTTATCCTCTATAGTGAAATAGCAAGTGTGGGGAAAACTGTGAGAATAAATATGGTAGATACTTATTAAATGAATGAAGCACTTTATCTTTTTAATCTTCTAATTCCATCTTGAGGCACTGATGATGGGAAAAAGTACCTTGGACAAACACTGAAATTATGTATTTTTTAATAAGGAACCTCTTCTGAAAAAACTCAAGGTGGTGGCAGTTAGCTCTACCTAATAGTCCCCGTGCTGCAATATTTAGAGGGAATCATCTAAAACATAAAACAATCCATCAACATAATAGAAAGTAATTAACTTATTAAAAAAAAGGTGACCAAAGGATTAAAAGTATTCATCACATATCAAGGCAAGCAATATTCCAAAGACCTAACATCTAACTATTAAAAAGCAAATAGCGATAAACAAAGATCATATCATACAGTTTCACTGCATGGCAACTTATGCGTTCGACAATACACAACTGGAGACACGGAGGCATAAATAGAGCACAAAGAAGTGGTCAATACAGAGATAGGGGAAAATGGGTTGGCATCATCTTTCTCAGTCACTCAGGCATGCAACGAACACCCACTGAAACACCGTGTTGGACTCTGAAGACAAAATCAAGCGAGACTCAATGCAGATAGACCCTCATCAAAGTCACAGTCTAAGAGCTACACTGTACTATGTGATAAAAGCTTCAAGAGGGGGAAGGTACAGGCTGTCATGACAGCTCAGAAGTAACCCAGACTAAAAGGGGTTGGCAAAGGCCTAGGTTTAAAAAAAAGAAAAAAAAGAAAGAAAGAAACCCTTCCATTCAACAGAACCATTAACCTAAGGAAAAGATGCTTACTGTATTTAAAAATATACCATACCAATACACAAAAAAATGAACTGGAGTTCTCTCTGAGACATAGGATTGTGAGTGATTTTAATTTTCTACTTTGTATTTTTCTGCATTTTCTATGATTAGCATGTATTACTTTTCAATCAGAAATACAGTAAATGTTACAGTTATAAACTAAAAAGGATATAGAAAGAACCACCATATGGCACTTAAGAGTTTTAGGTAAGAGAAAGAGAGGATCGGTTTTGAAAATGTAGTCTATGTTAAGTTATCTGGCAAAATTTATTAAGAACACACTATGTGCCCGGTGCTGTGACAGGCTATTGGAAAAAATAAGCCGAAAATATAACTCAGACACCTTCCTATGGCAGGCTAAATAATTTTTATTTAAAAAAAAAAAATAAAAAGTAAGAAACTTACAATGAGCTGACAAATTTTGGAGCTGAACAACACTCTCCAGAGCAGCCTCTAAATCAAGGAATGCCCCCAATTCTGGTTTCAGAACAAAAAGAGAAGCACTCCCTGTAGCAAAATGATTCCTCGACACAAATGTAATTCATGAAGACCAACCAGACTCCAGGGTTCACGTCCCACGGCCTCCGCATGACTTGATGGTTCTGCAAATGTAGGCTGGCACCTGAAGCTCCTCACGTCCAAGGCCGATTTTCTTCGCCAGCTTGTCTCTTACTCCATGTCCCAGCTCAGTTAGGGCTTTCTTCCACTCTGTCACTCAGGCTAGGGACCCTACTTATTTAACTTCTCTTTCTGTCTCATCAGTCTCCAAACCCTCTGAAATGTCCCGCCCGTCCTCAGCAGCACGGCCCTAGTTCAAGCTTCTTCAGGCCTCAGGGAGACCACTGCATGCGGCAGTCTCCCAACTAATTCCCTGTCTCTAAAACCTCTCTTCTCTTCCAAACTGTTATCTCCCTTTGGCGATCAATGTGGTTTAACTCAAATCATTGAACAGGCCAGTCGCCAACTCCGAAAGAAGTATATGATGTTTCTCCCCAGGGTCCGCATGCCCGTTTCTTCGCAGGGCATTTAATACCCATCACATTCTGGTCCCAGTGTACCACTGCTAGCGCAGACGGAAGAGTAGTTAGGAGCACGAGGCTTGGGGTCAGCCAGATCCAGGTTTAAATCCTAGCTCTGCCACTTCCTTAGCCTCTAGACTTTAGACATTAGGCAAGTAAATACACCTCTCAGAACCTCTACTTCCTTACTTGGAAAAGCAAAAAAGATGTATATAAAATGCCTGGCACGTAGCCACTGAGCAAGAAATGTACCCCTTCTTCTGTCAGCTTCAATTGTCTCCTCTTCCAAGAAGGCAGAAGTCCAAATTCCCTCTGCTTTGCTCACTACAAGTTTAACTTGCACAACCTTATGGTTTTACTTTTTCTCTACCTACCCTCACCACCTCCTTTCCACCTTCTTATGCAAGTGTGAGTTATGCAAAGGGAAAAACTGTGCCTCACTCATTTTGCATTCTCCTAGGACATAGCATGCAGTAGGGGTATGGTATTAGCTTACTGAAAGACTCTTCAGCGTATCCTTCATAATGGACCCACCAGACCTAAAGAGCACTTCTCTCCTGATCCAGGTAAACTGGCTATACCTCTTCTACTTCCCAGATTGTGTTCTTTAAGAATCCCTTTCCTTCTCTAAAATATACTCAGAATCTAATAACAGGCCTGACATATAGTAGTTACTTCTTTATACTGACGGAATAAATGATTAGTATTCTTTCAACACATGATTTTAAATACCTGCACATTGTGTCATACAGAGGTACTATTAACCTATTCCCTCCTTGTTGAATTCAGACATTGTTTCTAATATTTCACCACTATAAATAACATTCCTGTAAACATTCTAGTACTTAAATGTTTGGGCACATATTCCTCAGAGTAGATCACTGAGTTAAAGAGTATGAATGTTTTGGGGCTTATGATACATACTGATCAGTCTTTTGAAAACCATTTTTATGGCAATCATGAAGCAGCAATGTTATGAACCACAGATCATCCAATTGATATGTAGTTCATAAAATGCAAAAGCTTAAAATTTTAAAATAATTTCAGTATATAGAACGTGAATGGATACAGAACTGAAATATGTAGAATTTGAATATGATGATGAGTTTTATTACATCTATACCTAGGTTTTTCCCATCTGATCTCATTAATTGGAATAGCATAGAATTTGCTGCCTATCATAAAATTAATTTCAAAATTATGGACCTGATAGTTTCCAAAATAGGGAAAGCAAGAAGAACAGAGAGTATTCAGTTCAAATAATCTTGAATTAAGAAACATCCATATGAAGTGAATTAGCTGGGGGAACTTGGGTGGCTCAGTCAGTTGAGCATCTGACTCCAGATTTTGACTTAGGTCATGATCTCAGGGTTGTGAGACTAAGCCCCATGTAGGGCTCTGTGCTCAGTGTGGAATCTGCTTGGGATTCTTCCTCTCCTTCTGCCCCTCCCAGCTGTTCCTGCTCTGTCTCTCTCTCTCTCTCAATAAATAAAGAAATAAAATCTGTATTAAAAAAAAAAAAAAGGGGGGGGGGAAGTGAGCTGAATTAAGTCTCAAGGACAGAAGGTTCAGTTAGCAACACTACTTAACATCAAGGTTTGTCAATAATAAATTGAATATCAGAGCTCAAAACTGTTGCTAAGTGTTCAATTTCTCTATCAAGAGAAAGAAAGAGAAAGGATAGACAGCTTGGCTTCTGCAATTAAAGAGACAAAAAGCAGCTAACATTATTCCATTAGTCACAACTGCATGAGTAGATCATTATATGCAATTTTAATGCAGAAATAAATATATCAGTGTATGCAGACAATGTAATGATGCAACTTGATAAAAGGGTTATTTGCAGCCTTCAAAAGTTAAAACTCTCTTAAAGGAATGGCTGTACTCCCATTTCACCACTATCTTCCTTCCCAAATTTCCTCAGCCAGGACAAAGGATGCTATATTCTACCAATTTATGTCCTAGTCTTTACTTTATTATTATTATTTTTTAAGTAGGCTCCATACCCAGTTTGCAGCTATAGCTTGGTCTTTAAATCCTTGGTATCCACATACCGTGGTACAGAGGTCTGAAATCATCATTACTCTGCTGATGATTAAGGGACTTTGTTTATTCAGAGTAACGATTCTGAATAAAATCTGGCCTATGGTCTAAGCCAGGCTTAACCATGAGACATAAAGAAGGTCTCCATGGGGAGGGGTAGAAAAAACACCCCGAACACCAGATGGTAGCATTTTACTATCAACAAAATGCTGGCTTTATGGGCTCACAGAAAGAACTTTCTCATATTCAAAATGGTAGCACTGAATTTATGAATAGATTTTGTATAAAATTCTATGACAAATCCATTCAGAGCTAGGGGCTTGGCTTTGTAGTGCTATCTTAACCCTCAATAAATCTGGAACGTTTAAAGGCTATTAAATTAACATTTCCCTGATCTGGCACCTGTAGTCAAGTTAATTTGTCAAAAACATTTCTACAGTTTGTCACTGGACACTGTATTTTCTGACAAGTTAAGTTTAAAATAAAATTGACAAAATCTCATTAATTTCCTCTGAATCACCAACGTTGGTTCCATTAAGCTTTTATTATTAAGAACGTCAACTGTCACTCTTTTTTTAACAAGGTCAAGTTCTGATGTGGGTATTTCCAGGATCCTTATTATATTAATAGGAGCTAGTAAAGCAGTGCAGTGTGGTGGTTAAAGGCATTAAGTTGTGTAGTCAGAAAGAACTGGGTTCAATTCCCAGCAAAGCCATTTACTGTGTGTCCTTGGACACAATTTAATTTAACCTCTCTGAGTCACTATTTCCACATGGAAACCGATTATAAAAGTACCACCTCATGGAGCTATTCAAAGGATTCAATGATACACTATGCGTATTAAAAGCACTTAGGACTGTGTCCAGTCCATACTGAATGCTCAAGAAATGCTGGCTGTTTAGGTTTCTTTCCCCCCTGCTTTTACATTCACAGGCGTAAAAACAAACAAAAAACCCCACAAAACCTTATTGCCACTCACAGATATTTTAAATGGCAAAGAATTTTAAGACTCATCCCCTCTAGAACCTTTTCATCAAATGGCTGTCCTACAACTTCTCCTGATACCTTCGCTGATGAAGTCCCCGCCACCACCAGAGGCAGACACTTAGCTTCAGTCTCTAGGCAAACAGTTCTGATGGCTAAAACATGTTTCCATCCACTGAGGTACACTCTGCAGATTTTACCCACTGATCTTCGTTCTAGCCCTCAGGACACTGAAACTAATCTAACTCCACTTCTACAGACACCCTTCATATATCTGAGAGCCTCAAACAAAATAACTTTGTTACTAAGTACCATGGAATGAGCAAGACTATAACTATAATCCTTTTAAGAGTATAATACGGATTGGAAAATACCACTTCCATTTGTTTTTCTTAGGCTAGTGATTTTCATAATTTTTCTTTTGACAGTATCTATGGTAAACGGAAATCTATAGTCTTGGACCCAAAACAGGAAAGGGAGTTGTTGCTCTCAGTAAAGGTTTCCTCTATTAAAGATAAATCCTCCATATTTTGATACGCTGACAGAGTCTTCTTCTACTTTTGAAAAAAATAAAATCCCTACTGCTCTTGGTTTAAACAATCTAACTGTTAGCAAGTGAAATTTGAGTAATAGCCTGGAAAAATTCTTTTGTTTGAAGATACCAACTTGTTCAAATACAGGTTAAGAAATTTTACAAAAGGGGGGGAGGATAAAGGTAAAAAATGAAAGCTTACCTATAAATTGCATCAGGAATAACACCCATTTTCTCAAAGTCTTAAATTCAGAAAGCAGTTCCTGATACTGTCGGTTTTTACCATCATGGGTTATATTTGCTTGGTAACTCTTTGCAGAGTCTACAGAACTGGTCTGGATCGTGGCCCTGCCAGCCTCGAGCTGTGCAACCTTCGGCAAGCCCATAACCTCTCTGAAAGTCAATTTCCTTAGCCATAAGACAGAAATGGAATGGCAGGATGTATAAAATAAAAATAAAGCATGTTAAAAAACACTTTGAACTGCAAACTGTTACACAGATGTCAGTTATTTCTCATTGTTACCCAAGTTGTTCATCAGACCAGGCAGATCTTTAGATAAATCGTCCCTTCGAATAAACAAAATTGAGAAGCAGACGCAAAAGGGAAAGGTCTCTAACTCAGTCATTAAGAGAGAAAAGCCACTGCATCCTCTTCTCCTCCAGCCTGGGGTTGGTTACAGCACATGCCAGAAGGTGCTCTCGCACAAGTACAATCCAGCCATCTTAAAGCATAATGGAATGTAAAGTGTCCATTTTGAATTTTCATAGCCATTGTGGGATTCTTTAGATCATTAATGTTACACAGCACTTTGCATTTAATTATACAAACAATGGCTTCTATAATGATGATAATATCAGGGAAAAGTAATTTGCATGAACTAAGCCCCATCACCTAGGGTAAGTATAGGGACCTCTTCATTATTAAATCATTTATATAATAAAATCAATATGCTTTAAAAGTAAAAATAGGTTTTTTAAAACCATAAAGAAGAGTTACATGTTTTAAACTCTATCAATTACCATAATATAATGAGTCTTTTTAAGATTTAATATCAACTTTTAAAATTAAAACTCAATGGAGAATGTATACTTGGCTCCATTACTAAATGATGTATCTCTAGAAAAGGTTACAGTACAGCTATTATCATTCTCCTAAATTATGTGGAAAAGTTGGTACAACCCTCCACTACCCCCAAGGACAATTTGATTCCAGATATAGTGAAGTATTTTGAGAATATAAAATTGTATAACTATTGAAGGAAATAATTCTGGTGCATATATCATATTCATTTCTTGCAGGGCTTTAGTTGATTAAACATTACAAATTTTTAAATGTCAATATACACTTTAAAAATTTCAATCTGTGTCCTTAATTCCGAACAGTTTTTAGAAACCCACAAATTTCTACACAGTATGTTCATGACTAAGTGTTTTATCACTTTAAGATTCAATATTTCTTAATGATATAATTCAAAACTTTTACTGAATCATTATTTAGTAAGTCATAAAAACCTCTTAAAATTAATCTTTCATGCACATCTAGCTTATCCAAAGTTAGAATTTAATTAGATGGTCTTGCCACAAATGGGCTTACTACTTTATTTGCTCAATCAGTATATGTCTCTTCAGTAATTGTAATTAATTCAAATCCCTGACTCACCTCCTAGCAAACAATGTAAAAACATCAGACAAAATGGAAATAAATAGCTTTACATTTCTCCAATTACGACATTCACTTTCATCCTCAAAATGCACATGTGAAATAACTGGGATAGGTGTTATTCTGTGTAGGAAAAGGCCACACAAAGAACCTATACCTCTGGTGACAGAGAAAGATGCTTGTCTGCAGCAAAAAATATATTATGGTTTTGACATTATGAAAACGATACAATGCCGAACAGCCATTTGAGAAAGTTTGCTTTTAATAGTTTTCAAATACATGTTGAAATACAAAGAGCAGCAAGAAAAAGAAGAGCTAAATTATTATTTATTTAGAACGATACTTCCTTTGGGAAAGATTCACTTCTAAGTATATACAAAATTTACAATTGAGAAGCAGCCCAAAAACCCACTGAGCCACCCAGGCGCCCCAGAAAACTTCATTTTTATTCATTCTTTCATTCATTCATTCATACATTTTTGGAGAGAGAGAGGGAAGGAGACAGAGACAGAATGCAAGCAGGGGGAGGGACAGTGGAGGGAGAGAGAATCTTAGGCAGGCTCCACACCGAGCGTGGAGCCCGATGTGGGGCTTGATCTCATGACCCTGAGATTATGACCTGAGCCAAAATCAAGAGTTGGATGCTTAACTGACTGATCTACCCAGGCACCCACCCCCTCAAGAAAACTTTATTTTTAAAAGTGAGAGGACAACAGGATCCACTGGATAAAACTGTCAGCACCAAGTAGTTTAAAAAATTAAAAGCCCTCCACCAGTCACACTGCTCACAATTAGGTAATCAGCCTAACAACACAAAGGGAAAGCTAGCCAGCTACAGAGCAGACAGCCTTAATGGGAGGTGGGACTAGGCACCAAGACACCATTCCTCTGAATGCAGCCCCTTGTGCTGGCCCCACAGTGCTCTCTGCAAAGGGCAGGTCACAAGTGCTGCCTGCCGTTGGTCGGACACCTACCAGGGTCCAACTACTTTTCATACATTATCTCGTTTAATGCACCCAATAGTCCTATGAGGTTTGCTCGCTCCCTTTTAAAGCGGGAGAATGAGAGATTCAGGAAGCAGTAGGCTGCTGCAAATCCCTCAGCTAGGACGGGGGAACATCATGCTAACCTAGGTCTGTTGAACTCTAAAACCTTACCCTCTTGCTGACTTTCATCCCCAAGAACTCTGGGATAAGCCTGGGTATTTAAGGAAAATCATAAAGGCTACAGGTTCATGCTGCAGCCACTGTTTTAGATCTGGGAGTCCTGGACAGTAGATCGGAAATAGCCTTCTGGCTGAGACCCACACATCAGGTCTGAGCCTCTCTTCCTGTGGCCCTGCCTGTCACATGCATGTGATGCTCTGCAGAGACCACTGCTACTAGAGGGACACTAGGATACCCGCTTCCAGGAGCAGTTACCTCTCATGTACAGGCAGAAGGCAGAAACTATTTTGGATTTCCTTGCCTTTGGGCTCATAGAAGGGGCTCTATAAATCCTCACTGATTATGTTTCAGAGGTAAAACACATGGCAACACTAGATCCACAAAGAGGAGGCAGAACCCTCTGCTCTTGTTTCCAAAAAGCAGCAGTCCAGTACCAACTGAGGAGCCCCAGAGAATCCTTCCTCCTGGATTCAGAGTCTCATCAGTAATTGTGAGGTGTATCTATTACTGAATGTGGCTACCCAGGTGACAGTACCCAAATGTGCTCTGATGATGAAAGGAGGGAAATAACAACGCGGTCCCCGGAGAGCCCGGCAAACAGCGTATGACATCAACGTGGCATCAAGCTCCAACACAAGCAAAAGGTCTGGTGAGACAAAGGCTCATCTCAGGTTGCAATTCTCTGTGGAAACGGGCAGCCCAAGACCTGCTCACTTGCAGAAACTGACAAGGCACTGGGGTACCTGGGTCTCCTGGGTTTCACCTCAGCCCCCTGGCATTATTT
The DNA here is from genome assembly GCF_011764305.1 of Mustela putorius furo. Lineage (NCBI taxonomy): Eukaryota > Metazoa > Chordata > Mammalia > Carnivora > Mustelidae > Mustela > Mustela putorius. Next base: position 7,498,883 of record NW_025421428.1, read on the forward strand.
CCCTCGTGTTCATCCTGAGCCTTAGTCTAATCTCCTCTGAGGTCCTAACTAAACCAGACACAGGGAGAGTCGGGATTTTATCTTATTAAAATAGATATGGCTAATTTGTCTTTTCAAATTCATTTTAAATTAAATTGGATTTCCTCGGAAGGCTGCTAGGTCAGTTCCCCTGCTGCGAATGCAGGACAAAGGTTAATTGCACGCCCTTCACCAGCTCTTCTGCTCTCCTGGGCAGGCTCTGATAACCTGCCCCCGAGAGGTGGGGAAGGCTTTGGTTTATTGGGTGATAATGTTGCCATTAAAGCCATTTACCATTATGCCAAGAAACATTTTATTTTATTATTTTTACTAAATAACAAGATATGATAGCAATAACAAGAATGAAATGCAATTATGTTACCAACTGATGGTTAGTTACTCTCAAGCACAAAACCCACAGAATAGGACCTAACCTATTTGCTTCCCTAAAAGGCCCCAATACATGCAAAAGTATACACCCTCCTACAACCAACTGTTTTCTGGTTCCAGTGTGAAATTCCATTAACGTTTTCACTTAATTTATCTCATTTAAACTGTCTATGTTCATGAAAATTTAACCCAGTAATTCCCTGTTATACAAAGCATAACAAAGTATGAATATTTAAATACAATGTAAATAAAACACTTTATCAATTATATTTTTGTATTCTAAATTAGTGACTTCACTTAGCATGTCTGCCTTGCACAGCACCACACTATTTTTCAATTAAAGGTCCAGATGTTTCAAAGGCTCCAGTAGGCAAAGGCAGTTATGAGAAATGCTTTATCTGCATTGTAATCATCACCACCACATCAGCTCCAGGCTGCATTAACATACTCATGTTTTATTCCAGCTCCCTTTCTAACAGAGCAGGTAATTATACAACACAGCAAAGAAACACAATCCTAAGAGCTGGACAATTTCCGTACAGACATCCACCTGAGCAACACATTTTCATACATAATCTTAAAATCTGAGGGAACTGCTTATTAGAAACAGTTGACCATTCAGAGTAATGTTTTAAAAATAAGAGTGAATCACAAACATACCAAATTTGGCCCCAAATACTCTCAAAGCGCAGGAAGCCTTGCATAGACACATTTATGTATACTGAACACCAACCAGAAGCTTGTGTGTATGAAAATCATGATTATTTGTTATAATCTAAATCATTTATACTCATTTTTAATGCCAGTGTTATCTCTTAAATAAGTCAAGTCTCTTTTTGTTCTTCCTATCCAAAAGTGACAATTCACCTGAGCTGAGACTGAATAAGGAGAGCCATTGTCCCTGTACCTATTAGATAAAAAATAACGAGGGCAGAACAAAACGCAATTCTGACTGCTGCAACGAACATGCTATTTCATTTATTACTTAATTAAATAACTCCCTTTCCCCCAAATGGAAAAGAATACCCTGTAAGAAATACTGCTTTGCTTAGTAAACACAGTATAATCTAATGGGAAAATATAGTTCCTCGTTGTTAAGAAAAACTAACAAAATCACTTTAATTATAATTTTTAAAAATTATTCTACCCATATTTTTGTATTTTGAAATACTCCGAGAGGAAATGTCCCAATGAAGATGCTATTCAAAAGATAAATGCCTTTACAAACATTAAAACCTCCGCTGGGTCAAATCCTGGCAGGTAACACTTCAGCATCTGAAAGCAGACAGCTTCCGTTCCTTTCTGAAGGAACCTTAGGTGGAACATTTTTAATACATCACCATGTCACTTTTTAATGTGCCCCAATCTATTAACCACATGGCAAACTAACAGGGATTTTTAAAATATGGGTTTTATGGCTTTGTGCTGGTGATTAATTAAATAAATAGCCACTGTTTCACAAATCATCCCTCTAATTAGTCTAAAACAGACACTTTGCATTCACTGGTACCGCCGCCATCTGAAGCTCACAGAAGGGCAGGAGTGGTGCGGCACGGTCGCATCTCTGCACTTTGGAGCCCACTGTCGCGGGCTCCGTGGCTGGCATCCCACCCGGCCACCCAAAGGCAGAGGTGCCATCTTTGCAGGTGCTGCAGTCAGCTGGAATTTGATTCCAGCTGCTCAGAAAAGATGTTCTCCTTAATTATTTTCCCTTACCCTAAAGGAAACAATGGAACAACAAAGGAATAAAAGTGCAACCTCCAGCTGCAAACCGATAAGGTTTCACCAACACAGTTCCTAGACTGAGTAAGAAAGTTGGTTCTGGTTACCTCGTTTAGGAATAAGTATGGTGCTAGGTCAAACAGGCTTTCTTTAGAACTCAAAACATGCCATTCTCTTAAACTCAGACATAAAGGAATTACTTCCAAATCTTATTACTTAAAAGACTGAGGTCACTTCTAAAAGCTGATAGGAATTCAATCTAACTTGTTTTAGTAGAATATTTTTAAAAATGGTAATTCCTCTGAAAGCAAATTAAACTTAGAGATAATTTTTAGTGCCAGGAAAAAAAAAATCAAATGGGAATATCTAGAGAATCCAATTTTCTTCAGGAAATACATTAATCAGTTTCTTAATCTTAGAATTTAAACTTCATTAGGTAGGCTTAGAGAAAGGAAGGAAGGAAGGAGAGAGTCAGTGGATGGGAAAAACGGAAGGAAGAAGGAATGAACAGAGGGAGGAAAGGAAGAAGGAAAAGAAAAGGGGAACAGGTAAGGGGGAAGGGAATAGGCAAGAAATGGGAAAATTCCCTAGGAGTAACAGGCCCAAGTGTGCTACAGAGTATTCTATAGAAAGGCTGTCCTCATTTACCCTCTAGGAGACCCTTTCTAAGAATGGGAGGAAATGGGGTATAGTAAAAAAAACATCTGGTCCCTGAAGCAAGATAGACTAAAGGGTCCTATGCTCTTGGCTAAATCATATAATCCTGTTTAGCCTCAGTTTCCTTCCATACTGTACAGGATTTTAGCCCTTACTCTACATAAATTATATAGGGACATGAGAGGCTGTGACTAAAGCATCTAGCATACTCCTTGCACAGAATGATCAATAAATGGTGGGCATGATGGTGGCCATGAAATGAGTTGAAAGCAGACTTTAAGTTACTTATTTTCACCCTCCAGCACCTTTGTGAAAGAGGCTAGGTGACTGTACCAACACTGCACCTGCTATATTTCAAACATGAAAAAGAGAGACGAAAGCAGAAAATGTACATGAACACAGAATTACCATATACACTCACTGTACTGAAGAAAACCCAAATCCCCATCAGCTAAGAAGAAATAGTGTAGTTTCTTTAACTTTCACCTTTAAAGGGCACAGAGATAGGGGAAGGGTGTTTCTGAGACTGTTTATGTGGCTGAAATTGGAAGGAAAATGAATGAACTTTCTGAAGATGTGGAGAAAAAGGAACACTTGTACACTGTTGGTGGGAATGCAAACTGGTGCAGCCACTGTGGAAAACAGTGTGGCAGTGCCTCAAAAAGTTAAACAGAAAACTAACCTACATTCTAGCAATCGCATCACTGGGTATTTACCCAAACAATAAAAAACACTAATTCAAAGGGATACACCCCTACGTTTAGAGAAGCATTATCTTCGAGAGCCAAGATATGGAAGCAGCCCAAGTGTCCATAAATTGGTGAATGGATAAAGAAGATGCGGCACGTATGTGTGATTACACACACACACACACACACCAATATATACACACAGTGGAGTATTATTCAGCCATTAAAAAAAATAATGCAATCTGCCATTTGCAATGAATTCGATGGAGCTAGAGAGTATTAGGATAAACCAAGTAAGTCAGTCACAGAAAGGCAAATACATATGATTTTACTCACACGTGGATTTAAGAAACAAAACAAATGAGCACAATGGAAAGAAAGGGGGACAGACAAGCCAAGAAACAGACTCTTAACTATAGAGTACAAACTTATGATTACAAGAGGGGAAGAGGGTGGGGGGAAATGGATGCAAGAGGCGACAGGGATGAACGAGGGCACTTGTCATGATGAGCACCAGGTGATGTATGAAGTGTTGGGTCACTACACTGTATACCTGAAACTAAGATAACACTGTATGTTAACCACCTGGAATTAAAATAAAAACTTTGAAAAAAAAGAAAAGAAAAGAAAATGATTGAGCTTTAGATTCAACAAGATCTGGCTTGAAATCTGGCTTCATTACTTAGTAGATGTGTAAATTCAGGCATGTTTGTTCAACTCTGAGCGCCTCAGTTTCTCCTTCCCCAAACGGGGAAAGTAATATATACTTCATAGGGAAGCTGGGAAGAATGAATGAATTAGCACAGTAAGCACTCTGGCATATATTAGACATTCGAATAGTTTCTATTACATTAAGCTGAATCACTTTAAACTGATGCCAGTCATAGTTTATTACCTACAAAAATTGTAATTCCACATGGTTTCACTTAATACTACAGTGACTGAGATAGTAAGTAGGCGTGAACTGGAAAAACAAGTGAACATTCTCAAGAATGCAACGAATTGAATTATACTCCTATCAAGATAGCAAGGCAACTAACAAATAAAAGGGGTGTGTGTGCGTGTTTGTGTGTGTATGTGTGTGTGTGTGTGTGTTAATTATCAAGCCCACCACAGGGCTTGAACTCACAACTCTGAGATCAAGACCTGAGCTGACATAGAGAGTTGGATGCTTAATCCACCAAGCCACCCAGGTGCCCATAAAAGGTATCTTTTAAGACTGGCTCATGATTCCAATAATATAGTAGCTAATATTTATTAAAAACTTACAACATGGCAAATACTATCCCATATATTTGATGTCTATAATATTAGCTTAGGTAATCCCAGAAGAACTCCGCAAAACAGATTCAACTATTCTTCCCATTTTACAGAAGAAATGGAAGCCTGAAGAAATGAAGTAACTTGTTCAATGTCACACAGCTGGTAAAGCCATGTCAACCTGGAGCTAACTCCTGAGCCCCAGTTCTTACTCACCAATTCAAATTGCCTCTGAACATTGCAAAGCTGCATGTTTTGCTTTTAGTAAAATTATGGTTGGGAAAGGGACCAGAATAGGTATTTTTCCAAAGAAGATACACAAATATGGCCAATAAACACGACAAGATGCTCAACATCACCAGGTAGAAGGAAAATGCAAGTAAAAACTACAATGAGATAGCAACTCATACCCATCAGGATGGCTACTATCAAAAAACCCCAGAAAACTGCAAGTTGGTGAGGATGTGGAAAAACTGGAAACCTTGTACACTACTGGTGGAACAGTAAAATGGTAGCGCCTCTGTGCAAAACAGTATGGAGGTTCCTCAAAAAATTAAAAACAGAACTACCAAATAACCCAGCAATTCCTCTTCTGGGTATACACACAAAAGAACTGAAAGCAGGGGCTTGAAGAAGCATATGTACACGCATGTTCACTGCAGCATTCTTCATAATAGCTAAAACATGGAAACAACCCAAGTGCCCATTGACAGATGAATGGATAAGCAAAATGTGGTATATACATACAATGGTGTGTTTCTCGACCTTAAAAAGTAGAGAAATTCTGCAATATGCTACAACATGGATGAACTCTGAGGATTAGGCTAGGTGAAATAAACCAGTCACAAAAAGACAAATACTGTACGATTCCACATATATGAAATACTTAAAGGAGTCAAAATCACAGACACAGAAAGTAGAATGGTAGTTGCCAAAGGCTGGGGTGGAGGGGGAAAGGGGAGTTACTGTTTAATGGATACAGAGTTTCATTTTTACAAGATGAAAAGAGGAAGACAGACAGTGGTGATGGTCATACAGTAGTCACCTCTTACCAGCAGTTTCGCTTTCTACAGTTTCAGTTACCTGTGGTCCGCTGTGGTCCCAAAGCAGATGGATCCTCCTTCTGAAACGCTGTCAGAAGGTCAATAATAGTAGCCTAACGCACATCACAATGCCTATGTCACTCACCTCACTTCATCTCATCATGCAGGCATTTTATCAAGTCACATCATCCCCAGAAGGGTGAGTACAATAAGGTATTTTGAAAGAGAGAGAGACTACATTCAAATAACTTTTTTTTTAGTTTTATAACTCATTTAATGGCAACTGGTAATCATCAATTAGCAATGGTTATTTTCAAAAGTTACTACACTAGCTGTGCTGTCATTTCTCCAGGATGATCAGATACCTAGAGTCACAGACATTTCCCACATATGATGCACTGTATAAATCTGACTTGGTTTATCACCAGCATTGATAAAACCAGATGGAGGGAAAGAACTAGGTCTGGGGACATATGCATGGTCTTAATATATCAAATGTTTAGCCTGCCCTGATTATTACAAAATCAGAGCAGTAAGAATATTCACAAACTTACAGTATATTGTTATAGTTGTTCTATTTTATTATTGTTAATCTCTTAGTGTGCCTAATTCATAAATTAAACTTTATCTAGGTATGTATGTATAGAAAAAAACCCCAATAGTACATACGGGGTTCAATACTGTCGGCAGTTTCAGGTATCCACTGGGGGGTCCTGTGGGTAAGGGAGGACTACTGTATGATAGGATGAATGCATTTAATACCACTGAACTGTACATTTCAAACTGTTTAAGATGGTAAAACAAAACAACAACTTTAAAAAACTGTATGATGATAAGAAGCAAATTCTTTACAAACCACTTTCTGGGCCATCCAAAGGATGGACATATCAGAAGGGAAGCAAGCCCCAGAAGGGAGAGTATCTCATACCAGCACCTGCAGTGACTAGGATGGTGCTACATTAAAAAGCTCCATGGCATTCTAGGGAACCACTTCTCCCATATCATAGTGTTGTTTAAAAAGAAAAAAAAAAAAAATGCAGACACGCATCGAAATCTGCAGAAAAAATCCTAAAGTTTTAATCAAACAGCTGCTATGTTCCCATTATGTTACAGTCAAACCTTTTCACTGTGACAAAGGCAGCAGAGCGTTTCATTTATTTGTTCATTTATCTACTTATGTTTACATCTTACTTCCTGAATCCTTTCATGTACACAGTGCATAAGTCATCACAGAAAGGGAAATGGCACTGACAGTGGATGCTATGAATCCGCTCCCTTTAAAAAAAGAATTCAAGTCAAGGAAATCCCCAAACGCCATGCTTTCAAAGCCAGGATTGTAAAAGCAATCACACTTGCATTTAAGGCTTCTTGGAGCCGCCTCTGTGGCACCAAAACCCACCAAAGATAAAGATGTTTGTGCTAAGTTGGGAAAGTGGAGACATCAGCATTTCTGCCTTCAGCCCATTATTTCTGCTCTCCAGACAGCACCTGATAAAGCATCGAGAGTGTTCTCTTCTGCGCAGACACTGCTCCTGTGAAGCCTGTGTTCGGGGGCTTTCCCTGGGGTTTCCTTTCCGACAATTGCAGCAGAGACTCTGAGAGGAGCCCAAACGAGCTGCCTTAACCTTCCCGTAAACTGATATTTCCATAGAGGATTAAGACAAACGTTTCAAATAAGCCAATTTCCTTTACTAAAAAACTAAAGTGACAATAGTAGTACCAAGAGAAATATACACAGACAATGAAAAGACACACTTTTCTTGTCTTTGGGCATGCAAAAATACAGAGCAAAAGGTTAGAAGGAGGTGGACTACACGATTCCCTCTTATTTCTGATGCTTTACACTGGAGCCTAATGAAAAGTTGTACAAGAATTTCACGAGGCCTGGTCTACCGGGGGAAGAGGAAAAAAGTCTAAATGCTTCATATTATCTGATATATGCTGATGCTGCATGGTATATATTTCTGTATTCCTGTTTATTATAGATTTTTCTATTCTGAAGAAAACAACTGTATCTCTTATCTAATAAGGTACTTCCAGAACTCTGGGGATACCAAACAGTTCCTGTTGAACTGGTAAGAATGAAAATCCCTAACAATCCTTGAGGTCCCAATAGAAGGGAACAAGCATCCTTCTCCTAAAGTATGCTATGCAGCTCCCGTGGGCCACAGGAAGTGAGAACTCCCTCTGGTCCAAAGAGGCAGGGATATATATGCTCCCAGACTAACTAAACAGAGCACAAAAGAAAAAGCCAGAGCAGAGAAGATCTTTATTAAATCCAAGTCCTGGAAAGCCGAGAGGAGTCAGAGGGCCTTCTTGGCTTTGCTCACCTGCCAAGCCTCATACTGCTTTTCTCCTCATCTTCTGATACTATGGTACCTGTCTTGCTTTTCCCTTTATGGTTGTGTCTCCCACATACCCATATTTAGTTTTACACTATTACATGTATAATGTGAGATATTTCACATTTAACACTCTGTATTAACACCTTGAACACTTCTGGAAAGAGAATGGCTAAAATTAAGAACAGCTAACATTTACTCTATGTGTCAGGCACCAGGCTGAGCCCTTCACATATATTACCTCTTTTGATCCTCAAAACTGCCCTTACTTATTCCATTTTACAGATAAATAAATATTAAGAAGTTAAAGAAATCATAAAAGTCACATAGCTAGTGAGAGAACTCAGATGGAAACCCAGGTCCTAAGGGACTCGAAAGACCACAATACTTAACTTATTATAATTTGCCCCAAAACCAGTGTATATTTTTAAAGCTTTCTTGGGAGGGAAAAAGCCTTGTATTATATTTTGAATCAACATTTTCATGAAATCAAGAACAATGACATATTTATGCATAAACTGTCTCTATCTTTTTCATCCTTCTAAAATACTCTTTCTACAACATTTAAGACAAAACATTAAAAAAAATGTTCTAGATTACTTAAGAACTTCTAATTCAGCCATATAGCAAAATATGTACCCTGACCAACAATCTAATGAAGAACAACTAAAGAACTTGACAAAATGTAAAAATATTCATTTTACCTAGTTCAACAGGTTGGCAGTGTTTGAGGAATTCACAAAGGCCCCAAAATTAAGTGAAATGGGCAACCCAGAAAAGAAAACACAACACAATTTTTGCCAATATTGATGGTATTTACCAAACAAAGTGATATGAAGTGTATACTTTCCTGGTCAGGTGGATACCCAGTAGAGCCCATCCATAATCCGTAATAAAGCTGGAACCCCAAAGACCTACATGTGAAAGTAAATTAGAATTAAGGTCCCCCACATGACAAGGGAAAATTTCATGTCCCAAACAAAAAAAAAATTTTTCTCCTGAGAATTTATAACCACAACTTTCATATAAGATTTTCATGCCGAATTCATATTACCTGATGGATGGACCAGAAAGAATCCAATCAAGAATTTAAAGTTATCCTGGGGGAGCCTGGCTGGCTTAGTCAGTAGAGCATGCAACTCTTGATCTCAGGGTTGTGAATTTGAGCCCCATGTTGGGTACAGAGATTACTTAAAAAGATAAAATAAATGGAAGGAAGGAAGGAAGGAAAAGGAAAACGAAAAGGAACAGGAAAAGCAAAAGCAAAAGGAAAGGAGGGAGAGAGGGAAGGAAGGACCAACCTACGTAAGCAAGTTAGTTAGTTGTCCTGGGCTGTTAGTAACCCCAGGTACCAGGCTAAAGCTAACAAAGCCTTGTAGGAGAAACCTACATGACTCAGTAATCTCAAAAGAAAAGTTGCAGAAAATAAGTTGTTACAGCCTCAAATCATAAAACATAGAAAAGCATTACGTAAGAGGCCCACAAAGACTGGAGCCAACACAATGATCAGAAACAGAACATAAAATACAGGTTGAAAGAAAAATTTTAAAGTATTAAAAATATGAGTAAGAGCAAGAAACTGTAAAATCTCACCCAGGTTACGATCTGATATCATGGTTGGGGTAAGAGAATGTCAGTGTCCTTGGGAGATACAAGCTAAAATATTTAGGAGTGGATGGCAATTTTGAAATGGCTAAATAAAACATAAGTAAAGCAAATACGGAAAAATGTTAATAGTTAAACATAGGTGGTAGGTTTAAGGGTGTTCACTGAACAGTATACTACTAGGAAAATCATTATTAAACGTTTCATAGGGGCGCGTGGGTGGTTCAGTTGGTTAAGTGTCTGCCTTCGGCTCCGGTCATGATCCCAGGGTCCTGGGGTTGAGCCCCGCATCAGGCTCTCTGCTCCGCGGGGAGCCTGCTTCCTTCCTCTCTGCCTACCTCTCTGAGCAACTTGTGCTCTCTCTCTCTCTGTCAAATAAATAAATGAAATCTTAAAAAAAAAAAAAAAAGTTTCATAATAAAAAGTTTTAAAAATTACCAAACAGATTTTTAGAAGATCAAAATGGAATTTCTAGGAATGAAAAATACAATAACTAAAACTACAAGTGCAATGTATGGGTTCCATAGCTGAAAAGGGAATATGTGAACTGGAAGACGGAACTGCAGAAATTACCTAGAATGTAACCTGAAGAGACACAGGGAAAATATGAGAAGGAGGTTAAGAGACAGGGAAAATCAAGTAATATTCTAACAAGTTTAACTAGAATTTAAGAAGAGGAGGGAAGAATAAGGTGCAGAGGCAATGTCTAAAAAGAGAGTAGCTGAGAGTTTACAAAACTGGTAAAAAAGATACCACTGCACAGACTCAGAAAGTCCAGGGAAACCCAAAGAGGAAAAGCAAGGGAAAAAAAATCTGCATTAAACATGAAACTGCACATTTATCAGGCAAATATTAACCAAATGGAGCTTGTATAGCTATGAAAATGGGGAGGGGGTACCCTAGAGATAGTCCCAAATCACAAATAGTTCAATTTACCAGGAAGCAATAATTCTGAACTTGTATGAACCTAAAAACACAGCCTCCTAATATGTAAAAGAAAATCTGTCAGAACATTAAGGGAAAACAGGCAATCAACAAAGTGAAATATTCTAATGTATCTTTGTCTGATAGTGCAGGCAGATAAAAAATATCAATAAAGATACAGATTTTAACAACATTAACAGGTTTGACCTAATGGACATATTTAGAATCCTGCAACTAAGAGCAGCAGTTATTCTAGCATTCTTCCTGGGTTCACAGGTAATATTTATAAAAAGTGACCTACATCAGTGGACATAAAACCATATTCAACAAATTTCAAATAACTGGTATCATTAGGCCATCTTCTCTACCACAAAACAATAAAGTTAGAATAACTAAAAAGAAAAAGTATAAAACCTAATAGGTTTGGAAATTTAGAAACACATAAATAATTGATGTATCAAATAGGAAGTAATCGGTATAAAAAATACCTAGTGATAGCAGCAATGTCCACAATAGCCAAACTATGGAAAGAACCTAGATGTCCATCAACAGATGAATGGATCAAGAAGATGTGGTATATATACACAATGGAATACTATGCAGCCATCGAAAGAAATGAAATCTTGCCATTTGCGACAACATGGATGGAACTAGAGCGTATCATGCTTAGCGAAATAAGTCAAGCGGAGAAAGACAACTATCATATGATCTCCCTGATATGAGGAAGTGGTAATGCAACATGGGGGCTTAAGTGGGTAGAAGAAGAATCAATGAAACAAGATGGAATTGGGAGGGGGACAAACCATAAGTGACTCTTAATCTCACAAAACAAACTGAGGGTTGCTGGGGGGAGGGAGGTTGGGAGAAGGGGGTGGGGTTATGGACATTGGGGAGGGTATGTGCTTTGGTGAGTGCTGTGAAGTGTGTAAACCTGGTGATGCACAGACCTGTACCCCTGGGGATAAAAATATATGTTTATAAAAAATAAAAAATTAAAAATTAAAAAAAAAAGTTTCATGGAAAAAAAAAAAACCTAGTGATAGACATATCCAAAAAGTGTGAGATTATGAGATAAAGCTGAAGGAAGAAGGACCTGTACCTCTACATCAGGTAAAAAAAAAAAAAAAAAAAATACCTATGGCCATTTTGCAATTATACACTGACTAAGAGGAATACCAACACTTCAAGAACCGCTGGACATCATTGAAGCTAAAAATGGACCATGGCTATACTACAGTCCCATTCAGGAGTGGCCTTAAAAGACAACAGTAATACTGGCGTGCCTGGGTGGCTCAGTTGTTAAGTGTCTGCCTTCGGCTCAGGTCATGATTCCAGAGTCCTGGGACTGAGCCCCCATGTCATGCTTCCTGCTTGGTGGGAAGCCTGCTTCTCCCTCTTCTACTCCTCCTGCTTGCGTTCCCTCTCTCACTGTGTCTCTCTCTGTCAAATAAATAATAAAATTTTTTAAATCTTTAAAAAAAAAAAAAAGAGAGAGACAACAGTGATAGGGAATCTTCCCAATAGTCATGAGTTTAGGACATGTTTGTTCATCTTCCTTACGTCAAAGTGAAGGCTTGTGTCAGGAGGTTAAAATATGTAGACTCATGGGAACTTGGACCTCAGTAGAGTCCTCATTACCCTAACCAGTAAGAATGACTAACTGTGCGAATAACAATGGTTTATACTGAACACCTCCTTTCTTTCTAGGACTCTGGAATTTTGGTATATAGACAGAGGGTGCCCATGTGACATGCTTCCAATAGAAACTATGGGCACTGAGTCTCTAATAAGCTTTCCCAGTAGAAAATATTTTGTTCATATTGACATAACTCATTGCTGGGAAGAATTAAGCATGTCCTATGTGATGCCACTGAGAGAGGACTCTTAGAAGTGTAAACCTAGACCTCATCCCATATGCATTTTCCCTTTGTTGATTGTACTTTGTATCCTTCCGCTGTAATAAATCACAAATGTGAGTACAACTATATGCTGAGTCCTATAAATCCTCCTGGTAAATTGCTATCTGGGAAATTCTCAACACAGACTTGCTTTAATTTCAGCTAGTCTCTTTGTTATTGGTCTCTCCAATGCTGGCACAATGGACCCATGATTAGAGAAGCCATGGCGGCAGAGACTGAGACTATATACAGGCCCAACACCATTATTTCACACTCAACAAAGCTGATATTGCTACTGCCTACTGTCAAATATCCAACCTAACAGCAACAGAGAAAAATGCTGGGTCCCTAATACAGCATCATCACTAAGAAGACCAATCAGTCATTCGGTGGAAAGCTGAATGCACTGGATCCCTTCTACTCTGAGAGTGGTTTTGGGAGAGACTAGTACTTATGGGTTTGCACTTCCTGTCAGTAGTGCCTCAGCTAGCACCGATATCTCAGACTGTTTGATCCACCAAAGTGGCAGCCCACCTAATATTCCACCAGACTGAGGAATCCACTTTATAGCAAAGGAGATGTTAACAGTAGCATACAACCATGGGGTCCTTTGGTCATATCAGACACCACACTACCCAGAAGCTGTCAATGTATAAGAGTGACTGAACAACACATTGAAGGTACAGATAAGGCACTAGCTCACAGATTATACCCTGTAAGGCTGGGAAGCCATTTCCAGGATGTTATATATATACTAAAAATCAACAACCATTATATGGTATTTTGTCCCCAGCAGATAAAATACATGGTTCTAGGAACCAAGGAGAAGAAGCAAGATTAGCCATTATGGGGAATGCTTCCTATCTCTGGAAATCAGGGCTCTGTGGCTTTAGAGAACCTGGCAAGTGAGAACACTTCCACCAGGAGACACGGCAAAAGTCCCACTAAATGCTAGACTATGGCTGCCCCTCATGCTCCCTGTGTCAAGTGATATCAGGCAAGAAGAAAAAGCACAATCCTGACAGGAGTAATTAATTCTCATCAGGAGAAGGTAGGACCGCTGTTACATAATAGGCAGGAAGGAACACATCTGGCCAGGAAATCTTCTTGTGCATATTTTGTTCCTCTTTTGCCCAATTTTGCTGGTAAAGGACAAATGAAGCAGCCACAGCTTTTGACCAGGGACCTGGACCCTCAGGGATCAGGGTCTGAGTCATCATACTATGAAAGCCACCAGGGCAGCAGAAACACTAATTGAGACTGAAGGGACTAACATGGATACCTGAAGAGGTGGATGGCTATCAGTTGTGACCTTAGAAGCAGTTGCAGAAATGCAGACTACAGCTTATTCCACCTTCCTTGTATAATTTTCCCCAAAGAAAAGAAGCCCCCACAGATGCAAAGGAATGCTCCCAGAATTCTAAGAAGCAAATGAACACAAGTGGCACCAAGGGTAGTCCCTGGCTGCACCACCCAGATGCCATCCTCAGGAATGAAGGGCGGATTCTCCAACTGCTGGGATGGCTGCTATCAGCTGCTAGTCCTTTCTTGGAATTAAACAGGATGATAGAGCCTCCTTGTCCAAGACCACACCCCCTTTTCAGGGCAGCTAGGATTCAGTGACAAGTCGGATGCAAGGAATATAAAACCTCGCAGTCTTACCCCAACTTGCGGCAACCCTGAAGTGTCCTCCTAATTTCAGAGTCCCCCAGGTGTCAGCGCTCCAACTCCTCCTGCTATCCATGAAGAGCTGTTTCCTCCTCTTCTCCCCATAGATGTTGATCCAAAAGCATTCTCTAATAAATTTCCTGCATGTGTATCTCTACTTCAGATTCTGCTTTCCATGGGACCTAACCTGCTACAACAGATTATTAGCAATTTCTAACAAACATTCAAAAACAGATAATGCTATTTCCCATATTATTCAATGGTACTGAAAAAGAATAATTCCTAAATCACTCTATACGCCTACCAAAACTTTGTAACAAAACCTGAGACCTGAAGTGCCTGGGTGGATCAGTCGTAAAGCATCTGCCTTCAGGTCATTATCCTGGGGTCCTGGCATTGAGCCCCACATCGGGCTCCCTGCTCAGTATGAGCCTGCTTCTCTCTCTTCCAGTCCCCCTGCTTGTGTTCCCTCTCTCACTGTCTCTCTCTGTACCAAATAAATAATAAAATCTTAAAGAAAAAAAGGATGCATTCATTAAAAACAAAAACAAAAACCTGGGAGTATGAGATAGGAATACTATAGGCCAAGTTTACTTGTGAATAAAGGAGGCAAAAATCCTCAAGAAAATATTAGCAAACCAATCCAGCACTATATAAAAGCCAGGATACTCGATGACCAAAGTTTGTTTTATTTTGTCATATGCAAGGCTAGTTACACCAAGAAAATGATTTTATATAATTGATCAGATCACAAAATTAAAGGAAAAAATAATATGGCAGTATACATAAATATAGAAAAAGCACTCAGTACATTCAACGCTCACTCATGATTAAAATATGATAGGGGCTCCTGGGTGGCTCAGTGGGTTAAAGCCTCTGCCTTTGGCTCAGGTCATCAAGCCCCACATCAGGCTCTCTGCTCAGCAGGGAGCCTGCTTCTTCCTCTCTCTTCCTGTCTCTCTGCCTACTTGTGATCTCTGTCTGTCAAATAAATAAATAAAAATCTTTAAAAAAAAAAAAAGAAGATAATCTTAGCAAACTAGGAGTAAAAAGGACCTTTCTTATTCTAACATAAGCCATCTACCAAACAAAAAACATCATTCTTAATGGTGGAATATTAAAAGTCGTTTCTTTAATGTCAGGAACATAGCAAGATTACTTTTTTCAGCACGGTATTAGGGGTCTTAGCCAGCTCAGTAAGGCAAGAGAAAAAAAAAGTATAAGGATTAGAAAGAAAACAGAGACTATCATTATTTGCAAATCACTGACTCCAGAGAAAACCAAAAAAGGTATGAAATAGGATTACTAGAAGTTTACCAAAGTTGTTGAAATTAAACCAATGCAGAAGAATCAACTGCCTCTGTTACTGATGAAAATCTCCGTGAGGTGAATAAATACAATGGGGAGGAGGAGAAAAAGAATGAGGAGGAGGAAGAATGAACTGCTATTCATATACACCAGTAAGAAACAGACACTGATTTAAACGATATTGGGAGCAGAATCAAAAAATTTTAAGTATTTGTAAATTCATCTAAAAAGGACAAGACTCTATGGAGAAAATTATAAAATCTTATTAAAGTCACTTTAGAGCATTTAAGTAAATGAAGAGATATACATGCTTAAAATAGTAAAGCTATCAATTCTCCCAAATTAATCTACAAATTCTAGTCCAATCAAAATCTTAACAGGAATTTTTTTAAAACCTAAGAAGCAGTTTCAAAATTTATATGGGAGGGTCAAGAATACACAGGATGCTCATAATTAAGGGGAAAAAAAAAGAGTTTTGGGGCTTGACTTACGATATATCAGAAATTGTTTTAAGTCTGAAATAATTAAGATAGTATGATATTAACCTAGGAAAAACAAACCACTGGAAAAGAAGAGAGTGCTCAGAAACAGTAGCACACAAAAAGGGAAGTTTGATACATATGACTGAGCTAGCCCCATGGACCAAGGGGAAATGAGATTTAAATAACAAATGCCCAACCAATCAACCATTCAGAAAAACAAACAAACAAACAAACAAAACACACTAAAATTGCACCTTTACCTCACATTACACACCTAAAAGAAAGAAAAAAAAGAATTCCAGACAGATTATTTAAATATAAAAACTTAAATACAGGGCGTCTTGGTGGCTCAGTAGGTTAAGCCTCTGCCTTCAGCTCAGGTCATGGTCTTGGAGTCCTGAGATCAAGTCCCGCATCGGGCTTTCTGCTCAGCAGGGAGCCTGCTTCCTCCTTTCTCTCTCTCTCTGCCTGTCTCTAGACCTACTTGTGACCTCTGTCCGTCAAATAAATAAATAAAATCTTCAAAACTTAAATACAACATATGAAATATCTTTATGATCTTGGGGTAGGGAAGGATTTCTCAAATAAGACAAAAAAGTATAAGTGATGAAGCAAAAGACTCATACATTTGATACATTAAAAATAAATTTCTGTTCATCAAAAAAACACCACAAGGCACGTAGGTAGCTCAGTCAGGTGAGCATCTGCCCTCAGCTCAGGTCATGATCCCAGGGTCCTGGGATGGAGCCCCCCATCAGGCTCCCTGCTTAGCGAGGAGCCTGTTTCTCCCTTTCCTCCCCACTCATGTTCTCTTGCTATCTCTGTCTCTCTCGATTAAAGGAATAAGATCTTAAAAAAGAAAAAAACACCACAAAGATAATGAAGACAAGCCACAAATCAGAAGAAGATTTCTGCCATAAAATGGCTGGTATCTGCACACATAAATATGTTTACTATCCAGGAGCACCTGGGTGGCTCAGTTGGCTAAGCATTTGCCTTTGGCTCAGGTCATGATCTCAGGGTCCTGGGATCCAGACCCACATCAGGCTCCTTGCTCAGTGGGGAGCCTGCTTCTCCCTCTCCCTCTGCCTGCAGCTCCCCCTGCTTGTGCTCTCTCTGTCAAATAAATGAATAAATAAAATCTTTTTTAAGAAGTTTATTATCCAAGATACATTTTCGAAAATTCCTTCAAATCAGTAAGAAATGATAAACAAGGGGGCATCTGGGTGGCTCAGTTGGTTAAGGATCTGACTCTTGATTTCAGCTTAGGTCACAATCTTGGGGTCATGAGATCAAGTCCATGTCGGGCTCCACACTCAGCAGAAAGTCTGCTTGAGAGTCTTTCTCTTCTTTTCCTTCTGCCCAGCGCCCCCAATAAATAAGTAAATCTTTCAAAAAAATGATAAACACAAATGGGCAAAGGATTTGAACAGAATTTCACAGAACAGGAAATATCAATAACCAATACACATACACGCAAAATTCTAGTTATAATCTGAGAAATAAATTTATCACAATAAGATACAATGTCATACCTGCAAGACGGGAAAAATTAAGTCTGCTGGGATAATTGGGACACTTAAACACGGCTATAAATGGGAATAACCACTTTGGGAAAAGAATTTGTTATTATCTATTAAGGCTGAAGCTGCATTCATATCCTATGACCCTGTAATTCCAAATCTGTATGTATTCTGCAACAGGATTTTTGAAACCATGGTCCTGAGGGTTAGGAAATCAATTTAGGCAATTCTGACCAATATTTTTTTTCAAGATTTTAATTATTTATTTGACAGAGAGAGAGAGGGAATAAGCCGGGGGAGTTGCAGGCAGAGGGAGAGGGAGAGGGAGAAGCAGACTCCCTGCTAAGCAGGGAGCCCAATGCAGGGCTCCATCCCAGGACCCGGGGACAAGGACCTGAGCTGAAAGCAGACAACCAACTGAGTCACCCAGGTGCCCCAATATTTCTTTAATTAACTACAACAGACTAGATTAGAATAAAAAGTATCAGAGTATCTTTGCACTTAGTGAAGATAAATATTCTTAGATGAAAATTTTGCTTCCAAATGTTATATATTCATACATATGTGTACATCACACATTACAGGGATGCGTGCTGGGTCAGGATATAAAATGTATCCCCCATTGTGGATGTGATTCATGGTCAAACATGTTTCTAAGCCTTGGGTTAATTCTTGCACATGTAAATTATTTATAAATAGTAATGTTTGTAGTAGCAAAAACAACCCAAATGTCCATCAACAACAGAACTGATAAATAAATTATAGTATACTCATACAATGGAGTTTCTCCATTAATGAAAATGAATTAACTAAAGCTACAGGCATCAACACAGGTGAATCTCAGGAACATAACGTTGAGAGAAAAAAATTACAGAAGAATTTAAAGCATAATTCCTTTTAAATAAAGTTCAAAAATGCATTGTTTAGAGATACAAACATAAGGGATAAAGCTATAAGGAGAATCAAGAGAATTTGACACTTCTGTGAGTGGGAGCAGAGCAAGAATAATGCACAGGGGACTTCAAAAGTCAAAGTAATGTTCTTCCTCCCACACTGAGTGATGGGTACATGAGTGATTACTACACAATTATTTATATCTTGGATATATCTTTAAAGTGTTTTTCTGGGGGTGCCTGGGTGGCTCAGTCTTTAAACATCTGCCTTCAGCTCAGGTCATGAGGGCTTCCTGCTCTGTGGGGAGCCTGCTTCTCCCTCTCCCACTCTCCTTGCTTCTGTTCCTTCTCTCACCTTCTCTCTGTCAAATAAATAAACAAAATCTTTTTCAAAATAATGTTTTTCTGCATTTGCTCAATATTTTAATTTTCAAAAAATTTCTAATTTTTTAAAATTTTTAAAAAGAATTTATTGATTATTTGACAGAGAGAGAGCACAAGTAGGTAGAGCAGGTTCTCCACTGAGCAGGGAACCCAATGTGGGCCTTGATCCCAGGACCTTGGGATCACGACCTCAGCCGAAGGCAGCCGCTTAACAGACTGAGCCAGCCAGGCACCCTAATTTTCAAAAATTTAAGACATTTGTAAGTAAACCATATCTATATTTCAAAAATGGATAAGGAGCCTCACAAGCTTGCCAGCTTATGTAGAAAAGAAAAGTACTCAATTATTCCCAAGTAACCAATAATTTCCTTTAAGGACTTACTTAGGGAGGGAGGAGGGGAAAGAGAACTGCATATGCACTTAAAAAGCATTTTTAACAATTTCTCCTCATATTCTTTTCTCCTCAAATTCTCCAGTCCCCTACAGTTTACAAATCAAATAACCCCCTGAGAGCAGAAGGCTGAATGCTAGAGACAACTCATTATAGGACTACCCGGAATCAAGGAACAGAATGTTCGCAGCAAAAAGCAATCCAAAATTCCTACTAAGTTTAATTGAAGTTCTGGAAAACCTCAAAAGGATTTCAGTTGCTAATTCAAATGTTGTTCTATATTTGATTAAATGCAAGACTATTACTCGAACACAAAGACATAATCTTGTGGTTATATTGTCAAGTATTAATTTTTTTCCAAAGTGAAAGAAAAAAGAATACCAAGTGATTTCCAAGGGAGAAAATACACACCTCAAATGATATTTTTCAACAAAGGCAAAAACAAACAAACAAACAAAACATGCATCTATTTAATATCGGATCTTATAAGCGCTGCCAGAAAGGGTAAAAAATACAAAGATGTTTTCCAACTCTGCCCTCCTTTATTTTACTTTTTAAAATTTGTCTTAATATTCCCTGCTTGGCATGGACACTGCCACATTTTAGCAATGTTTACACCTTGAAATTAAAGAATGAATGAACACTTACTTAATGCCAACTTTTAGCTTAATGTCAAGTACATGGTGGTGGTCGTGACAATAGCAACAACACTGGAGAAAGCAGTCAGAGGTGCAGAAGTAGAAATGAAAGAGGTAAAATGAAATTGCTATATTATTCTATATATTATTGTATATTATAATATTCTTATATATATATGAAAATCCTGTATGAATTAAAAACTATAAATCAAATTTGGTAATGTAAAGGAATACAAAATTAACACAGTAATCAGCAGCCTTAATACACACAGTCAGAAACAGAAAATAAGGCCCCATACACAATAGCAAGAACTGCAAATATCTAGGAATAAACATAAGAAATATGCAAGACATATTTAAAAAACTTCCCCAAATAAATAAATTCAAAATCCAGAAGTTATAAGGGAAAACAAGTAAATTTTACTCCTCAAAGATTTTTTGTGTATGGTCCCAAAAAATCTATAAACAAAGTCAAAAGATACACAAAATAAACAATAAACTGGATTACTCTCCCCAATATATAAAGAACTCCTAGAAATTAAGAAAAAGATCAAGAGTCTAATACATTAGGGAAGTTTACAAAACTGTCAAGGTTCTTAAACAAATGAAAGGCCCCATCTCACTCATAAGAGAATGTAAATTAAAATTACACAAATTCACTTTTCACCTATTAGACTGGCAAAAATCCAAACGTTTTATAAATTCTATGGTGAAGCTATGAGAAAATACACTCTCTTTTGTAATGCTGGTTAGAATGTAATTGGCACAAATGCTATGAAGGGCAATTTGGCAATGCTTACAAAAATTACAAACGCATATTCCCTTTGACCCAGCAATTCTGCTTCTTGAAATTCATCCTACATACGTAATTGCACACAAGCAAAATGCCATGTGCATGAGATTATTCACTGCTGCACTGTTTGTAATAGCAAAAAATTAGGAATAACTCAAGTCTCCCTCAACAGGGAACTGGCTGAATAAATTATAATATTTCCAAACAATGGAATACTATGCAGCTATATGAAGGAATGAGAAATCCTCTGGGGACTATTACAGAGTGATTTCTAAGTTATACTGCTAAGTTAATAAAGCAACCTTTGAAACAGTGTTAATAGTATGTTATATTTTGTGTAGAAGGGGGGAGAAGTAAGAATATATATTCATATTTGCATATTGATATTCTGGAAGACATGTAACAGACTAGTAAAATGGATATGGATTAGGTACTAGATGAATGGGGGCAGCAGGGAAAGAGACCTTTCACTGTGTAATACCTTTGCACATTTTTTGGATCATAAAAAGCACTGACCCTTAGGCCCTTGAGGCACCTCAGTGGCGCAGTCAGTTACGCATGATTTCGGCTCACGTTACGATCTTGGGGTCACGGAACTGAGCGCTGCGTCAGGCTCCACACATGTAGCTTGCTTAAGATTCTCCTCTCTGTCTGCCTCTCCCCCTCTCTTAAAAAAAAGCACTGCTTTTTAAAACATGAAACATGAAATCAAAAATAGTAAGACAGGGCGCCTGGGTGGCTCAGTGGGTTAAGCCGCTGCCTTCGGCTCAGGTCATGATCTCAGGGTCCTGGGATCAAGTCCCGCATCGGGCTCTCTGCTCAGCAGGGAGCCTGCTTCCTCCTCTCTCTCTCTGCCTGCCTCTCTGCCTGCTTGTAATCTCTCTCTGTCAAATAAATAAATAAATAAAATCCTTAAAAAAAAAATAGTAAGACAAAAGTAACAACAGCAACTATCGTTTACAGAGTACTTTTTGCAAGGTGCGCATGTACTAATCTCACTTAATCCTTGTTACACACTGAAGTAGGTAATATTAACCCCAGTATAAAGGAGAGAACACTGAGGTCCCAAGAAGTTTCAAATCTGTGTACCAGTGATATAATCTATCTCACAGGCTGTTGTAAGGATTAAATGAAATAATATATATAAAATACTTACCATAATGCCTAACACACAGTAAATGCTTAATCAATGATTTACCATTCCAAGGCAATAACTATTTTCAAAGATGTTTCAATCAATTGAGCCATATAAAATACAATAAAATCAGACAAGAAGTTTAGCAAAGACGTTTTAATTGAAATTTTATACATGTAGATTAAACAGTGTCTTCTAATTAATTGGCGGCTGCTTTAGATATGCTATATCCTCACTATATAAATTACATAGTCATTAAAGTAACTGCTCATATCCCATAATTATGCATGGTTCTTTGAGGCTACTATTAAACAGTGTGAAAATACTTATTCTGAAAAGATATCAACTAAAGAGCTTAGAAGTGTAACCATCATTTTAATAAGGTGGGGGGATGCTGTACATATGATGGTGATCTCAAGACAAATCCCCAAATGTAAGATCTGATTCCCAAAAAATGTCCCTTCAAACTCACTTAGTTACTCATGGACAACAGGATGCCCCATACTATGAAATTACACAGTCATGATGGCACATGTTACTAGGCTATAAGCAAGATGCACTTAAAGAAACATCAGCTTTTCCCTTTCTAGAAATAAACTATTCTATCTAGAATGCCCTTTTAGGGGCACCTGGGTGGCACCTGGGTAGTTAAGCACCTGCCTTTAGCTCAGGTCAGCACTCTGGGATCAAGCCCCGAATTGGGCTCCCTGCTCAGCAGGGAGTCTGCGTTATCCCTCTCCCACTCCCCCTGCTCCTGTTTCCTCTCTGTGTCTCTCTGTCAAATAAATAAATAAAATCTTTTTTTTTTAAAGACTTTTATTTATTTATTTGACAGACAGAGATCACAAGTAGGCAGAGAGAGAGGAAACAGGCTCCTCACTAAGCAGAGAGCCCAACATAGGGCTCCGTCCCAGGACCCTGGGGTCATGACCCGAGCTGAAAGCAGAGGTTTTAACCCACTGAGCCACCCAGGCGCCCCAATAAAATCTTTAAAAATATATATATAAATAGAATGCCCTTTTATATTTAACCCCAATGAAAAGAATACAAAGAAAAAGGAAAAACTACAAAGAAGCTTCACAAGCTTACTAAAAACCATATCCAATACAAATGAGATCGGAGTGAATTCAGGGAGGAGGCTTATGAAACATTTTGTTTTAATTGTAGTTTTAAGTGTCTTTGTTCTGTCTGAAAGATAAGCTACACTTGGATCATCCAATTACATTGTAAAAAAAAAAAAATACACAAGTACCCAAGAAAAAAATATGTGGTCATATTTGAAGTGTAAAATGAAACAAAATATAAAGTCTTTATCATTCAGGCATTAAAGTTTAAAATTTATTGTTGAGAAAATGCCCTGTACAACATTTAGTCGCTATAACTGTAGGAGCCACTGAAGGAACTATTCCTTCTAGTCCCTGGCTTCCTAGCTCCAGCCGCAAATGAGGTCTTTCTACCATTTTAGAAATACTGGAAAAGTCATCCCTCTTCTTTTTTTCAAGAAGACTGAATTCCCTGGCATAGCTTCATCTGTTCCAGGCTGTCTCAAAAGTGCCTGCCAAGTTGTGTTCAAACTAGAACAGGCTAAACTAGAACCCTAGCCAGGGTTAGGTCCCTGGCCAGTCTTCTAAGATCAAGTCTGAGGGCCCAGTTCTCTCTGACCCCAGCCCTGGCATGGAAAGAGTATGAGACAGCAATTCTGTTAAGTCTGTCTCCTCTGCAGATACAGATACTCCTTTTTAAGTCATCCCAGTGTCTAGACACATACTGCCCAATATAGCAACGACTAGTCACATGTGACTATTTAAATTTAAAATCACTTAAATTTTAAAACTCAGTTCCATAGTCATACTAGCCACATTTCAAGCGATCAACAGTTGCATGTGGCTAGGGGCTACCATACTAGACAGCACAGATATAGAGCATCTCTACCATCATAGAATGTTCTACTGCACGGTGCTTGTCTAAACTCAGTAGAGATATTTAAGGTATCAGGCTGAAGAACCTAACCAGATTTGCCAACAACAAAATGAGTATTTTTTTTTCCTAATTTCTACATATGCCTCTCAAAGTTCCAAAGTCACATGTGATCATGTTCACTTCCAAACTCTTAACAATACTATACTAACAATAGTAAATAACATGAACAGAACATTTATGATGCACCAGCCACTAAGCTAAGAGCTTTGGTCATCTAACTTAATTCTTACTACAATCTTATGAAGGTGTTACCATATCCCATTCGCAGATGAAAAAAATTAAGGCTGAGAGAAATTAAGTGCTTTGCCTGTGGTTATATAGGTAGTAAATGGAAGAGTTGGGATTCAATTTAGAAGCACACACAAGCAAACAAAAACTGTAGATGCAAGTCATACATAAATCAGAACTAAGCAGGGCTTGTCCCTCTGAAGCCTTCTGTGAAATTTTCATCATTACAGAATCACAGAAAACTAGAATAGGAGCAAAAACTAAGGCAATGTTTCATGACCATCTTTAACCTGAGACCCCTTCTGATGACTATAAAAATCTCACACACACCCCCAAAGATGATGTATACCTCATCACAGCTATTAAAATTTTTTCTATCTTCTGTATATTCCCAACAAATTTTCATGAAGCTTTACTTTTTTTCTAAGTATTTTACAAAAATTATTTCCCTTACATAACATTAAAATATCAAATATGCTCTTTCAAAATACATTCATTTCCCTCCTCAAACACACATCCACTGAACTGTAAAAATAGATCAATCTCTCCAATTTTAGAAATAAGAATAGTAAAGCTAAAAAAGAGGGTGAGATGGGGATGCTTTGCCTGAAATGAAAGACAGAATTGCTAGTACCAGAACACTTTGGTAAAGCTTAGCCAACAAACTTTACTTCACGGGACTTTAAAATGGCAAAATTCCTTAGGGCCCCACCCACCAAACAAAAAAGTTAAGATCTGTCCTATTTGTCAGCAGATCTTGTGGGATTTGTGGGACTGAAGCTCTGGGAGTACGTGGATAAGAATTCCCTATGTGATATTCATAGACTTGGGGACCTCAGAGAACTATCTACTTCCAAATCTTACTTTATTTTATTATTAATTTTTTCCATCTCCTAATTTTAGAATTGAGGAGACAGAAGCTCACCTAGTTATATATAAACTTAGGCATCGTATCCTTCATAATTGTACAGTCTATGGCAAAGATGGCCTGTTCATACATTTAGTTTTGCTGAGTGACTACTGGATGCTAGGATCTGTGAGAGGGAGAAGCAGGCTCCCTGCGGTGCAGGGCTCGATCCTAGGACCCTGAGATCATACCTGAGCAGAAAGCAGCTACTTAACCGACTGAGTTACCCTCCACAAAAAAGGGTATTTTAAATAAAATCCTTCACTATGTAAATTAGCAAGAACAGTCACATAAATATGAAGGATAAAGCTCTAACCATTACTTTTCCACTTATAGCTGTGCTCTCATTCTAAGTCATTTAGGACAAGAATGGGTCTCTTCAACAAATGGTGTTGAGAAAACTGGATAGCCACAGGTAAAACAATGAAGCTGTATGCGTACCTCACACCATATTGCAAAGATTAACTCAAAATGGATGAAAGACCTAAATGTAAGACCTGAAACCATAAAACCCCTAGAAGAAAACATAAGAGAAAAGCTTGTTGGCAATGGATTTAGCAGTGATTTTTTTTTTTTTTTGGATATGACTCCAAAATCAGGCAACAGAAAAAAAGACAAATGAAACTACATCAAACTTAAAATGTCTGCCCTGCAAAGGAAATAGTAAATAGAGAGAAAAGAGAACTACAAATCAGCAAGGGGAAATATCTGCAAAAAATGTATCTGATAAAGGGTTAACATCCAGAATGCATAAGAAACTCCTACAACTCAACAATTTAAAAAAAAAAAATCCAATTTAAAAATGGGCAAGGGAGGGGCGCCTGGGTGGCTCAGTGGGTTAAGCCGCTGCCTTCGGCTCAGGTCAGGATCTCAGGGTCCTGGGATCGAGTCCCGCATTGGGCTCTCTGCTCGGCAGGGAGCCTGCTTCCCTCTCTCTCTCTGCCTGCCTCTCCATCTACTTGTGATTTCTGTCAAATAAATAAATAAAATCTTTAAAAAAAAATAAAAACAGTTTAAAAAAAAAAAAAAACGGGCAAGGGAAATTCCTCTAAAGAAGATACACAAATGGCCAAGAAGCACTTGAAAAGTCAATATCACAGGCCATAACAAACAAAAACCATAATGAAGTTATTACCTTACATCTGTCAGGATGCCCATTATTAAAAAAAAATAAAACCGGGACGCCTGGGTGGCTCAGTTGGTTAAGCAGCTGCCTTCAGCTCAGGTCATGATCCCAGGGTCCTAGGATCAAGTCCCACATCGGGCTCCTTGCTCGTCAGGGAGCCTGCTTCTCCATCTGCCTCTGCCTGCCATTCTGTCTGCCTGTGCTTGCTCTCTCTCCCTCTCTCTTTGACAAATAAATAAAAATCTAAAAAAAAAAAAAAACCCCACAAAACAAAAAACAAAAATGAGGAAAAGCAAACAAAAAAAGCCTCCAAAACAGATAACAACAAGTGTTGGTGAAAATATGGAGAAAATGGAACCCTTGTACACGGTTGGTAGAAACGTAAAATGGTGCAGCTTCTATGGAAAAGTATATGGAAGTTCCTCAAAATACTAAAAACAGAATTATCATATGATCCAGCAATTCCACCTCTGGGTATATATCCAAAAGAAATGAAAACTGGATCCTGAAGAGACATCTGCATGCCCATGCTCTATGAAGCATTACTCATAATACCCAAGAGGCTGTAGCAACCTTAAATGTCCACCTACAGATGAACAGATATAGGAAAGATAATACATACATGCAATGAAATACTATTCCACCTCCAAAAAAAGAAGGAAATCCTGTCAGTTACAGTGTGGATCAATCTTGAGGACATTATGCTAAGTGACTTAAGCCAGTCACAAAAAGACAAAGACTACATGATTGTACTTATGTGAGGCATCTACAACAGTCAAACTCTGAGAAAAGGAAAAGTAGAATGGTGGTTGTTAGGGGCAGGTGGGCAGCGGGAGGAAGCAAGGAGGAATTGTGAGTTTTAGTTCTTTGTTGCACAGAAAGGTGTAAATGATTAACACTACCATACTGTACACTTAATAACACAGGCATGGCTCACTCCTAAACATCTAGACACAAAACAAACTTTTAGAAGTCTTTGGAGTGCAATAAACACGGCCTTTGCAACACACTTAATTCACAAACATAATCCAGTGACATGAATATCAAAATGAGTTTGCCACTCACGAGCTCAGAAACTCACTGTGTGGGGTTGGAGAATGGAGGCGTGCTTGAGCGGCAGGAGGCACTCACCCTGAGGGGAACAAAGGTCTTAGATCAGATGGCCTACAAAGCAGAAATGCCCAGGAAGCAATGACATCCACACTTTTGTAACCTCTGAGACAGTCAAGGGTCCCTTTTAGTGAAAGTCACAGTGCCATGACCACAGTACTCTATCTGGCCCATCAGCCTACCCAAGAAAGAAAGGAGGTTATCTTACCCTGCCAGGTTCTAAGTGAGCCCATGCTGGCTCCTAATGATCACTACTCCTCTTCATCAGGTTTACAAGCCCTGACTGCTGCTAAGTGAGACTAGTAAATCAAGACTGCTCTGTCTCAAGCTGAAGAGAGAAGTCTGTGGATACCTGGGTTGATAAAGGGGTCCTTAAGAAAGGAAGTGAGTTCTAAGGAAGATTTTTAATGCAAAGGACCGACAGAGCTTGGTAGAGGGTGCCGGGGAAATAGTCCAGCCCGAGTGTGAATAAACAGAGACAATAAGGCCAAATGTGAATAGCAGAGAGAGCAAATCAGAAGGCCTGGTAATCTAGGTCAAGCAGAGACTAGGAAAAAAGCAAGTTCTTCCTGCTGGGCTATACCCCTGATCACAAAGGTCAACCACAACTGAGCCAGAGTTCTCATTCTGAGTATCAGAAAACACACAATACTATATTAAGCAGAGCCCAAAAGCAATCCCACGTAAAAGACAGTTGTCATAAAGGCCAGTCTACTTTCTCCAAAGTACCTTCTGATGATAAATCCACCACTAGGATTATGTGTAATGGGCAATTTTGTTGCAAAGGACCATTGTGCAACATTTTCCCATTTCTCTTCCAGAAAAACACAGAGGTAATTATGTACTCATAGCCAGTGTAGCAAATCAGTTAAATTAAACCTGTATTTCATCTAACTCATATAGGATATGAATAACATAACTAACTTTTCTAATTTCATACTCTAGTACTCCCAAGTAAATAAAAGGGAAAAAAAGTAAAGTTTTCCCCCTACAAATAGAATCTGTCACTTCCTAGGATGTGCACTTTTCAGCTCATGCATCCTAAATGCATGTGGAGATATTATATGCACTTTCTATTTAGCAATTTAATTATATCTTTGCATTCAAAGAGTGGCAATGGTTTGCAGTAATAATCAGGTGAAAGCATTCTAACATTAATATGCTGGAATCCGATGTGTTAATTTGATGCAACTTTGCCTTGACAATATGTGATTAATTTGTTCTCAGGCTAGCCCTGCTCCCAGCTCTGACAGTTTAAAATGCTGGGTTTCTTTATCCATATCGCTATTTGACACGCCTTAGCCCACTGCTTTGCTAAGACCACTGTTAATTTGTAATGAACTTGCTTTTCAGGGGGGCTCCTTCATTTTTAATTCTGTCAGTGTCACCTCCTTGAGGAAAATTACAAGTTTCCGTAGGTGTGATTACTGCCAAGTGCTGCTGATAAGAGGTTTGAGAAAATAGGGCTTTATAAAGAAGTCTGTATTTAATCTGCTGAAACAGATTTATTGCCTCCAGACAGATAAATATAATACAAAGTTCTCTTATTTAAAAGTCATCCCCAAGTTCTCCCTCACCACCACCTCCTCCTAAACAAAAACACAGTTGCATTTCCAGGACTCAATAATGAGTCACTCAGGGAAAAGAGGTGAAAGTGTAATAAATTTAGCAATAATGGCGATTCTTGTCATCAAATTAGACTTGTAGGGGAGTCTTATAAAACACATGAATACACTTTCCGCAAGGTGGAGAAGAGGAAAAAGAAATCCCACTGAAACAATTACGGCTTCACCTCCTTTCTAACTAGCAAAGAACACTGCACGGCTTCATGAGCCCATTTCCTTGGGGCAAACTGAGTACTGGTGAAGTTAGGCGTGGTTTAAATTTCTCCGTGGAAATTGATCCTGATAATGCTCAATGCTGGGTTACAGGGGAGACGGAAAGTCTAAGTCTCAACAGAATAAGTCATTTGTAGGGACAATAAGCAGCTTATGAGCCCCTGCCCAGGTATTCTCCACTCTACCTTCAAAATAACCAGCACTGGTACGTACAGTCACTCCAATTTTTTTTCACATAAGGGAACTGAGGCTCAAAGATTTTATCACAAAGATGCACCAGCAAGGAAAGAACAGAACTTTGGGAAACACATCTGTCAACTGCTGTCCTCTGCTTTGCTCCATGACAATCTACTGAGTGGAAAGGTCATCCCATAATAATCCACAGATAGAGCTAACCAGTCTCATGCTGGAGTCATTCTCTTCCTCTCTCTGCACTGAAACAGTGGCACGCAGTTCTCCTGCAATTCCGGCCCGCCCACCATGAAACCTACTGCTTCCACAGGGCCAGGAAGACATCAGGTCCTGCAAATTCTGCCCTCAGATTTATCGGATGTTCTTAATGTCTATTTACACCAACAGCAAGAAGCTTAGAACAGGCCCACTCCCCGCAAACATCATTAGTGGCACAAGCCTCTTTTCAGAAGATTAGTCTCCCAACACTTCATAAACGGAATTGAAACCACTAGATACAAATGCTCACTGCATTCCCCTACCTCCCAGTCTTTTTATCTGTATGTTCCCCAGCTGCTTCTCAAAAAATAAAATAAAATTTTAAGAAAATCTTAAAAAAATCATGAAAACAACTTTCCACTGTATGTTCAAGATCACAGTTGATAAAATGCTCCATACCTTTGCCTTCTCTACAAGGCTATTCATGAAGCACGGGAACTGTGAAATAAATGCTCAAAGGAACGTTAAGCTAGTCACTGAAAAGGAGTACTCATGTGCAATATATAAGAAAAAATTTTCAAAGATAACAAAGGTAGGTGCGAGAGCAGAATTGCAATTACACACAGACTAAAACTAAATTATGCAAAAAGATATAGAGATGATTTAGCACCTCCTGCTCAAAAACAGACACCCGAAATTCTGATTTTAAGTTGTCTTTAATTTAAAATTTCCTTAATGCTTCTTCACAGTGGTCTGTAAACCCACTAGACTGCAAGCCCCTCCAGAACAAGGATAGTGGTTTATCTCACATCTGTATACACCTGGCCTAAGTAGCTCAAGTCTTCACTAAATTAACTGAAACAAAGATTGCTAGGGTGTAGGTCTCTATCTGATTAAATATAGTCCCCCCCCTAGAGCATCTCAACTCAGTCTGGCCTAGGTATGAGCTCTAAGCACTGGTTGTGGAATGGTGGGATAGCTGTGGCTCTGATATGCCTTCCCAGGGCACTCCCTGTTCCCAAGTCTTCCAACTCCACGGATCTTTGTTGGAAGGAACTCTGGACAACTGCTGCTGCACAACCGATAAAAGGAGACCTGCTCTGAGATGAACAAGACCCTGAGCCAAGGCAGCAAATACCTCTCCAATGACAGGTGTGATGCCTAGAACAGGCAGTCACCCTGAAGGAGACACACAGATGAGAACAAAAATACAAGGGACTAGAGAGAAGGAAAAAAACTAAATCAAACACTTAAAAAAAAAAAACAAAACACTAAGGGAAGTATTGGTTTGAAAAAAGTACCCAGGAAAATATTAATGTATATTTATCAGACACATAAAGGCAAATTAAATAATTTGGCAAATTAGATAAAAACTCTTCCCCCCTCATATAACAATTCTGTAATTGTAACATCTGCCAGATAACTAATTGCATATTCTCTAATATGTGGCCTGGGAAAGTCGATCTAACACTGCTGGAATGGTCATCATTCCTAAGGAGAAAATTCTAAACTAAATACTGCACCCAGGGCAAGTGTACCAGTGAACCGAGGTACCAGAACACCCACAACTAAACAAGCATTAACTGGGCCTCCTGGGTGGCTCAGGTCATGATCCCAGGATCATAGTACGGAGCCCTATGTCCACCCCTCAAGGCTCCTTGCTCAGCAGATGAGTCTGCTTCTCCCTCTGCCTGCCGCTCTCCCTGCTTGTGGTCTCTCTGTCAAACAAATAAATAAAATCCTTAAAAATAAAAAAGCATTAATTAACTGAAAAAATAATTTGTCCTGATGACCTGTTATGGGCCAATGACTAAAAAATGACTAAAAAGTTGGGCTGGAAAGGAGAGAACACTGGGTCCAATGGAAGTTAAGCTCTTATTTATCCAAACTTGCATAATAAGTGGCAAAACCAAGACCCAAGTCTGCCTGACACTTAATTCATTACTCCCAGCCTTCTGCCCAAAGAGCCCGTGAGTCTGTCTTTGAAGACATACATACCAAATGTAATCTGATTAGAAATGTCACAAATCAGGGGTGCCTGCCTGGCTTAGTTGGTGGAACATGGGACTTTTGATCTTGGGGTTGTGAATTTGAGCCCCATGCTGGGTGTGGAGACTGCTTAAAAATAAAGTCAAGAAAGAAAGAAAAAGAAAAAAGGAAGAGGAAAAAAAAAGAAAAGGAAAGGAAAAGGCAGGCCACAAATGAATATCTAATTAAGCATATTGTAATGTTACAGCACCAAGGCAATGGGCAGATAAAAAGTGGTTCAGGTATCAAAGTGCCAATCAGAATGAGTTTTGCCCTATGTTCTGAAGAAAATAAGGAAATGGGGTAAATGCAGTCCAAGCTAAAGAAATGACTAGAGCAACAGTATGAAAAATTAGAAAGAGCTCGTGGTCAGAGAACACAACTGTCAGGTAGTAAGGAAAATGGGGCTATATCAGGAAGCAGGGGAACAGAAGATCTAGAATCAGACTGGTTCAGGTTCAAGTACTGCATAAACTTTCTTAATTATTGGCTTTCGATCATCTATTTATTCATTTACCAGATAATTATTTTGCACCTACATGCTAATTCCTTCTGGGGTTTTCTCTCTGTCTCTAGATGGTTTCCTCATCTAGAAAACTAGAATAAAAATATCTCTCTCTCTGGGCTATCATGGAGCTTAAATGAGAAATGATGTCTTCATTAAAGTAGCATATCTACGGGGCGCCTGGGTGGCTCAGTGGGTTAAGCCGCTGCCTTCGGCTCAGGTCATGATCTCAGGGTCCTGGGATTGAGTCCCGCATCGGGCTCTCTGCTCAGCAGGGAGCCTGCTTCCCTCTCTCTCTCTCTCTCTCTCTGGCTGCCTCTCTGTCTACTTGTGATTTCTCTCTGTCAAATTAATAAATAAAATCTTTAAAAAAAAAAAAGTAGCATATCTACAAGAGGAAAGTAGGTGATGGGTAAATAAAGGGTGAACTGAATGGTACAAATTAAGATGGAAGGTATGTGGGAAGAGAGGGTGCTGCTACTGTCAGTGGACGGGTTTAGTTTTGCTATCTCAAGAGGGCAATGGGGTAGTTCATCTGGCCACAAATTGGACACATGGAGGGAGAGGGGACAAGCGGGCAGAGAGACCAGCCTGGAAGCTGCTGCTGTAACATAAATGGGACGTGAGAGGTCCTGGAACAAGGAAGTGTCTGGCAAATCTGAGAATTGTCAAATCTGATAGACCCTGAGAAGGAATCACTGGCTGACCTTAGGGACACCATGTGAGGAGAGAGTGGTGGAAGAGAAGAAAAGTATTCCTATCAATTCAGATTTTTAAATGGCTTAAATCTCACTTTGGCAAGCATCTTTCTTTGAAAATAATCACGTGGACATTATCAATTTCATAGAAAGACCCCTTGTTTTGCACACAAAATACACTTTAATATTTTTCTCCTTTTTCTATGAGCAACATCCTTCCTCCCAGTCAACTCCAAATACTTACAGGTCTGTACAAATTACCTCGATCTTTCTAAGATTAAACTGCAATCTGCTTACTCTCACTCATGTCCCTCAATCATTCAGGCCTGAGGAAACAGAGCCTGCACCCTTAAAGACGGCAGCACATAAAACATTGTGTCATCTGTACAACGGCAGCTCTCTGTCCCTAAGCACCTCATTGTCTCCTAAATGGCTTCAGCTACAAATATTCCACTGGCAAAAAGACTTTATGAAAACCTCAGGGCAAAAGGAATGATCACCACCTTTGTGGCCAACCCCTTGGGGGAAACAAGGAGCCACTTAAAAACTGGCTGAGAATTAACCTCACAATAACAAGTAGAAGACCTCTGGGAGCCCTTCACACATCATGCAAGTGTAACACGGAGATGAAGAACGCCGTCTGCAGCTGGAGCGCCTGGGCACCGCGGCTGCCTCTTCCCACTTCCTCGCTCTCTGACCTGAGGCGGGTTACTGGACCTCTTCCAGCCTCAGTCTCCTCACCTCTCAAACTGGGCATCATTGTAATACCTTCTCACAGGCCTTCTGCAAGAATTCAATTTATCATTACATGCAAAGCACTTGGCATTGTGGCTAGCACACAGCAAATGCTCAACATATGCTCGTTGTTATTATTACCGTGGCTGTCATTACAGTCGTTTGAAATAGTTCAGATATAACCCACTAAGATGCACATTCCTCCCTTCCTCCTGTCCAATACTTACTGAGTGCTATGCTGGGCTGTACACCGAGAAGAGGGAGAAAGAGAAAAATTTGGACTCTAAAGAGGCAGAAGCAAGGTCTATGG